>NC_090276.1:35990000-38390000 GCF_040414725.1 Anabrus simplex
GACACCAACTAGAGTATGGTTCCAGTGTACGGGACCCTCACCAGGATTACTCGATTCAAGAACTGGTAAGAATCCAAATAAAAGCAGCTCGATTTGTTCTGGGTGATTTCCGACAGAAGAGTAGCGTTACAAAAATGTTGCAAAGTTTGGGCTGGGAAGACTTGGGAGAAAGGAGAGGAGCTGCTCGACTGGTGGTATGTTCCGAGCCGTCATTGGAGAGATGGCGTGGAATGACGTCAGTAGACGAGTAAGTTTGAGTGGTCTCTTTAAAAGAAGGAATGGTCACAATATGAAGATAAAAGCTGGAATTCAAGAAGAGAAACTGGGTCAAATATTCGTTTATAGGAAGGGAAGTTAGGGACTGGAATAACTTACCAATGGAGATGTTCAATAAATTTCCAATTTCTTTGCAACCATTTAAGAAAAGGCTAGGAAAATAACAGATAGGGAATCTGCCACCTGGGCGACTGCCCTAAATACAGATCAGTAGTGACTGATTGATTGGGCCATAAAATTGTAATCGGCGTTTCCTGATTGTAGCTGTGACACTTTCTGTAACTTGGCAGATTTCGTGCGATTTCTTTTTCATCCAAATTCCAGTTTCACATTTTGGTCCTAAGAGTCTCCTGAGCATTATTATTTATTATTATTATTATTATTATTATTATTATTATTAAAGCAAATTAAGTAGGTTTGCAGTTGTAGGTGACTTAATAACTGATCATAGCCACGGCACACCTAGTTTTACGTGCAATGCGGACTACAAAGAGCATTAAAAATACTATAAGCTTTGACCGAAATTCAAACTGCGACTGCCCTGATAATAATGCACATTCATTTACACAAAAATTGTGCATCATAAACAAATCATGAGAGTACAGATTCGTCACGACTGACACGTGTCTCATTTGATCGCTAGCGCGGAAGTGACACTGGAGGTGGGGGGGGGGGGGGGGGGCGTGCATGTCCCTCTCGAATTTAAAGACGCCAAATAAGGCCTTAGTAGTAGTGAGAGCCACACGGATAATATTGTAACTTGAGTGAAGAAGCGAGCTCCAGCAGATGGAGTACCGCTCGACTGATCCGGTCAACTTGAGCTCAGAAGGCCATGAGTTAACGTGACTGTTGATATGGTGATCACTAGGGCCCCGATTTCCATGCAAATGCATGTTTACAAATAAGCTAGTTACACTTCTCAAACTTTGCAGATACTGTATTAGTTTTATGACTCGATTATTCCAAATAACCGTTCTTTTCTCCCTGAATGTTTGCATGTTTTGATCATTTTTTTAAGGAGAACGTTCAAACAAAATGCATATTTTGAAGATTTTGGATTTAATAGCGAACATTTGGACATTTATAAAATTGCATGATATGACTTTTCTTCTGACTCTGGCGCATAAATAATGTTAATTTGCATGATAGTGCCTTTTATGAAAGTTTGGGACCGTTTGCCCATGTAATACAGTATCTCTGTCAGTAAGAGACGGAGAGAATGTATTCCTGGCATCCTATGTGACAACCAAAGTTACGATATACGGTAGAGGTCCTATAATTCTGTTGCTTGAGTGAACATTGATGTAAGCCGGTAGGACCCACTTCGATCTATGTAATTCTTAGGAATAAGATGTCCCAGTTATACACTCCTACAAATTGAACCGTAAATTGTGCATTGCATATTGACTGTTCATTTTTTCGTCTATGTTAGACGAACGAAGCAAAACTTGTATAGCAGTTCTGTGACGCCGCGTTAATGAGATAGCAGCTTACAAACCTTGATTTTGAACTGAGCCCTCTTCCGTTGTTATCCTGGGATTTCCTACCCGGAACTCTCACTCATTACTAGTTATTGAGGACATTCAGAACTGTCTGTAATCAACGCACTGAGAAGTAGCTCTGGCAGCAAGAAATACGTTCAACAAAGTGGTCCGTTCAAATCCTGATTTTGAATTTGTCAAGCTTATAAAAGACGTATTGTGGTCAAAATGAAAAGACGTACAATTTGACCTCACTTTGTCCCAAACGTCTTCATTTAAGTATGCACCTGTCACTTCTTGTGACGAAGAAAAAATATTTTCTGTGCTTAAGAATGGGCTGACAGATAAAGGGATGAGCTTAAATCAAGACAATTTGGAGAAATTAGTTGTTATACTATGTTTCGAAAGGAAATGAATTTTGATACTGCATATTTTCCAGTTTATTGTGCATGTTTCGCCATATGATAGGGCATGAATTCATGCATATCCTCGTTGCCGGGACGAAACCTCCTATGTGAAATATTTTAGAATAGAACTTTGGCCGGTAAGGTTCTGTCATCTAAGGTGCAATATTGGATGCATATTGTCAAGGCATTATCGCTCTTCATACTGTATGTGCTGCGGATCAGTATACCTCCAAGAATATTATCACATAGGAGGTTTTGTCCCGGCAACGACGATATTTTGAGATTTGCTAGTGCATGGAAATCTGGGATCTACTGATCATAGTGAAAATTTCCACATGCACTGACAGAATTTTGAACCGCCTTAGTGAGAAAGTAATGTTTAAAAATTATCAACACTGCAGCCCTCGAAAATTGCATTCGCAAGTGGCGAGTTAGTTAGAAAAAGAAAAAAGAAAAAAAGAAAAGGTAATCACCAATCAGTTCGTAACAAGTCGAGAGTAAACACAGTTCACTACTTGATGTGCCGCCTTAGTACAGTCGAGGATTAAGTAGCCTGCAAGTGGCACGTTCTGGATTTCTTGTGCCTGCCTCAAGGTGTCACCCAAACAGAAATGCGATTTTTTTTATAAGTTGATTTACGTCGCACCGACACAGATAGGTCTTATGGCGACGATGGGACAGGAGAGAAAAGGAAGCGGCCGTGGCCATAATTAAGGTACAGCCTGGTGTGAAAATGGGAAACCACGGAGAACCATCTTCAGAGCTGCCGACAGAGGGGTTCGAGGCCACTATCTCCCGAATACTGGATAACTTACAGGCCGCACTTACGCGACTGCAGCTATCGAGCTCGGTGGGGAAATTATTCAGTTAGCGCAATTTTATTGATGTTACAAATGAGGTTTGCTTTCTATCTAACAATCAGTCAATCACCACTGATCTGCATTTAGGCAGTCGCCCAGCTGGCAGATTCCCTATCTGTTATTTACCTAGTCTTTTCTTAAAAAATTGCAAAGAATTTGAAAATCTATCGAACATCTGCCTTGGTAAATTATTCCAATCCCTAACTCCACTTCCTAAAAACGAATATTTGCCTCAATTTGTCCTCTTGAATTCCAAATTTACCTTCATATTGTGATATTTCCTACTCCACTCAAACCTATTCGCCCACAAATGTCATCCCACGCCATCTCTCCACTGACAACTCGGAACATATCGCTTAGCCAAGCAGCTCGTCTCTTTCCTCCCAAGTCTTCCCAACTCAAACTTTGCCACATTTTCATAACGTTTCACTTTTGTCGGAAATCTTCCAGAAAAATCGCGATGTTTTTCTTTGGATTTTTCCAGTTGTCGAATCAAGTAGTCCTGGTGAGGGTCTCATATACTGGAACAATACTCAAATTGGGGTCATACCAGACTTATAGGCCCTCTCCAGTAAATCCTTACACTAAAACCCTTAACTACCATCCATTACCATGTAAAGAGAGCTGTAACCTTTATTTACAATCCCGTGTATACGATTACCCCAATGAGGATCTTCCCTCATATTAACACCTCGGTACTTAAGAAGCGTTAACATCTTCAAAGGGATTAGGCCAGCTATTAAAAACTCTTATATAAGTTTCGTGAGCCTCAAGGTAAGCCGAAGAAGGTGTTTTACAGAGCAGCAGCAACAACAACAATATTTTGTGAACGAGGATTCAGCTTCACTAACAGGATAAAAAAGAAGTAGGGACTTTTCCCTGGACATAAGAACACTAGTATATGGACCACTCTTAGAAGACTTCAACGCTGGTGTAGCCATAGACAAGTGGTATTTTTCGTAAGGATAGCGCCATGCCAGTGGCCACAAATCGACGTAGGCAAGGCGCGGGGGACGAGCATGCAAAACATTTTTTAAATCAGCTATATTGAATATACACAACTTGATAACAAAACTAAAATAATGCATTTTGGTTTACGTCAAAGGTTAACAAAAATTTTCGAGGACCCCTCCCCCGCGCTGAGGGCTGATTACTGCATGGCCATCTTAATAGTAGAAGGAGAAATTCGGTCAGTCATTATTTTATTTGTGGCCGCTACCTTGGCCGAATATTATCAGCGTAGCGGCCTTCTGTTCAGAGGGTCCCGTGTTCGATTTCGGGTTGGGTCAGGGAGTTCAGCCGCGTCTCGTTTTCTAGCTCGGGGTCTGGGCGTTTATTATAGTCTTAATATGAATCTTCATCTACAAACATATAACGCTACCAAAAACCACAGAAACAAATATTAGAACCGGAAGGGAATCCGGCCGTCAAATTAGGTTTAATCCGCATTCGTACCTATCCCCAGATAATTAGTAAAAAAAAAAAGCTGGAAAAAAGGAAGATAAATGGAAACATATTTTTACAATATCATTTTTCTCTTTTTTACAGGTTGCTCTACGACGCATCGACGCAGGTAAGTCTTATGGTGACGACGGGATAGGAAAGGACTAAAGTGGAAAAGAACAGTCCTATCATTTGCCTGGTGTGAAAATGGAAACCACGAAAAACCATCTTCAAAGCCACAATATGCTGATATTTCATCAAATATACCGCGCACTCATTAAATCGGACGTTATAATTGTCACAACCAACTTCAAAATATAGTTAGATACCAAATAAAAGAGCAATTCTACTACTCATGAAACTGTTTAATAGCAAAAGAGACGTCTATAAAAACCCATATTTGAAGAGGACATCATTAAGATCCTATTGCTTACAAACAACACCACTAAATAATTCTTTAACGACAATATTTATAGGCAGTGGGGACATGTATGTTCAAAGGCATTCTTTCTGTCGAATGGTCTCTGACTGAAGTTGACAAGTTTCATAGCGTTAGTACTTGTGTTGGAGGGGGCCAAGGTAAGCTCGGATTTCATGGCCTGCCTCAATGTGCAGGCAAAGAGGGAAGGCACCACACAACATCCGGTGTGTGGACCGGGACTGATGCCAGCAACAAAATGCATATCGGCCGCATCACAGTCATCATCATTATCCACTATCGCGTGTGCAACATCCGGTCTTATTGCTTATCAGCAAAACATCTCTTCTAGTGCACCTCATGCTGGGAATTCCAAGCAATTTACTGTCTCCTACCATATACATATTCTTCCAAGAATAAGGAAAATCTGTGTTTGTGTGTGTAAACTTCCCCCTTCACCCGGAACCCTTTGCACTAAACCACCCACCTTGAGGCACCAGTCACGGTAAATTAGCGAGCAAGAAACGGAAGACGACAATGTGTACCAAATACGGATCTAAAAATTCTGAAAAAATATTTTCTGCTAATCTCTGGTCGTTGGAATCAAAGACAAACTAAGTTTATTGTCTATATCCCAATGAATTACCCGTGAGAACAAAATCCAAGTAAAGAAAAAAAACAGATTCCTTCCAGAAGTGGCCGCACTGTGTTTTTTTTAAGTTATCCTTATATGTCCAGGTCCTACCAAAAGTTGAAGAACACCTGTATACTTCATGAACATGATTCCTGTCAAACTTTTAGTCTCAGACATACGATTGTTTACAGGGAACTAGAATATATTTAGAGGAACATTTGCTGAAATTTTCATTACAATATCGCTCTCTGTTTCGAAGTGATTGAAGTTCTTGTTTATAATCATTGGAAATAAAATAGCTATTGTTTAATACTTGAGATTTGGACAGTACAATATGAGGATTACAGTAATGATTTTTCTTGTGTGGATAAACAGGTATCTATACAATATTTATAATTGTAATAGAGAAACAGAATATATTTCCATTTAAAAATATCCCCCGTTTTATAGCTCTCAACAGAACCACATAAAGTGGTAAAAAAAACATTCCTTGACCTAGGATGGACAGCGGGATATCTACAGTACAACGTAACACAAAAACGATCTCTTTAGCTTCAGAGGCCTCCTGCCCATCCAAGGTCAAGGAATCTTTGTTCTTTTTTTCCACTTTCTGTGGTTCTATTGCGAGCTATTAAACAATTGTGAATATTGTTCAGGTAGCTGTGTTCCTCCATAGCAAAGATTATTTATGTAATCCCCATATTGAACTGTCAAGACCTCCTTAAGTATTAACAAATTGCTATTTTGTTTCCAACTATTATACATTAAAAACATAGTAACTTCAAAACAAAGAGTGATATTATAATGGCAATTTCAGCAAAGGTTAAATACGTACTACTTCTCTGAAAAAAAAAAAAAAAAAAAAAAAAAAAATCGTGAGCCTGAAACCAACGTTTTAAGGAGAGGAATCATGTTCATGAAATGTGCAGGTGTCCTTAAACTTTTGGTAGGACCTGTAGTTATTCACCGGAACCAAGTGGGTTGTCGAACTCCGGAAGAACTGGACTCAGATGGGGGATCTAAGTGGAAAGGACGGAGAATTGGAGAAATGAATATACACCAACCAATAGGCTATGCCTGAGCTGAACGACAGAGAAAGGAACAGGACAGAAGAGTACCAATGGCGGGGGAACACGACGACGACGAGGACGACAACAACAAGAGAATTGGGTACTGAACATAACGACTGACGAACGAGAGGAGGATGAAGAGGTTCTGGAAGAGGAAGAAGAAGAAGTAGTCAAAATGAGTAGGGCGTGCGGTTAGGGTCGCGCAGCTGTGAGCTTGCATTTGGGAGATGGAAGGTTCCAACCCCATTGAGAAGATGGCTTTCTGTGGTTTCCCATTTTCGCACCAGGAAAATGCTGGGGCTGTACCTTAAAACCACGGTCGCTTTCTTCCCACTCCTAGCCTTTTCCTATGCCATCGTCGCCTCAAGACCTATCTGCGTCGATGCGGCGTAAAGCAAAGTGTAAAAAAACCACTACGTGAGAAAAGTATTTTTTTTTTCATTCAGTTGTAAAGGAAACTATATGCCTGTATAGTCAATGAAGTGGTCTTCGGATAATAGGACCCCGGGTTCGATACCTGACTGGGCCGGATATCTTAGTCTATTTGGTTAATTCCTATACCTACGTATTTGTGAGCATTTTAACACGTATCTCCATTTACGAACAACCAACATATCACACACTCAGGCGGCAACGCGGCGTCCTCTCACCGTTGGGTTCCGTGGTTCAATTCCCGGTCATTCCATGTAAGATTTGTGCTGGACATAGCGACGGCGGGACAGGTTTTTCTTCAGGTACTCCGGTTTTCTCTGTCACGTTTCATTCCAGCAACACTCTCCATTAACATTTCATCTGTCAGTCATTAATCATTGATTGCCCCAGAGGAGTGCGACAGGCTTCGGCAGCCAGCACAATTCCTATCCTCGCTGCTAGATGGGGGTTTCATTCATCCCATTCCTGACCCGGCAGAATGACTGGAAACAGGTTGTGGATTTTCATTTTTCATATCACACTACTGAAACACGCAATAACGAATATATCCCTCCACATAGGGTTGGCGCCCGGAAGGGCATCCGGCCATAAAACTAGGCTAAATCCTCATTAGAGTCGAATTCAGATAATTTGTGTCAAAGATTCTGGAAACATGACGATGTAATGGAAAACATACGCGGCGTAATTGTAGAGCAGAACTCACAACAAGGAATGCCGGTCTTTGAATCACAATGGACCACGATTAAGGTGTTATTGCAGTTAATGGCTTTATTTATTTATTTATTTATTTATTTATTTATTTATTTATTTTCTAGCCGAGCGAGTGACTCCGGTAGACGCGCTGTTCTTCTGAGCACAAGTTTGCAGGTTCCAAACCAGCTCAGTCCAGTGGATTTCGAAGGTACTCAAATAGGCCGGACTCGTGTCGGTAAATTTACAAACATGAAGAACTCCTGTGAAGAAAAAATTCTGGTACTGCGTCTCTAAAAACCGTAAAAGTGGACAGTGGAATGTAAAACCATTATTATTATTATTATTATTATTATTATTATTATTATTATTATTATTATTATTATTATTATTCTACGCTTAGAACTTCGCACCTTTGGCAACTGTGGGAGAACAAATACCTAGGATTCTGCAGGTAGCACCCATGGCCTAACTTAAGGTACAGCACCGACATTTTCCACGGGAAGCCCAGTAAAACCACTTTTAGGGCTGCTGACGGTAAGATTCAAATCCACCCCCGTTCGGTCACAATCCTTTACGTCCCAGATGATGGTCACCTAGTTGTATTTCCAAGGCTGACTTTGCTATTATCGAATATAACTTGGGATATTTACAAGGGACACGACCCAAAGGAACACTCCGATCTTTTAAAAATAATGATACCCAGTGTGTACGCAATCATCAACTCTACACTGACAGCTCGGGACATACCGTTTAGTCGAGCAGCTCATCTCCTTACTCCCATATCTTCCCAGCGCGAAGTTTGCAACATTTTCGTAACGCTACTGTTTGGTCGGAAATCACACAGAACAAATCATGCTGCTTTCCTTAGGACTTTTTTACTTATCGTGTAAGAAATCCTCGTTAAGCATCCCATACACATGGACAATACTCTAATTGGGGTCCTGCCAGAGACTCATTCGATTAATTTATTCGATTATTGGATCGATTATTTAAATACTCGGATGGAGGTTATTCAATTATTAAAAGTATTCGATTATCCCATCACTACAACCTTTATTTACAACCTCGTCAACGTGAATTCTCCAATGAGAATCTTTCCTCATATTAACACCAACGTACTTATTAGTAATCCCCGTGAGGTACTTTCTCCCCATCAACACAGTAATTAAAACTGAGAGGACTTTGCCTCTTGGCGAAACATACAATGTGACTTCATCCATTTACCATCATACCATTGTTTGCTGTCTATCGCAACACTGTCGAGGTCTTATCAGTCGCTCACAATACCGCAACCTATTTATTAATCTATACAGTACAACATCATCCGCAAAAAGCCCTATCTGTGATTCCAATTCTTTACTCATATTATATATATAAGAAAGCAAAGGCCCACAAGCAGAGCCCTGGGGGAACGCCATCCCGTCCTAACCATTACAGGATCAGAACACTTCATCTACTCTTAATTCCCAGTGTTCTATTTTCCAGAAACTCAGCCACCCTCTCCAGCACTTTTGTCTTGTTCAATAGGCCTCATTTTATTCAGTAGTGCCCCATGTTCTACCCTATTCAAAGTCTTGGATAGGTAAATAGCATACAGACCATTTGACCTGAATCTAAAATATCCGATATATCTTGCTGGAATCCTGTAAGTTTAGCCTCGTTAGAATAACCTTTCCTTAAACCAGAACTGCCTTATATCAAACCAGTTAGTAATTTTGCAAACGTGTCTAATATAATCAGAAAGAATGTTTTCCCAGAGTTTATAAGGAACACATGTGAAGCTGACTGGCCAATAATTATCCGCTTTATATTTATTTTCATTTGCACACTGAGGCTACTATAGCAACTCTCCATTCTGTTTGGTAGAGCTTCATGTTAACATCAATAAAATTAACAAAATTCAGATACGGCACTATATAGGCTACCAACCCATTGCCTATAGTATATCCTCAGGAATCTTACAAATCCAAGCTAGTTTTCTAGCTTTCAATTTTGTATCGTTTTGTAAATGTCTTCATTATCACAAATAAATTTCAGTACTTTGCAAGTACTAGGACTTCCAACTAACTTTGCACATTGCTGACTGAATATTTCTGCCTTCTGCATGTCTTCATATACACTACCCTTGTCCATTAATGATCCCTGGAATATCCTTCCTGGAACACGTTTCTGCGTTAAAGTACTTCTTCATACACTTCCTTTTTGCCCTAAAATTCATATGAGTGCTAATAAATATGTTTGCCGTCATGTTATTCGTAGCCGACATTTCTTTGATAATTCTATATCCTACTAAGTTCCTTTAAAAAAATTATCAAGATACAGCACTATATAGGCTACATGAAAAACCATTTCGAACTCTACACCTCCGTTAAAACGCTATGTGAAATATTTCAGCTTAGAACTTCGGCCACCGGGCGAGTTGGCCGTGCGCGTAGAGGCGCGCGGCTGTGAGCTTGCATCCGGGAGATAGTAGGTTCGAATCCCACTATCGGCAGCCCTGAAGATGGTTTTCCGTGGTTTCCCATTTTCACACCAAGCAAATGCTGGGGCTGTACCTTAAGGCCACGGCCGCTTCCTTCCAACTCCTAGGCCTTTCCTATCCCATCGTCGCCATAAGACCTATCTGTGTCGGTGCGACGTAAAGCCGCTAGCAAAAAAAAAAAAAAAAAAAAAAAAAAAAAAAAACTTCGGCCGGTAAGGTTAAGGTGTGCGAGTATATGCGAAGAATTCTCGTTCTTGTTGTATGTCCTGCGGGTCAGTATTTCTCACACCACACTACCGCATATCAGGCGCGACGGCGATTTACGTGTCTAAAGCAGATAATATTAAACGACATTAAGGTGATTTGTTTGAAGACGTCAACAGGAACACAATTCTGACATTAACGTACAGTAAACCAGTGCGTTCATTTCCTTGACTATTTAGCGTGATATAATTTCAATATGCCTGCTGTCATTTCTTGACGGATACAGTGCTTTTGCATCCATCTCTTGGCACAGGACAGAGCAAAGTGTAGCTTCCACCGAAGTCCCAGTCTCATCCATGAAAGCTGCTGGGGTATGGGTAGTGCTGATTAATGACATTCAGACCACAACCAGTGTGTCTGAGTGTCATGAAAGGTGTTGCTCATAGGGTTAGTTGTGCTACAATAGCACTGTCTGCCCCAGTGAGGAAAGCAATAGCAAACTACCTCACTCCTTATCTTGCCTAGTACGCCTCGTTTTGGTACTGCCATTGGTTTTTGTGGTTTCCCTATAACTGCATAGCCTTTGGTGATGCTATTTGAGGATCCAACCAGCCTCTGGGCTGATGACCTAACAGACAGATAATTTCAATATCACAATTCTTGGGACTGTCAGAGAATCGAAACCAGGGCTTTTGGGTTAGAGGTAGGAACGGTAACCTTACCACGGGGATGATATTATTTCGTTATGCTCTTTGTAGCTCTGTCATGATTTGAGTTTTCTCCTCCTCCCAGAACCTCTTTATCCCTTCTCTCTCTCTCTCGTTCTTCACCTGAAGTTTTTCTGGATCCTATTCTCTTGTCTCCCGCTTTAGTGCTTCTCTATCCTGCTCCTGTAGCTTTCTCTGTCTTACTGAGCCCTGGCAAATTTGTTGGTGTATATTTATTTCTCCACTTCGTCCTTTCCACCTTGATCCCCATCTCGTTCCAGTCCTTCCGGAGTTCAAAAACCCACTTTGTTTCCGTATTTCCTCTCATTCTGCCCCTTATCTTCCACAATCTTCTGGTCCTCTCCTGCTCACTTGTCCAGTGTTATTTCTTCTGATATCGTCCTCATGTTTCGATACAGTTCGTACCTTGCTCTTCGTTCCCGTCCTTCACCTCGTCTTTCTGGTCCCAGTATCTTTACAACGGTCTGTTTGTTTTACGTGAGTGAATGCTGGATGGACTCGGGATATCTTAAGTTAGAATTAACAGAAATTAAAGTAGTGAGAATGATGGCGGGAACAATGGCAGAAGGGTACTCGGAATGAAGAGATAAAGGCTAAGTTAGCAATGAACTCAATTGAAGGAGCTGTACACACAGGAACTGGCATCGGTAGTGAGGTCATGTGAGGCGAATGGAGAACGACAGGTTACCTAGGATAATAATGGACTGCCATGGAGGGTAAGAGAAGTAGAGGGAGACCAAGATGACGATGGTTAGACTCAGTTACTAATGATTTAAGAGTCCGACTCGTTGGCTGAACGGTCAGCGTACTGGCCTTAGGTTCAGAGGGTCACGGGTTTGATTCCCGGCCGGATCGGGGATTTTAACCTTCATTGGTTAATTCCAATGGCTCGGGGGCTGGGTGTTTGTGCTGTCCCCAACAACTCTGCAACTAACACACCACACACACTATCCTTCACTACAATAATGCGCAGTTACATACACATGTCAGATGCTACCCACTCTCATCGGAGGGTCTGCCTTACAAGGGCTGCATTCGGCTAGAAATAGCCACACTAATTTATTATTATTATTATTATTATTATTATTATTATTATTATTATTATTATTATTATTATTATTATTATTATTATTATTATACGATTTAAGAATAATAGGCATAGAACTAAACGAGGCAACAGAGGTAGTTACAAATAAAGGATTGTGAAGGTGTTTAGTACATTCACAGAAGGGTTGCAATCTGAACAGCCTGTAATTAAGATGTGTATGCTTTGATTGAGGGAGAAATACATCGGAATTATGCGGCTCAATCACGCATCATCCCTTCACATCTCCATCGCATAGGAGTTTTGACTTCACCATGCTGTCGATGTCAGTGTGAGGAGGATGGAGATCTCAACCACATTTTGTTTAAGTGTGGCCTTCATGAAGCTCCTCGAAGCTGTTTTTTATCTGAACTATCTGATCTCCCAAGTGCCGTTCCCGGCCAGCGCTGCATTGCTGTTGCACGGTGAAAACAATTCAGTTCTCAGTGCTGTGATAGACTTTTTGAGAACCGCGGAAGTATGAATTTGACTTTGTGCTCTTCGCATTATTGCCAGTGTTTTGTTCTGTTTTTTGTTGTTGTTGTTGTTGTGTTTAGTTTGTTCTCCCCCTCTTCCCCCCCCGCAGGAGAGATTCAGTGTGTACGCGAACCTTTTCTTGAGCCCTAGTTCCCATTCAGCACTATGGAGCTCAGAGCTCAAGAAAAGGTTCGCGTACTGTAGTGTTCTCTACTTGAAGACTGTGGCAATTTGGTTTTCATTCTTATATGTATTTTGCACTGACAATTTATATTTTTGTATGTGTGCTGTGAGTGTTCCTTGAGCATGGACAATGACCAAATGTTGTACCAACAATGGTCAATTAAATTTGAAAAATACATCGGAATTTATAAATAAATAAATAAATAAATAAATAAATAAATAAATAAATAAATAAATAAATAAATAAATAAATAAATCCAGAAGAAATATTTAATGGAGATATGTTTCGAAGTAGAATTGATAAATTCCAGGGGTTCCAGGAAAAACAAAATGGAAAGTCCAAGAACATGTGGTCAGAGAAGCGGAAGAGGAACCACAGTGAAATGATGAAGTTGTGGGAGAAGAAAAAAGGACGAACCAGCAAGTCACTTCTTTACTGTGGTCCAAAGTAGGTCAACATCGAAGAAAGAAAAAAAAAGAAAGAAAGAAAAGAATAAATAAATAAATAAATAAATAAATAAATAGCAAGGAGTAGTACTTTTCAATAAACATAAAATAAACAGATGAATAAAGAGCAAGTGGTGGACAAGGCTGACGGAATGTGTCGAGCGGATGTGCAAGTACGCCGGCGCGGGTGATACTGTACTATTGGGGGATGGGAGGATCGGGGTGCTGAGTGCCACCGGAAGCGACGGAGCGATCTAGAGGGACTAGCGCGAGGCTAGTGGGAGCAGCGAGGAAGGAGGGAAGCCTTGAAGCACACATACATTGCCTCTGGCAACGCCGCTGGGAGCGAGCCCAAGCAAGCAGCTTCTATCAATGGAGCGAGCGGGCTAAGAGCACTAAGCTGTCCCTCAATCAACTTAGAAGACCGCAATGATTCGTTTAAAGTGACCTCGTTTAGCAAACACTTCAGGAACAGATGGACAAGTCCAGCACGCACAAGTGATAGCAGTGCAGCGTTAAATAATAATAATAATAATAATAATAATAATAATAATAATAATAATGGGATCAAATTGTAATATTTTGTTAGGGAGGAGGGTAGCTGGTTTACCTTTATAAATTCTATAGTTTCCTGATTCAAAATGATTTTCGTCACTGTACCTAGTTTCTTGGAGTGCCAGAATTTGGATGTTGAGTTGGTCTAATGTGTCTGTTAAGTGCTTCAACTTTCCAAGTTTGCGAAGCGTGTTGATGTTTAAAGTGCCAATAAAATGTTTTTCCTTTGGGCGAAGAGATTTGGGAAGCTCCGATACATTCCCGCATGATGTTCTCGGTCCCCCAGAATCCGATGACCGAGAAAACCTAGTATGAATACTAGGGCCTGGGGTAGTAGTATCATTAACTGACGTTGCCATCATGCTAGTAAGTTGAAGATAATGGGGAGATTGATCTTTGTCAATCTCATAGTTACAACTAAGGTATTGAGCCTCAGAGGTTGCCTCAAGATGTTTTCTGGCTGTGCCTGTTTTTGGTCCGCGAGAGGTATTTTATTTCCCTCAAGCCCTCCGGACAAGTCCGGCGAGCCCCTCGATCCGCCACCTGGGACGCGCCCGATAGGGGAACAGGCAAAACCCCCCAACAAGAAAAAATACAGGCTGGACAGAAACACGCAGAAAGGAACACAGTGAAAAAATGAAGAGATATTGGGAAGAAAAGAAGAAGAAACATTGTGCAAAATAAGTTCAAACGCGCTCTACAGCTGGGCACAACGAATCAAATAATAATAATAATAATAATAATAATAATAATAATAATAATAATAATAATAATAATAATGGGATCAAAGTACAGAAATGGAATCCATCAAAAGAGATCCAACGAGGAAGTCTACAGCAAAATAGAGAAAATTACCGACACACTCAGAAAAAAACGGGCACGATTTTACGGTCATCTGTAAAGAATGGACGGAAGAATGTTAACTAAAGAAATCTTTCACTTTTTTATTCAAACCCCAAAACCACAATTCCCTGGATTAGAAATACCGAAGAAGACCTGCAAAGGCTACATATCTCAGCTGAAGACGCCCTTAACAGAGACCTCTTCCGCAAGAAAATATTGACGAACGGGCTAAACCGAGACGAGCAACCGAAGAGAAGACACGGTGCCCCTTGGACAGAGGAGCGCAAGCAGGCCCACTCACAAAGAATGAGAGAAATTTGGGCTCTAAAGAAGGCCAAGTTCAGTGTCAAATGCAACAAGACTTAACGTGGTCCTTGATGGCCCCAGCGAGTTATATATAATAATAATAATAATAATAATAATAATAATAATAATAATAATAATAATAATAATAATAATAATAATAATAATAATAATAATAGGAACGATACTTGGTAGACTCCTCAATGTTAGAATTCAAGTGAAGTATCTGGCCTTTGCAGATTACTTAGCAATATTCTTTCTAATAAAAGGCAAGAAGCAGTTCATTCAGTTGAAAAAAAAAGCAAACCCCATGGCACTACATCCCTTGAAGGAAATTGGTATACCAAACAACCGCTGCTCAGCCGGAAGACCTGCAGATTACGAGGTGTCGTGTGGTCAGCAAGAAGAATCCTCTCGGCCGTTATTCTTGGCTTTCTAGACCGGGGCTGCTATATCACCGTCAGATAACTTCTCAATTCTAATCACGTAGGCTGAGTGGACCTCGAACCAGCCCTCAGATCCAGGTGAAAATCCCTAACCTGCCGGGAATCGAACCCGGAGCCTCCGGGTAAGAGGCATGCACGCCTCCCCTACACCACGGGGCCGGCCATTCAGTTAAAAACTCCATGAAATTGCCATTAAAACAGGACTTCAAATATCGTACGACAAAAGTAGTCCCACAATATTTAGATGGGCTACATTTCATAACTAAATTCGACAAAATTTCTCTAGTAAACATGTTTAAATACCTAAGAGAAATCACTTAATCCTCTGGGTTAAATCGTAAGAATAGAGGGACAATCTCTAAATTTTAAAAAAGCCTACCGAATAATCTGGAATTCATAGAACTAAAAAAATCAATATTTAGGATAGCAAAACTAAACTAAGGCGTTATAACACAATAATCAAACCCCAAGCATTATATGTATCGGAAACCTTAATAATGCGTGGTAAATCATTAATCAAAAACAGAACAGCAATAAGGAAAATTGCTACGAAATATCTTCGACCGAGTTTGTAGAAATGAAATCTGGATGAAAAGGACATTTCATGAAATATACTGTCATGCCTAACAAAATCTCACAACTCTTCAGAAAAAAGACGATTACCGAGCTCGATAGCTGCAGTCGCTTAAGTGCGGCCAGTATCCAGTATTCGGGAGATAGTAGGTTCGAATCCCACTGTCGGCAGCCCTGAAAAGGGTTTTCCGTGGTTTCCCATTTTCACACCAGGCAAATGCTGGGGCGGAACCTTAATTAAGGCCACGGCCATTTCCTTCCCACTCCTAGCCCTTCCTTGTCCCATCGTCGCCATAAGACCTATCTGTGTCTGTGCGACGCAAAGCAAAAAAAAAAAAAGACGATTGCAGTTATGTTCAACCTTGCCCTTTCATTACGAACGAAGGACAACTGGCTTAGTGAAAATGAAATAGACCTCTAGAAATGAACATCACAGAGGAAATTGTATGGGATAGATGTCAATTGCGAACACTGATCGATAATCACCAATTTGTAGACGAAACCAATATAAGAACCACTAACACCTGGACAAACGAAGGCAGGAAAAAACTCTGAGAGAATGAAGAGATTTTGGGAGAAGAAAAAAAAAAAAAAACAAGCTAAGAGTTCAACCTCGCACCGTAGTAAGGCCATAAGGCCATTAAGGTCATAATTTCCGCACTTCAGGATGATAATAATAATAATAATAATAATAATAATAATAATAATAATAATAATAATAACATATGGATTCGGATAAGACCAACCTTAACCGCAAGAGTGGAAAGTCTTATGGGATTGTTCAGAGGACATCCAAATTGAAATACGTGGGTGAAATTATCATCCTCAATGGGAAAGAAAAGGAAGGGAAAAGAGCAAGGAAGATTAAAACAGTTTGTAAACTGTACCGCGATACTTACAGATCCGCCCTACGTACGGTATTCCCTGGATTGGACTGGAAACCCCAGGCGCCAATGCGTCCTCAGCTGAGTACGGCATGGCATTCACCTTCTTATGTCAGGTTCTCACCTTCAAGATTCCCATCCGATCCAGCTACAACTATATCGCTTTGCGAGGTCTAGACTGTTATTCATTTTCACGCCCTTCGTACACCTCCCATTCCCTCCAATCACAAACCAGAGCAAAGTCTGGAAGAAGTCCAAACCCTCGAAGAGTGAGAATTTCGGCAAAAGAAAGCAAACGGCCACTAAGGGCATTTAAACTGAAAGGCACCCTGGGCCTCGCATTCCTAATGCATTCGAACCTGTCCAAAATGAACCTGGATTAAGCGGAAACCTGTCTTTACCGGACTTTTTTGTGGTCCCAAGGACATTCTGTTAAAATCCATTTAAATGAATCTTGATTGAACGGAAACTGTCCCACGTGGAAACGAAAAGAAAATCGGGTCTATAACGGAAATTACGAATTAAATTATAATAATACTGAATATTTCGTATTGTTCCATCTGCACTGGGTACATGAACAATTATTTTCATGACAAAGAATTGATTTACGAACTTCCTTGGCACGCTAGAAGGACCTCTAAGTACAGAAACCTGTTTCCGGGTGGGCAAATACGTACGGATAACATCTCCGCTAACATTTCTTTAGCTCATGTAGTGCATTGTGTTTCTGTGATCATACAGTACAGTAATTATCTTAAGACTGAGTTACAAATATGTCTTTAAAAAAAAGAGGAATGTGTTTGAGCCGAATACTAAAATGCAAGTTATTGGTAAAACGAATTGTCGAAAAGTTTTTAAAGTCGGAAAGACGCAAGTTTACAAAATGTTAAAGGCCAGAAGCGAGGTTAAATGTGAGTGCCTAAACGGTTATATTGTATTGATGGATTCGTCGTGCTGACCACACAACACCTCGTAATCTGCAAGCCTTCGGGCTGAGCAGCGGTCGCTTGGTAGGCCAAGGCCCTTTAAGGGTTGTAGTGCCATGGGGTTTGGTTTGTATTGATGCATAGCGTGGTGTAGGATTTCTTTGTTCTTCTTTGTGACGTAATAACTGACAGTAAGTGATACATCTAGTCTACGTAATTAAACAGTGTATTATAACAGTGTTCGTGTAATAAACCAACCACACGTTTATGGAGAATGCAATTAGGAATTTACTTCTATTCTGTATCAAGAACCCTGTTCTAAACGGAAACTTTCCATACCGGAAAACATTTTCGGTTCCGTTATGGGTAGGTTCGACGGTACTGTCAGGATCGGAAGAGGCTAAGACTTGACCAAGGAAGGTGGGGATAGTATGGAGCCTGAGACAATAGAAAGCAGCAGTGGGGGAGGATTCCAAGAAAATATGAAAGTGAAAATAACTGGTCCTTTCCATTATCGTACAGCAAGGTTGGAGGAACACTAAGGGCCGGTATTATAATGAGGGTTTAATCTGAAGATTGAGTTAAACCGTAACTTGAGTTTAAACCGATGTTGAGTCTTATAATGGCCAGCCTAAGTTAAACTGAGGTGAAGAAGGAAATACATGATCTTGGTAGCAGTGACTTGCGAGAAAAGATGACTATCGATAATGTTTTGTTTACTTCTTGTAGGTAAAATGGCGGATAAAAGCAATAAACGTTGTCCTAATTTTACTTGTAAGAAAATAGAATTGCTTGTGCAATTAGTACAGAAATATTTACATAGTCCGTGAAACAGTGTCCTCATGAATTCCTCCGAAATCTTCCATTTTAATAAACATACTACGGGAGGCATAAATCCGCAATGCTATTAGTAGCTGACTGAGGGGTTCTACAGCATGATTTCTGAAACAGAAGGAAGTTACTTTATTTCCTAAAATGTACACTTTTCATATTTAAGCAGTTTAAAAAGTAATTTGTACAATCTTACCTTTTCGTTGGATGTTTTATTCTAGCACCAATTTGTTGAAATAGGGTTATGACAGTCTGTTTTGTAAGCCTAAAGCTATTTAAAAACTATTTTTCATTCCGTATATGAAAGTAACGTCCCCTTGCTCGGAAAACTCGTAGTGCCCGTGGTCGTTCAATAATTTGAACTACTTCTCGTCATCGCTTATTATTTCTTCAAACACCTCAAAAATATCTTCGAGATCCATTCGTTCTGCAATATTGTAAGGTTATGTATTCTTAAACTTCAGTTTAAACGGTAGATGAGTGGCAGTAAAATTAATCTCTAGTTAAACTTAAGATTAAGTTTTATAATACACGACTAATAGATAAACCGAAGTTTAAACTGAACCAACAGTTTAAACCTGTATTATAATACCGGCCCTTAGTGAGTGAGAATTCTTAGGAAGATTTCATTTGCTAGCTGTTTTACGTCGCACCGACACAGATAGGTCTTACGGCGACGATGGGAGAGGAAAATGGCTAGGAGTGGGAAGGAAGCGGTCGTGGCCTTAATTAAGGTACAGCCCCAGCATTTTCCTGGCGTGAAAATGGGAAACCACGGAAAACCATCTTCAGGGCTGCCGATAGTAGGGTTCGAACACCAGTGGGGTTCGAACCTACTATCTCCCGAATACTGGATACTGGCCGCACTTAAACGACTGCAGCTATCGAGCTCGGTAGGAAGATTTCAACAAAGAGACCGCTCCAAGACAAAAAAAAAAAAAAAAAATGGAGAGGAAGTTCATTTCATTGACATACCTTTCATACCCAACGAATGTCCTATACAAACCTGAGTAGAATCGTCTGGGAATTTACTAGCCAAGTAACAATATTCATCTATTTCCTTTAAGACTTCATTTGCTGACTTCCTTCGACTGCACTCCATTACTTTGTTTTGGATTTTTTAATATTAATCTTCTACTCCTTCCCCAAAACTCTCTCCATTCAGCATTTTCTCCAGGTCTTGTGCAGACTCATATGAAGTTATATAACATACATACATACATTATCATTATAGACTGTTATGCCTTTCAGCGTTCAGTCTGCAAGCCTCTGAGAATTTACTAAACGTCGCCACAATCCTCGATTTGCAACTAGTGTTGTGGCTTCATTTAGTTCTATACCTCTTATCTTTAAATCGTTAGAAACAGAGTCTAACCATCGTCGTCTTGGTCTCCCTCTACTTCTCTTACCCTCCATAACAGAGTCCATTATTCTCCTAGGTAACCTATCCTCCTCCATTCGCCTCACATGACCCCACCACCGAAGCCGGTTTATGCGTACAGCTTCATCCATCGAGTTCATTCCTAAATTAGCCTTTATATCCTCATTCCGAGTTCCCTCCTGCCATTGTTCCCACCTGTTTGTACCAGCAATCATTCTTGCTACTTTCATGTCTGTTACTTCTAACTTATGAATAAGATATCCTGAATCCACCCAGCTTTCGCTCCCATAAAGCAAAGTTGGTCTGAAAACAGACCGATGTGAAGATAGTTTCGTCTGGGAGCTCACTTCCTTCTTACAGAATACTGCTGATCGCAACTGCGAGCTCACTGCATTAGCTTTACTACACCTTGATTCAATCTCACTTACTATATTACCATCCTGGGAGAACACACAACCTAAATACTTGAAATTATCGACCTGTTCTAGCTTTGTATCACCAATCTGACATTCAATTCTGTTCAATTTCTTACCTACTGACATCAATTTAGTCTTAGAGAGGCTAATTTTCATACCATACTCATTGCACCTATTTTCAAGTTCCAAGATGTTAGACTGCAGGCTTTCGGCACAGTCTGCCATTAAGACCAAGTCGTCAGCATAGGCCAGGCTGCTTACTACATTTCCACCTAACTGAATCCCTCCCTGCCATTTTATACCTTTCAGCATATGATCCATGTAAACTACAAACAGCAAAGGTGAAAGATTACAGCCTTGTCTAACTCCTGTAAGTACCCTGAACCAAGAACTCATTCTACCATCAATTCTCACTGAAGCCCAATTGTCAACATAAATGCCTTTGATTGATTTTAATAATCTACCTTTAATTCCATAGTCCCCCAGTATAGCGAACATCTTTTCCCTCGGTAACCTGTCATATGCTTTCTCTAGATCTACGAAACATAAACACAACTGCCTATTCCTCTCGTAGCATTTTTCAATTACCTGGCGCATACTGAAAATCTGATCCTGACAGCCTCTCTGTGGTCTGAAACCACACTGGTTTTCATCCAACTTCCTCTCGACGACTGATCGTACCCTCCCTTCCAAGATGCCAGTGAATACTTTGCCTGGTATACTAATCAATGAGATACCTCGATAGTTGTTGCAATCCTTCCTGTTCCCTTGCTTATAGATAGGTGCAATTACTGCTTTTGTCCAATCTGAAGGTACCTTACCAACACTCCACGCTAATTTGACTACTCTATGAAGCCATTTCATCCCTGCCTTCCCACTATACTTCACCATTTCAGGTCTAATTTCATCTATTCCTGCTGCCTTATGACAATGGAGTCTATTTACTATCCTTTCCACTTCCTCAAGCATAATTTCACCAACATCATTTTCCTCCTCCCCATGAGCTTGACTGTTTGCAACACCACCATGATGATTTCCTTTTACATTGAGATGATGTTAAAAATATTCCCTCCACCTCTCCAGTGATTCCCTGGGATCTGTTATGAGTTCACCTGAATTACTCAAAACACTGTTCATTTCCTTTTTCCCTCCCTTCCTAAGATTCTTTATTACTGTCCAGAAAGGTTTCCCTGCTGCTTGACCTAGCCTTTCCAGGTTATTACCAAAATCTTCCCATGATTTCTTTTTGGATTCAACAACTATTTGTTTCGCTCTGTTTCTTTCATCTACGTACAAATCCCTGTCTGCCTCGGCCCTTGTTTGGAGCCATTTCTGATAAGCCTTCTTTTTACGTTTACAGGCTGCTCTCACTTCATCATTCCACCAAGATGTTATATAAGGGACATTAATTTCTTGGCGCGCAAGAGGATAGATAAATCCTTGTCATCTGACACAGAGCTTAAGAATTCCGTATCTAAATGAGAAACAGTACTGGCGCTAGTGATGGGGTAATCGAATAAAATCGATTATCCTCCATTCGATTATTTAGATAATCGAATAATATAATAATAGAGTGAGTTTCAAATATCATTCAGTTGTATCGCATAGAATATTCGGATGCGCCAGGAATAAAAATTTTCGGTTTAAGTGTGTAATGGGTAATTGATTGAAATAAGCCGAATATATTAACTCTTATAAAAAATAGAATTACGACTTTTTTCCAAACTTATTTCCAAATACTGAAAATAAGTTAGTGAAATAACTGTCTTAATAACATCACTTTTCACTGGATTATTTCGAAAGCATTCACCCAATGCTAGTGGCTTTACGCCGCACCGACACAGATAGGTCTTGTGCCGATGATAATCGAAAAATAATCTAATAAAATTAAATAATACCATCGCTAACTTATGCTGGCAAAGTGAAAGTATCGATAAGCTTTTTAACACAGCAAATTATAGTATTCTTTGCACATGTGTTTTCACACCGGCACCCGTTGTGAAACTCGCAGGGATCAAGAATCCATCTGATAACGCACATGGAACGCACAACAATTCACAATATGAGACCATTACTGGGAGCCATCGTATCTTTCAAGAATACGGCCCAATTCGTTACGCTTTTCCAAGAACCGATAACAAGAGAAGCGGCCAGAGAAGAAGTATATAAACAAATGATGAAACATGACGAGAAATACAACACAATCTACAAACAAAAAAGCAAACTACTCACAGAGAAAGTGTTGCGGTGGACAAAGGAAAAGCAATAAACGGAGAAGAGGAAAGGATGCCGACACTCAACTGACGCAGATATATTTCTAGAGTAGAGACTACTGTAGAAGCTATTGTGACACCTGCCACTTTCAACTGACCGGTCACCGATTGATAAGACCAGTGCGAACCTCAGCGTCCACCAGATTCCTCATTCGAATCTTGCCGCATGACATCTGCACTTCCTTAAAATCACGCTGTCCCGTCTCGGCATTTTAATTGATTAATGTTAAGGCCACAATTTCCGCACTTCCGCATCGCCTACAATGCAAATCGTTAGCCATAAATTTTTTTTGTTAAGAATGAAACCCACACGATTATCGAACTAGATCTTAAACCTATTTTTAAAAATAAGAAGACCCAGCCAACTAGGTTCAAGGAGGTGGAAAGGGACCTACAGGAGGTGGGAGTCACTTATGAAGATATACAAGAACGCAACCCACTCAGGAGGAAACTAAAAGACCACCAGGGTTTTCGCTAGTTGCTTTATGTCGCACCGACACAGATAGGTCTTATGGCGACGATGGGACAGGAAAGGGCTAGGAGTGGGAAGGAAGCGGCCGTGGCCTTAATTGAGGTACAGCCCCAGCATTCGCCTGGTGAGAAAATGGGAAACCACGGAAAACCATCCTCAGGGCTGCCGAGAGTGGGGTTAGGACCTACTATCTCCCGAATACTGGATACTGACCGCACTTAAGCGACTGCAGCTATCGAGCTCGGTGCCAGGGTTTTCAAGAAAAGCCAAAGTAGAAGACGAGAAAGAAATGGATGGAAAGGAAAGAGTAACACCGGCAAAGAATGAAGCAGCAATGGGGAAAGATCAAAGACCAGAGAAGACAGCTGAAATAACGTGGTCCTTAGTAGGCCGATACCAGCAAAGAAGAAAAATTAATAATAATAATAATAATAATAATAATAATAATAATAATAATAATAATAATAATAATAATCCTCAGCCTGTTGCAAGTCATTTGACGGGGTCAGGAATGCAATGAATGAAACCCCCCGTCTAGCGGCAAGGATAGGAATTTTGCCGGCTGCCGATGAAGCCTGTCGCACTCCTCGTCTGGGACAATGATTAATGACTGACAGATGGAATGAAATGATATTGGAGTGTGTTGCTGGAATCTAATATGACAGGGAAAACGGGAGTATCCAGAGAAAAACCTGTCCCACCTCTCCTTTGTCCAGCACAAATCTCACATGGAGTGACCTGGATTTGAACCACGGAACCCAGAGATGAGAGGCCGGCGCGCTGCCACCTTAGCCACGGAGGCTCTACTTGAAGGTAGACCTGTATTAAATTTTAAGAACATCGTTGGAATGTCTTTGGAAGTACTGGAGAGGTAAGGAAGTACCTCAATTCAGAACTGGTGAAGCTACTGTTTAAAGTTGTCTTCATAATGATTTTTTTTTTCACATTTTTGCTTCCGTACGATGTAACAATTACTAGAATGTATGGATTACAAGTTAAATTTACTAACAATGTAATCGTTATAAGTAATTCGATTATCTTTACTCATTTACTTCCCAACTCTTATTATGATAATACCAGGCTTAACCTCGTATGTGCGTACATACAGTAAAAAGATATCTCCAAAACAAAATTCACCGTAACTGCCTAGCATTTGCTGATGACATTGCTGTCCTATCCAACAAGAGACAGGAAGCAATCCAGTCTGTAGAAAAGGTCCATGAAATAGCACCCAAAACGGGAATCCAAATTTCTTATGAAAAGTAGGAGGGTCTAGATCAGGTTTCAACAGTCAACCGTTAATATGGAAATACCGCTCAAGTAAACAAATTTAAGTATCTAGGTGAAATTATTGAATCAGCAGAGTTATCAAGTTAACAAAGAAAGAATTGCAAAACTTCAAAGAGGATACAAAATTACTTGGAACAGATACAATAAAGAAACTATTTCAAAAAAGGTAAAATTACGACATTATAACACAGTAGTTAAAACAGAAGCACTTTATGCATCTGGAACTATTATAATTGGTCAGAAAATCTCGAATAAAGATGATAAAAAATAAGAAAGGAAAATCCTCAGAGAAATCTTAGGATCAAAGTGCGAAAATGGAAAATCACAGAAAACGTATCAATTACAGAAAAAAATCACAGATATCATGAGGAAACAGCGATTTCTATACTGTATGGTCATTTGTATAGAATGGATAATAACAGGCTCACAAGGGTAATTTTTAAACTTAGCCTTACGAATGAAAAATCACAATGATTGGCTAAAAGAAATCAGGGAAGACCTAAATGAATTTGGCATTAATGAAGAAATCATTCAAGATATAATAAAAATCAGAACCTTAATTCAAAAATACAACAGCGTTATACCACGTCCTGGGGGCCATCTGGTGGCGAATGAACGTGCCATTTCCACTTCCATTATAATCCAAATTCGAAGTGTCATTGTTTAAGAAGCCTTTCTCGTGGACAGTCGAGATTTCTTCTGAGGACGCAGAGCACAGTTCTCTGCGAAACGTTAAGAATTTCGTCTTATTTTCCTGACAAGGCACAACCTCAAAACCCTATACAGTATCACGTTTTAAGTACGGGCCGTGAAAGCATTAATGACAACACATTTTCTGTAAAGCCTACCCGACTAAATACAGGATGGACTGAACAACCTAAAAAGGAACACAGCGAGAGGATGAAGAGATACTGGGAAGAGAAGAATAAGAAACAAAAATGTGCTTAGCTGGGCATAAAGAATTTTAAAAAAAGGCAACAGTTCCTCGGGGTTGTTTCTTAAACTGTTCCCGTTCAGTAGGTATCGGATTTCAAACAGCTCAATCCAGGAGTCTTTAAATCCCCACCCTTTCTCACTGGAAACACGTATCGAAAGGTGTTTTCATCTTATTTTTATTTCACCAGCGGGTATCGAATACTACAGTACAAGTATCAAGCCTGCTTTGCAAATAACACCCGGATGGTGACTGCTGTAGCGGTTCCTATTTCACGTTGCCGAAACTGTGACGACTAACTTAAGCATAAAACGGAAAAGAACACGCGAGTATTGCTGATCTTTATTTCAGTTGAACTCCAAGGCAGGTATTCAATGATTTACACCTGTTGCTGGTGATCTTTCTTTCTTCTTTTCCTCCCCCTACAGACTCAAAAGTCATTTGGTGTAGTAAGTTACAAGTTTCCATCATTCTCAAGACGTATTCGTTCTGGCCATCAATATCCGTACAGCATATAAACGTGCGCATATTATTAATAACTTGAAGTCATATATTTCCTAAACTTGACACGTACACAACATTTCTACCGACATCCTATAAATTGAGTGGTAGTTGCTGCTTCCTGAACGAATAAACCAATCTCAACGATCGTGAGAAACATTTACGAACTCGAGCACGTAAAGTAATAGCGTTAATAACCGAGTACTTTATTTTTAAAAGAAAGAGTTAACAGAGTCAGTGCGAATTTGCGGTTTGAGAACTGAACTTGTAAGCTCTGCTACTGGCATAGTTGATAAGCCATCTAAATCAGTGGTTCTGAAACAGTGGTATACGTACCCCTACTGGTACGCCTAAGATTTTAAGTGGGGTATGCGAGCAGCCTTCATGGAAAAAATGAAGAAAAATCGAAATATGGAAATAAATAAGAAGAAATTTAAATATGTGTATATATATATATATGGAGCCACGCTTCTCTTGAAAGTTTCACCTAGACTACGACACACAAGAAAACTGTGCCACGCCATTCAGGTACACATCCCATTGAAATTTTGACCGTTCGCAATGTGTGAATTCCAGAATTATGATCGAAACTTGTTCATCTTTATTTATAAATTTGATATTGAGGCTAAAATCTAACGTTTTGTGACACTTCCATACAAACTTATTTTATTATCATTGTATTAAACTTCATACAGTAACTCTTAACGTTTCTTGTGATGTGTTATAAAAATACATTTAATTTCACAATCTCATCTTATTTACTACTAGCAAATGTACCCTGCTTCGCTACGGTATTCTACATTCTATACGGATTCGTCCGTAAATTACTGTAAAGGCAGTGAGTAAGATTAAATTAAATTGCATGCCTCTTAGAGCTATCCTAGAAACAAAGCAGGAAGGTCACAGTACGTTGTTTCTGATGTAAGGTAGGCCCTGAGGTAGTTTTAAAGATAATGGAAGGCCACATTTCCAACTGCCAATCAAAATCGAATTCGAAAGATTTGATTATAATCGAGAAATGAAATGAACGTATCAACATTTGAGACAGGATAATAAGTCGTAAGAACAAAGTTGTTGATCTCTCCAAATAGAACGGGAATTGTGGTTTCTGTTTTGTAATAGGACGTACCGTTTAGCCAGCAATTATCCCGAAACGAAGGTCTGCACCGTCATTAAAATTGCGTCCTATTTCGATACTTTCCGGGCCCGAAAATTATATATTTGTATAGCTTGGAATTTTTCCTCGAAGAAAAGAGTTTCCAGGTTTCAAGTTTAGCACTCGCATACATACGGAGTAATTAAGGAAAGAAGTAATACAGTTAAGACAGTTGAAATTAATACAAAATAGGATTATATCTGAGGACAACCCGATAGGACAAATATGTAAATACCAAGTGGATGTATTGGAAAACCAAATGTCCCTCAATAAAATTAATCATGATGGTATGAGTGAAGGATATCAGAAAGCGGTAAAAGAGGAGAAATTTAGGCGCAGGGATTCTTAGGTAAACGGATAAGATGAATTATGGTGTTATTACTTAAGCTATTCGAGGACGGTTATAACCTCCAACGATATTCCGCCAAAATCCCGCAGAATAGCCGATTGACGTCTCTCTTGCTTTCTACGCAAAGAAAAACCACTAGTTTACAGGAGTGATGAGGAAAATGGCAATACGTTCCATCCCTGCTGGCAAGAAATCAGAGACGTTGCCATGGTAACCTCTAAGTTCGTTGTCGGTCTGTCGGTCACTGAATGCAGAGCATGATGCCCGCAGAAAATAGTAATTTTCTCTGTCATTTGAAGAGTAAGCTAAATTATGAACGTAACAAAAGTTGTTTATAATGAAGAGACGTTTCAAATGCAGTCGACGGTTTTACAGAAAATCAACAGTGTAAGAGAAAATGGAGGAAAACTGTTCTGGTTTTCCTATAAACCCCCCGTCTATTCAAATATTTTAAAATAATATGCATATCAAAACATTCTCCGGGATGAGTATATTCTAAATGTGACGTTTGGCCGAGATCTATTCAGCCGTTTCGCCGTGATGGTGGAACAGATACGAAAAATAAAAACCACATATTCGGTCTTCAGTTGACGTAAAACGGATAAATATCTGAAAAATTGGCAAAACAAACGAAATTACACACAGCGGACCCCCTATAACTTTTTTTTGCTAGTTGTTTTACATCGCACCGACACAGATAGGTCTTACGGCGACGATGGGACAGGAAAGTGCTAGGAGTGGGAAGGAAGCGGCCGTGGCCTTAAGGTACAGCCCCACCATTTGCCTGGTGTGAAAATGGGAAACCACGGAAAACCATTTTCAGGGCTGCCGACAGTGGGGTTCGAACCTACTATCTCCCGAATACCCGAATACTGGATACTGGCCGCACTTAAGCGACTGCAGCTATCGAGCTCGGTCCCTACAACTTTATTTATATAGATGTGTATTTGAAATAATGCTTTGTAATCAATTTAATATGGCTTAATAAATAGCCAGATACTCATTTTTAAACCTATCATTTAGAGATTTCTTCGTGGGGGTACGTTGAACTTTTAGCCATGAGTGAGCGGTGCTATATCATAATAGTTTGGGAACCTGTGATCTAAATCATCCTTGTGATGCTTGATGGGACTGTTTTTGTATCCTCGCGTACTTCTCTCTTTTCTGGTTTCATGAGAGGGAAAAGCAGTACAATTACGCTAATCCGAGCTAATTGCGACCGGGATTGGTTCAGATTGGCAAATTTTCGAATTATCAGAATTTTCTTCCGATATCCAGCATTACGCCGCAATTATGAATATTGGAGCGTTATAACAAAAGAGAAATAACCAGTGAGTGAGTGATACTTGTGAAGTGTTGTATTTTATTAACCGGCCCCCCAAGATCTAGGGATAACGTGCCTGCCTTCCACCCGGAGGCCTCGGGTTCGAAGTCCACTCAGCCTACGTGATTACCAGAGCTCGGATGTTTAAGCAGTAATAGATTACATTTCAAATTGGCCAGTAGAAAATGTCGCCCACCCGCTCTTGCGTAATGTAGCGAAAGTAACATAACTTCTAGGGGTTCTATTAGGTCGTGCCCCTAATATTGTGGACGGTGATGCTTATTGTTTAAAGGGGCCTAACATCCACGTCATCGTTTTCTAATGGTATGAGATGAAACGAAATGTAATAATAATTATTACAATTTAACCAGTGCGCCTCAGTGGAGTAGTGGTTAGTGCCACGTCCGGAGACTCTGATTCGATTCCCGGCTCTGTCACAAAATTTGAAAAGTTGTACAAGGACTTGAACGGGGGTCCATTCAGGCACGGGAGGTCAACTGAGCAGAGGGAGCTCAATTTCTATCTCAGCCATCCTCGAAGTGGTTTTCAGTGGTTTCCAACTTCTTCTCCAGGCAAATGCTGGGATGGTACCTAAGAAAAGGTCACGGCTGCTACCTTCCCCTCTTCCTTGTTTATCCTTTCCAACCTCCCCTCTACCAGAAGGCTCCCGTTCAGCATAACAGGTGAAGTCGAGGTACCGGTCCTCCCACCCAGTTGTATCTGCCTACCCAAAGTCTCACGCTACAGGACACGGCCCTTGAGACGGTAGAGGTGGGATCCCTCGCAGAGTCCGAGGGAAAAAAAACAACAACCCTGGACGGTGAACAGATTAAGAAAGAAAGAAAGAAAGAAAGAAAATCATGAAACCCTTCATTTGACTTAATTTAGGTATTAGATTGCAATACATTCCTTGAATGTTTCATAATTTTATTTTGCAAACATCACTACAAATTGTTCAAAAAAACATGAACATTTTAAGAATAAGATATATTTTTGCTTCAACCTCATAAAATTTATAAAAGATATGGCCATACAATTAATTACGACAAACTTATTTACAAAGGCGTAATATTAAAATAGGCTATGTTGCTAGATTTTCGACCTATTTATTACATGCCCGCCTGGACAAAGTACTGGTTCTCCTCCCCTGTTGTATCCTCTTGAGGCGATAGAGGTGGGATTCCTCACTGAGGAAAAAAGAACAACCGTGGATGGTAAACTGATTACATAATAATACCGCATGTTATAAACATGAATGATTTTTTTTTTTCTGAAAATGACACTCTTATTGATAGATTTTTCGTCCCAAGAAACCTCTAATCTGTGATTTTTGGAGCCGTTTCCGAGAAAGCTACACGTACAAGAACTGCTCGGACCACATAAGTCATGTTCACGTGTCATAGGTTTCGTCATCCCTGGCCTAGACTCTTCAGCTGATAGCACTTTATCTATATCTCTAGTCCATGTAAGGCTTTGTGAACAGCGGCGCCTAGACAAGTAAATCGCCACGTAAATGGCCAGGATAAGAGCAATTAGTAAGCAGTGACATCAGCTGTTTGAGGTTGACCGGGAGGCAGACTGGCTTGCAGGCAGGCAGGCAGGCCACCGCCGGAAGTGATCAGTCACTCACTGAGGCAGTTGAGGATGGCTCCATCACAACACAACACTACAGTAGGTGAGCTGAGCATGCTATTTCTGGGCGCATGATGATGTCACTTGCTCCGGGCCACTGTAACACAGTTCAAACCCCATCACAGGCACACGGTTTAACTGGGAACATTTCCATGTTGTCTACAAGTACCACATTTCTTAAACTGCGAGATTTATATAAACAGAAATTGCTGACAATATTCTTCCCCTTATTGTCATCCTTCAATGTTTTGCAGCTCAACATGCACGTTAGAAGACAAATTCTGATTCGCCTTCTTCCTTACGATAAGACCTGCTAGGGACCAAGTGTCAATTTCAATTCATGCTTCCTTATTGTTTCCTCCTCTGTTCTTCACAGCACTTCTTTATGATCGCACTATTCATCATACCTGCCAACTTTATAAAACCGAAAATCAGGAGATTTAGATATTAAAACCAGGAAAAATCGGGATGAATCAGGAGATACAATTGGTCAAAACTGCTTGTTCTACATGTCTTGCTCAATACAGGAGTACTATGGTAAACACTTATTGCCTCAAAACCCGACTGTTGCTATACGAGGCTACCAGGTTAAAAATTACATATCTCTATTCCTTCACAAGAAGTAGGTGAGTGAAATGATCGGTCTTTTATAAGTCTTCACTTACGCTCCACACGTGTGAATCAGTCATGCACTTAGATGCCATTACTTAGCAAATGCAAAGAATATATTGCATCACGCGCCCGTCCGATTATGTGAACCCCAATGTTATTTTTATCAAGCAGTACATTAAAATTCGCCAGAATTGTCTCCGAATGGCTCGTAAAATCTCTAGAAAAGTCACTAGTCGCTATCTTTGAAATTCTGTCACTAAATTATTAAAAAAGAGTCCAAATCTAGCGATAGTCTCTGTAGAATCTACTAGACTACCGTGAACGAACACGAACATAGCACGCGAGAACGAGAGATTGACAATCGATATACGCGACGCGATATACCGTTTCAATAAACATCGCACATTAGCGCGCATTTCTCCCATTAATATACGTCGATATTTTATATGAAAGCGGCAATGAACGAAGGACTTCCGGCCACTTGCGCAGAAAGCTGAAATAACGCGATTTGAAAACACATTTTTAAAGTTCATGGAAAAAAAAGCTAAAATCGGGAGAAATAGTAGAGTAATCGGGAGGCGGGAAAAGCTGTCGGAAAATCTGGAGTCTCCCTCCTAAACCGGGAAAGCTGGCAGGTATGTAATGCTTTGTTCTTCTCTTCTCAGACCACTTTGGACCTGATTTCCTTTTCCTCCTTCCTTCCTTCCTTGGAATCCTTCACTTCTTAAAACTTTCCTTCACCAAGTATTTTTACAACAAGAAATGGTTATCTAAAAATCTTTACATAAGGCACTCCAGTACAGTGGTGAAACTCGAATGTATTTACCAAGTGAATATCTAGTTTTGAACTGAAGTTTTCATAAACTGGAAGTACTTTTCTTTCTGTAGTTTCCTCTCCCTTATTTTATTTCTTTCTAAATCTTTCTTGAACTCTTGTATCCAGCTTCTTGTCGACTGTTTCTCCCAAAAGTATTTGAATATCCCTTTCGTGAATCTGTTATCATCCATTCTATAGATAAGACCAAAAAATAGTAATCTCATTTTTCTTATTGTTTCTGTTACAAGGTTCTGGTATATCTTTATTACTCCTCAATTTCCATTGGTCTAAGATTTTTCTCACGATTCTTCCTTCTTGTACTCCCACTTTATCTAAACTACAGCTCAAAACTAGACATTCACTTGCGTAAAGCCATTCTGGTTCCATTACTGTATTGTAGTGCCTTATGTTAAGTTTTTAGATAAGGATTTCTTGTTGTAAAAATATTTAGTGATGCCGTATGCTCTTTCCATCATGCATAACCTTTCTTTTACAGCAGATTTTTCTAAACGTAGGGGTAATATGTTTATACAACTTTATTGGCTTACCGAGCGCAATGGCCGCGTGTGTTAAAGCGCTACGACTATGAAGCCAAGCTCTGCATTCGGGAGACGAACGGGTTCGAAAACCACCGCCGGCTGTCGTGAAATTGATTTTCTGCAGTCTCTCTATTTTCACATATAAGCAAATGCCAGGACAGTTCCTGTTCATAGGACACAGCCTATTCCTTCCATCCCCTTATCCAATTTAATTCATTCAACTAAGGTTGGTAACATCGGACGTAAAAATATAACATCATTTCACCTCAGGCGGCAGCACGCCGGCCTCTCACCGCTGGGTTCCGTGATTCAATCCCGGTCACTCCATGTGAGATTTGTGCTGGACAAAGCGGAAGTGGGGCAGGTTTTTCTTTCTCCGGGTACTCCGGTTTTCTCTGTCATATTTCATTCCAGCAACTCTCTCCAATATCATTTCAAATTATCTGTCATTTATTAATCATTGTCCTAGAGGAGTGCGACAGGTTTCGGCAGCCGGCACAATTCCTATCATCGCCGCTAGATGGGAAGTTCATTCATTGCATTCCTGACCCGGTCGAATGACTGGAAACAGGCTGTGGACTTTCATTTTCATTCTGGACCTCGTATCAAGAAACGGGACTACCGTGCGGTTAGGGGCACGCAGCTGTGAGCTTTCATCCGGGAGGTAGTGAGTTCGAACCTCACTGTCAGCAGCCCAGAAGATGATTTTCTGTGGTTTCCCATTTTCACACCAGAAAAATGCTGGGGCTGTACCTTAGTGAAGGCCACGGCCGCTTCCCTCGAACTAGGCCTTTCCTATCCCATCGTCGCCATAAGGCCTATCTGTGTCGAAGCAAAAAAACACGGGTCTAAGAGGAGGTCACGATGTGTGTCAAATTTTATAGGCTTGACTTTTATATGTTACTGCACTCGTGTTGTTTACGGGCTGAACATCCGAGGCGATAAAAGCGTTCTCGGTTCACCCGAAAGGACGAGGGCTCGAATCCCCGCCAGGAAGTCAAAAATTTAAAAAACGACTTTTCCACTTCCAAAGGTGCAGAAGGCCTTGATGTTCACTCAGCCTACACTAAAAATGAGTAGTAGATTAATTCCTGGCGGGCAAAGGTGGCCGGGCGAACAGCTAAGCACTCAACGCCACGAAATGCCGAGTTTACGAATAGTGGAAGCTTTTACCTTCCACCCCTCCAAGGGCCTTCATTACTATTGCTTTTTCTTTTTCTTATTCCTCGTGTTGCGTGTTTAGCTCTATAAGTTTGATAACTTACGCCTTTTTCTTGTGTTTATAAAGTTTCCGGCACAACAACCTTAACAGTATGCGTGACATCATTTTTGATACCGTTACTATGATATCGTAAAAGAACTTTCTATATACCTACCTCTCAGTCATGGGCATCCATCAATAACTCACATCATAGCCTGCAAGATCACATCGACCATCTGCATATCCCTAATATTAAAAGAAGCGTTTTGACAAATAGGGCTAGATGGAGGAGCATTGTGCGGTGCTGCCACATTTATTAATTACTTTCTCCTTCCCTTCGCTTTCGGCTCACTTCTTCGTTCGCTCACACCGTTGTGTTCTGTTGTACGTAACCCAGAAGTGAGAGGTTTGGCAACTCCAAGCAACACGAGCCGGTCAACAGGCTTATCTCCATGGCAACTGGAATAGGCCTACCCACGTTTCCATGGCAACTATACCCCCTACTCACTTCTCCCCGCCCAGACATGCAGTAAACATAATGTTATTGGCTTTACGTCCGACTACGGTTTTGGAAGACGCCGAGGTGCCTGAATTTTGGCCCACAGGTGTTCTTTTACGTGCCAGTAAATCTACCGACACGAGGCTGACGTATTTGAGCACCTTCAAATATCACCGAACTGAGCCAGGATCGAACCACCCAAGTTGGGGTCAGAAGGCCAGCGCCTCAACCGTCTGGGCCACTCACCCCGGCCATGCAGTAAACGGACCTACCTGTAAGAACTGTCATAACGCATCTTTCAATATTATACCCGTAGATATGGCACCCGTAGATGTCGCACCCACACAGATAGGTCTTATGGCGACGATGGGACAGGAAAGGGCTAGGAGTTGGAAGGAAGCGGCCGTGGCCTTAATTAAGGCACAGTGTGGAAATGGGAAACCACGGAAAACCATTTTCAGGGCTGCCGACAGTGGGGTTTGAACCTACTATCTCCCGAATACTGGATACTGGCTGCACTTAAGCGACTGTAGCTATCGAGCTCGGTGATCAGGAATCTAGTAGAATCACTGGATGACGAAAAAAAAAACTGTAGTTAACACTGCCCAAGTCACGATTGGTTTTCAAGGATGAGGATTTAAAAAAGAAAAATTGGAACTATTCATTGTCTTAAAGAATGAAGTCTGGTGCAATGAATGATTTAAAGCCAATACGGTATGTTTCTTGTTGTAAAACTTGACGAAAAGTCCTCGTTACGTGCTGTAAAATCTCGCAATTTATTGACACGCGAAGAGGAATGTCGTGCGGCTTCTCAGAACACGCCACACTAACAATGGGGGGGGGGGGGAGATTCTTCTCAATTACCAGAGAACACTACCTGCTCGGAAATAAGCTAATCTTTTTTCCCCTACCACAAGGTGCAGAGCGATGGAATTTAAAATGTCGCTTCTCTTTCACTTTGATTAACGGAAGGAAACATGCCACTCTTACAAAAGGTGTGTTTACAGCGTTTAATGGAATGAAGAAAGGGATTAAATCAGTAATTCTCAGCAGAAAGTGGTAATTGGCATGCAGGCGCGTGTATTGCTTGGATGTGAAGTAGGCTTTACAACACACCACTACGTTCGATATAAATTGTCTGAATAAGTCACTCAGACTGACGAAAAGAACCCACGATGTTCTAAGTAAAAATCCAGTTAATATCCTCGTAACGAATGTATTGTTCTTGAACATTTTCTTGTCCAAATATTTAATGCTGAAGATAACGTATAGTGTTATTTATCAGAAAATGAAAACGTTCCAATTTAATTTGGTTATTTTTTGATGTAATTAAACTTTGTTCTTGTGGCAATACAGAATGTCTGGAAAGTCGTTGAGTTTCTCAATGAATATATAATAATATTTATAATACCGGTATATTGTTTTTTTTAATTTCAATAGAAATGTGTCACGCAAAGCTTATCCGGTAGGCAGCGTAAGTGTTGTAACAGGTAAGCGATTTCCTGCTTTTCTTTTTTTAAAGTTATTTATATAGAGAAAATTTGGCTTGGAATATCTTTTGAAAAGACAGTAATCATGTTAACTGACTCACCACTCATAAACAAAAATTGTCATAGGAAACTAAGAAATTAAAACTGTACATCAACTTAAATATCTGGGTGAAATCACAACATATAGCCTCAACGGAAAGCCAACCTGGCGTAACAGAATAAATAAACTACCCAGAGCACAATGTCACCAAGAATACCTACCAGAAAAAGGGCCTGTCAAAAGCAACAAAATCAAAACACTACAAAACAGTCACTCAACCAAAAATAACATATGCAAGTGAAACCATCTTCAAAACAACTAACACTGCACAAATAGACAAAATACTCAAGATATAGAGAAGAATTATTAGAACGTGCATCAACAAATCATACCAAAAAGCTTCTAATGAAACAGTCTACAAGGAAATAAAACCAGTAATGAGCACAATCAGGAAGAAATGCACTCCATTTTTTGGACATCTAATCAGGACACCAGAGAACAGGATCATCAGGAGCATAATAGAAAAATTATCCAATAGTAAGTGCAACATTAAGTGGATTACAGAAATCAAGGAAGATATGGATGAATATAAATTATAGTGGAAGACCTAAGAAACAAAATCTACAAAATCAGGAAAATCTCAGACAAACAAACCAGACTGTAAACCAGAATCAACAAACATACAATGGGAAGGGTGATTTCCGATTAAGAAAGAAAGATAAGATCCGAAAGAATGAAGAAATACTGGGTTGACAGGAAACTGAACTTCTTTGTATAAAGTTGGCGAGAGTGGTCCCATGAAGGCCTTAAATGTAAATAAATAAATAAATAAATAAATAAATAAATAAATAAATAAATAAATAAATAAATACATAAATAAATAAATAGTATATGAAATCTGATTTATTGTATAACCCAAAACATTTTTTATTGAGGGACACTGAAGTTACAATCTCTTGCCGATACCGCAAAAAAGAAGGGAAATAATATAGCCTAGGTGCGATGACAATTGCTGATTCGAAAACACAATCGAATAAACGAGGCGGAGAAGGAAGTGGAAATTAGCAAGCATTGATAGAATCCTCCTCCTCCTAGCAACCGTGCAGGGTATCATGTAAAGGATGGTTGGAATCCTCCTCCACCTAGCAACCGTGCAGGCTATGATGTGAAGTATGGATGGATGGCCAGACAATGTTACCTAGCAACCGTGCAGGCTGTCTTATGGCTGGTCTCCATCTGAAATGAGCAACCGTTGATGGGTGGCCATAATCGTGAGATATATTTATGACCATTTGATTTTCGTAGAGGGAAAAAGGGGTTTCTTTTTTATTGTCCACGCTTCACACGCATGCGATACAAATGAATGTAGCATTCTCTTTACGAGGTACAGACTAAGTTGAGTGGCACACATCTCCTCTCCTGTATAAAATCAGTTTTCGCTGAAGCAATACGGCATTTAACTTCAATGATGCACCTTACGTCCTCTGTAATCTTATTGTGGGGGACCTCAAATTTGACAGTATAAAAGCCGTCACGGAAATAATACCCAGCTCCTGAGAGCTGTGCGGTCCCGAATATTTATTCATCTCTTGGCGATATTAAGGTCCACAATTTGGGGGACACTTGAATTCCCGTGCTGGCTATCTCTCTTGTGTATCACCGAGGTACTAAGTAACATCAAAGCGGCTGTCGTTGAGCGATGCCGAGATATCAGCTCGCTCGACAACATGCAGGAATCTCGTCTATTGTATTATCAGCGCTGGGATGCCCAGGTATTGGCGACACACCCTGCCTGAGTCACACACCACATGGCTCAGCCAGACTATCACCTCCTCCCCACTTTCCTCTTAACACTTGCAAACAGCTTTTTAATAGCCAGGCCGCTCTGTTCTGTCACCATAACTTGCAAGTGGGAAACGCTTAGTAGTTGACCTATAATTGAAAATTGAGAAAAGTGGAAAAAAACTGCCTACAGCTTCCAATGTTTGGAATTTATCTCTGGTTTTCTACAAATTATTTATCAGATCTTTTGTAATAATTCTGACAGAAATAAGTTTTCAAAAAAAGAGTGATATTGGGACTGAAAGTTACTTTAGCAACATTTAATTACACTTTGATTTTGCAATTAAGTTTCATCTTTAAATTTCCCTTCATATGACAACCAAGCTATTTGAAATTCTGAAGGTGATCCGGATCGGATACCGAGAACGAAGAATTATTTACAATCTGTATATAAATCAGACTGCAGTGAAAAGAATCGAGGGCTATGAAAAAGAAGCATCAATCCGGAAAAGAGTGAGGCAAGGCTGCAGTTTGACCCCCTCCCCCCTCTTTTCATTGGTTATACAGAACAGGCAGTACAGGAAATTTAAGAGGAATTTGGAAAGGGAATCACAATCCCAGGAGAGGAAATCAAAACCCTGAGATTTGCCGATGATTTTGTTCTTTTATCTAAGACTGCAGAAGATCTGGAGAAATTGATGAATGGTATGGACAGAGTCTTGGGTAAGGAGTACAAGATGAAAATAAGTAAATCCAAAATAAAAGTATTGGAGTGCACTGGAACGAAGTCAGGCGATACGGGTAATATTAGATTAGGAAATGAAGTCCTAACGGAAGCAGATGTATATTGTTACTTGAGTAGTAAAGTAACTTTTTTTTCCAACTTGCTTTACGTCGCACCGACACAGATAGGTCTTTTATAGCAATGATGGGATAGGAAAGGCTTATGATTGAGAAGGAATCGGCCGTGGCCTTAAGGTACAGCCCCAGCATTTATTTTGTGTGAAAATGGGTAACCACAAAGCGGAGGCGGGACAGGTTTTTCTCCGGGTACTCCGGATTTCTCTCCAGCAAAATTCTCCAATATCATTTCATCTGTCAGTCATTAATCATTGCCCCACAGGAGAGCGACAGGCTTCGGCAGCCGGCACACTTCCTATCCTCGCCATAAGATGGGGGCTTTATTCATTCTCTCCCTTACCCCGTCTTCGACTGGAAAACAGGTTGTGGGTTTTCATCTGAAGGCCTGCCTGTGATGGTGTTGTGTAAATAGTATCTCGATAGCATACCTAGTTTCCTCCTTAGTCTCAGAGATGAAGCGAAATGTGGCATGGCTTTTAGTGGTGGGATATCCCAAGACGGGTTCGGCTCGCCAGGTGCAGGTCTTTCTATTTGACATCCATAGGCGACCTGCGCGTCGTGATGAGGATGAAATGGTGATGAAGACAACATATACACCCAGCCCCCGTGCCATTGGAATTAACCAATTAAGGTTAAAATCCCCGACCCGGCCGAGATGATTGCTAGATTATCTGCGAAAGCCTATTTTTGTTATTATTATTATTATTATTATTATTATTTAATAATTTTTAACAATTTAATTTAGTAGCTATGCTATTGTAAACAAGTAGGGCCTACTGTCACAGAGATATCGCCCTATTGCAAAGTAGGCCTATTTGTTAATAGAAAACCATATGGATTCCATGTGGTCCTTACGTGACGGGCTTTACCAGTTCACACCTCAGGAACTCCCCTTGCGTGAATTCCGTGAACATCTTATCTGTCACACGTCACTTTCACGTTAGCAAACCAGGAAAGGAGACAGCGGTCTGCAATAGAGATTGTCACACGTCGTTCCCTCTGTTTGACCAGGGACAGCTCATCTCGGAAAACAAACGAAACAAGCAGGTAATGGCAAAATGACATGTCTTCGACCAACTTGCGGTTCTTCTAATCCTCAAGGTCGGCTTACTTTCAGCAGATTTAAGTACAGCGGTGCCATTTGAACAGGATTAAATGAACACTGTTAATACTGTGCAGTGTTCACATCTGTACGTGCATGTGCTTGATGGAGCAAGGCAACTTGGAGTTTGCTGATGAAATCGTGATCATGTTAGAGGATCTCTAATTTTATGCGGAATCCGGAACCACGAGAACAAAATTTTTCAACTGAAAAAAAAAAAAAAAGATGCTCAGGAGAGGCTTCAAACTGCGGTTGTCTTAATAAGACGCCCCCTTGAGTGTTTTACTAAGATATTTAAGCTCCTCTGTGAATCAAAGGTAAGAGTATAGTAGAGGAAAGGTATAAGAAAAAAGTAACTGGGGATGAAATAAAATTATAAATTACCTTTATAATTAAGAAAGGTTTTCAACTAGAAGGTGGCGCCTTCTCTCTGGCCTGGAGATTCCGAGAGTTTGTATATTTGATGGCGTTTTCGATCTCTTTTATTAAGAAAATCACCGATATTTCTACGACATAGGCTGTAATAATACCAAAGCTCGAAGAGAAAAAAAATCTTACGTCATTTTGTGTTTCTTTTAGTATAGATACATTAAACAGATATCACCACTAAGAGAAACTAAGCCAGATATATTGCAACTCTCAAAACATTTTTTTTTAATTTAGTGACTTCTAGCATTTTAAACAATTTGCTATTACCTTTAAAAAATCATAGGCTCTTCACTTTCTGATCACTAAATGAAACTACTACTTCGGATTTGCTGAAAAGTCGCTTTGCAGAGGGACTTGAAGGACTACCTGTGTGTAATTTTAAGCAGTGATGGATACTGGATCACAAATTTCACTATGTCTCTTGATTTCTTGGAGACCGGTCGCGCAGTGTCGAGGTAGCGTGCCTATCTCTTACCCGGAGACCCCGGGCAAGTTAGAGACTTTTTACTTAGATCTGAGGGCAGGTTCTAGGTCTACTCACAGTACATAACTGGAGGCCTGCCTGACTGCGAGATAGCGGCTGCGGACTAAACCGCCAAAAATAATGACAGAGAGGATTCGTCGTGCTCACCACACGACACCACATAGTCTGCGGGCCTTCGGGCTGAGCAGTGGTCGCTTGGTAAGCCATGGTTCTTCAGCGCTGTTGCGGTATGGGGTTTGATAAAACAACTTTTTTTTTTGTTTCCTACGGTTTGATAATTTTTCTCGTTTCCTACAAATATTCTTTTAACAAAAAAGAAGAAAAACGTTAAATTTGTCATTGGGAAAATCAAATTATCATAAAGAAGTCTTTCAATAAAAGAAACTCAAATTGATGACTAATTTATGTACATCTGACGATTTTTTTTCTTTTGCTATTTGCTTTACGTCGCACCGACACAGATAGGTCTTATGGCGACGATGGGATAGGAAAGACCTAGGAGTGGGAAGGAAACGGCCGTGGCCTTCATTAAGGTATAGCCCCAGAATTTGCCTGGTGTGGAAATGGGAAACCACGGAAAACCATCTTCAGGGCTATGAAACTATCACGAATGAAATAATCAATTCTCGAGCGTATGATGAGGTTAGGCCTTTTTGATAAAAGAGCCTTTTATATGCGTCTCAGTCATGGCCATCTATGAATGCATCTCATCACAGCCTGCACGGTTGCTAGGTAACATCGCGTCACACATCACTAATTTCATGCGGAAAATTTTCAGTTAACTCCCAGCTACTGGACATATTTTTGTCAAAAAGAGACGGTGCTAGGGCCTTGGTGGATCTTGGCCTACCAAGCGACCGTTGCTCATCCCAAAGACCTAGCAAAAAAATTCTCCCGGCTGTTATTCCTGGCTTTCTAGACCGGAGCCGCTCTCTCAGTTGTTTACAGGTAGGCTCAGTCAACCACGAACTATCCCTAAGATGCAAGTAAAATGCAGGCTCGCTACCACTAGACTATAATAATGTTATTGGTTTTACGGCCCACTACTTTCTTTTTACGGTTTTCGCAGATGCTGAGGTGCCGGAATTTAGTCCCGCAGGAGTTATATGTGCCTGTAAATCTACCCCTAAATCTGGCGTTTTTTTTTCCATTTGCTTTACGTCGCACCGACACAGATAGGTCTTATGACGACGACGGAATAGGAAAGGTCTAGGAATGGGAAGGAAGCGGCCGTGGCTTTAATTAAGGTACAGCCCCAGCATTTGCCTGGTGTGAAAATGGGAAACTACGGAAAACCATCTTTAGGACTGCCGACAGTGGGGTTCGAACCCACTATCTCACGATTACTGGATACTGGACGCACTTAAGCGACTGCAGCTATCCAGCTCGGTACTGCTGACGTACTGGAGCACCTTCAAATACCACCGAACTGACCCAGGATCGAACCTGCCAAGTTGGGGTCAAAAGACGAGCCATCAACCGTGTGAGCCACTCAGCCCGTCACCACTAAACTGAGGGGTCGGCTATTGCAATTTACACGGAGTTTTATTTTACTTTAATTCGGCGATACAGTCTTGATAAGTCATTATTTGTGTGGAAGTGAATGGGAGTAGCTTCTATATTTATCAGCGGGCGGACACATTCCAAGCCGCTACTCGTGTTACCTCAGTGTTTATACTGCGACATGTCAGCACCCACATGGCCTAGCCTAGTCTCGTGGCGTGGCCTACATTCGCACATGTGCACTACCATCTCTCATTCACTATCTCTCTGGTCTTCAATACTACAACCGTGAAATAAGACGAGAACTTGCCAAGCTACAGGTATGAACAGTCGATGGTAAAACAAACGGAGAAATCAAGAGTGGAACAGGAAAATGTGCATGAATTGACAAAGTATCAGGATGATAAAAGAAAATAAGTATAGTAAAAGAGAAAGTGCATTAAGGCCAAGAGAGTTGACTACGCGGATTTGGTCACGTAGGCTGCGAGCTTGCATTCGGGAGGAAGTGGGTTCCAGCCCCACTGTCGGTAGACCTGAAGATAGTTTTCCGTGGTTTTCCATTTTCACACCAGGCAAATACCGTACGGCCACGGTCACTTCTTCCCCTCTGCCGGTCTGACTGGCTCAGACGGTTGAGGCACGGGCCTTCTGAACTCAGCTTGGCAGGTTTGATCCTTGTTCAGTGCAGTGTTATTTGCAGGTGCTCAAATACGTCAGCCTCGTGGCGGTAGATTTATTACAAGATATTTTTCACCTTTGTAAAGGTAGATTTATTAGCACGTAAATGAATTCCTGCTGCACAAAATTCCGGTGTGTCTGAAATCCGTAAATGTATTTAGTGGGACGTAAAATAAATTACATTATTATTACTTCCTCCCCCGTCCTAGTCCTATCCTATTCCACCGTCATCGTAAGACCTACTTGTGTCGAAGCAGTAGTCTACATTCAGGAGGAAAAAGGAAGATGGAGGGATGCAGAGGAAGGAGGAGATGATGATGGAGCAAGTTGAAGTAAAGAAGGTGATGAGGGGAAAACGAGAGGAAAAAAATTCAGGTGCGTCATGGAGAGGAAGGCGCAGAGAAGACGAAGAAATTAAAGCGTATAATAAAACGGATACGGAGAAGAAAATGTATAGAAAAGTGAAAATGAATAACGAAGTGAAGGACATCAATAATTAGTGAAAAAAATATAACAGAAGGAGATGGTATACGAAGACAAACTAATGCGGAGGAATGAATAAGAGGGGCAAAGAACATCGGAGAAGTAAACGAAAGGTACAGTGGAGGAAAACGATGGAGAGTGAAAAGAAAAATACGAGGAAACAGGATAAGAAAGGCGAATGAAGGAGAAGAAGATAATTTCCATGGGAAATGGAAATAATAGAGTTGCTGCGCAGTTTGAGTCACGTAGCTGTAGGCCGTTCTGAAGATGGTTTTCCGTGGTTTCCTAATTTCAAATCAGGAAATTGCTAGGGGCTGAACCTTAATTGAGGCGACGATCACTTTATTGCCCTTCCTAGCCATTTCCTTTCCCATCGTCGCCATAATACCTATCTGTGTCGTCGCGACGTAAAGCATAGGCTATTTTAACTGTTTAGAGTACCAAATATTTTGTCCAAGAACTTTACAACGTAGTCCTACTTTTTAGCCAGTGACTCAACTTGTTAATCATTCCTTGCAAAGAGTACATTTTTAAATCGTATGAAAACTTCTATGGGTAGAAACAATGTTCAGTAAAGGATTTCGACATGCACTTCAAAAAATAAAATTATAACGTATCGAACAATTTCTGTATTGATACTGTCCAGATCCGTGGCTAAATGGTTAGCAAGCTGGCCTTTGGTGACAGGGGCCCCAGGTTCGATTCCCGGCAGGGTCGTAATTTTAACCATAATTTGTAAATTCCGCTAGCAAGGGGGCTGGGTGTATGTGTCGTTTTCATCATCATTTCGTCCTCATCACGTCGCGCAGGTCGCCTGCGGGTGTCAAATCAAAAGACCTGCACCTGGCGAGCTGAACTTGTCCTCGGACACTCCTGGCACTAAAATCCATACGCCATTTCGTTGTACTGATACTTTCAATAATTCTGAATGACCACCGAGAACAATAACTACTAGTACTAATTTTTTTCATTCCTCCCCTGAAGGGGGAGGCGGGCCTCCTAGACGGTGACGCCGTCTCTCGGGCCAGGAGATTCGTTGCAGAGACGGTAAGATGGTCGGCGGCCGCGGCCTATACTGGGAAATGTCCCGACATTTACCTTAGCGTAAGAGAATGGAAAACCACGGAAAATCAATCTCAGGAAAGCCGGCGCTGGGGACCAGCCCCATCTCCGTCTCCCAAATACAGAGGCGTAGAGCCAAGGTAGAGCAATGGCCACCTCTCCTCTGCATGGTTGGCCGGTCGGAGTGCAGAGCTGTGGGACTAGCCGAGACCCACTCTGCATCAGCCAATATAATTATGTTAGATCAGCTCATTATCCTTTTGAAACATTAAGGCGGTGCATGAAAAGAAGAACCAAGCCACTTAAGAACATTCGTTTCTTGATACATCAAATTAAAAGCACGTTATATTTTCAAAATTTGATCATTTGATACATTTCTTTGTATGCATGTATGTTATTTTACGACGCAGAGAATGGACCTTGTTCCCAGGAGACATGGATGGCGCTATCTGTAGATAACTAACTTAGCCAAGCGCAGGAAGAAGTGACATGTTAAATGGGTAGTGATTTGTTCCGTAGTGTCGGCAGCGAGCTGTTAATAGAAACCTTATCTTCCACTGCGGTCCTTTTTAATTATCCTAGAAGCTGGATCAGGCGGATGTGGGACATTTACTACCTCGTTCCGCAAACAACTTCTCTTAGTATAAAGACACCACTTACAATATTGAAAGTATCTTCCCGAAGTACTCTAGGTATAAATCTAAATGTAAGATTTCCTCGGATGGAATAGATGTGCCCTTCAATGGATAACAAAGACAGAGGTTCGAAACTCTGTCACGGCAGAAAATACCCGTTTCATCTATACAATCTTCGTCCAGTTTGAAGAGTACATTGTTTATCTATTTATTTTCTTGTGGTTGTTATTGTTTCAAGAAGAAGTACAACCGAGCAGAGGGGAAAGCAATGATGATAACAGACTTTTCATGACTATGAGGATATTTAGGGGTTATAGTATGGACGTAGAGGACCACAATATATTAGAGTTTGTTTCCAGTTTATGGGACCCTCACCAGGATTACTTGACACGAGAACTGGAAGAGATATATTACGATCTTTCTTATTTTTAAAAGCGCTACTCGCCGGGCGAGTTGGCCGTGCGGTTAGGGGCGCGCAGCTGTGAGCTTGCATCCGGCAGATAGTGGGTTCGAACCCCACTGTCGGGAACCCTGAAGATGGTTTTCCGTGGTTTCCCATTTTCACACCAGGCAAATGCTGGGGCTGTACCTTAATTAAGGCCACGGCCGCTTCCTTCCAACTCCTAGGCCTTTCCTATACCATTGTCGCCAGAAGACTTATCTGTGTCGTTGCGCCGTAAAGCAAAAAGCGCAACTCAAGCTGATTCGTCTTTTTTTTTAAATACAAACCCTACTTTAGCTGCTATTTGCCTGAGCGAGGAAGGTAGCGATGGGATAATCGAATACAAAATCGTTTGTTCGATTATTTCATTTAATTCGATTATATTTGCCATTCAATTATTTTTCGAATATTCATTCAAATGAATGAAGCAATCTAATAGTGAATAATTTTTTCCATTCGATTATATTTTTCGATTATTCATTCGAAACTCCATTCGAAACAATGAGGCAATCGAAAAGTGAATTTTCTATTCGATTATTTTTCGATTATTCAATCGAAACTCCATTCGAATCAATGAGGCAATCCAATAGTGAATTCGCCATTCGATTATTTTTGATTATTCGAAACTCCATTCGAATCAATGATGCAATGGAATAGTGAAACTTCCATTCGATTATTTTTTTCGATTATTCGGAACTGCATTCAAATCAATGATGCAATCGAATAGTGCATTTTCCATTCGATTATTAAAAGTATTCGATTATCCCATCACTAGAAGAGAGTTGATGCTAGGAATGTGAGGTCATCTGCGAAGGCCAGGCAATATTGATGTTTAACTTGTCCTCAACCCCGAGTTGTCTATTTAACGTTGTACTGATTCGAAATATAGGGGTTGTATTTTTAAATAAGTCACAGTTCCGGCTTTCGCATTAGGTGAAATGAGGAAACCACGGAGAATCGACTTCATTTTTTTTAGCAATTTCCTTTACGGCGCACCGACACAGATAGGTCTTATGGCAACGATGGGATAGGAAAGAGCTAGACATGGGAAGGAAGCGGCCGTGGCCTTAATTAAGGTACAGCCCCAGCATTTGCCTGGCGTGAAAATGGGAAACCACGGTAAACCACCTTCAGGACTGCCGACAGTGGGGTTCGAACAAACTATCTCCCAAATACTGGATACTGGCCGCACTTAAGCGACTGCAGCTATCGATGTCGGTGTATCAACTTCAGGGCTACCAGCGTGATAGTTCGAACGAACCATTTCCGGAATGCAAGTTGACTATTACATGAACAGTGTCACGTACAGCGAGCTAGCTCCGTGGATTGTCACTTCGAAAAGAAAGAAAGAAAGAAAAAAAAAGGCAATGACAATCGTTTGGTCGACCACTGCGTGTGTTTGAAGTGATTAGAAGTTCGGGCTAATCAGGCGGCACACTCGCCCAATTAAGAGGCACGCGGGAGGGGACGTCACTTCCGTGAATTCTTATCATTGTCAGTGCGAGAACAGTCGAGTTCGCAAGATATTACTACTGCAGCTGTATTGTCAACAGATATCTGACAGAGAAAGAAAAATAAAACAAATGCAAAACTCAAAGTATAGTCAGAACCTTATTAAAAAAAATACAAAACGAGCGCGTTGGCTTCGTGGTATGGAAAAGGTAACTGTGAGCTTTCATTCGACAAGATGGTGGGTGCGAATCTGAGTTCAAGTGACCTTAAATCACTAGCAAAAACGGAAAAGAAAGTACCGAAATATAATTATAATCGTCGTAGTCCGATGATAAAATAAGAAAAGAATTAATTCGTAAGTAAAAGGAAAATGTAGTTCGATTATCAAATGCACCCAGAGAAAAGAAAAATTCGCTAGCCGTCTAATAAATGAACTATAAAAATCACTTAACACAAAAAATAATTGGCTATCAACATTAGACCTCCCTGTAGGTGGGGCCGGTAGAATAACACCCACGGTATCCCCTGCCTGTCATAACAGGCGACTAAAAAGGGCCCTAGGGTCTCTCAACTTGGGAGCGTCATGTGCCTTCACTACAAATGAGCATTGCGAAGGGGTCTATAATTGTACACCGGCTTTTTTGGCACGCAACCTAATGATTAGAAATTGTAGACCACCATCTCTCCTACCCTGCCTGCCAACATTCTGATGGTGAATTTTTTTTTCCATCAATGGGACTCGAACTGGCTAACCACTATGTCATATCATGTAGACTTGATACCTTAATGGTTATGGCCACCAGGTGGGCACAAGGACTAATAAAACGTAAGCTAGGGACCTTATTCAGATTCTTCTTCTACTTCTTTTATCGCTTTCTATTCCCACACCTGTGGGGTCGCGAGTGCGAACCGTGTCGCACATTCGGATTTGGCCCTTTTTTACGGCCGGATGCTCTTTCTGACGCCAAGCCTGTATGGACGGATGTGTTCCCCATTGCGTGTTCTGTCTGAATATGAAGAGGAAGCGACAAACACGAACACCCAGTCCCCGAGCCAGAAGAATTAATCAGACGCGATTAAAATCTCCTACCCGGCCGGCAAACGAACCCAGGATCCTCTGAACCGAAGACCTCAACGCTGACCATTCAGCCAAGGAGACAACGTTATTCAAGCTATGAAAATCATCAGCCTATTTACAAGTCATTCGAATGGAATGGAATGAATGAATGAATGAAGCCCGACCTAGCGGCAAGGATAGGCATTAAGCCGGCTGGCGAAGCCTCTCGCACTCCTCTGGGGCAATGATTAATGACTTGGAGATAAAATGAAATGACACTGGAGAGTGTTGCTGGAATGAAAGATGACAGGCAAAATCGGAGTAACCGGAGAAAAATCTGTGCGGCCTCCGCTTTGTCCAGCACAAATCTAACATGCAGTGACCGGGATCTGAACCACGGAACCCAGCGGTGAGAGCCCGGCGCGCTGTCGCCTGAGCCAAGGAGACACTCTTATTCAGTCTTATTCATTCTGTCTGGTTCAGAGAACTTACACAAGACATTATTATTATTATTATTTTGCTATTTGCTTTACGTCGCACCGACAAAGGTAGGTCTTATGGCAGCGATGGGATAGGAAATGCCTAGGAATATGAAGGAAGTGGCCGTGGACTTAAGGTTCAGCCCCAGCATTTGGCTGGTGTGAAAATGGGAAACCACGGAAAACCATCTTCACGGCTGCCGACAGTGGGATTTGAACCCACTATCTCCCGGGTGCAAGCTCACAGCTGCACGCTCCTAACCGCACGGCCAACTCGCCCGGTCAAGACGGTAAAGAAAAAACGACCAAAAAATAAAAGCAGAAACACAAGATGGAAAAGATCACAGATACCATATGGAAGAGGAGAACCATGTTCTTCGGACATATGTACAGAATGAACTCGGGAAAACTACGGTGTGCTTTTATCAGGAGGTGAAGAAGGACCTGGAAAAAATGGGAATACACGGAATGGAAATCAGCAACAGGGATGCTTACAAGTCTAGGATCAAGAGGTTTCAAGAAAAAGTTACATTCATTACCGAAGCGCCATGGACAGAAGAAAGGATGAAGAAGCACTGGACGAGGGTTAAAGCTCAGAAAAAGATTAATCTGAATTCGAATTAAAGTGGCCCATAGTCAGCCAAAACGAAAGAAGAAAAGAAGAAGAATATATTCTGGAAATACTGTATTCAAGAATGGTAATTTAAATATTGACCAGATGGGGTATTTCTAACTCTCTTTCAACGCATGTTAGTGGTTATATCCACTGTTAAGGGTTGACTCTCAGATATTTTGGCAATGTGGTGGTTATGGAGCCCAACCAGCCCTTGGGGCGTTCCCAAGGGAGGCGGATGGCGGCAGCACAGTGTCGCACGGTGGTGTGTCTGGCCTCGTGTCGCGACGTCAGTCATAAATATCTCTTTTCAACGGGCTCTCTGCAGTTCTGCCGATAGCCGCTGCTTCTTCCTTGGTGGCGACAAGTACCCGGCTCTCATTTCGCGATATGTCATAAAGATGAAATGTTTACAATTTCTGGAAACAAGGGATAGCTCAACCTTTTGTTTGACCAAACCGAAAGGAAACGTTTCGAGGGTGTATTGCTATCTACCAAGAAACACTCCACTTCGTGGGAAAGGCGAAGATTTGATAACCATCAGTTTAAAGACGAGTGCAATTCCCTAGAAATGACCACGTGCTTCCTGTTCCACGCGTATCCTTTCAAAGTAGTGTATACACTTTGTTCCTTACGGTTCTCTTCTGTTTTAAGGATAATATGAAAGGAATATTCATTGCAGTCAATAGCCATATAAAATATAACATGACGACCACACGGAAATAATTGGCTAAGTCCATTTTAATAGATTTTTAAGTCTGAAACGTAATAGCTTCCACACCTGCTACCCAAGTTGTTTCCAAAATTGTACGCAGCACTGTGATAGTATTGTTATCCAATCTATGTACTAAATAAATAACATCTATGAAAATTAGACTCACGGTGTCTGTATGCCTATCATTATTTCTGTTTATCTATCGTACGTCTCTGTTCATTCTTCATTCAGATTGTTGTAATTCTAAAACTTCTTTTCTTCTTCCACTGTGTGTACTATGGATTTGGCCTTGTTTTGCGCCCGGATGCCCTTCCTGATGCCAATCCTATGTGGGCGTATATAATCACTATTGCATGTTTCTGTGGTAGTTGGTAGTGTCATGCGTTTTGTGTGAATACGAAGTGGATAGTACTGAGATAAACACAAATGCCCAGTCCCAGAGTCAGGGGAATTAATCAGATGAGATTAAAATCCTTGACCCAACCAGGAATTGAACCCGGGTGCCCTTGAACTGAAGGCCACGATGTTGAACATTCAGCTAGGAGCAGGACTGTTGTATTTCCTGAACTCGTAAACCAATTTAGTTATTCCATTATCAAGTCATCACAAACTTCGGAATGTGGCGCTGTAAACAAAAAAGTAAGGGGACAGTGGAAAGGATAGTGAAGGAAACTTCGAGAGGAAAAAAAAAAGCTCACTGCAAAATATATTATTTTAATTGTGTAGCCATTATGAGTATTCATACATCACACAACATTTAGTTAAACTCATTTTCGGTAAAATTGGACTAAACCTATTTTTTCCGTGTGGTCTTCATGTGTAGTAAGTAAGGTTCGGAAGTTAATGACCTAATGAACCATAAAATATACCCTCAAATCTAGCTAAATATGCCCTCAAATCTAACTACATATGGTTAAAAACCTAGCTAAATATGATCTCAAATCTAGTTAAATATGACCTAAAACAAGGTAAAATATGACAAGCATTTAGCTATGAGCAGCAATATTAGAGTATTACTAACATTAAATGTCCGCCTCCGTAGCGTAACGGTTAGTGTTATTAGCTGCCGTCCTCGGGGGCCCGGGTTCGATTCCCGGTACTGCCAGAAATTTAAGAATGGCAGGAGGGCTGGTATATGGTTTAAATGGTACACGCAGCTCACCTCCAATGGGGGTGTGCCTGAAAAGGGCTGCACCACCTCGGGATGAGGACACGAGTTTACTTTACTAACATTAAATGAGCCAAAAAGTTATTAGCGATGACACACCATACACACTTAATCATGTGAACTGACGGAGCTACAGTAGGTACGTTAAAACTTCACTAATTAATTAATTAATTCATTCATTATCAAAGCCTTGAGGCTCAGTTCTCACTCCTTTTTCCTAAATAATGAACCAAAACCGCATTTTGGTCTATAACGGAGAGCGTTCATTTTTTTTTTAAACTGCTTTACGTCGCACCGACACAGATAGGTCTTACCGCGACGATGGGACAGGAAAGGGCTAGGAGTGGCAAGGAAGCAACCGTGTCCGTATTGAACGTACAGCTGCATCATTTGTCTGGTGAGAAAATGGGAAACCACGGAAAACCGTATTCAGGGATGCCGACAGTGGTGTTGGAACGCACTATCTCCCGGATGCAAGCTCAAAGGCGCGCGCCCCTAACCGCACGGCCAACTCGTCCGGTGCGTACGTTCGTACGGTATCTCTTTCTCGAAATCATGTCCTATAAACCAGCCGCCTACCTGTTTCGGGAAAAGAAAAAAAATACACCTACTACAGTATTTGGAAATTCTGTGTTTGAAACTCGACTCCAACAACATGTACCTGACGCTTCAATTTAAAGAATAATGCTAAATATGATTTCATGTCACTAAAATTAGCAAAATTTGACCAAAACAAAAAAAAGTCAAAATATGCATTTATATGCAACATAAAATTGCAATAAACGGGGTTAGGTATCCGTCATTCACGGTTATTTTTGAGATTTCGTGTGAAATGAGCCCAGGAAAGAAATACTACTAGTTGTTTTACGTCGCACCGACACAGATAGGTCTTACCGCGACGATGGGACAGGAAAGGGCTAGGAGTGGGAAGTAAGCGGCCGTGGCCTTAATTAAGGTACAGCCCCAGCATTTGCCTGGTGTGAAAATGGGGAAACCACGGAAAACCATTTTAAGGGCTGCCGACAGTGGGGTTCGAACTTACTATCTCCCGAATACTGGATACTGGCCGCACTTAACCGACTGCAGCTATCGAGCTCGGTAGGAAAGAAACATGACTTCTCCTTAACCTTCGAACACTGGTAATAATGGCCATATGTAGCAACAGTTATGCCTTTGTATGGAAATGTTTTATGGCTGTGCCGACTGAATTACCAGCAATTGCGTTTATAGATGTCATGTGGTTTTCGATTTCCACACAGGCAAATTGTTGTAACCAAGGTTGAGATTTACAAAACACAACTTTATTATTCGCTTCAAATGCAAAATACACTATTTACACAAATAAAACTGAAATTTAACTTGAAGCAAAATGAATTAGGAATCTTGAGAAAGAGTCTATCTTTTGTACACTATATACAAGTTTGCAGTATTTACATCCACTACTATCTCGAAAAGATAGTCCTTGATATGAAAGTCGATAGTCGAAAACTATCAGAAGTACTGACATAAATGTTTTGGAAAGTCCTTCCTTGCTGAGTTCATAAAAGCAAGTTCAATGTTGGAAGAATTCTTACTTGGCGAAACCAAGGGAGCTTGCATTAATTAGGGAAATATAACGGTATGTAATAGTATGACTGGATATGGGCAGCGGAAGAGGAGCGGTGACCAGAGGTGATACCTCGTACTGCCAGAAATTCAGTCCACCTGGCCGAAGCACATTTTCAAGAGGAGTAGCCTCCGTGCTCGACGTAGGGTGTATTCTGGAGCTGGACACCGGGGCAAGTGGGCATCAGGACAGGCTGGGAGTTCCTCTTTATAGTACACACACGATGGTTCAGGCACGCGCACTGAGGGCTGCGCGTCGAGGCTAGAAGAATGACACACTGGCGCGCGTGTAGCTGGCTGGCGGAGCGAGAAGGGAGCGCCGGACATACAACACAAATTGTATCTTAATCAAGGCCACGGTGGATTCTTTCCCAGTCGTGGCCCTTTCCTGTCCCATCGTCGCCGTAAGACCGTGGAAAATATGGTCGTGACTTCCACGTTCCTGAAGGATTTTTGTGATCACTGTCAGAAGCAGACTTTGTAACGTTCCAGACGTTACAGTGTAATTATGTTAATTTTATTATGTGTAATTAATTCAGGAATTTAACGTCATGATATTTATTTGGTATGTAATTGTATTATAATTCATGTTTAATCATTTGCTCACTATCATTTCATTACTTTGTAACTACGACTTATAAACGAGGGCTGAATATCCTAATATTCACTTAGATTCTTGCGACAGTCGGTTAAAATTAACTTGCAGTAGATTTCAGTTATCTTGCCACATCACCGAGGAGGAAGGGAGGACAAATTTACACATCAAGTTCTGAGAAAAGCGAGCACGTGTTCACGCGTCCTAACGTAAGCTACCGTATTTCGACCAGAATTATTCGAACTGATCAACGCCTATATTTTCAAAGGAGCGTCATGTTGCCATGGATACTGAGTGAAAGGACGAATAGAAGAACAGTTGATATCATGATTTTGGCCCGTCAACTCTAATATCTGGAGTGGGGAGAGAGGTGTCATCTGATTGGACCACGTGTAAGCGACCTGTAATTAGCGCGAGAGAAGGTTATAAGAGGGCGTGTTGGAGCTCGTGGCATCACTTTTTCTGATTCTTATTCATTCTTATTCGCTCTCTACATGATTATACGAGTTATTCTACAGCTTCTACTTGATTTTCTACTTGATTCTGCGTCTCGATACTTAGAAATTCTGAATGAGGGGTATAGCCACTCTCATGAGGAAGTACGTACAGCACGGCTATAAGACCGGTTTGAACCAGTCTAAGTCAATAGATAGTTTTAATCTAGATAGAAATGAAACTTCAGAGAACATTTTCAGTAAAGTTGGAAGGATTCTTAATTGAGTATCCTCTCCATATAACCCAAGGTGGTTCTTCTAACTATGACTTAGGGCTTATCTCCAATATATGGGATAGAGCATAATAGGGAGTGTTAGTTTTGAAGTCATCTTCCAATTAGTGGTGGGTGCAATTGGCAAGGCAGGAATGGTACTAAGCTGCAGATGGAGAGATCTCAAAGACGAACGGTGATGTTCCCGCTACAAGGAGGGAAGCTTTCCAAGGACCAGCAGAACAAGACGACATGGTGAGCAAGCGAGTTAAAGATATTGCAAGTTTTCGTGAAGTAGAGTCATTCAATTTTTTGTTAAATTCATTTTCGATGTTAAATTCAGTTCTCGTTAAACCGTCGTCATTTATATTAAATATAATAAATAGTATTTTTCTAGTTTACTTTAATCAATTTGCCTTAATTAGCCTTTTGATTTCTAATTCTCCTGCTTAATGATTAGTGTACTATCACCTCACCCCTGTGATAAGAGTCTGTCCAAGCTTGATTATAAATTTTATCTTTAAGTCCTCAACTTAAAGATTGGCGCCCTTTGCTTGCTTGGTTGCATTTCTCATTTGATGATGGTTCTCCGAGAGGGGAAGTCACAACTTGATGAAGGCCAATGTAGTTTGGCGGAAAGCTCGGCTTTGCTTAGTCTCGTAACATTAAGTGGCTTTAATCCAGTTATCATATTTATTTTAATGCAGTGAGCCACGGAAACCTACGTTCATTTATTAGGTTGTTATTACGTTGTAAAATCACGTCCAAATGTATTTGAAGTGTGACACAGAACAGAGCGGATCTGATCTGATCTTCTGAGGGATAACAACTTGTTTACCTCCTCTTCTCAAGGATACTGATACGGTCTTTTGCTCCTTAAGGCAGAGTCCATTCCCGAATGCCCAATCCACCAATCGAATGAAATAAGTTTTGCTTCTATCATTGAGGTTATTAAGGGAAGTATGAATACCAAATGAGGGTCCGGGAGTTGTGATGGAGAATGTCAAAGAAACTTAACGTAGGACGAAATTTCACAACTTGAAATAGCACCGCATCGAAGAAATACCTACTGTAATTCATTCCTTGTAACTGCTTTGAGGTTATGGAATACGATCCCGGCAGGCTAGGCCTATATACACCGCCTGACAGAAAAGGTTAAGCACCCAGAAGGAGTCGTCCAATATTAACACATTTCGGTATACATCCATACCATTGATGTGTGAGTAAATTATTAGATTTAGATGTAGAAAAAAAAACAAGAGTTAAACAAAGAAGATTGGATAAAAACGATGAAAGCAAGGAGTAAGTAGAAGGAATGTCAGACTCAAGTAGGGGTTACGATTCCTTAACTGAAAATTATGAAAAATTAATAAATGTAAATAAGGTCAAAACTGTTTTCTGCAACATCGCTTTTAACGATGTATTGAATTTAACGGCGAAATCGAAATGTCCCATTTAAATCCTATATAAACACTATTTTTTTAATCGCTTAGTATGACATATCGTATTAAACGGCGTAATCTTTTGTCACATTTGTTTGTTACGCATTTGGGGGCTGGATTGTTCACAACAACGTAGAGCTTATTTTCAAACTCTTGTTTTCAGTAGTTTCCAAATCAGTCTGTTAAATTTTCAAGGCAAGCATCGTTATGAAGATATCGCAAAAGAAAGGAAAGTGTTCAATATTGGGGCTGTACCTTAATTAAGGCCAAGTTCTCTTCCTTCCCACTCCTAGCCCTTTCCTCACCCGTCAACCGACGATGATTATGATAATGACTACGACAATAATGAGAGCAATCAATCAATCAATCAATCAATCAATCAATCAATCAATCAATCAATCAATCAATTACTGATCTTCATTTAGGGCAGTCGCCCAAGTGGCATCTGTTGTTTTCTTAGCGTTTTCTTAAATGATTTCAAAGAAATTGGACATTTATTGAACATCTCCCTTGGTAAGTTATTCCAATCCCTAACTCCCCTTCCTATAAATGAATATTTGCCCCAATTCGTCCTCTTAAATTTCAACCTTATCTTCATATTGTGATCTTTCCTACTTTTAAAGACGCCACCCAAACTTATTCGTCTACTGATGTCAATCCACGCCATCTCTCCGCCGACAGCTCGGAACACACCACTTAGTCGAGCAGCTCGTTTTCTTTCTCCCAAGTCTTCCCAGCCCAAACTTTGTAACATATTTGTAACGCTACTCTTTTGTCGGAAATCACCCAGAACAAATCGAGCTGCTTTTTCTTTCGGTTTTTTCCAGTTCTTGAATCAAGTAATCCTGGTGAGGGTCCCATACACTGGAACCATACTCTTGTTGGGGGGGGGGGGTCTTACCAGAGACTTATATGCCCTCTCCTTTACATTCTTACTACAACCCGTAAACATCCTCATAATCCTGTGCAGAGATCTGTACCCTGTGCAGTAAATGAACTGATCTCCTGCAGATCTCCACAGTACCTCCTCCGCATCCTTTACGAGTATGGAGACACTCAAAATAAGGAACATCGGATAGTCTTTCCGAATATATACGTCCGCTTGTAGCTCCCACTGAATAGATTTGTAAGAGTGCTTACTTACGCTGCATTGTTCTTTATTTTTTTGTTTCGAAATCCACTCATTCTCTTAATCTCCTATCAGTAGCAGTGTGTATATTACAATAGTAAATGTTGCATTAATAATTATACGCGCGCGCGCGCGCGCGTGCGCGCGCGTGTGTGTGTGTGTGTGTGTGTGTGTGTGTGTGTGTGTGTGTCGTTGCTAGGCAATGAAAACCTCATAATTCCACTCACGAGAACATCACGTTTCTCCATCTGCCTTGTGAAGGCTTCCCGCGTTGCCTCAGAACGGAATAGAAGACTCAAATGGTGGAATAATTGGGCTATCGTCAAGCAATCAAAATGCCACGAACAGTTCCTCGGCCATTGCTGACCGTTCAGTGTGGCGCTTCTTCTGTAAACTTTACTCAGGAGGAGTTACGGGGTTTCCTTTCCCCAGCGACAATTATATAAAATACATTATTTTTGGGGAACAGGGTGGTGTAGCGGCTTAGCTGCTCGCCTGTCATCCCTGATTCCTGGTGTAGCTGGGGTGTCAGGAAGGGCATGCGACCTTAAACACACTGCCACAACTCTTTCATACCTCCGTGCCTGTAGTGACCCTGAGCAAGCGGGAGAAGCTGCGGAAAATGATGATGATGATGATGATGATGATGATGATGATGCGACTTCAACGAGCACGAAACTCATGCATACGACATGCCTTCCAACTGCGACATGACGCTCATGTTACACCATATTTCAAAACATTGGGGTGGCTACGGATAAATGAACGAAGGAATTTTCACCTAATGACACTTGTTTACCAAGTGCTCTCGACGAACACACTTTTTTTTTTTTTGCTTTACGTCGCACCGACACAGATAGGTCTTATGGCGACGATGGGATAGGAAAGGACTAGGAATGGGAAGGAAGCGGCCGTGGCCTTAATTAAGGTACAGCCCCAGCATTTGCCTGGTGTGAAAATGGGAAACCACGGAAAACCATCTTCAGGGCTGCCGACAGTGGGGCTCGAACCCACTATCTCCCGATTACTGGATACTGGCCGCACTTAAGCGACTGCAGCTATCGAGCTCGGTACGAACACACTTACTTACCTATCTTTTAATTTTCGTTTCCTTTCCTCATTCCATGTAATTAGTACCCTACTTGAAATTCCACTAAATCAAACGAATTCCTAAAATCAATCCGTTTTAGTCACTGCATCGAGACTCTGGAATACACTCCCAATGGACATGCGGCACGTTACTTCCCGTCAAAATTTCAAATCTAGCTGCCGAAAGTTTTTACTGGTAACATATAACCGAGTTGTGTGAGTCATTGTGTGTATGATGTGTGAATGAGTTTTTTTGTCTATAATGTGCACTTATATTATTATTATTATTATTATTATTATTATTATTATTATCATTATTATTATTATTATTATTATTATTATTGTCACAGTCATTTCGTACTGATTTGTAACCTCGTCTTAGTGTATCTGTCCGTAGTATTATTTCTTCGTAAAATTACTATATCTTACTTTTATGTTTACATTTTCAAATTTTGTTTAAAGTGGTTAAGCGTAAGAGAGGGGCGTGAGCCCTAACTTCGCCACAAATGTAAGTTAGGAATAAATAAATAAATAAATAAATAAATAAATAAATAAATAAATAAATAAATAAATAAATAAATAAATAAATAAATAAATAAATAAATAAATCATGATAGTTAATATTATTTAGAATCCAGCAACAATAATTTGTTATTTCTGGTATAATGGCCATATACTCTTACTTCGGGGGGTACGAAGGTAACAAAATGGATTTTGAGGGTACGGCAATCAAAAGCTTTGAATACCACAGATCTGTACTACTCTACGCACAGGGGGCCATGACGAGAGGAACGGCTACACGCCCGAGTTCGCTACTGTTTTGTATAAGGCAGGCACTTGCTATCCATTCCAGGTGTGACTCACTGTACACAATACAATACCCCACACAAAGCTACTGTAGGTGTAGGTGGGGGCCTTTGACACCCCTTCTCACTTACTCAGCGGCGATAAAACAGTCTTGAAAGTGTTTCCCTGTAATGCAGAAAGAAGCACCTGTTTTACCAAAGTGCTAGTGCAGCAGTCTAACCTTGAAAGTAGCTTGCCAACACAGTACGTGTTTCGTTCCAAGAATTTCCGTGTCAAGTGCAGACTACCCAACGCAATATAAAACAACGGGCGACGTTCGCCATGCATTCGTTAGCAACCACCGAAACCATGGTGGAACTATTTCTTGTTCACAGTCCTACCATGATGCACAGAGGGCAATCTTCAAGAACGATTTCCTTCTGGTATCTTGCCAAAAAATCCCCCCTTACATAAAGGTAGAAATATCATAAGGACGCCTTTTATGCACAGAATGAAAATTTCAATACCTTTTCTTTCCTCCTGCAAACGTGGAGATCTTCTCAAGAAACTCAGTGAGGTTGAAAAGAAGCCTTTCTTACGTAAAGACTGAATTTTTACAAGAAACCTTTATGTACAAAATGGACGTTTCTCATGAAACTTTCCTTTCGTAAATGCTGGAATCTTCAGTAGAAACCTTCGTTAGATTTAGGTTGAAATCTGTGAAAGAAAGTTTCCTTAAACATGATGTGAAATCTTAAAAGAAACTTTCCTCATGTAAAGACCGAAAACGTTCTTCATGCACTGACTGAAATCTTTAAGAGACTCTCCGTACACAGAGGCTCAAAATCTTCTCAGGGGATTTCTTTTTACTTAAAAGAAGACAACTTTCTGATGTAAAGGTTGAAATTCTCTAAAGAAACATTCCATACATAAAGATTGGACTATTCTCACGACTCTTTCCTTACGCTGAAGATGATCAAGGAAGCTTCCCTAAGTAATGCTTAAGCCAATCTCTCTCTCTCTCTCTCTCTCTCTCTCTCTCTCTCTCTCTCTCTCTCTCTCTCCATCCTCCCTTAATAATGCATTTAAACCTATGGACTCTGTATGTAGCAGAGATAATAGGTTTACAAAAACTACCCTTCAAGTTCCCCTCCATCGTACCACTAAATTTAACAAATCCTTTGTTAGTACTGCATCACGTATCTTCAACATCTTCAATCTTCACCGCTTCGCAAATAGTACTAACTGTACTCAACTAAAGCAGTCCCTAATATCTGTCTTTCTGGAGGAGTACGCAAGACGCTAACATCACGCATTCTTGTGTCTAACAATCAGAAATATATATATTTCTTACAGAAAAGCGTTTCTCACAGCTCTTGCTTTAGATTCCTGCAACCTAAAATAATAAATAGGCTTTATGATTTATTTCCTTTGTTATTATATAATGTGTTTTAATTTTACTGGATTTGGTATCTGTATTTTTATTAATTTTTAAGTTTAATGTTTAATTTAATATTATAAAAATTTAGTTCGTGTGTTCATAAACCTGTATATTTTTATATGAAGACGTTACATAAAGGGGCTTTTCAGCCTCAGTGGCATGTAATTATCAATAAATTCAAATTCAATTCTCTCTCCTTCCGTCAATTCTGAGTATTGTGTCTTTTGAGGATATTTCTGTGTGTTAGTCGACATCCTCCGCGGTCTTCTGCCGGACGAGTTGTTTGTACGAAGGTCAGTCTGTCCAATTTGTCGGGGACTCGTACACGTTCCTTCTTGCCTGACATTTCTTAATATGATTTTTGTGTAATTTGAGGCTCCATTCAGCACGTGGCACGATGTGACCAAATAATTGGAGAATCCTTTGCTCACACACACATTACCGATAATCTGGCGTCGATGTTCAGCTTCTTCAGGATAGACTCACTGGTAAGACTGTCCATGGTATACGAAGCATTCTTCTCTATTATCACATTTCCAAGGAGTCAAAAATTCTCGAATCTCCAGCTTCAAGAGCATTGGTTTCAGTACCGTAGATGAAAACTGAGAAGACTAGTGTTGGGACTAATCTCATTTTAAGTTTTATAGAAATGGAGCGATCCTCCCTATGATGCGACAGATGTCTACAGGGTGCATCTAAATTAAACCAATAAAAAAATCAGGGATGCTCTTCGTGCTATATGAAGACGATGGCGCAATCGAATTGGAGGAGGACATTTTTCTTTTCGAGAAAATGTTACTTCCAGGCGCGCGATTCAAATTGAGATGCATTGTGTAAATACCTGTCACGTACATGCTTTTACAAAGGTGATGTTGCAGTAAGTGATTAAAGGCTGATGTTGCTCGATATGCGGCGAAGGAGAATCGACCATCACCCCACTAGTGACGTTCGTTGGGATGCCTAACAGAAAAGGGCAGGCGCAGCTAACACCGTATATCAGAACATTGAAAATAAGTCTCCTGAATTATACCAGCATTCTCAGAAAATATCAGACAATTTCAGAAAAAGTCGACTGAAATTTTATGACCACATTCAAATAATGGACAATGAAAAACACGCTGAAAAGAATAATTAGATAATCGAAATTGAAAAAGACCTCAAGAAATCAACATAGCAGGTGAATTATATGGGACAAGCCTAGCTTTAGAACGTGGGTGAACACACATCATTTTTTTGAGAAACCGAATAAGCGAACAGCCACTGTATGAACGGAAGAAAAAATACACAGCAAGAGGAAGAGGAGATTCTTTCATATTCAGACAACACACTACACTACCAACCACCAGAGAAACACGCAATAGTGATTACATCCCTCCACACACGGTCGGCGCCAGGAAGGGCACCCTGCCATAAAACAGGGCCAAATACATATGTGCGACACAGTTCGCATTCCCGACCCCACAGGTGTGGGAAAAACGATAGAAGAAGAAAGATGAGATTCTAGGAAGAGAAGAAAGCAAATTCATATGCTAAATAAGTTCAATTGTGCTCCTTAGTTGGGCACAACGTTGTAAATAAATAAATACATAAATAAATAAATAAATAAATAAATAAATACATAAATAAATAAATAAATACAAATGTAAATATCTTTGTGAATGGATCCAGCCGAATTGCTTGATAAAGAAGCAAATAAGGGAAGGGCCAGAAAGATGGAGTTAGCCTATAGATTAGTACAGAACAGATACAACAAAAGAACGATATCTTACAGAACAAAGATCAGACACTATACTATGGTTATGAAGCCAGAGAGACTTTACAGTTCAGAATTTCTGTTACTGAATAAGAAAGGGGAAATGGATGAGCTAGAGAAGATAGAAAGAAAAATGTTGAGAAAGATCTTAGTACCCGAAAAAATAGGAAGGATGGTACACGGAGGAAGAGAAGAAATGAAGATCTATACAGACGGACAGAGAATATCACAGACACCATATGTAAGAGGAGACGTAAGTTTTATGAACGAGAGTCCACTAACAAAGAAATTCTTCAACTACATCACCAAATTAAAAGCAACCACTACATGGGTAGCAGAAAGAAGAAAAGACGTGGACGAAGTTAGCATCAATCGAAAGGAAAAATTGAAACATTCAAGGGGTTCCAAGAAAAATAAAATGAAAAGTTCAAGAACATGTCGTCGGAGGAAAGAAAGAAGAACCACAGCGAAATGAAGTTTTGGGAGAAGAAAAAAAGAGGACTAAGCAGCAAATCAATTGTTTACCGTGATCAAAAGTAGGCCAAAATCGAAGAAATAATTAAATAAATAAAAAATAAGTAAATAAATAAATAAATAAATAAATAAATAAATAAATAAATAAATAAATAAGAGTATAGATTCGCGTTGGAAGGGAGAGAGTTAATGTTTTCCCATTCGTAAATTTTGAAAGAACTCTTCAGGAGAATGAAATAGTGAATGAGCAAGGAATATTGGTAGAATAAAGACCCATGTGTACCCAGCGGGATGTCAGTGTGTGTGTGTGTGTGTGTGTTAACGAGCAGTGCTATAGATAGAGCAGCTCATCTTTGCCAAGAACAACAACCTGCCATTCACAGTCTGAACCATTGAGACAAGTCCACAAGCAGGTCAGTCACACCTGCCTCTGTGCTATTTCAAAATATTACGGTATATATATATATTAATGTTTCCAAATGACATTCACATTCCTTTACTGATATGATAACAGACTTACTCTCACAATATACCGATTTACCGAGGACGAAGCGATAGACAAGAGCTAGGAGTGGGAAGCACCCGAACAAGGCTTTAACTAAGGTACAGTCCCCAGCATTTGCCTGGTGCGAAAACAGCAACCCATGAATACATATTAAGTACTGCTGAGAGTGGGGGTTCGAATCCAATCCGAAAGTTATGCGACTCACCAAGCCGTAATTGAGGGACGATGTAAACCACCATGTATCAGAAAATTGCACAATACAAGACCAACATCGAGATAGCACCAAATGGATGATAGTTGAGAGAGAAAGGATTCAGAATGCGGAGAAATTCTAACGGCCGAGATGATTCGTCGTGCTGACCATACGACACCTCGTAATCTGCAGGTCTTCGGGCTGAGCAAGGTTCGTTTGGTAGGTCAAGGCCCTTCGGGGCCTTTGGAGAAATTCAAACATCTGGGAGAGTGGATAGACAATAGATATACGTATCAGAAAGGGAGGTACTGTTATCGAGAATCAACAAGATGAACTTAGTATATTAATCCATAATGATGCTTCTTGTTTAAAGGGGCCTAACACCTACGGTCATCGGCCCAGCATATAAACTATGAAAGCGTACAAGATGATGATCTTGACCAATCTAAACGCAGACACTACCAAACAGTCATCCGCCCGGAGGCTTTATAAGCAGCTGATAAAAACAGGATTGGTTAACAAGCTGGAACTAGTGGAGAAAAAGATTCTGAGGAAGATACTAGGCCCCCCAAAGAACAGAGGAAGGATCATTCAGAAAAAAAAAGAAACCAACAATTAAATCTCATGATGGAAAAGATATGATATCATCGAGAAGAGGAGAGTCATGTTTTACGGACATATCTATAGAATGAATCCGGGAAGACTGAGAAATCAGATAAGATTTTTGAGGTCAGAAAATCTGCGGTGCGCTGGTAGCAGAACGTGAAGAAGGACCTAGAGGAAGAGGAAATACAAGAAACTAAAATCAGCAACAGGGATGTTTACAAGTCGAGGATCAAGACCACCACGAGGATTCAAAGAAAAGTTAGATCCCATATCCAAGCGCCATGGACAGAAAAAGGAAGGAGATTGCAGAGTGAAAGGATGAAGGAGAATTGGACGAGGATTAAAGCCCAGAAACAGATTAAGCTGAATTTGAATTAACGTGGACTATCGTCGGTCAAAGCTAAATAATAATAATAAGAAGAATATAGTTACCTCTTTAATCTGGCGAAACTATTACATTATCTCCAATATTACAAAAGATATCTTTGTAAATATTCATGGAATTCCCTTGATACTAACAACAGACTAAGATCTTGTCCTTGGCATAAGTAATTTATTTTTAAATTCTCAGAAATGCAGAACAGACCATAAATATTTCAATGCATGAAACTTATATTGATAACGGTTAATTTATTTGCATCTCACGAATCGTTCACGATGGACATCTGTATAGAATTTGGAATCGGCAAGTTCAGGTTTCAGTGGATCGAAAGGGCTTATACAACCACCATGAATGAAATAATTAGTCCTCGAGTATGAGATGAAGTCTCTTTGATAAAGAACTTTCTCTATATCTCTCATTCATGGCCAGATTTACTGACGTCCGTCGTCCAAATATGAATACAGAAAGTTACTCGTACGTACCACCCAGTCCCTTCTTAATAAAAAGAAATACTGAAGACGAATTGCCTCAACAGAGGAAAAGATCTATGAAATAGCTGCGTTGTAAAGAAGCATCTCTGAATCACTGTCGCCTGGAGTTCGTCCGATTTAAATCTCAGTGGTTATGTATTGCCTGTAGAGGACAGATAAAGGAAAAGTGTTCCCCAACAAACCTCGTAGGTCTACAGAGAGCAACTGTAGAACATGTGAAGTGCTAATCGGACATTTCAGAGCCTGACAGTATCTGGAAACATCTTTTAGGAGTTATGAAACATTTTGGAGATCTGAGGGACGTCATTTTGAACATCTCCTTGAATCCCAGGTAAGTGTTCAATCTCTTACTTTCAACATAAATACTTTGACTTATTGACAATGAGTAGCGCGCAGATACGCCCTACTGGACGAGTGTCAATGCGGCAGTTTTCCATCGCTTGAGTGATACTGCTGCTCTGTTATAAAATAAAGACCCTGTAGATTCCGCTTTCGGATGATGATGCTTGTTTAAAGGGGCTTAACATCTAGGTCATCGGCCCCTAATGGTGTGAAATAAGACGAAATGTATTGACAATTTGAAATTCCAAAATTCATCCACTGACCAGAATTCAGAACTTGATGCGGAATGAATGGATGATTATGAATGTACAATAATCAGCAGATCCAACTCACTATTAAAAGTTCAAATTAATTCCAAAATCAATCCACTGACTAGAATTCAAAGAGATGACGATGAACAATTATTAAGAATTTAAAACAATCAGTAGATCCGACCCGCAATACCCCACCTTCCCAGAAACTATCTTAAAACAATGGTATATGCTGACCAAGGCGCAGCTTCCAAAGCACAATCCTAAATCGATAATGCTTGTTGTGTGAAGGGGTCCAAAATCCTGGTCAACAGCCTTCACAATGGTACTTATCGCTAGTAAAGTAGAACCATGGTATTTCTCATGTAGGGGTACTAATCACAAGTAACGTAGATTCATGGTGTTTCTCACATTGTGGTACTACTCACAGGTAATGCACTACGTACCAGTAACACAGACCTATAGTGTCACTCATGTAGTGTCAAAGCCCAGACCTATGATGTCCACAACCAGATGCTGAAACACCCCAGCGATGTTAGCTTCTCTTTATCTCCTTGGTGTGTTCCAACTGAACCTGGACAGAGTGGAGCCTCCGTCATAGTGGCGGATACTATACACGAGTACTGTAAACCCATAGTGATCCATCCACAGAACCATAGTATTCCTCATATAGTGGTGCTAATCGCAAGTAAAGACGACTCAGGGAGTTCCTCACGTGATGGTACTAATAGTAAGTAATCTCATGGTTCAAAATTCAGCATCCCTTGGTTGCCCCTTTCGACAGGCAAGGGATACCTTGGGTGTATTCTTCGTCAGCGTCCCCAACCCACAGGGGGTTTTATATTCTGCTTTTAGACTTACGATTCAGGAGAGAGAGAAGCACAGAGACCATGGGACACTACTTCAGTTCGGGAAGAATGTCCTTTATTTGAAGAGTCCTAGATACAATGACTCAAACCTCGCTAGTAATTTCAGCAGGTGTCACATGAGTGAGGCATGTAAAAAAAAACCACACACAATAATGGCAGAGGAAAAACTATTTTACTTTTTACAACAGTGCACAATAAGAGCGGTGACTCAGAAGAGGTAGACGGGGGAATTCACTCCATTATTGCGCAACATTAACCTGTCAAGGTGAAAACAAGGATTACCGTTCTCAGATCATTCCACTGACAAGCAAGAAAAAGTACACTGAATAAACCAAATCTACAAGTAATAAACCGTTTAAGATATTAGTGCAGGCAGTCATGCCGAGGTATGAAATAATAGCTATTTATGCAAATTATGCGTGAAGTGAACTTTTTTTTGCAAGAGGTGAGTTACAGGAGTGTAAGAGAATTCACAGCGCACTAGTTGCATACATAATTTTATTCATTACCATAACAAAAATATCATTTCTCTGCAAAGAAACATATTCAAAGAAGAAGGTAATGTATAACATACGATATTAGAATTGTCGGAATTTCTTCGTCTCCTTGGCACTAAGTGTCTCTTGAAGCACATGGAGAAAACTATGATGTAGAGTTAGCCATGAAATATCTACGGAAAATGAACATTATGATATATAACATTGAAGTGTTCATTTTTCTTCAATATATAGGGCTCTTTAAAATATCCAGTGCACGTGATAAGAAACGTTTGGAAGCATTTGAGATGTGGTGCTGGAGGACGATGGAAAAGATCTCATGGACAGAAAAACTCACCAATGAAGAAGTTCTTCGACGAATAGGCGAAAAAAGATCCTTTTTAGCAACAATAAGAAAAGAAGAGACCAATTAATTGGCCATCTCTATAGGCACAATGGTTTCATAGTTAATGTCATGGAAGGAATGATTCAAGGTAAAAGAGGAGGAGGAAGACCTAGACTGCAATATTCAAGACAGATCAGAGATGACGTAGGAACAGGCTCATATGTGGAAATGAAGAGATTAGCGGATTACAGAGAAGAGTGGAGAAGACGAATTGCTGCCAACCAATCCTAGGATTGAGAATTAAGAAGAAGAAAATATCCAGGATAATGTTATGTATGAAGCCTGCGTGGCTCTGGCGGCAGCGCGCCGGCCTCTCACCGCTGGCCTCCGTGATTCAAATCCCGGTCACTTCGTGTGAGATTTGTGCTGCACAAAGCGGAGGCGGGACAGGATTTTCTCCGGGTATTTCTGTTTTCCCTGTCATCTTTCATTCCAGCAACGCTTTCAAATATCATTTCATTTCATCTGTCAGCCGTTAATCATTGCTTCAGAGGAATGCGACAGGCTTCGGCATCCAGCACAATTCGTATCCTCGCCGCTACTTGGGGCTTCATTCATACCATTCCTGACAATCAATCACTACTGACCTGCATTTAGGGCTGTCGCCCAGGTGGCGTATTCCCTATCTGCAAATAAATTGGAAACTTATTGAACGACTCCCTTGGTAAGTTATTTCAATCCCTAACTTTCCTTCCTATAAACGAATATTTGCCCCAATTTGTCCTCTTGAATTCCAACTTCATCTTCATATTATGATCTTTCCTACTTTTAAAGACACCATTCAAACTTATTCGTCTACTTACGCCATTCCACACCCTCTCTCCACTGACAGCTCGTTACATACTGTTTAGTCGAGCAGCTCGTCTCCTTTCTCCCAAGTCTTCCCAGCCCAAACTTTGCAACATTTTTGTAAGGCTACTCTTTTGTCGGAAATCACCCAGAACAAATCGAGCTCTTTTCCTTGGATTTTTTTTCCAGTACACGAATCAATAATCCTGGAACCATACACTACTTGGGGTCTTACGAGAAACTTATATGCGCTCTCCTTTACATCCTTACTACCCGGTCACTTACTTACTGCTTCGGGCGAAAGAGTGGAAACTGGCTGTAGGTTTTCGAAAGCATCTTCATAAATATCCCGCGATATCTACTTACTTTAAAAGAATCATTAAATTCTAGTGAGATGTAAAATAAAGTTCAGTTCGTTTCTGGATATCTCGAGGCGACACTACAGTCTTTACCTTTGTTCAAATACAATTCGAACTTCAAATGAAATGCTTATTGACAAAAAATTCTTCGAGATAAAAAGCAGCACCACATTCGAATAGAGAAAAGTTATAATGAATGACAACCGCGAGCGGTCAATTTAGAATCGGTAAATAAATAGTAGACATTAGGTTATAAAGGGAGGGGGGGGGGGGAGGAAAAAGTTTTAATTAAGACATGTCCCGACAGCGGCGTATGTGCGAGATCAAAAGATCTGACGGTAATTACATTGCTTCAGGGAACAGCAAGCAAGCGAGTGAACGTGTTAAGGAAGCCCTTAAGGTCCCGTTCATTTGGCAGGCAGGCGGGCGGGAGGGCGCTCCGAGCTCCCTACCCGTCCTTTAATTGCTCTGCATTAAGATTACAATACTGTGCCACGGAGGGTTACTTCCGGTGTGCGAGACAAAAAGGAACTAAGGGGGAGTACTCAGGTATCTACTGGACGTAATAGAGTGGCAGCCACATCTCAAGGAGATTATTTTCATCTCCAGACTTTTTAAGTCTTTTTTGCTTTAATTTTAAAATTAGATTTTAAACACCTTAACTCAATCAGGCATAGTGTTTATTACGATCTACGGCCTAGTCTAGCAGCAGAGTCGGTAAGTCGTAATCCTCCTCTTTCCAAGATAGTGGGTTCGATCCCGGCTGTGGTAAATTACCCATACAATTATAATAACTGTGTCTATAAGAGCCAATTATTCAGAAGACGGCAGTCAGTGGCGGATGACACTGCGTGAATAATGCTTGCTTTGTTTTTATTATTATTATTATTATTATTCATATTGTTATGATTTATGGGTTGTAGTAGGGTTGTAAAGCAGAGGGCGTGTAAGACACTAGTAAGACCGCAATGAGGGTATGGTTCTTGTGTATAGGATCCTCACCAGTGTTACTTCATTCGAGAACTGGAAAAATCAAAAGGAAAGCAGGGGGATTACTTTTAAATTTTGACTTTTTTTTACAGATAGATCTTATGGTGACGATGGGATAGGGAAGGACTAGGAATGGGAGGGAAGAGAATGTGGCCTTAATTAATTAATTGCCTGGTGTGAAAATAGGATAACACGGAAACCATCTTCAGGGCTGCCGAATGCAAGGTCACAGGGGACTATTTGTTCTGGGTGATTTCCGAGAACGGTAATGTTATGAAAATATTGCAAACTTCAGGCTGGGAAGACTTGGGAGTAAGGAGGCGACCTGCTGAACTAAACAGTATGAGCGCAACACACTTCACATCCGCGACTCCACAAGGGTGGGAAAAGCGGAGGAAAAGAAGAAGAGGCCCTACTTATGTTATATCTTAGCTATAGTGTAGCTCAAGTATAGCATGTTCTATTAAGACATTCAGTGTACATGGAACTATGTATTTAACATCACTGATTGTAACCAGATTCAGTACAGATAATCTAGTTTCACAGCAAGTAGCCTCGATAAACTGAAATGTTTCCTTTGTCAGCTGTAGTTACCAAGTCCAAGGCCCGAGTAGAAGAGAGCGTATTGTAACAATTCTGGACGTCAGAGGTAAACTATCGTAAATGACAGGTCACTACTTTACACGGAGGTGGCGACTAGGTGGGGAGAAGGGGGGGCAATTCACGCCGCCGCCACCACCACCACCACCACCACCACCACTTTGTGGAGAAAAATTAAAATTTTATTCCATTTCAGCCTCCTAAAATTAAAAATCAATTTGATTTTTTAACACAAAATATGCTGTCTTATCATCAAATTCATTCCTTTAATTTCTTTACATTTTAAAACAGTTAATGGAATGTTGGACAACAGTGCCTTCTTGCGCCAGATTAATTTTAATGCCAGAGCAGGAAACGGACGAAAACGAGATCTGTTAGTTTGCAAAATACCAAAACCAGTATGTTATGAACGTCCACCATTAGTGAGAATGTGTCTGATGTACAATAAACTCGCCAAAATCAACAATAGTTTACACTTCAGTTCTGCATTATCGACGTATCTTAAGGTTTTAAAAGCTACCATTCTTAAATTGTAAATAATTACAGGATATGTTATCAAGTACAGAATCTAATCTTGTCTGTATGTGTGAATACGTATAGTGATTCTTTTTACTCTCATGTATCTCCAAATATTTTCTAAACCTTCTTTCCATTTTTCTTTGTATTAAAGTATGCATTTTTTGCTTTCTCCCTTTCGTAAATCTGTAATAATTTAATACACTGCAATATACGCCTCCTGTAATGGGCACTTGAGCTTCGTTGGTGGAATAAATAAATAAATAAATAAATAAATAAATAAATAAATAAATAGTCCGCCTCTGCGGTGTAGTCGTTAGTGTGATTAGCTGCCACCACCCCGGAAGCCCGGGTTCGATTCTCGGCTCTGTAACGAAATTTGAAAAGTAGTACGGGGCTAGAACGGGTTGCATTCAGCCTCGGGAGGTAAAATGAGTAGAGGGGATTCGATTCCTGCCAATGTCATCTTCCAAGTGATTTTCCGTGCTTTCCCCAGTTCTCCCGCAGGCAAATGCGGGGATCGTACCTAACTTAAGGCCACGGCCGCTTCCTTCCCTCTTCCTTGCCTATCCCATCCCCCCACAAAGTCCCTGTTCAGCATAGCAGGCGAGCCGCCTGTGTGAGGTACTGGTCCTCCTTCCCAGTCGTATCCCCGACCCAGTCTCACGACGCTCCAGGACACTGCCCTTGAGGCGGTAGAGGTGGGATCCCTCGCTGAGTCCGAGCGGAAAACCAACCCTAGAGGAAGAAGAGATTTAAAAAATAAATAAATGAAATAAATAAATAAATAAATTTAAAAAGTATTGAGCGGAAATAGTAACAAAATATCATTGGACGCAGCTATTCGATTCTTACAGTGCCACAGCAAGTAGTGGAGACTCGCGGAGCAGAGTGGAGAAGTGCGATTAATACATGCTTACTATATAAGTTTTGTACGTGGACGAGTTCACGTGCTGCAGCATGAGTGAAAGGGGAGGTACGTTCACTTCAGTAGTTGCTAGGAAAGTGTTCACGTCGGCTTCTGGCGACTATTTTTTTTCGGGGGGGGGGGGCGAAGCCCGCTCCCCCCGCGTGACTATCGACTCAATCTACATGGCCTCCGACATGCTATTATTTCTAAGAAGAAGAAAGAGATAGCAGGGAGGAGTGGGAAGTGATACAAGGAGTATCTGCCGGTTTCCGAGTCAGACTCGCTACCACGGCAAGAGTTTGTGTTAGGTATATGGTGTTGAAGTATGGTATTGAAGGGTCAGGGAAAAACCACATAGGCAGAAAGAAGGAAGAGCCTACATGTAAAACCTGACATCTTGTGGATAGCACATGCAAGGATGTGGGCTGGATAAAGTCCAGAGGTTGTGTTAGTCCTGGCGACTAGGCTAGGGTGATACTCATAAAGGTTTCATTTCGCTCCAAGTAGCTCACAAAAGCAGTTACCCCCTCCACTACCTTCCTTTCCCTACTCTCCCCTTCAAGCTTGGGGTTTCGCGCAGGTTTGTATCAACAGACAGCAATCACACTTCTAGCATTTGCTGTGAGGAAGGGAAGGAGGGGTATATTTTTTGAGAAGGGAAAAGATGTAGATTCATTTCGAGAACGCGTGTTCAATGCCTGTGATGTAATCCGCAACAGCCAGGGGTGTTCCAGCGAATGCGCGATTCCAGGCGACGTAGGGTGGAAGACTACATTGCAATGGATGGCGGCCACATCGAGCACATGTTGTGAAGAGTAAATCGAAGACATAGTGATCATTGATGTAGTGGTAACCAGTGTTGCCAACTTATATTTTCAAGATCCGCTAAATACTACTAAAAATCCGCTAAAATTCCGCCAAGAAATCTGATCTCAAATAATGAGCAATAAAAATGAGCAATAATAATAATAATAATAATAATAATAATAATAATAATAATAATAATAATAATAATAATAAATGTCTGCACTCACCTGATCTGTGAGTTTCACCCCCTGCCTGCGAGCCGGCGAGCTAAAACTTGTAGGCGTTTTACAGCCGGGTACAAACTAGGTGAATCCCCTACCTCAAGGGTCACACACAAAACAGGTCAGTTCATCGGTGTTCCTTCATAGCATAAATATAAATGCTACTCTCTCAGAGTTTCATTATCTGTCGTCATTCTTCAACGAAGATAAAAGTACCCTTTCCCCGCGCATTACAAATTTGACAACATGATCTCATAACATCAAATCCAAATAACATGTTTTCCTCATGTGACTGCTAGCTCCTGATAAGAAATACGGAACAGCTTGGAGATAGACTGGAGTACATTTTTTTTAAATCGAAAAATGGATAAAACACTAAATTCCGCTATAATAAATCTAGAATTCTGCCAAAAAATCCGCTGTCCGCTAAATGATATATTTCTCCGCCGGCAGTCTTCTAATTCCGCCAAATTTAGCGGGAAATCCTCTAAGTTGGCAACACTGGTGGAAACGGACCATTACTCCGAAGATACTGGGTTTGTGGCCAATGTTTATAGGACCTTTTTTCGTTCATTTGGTGCTTTCAATCTCCTCTGTAAGGTAGGCGGTGGATTCCGTCCCCGCACCTTATTTCCTCCCCCTAGGGATTTCCAGCTTGCACGGTTGGTAACTTATGTTTAGCCGCGCGCACACGCGTAGCCTCATCCCGTTGTCTTGTTGTGAGAGTTGGATGTGTCCACCACGTTTAGTTTCCGTGTACAAGGAGGATTCATTTTTTATCCAGAGCTGAGTTAGGGCAGCATTCAAATTAACAGCCTGTTATTCCTAGAGTGAGCACTGATATGAGAATGAAATACCGAACTGCATTTCAGTCGTGTGGTGTAGCTCCTGGCGTGTAATCGCTACAGTGAGGTGGTCGACGTGAGTTACTGTAGCGGCCATTAAAATAAATCAGGGAATGTTCGTAATTTCGTCCCCTCCATTTTATTGGTTATTTATGAAGTGTATTATTATTTTCAGATGGGAAAATGTAAACAGTGGGATAAGGAGGTTGTGGAAAAGGTTATCAAGGCAGTGAGGGGGGGGGGGGGAATAATCAGTTACAAACGTGCAAGTGAAGCGTGTAACATCACACGAGCAACGCTGAAGGACTACGTTAGAAATACCAACAATTTTTCATAAATTGCCTTCAATAATATTCATTATAGGGAAAGTGTCTGATAAGGCAAGGAAGGAAAAGTAAATTAAAAGTAATTGTGCTTTTCATATACTTGGTGGGGGACGAAATTAGGCATTTTTGGTAGTTTCGTTTTTGTAGTGTTTATGTTTATGATAAATGTTGACTACCTTACGTTATAAGTTTCATTGTAACTTGCCCGTAAGTGGAGAATAGATCCAGTAATATAACCATTTCTAGCCTTGTCCACAGTATACCCGAATTTCTAAAAGTCCAGATCTGTTAAGGGGACAAAATATGTGCCCCCTATCTTAAATATTCGAACCTGTTTTAAGGCCAGCCTATATATTATTCAAATGTTAACAACTAATTTTTATGGAGATATCTCAGAACGGGTATTAATGCACCTACCTATCATCGTAGCCGGGCAGTTAAGGGTTAAAGTCATCCATTATTAGTTAATTTACTTACAAAGGGAGCAAATGTCCGCTTACGAACGAGTGAAGGTTCAAGATCAATAATAACAACAACAATAATACGAAGAAGGTCGACTAATGTAAGCAATACAGTTGCTTCATGCTGACCTCGTTCTATCGAGTATCTCCTTGCATTAATTGGCGTATTAAAAAAGCTGACGAAACTTGGGACTGTTCTTCAAACAATCCACCTATTGTTCGCGTATGCAGATGAGATACACGGCTCTAGCACATGATCATTTGACCGTGACTTGCTGCAATCACCCGCACAACAGCGCGAAAAATAATACGTAACAAGATATTGGAGCTCTGAACGGCACTTGTACTGTGCGCGTGTGTTAAATATAATAGCTGTCCGGTTCCATGGATAAATTTGGTTGGCGTGCCTAGGGAGTTTCCGCTTCGATTTCCGGCAATGTCTGGGATTTTAAACTTCATCGTTTAATTCCGATGGCTCGGGAGCTGTATGTGTGTGAGTGCGAGTCTCATCTTCATCATAATTCATCATAGGCATGGCCCCATCCTCACAGACACCCAGGCCACCTATGGGGTTAACTCCAAAGACCAAAACCAGCCCTCTGCGGAGGCCATACGCTATTATTATTATTATTATTATTATTATTATTATTATTATTATTATTACAAGTTACATCAATACAAGTCTATCTCTTGGAAGAAATAGCCAACAAACCAGGTTTAAAAATTTCTGTAGGAAAAAAAGTATTTATGACAAATATAAGAAGTGTTCCAGAATTTCTAATAACCGAAATTGGTCGAATAAGGAAAGTAAAGAAATTCAAACATTTGAGAGAAACAATTGAAGAAAATTGTTTAGAAAATTCCGCTGTAAAAGAAAAGATACTCAAGATAGAAAGAGCGTACGGCGTGCCTAGGAATATCTACAACAAAAAGTGTTTATCTAAAAACCTTAATGTACAACATCAGAACACAATAGTTTAACCCCAGGGGGAGAGGTGATACTCCCACGTGGTGCGTCCCAGGTGGCGGATAGGAGGGTCATAACCGGCTTGCCGGTGAACTTGAGAAAAATAAAATACCACTCGCGGACCAAACACACAACCCCCTGTGGGTGGGGCACGCAGACGAAGAATACACCCACGATATCCCCTGCCAGTCGTAAGAGGCGACCAAGGGATGATTGTATTAGAACCATGAAACTACTTGTAATTAGTACCACCACGCGGGGAACACCATGGGTCGCTTTTACTTGCGCGTAGTACCACTATGTTAGGTACAAAATAGGTTTTTGATTAGTAGCAACAGAGTGCGTTGCCGGCTTTTACAGTACCTGTGAGTAGTACCACTTTACGAGCGACACCATGGGTGAGCAACACCATGGTTCTGGCTTGCCTATGATTAGTACCCACTAACTTATATGAGGAAGACTACGGAATAGTAGTTAGTACACATATGTGATGAACACCATAGGTTTGCGTTGCCTGTAAACGGCGCCGCAACGTGCGAAACACCATAGGTCTGTATTACACGTGCGAATTTCCTTACCATAATGTGTGGAATACCGCGAGCCTACGCTACTTTTGATTAGTACCGCAACATGACAAATACCATGGCCAGCGGTAAGTACCATTATGAGGGGCCGATGACGGATTTTGAACTTCTTTAGACTACAAGCATAATCGATTCAGTATTATGCTATAGAAATAGTCCGTTGGTCACTAATACTATTGTTTTACGTCAGTTTATCTGAATGTGAGGCATTGCGGGTCGGAATTACCTTTCATCCATTCATTCCTCGTCCTCACATTTTGAATTCTGGCCAGTGGAGGATTTTAGACTTTTAATTTGTCATTACGTTTCGTCTCATTTCGTACCATTAGGGGCCGATGACCTAGATGTTAGCCCCTTTAAACAACAAGCATCATCATCATATCATCGTCATCATCATCATCATCATCAATAGTCAAATCGGAATTCCTATAAGCGAGTGAATGTCAAGTACTGACTTATAAGCTGAATGAATTATAAATCGTGAGAAGAAGAACTCTGGAAATCAAAAAGTAATGAAGAAATATATCGGAACACAGAAAACATAACAGAAACAATACGGAAGAGGTGATTGACCTTTTGGACATTTATACAGAATGGATGACGACAGGTTTACCAAACAGATCTTCAAATATCCTTGGAACAAGAAGTCAACAACAATCTGAATTCATGAAGTCAAGAAAAGATTTGGAAAGAAACAATATAGGAGAAGAAGCAAGAGAGGGAGAGATTTCTGGAAAATAAGTGTTACAAGTGGAAGGATTACAAAGGTCGGAATGGAAAGAAAACAGGCGTCTTTCCCCTAAGGATGGGCGGAGGAAGGAAATCGGCCTTGGTTTTCAAGGCACCGTCCCGGCATTCGCCTGCTGGTGAAAATGAAATAAAATTGCGTATGGCTTTTAGTGCTGAGAGTGTCCGAGGACAGGTTCGGCTCGCCGGATGCAGGTCTTTTGATTTGACGCCCGTAAGCGACATGTGCGTCGTGATGAGGGTGAAATGATGAAGACGACACATACGTCCAGCCCCCGTGCCAGCGAAATTAACCAATGATGGTTAAAATTCCCGACTCTGCCGGGAATCGAACCCGCGACCCGTGTGACCAAAGGCCAGCCCGATAACCATTTAGCCAATGGAGCTGCTGGTGGTGAAAATGGGAAACGAGGAAAACAGTTTTTAGGACGGCCAGCATGGGAATCGAATCCACAGCTTACCGAATCCAAGGGACACAAATAATAATCCACACCTACCAGGTCACATCAGATCACTTATTCGTCTCCTACGTTGAACTGTTGCTAATTTAAGTAGAAACTACGGTCGAATTGAAATATGCCACGTGCTCCGTAATTGTAAAAAGTTAAGTGAACACTTAAAGTGGTCATCATTTCGAACACTTGTTACTCTGAATATGCAAGGCACCATACTTCCTACCTACCGACCATCACGTCGTAGTCCAAACTGGTTATGTGACATCGGATAAAAACTGTCTTTTTCAGTAAAAAATGAAATGGCGTATGGCTTTTAGTGCCGGGAGTGTCCGAGGACATGTTTGGCTCGCCAGGTGCAGGTCTTTTGATTTGTCACCCGTAGGTGACCTGCGCGTCATGATGGGGTTGAAATGATTATGAAGACGACACATACACCCAGCCCCGTGCCAGCGAAATTAACCAATGATGGTTAAAATTCCCGACCCTGCCGGGAATCGAACCCGGGACCCCTGTGACCAAAGGCCAGCACGCTAACCATTTAGCCATGAGGCCGGACGTCTTCTTCAGTGCCAAATGAAAATACACTGTTCGGAATAGGATGATATGCGGCCGTATTACAATCATATTAAACGGCGTTAATCGAGAAAACAAGTGTACCAGCTTGTGATTCGAACCTACTACCAGACAGCTTGGCTAATGTAACAGCAGTGATGCATAGTTTAGCCACCTTAGCAACCGCGAGCCGTGGTGTATAGCTAGCACGCTCTAGTCCTTACAGACACTTCCAGTTCAAATGTAAGATAATGTTATTCCGAGCTGTGATCATTCTCTACATTAATTACAGTTTAAGTAATAGAAACAACACCGCCGTTAATGATCTCTACCATATTCGCGAGCATTATACAGGGTGAAGCGAAATTCGCGCACTCGGGCGTAGCAGCGCGACTCCTCACATGCCAGCAATTAAAAAATGTCTCTCACAAAAGATCGTCATGCGAGTATATCCGGCAGAAAAAGAACGTTGAAGAGTGGCAATCTGGCAACATTGTAACCACATGTAGGGTAACTACCTGTGTCAGCACATGTTAGTTGTGCTGTACAGTTGGTGCAGTGGATAGAGTTTTGGGTTGGCATGCAGGAGGTCGAGAGATCGATCTTGGGTTGAGGCGCTTTTTTTATTTGCTAATTTCCACCGAACGTAACATACTGTAATACAGTAAGACACCGTTTCTTAGGTCACATGTATCCTACATTTACAAAATTTAGTAACGCTGGAAAGGGCGTCTTTCAACGCTGACCAATGAAAACGAATGTTCGTCCATTCCTAGAATCGTAGTATGTAAGTGCAAATGGTTTCTAGAGGACCCGCTACAATCGCTGTTGACGATTAAGATGCCAGATACCATACCACCTGGACTACATTTACGAGATAAAAAAAAACATACCCCTGAACACAGGATCGACCCCTCGACTTCCGGCACGCTAACCCAAAACTGTATCCACTACTCCAACTGTACAGCACGACTAATATATGCTGACAGAGGTAGTTACCCTACATGTGGTTACAGTGTTGCCAGATTGCCACTCTTCAACGACCTTTTTCTCCCGGATATACTCGCAGGACGAACTTTTGTGAGAGACATTTTTTAATTGCTGGCATGTGAGGAGTTGCGCTGCGACGCCCGAGTGCGCGAATTTCGCTTCACCCTGTATAAACGGTATGGTTGTACTAAGGCCATATAGAAGCGACTTACTGTCAAAAACATTGAAATGCTGTGTGCAATCAAATACAAGTTTAGCCTATTAATTATTCGAATCAAGTAAATGGGACAAGGACACTCATGTAACTGGTTTAAACTTAACGTCATTTCATCAACACCTCTTTTTGTATGTATTATCAGAACCTTCTTTCCTCTTTTCTGACAATACGTTCCTTCCACCTTAAAATCCTTTCCTTAAATTCCACCTACAGGATATCAGGTAGTGTTAAACAATACAGGCCACGTGTTCTCTGTAAAGTTTCGTGAAGTGGCTAATTTCACACGACGTACACCGTCCCGACCTTGTGGGGGGAAAATAAACAAAGGGCTAATAACTGAATTAGAGCGACTGTCTTCCCTGTTGTATTCTCTGGCCTGTATAATTACCGGATGCGAAAGTAAAGCGAAAGCTATTTCAAGGGAGTTATGTAGAACGTATCACGTGACTCATTTGTTTCAATTTCAGATGTGTATGCCAAGATATTCAGTAGACTACTTGTCAAACAACTTCAGTCAGCTGCGCTTACCGCCTGAGCGCAGGTTAGATGCTAGTTAAGATTTTAGAAACTTAAATCTTTCTTAACGAGGCCAACCTGCAAAGAACGTGTCTTAATAATAATAATAATAATAATAATAATAATAATATCCATTTCTTCTTTCTTTCTTTCTTTCTTTCTTTCTTTCTTTCTTTCTTTCTTTATCTGTTTACCGTCCGGGGTTGGTTCTTCCCTCAGACTCAAGGAGGGATCCCGCCTCTATCGCCTCAAGGGCAGTGTCCTGGAGCGTCAGACTTTGGGTAGGGGGGATGAAACTGGGCAGAAGCAGTTTTTCGCCCACGCGTCCTCACCTGGTCCTTGTGGGGGATGGGAATATTGGAAGAGATGGACAAGGAAGAGGGAAGGAAGAGGCCATGGCCTTAAATTAGTTACCATCCCAGCATTTGCCTGAAGGAGAATTGGGAAACCACAAAAAACCACTTCGAAGATGGCTGAAGAGGGAATCGAACCCACCTCCCCCCTCCACTCAGTTGACCTCCCGAGGATGAGTGGACCCCGTTCCAGCCCTCGTACCACATTTAACATTCCGTACCAGAGCCGGGAATCGAACCCGGGCCTCCGGGGGTGCCAGCTTATCACCCTAACCACTACACCACTGAGGCGGAAATAATAATACCGGGCGAGTTGGCCGTGCGGTTAGGGGCTCGCAGCTGTGAGCTTGCATCCGGGAAATAGTGGGTTCGGACCCCACTGTCGGCGGCCCTGAAGATGGTTTTCCATGCTTTCCCATTTTCACACCAGGCAAATGCTGGGGCTGTACCTTCATTAAGGCCACGGCCGCTTCCTTCCCAGTCCTAGCCCTTCCCTATCACATCGTCACCGTAAGACTTATCTGTGTCGGTGCGACGTAAAGCAACTAATAATAATAATAATAATAATAATAATAATAATAATAATATTATACATACATAATTATAGACTGTTATGCCTTTCAGCGTTCAGTCTGCAAGCCTCTGAGAATTTACTAAACGTCGCCACAATCCTCGATTTGCAACTAGTGTTGTGGCTTCATTTAGTTCTATAACTCTTATCTTTAAATCGTTAGAAACAGAGTATAACCATCGTCGTCTTGGTCTCCCTCTACTTCTCTTACCCTCCATAACAGAGACCATTATTCTCCTAGGTAACCTATCCTCCTCCATTCGCCTCACATGACCCCACCACCGAAGCCGGTTTATGCGTACAGCTTCATCCATCGACTTCATTCCTAAATTAGCCTTTATCTCCTCATTCCGAGTACCTTCCTGCCATTGTTCCCACCTGTTTGTACGAACAATCATTCTTGCTACTTTCATGTCTGTTACTTCTAACTTATGAATAAGATATCCTGAGTCTACCCAGCTTTCGCTCCCGTAAAGCAAAGTTGGTCTGAAAACAGACCGATGTAAAGATAGTTTCTTCTGGGAGCTGACTTCCTTCTTACAGAATACTGCTGATCGCAACTGCGAGCTCACTGCATTAGCTTTACTACACCTTGATTCAATCTCACTCACTATATTACCATCCTGGGAGAACACACAACCTAAATACTTCAAATTATCGACCTGTTCTAGCTTTGTATCACCAATCTGACATTCAATTCTGTTGAATTTCTTACCTACTGACATCAATTTAGTCTTCGAGAGGCTAATTTTCATACCATACTCATTGCACCTATTTTCAAGTTCCAAGATATTAGATTGCAGGCTTTCGGCACAGTCTGCCATTAAGACCAAGTCGTCAGCATAGGCCAAACTGCTTACTACATTTCCACCTTTGAATCCCTCCCTGCCATTTTATACCTTTCAGCAGATGATCCATGTAAACTACGAACAGCAAAGCAAACAGCAAATAATAATAATAATAATAATAATAATAATAATAATAATAATAATAATAATAATGCCATATTTGTGCTGAAATCGAGAGAATTATTCTTCCGAGATGCACTGTTACAAACACCGCATGCTCTGTAAAGTGGTGAATACTGATGGGCAGATATTCTTCTACTGTTATTTTAAAATGGTATAATAAACCTTGAATTTTAGCGCCAAGGCACATGGAAATTCAGGAGCGAATGTAACTCAGGATTATCATTTAGTGAATATATTATCTTGTAAATAAACTTAACCGCATATTTCTTCCTTCGATATTTTAAAAACTCTCCATTTCTAAATTTTGCATAAGTAGACGGAAACATATGTGGATCGTATTAAAATATAAATATTTCAATTTCTTTTTCAGGCGCTGACAGAAAACTAGTCAATAACGAGTGCGGTGGATACAAGAGAAGAAACTGAATAATCTTCTTGAAAACATTACATGGACTTCATTTTTTAAAACATGGAATTTACTTGAATATATAAATGAAAGAATCTTTGCAGGTTCGATCCTGGCTCAGTCCGGTGGTACCGTATATTGAAGGTGCTCAAATGCGACAGCCTCGTGTCAGTAGATTTACCGGCAGGAAGAAGATCTTCTGAGAGACAAAATTCCGGCACATTCCCGTCTCCGAAAACAAAATGTAGCTAGTTGGTCGTAAAAACTTTTTTTTTGCTAGGGGCCTTACGTCGCACCGACACAGATAGGTCTTATGGCGACGATGGGATAGGAAAGGCCTAGGAGTTAGAAGGAAGCGGCCGTGGCCTTAAGGTACAGCCCCAGCATTTGCCTGGTGTGAAAATGGGAAACCACGGAAAACCATCTTCAGGGCTGCCGATAGTGGGATTCGAACCTACTATCTCCCGGATGCAAGCTCACAGCCGCGCGCCTCTACGCGCACGGCCAACCCGCCCGGTAAAGTCGTAAAAACAATAGCATTATCATGGTTATATAAATGAAATATTTTATTTTATAATGTTTTATTAATTTTCTCATTCCCTTTCGGAGGAAATTTCACTTATCTCAAGAATGAACTGCCAAGAGGTCAAGCTCGGTCGTTATGTTGTTATTAATATTATTTGCCTTAAAACGCTGAAACAGGTACGTGAAATTCAGAATAGGTTCATTTTCCACACTCTGAAGGTGGACTTAACAGTAACTATCACCAAGTCAAAATACACACACGCGCTATACATCTGTTGACAACGATATCCATGCATCACTTCTCTTCGAGTAGACCCTGCGAAACGTTCTCCTATTTACGGCATCACGTCTAATACGAAGCATACGCCTGCAGAGCCCCAGTACAGGCGTCCCGCCCTACAAACAAGTTCTCGCGGTTGCATTCTCTTCGCCGCTTGTATCTCCTTTGTTATGTTGGAACACAGTTTACTGTTATCGAAAATGTTGCTTCATACTGGGGTTGAGAAATCGCGGTGTATATCAAAGAGGTGATGCCTTTGCTGGCAGGACCTACTGTTTTCAGTGCACTATGTCTTCTGGTATGGGCTAGAATAATTTTGTTACTTTCACTGATCTGTCTCAGTCTTATCCTTAGTTTTGACAATATCAAAGTGATTGAGGTATGAGCGATGCTAGCAATGCCATTTCTTCTGCAGCCAGTCCCTGCTATAAATGGTGCGAAAATGTTTCAGTGGGCTTGGCAGACTGATATGTAATAGCAACGTCTGGCTGGGTGAGGAAAGCAACGGGAAACTACCGTACTCCTCCATTTCCCTAGTAGACCTCTTCAGTGATGCCTAGGCCATGCATAATAGCTGATGGCGGAGATGTTGAGGATCCAACCAGCCTTAGGGCTGAATACTGAACATACATACATACATCAAAGAGGTGTTGGAAGAAGGACAACATCGTGGATAAGAAACATCAAAGAACGGACCGGAATTTCTAGCACTGTCCGGCTCCATGGCTAAATGGCTAGCCTGCTGGCCTTTGCTCACAGGGGTCTCAGGTTCGATTCTCGGCAGGGCCGGGAGTTTTAACCATAATTGGTTAATTCCGCTACCACGGGGGCTGGGTGTATGTGCCGCATTCGGGCGTCAAATCAAAATGCCTGCATCTAGCGAGCCGAATATGTCCTCCGGCACTCCCGGCACTAAAAGCCATACGCCATTTAATTTCTAAGCAATGAAGAGCAATTCTGACTGGCATCAGATAGCAACGCCCTCGCTGTAGCTATCTCCAACTTCAGGGGGACCTGACATGGCACAGTAAGAACCTCCTAAAACCTACCCACGGACCTTCAAGGGGTCCATGGACTCCAGATTAAAAACCTCTGCTACAGAGGTTGCATTTTTAAACGAACGCAATTCTTCCTTCAGTTCTAACGTCGTTGGAAAGTAAAAGATGGAACTGAGGCCAAGCAGAACGACAGTGCAGACTTCCTTCTGATAAATTATGATTGCAAAACTACACCACCTTACTTTTCCATCACTTGACTCAGCATGAAAATTGCGAGTCAGAAGGTTGGTTCCTACTTTCATTTTAATTGTCCTGATACTCTAACACTGCCTCTGATTATGAAACACCCTGTACTAATGATCAAGGAAGACAATAGAAAGATAATGTGAGATATGCCTCTAATCAGCACACCAGAACCATATCCTAAAAGGAAGATAAATGGATGCACTTACTCCTACGATAAAAACGGTACCCTCACATAGCCTAGAGGCAAAGATGTACAGTCAGCACGTCATTTTTCTTTATTTTTTATTTAACCAGGCTGTACTGCCATCTTCTAATGAGCCAGTACATCAGATAGCTCATTCTCCTTGTTGAGTGCATCATCATTCACACACCGTCCTATTGTTGGTAATTTTTCATCATCATCGTTCAGTTTTTACGGGTGAAAGGTGTGCTATACTTTCTAGCCTGTAATACAGTTTGGAATATGCATGAATGCGGAAATCTGTTCTCTAATATATTCAATGCAAATGAGATTGTTATGGCTGGAAGAAAGGAGAGTTTGTATTCGTTGCCATCTCCTTAAATAGCGACCAACATACACACATGCATGCATGAGATTACGCGGAATATGTGAATGTGTGCATAGAGCAGGCAGTAAAGAAAATCTAAGGGAAATTTGGAATACAAATCACAGCTTATTTTTGTCGTTGAGTAGCAAGTTATATTCCTTGGATACTTACGTCAAAAAAGGGAAGAATATGGCAATTATTTCTAGTAAGCCTTTGCTCCTTTACCACAGCTCTGGTTGTTTAAATGTTGAGAGCATATTCCATATATTTCTCAAAACTTATGTTATGCTTTGAAATTAATATGGAAATTACTTTACGAAATGACCAAAAAAAGATGGGGTTTTTTTTTTTTTTTTTCGAGAATTAATGCTGTACTAAGTATTGCCGATGACCTCAACAATTACAGGGACAATAAGAGCGTGGAGAAGAAGAATGTAAAATCTAAATGCATGAAGATATTTTCAAGAATGAAATGTCATTCTATTTTACAGCTGTAATTATGTTACCCTATATTTATTTCTCAGATAATTTGTAAATGTATTACTCAAAATTAGCTTCGACAGACCGAAAAACCGAACAATTATACATTAACTGAGTTGAAACTGACAAGATAGAGCTTCAATTAAATAAATAAATAAATAAATAAATAAATAAATAAATAAATAAATAAATAAATAAATAAATAAATAAATAAACATTCACTGAGCTAAGATTAAAATGAGTAACATAGTAACAGCGTCCATGAAGTGGTGTCTATTTTCAAGTACTGGAGTTTCGAAGCAATTCTATTTAAGACATAACTCAGAAGATGTACAATTTTACGTGGAATCGGAACCACAGACCTAAAAAATCTCACACTGACCTTGATTTGATCCAGCACAATCTCCTTGTTCGAGCACGCAGCCAGTACCAGTTTGTATTTTCTGATACTTGCTAATGGAAGTCATTTTAAATTACATTTACTGCTAAATGTAATTTTTCAATAAGTGTGAACTGACACGATGAAATGAACTCTTACATTTGAGAGGAACACAAACGCTCAGCCCCTGAGGTAAAGGAACTAATCAGACTGTTTAAAATACCCTACCGGCCGGGAATCGAACCGGGAGTCCTGTGAACCAAAGGCCACTACGCTGACTATTCAACCGCGTAGCCAATAATATTGGCTTCACGTCACGCCGAATACTTTTACGGTTTACGGAGACGCTGAAGTGCCAGAATCTGGTTCCGCAGGAGTTCCTTTACGTGCCAGTAAATCTACCGACAATAAGCTGGCGTATTTGAGTACCTTCATAAACCTGAGCCTGGATTGAACCCGCTATTTTGGACTCAGAAGGCCAGTGCATCAACCGTCGAAGCCACACTCATTTCGGCGATAACATTATTATTATTATTATTATTATTATTATTATTATTATTATTATTATTATTGAAAGTATTTAAATTCAACAAAATATCAATAATGTACGAGCCTCTGTGGCTCAGGCGGCAGCGCGCCAGTCCCTCACCACTGGGGTTCCATGGTTCAAATCCTGAACACTCCATGTAATATTTGTGCTGGACAAAGCTGAGGCGGGACAGGATTTTCTCCGGGTATTCCGATTTTCCCTGTCATACTTCATTCCAGCAACACTCTCAAATATCATTTCATTTCTCTTGTCAGGCATTAAATCATTGCCCCAGAGCAGTGCGAAAGGCTTCGGCAGCCGGTACACTTCCTATGCTCGCCGCTAGATGGGGCTTCATTCATTCATTCCATTCCTGACCCGGTCAATTGACTGGGAACAAGCTGAGAATTTTTCATTATCGATAGTCTTGTGAAAATGTATACCTAAGTTTGGTAAAAAAAAAATAAATAATAAGCACTGTAAAATTATGGGGTACCGCGTCGCCTTGATTAGGAAGAAAAGGCCATTTATTATTGTTGAAACAAACAGGTTTGCTACCGTGTCTCGTGAATGACTGCTGTATTTCATTGCAAAAAATACGCAAACCTGATATTAAAAATATAAGTACGTAGCTTTTCAACCGGCTGACACCATTTCATATACAGTAATGAATGTATGCTAATTACGCCCAAAAAAATAAACTGCGTTTGTTGAGATAAAAAATAGAATTTTACTAAATTCGTATCAGCGAAAGGTTATAATTTTCCCTCCTAAGAAATATGCCGCGGCCCAACAACTCATCCATAGTGAGAGGACCATGGCTCGTTGCTTGTGAGCGCTTTCTGCCCCACTTCAAGTGCTCTACGGTTTGTCATAAATCGTGTTTCCTTGCACTCAAGATTATGACTTGCCTCAGATTTTCTCTCCCCTTCACCTCCTGGTCGACCCCACACTTCTCTATGATCTCGGAAAGTCGTCGTAAAAGCAGAGCTGAAAGTGTCGCCAAACTATGAATAGCCAAGTCCATATGGAGGATTTTACAGTTCCTAGAATATAGCAGCCGGGCAGGGATCACCTGACAGTCTATGTCCGCAGGTGCAGTCTACAGTTACACCTGTAAATTTAACTGGCGGTGCTTCGCTTAGGCCTGCATCGTGGTGTACGGGTAGCGTGACTGCCTCTCACATGGAGGCCGACCCCTAAACTGTCCCAGGATACTTCACGACGCACCGACACGGATAGGTCTTATGGCGAAGATGGGATAGGAAAGGGCTAGAACCCAAATGCACCCGTAAACTCATTACAGTATTGAAAAAGCGGTGGAGAAAGGAAGAAAAACAACAATGGCTGAGGGCTTACTCGATCTGATATGGCTCCTGTTTATCTTTTTTTCCTGCGCTTTAGGAAAAGCAGTAGAAAAAGAAAGAAAAATAACAGTTGCTAAGGGCTTACTTTATCAAATATGGCTCTTTTTTTCTTTCCTTCTCCTTTAGGAAAAGCAGGGAAGAAAGGAAAAGAGCAGTTACCGTTATTGATGGCTTAGTCGATCAAATATGGGTGCTTCTTTTCTTCCTCTAATTTTCCTCCTTTCTTTCTTATTTAGGAAAAGCTGTGGAGAAAGAAAAGAAATATAGCAGTTGCTGCGGGCTTACTCCCTTCTTCCCCTTTTTTTAAGGGAAGCTAGGGGAAAGTAAAAGAACAATGGCTGAGGGCTTTCTTCTTCTTCTTCTTCTTCTTCTTCTTCTTCTTCAGGAAAAGCGGTGAAGACAGAAAAAGAAAAGTTTACTCGATCAAATATGGCTCCTTGTTCCTTTTCTTCCTCATATTTCTTCTTTACGAAAAGGAATGGAGAGAAAGAAAAAAGAAGAGTGGCTAATTGATCAAACATGGCTTTTATTATTATTATTATTATTATTACTACTACAATACCTTATCCGTTGCGGATAATGCAATTTCAGGCTTGTTCCTAACATTTCGGGACAGTCCTGCTGAAATCATTTTGACTCCAGTCTATAACATCAACGCTGCACAAAGAAAGTTGACAGATTGCTATCAATGTCGGTTAACATGGCAGCTGGGTGCATATAGGTTAATGCTGGGCCGAAGTTTTATCAGCCTCGTGAGACGCGCTGAAGAGCTGTCAGTTACGAGATGAAGAAGCCAAGTAATACGACTGAAGATGTCGTCACGTTGATTGAAACCTCAGGACATCCGGAGGGGCAAGAGTCACCTCGGCAAGTCTAAGCTCGCTACGAGTTGTGCTGTGCGTTGTTGTTCTTGGTCTTGTTGGTGCTCCACGTAATGCATCAGGGAACCTGTTATTGCAAGGTCTCTAGTATATGAATAATTTTGCGTCTAGGACGGGTAACGGGCTGTTTCTGACCACTGGCCTCTGCACTGGTTGCAAAGAAATATCTAAACATTTGTTTTCTTTCTCTTGCGACGATTTAGCGTCGAAGGTTTTTGGAAAGGGCTAATATTGGAAAACTACCGGGCGAGTTGGCCGTGTAGTTAGGACCGCGCAGCTGTGAACTTGCATCCGGGAGATAGTGGGTTTGAACCCCACTGTCGGCAGCCCTGAAGGTGGTTTTCCGTGGTTTCCCATTTTCACACCAGGCAAAGGCCGTGGTTGTCCCACGGCCGCTTCCTTCCCATCATCGCCATAAGACCTGTGTCGGTGCGACGTTTTCTTAAAAATGCTATTTGTTCGGGGCGTCGACCCATGTGGATCTTTTGCCCTTACTGGCACCATATTGTATGAACCTGCGTGTAATTGGAGTGGCGGTAGTGTGAAATGTTGTGTGTGAGAAAAGGAAGATTAAGGACGTCACAAACACCCAGTCCCCAGGCCAGGGATATCAATTATTACAATTAAAATACCCTGACTCAGCCGGGAATCGAACCCGGAGCCGCCGGGTGATAGGCGAACGCGTTGCCCCCTACACCACAGAGCCGGACCGGTGCGACATTAAACAAATTGTAAAAAAAAAAGGAAAAGTAGTGCTCGTGAATCAAAGCCATGGTACCTACCTGCCTACCTTCCTAATACAAGCCCCTTTTTTCAGGCTCCCCGAGAACATGGTTGCTCGAAATAATAACTACACCACAGAGGCAGACTTACGTTTCCTCATTAGTGAGAATTAATACACTCTTCCCATTATTATTATTATTATTATTATTATTATTATTATTATTATTATTATTATTATTATTATTATTATTATTATTATTATTATTATTACGAGAAGAACAGAATTATACGGAAAACACTTGATCCATTACGAAGTACAAAACTCTAGAAATCAAGAAGTAATGGTGAAATATATCAGAACATAGAAAACATAACAGAAACAATACAGAAGAGGCGGTTGATATTTTTTGGACATTTATAGAGAATGGATGACAACAGGTTTACCAAACACATATTCAAACAGAACTTTGGAACAAGAAGTCAACAATAACAACCTGGATTCATGAAGTCTAGAAAGATATGGAAAGAAACAATATAGGAAGAAGCAATAGAGAGATTTTTAGAAAGAAAATATTAAAACTGGAAGGATTCCAAGGTCGGAAGGAAAAGAATACAGGCTCAAAATGGCCAGAGCAGAGGGAAATGAGACATACTGAGAAGATGAAGCTGTGTTGGAGGAAGAGTAAGGAATAACAAAGAATAAGGCATTTAAATTGGCACGTGGACCTTAGAACCTTAACGGAGAAGAAAGAAAGAAAGAAAGAAAGAAAGAAAGAAAGAAAGAAAGAAAGAAAGAAAGAAAGAAAGAGAGAAAGATACATAGATAGAATAATAATACTATTGTTTTGACGTCGCACTAACTACTTTTTACTGTTTTTGGAGACGCCGAGGTGCCAGAATTTTTCCCGGAAGTTTTCTCCAGCGTGTTAGTAAATGTACCGACACGAGGCTGACGTATTTCAGCACCTTCAAATACCACCGGACTGAGACAGCATCGAACCTGCCAAGTTGAGCTACTCTTCCCGATGTTCGACATGTTATTTGCTTGTTTGAGTGAACTCCAGTGCCATATACTGTTATGTGGAAGTCTTATGTCTAAGTTTCTTTATTTCCTACCATTAAAATATTATCATATTTTAATTGTTTTAGTTACGGCACCATTTGCTCAGAACTTTATTCCTACCTAGAACAGAACTCATAAAACTTTAAAAGTTCATTACGCAGCATGAGCTTATATTTTAAGATATGGTGGCATAGAATCCCACCGTTGGCGACCACTTCACGCAAATTTCATTGTCGCAATACTAGGCTATATAAACAGCCGAGGTTCGAACTCACCATCTTAAAATAATAAGTAAATCTACCAAAATGAGCTAATACATTTTTTTATATAGAGTTTGCCTTACGTCCCAGATACAATAGGTATGGCGACGATGGGACAGGACAGGGAGGAAGCGATCGTAGCCGTAAGGTATAGCCCCAGCATTTGCTAGTGCGAAAAGAAGAAATCAGAGAAAACTATCTTCAGGGCTGCTGACAGTGGGGGTTCGAACCCACATCTCCCGAATGTAAGCTGTCAGCTACGTGACCTGAAACGACGGAGTCAACCGCTCAGTAGAAATAATGTACAGCATAATTATAGTGTTCAACAGTTTCTTCATATTATTATTACTTTTAGGATTTGTGCGTGCGTACTGAGGCTGGATACATAATGGCAAGATCTAAAATTATATTCATTACTGCGAGCTAGAAGCATTTTCAACCTATAGTATTTTAAGCCTCAGTGTTAAGCATTGGAAATACTTAAGTTGTGTGTGAATTTGTATATAGTGATGCTGGTTTTAACCGGCCCCGTGGGTGTAGGGGTAGCATACCTGCCTCTTACCCGGAGGCCCCGGGTTCGATTCCCGGCCACGTCAGGGATTTTTACCTGAACCTGAGGGCTGGTTCGAGGTCCACTCAGCCTACATGATTAGAATTGAGGAGCTATCTGACTGTGAGATAGCGGCCCCAGTCTAGAAAGCCAAAAATAACGGCCGAGAGGATTCGTCGTGCTGACCACACGACACCTCGTAATCTGCAGGCCTTCGAGCTGAGTAGCGTTGCTTGGTAGGCCAAGGCCCTTCAAGGGCTGTAACGCCATGTGGGGGGATGCTGGATTTAGATTTTTTTTTGTTACTGGCTTTACGTCGCACCGACACAGAAAGGTCTTATGACGACGATGGGATAGGAAAGGCCTAGGAATGGGAAGGAAACAGCCGTGGCCTTAATTAAGGTACAGCCCCAGCATTTGCCTGGTGTGAAAATGGGAAACCACGGAAAACCATCCTCAGGGTTGCCGACAGTGGAGTTAGAACCCACTATCTCCCGAATACTGGATACTGGCCGCACTTTCAGCGACTGCAGCTATCGAGCTCGGTGATTTAGAATGTTAAACTAGTAGCATTCGTTGTAATATTTTCTTTCCATGCTTGCGGACCTCAAATAAATGTTTGACATGCCTCACTCGACTGCCTACATTTAACATCATACGAACACATTATCTATTGTATCCACATCCATTATTGTTGTGAAGGTACTCTTTGTCTTTGGGCAACCTGCAGCTGTTGCAGGAAGATTGTATAATAATAATAACACACTACTGTATGTGAGAACTGCCACTAGGTTATTTCCCAATTGCGATGAATTTGTTGATAATAATAATAATAATAATAATAATAATAATAATAATAATAATAATAATAATAATAATAATAATAATAATAATAATTCACACAAGACATTGAATGTTGAGTTATTGTTCTGATCAATTTGTTCAGAACATGTTGTATCTCGACTGAGAAATTAAAAGAAAAATGTAATTCTAATAAAGGAAGGCTTGATCCAGGTGTAGTATGCTCCAGTTTCACCTACGAGCTAGTGGGCACACTAACCTACCCTGCTGTGCTCTTACCGATCAACACCCCTCACCCCTCCCCTCGAACAGCACTTCCTGCCGCTTCCTTCCCCCCACCTCCCCCACACCATTTCCGGTCGCTCAAGGGGACGAACTTGCAGGCACAAGGCAAACACCAGTGTCGTATATGCTCCTCTCTCTCCGCAATCCTCTTGTCTGGAGGCTTCCAGGGAACCACAAAGAGAACGAAACGCCTCGATAAAGAACATTAATTTCGCAAATTTGAACGGGTCACAATTCACCCTTTATCATGAATCCATGATCAAAATATCGCAACTATTCTAGTTTATTATCTTCATCTTTGTATTATTATTATTATTATTATTATTATTATTATTATTAACCGTGTTTAGCGCTGTGCTATACCTATTGGCTTTCAATCGAGAAGGCACAAGCTCGTATCCTGTTGGAAATAAAGAGTGTAAAAATAGTAGATTAGAAAAATTAGGCAGCTTCAGAAAAGCCATCGGCTAAAATCCTCAGCTAAAACCTAAATATGTCGAGATGACTCCATCGACCTCAGAAGTAGCTGGGATATACTGAAGAAGGGAGCCTCGGTGGCCCAAGCGGCAGCCCCGCTGGGTTCCGTGGTTCAAATCTCGGTCACTCCATGTGAGAATTACGTGGGACAATGTGGAAGGGGGACAGGTTTTTCTCCGGATACTTCCGTTTTTCCCCTTTCATTCATTCCAACAACACTCTCCAATACCATTTTAATTTCATCTGCCCGTCATTAGTCATAGCCCCAGCCGGCACACTTCCTATCCTCGCCACTAGAGAGGCGTTTCATTAATTCCATTCCTGACCCCGTCGAATGATTGGAAACAGGCTGTGGATTTTTGTTTCATACTGAACAAGAACTTGTTTTCGTCTTTTCTATTTTCCTGGTAACTATTTGTAGGGCTGTCGACATTCGGTTTCGAACTTACCACCTCCCGGCTCGACCACGCAGATACAATTTCCATGTCCATGGTAGCGCAGGTGCTCAACTACTAGCTCAAATCGAGACGGTCCAAGCTCGAATCTTATTGGATCGTAGGGTGTATGTAAACTTCATTTAGAAAATAAGAGGGTTTCCAAACAGATATGTTTAATTCTTCGGCTAAAACGAAAAATGAGTCAAGATGACCAACGACCCCACGAATGTATAATAATTAATGGATAATTATTAACAATCAGAAACCCAAGAATCGACCCTGAATTTCTGAGACAGAACTCAGACAATTTCCTTGCGAATATCTCCAACGATGCTCCTTCAAACTGGCTAGAACTCAAGGACACACTCTTGAAAGCTTCACAAAACATCAGCAATCCCCCAAGGAAACGCAAACACAGGTGGTGGAATGACACCTGTGACAAGGCCATAGAAGCCAGAATTAGGTCCTGGCTAAACTGGAGTTCCCATAAAACTGATCAAAATCGTGATGAATTCTTCAAAACACAGAAACAAACCTCAAAAATCATCAGATCTGAAAAACGAAAATATGATCAAAACAGACTGGTAGAAATAGAAGAAGATTTCAAGAAAAACAATACACGGAACTTCTACAGAACATTCAGAGAAGAATTATCCAATTACCAGGCACCTAGTCTCTGTTTCAAACGTACAGATGGGACTTTGGAAACAAGTAATAAGGGAAATTGTGAACTCCTAGCAAACCATTTCATGAACCTTTTAAACTGTGAATCTCCAAAGGAACAATTCACCTATGAAAAACCACCTAATCCAGATTCAGAACCCCCCACATTACAAGAAGTCAAACAAATAATCAGAGATTTAAAAGACAACAAAGCACCAGGAGAAGATGGAATAATCGCTGAAATGTTGAAAATTGGTGGTGACAAACTGGCCCAGAGTATTCAAAAAATCTTACAGGACATTTGGTTTTCTGAAGAAATTCCGGAGGATTGGAAATGTGCATTGATTCACCCGCTTCACAAGAAAGGAGACAAATCAGATATTAATAACTACAGAGGAATTTCTCTCCTCTCACTCGTATATAAAATCTTCTCTAAAGCTCTACTTAATAGATTAGAGAAACAAACAGACCACCTGATCGGAGATTATCAGGCTGGATTCCGAAAAGGGAGATCCTGCGCAGAACAAATCCTAAACCTAAAAACCATACTGCAGATTCGCAAAACCAAACAAACAGTAATCACCTTTGTTGACTTCAAAAAAGCGTATGATTCCATAGATCGGCAGACCCTGTTCAACATACTAGAGGAATTTCAAGTTGACAGGAAAACGAGGGAATTGATTAAACAAACTCTGACCAACACAAAATCAAAAGTTAAGTTCTTGGGAGAAATTTCTGAACCGTTCGAAATCAGAACTGGCGTCCGACAGGGAGATGGACTATCCCCACTACTATTCAATTTAGTTTTGGAAAAAGTGATTCGTGAATGGAGAAAAGAAACTAAAGGTATAAACATTGGCAGACTTCTTAAAGACAAAATTCACCTTGACTGCTTAGCTTTCGCAGATGACCTTGCGATCCTTTCGAACAACAGACAAGAAGCAATCCAATCCATAGAAAAATTGAATGAAATAGCCGCAAAAACCGGACTTCAAATTTCATTTGAAAAGACGCAGTTTATGGAAGGAACTAAATCAAGATTCGACAATCAACCATTAATCACCAATTGTGGAATAATTTCCCAAGTAGACAAATTCAAGTATCTAGGTGAAATTATTCAGCCAGCAGGGTTAAATCAGGAAGCTAACAAAGAAAGAACTGCTAAACTGCAAAGGGCTTACAAAATCACATGGAACAGATACAACAAAAGATGTATATCAAAAAATGCAAAATTACGACACTACAATACAGTCATCAAACCAGAGGCACTTTATGCATCTGAAACACTGATCATTGGCGGCAGGTCACAAATGAAAAGCATTGAGAAACAAGAGAGGAAAATTCTCAGAAAAATCCTAGGACCAAAGTTCGAAAATGGAATTTGGATGAAAAAGAAACCACACGAAATTTTTCAATTCACAGAAAAAATCACACCTACACAGAATGGATAACAACAGGCTGACAAAGAAAATTCTAAATCTAGCTCTAACCTTGAAAATCCGCAACAATTGGTTAGCAGAAATTCATGAAGATCTACAAGAAATGGGTATTGAAGACGAAACCATTCAAGATAGAATGAAATTTAGAAGCTTAGTAAACAAGCATAAATTTGCAGAGAAACCAACAAGAAAAAATACAGGCTGGACAGAAACACGCAGAAAGGAACACAGTGAAAAAATGAAGAGATATTGGGAAGAAAAGAAGAAGAAACATTGTGCAAAATAAGTTCAAACGCGCTCCACAGCTGGGCACAACGAATAAAAAAATAATAATAATAATAATAATAACTATTATAATATAATTATAATAATTATATAAATAAAATAAATAAAATAAACACAGATGTCGCAAAACTCAGCTAGGAATGAACCCAGTAATAATGGGAACAGAAGGACAGTAACCAACTTACTGGGCCGCTGAAGTTGGCCCCGTTAAATAATATTGAATTATTATTATTATTATTATTATTATTATTATTATTATTATTATTATTATTATTATTATTATTATTATTATTATTATTGTTTTACGTCGCACCGACGCAAATAGGTATTATGGTGACGATGGGATAGGAAACGGCTCGGAGTGGAAAGAAAGTGACGTGGTCTTATTTAGGGTACAGCCCCATCATTTGCCTGGTGTGAAAATGGGAAACAAGGGCTGTCGACAGTGGGGTTCGAGCCCACTATCTCCTGACTGCAAGCTCACAGCTGCGCCCCCCTAACAGCATGGCCAGCTCACTCGATTTTCTTGAATTAATTCGCAGTAACATGTAATGTAGCACTATACTGAATCGGGCTTTGAACCGACATCCCGTGGACTGTACAGGGAGAGAGAGAGGCTGTCTGCCAGTTAACCAAGGACAGGAAACTACGTCACGTCCTGCTGGGTGTAGAACCGAACCCGGTCCCTCCACTTTCTAAATGATCGTTCTTTTACTACCTGTCAGCCGCAGACTTCCTCTTAACCTCTTGCTGACTGTTTCACTGTGGTGACTTAATGTAAAGGCCACTGGAATTAAAGAATTTGGCGCCCTACGTCCATGGCTTGTGAAAGTATGCGGGAAGACAGAGGAGGACAACTGAAGACATTTAAACAAAGGCAGTCAAATTGCTCCAGCAGGAAATTTCAGCATTAGCGCTGCGATCTGTTGCTTGAACTGGGGACTAACAGTCTTCTAAAGACGAGAAAGAATAGTGTTTGGTTCCTACGCTGAATGGTCAGCGTTGGTTTGGGTTGGAACGGTTCTCGGTTCGATTCCCTGTCGAATCGGGGATTTTAACAAATTTTTTGTACAATCGGCTTTAAGTCGCACTGACACATCATACCGTCCTATGGCGACGATGGGATAGGAAACGGGTAGTAGGAGTGGAAAGGAAGTGGCCGTGAGCTTAATTAAGATACAGCCTCAACATTTGCCTGGTGTGAAAATGAGAAACCACTGAAAACCAGCTTTAGGAGTGGGGGGCTGTACCTTAATTAAGGCCACGGCCGCTTCCTTCCCACGCCTAGGCCTTTCCTATCCTATCGTCGCTCTAAGAACTATCTGCGTCAGTGCGACGTAAAGCGGAAAAAAAAGGAGAAAGCTTCGTAGCTTTAACGACGCCAAGCAAAACAAGGAAAATAAATAACCATTCATTGTTAACTTTACGTCACATTAATTACATTTTATGGTTTTCGGTGTCGCCGAGGTGCTTGATATTTGTCCCGCAGGAGTTCTTTTACGTGTTAGTAAATCTAGATATTCGTGGCTGCCGTACTTCAGCACCTGCAAATACCACCGGACTGAGCCACGATCGCTTTAGCTCAGAACGCCAGAGCTCAACACTATTCATTATTTATCGAAATAGTTTCCTAATTACGGTCCGCCTCTGTGGTGTAGCGGTTAGTGTGATTAGCTGCCACCCCCGGAGGCCCGGGTTCGATTCCCGGTTCTGCCACTAAATTTGAAAAGTGGTATGAGGGCTGGAACGGGATCCACTCAGCCTCGGGAGGTCAACTGAGTAGAGGTGGGTTCGATTCCCACCTCAGCCATCCTGGAAGTGGTTTCCCACTTCTCCTCCACGCAAATGCCGGGATGGTACCTAACTTAAAGCCACGGCCGCTTCCTTCCCTCTTCCTTGTCTATCCCTTCTAATTTTCCCATCCCCCCGCAAGGCCCTTCTTCAGCATAGCAGGTGAAGCTGCCAGGGCGAGGTACTGGTTATCCTCCCCAGTTGTATCCCGGACCCAGAGTCTGAAGCCTCAGGACACTGCCCTTGAGGCGGTAGAGTGGGATTCCTCGCTGAGTCGGAGGGGAAAACCGACCCTGGATTATTATTATTATTATTATTATTATTATTATTATTATTATTATTATTATTATTATTATTATTATTATTATTATTATTATTATTATTATTATTATTATTTCGTGTTGGCTGACTATGGACCATGTTAATTCGAATTCAGCCACATCTGTTTCTGTGCTTTAATCCTCGTCCAGTTCTCCTTCATCCCTTCACTCTGCCATCTCCCCTTCTGTCCACGGCGCTTGGGTACGGGATCTAAACCTCTTGGTGTCCTTGATCCTGGACTTGTAAGCATCCTTGTTGCTTATTTCCGTTCCTTGTATTCCTATTTCTTACAAGTCCTTCTTAACCTCCTGATACCAGCGCATCGTAGTTTTCCTGATCTCGACAAATCTTATTATCTGACTGGTCAGTCTTCGCGCGTTCATTCGGAGGAATACGGCTCTCCTCTTCAGGATGGTATCCGAGATTGTTTCTATCTCGAGATATAATTCTTGGTTTCCTTTATTTCTGCATTATACATCCTCTGTTCTTTGGGGTCCAAGCATCTACCTCAGATTCTCTCATCATTATTATTATTATTATTATTATTATTATTATTATTATTATTATTATTATTATCATGATGCAGGAAATATTAGATTAGGAAATGAAGTCTTAAAGGAAGTAGATGGATATTGTTACTTGGGTAGTAAAATAACTAACGATGGCAGAAGTAAGGAGGACATAAAATGCAGACTAGCACAAGCAAGGAAGAGCATTCTTAAGAAAAGAAATTTGCTCACTTCAAACATTGATATCGGAATTAGAAAGATGTTTTTGAAGACTTTCGTGTGGAGCGTGGCACTGTATGGAAGTGAAACATGGTCGATAACTGGCTCAGAAAGAAAGAGAATAGAAGCTTTTGAAATGTGGTGTTACAGAAGAATGCTGAAGGTGAGATGGATAGATCGAATCACGAATGAAGAGATACTGAATCGAATTGGTGTGAAGAGATCGATTTGGCTAAATTTGACGAGAAGAAGAGATAGAATGATAGGACACATCTTAAGACACCCAGGACTTGTTCAGTTGGTTTTTGAAGGAAGTGTAGGGGGTAAGAACGGTAGGGGTAGACCAAGATATGAATATGACAAGCAGATTAGAGCAGATGTAGGATGCAATAGTTACGTAGAAATGAAAAGGTTAGCACAGGATAGGGTGGCATGGAGAGCTGCATCAAACCAGTCTATGGACTGATGACTCAAACAACAACAACAACAACAACAACAACAACATTATTATTATTATTATTATTATTATTATTACACAAGAACTTCGCTTATCCGGCCCTCATTTATCCGGATCGAAAATAATAAAAGTATATTTTTACTTGTACAGTATTTCCTTTACGGGGTCGATTCTTCTTGACTGTCTTTTCCGCCAAGGATAGTTAAGGACAGAAATTGGAATTAAGTCAGCCGCGGTGTATCACAGGTACCGCCCCGGCATTCACCTGGAATTCAGAAAGGGAAACTGTGGACTCTTCTGAATTCCTTGACACCTTTGCACGCATTCCCGTCTGCTCGGACGTAGATGTGAATGACGTAAACGACTGATTAAGAATGACTGTAATTCAGGCTACGACATAATGACAGATGAATAAATTATTGCCTCTTGTTCCTCGCCAGGTAATGAATGGAGTGATGGTAAATTCGAAAACGAAACCGGCGCTCCATCAGGAGAACCAATGACTCATGGAGAGGCAAAAATGCAGCTGGACTAACTGATGGCCAATTTAGAATCCAAGACTGAAACTACACCGGCAGAACTGTCGTTAGTAAAACGGCTTCGTGATCATGCTGCGCGCAAATGCTATACAAATGTAAAACAGAGAAAGCTCATACATTATTTTAGTGCATAAAATAGAGTCGTAAATGTAAGAAAGTGTTCTTATTTTGTTGTACAATTGAAAAAAAAGGCATTACTGTACAACTTATGTTAATATATTATACGACATGTACTGAATTTATTTTTCAGTATTTTCGATAATCCGGATCAGTTCCAGTCCCATCTAATCCCGGCAAAAAACGTTCTTGTGAATTTTATTATTATTATTATTATTTTTATTATTATTATTATTATTATTATTATTATTATTATTATTATTATTATAGCAATCTTACGAAGTTTAAGTAAAAATACGCATTCATAAATAATTTTAAAAGTTCCGTGACAGCAGATATCAAAAGTCTCTTATAATTCAAAGGGAAAGGGGTTAAGATGTTGGTAGTGGTGATGGTGGCGCCAGCAGGGTGAAGAGAGCCACGTGCCCCTTGTAGAGGTGTATATTCGCAGGAGTGAATGCTCCAGTTAGAAGCGGGCTGGAAGAACAAAGGCACGGGGACCGGAAGTGGGACAACAGTGACGCCCTCTCCACCAGCGATCCGGCGAACTTCTTCTCGAAATATCGAGAGACAAGACGTATTACGTGGAATATTTAACCGGTGATGCGAAACTGTCTAAATATGAAAATAACGAAACAGTAAGAATCAAAATAAGTTGATTGTGTTCGATGTCTACGACTAAACTTCATGAATTAAGGAGGCACTTCTATCCACACTATAAAATTCAAACTTGGTATGCAGGAACTTGATATCGTGGAGATTTCTAAAAAAAATCATGAATTTCAGGAACTGCAAGGGGGCGGAACTGATGAGGTTCGAATTTCGGGCTTAAAGCAAAAGAACATAACGTCGCTGTTACAGCAAAACCTCTTATCTCCTAATTAGGGTTGCCAGGTGTCCCGCACTGTCCCCGTTTTAACAGCATAAGGGACGCCCTTTATTTCCCATGTTTAAACAATTCACTTCTGCCATGGTTAAAATTACATATTTACAGTAGCTGTTAATTAAGCAGTACTTTCTTTCTTTCTTTCTTTTTTCTTTCTTTGTGTGATTCAGCGAGTCCTCTACCACCTGAAGGTCCCTGGAGCATGAGACATTTGGTCGGGGGGTACAATCGGGGGGAGGACCTGTATCTCGCCAAGACGTCCTCACCTGCTACGCTGAACAGATGTCTTAAGGGGAAGGAAAGATTTGAAGGGACAGGGAAGGAAGCGGCCGTGGCCTTAAGTTAGGTACCACCCCGGCATTTGCTTGGTGAAGAAGTTCAGAACCGGGAATGGAAACCGGGCCTCCGGGGCTGGCAGCTAATCACCCTAACCACTACACCACATAGGCGGACTGAAGCAATACTTGAACTGATGCAACGTCAAAACTGGCGTCCCAATTAATTTGTAGGAAAGATGATATTTTTTTTTCCGGTGGGGAACTTAAATCATTAATAGATCAACTCCTTCCAAACCTTCGGAATGAATGAAATGAAATATAACCTAAAGACCGTTTACAATGCTGGAATAAATTATCCGGAAAAGTTTAGGACTTCAGTGATGTTCATATTTTTAAGAAACTAGAGTCTTTACATTTGAAAAATGTTATATTTTCTAGTTCTGCAGAAACGATTAATTCTTTGAAATTTACTGTAATTTGTCAAGCTTTTATGAAGAATTTTCTTCCCATGACATTGAATTACGTGCTTCTGGAGCCAGATATATCTTACCTGGGGCCTGTTCCAGGAACGAACTTTGCACTTTTCACTTTTCAATACTTGCACAGTGCACAGTATTTCTGTTCCACCATGATCTAGGTTGTACTTTTCAATTTCTTCGCAAAGTTAAAACTCTTTGCGAATGAGTGATCCGATCGAGTTTATTCCATGAGCAAAATGTATAGGCCTAATACTCTATGATTTTAATGCTTTACTTTTCGCGGCGAACTTGACGGTATAATTGTGGTGCCGTTTAAGTTTTTATCATGGGAAAGAAAGGATAGTATTATAAAGAAACTGGCTGTGCTGGAAGTTGTCAAGGAAAAACGTGACATCCTTTTTTGACAACTTTAAAGATAACCTCTCAAATGATGACACACATCAATGTTAACGAGAGTACCGTCAACACATCCACACACAGAAGGAAATTCACCCTTCATTAGAAATCCCTTCGCTATATTATGTGGATTATCAGGCCAGGAAATATTACATTTACTGTAACATCTACGACTTTGGTAACAGTTCTGCAAATAATTGATTTTGATGTCCCATGCATTGGTGCTACACCGTGACGCTGGGCACCATTTACTAACCTATGTACATAAGCATATAAAAATTTGTTCTTTTTCGGAAAGGAATTGACTTCTTTTTGTTGCATGGTTCAATAAATGAACGATCATTTCAAGAATCTAGTCAGCCTGTGTTGGGGTAATACGAAATCCCTCGCGAAAGTCCGTCGAAGTGAGGTTGTAAAAATTAATCTCGTCTTTGTACGTTCTCTTATTGGATTCTCTATCACTGTCCTCACTTGATGCTAACAAAAGCTCACGTTGTAACGTGTTTATATCATCATCATCATCATCATCTGTTTACCCTCCAGGTTCGGTTTTTCCCTCGGACTTAGCGAGGGATCCCACCTCTACCGCCTCAAGGGCAGTGTCTTGGAGCTTCAGACTCTTGGTCGGGGGATACAACTGGGGAGTATGACCAGTACCTCGCCCAGGCGGCCTCACCTGCTATGTTGAACAGGGGCCTTGTGAAGGGATGGGAAGATTGGAAGGGATAGGCAAGGAAGAGGGAAGGAAGCGGCCGTGGCCTTAAGTTAGGTACCATCCCGGCATTCGCCTGGAGGAGAAGTGGGAAACCACGGAAAACCACTTCCAGGATGGCTGAGGTGGGAATCGAACCCACCTCTACTCAGTTGACCTCCCGAGGCTGAGTGGACCCCGTTTCAGCCCTCGTACCACTTTTTCAAATTTCGTGGTAGAGCCGGGAATCGAACCCGGGCCTCCGGGGGTGGCAGCTAATCACGCTAACCACTACACCACAGAGGCGGACAACGTGTTTATATCACTAAACAAAATTCTACGCCGAGAAACTAGTGTACATACTTGTTAATGAACAGATGAAAAGGGAATCATCTCTTTGCAAGATTTATGAAAACTTTTCACTTCATTTCTTTGCACTTTGCATTTCTGTACCTATGGAGGAACATAACAGGCTTTGCAAGCTAAATCTGGCAAGTGATTGTGGAACAAAATCTGAACTGAAAAGTGCAAAGTGGAAAATTGCAAAGTTCGTTCGTGGAACAGGCCACTGTACTGACACTAACAGTGATCAGAGTTGAAACGTATATTCAAAATGGGAGAATAAGAATACCTTGTTCGAATGCATATGTTGATCTACGAAACATAAACGCAACTGTGTATCAACATAATTCATTTGTATGAGTGCCATTATAAGAACGCATGCATGCGCGCACCACTCACACACAAGCACCTTGGTCATGTTCTATCATCCTGTAACTATAACCCCACCACCAGCGATCGATCCTGGTTACGTTTCTGGCTGAAAACCTTCGATATATTATTAGTGTGACGTTAAGTCGGCACTGTCGTCGAATTATTTAATAAGTCTCATTCGAAGTTGCACGTACAGCGAGTTAAAAAAATCCTCCATAAGATGCCACTTGGGGGGGGGGGGGAAAGGGGCTTTAAAATAGAGGTCAACCACCTCATTACACAGACAATTCGAATATTTTTATCTGTCCTTTCAAAAGAGTGTCCATTACATATTGTCCATTGTATTACGGACAATATATTGCTTACTACAGTGACCCTGAGGTCACGCTCCATGGATTGTAGATGATTTCAGCGATAAATCTTTTGAATGTTCAAATACAAGTGAACCTCTTCTGTCACGCTAATCAGATTTGTGGTGTTTTTAGTATAACTTGTATTCCATGTTCTTGTTTCCGTTCTCTCTCTTTAAAACGTGTCCGTCCAGTGTTTCCTGTCCTTTTAAACGTGTAGTAGAGGACAGGTTGAGTAGACTCCTGAGTGCAATAAAATATATAATCACACGTAGACGGAGAGGCGGCAGAGCGGATGTGCGGGCGACCGGACCAAATAAATATTCCTAACAAAGTGCCAAGTCGTTTCCGTTCCGAACTTTATAACCTTAAAAGTAATTAATGTGGACCTCCATTTACAACGTTGTTGTTCAACCAAGGTTACGAGCAATGTATTTGTTAGATAAAGTGTAACATGAGAGTGGACAAGTAATTAATACGTAACTCACTTAATCCGAAAGATTCCCATTTTCACAGTGGGAAAATGCCCTTCGCAGTGTAATTCTGGCACGATTATAGGGGCGAATGTGGAAATGGCATGAAAAACTAGGAAGTGGAGGACTGAAGGTAAATTTCGAATACGAACAGTACACAGTAGCCAGCCAGCCACGGGAAAGAAAAAAATTCGAAGAAAACAAGAAAAATAAATAACCAATTACTACATTTTTATGGTTTTTAGAGTCGCCGAGATACTGGAATTTTGTGCCGCAGGACCTGCTAAGTTCGGATGGCCATGAACCTACCACGCTGGCGTAGCAGGGAGAGAGGTGATACTCCCACGTGGAGCGTCCCAGGTGGCGGATAGGAGGGTCCTAACCGGCTTGCCGGCGGACTTGAGCGAAATAAAACAGCTCTCGCGGACCAGACACACAACACCCTGTGAGTGGGGGGATGCAGACGAAGAATACACACCCACGGTATGCTCTGCCTGTCGTAAGAGGCGACTAAAAGGGGCGACCAAGGGATTATATTAGAACCATGTGATTACTACCATTACGAGCGGAATACTACGGATCGACGATACTTGCGTCTAGTACCAAATTGCGAGGAAAACCATGGGTCTGCGTTCCTTGACAGTAATTATACCATTCTGTGAGGAATATCATGGGTTTGTGTTGCCTGTGGGCGTTACCATCATGTGTGATACACCGTGGGTCTACATTGCCTACGATTAGCCGCACTATGTGAGGAACACCATGCTTCTGAGTTGCTTGTGAGTAGTACCTTTATGTGCGAAACACCATAGATTTGTGTTACATGTGAGTTGTGCCAATGTGCGTGACATACCATGGGTCTACATTACCTATGATTAGTACCACCATGCTATAAACACGATGAGCTACGTTACCTGTTATTTGTACCAGTATACGAGGAACACCATAGCTCTGTTTTAACAGTGATTACTACCATTATGAGGGGCCGTAGACCTGGATTTTGGACCCCTTTAGATAAGTATCATCCCAGTACTTAAGGCATTGTGAATAGGATCCATTGATTGTTTTGTTTCAGGATCACTTTTTCATCGTCATTCGTTTAGACTCTACTCAGTGGATACATTTTTAAGTTTTAATTCTCATTTCGTTCACCTCGTATCATTGGGGACCGATGACCTAGCTGTTTGGCCCCTTCAAACAACAAACATCATCATAATCAAGTTGGGGTGAGAAGGCCGGCGCCTCAACCGTCTGAGCCACTCAGCCCGGCGAATGGAAGAAACCACACCATCCTAACCATCCGCTAGATACCCCATTCCAGGAGGTCCTACATATCTCCCCTCAAGCCAACTGACGTCTGGGAACCCAACATAGCAAGATGAGAGAAGTGACTTTAACATCAAAGAAGAATAGAGTCAGTTACGGACCTCGGCACCAATTAACCACCAAGGTGTTACAACTCCCACCAATCAACTACAGGGGTTCAATCCAAAGACTCGACCGACTGAGGATGTGCCACTACAGATACAATTCTTACTATGCATAGGCTACGTGGAGACTCTGCAACCCTCCAGCCTATGACAGCCTTATGAAGGAATTCCCACGAAGGAAGTGTATTACGGAACCTTCTAAGACCTAGTCGATGCGACACCCTCAACTATCACTTGGTTGCAGTCGCCAGATGCCAATTTATAATGAAGACTTCGGAGCACAACCCGAACATCTCTCTTCTACGTACTTTTCTTCTCACTATTTCAGTAATATATGCTCTGTGTATTTCTACAATATTTCTTTGTATCACTGCGTGTAATTAAATGCTGTTCTGTCATCCGATGAATAAAACAAAATACACAAACTTTATTCACAAACTTGTATACATTTAAATATTATTACAAGAAAAAAGGGGTTTAACATTTAATAGTTTTGGTTAGAGCTGACTGTTACGAAACGACTGATAGTTTCATTCGAAGAAGTTAGTTTCTACTCTTCTCGAACTCTTTCCAAGGGTCATTCAGCTCGTATTATCGCTCTCAATAATAATTTAAATGAAAAGGACAATAACGTCTCTGGTAAGACCCATAGTATAGCACCCATACCAGGACTACTTGATACGAGAGCTGGAATATATCCAAAGGAAAGCAGCACGATTTCTTCTGAGTGTTTTCCGACAAAACGATGCAAACTTTGGGCAAGGAAGATTTGGAAGTTCGAGGAGTCAAGCTGCTTAACTAAGCGGTCTGTTCTGAACTGTCAGTGGAGAGATGGAGTGGGGAAGACCAAGAAGCTTGAGTGGAGCTTTTAAAAAGTAGGAAATATTATAATATGAAGATAAAGTTGATATTCAAAGAGGACCAACTGGGGCAAATATTCATTTATAGGAAGCAGAATAAGGGACTAGATGAGCAACTGATAGTGAATCTGCCACCTGGGCGACAGTCCGAAATGCAGATCAATGATGAGTGATTAAGTCGGCAGCGGAGGCAAGGGTTTTTCTAGGACTTACTCCAACACGTTAAGTTTAACTAATCTTTTCAGCTTTCTGCCAATGACCTGCTGCTACAAACATGGATGCCAATTGTTCCTTATTTAATCCCTTTCGTGGGGTGTTCCTCAAGGATCTTTTCTAGGTCCATGGCTATTGGAGACATACCGGTACAATATGCATGTTTGTATATACTTATTGGTATGTAGAGAAAGTCCCGATTCATTACGTACAGTTGCGCGGAAAAAAAGTAAGGAGCTTATATTATTGTACGTATATTACTTCGCAAATATACTCTCCTGAGAAACAACTGAACCTTCATTTATATTATTCACAGGGTTTGTATCTAAATGGGAGGTGAATTATATTTTGATAATTAAAATTAAGTCTGAAAAAGTTTTAACATGCAGTACCATGAGCTCATTCTTATCTTCAGCGACTGTACATATATCTGGCAGGTAACCGTCGTGAGCAACATTTTATTTGCGTATATATGACAACAAAATAAGGAAGGAACCTCTTATCATGCTAACGAACAATATGGGGTAAATTTGACGAATACTTCCAACAGGATTATTTCTGATTACATCGGCTGTAGCAAAATCTTTCGCAGATTCACGTAAGGCTTGAAGACATGTTTCACAACACTGACATGGGTCATAAAATTTGGAAACTGTACCTCTGAGCTGTTTGGTGACATGTATGACGTTTCCTGTTGCTCCGGTCATACAATGCTCACGCAATAAGAGTATCGTGTGCTGTAATTAGGAAGGGCTGTTGTTGTTGCTACATTCCTGGTCTGAACTGAGCTCCTGCTGCCTCTACGAGGCGCTGAAGCGTAGTTCCCTCCCCCGACCTGGCCGGCCCGACCGACCGACCTTTGTGCCCGCCCTGGCGTGACTGAAGGGACCGCACCCAACCCGCCAGAGATGACATCAGTCAGAGAACTAGAGAGAGATCTGCCAATGACCTGCTACTACAGCTACGTGTGCCAATTGGTCTTCATTTAATCCCTTTCCGAGGGGCGTTCCTCAAGGATCATTTCTAGGTCCATTGTTACTCGCAACATACAATGTGTTTGTATATAACTATTATACTAGAATTTTTCGGTGTGTCTGAAAGGAAGCTCGGCATACATGTTAGTTGAGTGTTAAGTAATCGTTTTACCTGATTTGGCGTCTTTGGAATTACACGGTGCGAGAATTGTGAGAGAATCGGCCGTGATATTGGTCAAAATTACTGTCATGGTACTCTCCAAGAACTGAAGTAGGATAAGCCACGGAAAATCAAATCGCGTACGCACTGCAGTAGAATACAAATTCTAGCGTTCACAGCTGACCGAAATTTCCCTGAAAGAGTCGAATGTGATAGCATTTCATGACCTTTGATCATGATTTCCTTGCATTAGCATCAACAACACCCACACTAAATTGCACTTCCTTAGCGCAGTTTTCACCAAAATGCGCCACGGATTCTTACAATTATTTGCACTGAGCATTAGAAAGTTTTCAAAGATTTTGCATTCTTCGAATGTAGCTAAGCTAAAATTGCTGACCAGGGAGAATATCAGCCAAAATATTTATCGTGGAATCGGATGGCGCAGGCCACTAAGAATGGTAAGGTGTAGGGGATGATGTGTTGGGAGAATAGGTACTAGGTATGAAGAGATAGTGGAGTTACATCCCAAAGCATCTTCTTGGTGTGAAAATTTGGGGACGACAAAACAATCCTCAAGGCTGCTGACCCGAATGCAAACTCGCAACTAGACGTCCTGTACCCCACTCGATCATGCAGGATGTCTGATGCTTCCTTTTCAGGACGAAATTCCGACATTTCAGAACGTTTAAAGTATTCAGTAAATGAAGAAACACAATGCACAATCATAATTATAATATGACCTTTCAAATGATCTCAGTTTTAGAGGACCTCGGAGGTTCGTAAATGTGCGGATAACAAAGACAAATAGCTGTTGCATTTAAACGCCGATATCCGCCAACATCGGGCTCTATCTTTCAGGAAGAAGAGGATAAAGACCGACTTCGCAACTAAGTTTGATGTTTTAAGATTCCTTACGTACCTCTAACTACTTTTGCGGTTTTTGGATTCGCCTGGGTGCTGGGATTACGTCCCGCAGATGTTCTTTTACCGATAAGATGGCCTGAGCTATTCAGCGTGGATAAGAAAAAAGGGAGATGCACGATAATTGACACATCGCCTATAGTTTCTCAACAAGGCAGTCTTATTTCAAATCCGACCAATTCATTTGGTAATTTTTTAAATGAAAAGTCGTGTCTCTCCGATTCTAATTCCAGTTTACTTTCTTGCTTGCTCTAACCATTCACACACCATATCATGGTGGTCGGCAACTGACACGTAACGGTCCAGTTTTACTGCCGGATGGCCTTCCAGACACCAAACTTACGTGGAGAGATGTATACAATATTTGTCCGTTTCTGTAATGTTTGGTAGTGTGTTGTGTGTGTTTACGTCGCACCGACACAGGTAAGTTTTATGGCGACGATGGAATAGAAAATTACTAGGACTGATAAGGATGATACCGCGACTTTAAGGTACATTAGGAGCATTTGCCAGATGTGAAAATAGGAAACCACGGAAAACCATCATCAGGACTGCCGACAGTGGGGTTCGAAGAACACAGTATCTCCCGCATGCAAGCTGACAGCTACGCGGCCCAAACGAAGTAGGCCCTCGCTTGGTTGGCCGAAGGTCAAACCGAAGGCCTTCAGCCAGTACGCTGACCACTCAGCCAAGGAGTCGGGAGTAGGAATAATAATAATAATAATAATAATAATAATAATAATAATAATAATAATAATAATAATAATAATAATGGCCTCAATTACAGTGTGCAAGCATTTATATTTGACGCCATCTGGCTGTCTGCTCGTAAATTTCGACATTCTGTTCTACTTTAGGCCTACTGGATGGCAAAGTAAACCCAATCTCTCTTGGGTGTCTATGGATGATGAGATTTAATGAATTTTGTCGGTTAAACAACAAATGTAGCCGGCCCCGTGGTGTAGGGGTAGCGTGCCTGCCTCTTACCCGGAGGCCCCAGGTTCGATTCCCGGCCAAGTCAGGGATTTTTGCCTGGACCTGAGGGCTGGTTCGAGGTCCACTCAGCCTACGTGATTAGAATTGAGGAGCTATCTGACGGTGAGATAGCGGTCACGGTCTAGAAAGCCAAGATTAACGGCCGAAAGGATTCGTCGTGCTGACCACACGACACCTCGTAATCTGCAGGCGCTCGGTAGGCCACGGCCCTTCAAGGGCTGTAGTGCCATGGGGTTTGGTTTGCTTTTTAAACACCAAATGTGTCACCAGATATCTTCTACACGCTGACATCGTAAGACATGGAGTTTGGAATTGACTTTTTCCGCCCTTCAAAAATCCGACTACCTTTGCCGGGTTTGACCCCCCCCCCCCTATCTTGGAATTCACAGAGGGAGCTGGGAGCATGGATCAAAGAGCTATATAGGAAACATTTTCGTTTCTTGTAAAGCCATGTCCAACCGTTTGGTAACAAACCTTATTGCCTGGGTGTTGGTGACACATGAGACAGGGAGATGGGATGAAATATATATCCTTGTCTGCATTACAATACAAACAGAAACTCGAGTATAAATTAAAACAGGTACGCAATACGACAGTACAATACAATACAAGCAGTTCAAGGTTCACCTTGCCCCTGCGACACACGCTACACCTATTCCCACTGATGACCTCCAGTTGATTGTCGCACTGAACACCAGGCGAAAGAGTTACACAAAATCAAATAACTCTATGTGTCTAATCCAATACCGTAATTTGTCACACTCTTATTATTTTCGTCTACCAATTTTCTCTCTTCCCAAGCACTTCGGGAGAGTTATGATTGAAATTTTGAACTGTTACAGTTTTCTAGTAATTACCATAAAATGTTAACCAGTCGGGGATTTTAATCTTCATTAGCTAACTCCTCTGGCTTGGTGGCTGGGTGTTTGTACCATCTTCAACACTGGAGTACGTCTTACGTAGGGAACCATCATCACAGACGAAAGACTTGCACGAGGGCTATCCGGAGGCCATACGGCATTATTAATCTCATCAATTTCGAAGATACTGGTCAATTAGTTTATTTTTTCTTTACCTATACATCAACCTGACACTGTGGCTAGCTGGTTCGAGTCCCGTTGATGGAGAAATTACCATCAGAATGTTAGGCGCCAGGGTAGGAGAGGTGGTGATGTACAATTTCTAATCACCAGACTGCGTGCCAAAATCTGGATTCAATTTCAAACCTTTCACCAATATTCATTTATAGCGTGAGGGTATATGACGCTGTTGATGGTATTTCGTCCGTCGGATGGCGACGTTAAGCCTTCAGATGACCTTTGTGTTGTTATTCGACAGAAGTAAGCAACTTGCCAACACAAGATTTCACCCTCCCCCTACCGCATCATCATGTCACACCCAAATGCGCAAATTGCTCATGGGTGTCAAATAACAGCTGCTCCCCGACAGCTGAACATGGCCTCGGATACTCCCGGCACTAACAACCATACAATAATTGGTTCGATTCCCACAGTCGGCAGCCCAAAAGATGGTTTGCCGTGGTTTCCCATTTTCACACCACTCAAATGCTGGGGCTGTACATTAATTAAGGCCATGGCCGCTTCCTTCCCACTCCTAGCCTTTTCTTATCCCATCGTCGTCATAAGACTTATCTGTGTCGATGCGAAGTAAAACAAATAATAATAATAATAATAATAATAATAATAATACGCGAAGCAAATAAAGAAAGAATTTCCAAATTATAGAAAGCATACAGGATCACTTGGAACAGGTATAATAAAAAATCAATATCGCGGAATGCAAAACTTACACTATAACACAGTGATCAAACCTCAAGCGTTATATGCCTCAGAAACCTTAATCATTGGTGGCGGATCTTTAACCAAAGACATTGAGAAACAAGAAAGGAAAATTTTACGAAAATTTTTTGGCCCAGTTTGTATAGGTGGAATATGGAGAAAAAAATCATCCCAGGAGATATATTGTCATTCTGAAAAGAATTCTCACACTTTTCGGAAAAGACGATTGAAATTTTATGGACACGTTATCAGAATGAACACTAACAGGCTAACTAAAAGAATTCTCAACCTGGCCCTTTCATTAAAAACCAAGAACAGTTGGCTTCGTGAAATTGAAACAGATCTCCAAGAAATCAACATCTCAGAAGACATTGTACAGGACAGATGTAAATTCAGAACCAAAATCGACAATCACCACTTTGAAGACAAACCGAACACCAGAGCTACTATAACCTGGACAGAAGAACGAAGGAAGTAGCTCAGCGAGAGGATGAAGAGTTTTGGGAGGAAAAGAAGGCCAACACATCAGCTAAGCAAGTTCAACCGTGCTCCTGAGTAGGGCATAACGATGTAAAATAATAATAATAATAATAATAATAATAATAATAATAATAATAATAATAATATCGCACCCTGAACACGGAATTTTCGTAACTCAAAATCTGTGTTTCGTCGGAAATTAAGCATTTATGTTCGCAACGCTGTCATAAAATACATGCGTGGGATTCGAGATTCACTAATTATATCACAAGCGAGAGTTTAAACCTAACAAATACTTCATTACTATTAGCCAAATCTGTGTGAACTATACAGACGACAGTTACAGATGACTGATATCTAACGTTTGCAGAATTACTGGACTGTTATTTGTATTATAATTTTATTAATATACAGAATGTACCAAAACTCGACGGCAAAAATTTAGGAATGGATTCCTCACATAGAGAGAAGAAACGAAGTTTATGACAACATGGGTCCGGAGACGGGTACTTAAAGATTTATTCAAACTTTTGTACAACATTTACACCATACATCTGTAACGGCAGCTGAAACACTTTGAGCATGTATCAGAGGAAATGTTCAAAGTAACGACCTTCAGCTTGAATACAGGCCTCCGCTCGTCGTCGCATGGAGTTACGCACGCGATCAAAAACGTCTGGTGTAGTGCGTACTGCCTGAGAGGTTTTCAGAATTAGCTCACATAAAGTTGCTTCATCAGGAACAGGAGTCGCATACACGAGAGACTTAACGTGTCTCCACAGGTAAAAGTGCAGGGGGTTCATATCAGGAGAGCGTGGTGGTTGCCAAGCAATCGGTCCTCCTCTACTTATCCAGCGCTCAGGAAAATGGGTATTCAGGTACCTGCGGGCAGCAGACTGAAATGTGCTAGAGCACCATCATGCATGAAAAAACATTTGTCGACGGGATGCAAGTGGCATGTCTTCCAAGTAATCAGGCAATGCAGTACGCAAGAAATTCGTGTAGTTCTGTCCAGTAAGTCTATTCGGAAGAACGTAGGGTCCATACAAGGAATCACCAACAATGCTTGTCTAGATGTTAATGACGAACCTCTGTTGATGAGACGATTGGATGACTGCATGAGGAGATGTAATTTATTACTAAAATTAATTTGTGTCACAAAGTTTGAATAAATATGTAAGTATACCATTCCGGATCCATGTTGTCATAACCTTTCTTCTACCGATGTGAGGAATCCATTCATAAATTTTTGCCGTCGAGTTTTGTTACACCTTGTATATTCCTCTGTTACGGAATTACAGTATGCAGATGACGCTGCCGCACCTGCCCTCACACTTTGCATTCTGGACCGAAGCTCCCATTGGTGATACTCCACTGGAGCAGGTCGACCACTTTTTATATCTAGCAAGTATCCTCTCAACAAATGCTAACTACTCACAAGATGGTGCCCACTCAACATTTGAACGTTTATCCCGTCGTACCTTCATGAATACGGACCTTTCAATGCATACCAGGATCGTGGTTTACCATGAAGCTGTCAAATCAACAATCAAATACGGTTGTGAACCATTGACTCTCTACCGTCAGAGATATCAAAAAGGTACAGAGATTCCATCTGCAAAATCTCAGATCTATCTTGAACATCATCAAATGGGAGGACCGAGTCACCAAGCTTGCAGTTCTTTAGAAAGAACATACTGTAAGCATTGAGGCTACCATCATTGGCAACTATCTCAGATGGATAGGGCACGTCCATCACGAGTGAAACCAGGCTTCCTCGTTAACTTCTGTATGGTGAACTCTGTTCCGATAAAGACTTCATGGAGCCCCTTTGAGGCGTTTCAAGGATTGTCTAAAGCAGGGCCTCTCAGGGTGCATGCGCGTGGTGCATGCACTGTGCACGGTGCAAAAGACGACATGGCTTGGCTGACCAGAGTGCAGACCCCCCACTCCTCGATTTGGAGCAATAGCGCTTACTCTCTCTTTCCTCACGCCTCTCTCGCTCGCTCCGCCTGTCTCCCTCTGCCCCACTTGCGCCGTAGCGCTCCAAATCCGGGCTCAGTTGAGCCGAATATAGCCGAGTAGAGCCGAGCTTAGCCGAGTAGCCCAGAGACGAAGCGTTGATCCGAGCTATACCGAGCGGCACCGATGCGCAGTGCACGGAGCTCTTGCGCCTCGCTCTGCACGCGTGAGATTTTGGGCGTTTGAGAGGCCCTGGTCTAAAGCATTCAATGAAAAGAGCCGGAATTAACCCTAGAACTGCCAAACGTCGCACTTGCGACTCAACAGAGTGTCACTAGAATGCCAACGTCGCACGTGCGACGCATAGTACATGCATTCGCTTAACCAGTCATAACATCATTTATCGTTCACTTACGCTATTTTAATAAGTAAGACATTGAAGAGGAAGCTTCAACACACATTCCTCACTAGCCAGAAATGACTCAAGGTCAGGGTACGTATAAATGCAGCTGATCTTTCCTCATCTCCCTGCCGTCTGAGTTGCTATCTTGAGTTGCTATGTAACTTCCCGCTCGCTCGCTGTTCCTGTGAATTTCTGTGAATATCTTTCGTTATCTTTCAACAGATTAAGTTTATTCTTAAATTGTTTCTTTTGAAGTGTAAACTTTCATCCTGGATGATGAACTACGTTATTCAAGTGATATTCACAAAGTTCCTGAAGATGATTGTGATGCTTCCTCTTCCAGCGATATATTTTCTTTAGCTGATGATTCTTCTGAGAGCGGAGAAGAATATATTCCAGAATCTGAAGTTGAAAGTGATTCCGATGAAGAGAGCAGGCCTGCCGACGTTTCATTGGATGTTACTGTTTCCGTAACACAAAAGTGGTGCAGGGTTTATCCACCCGAACCGGAGTTCGATGTTTCCGGAAAGTTCCGCGTAAGAGATCCTGGCATTTTGATCTGTCCACCCCGAAACAGTCCACCTATTACGTATTTCTACTTGTTCTTTTACGGATTTGATTTGGAAGCTCTTGGCAAAAGTAATGAATATGCGGCGAAAGAAAACCTAAAATACATTCTGGAGAAATGTAGGCCTTTTCTCGTATGCGAACCTGGTTTGATGTAACTGTCTCCAAAATGAAAAAGTAAATTACCATTTTTATAAATATGGGGTGCACCGTGAATGCTATCATACATTGCAGCATTTCTGGAGGCCTATGAGGTATGGCAGGAAAAGAAAACTCTCCGAGAATGACTCCCAGTAGTGCTCGGCGGCTGACGGAACTGTGTGCAGCTCGGAAATTTTAATCACTTTGCGATTTTATTTTACTTTTACTTTTGGGAACTTAATATTTTTAAAAACTAGAAGAAATTTCGCGTGTTTTGTATATAGTGATTTTTAAAATGAGTGGTCATTTATTAATAATGGTGAACTTGAAAATAGGAAAAACACTTTCTTTTTTAGTTTTCCAAATTTTTGATCGCCTGGTACGCACCAGGTATGCAAGTAAATGATCTAATACTTATGTAAGTATCTTAAATAAAGCTTTCTGAGTAATATGGTGTGTTGCATTCCCAACGTTTCTGCAGTAAACGTGCTTAAATTTGTTAAAAACATAAATGTGTAATACATGCGAAAATGGCCTGGCATTTAGGGAAAAAACACTCGGCACTTCTAGGGTTAACACTCAATCCTGGGATAGGCTTGCTGAGCATCGTACACTTTGGCGCCACACGGTTTCTACACCAGTTTCGGTGTTTGAAGAGGAACGGCGGTGACGTACCGTCGGTGGGTAGGAAGTGGCCGTGGCCTTTTGAGTTACGAGACTAATGGTACGTACGTTTCCCCCCCACCTGCCAAAAGGCTGTGTTAAGGTATGTATAAACGTATTTATTTACAATTTTTGCTTATAAGCTGCTTCGGATTGCTCGCTGCAATCACGTGCAAGATATTTATTGATGGCTCGAGACATGCGTTCAGCTATTAGCTCCCGACAAGGCATCACAGGCCAGGAAGTGTGTTTTCTCCTGCTCTTGAGACTATACAAGATTCCCAGCTCAGGAGATGACAAGGAAATTATATTCCCTGAATGGAGAAGGAATTCTGATCACTGGAGCATCGGAAAACAAAATGTTGAGTAAACACCTTTCTCTCAAAATTAAATTCACTTACTTTAATGAGAGAATTTCTCGGTAATTTGTATTCTAATCTATTCATCTCCATCAAACAAATTAGGAATCGCTCCGTGGTTGGGGAGAGGAGGCCATGAGTATCGTTTTACGAGTAACTACAACTCCTCTATTAACATAAATCAGTGAAAAAATGAAATTGTAGGGATCCCAAAAATGAAGGTATTGGCAAAAAAAAAAAAAGAGGGCCACGACGGGCGTGAAAATTAAAGGCTCCCTAGGCCTCGAATGCTGATTGGAATGTTAACAGATGTCAACCAAGGTAGAAGGTATGAACAATTGAAACAAGATGCTCAGGACAAAAATATCATGGAGGATATCCAGCTGATATCTGTTTTAAGACAGATTCACACAGATGAAGAAGTTAAAATCCAAGACCCGACCAGGAATCAAACCCCGGTCCCTCCGAACCGAAAGTCACTATTCAGACCATTCATCCAAGGGGAAGGACAAATAAATATATCGGTCAAGTATTTCAAATCCTCTAGGAAAAATGAATTAAATATTCTCCGAAGTTAAGCAACATTGGGCGTGGTCAGGAGTTGGATGGGTTGCCACGCGCTGTTGGGGGGGTAAGGGAATGGAGGAGCGGAAAGGAACTGGCCACCCTACCGCACGTAAACTCCGGCTCAGGAACACCTCTGCGGAGGTTTAGACCTACCTTCGGGCAGAATAACCCTTACTTGCCGGCCCCGTGGTATAGGTGTACCGCGCCTGCCTCTTACCCGGAGGCCCCGGGTTCGATTCACGGCCAGGTCAGGAATTTTTACCTGGATCTGAAGGATGGTTCGAGGTACACTCAGCCTACGTGATTAGAACTGAGGAGCTATCATACGGTGAGATAGTGGTCCCGGTGTAGAAAGCCAAGAATAACGGCCGAGAGGATTCGTCGTGCTGACCACACAGACACCTCGTAATCTGTAGGCTTTCGGATTGAGCAGCGGTCGCTTGGTAGGTCAAGGCCTTCAGGGCTGTAGTGTCATGGAAGGGTGGGGGATTTGAAACTTGCCACCTGCTCCTTGACATGCATTTTTCTCACGCTGTACGTCTTCAGTATTTATAGAGTAGTAAAAAAACAAGTGGCCTTTCTACCGGAAAATATGAAATAGCCCGCATTGCATGCTAAAACATCCTCAATTCTATTATGACACCTGGGCTGAATCATTAGTATTACAGTAAGGTTTGCACGTGTACAAATACAGGTATGTCGTATATAATTGACTTCTCTTGTCATACATTAAAGAAAATAGGCTATTTATACTGAAACACTTGCTTGACAACAGGGAAGGGAGAAAATTCTCACGTCTGTATTCCACTCCCCCGCTATCCCACCACTGAAACTCGTCGAGTGATTGGAATCGAAAAAAACCAGCTGGTGAGAGTGTGTATTTGTGTTCCACATATATATTACGTGGTGCATTCTGGAGGGTAGAGTTTAAAACAGAAAAAAGACGAGATAAAAAATAACAAAAGTTCCTCCACAGGTGAAACGGAAGTTGGATGGCGCGCGGTGGCTTGATCGCCCCGCCAATCAGGCTTCACTTCCGGTGTACGCAAGGTGGCCCATGCATGCATTTGCTTACTGACTTATTGCATGTTTTGATGGCGGTGGCAGATGGATGGGTGGTGGGTGGTGGGTAGGAGTGGCTGTGATGTTCTGGGAACTATAGCAGCACTTGATAGGGGCTTTGTAAATAGTGCACAGTGCAATGCATTGCGGCTCTGGTTGAGATTCTCCTGCCTAGCCTAAGATAAAGCAGACCCTCCGATTACGTGGGCAGCATCTGCCATGTATGGGAATCTGCCTGTTAGTATGGTGGTTGATAGTGTTCTGTGCAAGTTGGAGGCAAAAAAGAAGTCATCTCCGTATACACTATGAACAGTGTTGGCACGTTAATCATTTTATAGCTAGTTGTAGCTATTTAAAAAAAACTCATTTGCTACAATATATTGACTTCAGCTATTAGCTATATTTTTAGCTATAAACGTCTGTTACGTGAGATTCTTTGACTTTCTAGCTTTTTAATGCTTTTTTTATATTCGCTTTTATGAATGGAATTTAATATATTCACTGCGATGAACTCACCATTCGAACACCATTTCGGCCAACCTACTGAAGTTCACCTTGAAAAGCTGAACATTTACGCGCCCACCATACTGTATTACAAAAGCAAATACCAGCCGAATCAAGTAAAGATTATCGGCCTAATATTGGGTGCTCGTGGTACAATACCTGCCTTGTTCGTATAATTCTGGAAGAAGTTCGAGCTGCGTATGAACAGCATTGAAAAAACAGCTACCACACCCATACGTGGATATGTAGACATCGTAAGAGGTCATTTGTTCGGACCTCCATAATTTAAAAATGCGCATATCAAAATAATAACAATAACGTTATTGCACTACGTCACACTAACTACTTTTACGGTCTTCGGAGATGCCAAGGTGCCGGAATTTAGTCCCGCAGGAATTCTTTTACGTGCCAGTAAATCTACCGACACGAGGCTGTCGTATTTGAGCACCTTCATATACCACCGGACTGAGCCAGGATCGAATCTGCCAAGTTGGGGTTAGAAGGCCAGCGCCTTAACCGTCTGAGCCACTCAGCCCGGCCATATCAAAATGAAGGCAGAAATAGATAACATTAAATTGAGTGCGGGTGAGAGAGAGTGTTGATTTCCGTAATTCCTCATTGAGTTTGAAAACAGACTTAATTATGAATATCTCGATTGATCACTTGCTTGGGTACGGGAACCTCCGTTATTGATGATGCACTGAGGTTGTTTCATGATGGTTATGTCTCACGATTTCAATATGTAACTAGTCAAGTTAGCAGCAGTGATAAGTAGAGCCCGGATTATAGACTATGTAAATGCATATTCTCTAATAATAATGTTATTCGCTTTACGTCCCACTAACTACTTTTACGGTCTTCGGAGACGCCAAGGTGCCGGAATTTAGTCCCGCAGGAATTCTTTTACGTGCCAGTAAATCTACCGACACGAAGCTGACGTATTTGAGCACCTTCAAATACCACCGGACTGAGTCAGGATCGAACCCGCCTCAACCGTCTCAGCCACTCAGCCCGGCTACATATTCTGTTCCCAGACATGCAGCTACATGAAAAGCTAAAATGTCGGTGAATCACACTAAAAGGACCATTATTCCAGGAGTTTAAAGTTACATATTTTTTTTTACATATTTCGATACATAATAAATATTTTGATAAATATTATATATTTTAACGGCCGTAGCCGTGTTGGAACACCGGATACCGTGAGATCTCCGAAGTTAAGCAACATTGGGCGTGGTCAGGAGTTGGATGGGTTGCCACGGGCTGTTGGTGGGGGGTAAGGCAATGGAGGAGCGGAAAGGAATTGGCCACCATACCGCACGTAAACTCCGGCTCAGGAACACCTCTGCGGAGGTTCGGACCTGCCTTCGGGCAGTATAACCCTTACCTTACCTTAAATATATTGAAGGATATAGCACATTTGAAAGAAAACACTTTTATCACTAATTTTACATCGATTTTTTAAAATTAAACACTTGAAAATAGTTCTAAAATCCTATACGTCTCTAACATATAAAATAATTTAATAATTTCAAGTGAGGTATTGTCAAAGAATAGCATCCCTTAGTTATGTTAACGGTGCAAGTCTTGGGTGTCTCGAGCTGTGTCTATCAATATTCCCTTACACAAACTTTACGAGATCTTTTCAAAACTTTCGGGATTTTACGGGATATGAACTGGACAACTGGTGCAAATTGGTCCGATGAACGCCGAGCTTGACACAGCTAGCTAATGAAAACCTACTGGAACAGAGGGAAACTGAGTAAACGCCAGAACGTATAATGAAACATATCGTGGTCCCTAGTTGGCTATTAGCGAATAATAAATAATTATTGCATTTTTATCTTAACTGCCTCCACCCCCCACCCCACGCAAGGCCACACCCTCACTCTGGTGACCAGTCGCCCAGACTTACGATGGTGTACCTGTAATATTTAGGGTCCTTGAGGAGATACTAGGATATATATATATACAAGTGACCCGAATCACATTATAATCAAATGAAGTGTATATGTAAGGGGCCTTCAACACTGTAGAAGCTCACATACAAAAAAGCTGTAGCAGAGACCTCGTGTTCACTGAAGCACACATCCGAGCAATCACGTGTAATTAGCTTAAGAGGGGGAAGGAGGGGTGGGGGGCGGACAGCGAGCTGAGCTATGGACACGTCCAGAGGTCACTATACACACTATGGGGAGCTTCCTTATTTGACCTGCGGAACGAAACAGTATTACCACGCTCCTCGCATTGTCCGACGCGCTTCTAGCATACACTATAATATAGCGCTGAATCATTCAATTACCAAGAGCTTTGTGGTCGAATGTCACTAGAAAATATTAGGCTTTTTACTTCATTTCTTTAGAGGTTCTAACAGAAAACGAAGTGGTTTCCAAAGGCAACGTTGGGTGGAGGGCATCGTGCGATCTAGCTCGATTCCCACGAATATGATGGTTCCGACTACGTGGTTCTGAAACCTTGATGAAGGAAATTATTGGGTTAAAATGCTATTCTAGGCGGTTCAACAAGTAGATCACCTTAATATCCCCATTTCAATTAAAAACGAAACTGGGGTGGGAAACAATACACTGGTCACAGATGTTTTCCCCCTGGTTACTAATATATCCCATGTATTATAAACACCAACAGCTGGATCCGCCACTGATGGGACAATCACTTAACATGTGCTCGGACGTTTGCAAAATAATATTTATTTCTTCTTTCTTTGTACTTCCTACCATGATAGGCTGCCTAAATCGGACCAAGTATAAACCTACCATAACACTTAAATATTGAATGTATATTTAACCATGAAGAGTTTCCTAGAGTTAGTCCTCCTCGTAGTATACAGTTCTATACAGGTGATTTCTAACAATCTGAATGGATCCTTTAATGGCCAAGACGGCTAAGTAACAGTGTATATTCTTAGGAATGCCCACACTTTTCAAAAACTCAACTAAGAATTTTAATATGATTCCTCTTGCGCCGACGAAAAGTCCTGCAACCCTTATACAGGAGGCGATGTATAATTCTTTGAAGTAGCTAATGGTTGGTTCATAGATGGTTCGCTTCTCTCCGTCTACCTCTACTGGCTGACTCGAGTCGACCTCGTATCTAATGGTGGGATCCAGCATATATGCAAAGACCTTTTTTCGGTCAATTACGATTATATCTATTCTCCGGTTGCTTCCACCGTCAGAAACACATGCCACATAATCATGTACCTCGTAACCTTTCTGGGACAAAGCTGCTGCAATTCTAGATCTTATTCTGCAGTGCCTAACATTCCTAACCAAGTCCCCCCCGTGCACATGAACCAAGAACATGAGCTAGGGTTTCAGGTGTTTGCAGTAGACGGAACATTTCATACTTGCTAAATAAATACATATAATATGTTAGAAACAATCCAGCAGAAAATCAAAATTGCAACACTGTCAGTTACTCAGTTATTTTGCATGTAATTGTCAAAAAAAGTCAACATTTTTCTTTTGCTTAAAAATAATAACATTTTCTAGGAGGAGTAACCATAGTCGTAGAAATCTAGTTTGTGCCAAAAAAAAAATACTAGTTTTCAAATGTTAATTCTTTCTTTCTTAATCTGCTTACCCTCCAGGGTTGGTTTTTCCCTCGGACTCAGCGAGGGATCTCACCTCTAGCGCCTCAAGGGCAGTATCCTGGAGCGTGAGACATTGGGTCGGGGATACAACTGGGTAGGATGACCAGTACCTCGCCCAGGCGGCCTCACCTGCTATGCTGAACAGAGGCCTTGGTGGGGGATGGGAAGATTGGAAGGGATAGACAAGGAAGAGGGAAGGAAGCGGCCGTGGCGTTAAGTTAGGTACCATCCCGGCATCTGCCTGAAGGAGAAGTGGGAAATCCCGGAAAACCACTTCCAGGATGGCTGAGATGGTGGCATCTAATAACACTAACCACTACACCACAAAGGCGGACTCAAATGTTAATTACCAGTTAAAAACATTGTTATGCCACATAATAATATAGGGACAGGTCATATACGTTCAAATCATGATATGTCAAAACTTTCTGGCAAAACTGTACAGAGCCTTTGAAAACGTTGTCGGGGTGATCTCCTTAGTAACCGAAACATTCACACGACCGCCACTGGTATTTCCCCAAATCTTTCACTCTACCGGAAAAAGACACAGAATGAACAAGTTTTAAATAAAATTATAAATAAACTTCGTCATGATTAGAACGATGATGAGGCACTACTACAGGGCCTCTCAAACGCCAAAAATCTCACGCGTGCAAACCGAGGCGCAAAGGTTCTGTGCACCGTGCATCGGCCCGACTCGGCTCGGTTCGGACCAGAGTTTTTGTTTCGGAGCAACTGGGCTAAGCTCGGCTCAACTGTGCCCGAACGGTGGAGCGCTGCGGAACAAGTAAGTAAGCGGGAGACAGGTGGAGCGAGCGAGGCAGGGCTATTGCTTAACATCTAGGAGTGAGGGTTTGCATTCTGGTCAGTCTAGCGAAGTCGTCTTTTGCACCTTGCACCGCGCAATGCATCGGTACATGCACTCGGAGACACCCTGCACTAACAGGATAGAATACGAACTAAATTTGGATAGTAGGGAATGTAATCCAGCCGCTCATCCGAAATGTAGAAAGAGTAACATAGCTTGTAGGGGTTCTAATGGAGCCAGGGCCCTACTGTTTATGCAAATATCTCAGCAGAACTGTTGTCCGGGCTAGTGTACACTTGTTACTCGCTTTAGTAAGTTTGAAATGTAACCTATAAATGCCTGAACATGCATGAGCGAAATTTCCCCTAAAAATCCATCGTAAAAAATACATGGAATTTTATGTTTTAAGTTCCCTCTGAAGGCTCCTTTCCTGCTGAATGATTCTGCCAGCATGGAACTAAGGAGCTACTCGCCCGTATTGGAAATTATTTAAATGCCAAGTTTCACGAAAATGTACCCATAGATTTTCCCGCGATTCTGTAACAAACAAACAAAATTGAAACATAATCCAGCATAGGCCATCATTCGTCCTGTGTCCGATTCCGTGGGTAACTGGCCAGCGCCTTGGCCTTTAGATACGGATTCAATTCCCGGTCAGGTCGTGGGATTATATTGGTAAACGGTTAATTCACGTGCCTCGAGGGCTGGTTGTTCGTGCTGTCCCCAACATCCCTGCAATTTACACACCACACCCAATAACATCCTACACTAGTTTCTTATACACGGCAGACCGTCTTGCATCTTCATCCGAGGGTCTACTTTACAAAGGCTACACCAGGGTATAAGAGCCATACGAAATTATTATTATTTCTTCCTCCGTTAGGGTTTTCTGGGGACCACGTGACAATTTCAATGCTTCATCCACTGTTGTTCCTTCTACCTCCAATACTTCATCTGCTCACCATGTTCCTTTTTCTCTTCTCAGACCATTTTGAGCCTGTTTTCTTTTCTTCCATTTTTAACACTTTCTTTCTAGAAATCTCTCTCCTCTCTGTGTTGCTTTTTCTTCCCTTATGTTATTTCTTTCCAAACCTTTCTCGACTTCATGAATCCAGGTTGTTGTTGACTTCTTGTTCCAAAGATATTTGAAGATCTGTTTGGTTAACTTGTTGTCATCCATTCTGTATAAATGTCCCAAAAAATATAAATCACCTCTTCCGCATTGTATTTAATATTTTCTATGTTCCGCTATATTTCATTATTATTTCTTGATTTCCAGAGTTCTGTAGTACTTAGCGGACCGAGTATTTTCCGTATAATATTTCTTTCCAGTTCTTCTGATTTATTCAGCTTGTAATTCAGTACTAGACAATCTTAAGACATTATTATTATTATTATTATTATTATTATTGTCTAATAATCCTATTAGATGTGCGCACGTGTTTGGTCGTATTCCAAATGTGCTGCATGCGAGCCTCGAACCCGCGGCAACACAGCACAGAACAGCACCTGCCCTGCAGCATAATGGTAATTTGAGGTAATGTTCCGTGGAGGGGGACAGAGGCCTGAGCCGTGTTACTGAGAGGAGGTCAGCCTGCCAGACATTTCCCACTGACTCTGTGTGTGGAGAAGTAGAATGCTCCGTAATAACACGCTGAGAAATTGATACCTAATGTGTATAATACACCCGTCTCGTTGTTTCTTTTAAGAAACGCTATAATTATTTTATCGCGCTCGGAGATTGATATCAGCGTTTTGTATTCCAGCTCGCCGTTCCCCTCTCCTGTGTATTTCATTAGACACGGTCTAGTTAGCCTTGTCAAAAGGCACTCCTCACACAACGGCAGACCGGTCGGGAATATGAATTCATCTCGTTACTATTCAGTATCGATAGCAGGACTATTTCCGAACTGGCCAGCTATCGAAACGGCTCTCAGCTTAGATCTAGCCACATGTACTGGGCATTTGGGTGCATAGAAGAATTACATTGTTGTTAACTCCTGACCAACGCAGTCACCGTCTGAATCTCTACCACGACATGTGGAAGTTTTTGGAATACCATATTCAAACTGGGGGTCTTGAGGATATGCTTACGGTAATAATAATAATAATAATAATAATAATAATAATAATAATAATAATAATAATAATAATAATAATCCGTGTGCAGACATTTCAATTTGACGCCATCAGGCTGTCTGCTCGTCAATTTCGACGTTCCGTTTTACTCTAGGCCTACTAGATCGCAGAGCGAGTAAACGGAAACTCTCTTGGGCGTCTATGGCTGAGATTTAATGAATTTTGTCGGGTAAACACCAAATGTGTCACCAGAGATCTTTTACATGCCGAAATCGTACGACATGGAGTGTCGAATTGACTTTTTTCCGCCCTTCAAAAATCCGACTACCTCTGCCGGGTTTGAACTTGCTATCTTGGGATCCGGAGGCCGACACTACCACTGATCCACAGAGGAAGCTTACGGTATTCCAAGCCAGATAAAATTATAAGCTTTCTCCTTTTCTCCCACTTCCCGCTTTGAACTAAATGTAATACAGAATACAGCAGAGTCCCCGCAAATTCGATCTAACGTAGACAAAGAGGGCGACGAGTTCCCGAAAGTCGAGTTTCACGGAATAAGGGGCGAATTATTCACAACGTATAATATTCTACTGCGTAAGTTATTACTCAAATTAAAGTTCTAGCAAAGCACAGGACACAAATGTACAGCACACCTTAAAATAATTGTTAAAAATTAAAAAGGACTAGTTCTTTGTAACAGAGAATGATGCTGGATTGTCCCTCGCATTTTTTATTATTATTATTATTATTATTATTATTATTATTATTATTATTATTATTATTAATTTCGAATCACCCATCTTTGGGGTACGTCAGATCAATCACTTCTTAGATGCTTGTGCTCTTTTCTTCTTCCAATAGTTCTTTATTCTAACTGATCTTCTCCTCCTTTCCTTCTCTGATATCTGAATCGGTTTTCTGGTGGTGTTCTTAACTTGGAACCTCTCACAGTTTTGCCTTTGGTCACGGTTTTGGCTGTACCATTCTTTAACATGAGGTCGGCAATCTTAAGATCTCTCAGATCCTTTTCAACTTCAGTAGTAGTAGTAGTAGTAGTAGTAGTAGTAGTAGTAGTAGTATTGTACACTAAAATACAGTATAACATCAGATCCGCTACTGCAGCCTCTCCTCCCATCTTCAAGAAGGTCTTCGATAAATATGAACTCAGTGCACTGACCTGAATATTGCACAAACACTTACTTACATAGGGTGTAGGTATCCGTGATGATCATACAAACTTTCAAGGATGATGTAGGACGGCAAGTAGATCAATTTGAGATAAGAAACCATATTCCAGTAACGATCGAAGAGCCTCCGTGACTCAGGCGGCAGCGCGCCGGCCTCTCGCCGCTGGGTTCCGTGGTTCAAATCCTGGTCACTCCATTTGAGATTTGTGCTGGACAAAGCGGAGGCGGGACAGGTTCTTCTACGAGTACTCCAATTTTCCCTGACATCATTCATTCCAGGAACACTCACCAATATAATTTCATTTCATCTGGAGTGCGACAGGATTCGGCAACCGGCACAATTCCTATCCTCGCCACTAGATGGGGGCTTCATTCATTCCATTCGTGACCCGGTCGAATGACTGGAAACAGGCTGTGGATTTCCTTTCGGGAAACGATCGAGTCAAAAGTTAAGCAAAATTCTACTCATTTAAGTCCGTTTACCTGCACAAGTTTCAAAAGCTACTCTATTTACAATAAATGTTCGAAATGGCGTCCCCCAGCATAGAATCGTCGCACTAAGTATTTTTGTTAGTTACTTTACGTCGCACCGACACAGATAGGTCTTATGACGATGGGACAGGAAAGGAGTGGGAAGGAAGTGGCCGTGGCCTTAATTAAGGTACAGCCGCAGCATTTGCCTGGTGTGAAAATGGGAAACCACTGAAAAACATCTTCACTACCTCCCGGATTCAAGCTTACCCGTTCGAACATCCGCGGTGTCGTTTTGAACAGCGCCGCAAGCAGCGAAAATTCTTACCAACAAATCCTCTTCAGTCTCGACAGGTGTCTCTGGGTGTTTAAAGGTGACAATCACATGTCGTTGGCTTCCGGCACGTTAGCGAACTACTGCGGGACGAAATTCCGGCACGCCGGCATTAAACAACTTGGATTATTAATAACTTTTGTTTCGAACGTTTACGGAATACGGTTCCTCATCTCAAATTGATACATTTGCTGTCCTCCATCATCCCTCAAAACATCATTACGGATACATTATGTATGTGCAATACTTACACAACATATTTAAAATGTCAGAAAAATGTCACAAGCACCGTCTTCGCAGAATATTAAGATGTCAGGACCATCGAACGAATAGCAGTTGTCATGGAAAAAATATCCTGCGAGTAGAATATTTAACTTCTGTAGTGACAGGCTTGCAAATTTTTAGAGTAGTTCATATTTGAAAAGCTACATATGTTAAAAAATTGGCCCAACGCTTAAACGTTTATTACAAGACAATCTACATTTGAAAATGTATTGATTTGTCTCGTTTTCAATGTCGCCATCCAGAGCAGACTGAACTTTTCACTTGATCTCCCTTCACACATTAAGACTGCCTTCTTTGAGATTCTAAAATCAGTTGAAATAAACACTTCAAAAATACCAGAGAATTATTTCTATTTTACTTACATCACACTCGCATCCATTGCTAGTGAAGTGCTACGACTCACCTGCAAAACGAAAAGCACATAATTAGAAAAGTTGCCTTTGTACACAAAGTAGTATTGCTCCGGCGAGTAAAGGAACAGGAAATAAAAGAACAAAGATCATTGGTTCTAAATTACCAATTATTATTAACAATCTACTCGACAAAATCTTGTATGCAGCTTCAATAGCCAGACAGCTCTACAAGCAATGTCAAGGATAATATATCACAATCGATATCAAACAAATTAAATCAATGACCAATGATCCTCATCATCAGACACGCAGGTCACCCAGGTATCTCTGGAGGGGACATGACATCACCAATGGTCAGTATTCAGGTGGCAGATGTAATTTTAGTCTTTTCTTAAATGGTTTCAAGGAAGTTATAAATTTACTGAGCATCCAAACCAAATTCCATGGCGCAACAGCCCCGAAGGCCCATGACCTACCAAGCGACCGCTGCTCAGCCCGAAGGCGAGGTGTCGTGTGGTCAGCACGACGGATCATCTCGGCCGTTATTCTTGGCTTTCTCGACCGGGGTAATCACGTGGGCTGAGTGGCCCTCGAATCAGCCCTCAGATGCAGCTAAAAATCTCTGACCTGGCCGGGAATCGAACGCCCGGGTAAGAGGCAGGCACGCTACCCGTACACCGCGAAGACGGCTTATTGAGCATTTCCCTTTGTAAATTATTCCAATCTCTAATTCTTCTTCCTATAAACGAATATTTATCTCAGTTTAACCTCTTGAACTTATGTTCATATTATGGACTTCCCTGCTTTTACAAGCTTCATTCAAGATCGTTCTTCACGCCAACTCTCAACTGACAGCTCGGAACATACCGTTTAGTCGAGCAGCTCCTCTCCTTGCTCCGAATTATTCGCGGTCCAAACTTTTGCCAACGTTTTCGTAACACTACTGTTATGTCGGAAATATCAGCCTGAATAAATTGGGCTGATTTCCTCTGAATCTTTTCCAGTTCTCGAGTCACATACACTGGAATTACACACTAATTGGAGGGGGTCTTCCTTTATATCCTAACTACAACCCCTAAAAACCCTCATAGCATAACCATACGAAGAGATCTGTAACACGTTACTTACCAGTAGGTACTCACAGTGATCCCCGTTATGTGACAGTAATTAAAAACCGAGGACTTTTCCTTTTTCTAAAATTTACAATCGATATCGAGGGTATAGCAGGCATGGTACAGCACAGGAGCATAAGAGACCCTGTATTAATATACTGAGTAGAAGGCGTGAATACCACAACCTACAACGAAGAGAAACCGATTGTCTTCGAGTGAGGAAGATCTTCGGATTCCGGACGAAAAAATGGCTAGAGATATAGGAGAAACTAAAACTTGTATGATTTGTTAAAAGAACCGAACATTGCGGAAAGAAGGAAATCTATCCTATCCCGAACAGTCGTCTTAGTAAGTCTTGAGGAAACCCATCCACTCAGTAGACCCAGTGCAAGTCCATCGGCAACTTGGAGTCTGTAAGAACTAGATCAAAGCAGCACAAAATAGCAATAACTGGAGGACGATTGTGGGACCGGTGCATGATTTTCAGGATCCTTAATTGCCGATTAAGAATTTTTTTTCAATTTGCTTTTCACCGCAGCGACACATAGGTCTTGGAATAGTAAGGGGTTAAAATTGGGAAGGAAGTGACAGTGGTCTTAATTGAGGTTAATTATCGGGCGAGTTGGCCGTGCGGTTAGGAGTGCGCAGCTATGAGCTTGCATCCGGGAGATATAATGGGTTCGACTACGGCTCCTTCCTTCCTTCCTTCCTTCCTTCCTTCCTTCCTTCCTTCCTTCCTTCCTAGGTCTCCATCGTTGCCATAAGGCCTATACTGTCGGTGCGACGTTAGGCAAATAAAGAAAATTGAGGTTAATTTACCTGGTGTGAAAATGGGGTTCAATTCCACTATCTCCGAATGTAAGGTGATAACTACGTGACTCAAACCGCGCAGTCACCCCATTAAGGTTTTAAGGTGAACCGATAGTCTGTATTTCTTCCCGATAAAGAACTCTTAAATATGGTGGTGTATGTACAGACACAATCTCGCATTTAGACACCCTTAAATGCTGCGTCGAGATTCGACCTCGCATTTCCCAGAATAGAAAGGGAGCGTCTGATAACCTACATAAGCTATAGTCAGATGGGAGGAAAAGGCTTGAATGAGATTGGTAGGAGACTGTAACAACTTGTAACGTAGTGGGCTAAAGGAAGTATTCAATAGTACCACCCACAGTGTTTATCGAATAAACAAGGTCATAATATTAAGCTACAGCCCATCATATGACCATGGAAAACAATCTTCAGGGCTACCGACTGCGGGGTTCGAACCTACGGTCTCCCGAATGCACGATTACAGTTAGACGGTCGTACGGACACTACACTAACAAAAATTCGATAGGATAAAGTGTATTTGGGAGGGGGGGGGGGGATTTAAGGAAAGAGAAGGTTAAACTAGAGAATACAAAGGGAATTTCAGCAAATATGTAGATGAAATTGCCGCGCAGATGAGACTAATGCGATTGACTCTACAAGGCGAAGCTACTTTTACGGATTTCGGAGACGCCGAGGTGCCAGGATTTAGTCCCATAGGAATTCTTTGACGTGCCAGTAAATCTACTGACACGAGGCTGACGTATCTGAGCACCTTCAAATACCGTCGGTCTGAGCCAGGATCTAACCTGCCATGTTTGGGTCATCAGTCCAGAGCCTCAACCGTCTGAGTCACTCAGCCCGGCAAGACGAAGCTTAAAGAAACCGAATACGAAATAAGAAAAGAGTATATACAAACACTCAGTTCAAAAATGATTTATTATTACTGTTATTTGTACAGCATGATGTCACGTATAATCCTGTTTTACGGGAATTATTCCCATTAGACTGTGAAGTAAGATATGGTTTCGAAGTTCCGTAATCTCTCGTTGAGTGGGAGGTTATAGTAATTGAGAGTTTTAATATTCCGGAACGAATATTCTATTTCATCTTTTATTACCTAGACGGCGTGTAATGCTGGTTCCCACGACACCAAAAGAAGGAAATAAGTTGGTACAAACAAATGACCTGTAGCTGCAAGAAAACGAAAGAGGTGTTGAAATGTTAAACAAGCCAGAAAGTGTGGCTGGTTAGTTTACAATGCAGTTCGCTTCAAATTGTGTAGCTTACTCGATAGCACGTAGCTGGACCGTCGGGAAGCGCATCAGTTAAGTGACTGGTAAAATAGAATCAAGATGTAATAAGGGAAGGAATATGGTGACGATACGGAACAAGTGGTCTCGCCGACTGACTGATCAGTAACTACTACTACTACCGCTACTACGTCTTGTTCTTCTTGCCACAGAGCGCTTATTACCAGCATGAAGTTCTTTATATTCTGCGTTTCCCGTATCGTTGATGTTATGCTCACAGAACCTGGCCAAAGAAAGGGCGTAAAACTTTGGGTGGACCGCCTCACCCCCTCAGGGCGAAGAATGAAAACTGTTCTTGTTCGTGGTTTAAAGTCGCGCCAACACATCAACGCTTTTCGGCGACGGAAGGATAGGAAACGGCTAGGATTAAGAAGATAGTGGCCATGGCTTGAATGAGGTACAGCTCCAACTTTTGTCTGATATGAAAATGAGAAACCACGGAAACCAATATTCAGGACTGTTGATGGCGGGATTCGAACTCGCCATCTCCTTAACCGCACGGCCAACTCGCTCTGAAACGGTCGTGGCCCAAATGTTAGTGAAGTGCGAAACAATGAGAAACAAATTCTAGTTCGGACGGGACAGATTTTATCCACTGTATTAAATTAATTCCGTTCCAAACACTGTATTCCTGGGTTTCGTTCTGATATGATGACATCTTCTGTCGTATTGCTCGTGTCTTCCTGACTGGGCAAGCTGCTTCCGATAGCAGCCAGCTCCAGTTGAACTCATAAGCAGAATGAACCCCGTTCAGTCCAGCATTCAAATTCTTGGGACATACTCGAGACCTATCGGTATTCAGCAGACAAGCTACGCTTTAACCACAGTCCAGTCGATAAAACCGTTCGTGAGTTAGAGAAAATTCCTGACATTTATTACATTCGGGAGATACTGGGTTTGAACCCCACTGTAGACAGCTCTGAAAATGATATTCCGTAGTTTCCTCCGGTTCCATGGCAAAATTGGATTGCGTGATGGCCTATAATCCAAGGGGCTCATTTCGAAAGACGTGCACCTGGTCTAGCGAAGGCCATACGCAATTATTATTATTATTATTATTATTATTATTATTATTATTATTATTATTATTATTATTATTATTATTATTCCTCAGGTAATACCACAGTCACTTTCTTTCCAGTTCTTGTCCTTTACTACCCCACCGTCACTAAGTAAGAACTGCAATTGTGACGGAAAAACAAACAGAACGAAATACAGCTGATTAATAAATCTCGAAGTTGTTTGAACATCAATCATCGTAGTGCTAGAAAATTTGAAGCGTGTGAAAGAGGTTCCAACCCGTAACTAGGTAATTACAATTTAACACAACAAATACAACACACGACCGCCCCCCCCCCCCCCCCGTCCCCTCAAAGGTTGCGTATCTCATTTAATAGCTCGACGTGTAACTTATTCGTTACAACAGCTCAGTTCATACATTTCGCAGATGAGAGATTCAATTAATTTTCCACATTACAGCAGCATTTCTTAACTCTCAAAATAAATAGCTTGAGTTACTTCAGTGCAGAACAGATGGGATACACCTTAGATCGGTGTTTCTGAAACACCGGCCCGTGAGATATTCTTCCGGATTTTTTAAAACTTTTCTAAGCATTTTTCTTACGAAAAAATATTCGCAGGAGAATAATTTTCGTGGTTTTGTACAGAAATGAGAGATTCAAACATTTTTAAATATAAAATTTCATGCAATGCATATAAAAGACATTTGGCGTACGTACATGTGAGAAGATGTTTAACCTACCGAGCTCGATAGCTGCAGTCGCTTAAGTGCGGCCAGTATCCAGTAATCGGGAGTTAGTGGGTTCGAACCCCACTGTCGGCAGCCCTGAAGATGGTTTCCCATGGTTTCCCCATTTTCACACCAGGCAAATGCCGGGGCTGTACCTTAATTAAGGCCACGGCCGCTTCCTTCCAATTCCTAGGCCTTCCCTGTCCCATCGTCGTCTAAGACATATCTGTGTCGGTGCGACGGAAAGCAAAAAAGATGTTTAACCGATAAGTTGGCTTCCTTTGGCTGATCCTCCTACTCTACTGTGGTGAAATGGAGTGCATGGTAAATTTTCTGAGGAACATTTCTTTTTCAAACTAACATAACTGAAATCAGTACAATAATAACTTACAATGATTAACGTTGAATAGTTTGCTCTGTTTATCTATATATTTTATTAACACAGGGTTTAAATAAATTTACACAAAAAATAGCTCAAATATTTTACTTCTCTTAGAATCAATATCATTATATAAATATAGAAATTGTTAATGAAGAGATATTGGGACGAGAAGAAACACTGTGCCAAGTCCAAACGCCAACTTAGGTTGGCCATAACGAATCAAGAAGACGGCATTAAGAAAGGAAGAAATCTAATAATTATTGTCTTCTCTAAGATGGAACGCAACCCTTCTATATATGAGGTTTTCTGAATGGTACGGCTGAATGAAGGCTCTGTAAGTAGACAGGAAGTATGGCTAGGGTGCGAAGTGTGCCAGCTGTCATGCCTTGGCTAGGAACAATCGAGCAGGCCACGGAAACACACTTGAATGTGCAAAAACCAATCAATCAGAGACTAGGGCTTAAGAAAACACAAGCAACCACCTTGCTTCACTGGCTATCACCCACAGAGTTTCTTAAATCTCTTCCAAACGAATGACCTCTCCTCCATTGTTGCAGGACAAACGCAGGAACTATAGAATCAGACGGCCAAAAAAACCCAGCAAGAGACACGTGACAAGTGATGATCAACTTGCGGGCACATTACATTGTCACGTAAACCAGAGCACAGAAATAGATGTCATCTCCGAGTTATATTTTTAAAACCAACCGACGCCCCCAAACAATGGAATGGGAGCAGCGTCAAAACAGTCCAAAGACTGATGACTCAAGATACAATCTATATATATAAAAGCAAGTCGGTCTGGAGCGATGTATATATAAATATTTAAAAATGAAAATAGACATGAATTAATGAGGCACTTCCAGAAATCTCAGAAATTTGAAACTTGGTACGGGAGAAGCTGATGACCCCAGAATTCCTGGAAAAATCAAAAATTCCCAAAATTCCCTGAAGAGGGCACGCTGCGGGGCCTCAAATTTTGGGCTCAGCAAAAGAAAGCAGTCGTATAATTTATCCAAAGCAACAACCTATAGGTTTCAGGAATTTCCTAATTTTTATCCCCCCAAATCAAGATGGCGGCACAACCTGCCGGACGAAGTAGAAAATTGAAATTTGGAGAAATTATAGCTTTGAGTCCCTAACCGACGGAAAAATTCCAAGATGTTCAAATTTTTCACTTTTTACCCCCAAAGATATCGAAATATGAAGGCAATTTTAATGACTGTGCAGACATTCCTTTTGAGGTATTTGTTGGCTAAACGGTAAGTCGTATCACAAAACGGATGGCACAAACTCCGTTCAATTTGGAGTGATCTACAATTTTGGTCCTATGACTTTTTGTCGTATCACTCTCCCTTATACGTTAAATTGGAGTCTCTTTCTACATTGTACCTAAATTTTGCACCTTGTACACGTATAAATGATGGTTTGAATCACTTATAGGGAAGATAGGATCATCAAATTCTACACGAATATTGGCCCACCCAATAGCCGTATGTGTGCCAATTTCTTTTTAAGCTGTCACATAAGTATTCAATATGTGAAAAGCTTACATCAATTTCATCCTATTCAACTTTTCTAAAGTTTTCTTACCTTTATAGTTGAGATACTTGAACATATCATAGGACCAACCATTTAGATCGCTAAATGTGACCAGAGGCGTCTGATCGTACAATCCATTTTTCGATATGATGTACCGTTTAGTAGCAGTTATTCTGTACATGAAGGTCAACATCCATATGACGATCTATATTCATTCATTCAAGTCGATTTGTAGCGATCTAGACAGGGTTTGTCTGCCATTGTTATTAAATACTGCTATTGTAATCAGTCCTCCCCACATCCACTTTGACAGGCAGTTTGGCCGCGCACTAGGCAATGGTGCCTGCCGTTGAATGAAAATTACCAACTTCTTTGTAAATTGCAGTAGACAAGTGGACTTGCCGTTATCATCGCAATTCCGCAAATCGCACTCGCAATGGAAACAACGTCTGTGGATTTCACAATTTTGTTTCTCGGATAAAGCCAAGACACATGCAATTTAAAAAATCTTATTCACTTCATGTGCAGTAATTTACTTCGATATCCGTATACAATGTAGAGTACCGTAGCGAAGCACGGGTACATTTGCTAGTCATAAATATGTCTTATCTGAAGTTTTCCGTCACGAAATTAGAGATACAGAGAGTGTGACGCAATGTTACCTAGCAACCATGCAGCCTGTGATGTGAAGTACTGATGGATGGGCATGAGTGAGAAAGATATCGAAGGCTCTTAACAAAGAGGCTTCATCTCAATATAATCTAGAGACTGATTTTTTCATTTGTGGTAGTTTCATGGGCACCGAGTCATTTTCCCCCTTTCGATGCACAGAGAATCCTACTCTTGTCAAGCTGGGTGCGAAATCAGAAAGAAATGGTGGGTGGGGGAGAAGAAACATAGGGCTTAATTACTAGAGTTTACTTCTGGCAATAACCGGCAGGGGAGGGGGTATAAAATTTCCCTGTAAATTAATTACTCCCTCCCCCCAGAAAAATGTACACTTTAAATCTTTTTGTTTGAATATTTTATAGCAAGAATGATAAATATTAGAAAGTTATTCTAATCAGCTGAGAAGTTTATGAGAGTCTGTTCCTTTCTTAAGAACCGCCAGACCGCGCGCGATTTGTCCTGATTTATTGATTGAACCTTTCTCTGCTTACTGAACGAATTTGTCAGCTTGTACACTCCTATTGGCTACTTAACGGAAATATACGCTCCTCAAGAAGTACAGGAGTGGTGTAAGGTCGAGCTACTTAGAGCAATGACTGGAGAGGAGAGCTTCTAGCAAGTTACATTTTGGCCGGGTTTCAGATGGACTTGCCACAGTGAAACGTGAACAATAGGCTGCAGGTCTGGATTGCCTCTGCTGCGTTGTTTCATTGCTCAAGGTCTGGCAGTCGTTTGTATTATTGCTGATGTTTTAATGAAAATATGCACAGTAATAAATCATATGCGTTTTGTATTTTCCTCGTTATATTATAATGAAAGATTCCCCCACTCTCTGGAAATTTTAGTGGGGGGGGAACCTTTGAGATAAAATCGTCGATGGAGGGGGGGGGGAATCCCCCCTTCCACCCCCGCGATTTCGCACCCTGTTGTCAAATTCCATACAGATATCTCTCGAAAAAATCCAGTTCTAGCCCTTCAGTCAAGCAACTCATTGTTGAAAACATCCTAGGGATATTAGCTACTAATTTCAGGCAAATAAAATATAATAATAAAGTATGGGAAGATATTCTTTATTTATTCCTAAAAATTATAATCCTTTTCTTTAACGTTATCCGGTCGATACGATTAGCAGTTTGCCTTTTTCTACCACTACGAGCGCTAATGTGAGTCAATGCAGAGTTTCACATAAGCACTTATAACTACATTCGGTGTGGACATTTTTCAAAAAAGTCAAAAAATCCCTGAGGGTACTGAACCAAGGAACACATAACAGAAAGAATTATGTAAATAAGTTAATTTGGCTAGGATTTGAATAAAAACGAAAACGAGTAAAGAAACAAGCGATTTTAGGCCGGAAGTAATTTTCGAGTTGTGTTCTTCTTCTTCTTCTTCTTCTCATTTCTAATCTGTTTACCCTCCAGGGTTGAATTTTCCCTCGGACTCAGCGAGGGATCCCACCTCTACCGCCTCAAGGGCAGTGTCCTGCAGCTTCAGACTCTGGGTCGGGGGATACAACTGGGGAGGATGACCAGTACCTCGCCCAGGCGGCCTCACCTGCTATGCTGAACAGGGGCCTTCTGGGGGGATGGGAAGATTGGAAGGGATAGACAAGGAAGGGGGAAGGAAGCGGCCGTGGCCTTAAGTTAGGTACCATCCCGGCATTTGCCTGGAGAAGTGGGAAACCACGGAAAACCACTTCCAGGACGGTTGAGGTGGGAATCGAACCCGGGCCTCCGGGGGTGGCAGCTAATCACACTAACCACTACACCACAGAGGCGGACTTCGTGTGTTTTGCTTTTTGTGTTTTGTTTTCGTTTTGTTTGTGTTTTGTTTTGTTTTGTTTTTGTTTCGTTTTTGTTTTTTTGTTTTGTTTGATAGAGTTATTCAAGATTCACAATTAGAAACCTTTCCGGCCCTTTATCCCGTCAAGTGTCAGCACAATTGAGGAAACTGCTAAATTTTACGTTTATCGTAGGATGGAGATCCCTACTTTTTCCACTAAAAATATTTGTCAACATTAAAAGATTACTTAGATGCAAAAAATTAAGTTACCAATATGAGTTACATTTATTTTCTTGATCAATCGTGAATCTTCCATTCGTGTAATATGTCCATAGATGGAAACTTACGCAGAGAAATGTCCTCATAGATCTCTATCCTCGGAATTCTGAGGAGGAGAAGAAGAAGAAGAAGAAGAAGAAGAAGAAGAAGAAGAAGAATTACTAACATAACCCATCGGTGCCGGGTGCGACAGCTAATCAGAAAATACACGACGAATGCGAGCGAAAAGAGACTTCTCATTCCTAGAATTCCAAAATTATTCATTGCGCAAAAGCCTGCAAGAGATGGGCAACAATAGGGCTGCAATAACCCAGGTGTTCCGCTGCACTTCCTGCAGGGACAAAGGGCTTGAAACTAGAGCTTCATGCGCACGTGCCGGCAAGGAACTTCCGGCTGATCGCTCGTCTTACCACCATACCATCATAGTACCGTACTTGCATACAACTACAGCCAAGCAAGATTGTGCTGCAATGTTAGGATTCCAACATCTGGACGCAGAGGAGGGACCCCACTCACTCACCGGCGTGACCCTGATCATGGCTGAGAATTTGAAAGAAAAAGAAAGAATAGTCCAGTCTGTCAAGTATATTCAATAATATAAAAATAAATATGTGACACTGAGCTCTGTAGCTGCAGTCGCGTAAGTGCTGCCAATATCCAGTATTCGGGAGATAGTGGTCTCGAGCCCCACTGTCGGCAGCCCTGAAGATAGTTTTCGTGCTTTCCCTACTGTCACACCAGGCAAATGCTGCGGCTGTACCTTAATTAAGGCCACGGCCGCTTCCTTCACACTCCTAGCCTTTTCCTGCTCCACCGTCGCCGTAAGACCTATCTGTGTCGGTGCGACGTAAAACAAAGCGTAAAAAATATGTATAATAATAATAATAATAATAATAATAATAATAATAATAATAATAATAATAATAATAATAATAATAATAATAATAATAATCAACCGAGTACCACACTTCAAGTACTTGGGAGAAATACTTGAACCAATGGGAGGCGAGAAGACTGCCCAGAAAATTCGCCTACAGAAATTTCGGAAAGCCTAGGGTAGAGTTCTCAACATATGCAATAAAAAGTGCTTCTCCCACCATGCAAAGATCAGACACTATGATACAGTAATCAAGCCCTAAGTCTTATATGCCAGCGAGACGCTTACACTAAACGGGAAAGGTGACCTAGAAAACATTTTAAAAGAAGAATCCTGAGGAAACTTCACGGCCCCGAAAGACAGAAGATGGTAATAGACCGAGGTCACGCAAAGTGACAGAAAAGCTTTCCAACATTACAGCAGACATCCGCAAAAGACGTCTGAAATTTTATGGGCACTTCCGCAGACTGCCGGTAAGTAGACTGACACACAAGATTCTTACCTACACAGAACATCTAAAAAATATGCCATGGATACTGGAAGTGAAAAAGGATCTGGAAAAAGCCCAGATGAACTCAACTGACACCGCGGACAGAAACCTCTACAGGAAAAAAAATTAATGGATGGAAAGTGCAACCAGAGAACGAAGTGAAAAAGAAGACTGGAGCAAAGTGGACAGAAGAACGAAAAAGGATCCACGGGGAAAGGATCAGAGCTGTTTGGCAACTCAGAAAACAGAATTGTTAGAGCTTTGCGTGATCCACTGAGTCCATACGCACATAATAATAATAATAATAATAATAATAATAATAATAATAATAATAATTACCTCGAAGAATTTATCGAACCGACAAGCCTGGAAAAAATCTAACAACAAACTCGTTTCCAAATTTTTTTTAAAAAAAAGCATTAGGGTTAGTCCAACATATCTGTTACAGGTTACAATCAATCAAAACAACAGAATCGCTCTCAAGCATAGACACTGACATCAGGAAAAGACTAATTAAATCCTTTGGTCATCTGACTAGATTAACAGGAAATAGATAGGATAATAGATGATGTAATCTCACTTAAGAACTCAACACCTTGACTTAACGAACTTCGAAAGGACCTCAAAAACGCAGACATAAGTTCAGACATTCTAGAAAGAGACAACTTTAGACAGAGAGTAAACAACGGGAAGCTACATCAGAGGAACCACAATAAAAACAGTGCAGACCAAATTGGTCCGAGGAACGTAAACAAGCCTTCTCGGAAAGAATTAAAGCTTACTGGAACAACAAGAAGGACCCACAGAAGTACTGATTGAGTTATTTGCTTAACGTCTTCCAATATTGGGAGAATTCACTACTACTACTACTACTGCGCCTGTTGACCATGATCGTTGAGGCATGAATGTTGCCCACCAGGGTAGGTAAGGACAGTTTGTGCTATACAAATTACAATCACTAGATTGCGTACCAAAAGCCTGGATTAAATTCCAAACCTCTTCGCAGTGCTCATACGGACTCAGGGCATAGAACGCTGTTGATGGTGATTCGTCCGTCGGATGGAGATGTTAAGAGTTTAGGAGACCCCTTGGTGCTATCCATCCAAAGGAGGAGGTTATTTGCCTGCAGCGGGTTTCACCATCTCCCTTCCAACTATCAGGTAGCACGTCATTCATTTATTCCTCTGACGAGATTGTAGTCGGGAAGGGCATCCGGTTGTAAAACCTCGCTACGAAGATTCCTCTCACTTCACACCGGACTCCGTAGAGAAACGGGACAGGGTTTTACATAAATAGATTCATAGAAATTCCCATCCTCAGGTCGTTAGCTATACCAAGTACATTGCTTAGAGACTGGCTAATCGCGAAGTGACCTGATTGGCTAACTTCAGCAGCTCATAAAATAACAACGGTGTGAGACATCGAATTATTTTTTCATTTTTTTTTATCAGTATGACCAACCCTCTAACGCTCACGTTCTTTCGGACCACCCTGTATACTGGCGATTTTCTTAAGCCTCTTTGCGCATTGTTTTGAATTATCGCATAGCTTGAACCGAATTCTGCATGGAATTTCCCATTTACATAATAATAATAATAATAATAATAATAATAATAATAATAATAATAATAATAATAATAATAATAATTTCATGTGACTTTTTAGCCGGATGAGGCAAACCCTCCGCTGAGGGTGGGTGTCATCTGCCATGTGTAGGTTACTGCGTGTTATTATGGTGGAGGATAGTGTTGTGTGTGAGTTGCAGGGATGTTGGTGGCAGCACAAACACCCAGCCCCCGAGCCATGGAATTAACCAACGAAGGTTAAAATCCCCGACTCGGCCGGGAATCGAACCCGGGACCCTCTGAACAGAAGGCCAGTACGCTGACTATTCAGCCAGCGAGACCTCATCCCGAGATTGTGCAGCTCTTTTCACGCACATCCCCAATGGAGGGAGGTGAGCTGCATGTACCATTTCAACCACACACTGGCAGTACCGGGAATCGAACCCGGGCGCCCTAGGCGAACAGCTAATGACACTAACCGTTACGCTACTCAATATGACTACCAGACATAAAAATACGATCTACCTGGGCTCGAAAGTATTGTTATACAGACGTTCGTATTTCGTATATTAGATGAAGAACCATGTAATATATTCTTCCACCAATGTAACAGTACGTCACCACGTATTCTCCGTGGGTAGTTTTGCTTGCAAGGTGGCAAGACTATAAAAATGCAGCAGCATCTCTTAATTATTTCTTTCTCTTTCCCATGCTGAAAATAGTTAGTGGTTCCTAGAAGCTGTTATGAATGCAGAAACCACTTTAAAGTGTTTGAAAAGTGTACGGGCTTCCTGCAGCAGATGAGTGAGGTATGTAGCCTTGATGAAGAATGTGTGATCCGCATGCAGCATGGAGTGACGTTATCATGTCCTGTCCCAACCTGGGGCATTCAAACTTCATGTTCGATGTACACTTAACGATAGCCCTGTTCTGTTTACTCCTCACGTCAGTGATGTATCAAGTGATTCTAGATTCCCTCGCGCGGTAAATATTTGTACTCTATTTTCTCTCCAGAACAATAACTATAAATAAGCATTCGGTATCACAAAGAATTTTTATAACAAAAAGTGTATCTAAAAATATTAAAATAAGGCACTACACTACAGTGGTGAAACCGGAATGCTTATGTGCAAGTGAATGCCTGGTACTAAACTATAGATTAGATAAACTTGATGTACTAGAAAGGAGAATCCTGAGAAAAATCTTAGGCCCTGTGAAAACAACAGAAGTATGGAAAGTAAGATCTAATGATGAAATATACAGGAGCATAGAAAACATAACAGAAACCATAAGAAAAAGGAGATTGCAATTTTTCGGACATATTTTCAGAATGTATGATTCCAGATTAACAAAAAGGATTTTTAGGTACCTTTGGGACAAAAAGGCAACAACTAGTTGGATTCAAGAAGTAAGGAAAGATTTAGAAAGAAATAATATAAGAGAAGAAGAAACTATGGACAGAGACATTTTTAGAAAGAGGGTAGTAAGTATGGAAGGATTCCAAGGAAGATTGAACAAGAAGCCTGGTGCGAAGTGGTCTGAGGACAGAAGGAAACAGCATAGTGAAAGGATGAAGGAATATTGGAAGGAGCGGAAGAGAAAACAATACAGTATGAAGAACTGAATTGAAATTGGCACGTGGTCCTTAGCAGGCCTCATCGGAAAGAAGAAAAAATAAGTTTCAGATGTTCAGGAAAAGTCATGTTTTTTCATTCCTGAGCTAATTTTACTCGAAATCTGAAAAACAACTGTGAATGATGGGTCTCTGACCCCGTTTAAAGCAATTTTGTGCTGCATATAAATGCATATTTCCGCCATTTTATTGCTTAGGGCATATTTTGTTCATTTTTGTATTTGGTTTTATTTTGAGCATTTTAATTATGAAATCATTTTGCGTACCTACTACGAAAAGCGTAAAATTAATTAATATCCTCAATTGTGCCGAAAGTTGAAGGGTTATTTAAGGGCTCGGAAATTTTTTAAATTGTGAGTCTTTGATAACTCTAAGAAACTTTTAAAAACAATCGAAAATCATTTCCTGCCTAAATGTAGTTTTGGAAAAACAGACTAAAATCGCTTGTTTCTCTACATGTTTTCTTTTCTATTGAAATTCTAGCGAAATTAACTTATTTACATAATTATTTCTGTAATGTGTTCCTTGGCTGAATACCCTCAGGCATCTTGATTTTTTGGAAAATGTCTATACCGAATGTAGTTACAAGTGCTTAAGTGAAACAATGCATTGACTCACAATAGCACTCGTCGTGGTAGAAAAAGACAAACTGCTAATCTAACCGACCGGATAACGATGATTAAGAAAAGGATTGCAATTTTTAGGAATAAATAAATATATTCTCATACTTTATTATATTATTTTAAGTAAAATTCGTAGCTCTTGGGTGTTTTCAATACTGCGTTGGTGTCGTGAAGGGCTAGAACTGTAGTAAATGTATTTTTATTTTTCTTTCCGAAACAGATCGCTAGCAGGTTCAGAAGACATGATTAAGAGAAGGAGATGCTGTACGAACGCACGCCGACGAACACCATAAAGCATGCAAATACTTCATTTTTTGTTAGTTTTTAGGAAAATATAATGACAACTGTGACTCAAAGGTTACGATACTGAATGAATGTAGAAAGATTGAATTTACTTACTGTATCTCTGCCAGTTTGTATGATTAAATGTGTCTGCTGTATTATCGCTTACCACTTTTTGACATCCTAAAATGCTTAAGGGCATATTTACCTAGTTCTTAGGTTATACTTTACCCAGTTTGCAGGTCATATTGACCTAGTTTGTAGGTTATATTTTCCCTAGTTTTTAGGTCATATTTTACCTAGTTTTAAGGGCCTAGTTTTTATGTCATATTTTACCTAGTTTTAAAGGCACACTTTACTTAGTTTTACATCATATTTTACCTAGTTTTAACGGCATATTTTACCTAGTTTTAACGGCACAATTTTCCTAGTTTTAACGGCACAATTTTCCTAGTTTTAACGGCACAATTTTCCTAGTTTTTAGATCATATTTTACCTAGTTTTAGGTCATATTTGCTTGCACGTTTTGTACTTATAAACATCCCAATTCCCTCATCACCAGAAAAAAGCAGCAAATTATTTCCATTAGAATTCTTAAAACTAATATACTGTTGACTGAAAACAGAAATCCATTTGGTCGCAGAGAATTTCAATATAGTGTTGCGAAGTTTGTACCAGGAAAAAAAATTATTAAATGAATAAACTAAATTAAACTAAGCTCGTATCCTCATCCCGAGGTGGTTGAGCTCTTGCACACCCCGAATGGAGGTGAGATGCGTGTACCATTTTAAACAAATACCAGCCCTCCTACCATTCTTAAATATCTGGCAGTACCGGGAATCGAACCCAGGACCACGAAACGGCAGCTAATAACACTAACCGTTAAGCTACCGAGGCGGACATTAAAAGAATAAAACCGAAGAACTAGTTAACGGAGAGATCACCATTTCGCAGTATTGGAATACCATGTCTTACAAGGCCCCTTCCAATGTTTTATGCGTGAGAAACACAAACTAAAGAACATTTATGCTGTTGAGTCATCAGTCCATTGATGCAGCCCTCCATTCCACCCTGTCCTGTACTAATCCTTTAATTTCTATGTAAGTACTCCATCCAATAATCCATTTGTCATATTCATACCTTGATCTACACCTCCCGTGCTTACCCCCTATACGTCCCTCAAAAACCAACTGAACAAGTCGTGGGTGTCCTATCATTCTACCTCTCATTACGGCCAAATTTAGCCAATTCGATCTCCTCTCTCCCTTCATTCGTGATTCGATCTATCCGTCTCACCTTCAAAATTCTTCCGTACCCCCACATTTCAAAAACTTATGTTCTCTTTCTTTCCGAGCTAGTTATCGTCCATTTTTCACTTCCTAGCAATACCACGCTCCAGACGAAAGTTTTGAAGAACATCTTTCTAATCCCTATATCAAGGCATTTATACAGATTTAAAATATTTCTTAAGTTATTAAAACAGTGAATGGAAGATATCGGAAGGACAGCAAAGCTATGTATTATTATTATTATTATTATTATTATTATTATTATTGGCCGCAATGAATTAGAAATTAGGCAGTTATTTGTGTAACTAGAGGAAAAAATTGGCTAACAGAGACACATTATATGGTTGTACAGAGACCGAATCATGAGGAGGTTGACAGATTGCTTTTGAAGATTGGGAGATATATATTTAAAAGAGTAGAGGAGTTTAAATTCCTTGGTGTATTAATCGATGAGCAATACCGAATGCAACAGGAACACCAAGCTAGAATTAAGAATGCAGATAAGGCATTTTACTGCATGAGCCTTATATTAGGCTACAAATTTTTAACAAGGAACGCAAAAATGATTATCTACAATAAAATCATTCGACCAGTACTTCTGTATGGTTCAGAGACATGGAGTATAACCAAGAAAGAGCAGCAGCAGTTGCAAGTCTTTGAGAATAGAGTTTATAGAAAAATATTTGGCCCATGGTTCGATCCTACCTCTCAAAGCTGGAAGAAAAGATCTAATTATGAGATTTACACCCTCTGGCAACAACACACTATAATGGATGTGATAGAATCCAACTGATTGCACAGGGCTGGACATGTACTGAGGATGCAGGATAACAGAGCACCAGTAGATCTATACAAGGGATCTCTGAATGGGATAAGATCTTCAGGAAGACCCGAAGCACCTTGAAATAATGAGATCAACAACGTATGCTGGACCCTTCAAATCGATAACTGGTAAGAGCGGGCTCAAGATCGGAAAGGATGAAAGAGAGGATTGTGAGATCGGCACGGGAACTTCACGTCCCTCAGAAACCTACGGAGTGATTATTATTATTATTATTATTATTATTATTATTATTATTATTATTATTATTATTATTTACAATAGCACTTACGTCGCACCGACATAGATAGGTTTTATGGCGACGATGGGACAGGAAAATATTAGGAGTGGGAAGGAAGCGGCAATGGCCTTAATTAAGGCACAGCTTCAGCATTTACCTAGTGTGAAAATGGGAAAATCACCGAAAACCATCTTTAGGACTGCCGACAGTGGGGGTTTGAACCCACTCTCTCCCAAATACTGGATATTGACCGCACTTAGGCGACTGTAGCTATCGAGCTCTGTAATATTATTATTATTATTATTATTATTATTATTATTATTATTATTATTATTATTATTATTATCATCATCATCTTGCATTCAGCAAAAATCATTTTGTTGTTTCTGGTATTATCGCAATATACTAGTACTTCGGGAGGTACGAAGGTAATGGAGTTTCGGGATACGCCAACCAAATTGTTGGAATAGCAGAGTCCTACATGAGATAAATACCCGCGAAGCACTTCGGGGTTTCTTGTAAGGATCGAATGTTTTGCAGCCTGCCAAGCCAAAACATTCAACATTGCTCATAAATAAAATTTGCTCTACAGTCTACTTACATTACCAGCAACAGCATATACACACAACAATCCCAGCCGTCCAAGAGGAGAGGGGGGCCAGATGCAATTTATTTCCTACAACTCATTCATTCGCTCATTCATCACCCTATAATGTACTCCCCTCTAATTGTATGAGAGGAGGAGAAGAAGAAGAGAGCAACGAGCACGTGACCAGGGTTGGAGGGGAGGACATGTATTACAAGGCATCCCATTGAACGTGCACAACAACCAACAGGTTTCTCAACAATAGACCCTTCATGCTCCCTTAGCCTCTTGGTATGCAAAACATCCAGACATACTAGCCCTGGTTTCCTCCCCGAACACGCCTACTTGAAGCATTCATCTCCCTCTTCTTAACAATTCATAAGAGAAGAGTGGGGTTGCGAACAATAACAAGTAAATACTGGTTACCGAAAGTGGCGAGGTGTCTTGCTTATAACAAGCTTTAAAATGGCCGATGACCAGGGAATGTTTCGATACCGATCAACAGAACTCCTAGTCATGAGTGGGGCCTGGATATTAAGGCAGTAATAAGTTAGAATGCACATTTACTGCAATGTTTAACAATTATAGTCTACCCTGCACAACGATTATGTCATGAGTGTTGCATAAGCATTAGGGGTACCCCCTAGAATTTATGCTTCTCTCGCTACATTACGGAAGAGGGGGCTAGACGACATCTCCTAGTAACCAAATTAATTTGCATGACGATGACAATGATATTAATTGGGTAGGGAGAAGGTAAAGCCCGGTGTCGGCACATAGCCTATTCCTGTCGAACAGCACCAAGAGGTCAACTGAATGCTAGACGTCTCTAACCGAGCGACAAATCACTAACAGCGCTATATGCCCTCTATTCCAATGGATACTGCGAAGAAGTTTGGAATTGAACCATATCCTTCGCAGGCACTCTAGTGATTGAAAATTTGTATTTATTTATTTATTTATTTATTTATTCATTCATTCATTCATTCATTCATTCATTCATTTTTTCCTAGTGGTTCAACGTCGCACCAACACGTAGAAGGCTTTCCGGACGCAGGGATTGGAAAGGGCTAAGATTTTAAGGTAGCGGCCGTGACTTTAATTAAGGTATAACCCCAGCATTTGACTGGTGTGAAAATGGGAAACAACGGAAAACCGTACTCAGGGCTGTCAATGGTGAAACTCAATCTCACGAATGCAAGCTCGCGGCTATGGACCCTAACTTTGTATGGTGGCAACTCTGAGAGGAGATGTATTCATCTGGACAAGTGAGTGGAGATAAACATAAAATATTAGCGGGGTATTCGAACCACCGAATGTCCTCCAAACAGTACAGAAAACAACATACCATATGATCTGGTACGGGGTTCTTTAAAATTTATTTCCAAACAGTGAGCATTTCAGGAAAAGCAATGTATCCAGATGGTCCATGAAGTCATGGGGAAGAGTGGTGATATTTTTAATTTTCAGCTTCCCAGGAGAGGGAGGGGGGATGATTCTGGTTGAGAGAGTTCATTCAGTGTCGTGTTTTAATATATCCAGCGGCAGAACGCTCTTTCTGTGGTAACACTCGTCTCCAAGCAACCTGTTCATTAACTGCTCAAACAACCGCCAAAGGAGACACAGTGAAATTCCTACTTCACGCGACCCTTCTCCTTTCACGCGCTTTATAATTGTGCGACCATTATTGAGATACTGTAGCCTATATAGTGACAATAGGAACGCACCGATGACACACACACACACACACACACACACACACACACACACACACACACACACACACACACACACACACACACACACACACACACACACACACACACACACACACACACACAGTCAATATAAAAAAGGGAGCACCCCAAGGATCAATGTTTGGTCCTCTTTACTTACCTGTTTGTATGTATCGTGTTACAAATTGACCCAAGACAGTGTATTTTGTGTTCCACTGTAGATCCAGTATGATTCCAATGTACCGTATATATGCAATGGATGGTCCCGTTTGTGTTGTGAATCTGGATCGAAACACACAATTCTGGCTTCTTAGTCCTCTCTCGTAAATCTTAACACACTGATGTTCAGAGTAGCGATTCCCAATCGCGGTATTTCGTGACAATATTACTCTAATAAATATAAACAAGCCTTTTCGTGTTTGATGAATGTAAACATTAAACAATTAATTAAAACAAGAACCTTGTGTTTGTATATCAAGGTTGCTGCCAAGGATGAAAGGACTGTGCTCCAAGAGGTAAGTTCAAACATCGTGCTGAACTGTTACTGGCAACAGAATTATGTTTCTGGAGAACTGTTCTAACTTTTTAACTGAATCTTTAAAAAATGCGTTGCTGAGAGTATTTACATTTATTCATATCCTGCTTTTGTATAAATATAAAACAAAACTGCTTCTGTTATAGTTCTTCGCAAGCTGTAAAATGTAATTGGACGCATTTTTATGAAGAATATTAAATCAATATCGTAGTAACATTTGATTGAAAATATATGAATGCTATTTTATTCCTGTTCTGTACAATACTATTTTATGTTTTTCCCGAGGTTAAAATATGTGCTAGGCAGCCAAGCTTCCCCAAGGTTTGGTTACATATTTTCAGGGTTCCCCGAAAGAAAAAAAAAAGACTGGTTACCGCTGTTCCCGGGAATGTGTTTAGATATTTGCATTCAAATCTGCCACTTTCCAAATATTATAATTTTTCTTTTCTCTGGATCATCCGTCAACCTCGCAACTAGAGATGGCCCCCACCCATTATGTCCTCTCTGGTCTTATATCATTTACCCGCATGTCATTGTGCATCTCCTTCAGTCAGCGAGATATTTCGATGTTTCCTGGAAAGCGAGTTCATTCTCTTCAGGTGACCATAAAAATTTAACCTCCTTCATAACGGTGGTGATATTTACGACTCTCTCATACTGTTACTTGTTTCATCTCATATGGAAGACAAAAGTCTCTCAAAATCGCAATATCTATCAGAGGAACTTCCGTTTCCTCAATCGACATATCTTCCATTATTTGCTAGTGTTTCTGCAGCGTCCAGTCATGTGCTAATATGGTAGGAGATGGATTTGGATCTGTAAGCGTCATGGATCATTTTAAATGTCAATTCCATTTACATGCTCTCCCTCCCCACCCCCCCGGTGCTTCATTTTCTTCTTCTTCTTCTTTACGATCAGGCCTGGAATCTTTCCATTCTTAAAAGTTTGTTTTATATCTCTCTTTTTTATAGTTTCCTCTTCTCTTATTAGATTTCTTTGTAAATCTTTCTTGACGTCTTACATCCAGCTCGCTGTTCACTTTTCCTCTCAAAGGTACTTGAATACCTGCTATCATCCATTCTATAGGTATGTCCAAAAATAGCAATCTCCTTTTTTCTTATAGCTTCTGTTATTTCTTCTATGTTCTGATGAATTTCCTTGTTACGTCTTGTTTTCCACTGTTCTGTTGCTTTAATTGGTCCTAAGATTTTTCTAATGATTCATCTTTCTAGCACTTCCAGTTTATCTAAACTATAGTTCAAAACTAGACATTCACTTGCGTGAACATGTTCTAGTTTCACCACTGTACAGTAGTGGTTTATTTTAAGATTTTTAGATAAGCATTTTTGTTGTGAAAATTCTTAGTGATGTCATACGCTTTTTCCATCTTGTGTAAACTTTTCTCTACATCAGATTTTTCGAAAACCATTTTCTTGAATTATTTCTCTCGGGTATTTGGATTTCTTTACTTACTCTAATCGACGAGTATGTGTCGCCAAAAATTTTGGAGCGGTTTTTTTAATGTTTGAAATAAATTTTATTTTTTCAACAGAGATTCTCAAGCTTGTTTCTTGGCTATTTCTTCCAAGAGATTGATTTATGTTGTCGCATCTGTCAGGCTCTCTTCCTTTACATTCGTTTTCATTATAATTTTTTTTATTTATTTATTTACTTATTCATTCATGCATTCATGAATAACCCCAACGAGAAAAGCTCACTTTAAGGGGCTGTATACATTAGACAGTGATGAAAGCAACGGGAAACTACCTCACTCCTCATTTCCCTAGTACGCCTCTTCAGAGCTGTTGAGGATCCCACCAGCGGCATCGCTGACGGACTGAACATACATACGTACATTAGACATATGAATTACATTCAAAATGTAAAAAAATAGAACACAATCAAGGTGTGATATCAGTTAAATTTAAAATCGTAACTACTAAAATAATACAAATAATAATACAAACAAAAACTAAAATAAATTTGAAAGACACTAAATTATAGCCTAACTGATAACAAAAACAATGTTTACATGTTTGAACTTAGTAATTTACAGATATATTTTTTACATATTTTTTAGACCAGGTAGGACAAACAATGTCCTTAAATTAAATTTAAATGTATTAATTGTTAAAATATATAATACTTCACGAGGTAGTTCGTTGTATATTTTAAACAAATAATTCATCGGAGCTTTTGTTCCACAAGTTACTGTAGGTCTACCTGCTTGACAGGCATAAATATTCCGATTTTTTTACAATTTGTTTTACGTCACACCGACACAGATAGGTCTTATGGTGACGATGGGACGGGAAAGGCCTAGGAGTGCGAAGGAAGTGGTCGTGGCCTTAAGGTACAACTCCAGCATTTGTCTGGTGTGAAAATGGGGAAACCACGGAAAGCCATCTTCAGGGCTGCCGACAGTGAGGTTCGAACCCACTATCTTACGGATGCAAACTCACAGCCCGGCGCCCCTACCTGCACGGCTAACTCGCCCGATCCGATTTTTTCGTGTATCATGATGTATATTTCTATTATACTGTATGAGAAGATTGTTATGAATTTCGTTGTTAATATTTTTTAAAATATAAACAGCGACATTGAACTTAATTCCAAAGGTAGTATCCTAGTCTGGTCATAAAAAAAACTTTAGTTGGCGTTAAATATGTCGCTCCTAACAAATTTCTAATGGTCCTATTCTGTAGAGCTTTCAGCGGTTTCAAATCTGTTTTACACCTGTGACCCCAAATTATAATCATAAATTATGTGAGAATGTATGAAACAACAATACAAGGATCTCTGTCCAAAAACTGAGGACTTTTTTGAGTCGCCTGAACACACCAAAACCTGCAGAAATCCTACCACAAACTAGAAATATACTTTTTGCAACATAAGTTATTATCTACTGTCAAGCCCAATAAATGTACTTTGTTTACTTACTGAATAATATTGTTTCCAATTAGTACCTGGTTAGAAATCGTCATGGTCGCCGTAGATTTATGAAATAATATAAATACCGTCTTTTTGGTGTTTAGTGATAACTTATTTAAAATCAACCAGCTATTTAGAAGTTTATGGTCTGAATTCACATTAAACATTAAATGATCAACAGTATCGCCGACATTTAAAAAAATCATCAGCGTAATTAGAAATTTAGTTTTGTGGGCTGAACTATTTTCCACTTCCAAACGAAATATGAGTTAGAAACTAGCGCGAAGGAACAGAAACTTCAGTGCTCATGGCCACCGTGGTATCTCGTCTCCTCCCCACTTCTCGTTCCTAATGAATGGCCTCTGAGCGTGACGACACCACTAGAAATGTTTTCTTCTTCTCTTTCTTGTTTATACCACTGCAATCGACAAGATAACTGTACAGAAAAAATTGACGACAAGCCTTCTCGTAGTATATCCATTTCCGGCGAGACTACGTCATTTCCCGTGCAAAACGACGACATTAATTTGTTTCGGCTATAAAAAGAGGTCAATGTTTTATATCAAGTCCCTTCGCTCTTAATCATGTGGCTTTAAAATATTACACAGAACGTATTATTACCTGCCAAAATCACACGGCTCAAGTGTAAATTTAATCACATGGTGTAGGGTTTAAAATAATTCTACATCCTGAATAGCGCATCATTAAGACTTGCATTGACGTGACTACCTTAAAAAGATATTATCTACTTGTGCACTGAAGTAAACTTCATCCCTAATTTTATCGGTTTTTATCTCCGCAACTCCAAGCAGTCACCATTAGGCCTATACCTAGGTATGTGCAGTTGTTTGAGTCATCCCTCTATGCCAGCCAACGCAGTCCTCAACTTGTAATTTCTACGAAACTGCTACATCCTACATCTGCTCTAATCTGCTTGTTATATTCATACCTTGGCCTACACCTACCGTTATTACAGCCTCCACTACCCTCAAAACTAAGTGATTTATTTATTTATTTATTTATTTATTTATTTATTTATTTATTTATTTATTTATTTAACTTCAGCAGTCGCCAAGTTAGGACTCGTGGCCCTCTCTTACACTTAGCCACGTAAATTAAGAGATAATTCATATATAAAAAAGATGTACTATTCTATTACCCCAAAATCAAAGATAACTATGCTAAAAATTAAAGATTTGAGAAACATATAATGCAGTTCACTAATCTTGAATTTTCCTAGTCTTGTTTCAAGATTGCTTTGTACCTGATATGCTTCTTATGTTCACCAAAAGAAAATTGTTAAGTTGTTGTTTTCTGGAAAAATATAACCTTCAGTTCAAGTTTTAAATTAATTTGATATCGTAGATAGACCCATTCACCCCAGCACCTTCTTTAACCCCGGAACAAGTGGTAGCAGAGCGTGGTTGAATGGGTCTCAAATAAGCCCTTTTGACGGCTAAAGGCCCGCCTCCGTAGCGTAACGGTTAGTGTAATTAGCTGCCGTCCTCGGGGGCCCGGGTTCGATTTCCGGTACTGCCAGAAATTTAAGAATGGCAGGAGGGCTGGTATGTGGTTGGAATGGTACATGCAGCTCACCTCCAATGGGGTTGTGCCTGAAAAGAGCTGCACTACCTCGGGATGAGGACACGAGTTTACTTTGACGGCTAAAGCATACAATCTGCATCGAACTCTAAGAATTTTCTCAGACGCTAGAATTTTTTTTCTAAATTTCCAAATTTTCTATCATCATGTCTGGCCCTCGTGAAGTCCTCCATCCCGGGTACTTGCGCAAGGAGGAATTAATTTATGAGTTGCTTATTAGGAATGTTCAATCTGGAGGCGCGGTTGCGGCAGATACTGCCAAACTTAAAGAGTCATTAGAATTAACTATTTGTATCCCAAACTTGGGGGAAAAAGAAATTGACTAGGCTCCGTCCACTATCACCGACAATACCACAGAGCTAGCATCCGTAGTTAGTTGTTTTGAAGTAAGTGATCCATCTTCGAATCAGCTTAAGAGAGTACAGGCTAGATTGTTCCATTTTTATAACAGGGTTAGCGATCTGTTATCTCTAAAGTCAAAAGAAGATCATGATAAGGAGGCTAGTAATTTAGTTGATCATCTATCAAAAATGTCAAATAATGAAGAAGCTCACATTAGGCACGGTCTCCCGTCCATGTGAGTGTCCACATAGTATAGGGTGGCACTTACATGTGGCTCGGTCTCCCGTCCATGTGAGTGTCCACATAGTATAGGGTGGCACTTACATGTGGCTCGGTCTCCCGTCCATGTGAGTCCACATAGTAGATTTAGTATTTTATTTTATTTCATTTTAATTTATTATTTGGTTTCAATGGGAACATGTATTTGGGCGGAATCCTGTTATGTTCAACAAATAAATTGTATTGTATTGTATATAATGAAGAAAGCAAAGTTGAACAAAATACAACAAAATACAATAAAATAAAATAAAATATAAAGAAATCCGGAGCATAAAAGGAAAAGAGAAAGACAAAGTCATATTGAAAAAAAGCATAGGGCCTACCTTCCAACTTTACAAACTCAAAAATCAGGAAAGACAATTGGTCGAAACTGTTTATTCTACATGTCTTGCGCAATACAGGAGTAATAATAATAATAATAATAATAATAATAATAATAATAATAATAATAATAATAATAATCGTATGGCCTCAGCTACCGTGTGCAGACATTTCAATTTGACGCCATCTGGCTGTCTGCTCGTGAATTTCGACTCTAGGTCCGCTAGATGGCAGACCGAATAAACCGAAACTCTCTTGGGCGTCTGTGGCTGAGATTTAATGAATTTTGTCGGGTAAAGACCAAATGTGTCACCAGAGATCTTTTACTTGCCGACATCCTACGACATGGAGTATCGAATGGACTTTTTTCCGCCGTTCAAAAATCCGACTACCTCTGCCAGGTTTGAACACGCTATCTTGGAATCCGGAGGCCGACACTCTACCACTGATTCACAGAGGCAGCTAATACAGGAGTAGTATGGTACATATTATAAAACTTTTTGGCTCAAAACCCGACTGTTGCTATACGAGGCTACCAGGCTAAAAATTACACATCTCTATTCCCTCACAGGAAGTATGTAAGTCAGATGATCGGTCTCTGATAAGTCTTCCAAAAATAGTATGAACTCATGCTCCACATGTGTGAATCAGTCATGCACGTAGCTGCCATTGCTTAGCAAATCCATAGATTAACATATTGCGTCACGCGGCTGCGCTATTATACGAAGCGTAATGTTATTTTTATCAAGTTATAAACTAAAATTCGCCAGAATTGTCTCCAAATGGCTTCTAACATCTCTATAAAAGTCACTAGTCATTATCACTGAAATACTGTCACTAAATTGCTAAAAAAAAAGACTCCAAATCTAGCGACTAGTCTCTAGAATCGACTAGACGAGAGATTGACAATCGATATACGCGTCGCGATATACAGGTTTCAATAAACATCGCACATTCGCGCGCATTTAGCGTCGATATTTCATTTGAAAGCGGCCAATGAGTGAAGGACTTCCGGCCACTGGCTGAACTGGAGGGATTTTTTTTTAAGTTTGAAGGTCACCGAATAATAATCCAAAATCGGGAGGAATAATAGAATAATCGGAAGGCGGGAAAACTGTCGAAAATCGGGGTACTCCCGCAGGTATGAAAAAGTAACATACAAACTGAAACACATAAGCAATGCATAAAATGAACACAATAGACCTACATAATTAAGTAACAGAAATAGAAGTATGGCCATAACTAATGATCTATGTACACGAGTTAAAAGCTAAATATTATGTACATTTACGCTCTAACAATAATAATCTAATATTAATTAAAAGAAACAGTGTTCTTCAGCTCTACAGTAAAATAGCAATGTTACCTGATCACACACCCTATCACATGTCACGAATCACACGAAACAATCAGCAGTATTCAACAGGTAATCTCTACATGCAGTCTTAAATTCCGATACTGACTTAAGAGTTCCTGACAGTAACTCGAAGTGAATTCCGAAGTCATGACCCAGCCGCAACGAAGGATCTATTATACACTGAAGAGTGGTCGACATGAATATGGAGGGTAGTGTTACAATAACGGAGTGAGGATAATAACTGGAATTTTGAAGAAACGTATTTGGGTAGATTTTCCTTCAGAGTTCGATATATCAATGTAAGAATGTGGAACATCCGTCGCCTCAATTGAGCCAAATCAATCTCCCCTCAGTGTTTCCTTCATTCGCGATTCTATCAACCCATCTCATCTTGAGCATTCTTTTGAACACCACATTCCAAAAGCTGATATTCTCTTTCTTTCTGAGCGTCAAGTCATCAAAGACGTCTATCCAATTTCTATATCAATGTTCGAAGTGAGCAAATTTCTTTTCTTTAAGAAAGGTCTTTCTTGTTTATGCTAGTCTGCATTTATGTCCTCCTAACTTCTGCAACTGTTAATTATTTTACTATCCAAGTAACAAAATTCATCTACTTCCGTTAATACATCATTTCCTAACAATCTAATATTTTACGGATCACCTGACTTCGTTCGACTGAATTCCATTACTTTTCTTTCTGATTTATATATTTTTCATCAAGCTCCATCGGGCAGTATTCCAATGAGTCAGCCAACACACACATTCAATACAGAAGAAGAGAATAAGAAGAGAAAAGGTACGGAAGAGGAAAAGAAAAGAGGAAAGGAGGATGAAGAAAGGAAGACAAAATAAAACATTATAGGAAAGGGAAGGGGAGAAATTAAACGACTGAAGAAAGGAAAATGAAGTTCTGAAGGATACGACACAAGGAAAGAATGGGAGAAAGAAGTAAATAAAGCATAAGAACAAAAGAAAGAGAAAAGGAAAAATAATTGACTTTACGTCGCACCGACCACAGATAAGTCTTAAGGCGACGATGGGATAGGAAAGGGCTAGGAGTGGAAAGGAAGCGGTCGTAGTCTTAAGATGCAATCCCAGCATTTGCTGGTGTAAAAATGGGAAACCACGGAAAACCACCTTCAGGACTGCCGACAGTAGGGTTCAAACCCACTATGTCTCGAATACTGGATACCGGCCGCACTTAAGCGACTGCAGCTCTCGAGCTCGGTGAAAAAAGGAAGAGGGAATAAAAGACAAAGACGAAGGAAGGAAAAGAAAAAATAGAACAGAAGAATAAGATGAGTAAGATGAAGTAAGAAGAGAGAAGGAAATGAAAGGAAAAGGTAAAATAAAAAGGGAAGAGGGAGAGAAGAAAAATGGAAAGGAAGAAAGGGCAACAAAGAGGAAGTTGACGAAGTAGAGAGACGGAGGGAGAAGTGTGTCATAAACGAACAGGAGTTAGAGAGGTCCGCCATTAATGAAGACAACACTGAATAATAAGCGTGGTGAAGTTAACGAGGGGAGACTGCATTGCTCAAGGGAACACGAGGAGTGTAATTCAAATTAATTTCTGGGCTTCTCTCTTGTCACACTCCGCTTTGTGTCCACGCTGACACCCTCGAGCAACAGGAGTCAATAACTTGTCCGCCACTCGCTGTCTCAGGACACGACACCGAGGTACCAACAGTCTTGCAGGTAGTCACACATATTCACATGACAAAAGGGTCGAACAAAGTTATATCCCTGGAAAATGTAAAGACACTTTTTTTTTCTTCTTCTGATGTCTTCCCATAGAAGGTCGGCGACCATCATACAGTAATGTTTCCTACTGACAAAAATATGTCCTATGGCTGGGGGTGGGGGCATCTGAAATTAGCGATACAGAATGTGTGACGCGATTTTACCTAGCAACCGTGCAGGCTGTGATGTGAAGTACTGATGGATGGCCATGAGTAAGAGACACATTATCCACCAGGAGCGTTAGAGTACAGATTGCGGATGTCATTTGGAGACTGTGATGTGAAGTATTGATGGATGGCCATGAGTAAGAGACACATTATCCACCAGGGGCGTTAGAGTACAGATAGCGGGTGTGATCTTACAGGCTGTGATGTGAAGAATTGATGGATGGCCATGAGTAAGAGACATTATCAAAGACAGGGCGGTAAAGTAGAGATGGTCGATGTGATCTTACAGGCTGTGATGTGAAGAATTGATGGATGGCCATGAGTAAGAGACACATTATCCACCAGGAGCGTTAGAGTACAGATTGCGGATGTCATTTGCAGACTGTGATGTGAAGTATTGATGGATGGCCATGAGTAAGGTACACATGACCCACCAGGGGCGTTAGAGTACAGATAGCGGGTGTGATCTTACAGGCTGTGATGTGAAGTATTGATGGATGGCTATGAGTAAGAGACATTATCAAAGACAGGGCGGTAAAGTAGAGATGGTCGATATGATCTTGCAGGCTATGATGTGAAGTATCGATGGATGGCCATGACTGACGGGCATATTATCAAAGAGGGGCGGTCAAGTAGAGATGATTGATGAGATCCTGCATGCTGTGTTGTGAAGTATTGATGGATGGCCATGACAGAGATATAGGCCTATATCAACGAGGTCGCATCTCATCATAGTCTAGAGAACTGATTATTTCATTCGTGGTAGTGTTGAAGGCCCTTAGTCAAGTCGGTTTCCCCCTTTCATTGCACTGAATCCTACACTTGTGGACTCCAGTTGTAGAAAACTATTTGTTAGATGAAAATACATTAATCTTATCAATTTGAGTTTAATTTAATGAAAGATATATTTATGATCATTTCATTCTTCCAAAGGGAAATTTGACGTTTTCACTTCCTGCAGACCGAGCAGAGCCGACTCCGGCTCTATAGCTCTGAATTCAGGAGAGTGGTTTTTTCCCACCGTCGGCTGTCCTCAGAATAGTTTCCCATTCTTCTCACTAAGGCGAATGCCGGGGCAATGTCTTTTATAGGCCAGGGCCACTCCCCACTCTTACCTCTCATCACCGCCTAAGAGAAGTGGTGGTGGTGATTATTGTTTTAAGAGGAAGTACAACTAGAGGTATGTAACATTAATCACAGCGGAAAAATGGAAAGGATCCGACGCTTCCTAAAATGAGGGTCTCGGCCAAAGAAAGTCAAGGGCCACGAAGTGCGTGAAAATGTAACACTCCCTCGCCCTCGGAAACCACATAGCGTCGGGGTCGGAAAAGAACAAGTGTTGACCAAGGAAGGTCGGATAGGATAGATAAAACTGAGGAGCCTGGTACAAGTAAGTGGACGCAATTCTAGGACTCAGCTCAGGGCCATGTGGTCGTCAACGCACGCTCAAAAGTTCACAGTCCCTAGGCCCCTTTCAGTTGCCTCTTACGACAGGCTGGGTATACCGTGGGTGTTATTCTACCGCCCCCACCCACAGGGGTAATTTGTAGTAAAGATGGGGAAGTTGGCAGCTGTTGACTATACTAGGAACAGTTCCGGCATTCGCCTCAGCGCATGAGAATGGAACACTACGGAAAACCAGTCTCACGGCAGCCGACGGTGAGGACCAGCCCCTCTCCGCCTCCCGAATGCAGAGGCATAGAACCACGGTAAAGCCATGGCCATCTCTCCTCTGCTCGGTTGGTCGGTCGGAGTACAAAGGTGTCGGACCACGGACCAGTTGTGGCCACTTTTGGGCCGAAGCCACTGTGCAGCCGCCAACGATAAAAATTTCATTCCTCCCCTGAAGGAAGAGGCGGGCCTCCTAGACGGTGACGCCGTCTCTCAGGCCAGGAGATTTGTATCGGAGGAGATGTGCGGAGGTGAGAAGGTTGGCAGCCGTGGCATAAACTAGGAACTGTCCCGGTATTGGCCTTAGTGCAGGAGAATGGAAAACTACCGAAACCATTCTTAAGACAGCCCACGGTGAGGAAAAACCCCCCTCCATCTTCCGAATGCAGAAGCATTCAGCCACCACTCCTCCGCTCGGTTGGACAGTTTTTGTACACATCTGTCGGGCAACGGATCAGCCGTGGTCACTTTGCATCCACCGACAGATATAATAAAGAGAACATATCCTGATCCAAGACAAAAATGCGGAAGCGCCCCTCCAAAAGCCTTTCATTTTCCAAACGAAGTTTTGAAAATGTATAATACAATATTACAAATAAAACGATTCATCTGCTTTTTTTTTTTTTTTTTTTTTTAGTTTAATTGTTACAACAATTTGAAACAGACGTTGGAAGATCGAATACGAAAACAGTGCTGCCATCTTTAATTTGCTACATACTAGGGCGTCTAAATCATTAAAGACAAGACTAGATAAACATCTGATAGGGAATCTGCCGCCACAGCAACAGCCCTAAGTGCAGATCAATAATGACTGATTGATCCGTTGCGATTTAAATTGAAATTTAAAAAGTATTGTACGTATGATTCTTTCACAAAAAAGTTTAATATGAGAAAAGCTGAATATAGAATATTTCTTAGAAATTTCAATTTAGGAATAATAATAATAAGAAGAAGAAGAAGTCCCAGTTGAGTAAACGACTTAAGAATGATATTTATCAAAATATTTTAAAAAGAATATTGAAATTGAATATGTTGATACTCAGTTATACTAGGGGAGTTCCTGGGTGGATGAGGTGAAGAAACGACTACGTAACACAGGAATGGGATGGTGGTGGTGATTATGATCGCTCGCTAACGAGTATGATTGTCCCCAATAAGAAAATAATCCTCTATGAGACTAAAGGAATTGATTTTTTTTTTAACAAGTTGCTTTACGTCGCACTGACACAGATAGGCTTTATGGCGACGATGGGACAAGAAAGAGCTAGGAGTGATAAGGTAGCGACCGTAGCCTTAATAATTAAGGTACAGCCCCAGCGGAAAATGGGGAACCACGGAAAACCGTCTTCAGGGCTGCCGACATAAGGGTTCGAGCCCACTATCTCTCGAATACTGGACGCACTTAAGCGACTTTAATTTCATACGAGAGTTGAGGTCTTGGGTTTGGAAACACGGAACGAGAGAGAAGAGTGAATGAAAGAAAAGTGCTAGGTTTTGATGCACTCCACAGAGTTTTAAGTTGTAGTCGTCGTCCTGTCAAGTGTCAGTACGTGTACTTGTTTTAATTATAACTCTACTCAGAGAAGTGTGGGAAGCAGCGAGGGGAGGGGAGAAGAGACCTATAAATAGCCAGAGATTTATAACTCGACGTGATGGGATCACCTTGTCTACCTCCCAGGACATGTCCTGACCTTGTACATACCGCTCCGATGATTAAGGTTTCCCGAGCAGGAAACAGAAATAAAGGAAGATTCATATTAATATGTTGAAACTCAATTATCCTGAGTAGGGTTACTGGCTGGACGAGGTGAAGAAACTACTACAGCTCATCCCACGTTAAGAAAACAGTGTTGCTTTTATGGACTTACAAGGAGCGAACACACCCCCTCTGAGACACCCATAATTCCTCGCGATTAATGGATATTATACTGTACTTTGTAATGTATTATGAAAGATAGATAAAAATGATGAGACATTTTTCTCCGTGAGTTATTAAAATAACTACATAATATTTTCTTTTTCATAAATACATTCGTAGGGAGGAAGCACAATGGGAGGAACAGCCATCGCTTCGTTGCTTTCCTTCATTTACCTTCTTCTGTGTTGCTCTGATACAAGTATCATGTAGTCCCTCACTCTGTGAACCGCCAGCAGCTCACTTCTGGAGTGAAGTTATCTACAGAATTTATTTGCTGCTTGTGCGTTTCTAGGCTTTAAATCAATGCGTATTGGTCTTGTCTTGAGCGAGAGTCGGTTGTATATTTCATAGTATTTGTGTGTGTTCTATTATTTTCGTACTGTACATAAGCTGTTACTGAAGATATTGGTGTAGTGTGCAGCGATACGTCATGGCATAACTTGTACTGATAAAAAAAAATTGCTGTATGTTTTATTTGTGCTTGGTTTGTTATTTAGTTTTTCTTTCACAAGCACATTTTAATTTTACCACTTTTTACGACCGCATTGAACTTTTACTATTGTTTTTGTGAGCGATACGACAGCACAGTAGTACCCTACGTTGTCTGGGGAAATTTATTAAATGCAAGTAAATGTATTCCTTATCCCTCGAGTCCATAAATAAAAATACTACTTTTCTAGTTTCTCCCCGCAATTTGCCTTACTGCTGAGGTTTTTTATGTGCCTTAATTTACCTCTGATTCTGAACAAACCAAAAAATAGCCCCTATAAACCCTCAGTCCTCTTCAGTTCATAAAACTAATTTGTCAGCTTAGTTTCTTCCACTTTTTATCTTGAACTTACTATTCGGTATGGCAACGCTGTTGTCATAAGAGCAATATTGTTTTCGTAACATGGAATGAACTAACAGGAATGGGGAACCCCCAATGGGAAAGAAATTTATGCAGAAGGTGGTCTAAAGAGTGAAGGACGAAAAAATACTTGTAGGAAGAGAAAATTTCGTAAATATGTACAAATACGGGAATAAGGACTGAAATGTTAACAAAAAGATTATTATTATTATTATTATTATTATTAACAAAAAGAAAGTGAGAGGGTAACTTGTAGGCTGACTGCAATATGAAATGATAAATCCATATGACAAAAATGAGGAAAATTCCTGCATTCTATGCAATTTAAGATATGAAGTGGTACACCTACTAAAAGACTAATGGAACCAGAAAGATCAGAGAGATATACAGATGGGTAGGAAATGGATAACGGCATGATATTTTTGCAGTAATTCATGTTCGATTTCGCGAAACAGAAACATTTTTTCGCGTTATTTCGCGTTAATCATTTCCTAAAATTATTCGTAAACAGCTTAATTCGTGAGATTTGTGAATTATTTATGTGAAAGATTGATAAATAAAGAGAAACAATATTGATAACCAACCATTATTCCTTGTGTAATTCTATAATATAGCCATAATCAAGATTACATAAAAATATTACACTCTCGCCCAACATGGCCATACTAGTGAGGGATTTTATAGAATATTAGTACGAAGAGGTACTTCTGTCGAAATGAGAAATCCTTATTCTGTCTTCTGTTTCCCTTCCCACACGTGATATTGGAATACAATTTCAAGATCGTTATTTTCAATGAATTTCTCTGCATTTTCGCAAAATAGTTAAATTTTTGCTTTAAACTGATCTTGTAGCTTTAATTCTCGAAAACAAAATCACTAATTTCTTAACCAGAATCATGATTCGTTAAGATATCTCAAAATCGTTTCAAAATATTTCTTGTCGCGCTTATCGTTAATGCGAAAAAAATCACGGCTCTAGAGATGGGTACAATAAAAAATTATCCTGAATTTTACCCTCTTGTAAGAGAATGGAAGACAGAAGGGAGAAAAATCTTATGTTATATTATAGGAGGAATATGTGAAAAGAGGTCTATATAAAACGAAAACAGAGAAGATGCATTTAAGTTAATGTTGTGTGGCGTCCGAAGAATCCTAATTGAGCTCACTCCTTATGGGCGACCTGCGCAGCTATGAAGATAAGGCCCTACCTATGACGAATTCTAATGCTGAAGACGAGACACACACACAGGTCCCAAGCGATTGGAATTAACCAATGAAGGTTAAAATCCCCGACCAAGCCGGGAATCGAACTTAGTTGAAGTCTAGGAAATACCTCAAATATAACCATTAAAGATACGTGATATGGGATATACAGTACATCACTACCTATATTTCTGAAGGTATGGTGAGTCCGATGATACTATATCCAATGGGAGTAAAGAAAGAAAGAAAGAAAGAAAGAAAGAAAGAAAGAAAGAAAGAAAGAAAGAAATACACAGAAACAGACTGCTATTCTGGAAGAGCAAGCAGCAAAAATTGGACTTAAAATTTCATATGAAAAATATCAATTTTGACCAAATCTAGGCTGACGCTTGGTGAAAATAATTGCCTGAGTATTAGTGGGATTTATTTTCACCTTGTTTCGGACACACCACTCCCAGAGAGAGGAGATCCATTGTTGCGTTTGCCAGAACCACTTTTACCAGTGATCTGCTGAAGCCAATGTGGATTATTCTTGTATTTTGGCATCGTGATCTACCAGGTGTTCAAAACTTTTGCCACTAGAGGGAAACACGAGTGTTAGCGATTCTTCTCTCCATGTCAGCAATGATCTAATTTTGTTGATCACGCGATGTTACTGGGATTCTGATGAACGCTGCCACGTTCTTCACAACATTTAACATGAAGAAGGTAATTTTCTCTAATAAGTGCCGCACGTTACGTAGCCAATGGTGGCACTAGCGTGACTTTGGAACAAGTTTTGTGTGCGTGTGTAAATAACTTACTGCATTCTTCATATACCATACAATCATCACTGCTTTGTAAAAGTCTGATCCTAAGGAGCAAAAATTCAAGTTAATTTGAGTACAAAAAATCAATACGAATATCTTCTATACAGAGGTCAAGGAAGTTCAGAGTCGCAATATCCGTATGTCCGTAAGTTCAGAGTCGCAATATCGAAACTAGCAACGATTCAATTATTCTTCCTCTTGTGTTAGTATGAAGACAGCTCCAAAGGATGTTATGGAAGTTACAATCCCCTAAGAGGAGGAATGGTTTAAGAAGTTGACTTATCAGATCTACTAATTCATTTAAATCCATGTTCTGGCTGCTCGGAAAATAAACATTACAGATACATAGGAAAAATGTTAGAAAGACTGTAATTGCTACTGCTTCCAAATTGGTTTTCAGTGGTATTTTTCTTTGAGGAACATTGTTATATATGTAAGTACATACATGAATACATACTTCACTCCACATCCTATTACGTACCATACACCTACAGGGGTAATTCGGGGGTGGCAGTTTCCACCCCAATATTTTGAAAGAAACCGAAATTTCGTAAACTTACAGACTTAGAAATACATATTTTACAAGTAAGTTTTTCGCTACTCTTACGTTAATGAAACAAAATGATCGTTGCAAATATTGTTTAGGCTACCTACAAAATGTTGATAGAAATAATTTCTATCACTGCTCAATTTTACCTTACCCCATCATATTAAAACGTCGCTAATACGTTCCGAAAGAATTCTGACGGGCGAGCGCTGAACGCCACGGACTGCTCCACTTGAGACAGTGCAACAGTACTACAATGATGTTTCCTGTTACTGACATTCCTAAGCAAGAGATAGAGACCAGGCTTCAAGACAATGACCCGGATATTCTCAACCATTTAAGTCAAGTTATAAAGGGAAGCAAAGTATAGAGGTAATCATTGCAAAATACTGTCCGACTCGTTGGCTGAATGGTCGGCGTACTGGCCTTCGGTTCAGAGGGTCCCGGGTTCGATTCCCGGCCGGGTCGGGGATTTTATCCCTCATTGGTTAATTCCAATGGCTCAGGGGCTGGGTGTTTGTCCTGTCCCCAACATCCCTGCAACTCACACACTACAGTTAACACTATCCTCCACCACAATAACACGCAGTTCCCTACACATGACAGATGCCGCCCATCCTCATCGGAAGGTCTGCCTTACAACGGCTGCACTCGGCTAGAAATAGCCACACGAAATTAAAATTGTAAAATATTTTAGTAAGTTTTACACTTTGCACAACAAAATTCTTTTGTATGAGCCGCAGTGTTGGAAGAATCAAAACAGCAACTACATCCTTCTTATTGTAGAGAAGTATTTGGAAAGTGTATTCGCTCTCATTTTAAAATTCAAAATTGAATGTTTTAGAGTTCCATATAATTCAGCAACCTATGAGAGGTATTTGTCAGTACAATTTACGTACTTCATCGTATAGATCCGTACTGATAAGATAAAACTAAGGAATAATGTTAGGTTTTGGTCCACCCAATCAATACACATCACTTTACAAGTGAAAGACTAAGTCAAAAAAATATATCCTAGCCGGCGTTTAAAAACATACTGGAGGAACACAATCGTCCAGGAAAAGTCATCCTCGTTGGCTTCTTAGCTATCAAAAGTATTACTGATGTAGCCATTTCAAAAGTAATTAATGACTTTAATTCAAATCGAACGGGAAGACTTCATTTTGTGTAAAAATGCGATGTTCCACCAACGAACTTCGCAACTCTGCAACTTTTCAATTCTTGCAAAGTGCAAAGTTTTTCTGTTTCACCATGATCTAAGTTTTACTTTTCTATTTCTTCGCCAAATGAAAAGTCTTTACGAATGAGTGATCTGATCAAGTTTATTTCATGGCAAATTGTATAATACTATATGACTTTAGTGCTTTATATTCGCGGCGAACTTGACAATATAATTGTGGTACCGGTAGTTTTAAAGTTTTGATCATGGAAAAGAAAGATGATTACAAGAAGCTGGCTGTGCTAAAAGTTGTCGAGGAGAAACGGGACATCCTCTTTTTGCAACTTTAAAAATAACCTCTAAAATCAATATTAACGAGAGTACCGTCAACAAAGAAGGAAATTTACCCTTCATTTAAAATTTGCGCTATATTATGTGGATTATCAGGCCAACGCACTATGTTAGGAAATATTACATTTACTATAACATCTACGACTTTGGTAACAGTTCTGCAAATAATTGATTTTGATGCCCCATGCATTGCTGCTACAATGTGCAGTTGGGTACCATTTACTAACCAATGTAAGCATATACGAATTTGTTCCTTTTCGGGAAGGGATCGACTTCTTTTGTTGCATGTTTCAATTAATGGCCGATCATTTCAAGAATATAGTCAGCCTGTGTTGGGTTATACGAAAACACTCGCGAAATTCCGTCGAAGTGAGGTTATGAAAATTAATCCTGCCTTTGTACGCTCTCTTGTTGGATTCTTCATCACTGTCCTCACTTTATGATAACAAAAGCTCTCGTCGTAACGTGTTTATATCACTAAACCAAATTCTACGCCGATAAACTAGTGTACATACTTGTTAATTAACAGATGAAAAGGGAATCATCTCTTTGCAAGATTTACGAAAACGTTTTCCTTCATTTCTTTGCACTTTGCATTTTGCATTTCTGTACCAATGGAGGAACATAACAGGCTTAAAAAGTGTAACGATTCCTAACTTTTCACTTTGTAAGCTAAATCTGGCAAGTGATGGTGGAACAAAATCTGAACTAAAAAGTGCAAAGTGCAAAGTTAAAAGTTGGAAAAAAATTTCATGGGACAGTCTCAAGGTTATGTACGTGTATAATAAATAAAAGGTTTGCATTTTGTCCACGTTGCCTGCTTGAGTTTTATTTTTGCAGCTAAAAACAGGCCAAGTAACAAATACATTTGAATTAGTCTACTTTTTAAATCTGTGTGAACGTTATTTACTTTACATAGATTTTCTTAAATTAAAATGATTAACACAGAATATTAGTAATAATTTTGTGATCAAAAACTGCTCTCAACCCTTCCCCCTCCTGTAATTCTTCTCCCCCCCCCCCAAATCAAAATGCTCAAATTACGCCCATGTAGAGGCCTACACCGAAGAAAAGGGAAGATCGTAAAAATATCGCAAGGTGTTCTATACGATTATACCGGGAATTCAAGAGGAAAAATGTGCCGGGGGGGGGGGGAAATACTTGTTTATACTTCTTTGAAATCATTAAAGAGAAAACTAGCTTAACAAACGATAGCTTCATTTCCTACTGTAACTCTCATTCATTAATAAATCACTATGGGAGTGGCGACCCCATCGTACTAACAGCCTATATTTGCTTCATTCATTACATCCCTGACCCGGTCAATGACTGGAAAACAGGTTGTAGGTTTTCATTTTTTCCTAATGTAACATTTCCTCCATCACACGACTTCGTTCGCCTGCACTGCGTTACTTTTGTTTTGGATTTATTGACATAAATATGCGTTATGGCTGGGGAGCATCCAAAAATTTGTGTAACGTGATGTGACAAAACGTGTGACGAGGTGTAACCATAGCAACCGTGCAGGCAGTGACGTAAGGTATGAATGGATGGATAGACAATGTTACCTAGCAACCGTACAAGCTATGTCTTATGGCTGGTTGCCACCTGAAATTCGCAGCCGATGATGGATGGCCATGACCGGGAGATATATTTATGATCATCTGATTTTCACAAAGGGAAAAGTGTTCATATTTTTATTTCCATCTTGTTCTCCTCCTCCAAGACTGCGTTACTGTTCCCGATACTTGAATGTATTGTCTGTAACAAAGTGGACCATGTTATGGAGGAGCTACTACTGTTGTAATGGAGAGATCGCACACTGAACAGAACACAGAAGAGCATACAACTCAGCATCGACAGAACGCAAGCACAGTATTGTTCGTGAAAAGTGTGGAAATCTGCCGCTTTCAAATTTACATCTCCATTCATTTGAAACACTTACATGGCCGGCCTCTTGAAGACGAGTACATCACAAAACGGATTTCAGTAGCGTAGTAAACAAAGAGCCCATCATTGAGCGAGTACAAATTATTTCTTACAGAAGTCCCCCAAGTCTCAACTTAAACCGTTAAAAAGACCGCGGTGGAGGAAAAACGAGAACCCAAAGAAGTGTTCCAAAGATTAAACAATAAAACTCAATTTGTGACACGAAGAAGGTCTGTGTATCATAATAATCTATCTTCCAGCTGCTTTTGAAAACGGCTTGTCTAAACGAGTATAATTACACAAGAGAGCTAAACCTCCGTTTGCTTAATACAGAAGTTAATGGCATGCTTCCGTATTCGTAAGTGACCTGTAATTGTGCGATCTAGCGGAGTTCCTTCGAAAACCAAAAACTAATGAGGCGGCCAGCCATAACAAGAACCAGTTGAAGTGTGAGAATTAGAGTAAGTCTTTTTTTTTTTTTTTTTTTTTTTAATCTCGCTGGCTTCGATGCAAATAACATTTGTGGAAAATCTTTCACAGCAAACTTACCGGTGGACTACGCAACGCGCTCAACGCTGGGGAGAAAGGACGGCGCAAACGTACCTTTTCTAAACAAGGTTTTATTTATTACAATTTTAAAACAATGTATATCTTTATTATAAACTGTTATGGCTTTTTAGAATACAATGAATTAACTGAACGCTTACACAAATTCTCTATATGTAAGTAGAAATTGGACTTCGTCTAGTTGCATATCGCAATGCATTTAATCATTAGAAATTGGTGCGGTTAGGGGCGTAGAGCTGTGAGTTTTCATTCGAGAAATAGTGGGTTCGAACCCCACTATCAGCAGCTTTCTTCCCTCTCCTAGTCCTTCCCTATCCCATCGTCATCCTAAGAACTATCTGAGTCAGTGCGACGTAAAGAAAATTAAAATAATATCTGTCTGTTAGGTCATCAGCCCAGAGGCTGGTTGGATCCTGAAATAGCACCACCAAACGCTATGCAGTTATAGCGAAACTGCGAAAACCAATGGCAGAGCCCAAATGAGGCATACTAAGCAAGATGAGGAGTGAGGTACCTAGTTTGCCATTGCTTTCCTGACTGGACCAGAATGTGCCACTGCAGCACGACTGATCCTATGAGCAACACCTTTCATAACACTCAGACACTAGTTGTGCCCCAAATGTCATTACTCAGCACCACCCATACCCCAGCAGCTTCCATATTGTCACAGCCATTGATGAGAGTGGGACTTCGGTGGAAGCTACACTTTGCTCAGGCCTATATACATATAACGTAAATCATCATCTTCTTCTACCGCTTTTCCCACATCTGTGGGGTCGCGAAAGCGAAGTGATAGTACGAGGTGATTTGGCTCTGTTTTACGGCCAGATGCCCTTCCTGACACCAACCCTATATGGAGGAATAATCACTATTGCGTGTTTCTGTGGTGGTTGGTAGTGCAGTGCATTCTCTGGATATGAAGAGGAAAGTGTTGGGACAAACACTAACACCCAGTCCCCGAGCCAGAAGAATTAATCAGACGCGATTAAAATCGTCGACCCGGCCGGGAATCGAACCCGGGACCCTCTCAACCTCATCGTTGACCATGTAGCCAATGAGTCGGACATATATATAACGTAAATAAAATTACAAATTGCGTCTCTTACCCTCCTCCATTTATACTAGAAAAACTAAATAAAGCTATTTAAATTATATTAAATCATTTGAATGTGCGTTGCAATTTACAAAAAAAAAATAATCTAAATTTACTAAATCTCTGTCCTCCTTACCACGTAAAAATACAGCATAGTAAACACACTGGGCAATTTATAAAACCCACGCTCCCAAGGTAAGAGCCCCTGGGGTCCCTTTTAGTCGCCTCTTATCCTCTTGAAAACCGATTATTTTATTCGAAGTAGTTCCATAGGCCCTGAGTCAATTCCCCCAGTTACGATTCACTGAATCCTACACTTGTAGACTCCAAATTCCAACAGATGTTGCTTGAAAAATGCTCGTTATATCCATATAAATTCATATATAACGATTTTAGTTTTCTTTATTGTAAGACATATTTATGATCGTTTGATTTTCCCAAATGAAATTAAATGGCGTATGGCTTTTAGTTCCGGGAATGTCCGAAGACAAGTTCGGCTCGCCAGATGCAGGTCTTTCCATTTGACACTAGTAGGCGACCTGCGCGTCGTGATGAGGATGAAATGATGATGAAGACGACACACACACACACACACACCCAGCCCCCGTTGCCAGCGAAATTAACCAATTATGGTTAAAATTCCCGACCCTGCTGAGAATCGAACACGGGACCCCTGTGGCCAAAGGCCAGCACGCTAACCATTTAGCCATGGAGCAGGACGATTTTCCCAAAGGAAAATCGTGACAATTTTTTAATTTAAAAAATTGTAGCCTACATGTTTTCGCCAAGATTCGAACGGCGACCGCCTTGATATCACCCTAACATCAGAATTACGAGCACTACGGGCAGTATGTTGCATCTTTCTAGCCCTTCAGGGTACTCGACTCCCACGTTGAAAACCATCCTCCATTGTTCTCAAGTCTGATGACTTAACTATGGCTCTGGTTGCATCTGATTGGCTGTCACTACACTTAGCTCTGCCTTCTAACAATCCCCCAACACATGCTCAGGTAATAAATAAAAACTTGAATAGGACGACACAACCCCGGCTTTCTAACAACCTTCACATTATGCAAGCATTCGTTTACGAGGGGACGAGCGACTAGTTTCCCCGCACAATAAAATGGAGTACATTCCGCATCATTGCTTATCAAATAAAAAGGTGCGACGGTGGTAATTCGCTATGTCTCATTTAAAAATAAAATGGCTTAACAGCCTGGTTTTAAAACAATATTGTTCAGTACAGAGTACTTCGGTTGCCGGGGAGAATAAGCTCACGAAATTTTGAAACAAAATTATTGCATCTTTTCTGGGTTAATAGGACTCGTTAAGCATTCTGCACCACCACCTTTATGGTTCATAATTGTTCATCTAGGCCACTTTGTGTGATAATTACGAGGAGAGGATTTGATGGTAGAAGGTATGGTCAGAAAAGGGGCAAAAAAACAATTTTGAAAATACATACAAAAAAGTGGAAAAAAATTGTGCTGATGAAATCATTTTATTAAGATTTAAATATGTTACATGAACTTTCTTTATCACATTTACTGGGCTGTAACAATTAATCAACATGCTATATTGGATTACACACAACATTTTAAAGTTTTTGGCAATAAGTCGCTGGCGCTTTGAACTCACTAGATCCTTATATAGCGAGAAACTCCGTTTGACATTCTACAGAAATCAAAAGAGAATATCTTCAAGATGATGATGGCGCTTGTTTAGAGGGGCCTAACATCTAGTTCATCGGTCCCTAATGGTACGAAATGAGACGAAATGTAATGACAATTTAAAAGTCCAAAATACTCCACTGACTAGAATGCAAAACATGATGACGATGGATGGATGGATGAATGAATGAATGAATGAATGAATGAATGGAGGGAGGGATGGAGGGATGGATGGAGGGATGGAGGGAGGGACGGACGGATGTGAATTTAAAACAATCAGTGGATCCGAACCACAATGCCCCATATTCCGAGAAACTAGCGTTAAACATTAGTATTACTGACCAAGGGACTGCGTCTAATCCATAATACTGAATCGATGATGCTTGTTGTCTAAAGGGGTCCAAAATCCAGTTAACGGCCCCTCATAATGGTACTTATCGCTAGGATAGTAGAACCATGGTATTTGTCATGTTGCGGTACTAATCAAAAGTAGCGTAGACTCACGGTATTCCACACATTACAATACTACTCGCAGGTAATGTAATGTGCACATGTAACGCAGACCTATAGTGTTCCTCACATAGGTGCCCTAACCACAGATCCTTGTACTATCCCGTGGTGTTCCTCACATAGTGGGTACTTATCATAGGCAAGGCAGACGCATGGTGTCATTCATATAGTGGTACTAATCATAGGTACCGTAAAACCCAGCCGGAACCACACACTGTCGCTACTAATCACAAATCTGTTGTGTACCTAACACAGTGGTACTAGTAAAAGTGACCCAGGGCGTTCCCTGCGTGATGGTACTAATTACAAGTAGTCTCAAGGTTCTAATTCGATCATCCATTGGTCACCCCTTTTAGTCGCCTCTTACGACAGGCAGGGGGTGGAGAATATATTATCAGCAGTCGTAAAGGGAGTTCACCAGTTCAGTCGAAGTTGCAAAGGTTTCTAAATCTGGATTGTTCTTCAAACTCAATTCAAATTTGACTTCAACAAACCTATCGTGGTTGTCCCTAACTTCTTCCAGTGTTCGTCCTTCATAACTCCTTTTGAACTGTCGACTGGTAAAACACCAACACGGCCAACAAGAGAGTACACAACAGAAGATAGGTTAAATTCATGCCAGTACTAACAGAACCTAGTTTAAACTGTTGCAACATCATTAAATTTGATTTCACAGTTGCAGGTTGGCCATTCTTGCTGAGGTTCGCCATTGTTGCTGGGAAATGAATTACTGGTGGTTTCCATAAATGAAGTGTTGACTTCTGATCAAACAAAATGTTAAAAATCTGTTCGTAAAATAAAAATTTCTAATATTTTAATAACGCAGATAAATATGGGGTGAAAAGGTGTTGAAACATGAAACAGAAGGGAAAACGTGGCGAAATAAGGTTAACTTACACAAAAGTGCAAAAGGGGCAAAAAATTGCGTTTGTTTAGCTCATTTCACGTCCCCCTCATACATAACTGACTTATCGATATGAACATAGGTAATTTCTTTAAAAACGTATTACACCTTAAAATCCTTTCACTAGTGTAATCCCCCTATGAATGTGTTGCTTTCCGTGAAGTCCAAGCAATGTTTTTATTTGTGCATCGAGTATTTTTTTTTTTTTTTTTACATTTTCCAAGTTACAACATTATGTCTACTACCGGTTTTTTTTTTTTTTTAGAAAATTAAGGATCCTTCTGACCACACACAGTGCGTATGCGTGCACTTGAATAACTTGTCTCTCTTGAGTGACAATACATTAGCAGACATGATGAACATCCTTGAATTATGGTCAATGAACACAACTTTCCGTACAAAAATAATTTCTGTCTAATAAAGAAGATAATAATTAAACCATTAATTTTAGCTCATTTATTAATTGCTTCATAGATAGATGTAATTCAAACAAGTCGATTTCTATAAATTGTTCGTATTTTCTACTATTTTTCAATAGAAGGTTACGGATTAGCAAAGAAACACCAGGTGTATACGAAGTTTTTTGCCGGTTTTTGTGGTGAAGAAAACATGTCATTTTCAAGGGAAATTCATTTTTGTGTTTATTCAAAATATTGCCCATCGGCTTCTACACACTTCGCCCATCTTTCAGGTAAGTTCTGAATACCATGCCAGAAAAACTGCTTCTCTTTCGCGGCAAACCATTCGTCGAGCCATTTTCCAACTTTCTCGAAATTACTGAAGTGCTGCTCTGCGAAGAGTTGACAGATGGAGCCAAGTCGGGAGAGTACGGCGGGTGCGGAAGTATGTCCCATCAAAGCAATTTCAAGGTGTCTTTCACTGGTTTTGCTATGTGAGACGACGCACTGTCGTGTAACAAAATCACTTTCCTATTTCTTCTGGCCCATTCCGGTCGTCTTTCGATCAATGAGTAATTTAAATTAATCATCTGTGGCGATAGCATTGTGCATTAACGGTTTCTCCGGGCAACTGCTCGTCTTCGCACTTTTGTGGTCTACCAGAGCGCGCTGACTTTCACACTGAAATCACCACGTTTAAATTGTCGAAACTATGTCTCACATGTTCTAATCGATGGAGCGTGTCCACCATATGTTTCTACCAGCAAACGATGACTTTCCACGTGTGCTGCTAATGCTGGTGCCTACATTGAAATATGGAATGGCAAGGACAATAGTACATAATAGAATTGAAAGCAACCATGTAACATTGTTAATGACAGAATAATAGTGAAATAAAAATAGGGATATAATAGTGGCTCACCCTGTACAGTAGACTATAGAGTAGGTATGCGTAACGTCGTCATGCAAACACAAATTCCTACGGTACGATACGGTAAGGTACGGATCTATGGAATGGACCACCTCCATAAGTCTTTTGATTAACAAGCTGTCTAGCAACGGCCGTAGGTTGCTAGTGTAAGAGGAGACCCCTCACGAGGAAAACAATGGAAGTGTTAAGGAGAAATTCGATGTTATCACTACGCATGACGCACATTTTATTTTTTAAAATTGTCATAATAAGGGAATATTCATGAGGCTGGTGAAATAAACATTTATGTTAATTTACGTAAATGACGTCAGACAAGGCAGCCAGGTGACTTCCAACAGGTATGAGACCAGCGATGCAGCAAGCATGGGCTATGCGCGGCGAGCGCTCGCCAGCTCACGAAATTCCAAGAAAAAGACACTTTTACTGCTCAGCGTACACATACACGCATTGAGTTCACAGAAATACTAACAAAGGGACATAAAAACATAGACCATGATTTATTTCACGCGGATGAGTTTTACAAAATGAATTGTAGGGAGTCGTTTATGGGAACAAACTTGTTAGCACTTTGTTCTCGCCCATTTTTTTTTTCATCTACAAAATTTATTTTATTTATTTAATTTCAATATAGGCAGCTGAGCCAAGGCTCTTCTTAGTGCAATACAAATAAATTACAATGGCGGCTATATTCACATTGTAATTACAAAACAAAGTACAGTAAATATATAATTATTAACATGATGTAATAGATAAGATAGGACAAAGCTTCCTAATCATAATTACCAAACTACTTAAGTATTTAGATACATTACTCTTGAAAATAGATGAAGTTGGTAACATTTTTATATTTTTTGGAAGCGAGTTATGCATAGTTATAGAAAAATGTCAAAGATAATTTTGACCGTAACTAGTAGAAAGAATCTGACTAGTGAATTTTATAAATAATTCTGGTTTCATAATTATGAATCTGTAAATTGGTAATTATTGATGTGTTTGAGCGGACTAATTTGTTTTGAATTTTATAGATCATAATTATGCGGAGGTTTGGAAGTGATAATATTTGTTACAATGTTTATCAATGAGTATCTGTTTTCCTGCAAATGAGGACTTCCCCCCCCCCCACACACACACACACACAAAAACACGGAAAATGTTTGCTATTGTTTGGAACAACAGTGATGGCAGCCTGCAATGTAATACAGTGAAACTCCTCTAAGTTGGACACGTACGGTTCGTTAAAAATGTATCCTATGTAGTGGGGTGTCCTACCTACAGAGTGGGCGTCCAGTATTTCTAAAGCACATTGACAGTGCATGAAAGAGAAAAACCTCTGAGGTAGTGTGTACTGTGTATACATAATAAAAACAGTGGTTCTTTTAATTTATATACACAACAGTATACAGAATTTCATGCCTACTAAAACTTTTTTTAAAAATCACTACAGTATTCGTCTTCTGTGTTATTTTGCATGCTGTACTGAACAGTACTCACCCTTAACTACCTTAACAAAACAATCAATCACAAGACTGGTTTTTTTTTGTCTTCTTTCGACTTTCGTACGTGCTCACTGTGATTCAATTTTCCTACGTAATTCAACTTGTGTTACAATTATTTCTGGTTGGTTATACAAAAGTTCATAACGTTCCAACTCATTAACACACTGCACAGCTCCTTGAGGACAGACACTGTTTCTTCTTGTTTCTTCTTCTGAAGACAAACAATCCATCAACTGTTCCAGTAATATCATCGTAGACTTCGAACACATTATCGAAATCACTAAAAACATCAACGTTTCTCAATTCACTACGAAGAACTTCAGGGAGAAATCTCAGTTCCTCAGTTAACACATTTCATTTTTTTTTTACACGCTCATGCAAGCACCATGGATCCAGCAAATTGCGTCGAGGACTGTCATACGCCGTGTAAATTCGATTGCATTGTTACACTTATCAGTCAAATTAGAGGAAGACTGTCTAAACGTTGTTTTTAACGCTCTTGGACAGGGAATGCTTGCACTAAACCATTACAAAACACGAAACAAAATATATTTTTTTTCAATTTACTTTACATCGCACGGACACAGGTAGGACTTACGAGTACGATGGGGTAGGAAATGGCTAGGAGCGAGAAGGATGTGGCCACGGCCTTCATTAAGGTACAGCCCCAGTATTTGCCTGCTGTAATAATGGGAAACCACAGAAAACAGGGGGGTTCGGACCCACAATCTCCCGAATGCAAGCTGACAGCTACGTGACCCAAACCATGCAGCCATCAACTCTTGTCCTTTTCCGATCCTGACGGTATTAGGTTTCCAGGGCCTAACGAGTGTGTCACTTCTTACGCCCTTCGTGCCCCTTCATTTTTCGAAGTATCAGGCCTCTTCCATTTCTCTTCTGATTAGTGTTTAATAGAGTATAGTTGCCCACTGTTACTTCCTCTTAAAACAATAATCACCACCACCACTACCTCGTAGTGAGGAAGTGCCATGTCAACAAATGTATTATCAATTAAATATACTGTGTAAGAACCAACACCTTATAAAAGATTAGAGACAAGGCAAATACGGGAGAAATTTATAGATGAAGAGGACGTAAGACAAATTGATAACGAAAATCAGCTGTATACAATTGTAAAGTTATTGAACAGAGAATGGATGCACCTGAACAGAATTGCAAAATTATTTAACATTATTACAGGAATGTGAAGAGCCTCCGTGGCTCAGACGGCAGCGCGTCGGCCTCTGACCGCTGGATACCGTGGTTCAAATCCCGGTCACTCCATGTGAGATTTGTGCTGGACAAAGCGGAGGCGGGACAGGTTTTTCTCCGGGTACTCCGGTTTTCCCTGTCATCTTTCATTCCAGCAACACTCTCCATTCCCATTTCATAGCATCTATCAGTCATTAATAAATCACTTTCGGAGTAGCGACCCCATCGTACTAATTAGCCTATATCTGCTTCATTCATTACATCCCTGACCCGGTCAATGACTGGAAAACAGGTTTTCATTTTCATTTTCAAAGGAATGTGGAGTAGGAAACTGGTGGAAGGAAAAGAAGCGAATACATGCCAGTCAGCAACAGAATTATGCCGAAGGTAACCTAGACAATATAACTCCGTTGAAGTCTAGAGCCATTAGGTGGTACGTAGATTTGAGTTATAGCTAGAGCCTTGCGCGGATATACAAAATAATATCCGCATCCGCAAAATGTTTATCCGCGGATATTGTAAATGTTTAACTACGGTATATTACATCCAAGATATTCAAACGGACAGATCTGTTATCATAATACAACACGCTTGACACCTGGTACCAGAACCCTTACAGTTACAGGTTCATGAGCGACTTTATCTTGCGACGACTACCACCGACGTATTGACCTTTGTTGCTTACTTACATTAACTGAGGACAGGAGCCAGCTAGGCTTAGGTCAGATGTACGGCTTTATGGTCTCAATGCTCTGTATATATAACCATTCTCCCATACCAGTGTCACGGGTCGCCTAACCACAAGCAAAAAAAAGAGTGTACCTGAGTGAAAATCGATAAACGTCATTATTTAGAAATGATCAGAAAATGATACGCACTGTCATACAGTTTGTATCCGCCAAGACACTAACTTTGCATCCATGCAGGACTTTAGTTATAGCATGTAATTACTTTGTCGTAGTAGTTTCTATTATGCCTTGATTTTTGTTCTTTTCAATATTAGATTATTTTTTTCAACAGTCTGAAAAGACAATATTGATATTTATTGATGTTTTGTGTGCTTCTTAAAGTTCCATTTACTATATTAATATTCAATGATGTTTCCGTTTTATATATATTGCTAGTTGCTTTAGGTCGCACCCACACAGATAGGTCTTATGGCGACGATGGGACAAGGAAGGGCTAGGAGTGGGAAGGAAGCGGCCGTGGCTTTAATTAAGGTACAGCCCCAGCATTTGCCTGGTGTGAAAATGGCAAACCACGGAAAACCATTTTCAGGGCTGCTGACAGTGGGGTTTGAACCTACCATCTCCCGAATACTGGATACTGGCCGCACTTAAGCGACTGCAGCTATCGAGCTCGGAACCTTTTTTTTTTTAAATAAGTTCCATTTATTAACTTAATTCCAACATTAATTCCAGGTTATTCTTTCTCTGTTCAAATTTCTAAAGCATCTATGTTTTTCGGAAACTGGTTTATTTTCATTTATTTGTGATTTACAACTATGCTGAAGGATATTAACTTTTGTATACTACATGTATCACAAATTATGAAAAGATTACAATAAACAATACCCTCTCACTAATCTATGGCTGCCGAGATTATGGGCAATAAACTAATCTTTATCATGAAAGTTGTTACGTATTTGGTATTATTAGGGGCACGCAGCTGTGAGCTTCTTGCATGCGAGAGACAGTGGGTTCGAATCGCACTGTCGGCAAGCCATGAAGATGGATTTCCGTGGTTTCCCGTTTTCACACGAGGTGAAAGCTGGGGCTGTATCTTAATTAAGGCCATGGCCGCTTCCATCCCTCTCCTAGACCTTTCCTATCCCATCGTCGCCATAAAACTTACCTGCAGCGGTGCGACGTGAAGCACGTTGTAAAAAAAAAGTTATTTATTCCGAGCGCACTTCTCTGCCATAACATGTGTCTGGAAGAGAAAGAAATTAAAGGAAGAAATTATATTTACTTTAGAATTACTATACGTCCACATTTTCGACGTTGAAGTAGCGTCCGCATATATATATATTTTGCTACGGGCTTTACGTCGCACCGACTCAGATAGGTCTTATGGCGACGATGGGATAGGAAAGGCCTAGGAATGGGAAGGAAGCGGCCGTGGCCTTAATTAAGGTACAGCCCCAGCATTTGCCTGGTGTGAAAATGGGAAACCACGGAAAACCATCTTCAGGGCTGCCGACAGTGGGATTCGAATCCACGATCTCCTGGATGCAAGCTCACAGCCGCGCGCCTCTACGCGCACGGCCAACTCGCCCGCTACGTATACTTTTAGGATTTCTGCTAAGGTCCGCATTTTCCATTTTTGCCATCTCATATCGTCAACGACTTATATACTTTTTATACCAATTATTGAATTACATAGTTTGTTATTCGATTACAATCGATCTGTTATGCTAGAAAAACCGAAAATATTGATTTACATTGCTCACAATTCATGTATCGATCCTTTTAGCTAGCCTAGAGGCAAACGAGAAGAAATGCTGCAAGTACATTGTAATAGTGAATAACTATTTAGTGAATTAATTAAAACTGCTCAGTTCTTCTTTTCATTTCAATGTTGAGAGAAATGGACTGACAGTTGATTCTGTAAGAGATTGCAATGGTAATATTTAATTTTGGACATGCGAATTGTAAAACCTACTTTTGATATTTGTGTCACTGAAAGGAACTGTTAGAAAAGATTCAATCCAGTGAGAAATACCCATGGGACATGGGTTCTAAAGTGTACGTATGTGCAATCTGTGTAATATACTTTTTTTATTTTGATTGTTTCTTTTATAAGTAAATAGCTATATGACAACATAAACTGAACTAATAATGTTTCATTCGGGATTCGGCAGTCTTAAGAGCGTGTTGATCAGTTCCATTGGCGCTGTCCTCATTTCGGGGTTTCAGAATATGGTAACTGTAATTTACATGTTTTGGTTGGCAAATAACCATCTGCAAATCCTGTGAAATTAATCTTCATATCAGATATAAAATATCGAGTCGCTTATTTTATTTACTCTAAGTTATTTAGAAATTGAATTATGCCCACTGTTATGTAAATTTAAAGCACTGCTCTGTGGATCAGTGGTAGAGTGTCGGCTTCCGGATCCCAAGATAGCGGGTTCAAACCCGGCAGAGGTAGTCGGATTTTTGAAGGGCGGAAAAAAGTCCATTCGACACTCCATGTCGTACGATGTCGGCATGTAAAAGATCTCTGGTGACACATTTGGTCTTTACCCGACAAAATTCATTAAATCTCAGCCATAGACGCCCAAGAGAGTTTCGGTTTACTCGGTCTGCCATCTAGTGGGCCTAGAGTAAAACGGAACGTCGAAATTGACGAGCAGACAGCGAGATGGCGTCAAATTGAAATGTCTGCACACGGTAGCTGAGGCCATACGATTATTATTATTTTATTATTACTGCTCACTGTAGAAATACCTTCACACTATTGCATCTCAAAAAGAACGTCGTTTTAACGGCGAGAAATGTAGGTTGTGTTACAATGTTTTACATACAATCATGCACTTCCTGTTCGTATTTTAATACTGTATTTCTTTTCCCTCATATAACTTTTACACCTCGTTTCCCCATGATAATTCACTCTTAAAACTCGAGCAATGGGAGTATTAGGGAAATCTAGTACAACGACACAATCTCTCCGAAAATACAGCCTCGTCACTATTATCCTTTTAATCGAAATGTTGTCAAGTTTACCTTCTTGTTTTATTTGATTTGTTACCATTCACTTTTCGTCTCTCTGACACAGACATGCCTTATGCGGACGACGCGATAGGAGAGAGGTAAGAATGGGAAGGAATCCCATAGAATCAATCAATCATGAATAACCACTGGGTAGTTGCCCAGGTGGCAGATTCCCTAACTGTTGTTAACCTAGCCATTTACTTAAATAATTGCAAAGGATTTGGATATTTATTGAAAATCGTCCTTGGTAAATTATTCCATCCCCAACTCCTCTTCCTCAATTTGACCTCTTGAATTCCAACTTGAACTTCAAATTGTGATCTTTCCTGCTTTTAAAAGCACCACTCGAACTCATTCATCTACTAATGTCATTCCACACCATCTCTCCAATGACAGCTCGGAACATACCACTTAGTCGAGCAGCTCGACGCCTTTCTCTTAAGTCTTCCCAGCCCAAACTTGGGAACATTGTCGTAAAGCTACCCTTTTGTCGGAAATCACCCAGAACAAATCAAGCTGTTTTTCTTTGAAATTTTTCAAGTTCTCGAATCAGGTATTCCGGGTGAGGGGTCCTACACACATTCTCTAGTTAGGGACTTACTAGAGACTTATATGCCCTCTCCTTTACATCCTTCCTCGAACCCCTAAATACCTTCATGACGTTGTGCAGAGATCTATATCCTTAATTTACAATCCCGTTTGTATGAATACCCCAATGGACATCTTCCTTATATTAACACCTACGTACTTACAGTGACCCCCACAGGGAACTTCCACTCCATCGACCCAGTAATTAAAACTAAGAGGACTTTTCCTATTTGTGAAACTCACAAGGCGACGTTGCGAACGATACTTAAAAATTCGTTATTCAATTACCGCAGGCACGACGTCAAGAGGATGTAATATTTTATATACAATATGGTGTACTGTATTTCAATAAAATGATATGTCAGTATATAGTCTCCTTTACAATGGATACACAAATTAAGTACGCAGGCCCGTTTAATAATCAGTTCCTTGGACAGTGTCTTATCAAGGTTTTACTGTTAAATTGGCAATAATGGGGCTGACTTAGGTCGGTTGTATTTTGCCTTTTAGGGATCAGTTTTACACTTATTACCATAGTACAGCCTGTGCCAGTCCACAGTCGCCATTCAGTAAGGGAAGGTCTTGCCTAAGAGTCCTGAACAAGGCAGCTTTTTTGAAAAACATGGCACTTGTGGATAAATAATGCTTTCTATTCTTCTAACTCACATTGGGAGTGAGAGAAGACTTAAATGTGTTCACGATCCGAGTGGGATTAGGTTGAAAAATTGCACAACACGCCATAAAATGAGTAAGCCCACGGTATGTTGATGGCATCACGCTATTCAGTATGTGCACCTGTCTCCTATTTTAGTGCTTTTTAATTGTAATTTCTCCCCCCTCTCATTCTTCCCTCCCTCATGCTTGTGTCAATTAAGGAATAACACTTGTCCAGATGGTACACTCTTCTGCACCTGGCCTTACAATGGGTTCCCACGGGAGAGAATACCATTACACCAGTACAGGCAGGTTCGGAAGTAGTTTATCCAATGCCTAGTTGTTTCCTATGCAGGAGAACAGAGCATGAATTGTCAGGGAATTTAGAAATACTGGATTTTTTTCATACTTCTCAAGATATTTTTCAAACTGCGCGCGAGCAAACACAGCGTCATCTTATCACAGAGTATGCGTGTGACGTCACATATTTAGTACAAATTTCACCAAAACTTTATGCCAACGGCCGTAGCCGTGTTGAAACATCGGATCCCGTGAGATCTCCGAAGTTAAGCAACATTGGGCGTGGTCAGGAGTTGGATGGGTTGCCACGCGCTGTTGGTGGGGGGTAAGGGAATGGAGGAGCGGAAAGGAACTGGTCACCCTACCGCACGTAAACTCCGGCTCAGGAACACCTCTGCGGAGGTTCGGACCTGCCTTCGGGCAGAATAACCCTTACCTTACCTTACCAAACTTTAAAGCGCTATTTCATGAGGAGTACGTTTCAGATTTTTATTTTTATTTTTTGCAACAGGTCGCCTCCTCTTATCTGTCAATTGAGACATTAAACATAATTGTAAGTTAACGCGTTCTACCCAAACATTAAAAGCGTTTAATTTTTTATCGAGGAACGTAAGTCTACGTTAAAAAAAGTAACTTTGCTTTTCAGACATACTGTGTTTTCAAGAAGCACCATTCTACACAAGCACCTCCTGCATTGTTTATGTACTCAAGCTCCTTTCCAGGTGTGCAAGCAAAGCCTCCTAGCATGAGGCTTACTTAATTTTAGCTCTTAAGAGAACAGCGGGCTGCTCCGTTTGTTTTCTTAATAACGTAATTGTTCGTATTTAGTGGGCCTTGCTGCGCTCTGCGCGGTAAATCTGCCACAGGCGAACTTTATTACAGAGGGCCTTGGAAGAGTCCTCCATTATATTACAACAACTCACAGCAGGGCACATCTTGCACCCATTGGGGAGGTACTAAAAAAAATCACTGCCGTCGCTCAAGGACGATAGGGCCTACATGACTGCGAACTTTCAGAGACATCCCGGCTCTGTAGTATTTGAGGAGTCTCTATGGGAGTAACCAATGTATTGGCATTCGATCATTTGAACTTGCCCACATGGGTCAACCAGAAATAGGCATTGAAAAGAGAATGATTTACCAGTCAAATATTTATAATATACGGCGTTCGATCTACACTTACACTGGCTGTTTGATGGCGCTTACAAGATTAAAAAGTATATAGATTTTCTCCTTGCTATTATTCACGGTTGGTACGCATACACACTAATAATAATAGCAGGCCACCTTGTGAAAAAATTCTTTTAAGAAATGATGTCAAATTTTTCTTTAAGATAATCAAATGATCATAAATATTTCTATGCCTCCCGGTCATGGTCATCAGTCAACGGTTGCTAGGTAACATCGCGTCATACAGTTTGTATCCCTAAATTTCAGATGACTGTCAGCCTTAAACAATAGCCTGCACGGTTGCTAGTTAGCATAGTCTCGCGATCCATCCATATCTTACATCACACCCTGCACGGTTGCTAGGTTTCACTTCCGTTCCTTCATTCTGTGACTCATTTTTCGGATGACCCCGCATCCATTTATGTAAATAAATAAATAAATAAATAAATAAATAAATAAATAAATAAATGTAAAAACTGAGTTTCGTAACTTTATTAAGTATAATAATCCCAGTTCATGGCAGAGGAAACTAAATAAACCCCCATTGTTTGGTACACTTTTAAAAGAAATTTCTGTTTTGCATTCGCAGATTACAGTGCCCATCATTGTCCAAAGGTATAGCTAAATATGATTCAAATTAAAAATGGCCAATACACCGAGTACTGCTCATTTTTTTACTGTTTTTACTACAGTGCCAACGCCAGTTCAAGTACTCCCATATTTTATTTCTGTGATTCAACAGTAAGTTCCAGGTCCCCTGAACACTGAACAAAAAAATGTATTTTAACGCGCCAAAACATTTGCTAACACGTATCCCTCACAATCTCCTAATGACATTCGTTGGACAGCCAGCCTTGTCAGCAAATTGACACACCAGAGCATATGATCCTAGAAGCTGTAAAGGATACGAACACTTATACTCTAAATATTCCATTAAATGTTCCTAAAGGTTCTCTATTAAGAACAACACCTAAGGAAAGTCTGTGGTGATCTGAAATTTATATTCTTCGAAAGCCATCAACATTTGTAGACGCAAGTCAGTCAGTTGGTGGTAGACGCGCGCTATTAATTCGTCCCCAAGTAATGCAGCAGGTGCGGTAATTAGACGTGGGAACCACGTAGGCAGGTGTACCTATAGTACGTTCTAGCTGGCCGCACACAACTGCTGCAACACTGCCAACGGTCCGAAATGTGACCCCTGAGGTGCACCGTGGACGGTGGAAAATACCGAAAGAAATAATAACCTTACTAATCCAGAATATAAGGTCTGGTTTTCGTTCTAATTTAAGCACCGGCGAGTTGGCCGTGCGCGTAGAGGCGCGCGGCTGTGAGCTTGCATCCGGGAGATAGTAGGTTCGAATCCCACTATCGGCAGCCCTGAAAATGGTTTTCCGTGGTTTCCCATTTTCACACCAGGCAAATGCTGGGGCTGTACCTTAATTAAGGCCACGGCCGCTTCCTTCCACCTCCTAGGCCTTTCCCATCCCATCGTCGCCATAAGACCTATCTGTGTCGGTGCGACGTAAAGCCCCTAGCAAAAAAAAAAAAAAAATATAAGCACCATAGACCAGTCGAACTTCCAACACCTGTGCGGCAAAGAGATCGCGAACAATTGCGGCTGATGGGGTCAAGATATTTGATTTTATATTGAATATTTTAACTTATTAGACTGCCGCTACGTTGTTCTTCCAAAATAGAGTCATGGAAAGCTCTGAGCTATGCCGAAAGTACAATAAAAATCACCGGACTGTCGGACTTTTCCTTCAGTTCCTGAACGTACAGATATTTCCACGGACACAACTAAGGAGCTATCTGACTATGAGATAGCGGCACCGGTCTAGAAAGCCAAGAATAACGACCGAGAAGATCCGTCGTACTGACCACACGACACCTCGTAATCTGCAGGCCTTCGGGCTGAGTAGCGGTCGCTTGGTAGGCAGTTGCCCTTCGGGGCTGCTGCGCCATGTTTGTTTTTTGTTTTAAAGTATATTTTTCTGTGGTTGTTGCGGACGTGGATATTGTCTTCTAAATGTCACAAATGTGACTTACACCACTTTGGTTTTGACTGGTCCACATAAGAAAATTATGCCTGCTCAATATAGGGCAAAGAGGAGTGCGACAGGCTTCGGCAGCCGGCACATTTCCTATCCTCACCGCTAGATGGGGCTTCATTCATTCCATTCCTGAGCCGGTCGAATGACTGGAAACAGACAGTGGATTTTTCAATATAGGGCAAGTCAGATACGTCATTAATATTTTGAATCAAACCAAATCAAACCAAAGCCATAATTTAAAAGGCTGCTTCATGTAACGCAGAATGGTTTGACAACGTTTGGTGAATCGATGATTTCTTATTGTTCAAACAAATGTGATTCCCCTGAGGACTTTGATTTAACTTGTTATTCCCTGGAATGAATGATTTAGTCCTATCGTTATACTTTTAAAAAATCTGTGTGTCCGTCATACGGTGTTGCAGTTGAACTGTCAGACGTGATTTGCTGATGCATCACGATTACTTTTAGGAAAAGGATTAGTGCACTTGGAAGCCAACGATACCGATGGGCATGGAAGGAAATATAATCTCATCCCAAGTCAATTGGAAGCTGTAAGATCTTCTCTCGTCTACGGTTCTCCGTAATTAGTAAACAAGCAAGCAAACTTATAATTTAAGGCGGCTCCTCATTGTGATCATAATCAGAGAACTTCCCAGTTGTGTGTGGAATTCGAATCATAGGAACGTGATTTCAATTTCAAAAATGCCAGATTGTATTGGCTACGACTGAAACAGAAGCTTCCTTGGTGATAAGTGAGAAATGCCAGCAGAGAAATATGGAGTTAACAGAGAAAATACGGAGAGTGGATTTCACACAAAGACTTTTCATGCAGTTTGTACGTAGAACTAAATCACATTAGCAATAATAATAATAATAATAATAATAATAATAATAATAATAATAATAATAATAATAATAATAATAATAATAATAATAATAATAATAATAATAATAATAATAATATAAATGAAAGAGCGAAAGAAACTCAGAAGGATTTGGGTCGCATTAAAGGAGGAGATGGGTACAGAATCAGGCACAACAAGGAACTGTACTGTAAAATAGAGAGCATTACAACAGCTATGAGGAAGAGAAGACTAAAGTTCTATGATCACATAGTCCGGATGGACAGCCAGAGACTCACTTCAACGAGCTTCAACACTGTATCTAGAGGGAAAGCAACAAATGCCAAATGGACAAATTTAGTTCGGAAAGACCTACAATACCTAAACATTGATCACACTGATATTTACAACCGAGAAATGGACTCAAGAAAGAAAAGACATACATAGCGCTAGATTGAACGAATACTGGGCTAAGAGGAAGAAAAAACTCACCAGAGTTAAGAACCACGTGGTCCATCGTAGGCCTAAACGAATAATAATAATAATAATTTTTTATAAGTTGATTTACGTCACACAGACACAGAGAGGTATTATGGCAACGATGGGACGGGAAAAGGCTAGGAGTGGGGAGGAATTCGCCGTGACCTTAATTAAGGTACAACCACAGCATTTGCCTGGTGTGCAAATGGGAAACCACGGAAAAACCATCTTCAGGGCTGCCGACAGTGGAGGTTCGAACCCACTCCCCCGAACATTGGATATTGGCCGCACTTAAGCGACTGCAGCTGTGAGCTCGGTTAATAAAATATAATAATAATAATAATAATAATAATAATAATAATAATAATAATAATAATGAAAAATCCACATCCTATTTCCTGTTTCAACCGCGTTAGGAATGGAATGAATGAAGTCCCCGTCAAGTGGTGAGTATAGGAACTGTGACGGCTGCCGAAGTTCTTCGCACTCCTCTACGGCAGTGATTAATGACTGACGAATGACATGAAATGATATGATACTGGAGAGTGTTGCTGGAATGAAAAATGACAGTGAGAAAACCGAAGTACCCGGAGAAAAACCTGTCCCGCCTCCGCTCTGTCCAGCACAAATCTCACACGGAATGACCGGGATTTGAACTACGGAACCCAGCGGTGAGAGGCCGGTACGCTGCTGCCTGAGCCACGAAGGCTATACGATAACGATAATAACAATAATAATAATAATAATAATAATAATAATAATAATAATAATCGAATTAACTTTCTTCCGTTCTTCAAAAAATCGGACAACCTCCGTTTTTGAACCCAGGACTCAGGGATCCGAGGGCCAGCACTCCTCTACCCCTGATCCACAGTGGAAGCTATTGAACGTACTAACATAAGAGCGTCCTCGGAGACTATAGAGCCGTCGCTGCTTAGAGGTGTGCTCGCGAACTCTGAAGACAGTAGAGTATCGTCCCGTCAGAGCTACACAATGCCAGAGGGCCAAGCGGCGCAGCCTCCAAGGCCGACCAAGAAAACAATAGAGTGACGCGAGATGGGCGGAATGCACTATAGAAGCTCCGCCTGGTGGACACGCCCCTTAACAAGAGGGGGAGGGCTTACAACAACCTCCAATTAGCATAAGTCTTCCGGAAACTTCAACAAATGCAAGGAAAATATTACATCTAGTTGCCAATAAGATAAAAAGATTTGGCCGGCATTTACGAGTGCTAAGATGCACTCGATCCGTACCGGTGGATATACTGCCACGATACAGAATATCTTTCCAAGATTCATTTCTTATACGGTGCTGAATATGTTCAATTGTAACTGTACTACTTGTAACTGTACTACTTGTAACTGTACTACTTCCATGCATCTTCATTACGTTTTTCAACGTTCAGTCTGCAAGCCTCTGAGACTGAACTAAACCCCTCCACAATCATTTTTGCAACTACCTCTGAAGCCTGATTGAGTTCAGCATATTTTAATTTCAAATGATTAAGAACCGAGTCTAACAATCAGCCTCTGCTTCTCTTACCCTCTATAACTAAAACATTCTGCTTGGTACACTCTCTCACATGATCTCACCAACGAAGCTTCATTCCGAACTTAACCTTTATCTCCTCTTTCACTCGTACCCTCGACCTGTTCATCCTCGCAGACTGGCTAGGATGGATAAAGCGCAAACTTTCTGAGCCCAAGTTAGCAGGTTCGATTCTGGCTCAGTCCGGTGCTATTTGAAGGTGCTGAAATGTGTAGGATCTAAGCTCATTGTTGTTAGAATAGATTTACCAGCACGTAAAAATACTTCTGCGGAACAAAATTCCGGCACCTCTGCGTCTCCGAAAACCATAGAAGTAATTTAAATAGCGGGAGAAAAATATATAATATTTTTATTATTATTATTATTATTATTATTATTGTTATTATTATTGTGTTAGCAGGAGGAAAGCAAACAAGAAAAGAGCAAAAAACTGAAAGTCAGGTTTCAAAACTGTGAGAAAATGTAAAACGTGGCATCGAAATAAGACCAATAGGATTTCCCCTAACAGTCCTCTTTGGAACAGCTCTTCCCACTGACCTCGCGAATGGAGTAAAGCCCGCTTCAACCCTCATGCAGGGATTGAAATCCTTGGAAGAATCGAACTAGAGACCTGAGGTACAAGGCAGGGGCGCAACACCTACACTACAGATTTTAATACCTGCAGTAGTGGATGTTATCTGAGACACTAATACTGATAGTGATAATTCCCATTCATATCCGAACAGTGAAGGTGCACCAGTTATGTAGGATTCTGAAAAATGAGCATTGAAAAAAAAGTATTATTAATATATATTCCCAGTTCATCGAGCTTAATACTCCCGTACATAAAATTCGGTCAGAAAACAGACGGATGTAAAGATAATTTCTTCCGTGATGTTATTTCTTTCTTACAGACGATCGTTGGTCGTAAGTGGGACCTCACTGAATTAAGCTCTGTTATATCATGATTCGATCTCACTATATTACCATTCTGGGAGAATACATATCCTAGAACTTGAAATGATCTAACCGTTCCTGGTTTGTATTCTGTCATACGTTTCTTCCCAACTGACATCAGTTTAGTCTTGCAAATGCTTATTATCATATTGCACACTTTCCGCATTTCAAGTTCGAAGATATTCCATTGCAGGCTTTCAACACAGAAAAAAATTACCGAACACGCTCAGCATGTTCTTAACAACATTATTATTAAGGCCACTAGTATTTAGCGTTGAAGTTTCACCATTTCTAACATTATCTCATTGAAATAGTCGGATCAGACACTAAGTTTGAAAAATTGGATCTGCGATGGAAGTTTAAGAACCGCTAGGGGTAGACAAATGAGAAAAACTAACCGATAAGAAAAGAGAATCAGTATGATGAAAGCTAGACAACGATGTAGCAAGAGGAAAGAAAAGAAAAGGAGCAATAAAAACGCAGACCAAGGTTTTGAAATTGTGAGAACATGTAAACATTGTCCATGGCAACGAAATAATACCAATAGGATTCTCCCTGACAGTGCTGCTTGGATCCTGTACGGTCTGAGTGAACCCCATTAGGATTGAAATCCTTGGAAGAACAAAACTAGAGACCTCGGGGTACGGAGCAGGGAGGCAACCCGTCGCAGTCTTAATGCATGTAGAGTGGGTCAACCAGGAGTAGTGCATTCGGAGAGCGTGATAATTAGAGCCCGCATTTTATGCATTAATAGGGTAGAATGCAAACTTACTGAAGAGAGTAGCAAGTATAGTCTACCTTCACAACGACTATGCTATGGAGTTTGCATAGCTATTAGGGGTACGGCCCATCTGAACCCCTATAATTTATGTTACCCATGCTACATTATGGAAGAGCGGGTGGCCGACATTGCCTACTAACCAAACTAGTTTCCAACCTAACCTCTTACTGCATAAAAATCCGGGCTTTACTGATAATGATAGTGACAATCTCTATTCATATGCGAACTGTGAAGGTGCATGATTCTAACAAGTGTGCATTGAAGAAACAGGTTCTCCTCTTAAATGAATAATAGTGCAATAGATATCTATTACCATATAGCTTAACGACGTAAGGTTCGGTCGTTACATAGGTGTTCACTCAAGAGTTAACCTCTCCGGGAGACTTCTGAATGTTAGTCGGTAGAGTTCGTATCTGTCATGAACACAACATTGCTAAAGAGAGAAAGAGGCAAGCGACTCCCAAAGGAACTACGCCATTAGAGCAGGAAGCCAAGAGTTATTACGCGAGGCTGAACTCGACTTTCGTTTTGTGTGTGTGTGCAAGTGTGAAGGCAGTGCACAAGCCGACCAAGAGGTGGCGAAGCGCTAAAACCGATTCTTCCTGATTCGTGACTAGGTCACTGGGACATTTCCCACGGACGACTTTCATACATCACAGGGAATCGAACGGAGACCACAGAGTGCAATATCATGCCGTCCAGAAGTGCATACTGCACGACCAATTCCTAGCCTACAGAAGAGATTACCATCTTCCGAAAGATTTCGATTCAAGCAAATCAGAAGGCATGGACGTATCTTTTCTTTCTGAAATTATTCAAGAAACTAGGGAGATATAATTAGCACCGAAACTGAAATACTGTCACAGAGTTTTGGCCTGCCAAGAAGACTGCTGCCCAGATACAGGAGTGTTACGTGGATAGTGTAACAACATTCTCACCAGCCGCCAATCCTTGTACTGGTCGGGAATCGAACCCAGTGCCTCCAAGTAAGAGGCAGTGTGCCGATGTTTTGCTTGCATTCCACTCGTAGGATCAATCCTCGATCGTAATGGATTCCTTTAGTTGGAATTTTCACGTGTCGTAGGAAGGGGCTTGCGGCCAAAACCAGAGTAACTCCAGTGATCCCTGGAATAAGCTGAAGAACTTTATGAAGGGTGAGGCTGTAGAGTAACACCCATGGTACACCCTACCTCTCGTAAGATACGATGAAAAGGGACCTTGGGGGCTCTCAACTTAGGAGCGTGGGTTCGTGACCATGGGACTCTTACCCGAGTCCTGATATTGCTTCTACTTGTGTCAAGCTCCTCACTTTCACCTGTCCAATCCGATCTCTTTTGGTCATCTATTGTTCTTTTCCGACCCCGATGGTATTACAGCATCAGAGGCCAAGGGAGTCTCATTTCCACGCCCTTATTAGCCCTTTTCTTTCTCTGGCCGATATCTTCACTTTTCGAAGTGTCTGTCCCCTTCCATTCCCCCGCCCCTCTGAAGGTACTGATTATGAGATGGTTGCGTAGTTGCACTTCCTTTTAAGACAATAATCACCACCACCACTACCATCACCTTATAAAAAGGCGTAGTTAGTTCACTGGCTTAGCCACTTGGCTTCCACTCGAACGACCGAGGATCGATTACTGTTGTTGTTGTTGTTTTTTAAAGGGGCCTAACATCTAGGCCATTGGCCCCTACGGTACGAGATGGAACAAAATGAAATAACATTTAAAATTACCCGGTTAGTATTTAAAAACGGTTATGAATTTAAAATAATAAGTGGATCTGATTCGCAAAGACTTGTTTTCCTATGAAATGATTTTAAAATAGATTAAAATACAATGAAATTGAATAAGGCATTGTCTTTGAAGTGAAATCGTATATTTAATTCAAATTTTAAAAATTACGAATAAATAAAGATCATTGTCAACAGAATTAAAACAATTAAAAAGAAACTCCCTTTTAAGCACGATAAAATAGGCCATCCTAATACAACAGATCGCGACGTCTACTGACTACTCGTCATCTCGTAGAATGAACCGAGGCTCGACTCCTGGTTGATTCCGCGAAGGAATTTTCACGTGAAAGAAGGAACAAGTAGTCAAAACTCAAAATGAGTCAACGACACGAGAGGTACCCTCATAACCAGATAAAAGATATATATTTGCTTTGGGTCGCACCGACACAAATAGGTCTTAGGGCGACGATGGGATAGGAAAGGCCTAGGAATGGGAAGGAAGCGGTGGTAGCCTAGGTACAGCCCCAGCATTTTCTGTTTTCGGGACGGCTTCTCATCAAGATTTCAATTTCGTTACGTGAGTGGAATTCCAAACAGTTGGCAGCACTAGAGAATATATGTGATATTAGCTAGCCTATTAAGATAATGTTTGCACCTTCAAGGATCCGCTGCTGAAGATTTGAATAGTAATAATTACAGGCTCGTTTTAAAGTTAAAAAAGCAGTCTGAACAACATTGTTACCAGGAAACTGAAGTGTTCTCTACAATGATCCTACCGGGCGAGTTGGTCGTGCGATTACGGGCGCGTAGCTGTGAGCTTGCATCCGGGGGGACAGTGGGTTCGAACCCCACTGTCGGCAGCCCTGAAGATGGTTTTCCGTGGTTTCCCATTTTCACACCAAGAAAATGCTGGGGCTGTACCTTAATTAAGGCCACTTCCTACCCATTCCTAGGCCTTTCCTACCCCATCGTCGCCATAAGACCTATCTGTGTCGGTGCGACGTAAAGCAACTAGCAAAATAATAATAATAATAATAATAATAATAATAATAATAATAATCATCATCATCCAAGAGTCCATCCCCCTTTCACACCGTATCTCCTGCCACATATATGAAGATGGTGTGCCGCAGTGGATCATTCCAGGAAAAGCGCACTGTGAGTTTCTTGTCCATTTGGAACGTGTAACAAAACGTGACCGGAGTGAAAGGTTAAGTCGGGAAGAAGAATTCACCTGGAGCAATTATTACACAATATCCTGGAAATTAATTACGAGCGAAAAAGAGGATGGATAGAAGTTTTGAGCCACACTGCTAACAAATAGCTACACAGTAACGCTATGCAGCCTAGAGGGATTGTGACGTGCTTAGAGGACGACTTATTTTTCTCAACATGAATTTTGCATCCTGCAGTAATTTATCAGACTGCTGAAACGTGGAGTTGGACATTGATCCCACGAAGAGGAAAAGAATGCTCTTCAATAAGACAGAAGACTTATTTTGCTAGTCGTCAATTACAGCAATCATTTCTCACCAACAGATCGCGCCACTAAGCTGTACTGAGAACAACGCCGAAATAACAATCCAACCTGTTTGTTCACCAGGGTAGTTTTGCACGCTTTTTTCGTGTGGCTATTTCTAGCCTGGTGCAGCCCTTGTAAGGCAGACCCTCCGATGAGGGTGGGCGGCATCTGCCATGTGTAGGTAACTGCGTGTTACTGTGGTGGAGGATAGAGTTGTGTGTGGTGTGTGAGTTGCAGTAATGTTGGAGACAGCACAAACACCAAGCCCCCGAGCCAATGGAACTAAGGTTGAAATCCCCGACAGGACGAGAATCGAAACAAGTACCCTCTGAACCGAAGGCCAGTATGCCAACGAGTCGGACATTTCGCACGCTGACCAGAAGACAATGATGAGCTATGGATTTTCCAAGTCTAGGAATTCCATCCTTCTCGACAGGGTTCGAACCCACAATCGTAACGCAATGTACTATCACGCCAACCACACGATTGCCAACGGAAATACGAAGATACTCCGGTACTCATTTGGATATCTGGCTGAGCAGAACCACGTATTTTCTTCTGTTTGCATTATGTAGCACCGACACATATCCGGAAGGTCATATGGCGATGATGGAATAGGAAAGGCCCAAGAGTGGGAAGGAAGTGGCCAATATTTGCTAGATGCGAAAATGAGAAACCATGGAAAACCATCTTCAGAACTCCCGAATGCAAACTCACAGCTGTGCGACCTTAACCACACGGCCAACTCGTTCGGTTATTGCATCTCTGCCACTTAAACCTCTTCAAGCTATGCTTCTTCGTTAGTCGGCGGTTGCAGGGGAGGCTTCGGCCTACAAGTGACCCGACAGCTCTTCATTCCGACCGGCCAACCGAGCAGAGGAGGGGTGGCTTCGGCTCTACCGTGACTCTACACCACTGCATTCGGGAGACGGAGCGGGGCTGGTCCCCTCCATCTGCTGTCCTGAGAATGGTTTACAGTAGTAGTAGTAGTAGTAGTAGTAGTAGTAGTAGTAGTAGAAGTAGTAGTAGAAGATTCAGTTTCTTCGTACACTATCACAGCTTTCGAATTTAGCACCATGTTGGGAATTTTTTTTTTGCTACGGCCTTTACGTCGCACCGACACAGATAGGTCTTATGGCGACGATGGGATAGGAAAGGCCTAGGAGTTTGAAGGAAGCGGCCGTGGCCTTAATTAAGGTACAGCCTCAGCATTTGCCTGGTGTGAAAATGGGAAACCACGGAAAACCATCTTCAGGGCTGCCGACAGTGGGATTCGAACCCACGATCTCCCGGATGTAAGCTCACAGCCGCGCGCCTCTACGCGCACGGCCAACTCGCCCGGTGTTGCGAATTGTGTCATCCTTTTCACGCCGGCGGATGCAGAGAGCGGCTGGTCCCCACCATCTGCTGTCCTGAGAATGGTTTTCCGTGGTTCTCCATTCTTCTACCCTAAGGCGAATGCCAGAACAGTTAATAGTTGAGGCCACGGCTGTCAACCCTCTCACCGTCTCCACACATCCCTCTCGCCACCACAAATCTCCTGGCCTGGGAGGCGGCGTCACCGTCTAAGAAGCGAAAACTACAAGGGTTGAAACTTTAATAGTGGTAGGCCTAACTATTTTATTACAACTGATGCAAAAGAGATGCATGTTTTTTGCTAGGGGCTTTACGTCGCAGCGACACAGATAGGTCTGATGGCGACGATGGGATAGGAAAGGCCTAGTTGGAAGGAAGCGGCCGTGGCCTTAATTAAGGTACAGCCCCAGCATTTGCCTGGTGTGAAAATGGGAAACCACGGAGATGCATGTTACCACGTTTTACTGTCCTTCAGAGTAGCCACCAGCATTGTGTGCAACCCGTTGCAGTGTCATCAATAAGGTCCGGATCTTTGTGCAGTGACAGGTTAGATTGCAAACTAATTTGGTTAATAGGAAGTGTCGGCTACCCGTTCTTCCATAATGTAGCAAGAGTAACAAATTATAGCGGTTCGGATGGGCCGTACCCCTAATGTGTATGCAAACCCTGTAGCATAGTCGTCAAGGTAGACTATACTCTTCACTCGCTTCAGGAAGTTTGCATTCTAACCTATTAATACGGGCTGTAGTCATCAAGGTTTTCAAGAGTTTTGCAGGGAATGTGCATTGTCTTAACAGAACAATGACACGGTGGGTAAAAGCCTTCAGACACGCGTCGGCCAGGTCGTTCTAGTGTCAGTGAAGAAGTGCATGCTCTGGCCGCGTTACTGGACACTGATCGACGCCAAACGATTCGTGAGTTGGTCTGAGAAGACCTTGATGACACTGTCATGCCGTACGACCTCTGGCACATTCAACTGCATTCGCTACAGAACTGTTCCAGAGATTCGTCAGCAGTAGATCGCTCCATTCGAACTATCAACACAACTGGCGCTTCCAAAGGTATCCAACGACTTCCACATCGCTGGCAACGGATTGTCCACAATGCTGGTAGGCTACTTTGAAGTACAGTAAAGCTTGGAAACTTTCATCTCTTTTGTGTCACCTGTAATTAAATAGTTGCTACTATTAAAATTTCAACCACAAAACAAGTTGGCCGTGCAGTTAGAGTCGCACAGCTGTGAGCTTGTATTCCAGAGATAGCGAGTTCGAAAGTCACTGTCGGTAGCCCTGAATATGGTTTTCCGTGGTTTCCCATTTTCGCACCAGGCAAATTCTGAGGCCGCTTCCTTCCCACTCCCAGCCCTTTCTTATTGCATCGTCGCCGTAAGACCTATCTGTGTCAGTGCGACGTAAAGCAAATTATAACAAAAAGTTCCAACCTTCGTATGTTTCAGTAGTAGTAGAAGTGGTAATAATAATAATAATAATAATAATAATAATAATAGTAGTAGTAGTAGTAGTAGTAGTCCTTCTTCGTACACTATCTACCCTAGGTTTTTCCTGTTATTCTCAGCCGACTCGTTGGCTGAATGGTCAGCGTACTGGCCTTCGGTTCAGAGGGTCCTGGGTTCGATTACCGGCCGGGTCGCGGATTTTAACCTGCATTGGTTAATTCCAATGGCTCGGGGGCTGGGTGTTTTGTGCTATCCCCAACATCCCTGCAACTCACACACCACACATAACACTATCCTCCACCACAATAACACGCAATTACGTACACATGGCAGATGCCGCACTCGGCTAGAAATAGCCACACGAAATTATTATTAGCTTTCAAATTCAAAATCATTTTGCGAATTTTGCCGTCTATCATTTTTCACGTGTCCAATTCATTTTAAATTTTTTTTCAGTCGGGTCTAACACATCTTTCTCCATCTGTATAATTTCTCCAATTTTGGTATCCCTTACTTTATTCGACCTTGACTTTCTGGTCGCTCTCGTGATTTCGTCTAATGTTTGACATCAACCATTCCAGTTACATTAGCATATATTACGCTTTTAGGGGCATGACTAACTAACACGTCATCTGGAGTCACATCAGTCTGCGCTCAACCTTGATAATGCCGTGTGCTAGGGCGGAGTCACAGAGCAACTCGTTCAGAAGTGACAGCAGTGATTCACTAGTGCTCACGGTCACTACAAAGAGAGAAAAATAACTCTTAGGGCAGGTGGAGATGATGACATAAGTCATGCACAAACCGATTATGTCTTGTGTTGGGAACTGCACAAGGTGAGGTGGTTTCAGTATGACTGGAGGCTTCCAATGAGTCAGGTACGGTTTGTTTGTAAACAGATAAATAATAAGAGTTGTGTGCTAGACACATTCTTCTCCTTAATTTTTAAATTTATTTTACGTCGCACCGACACATATGTCTTATGGGGATGATGGGATAGGAAAGAGCTAGGAGTGAGGAGGAAGCGACCGTGGCTTTCATTAAGGTCCAGTCCTCGCATTTGGTGGTGTGAAAATGAGAAACCATGGAAACCATATTCATGGTTGCCGACAATTAGGCTCAAAACCACAATCTTTCGAATGCAAGCTGAAACCATTTAGCCACTCGCTCGGTAGAAATTACCTTCTGAAATGAATTAATTGGCGAGAAATATTGCGCTAAGTTTTTTAAAGATATACCGAGTCCTTCCGTAATTCTAAGCCAGGGCCTCTCAGGGTGCATGCGCCCGTGCACTGTACGGCGCAAGGTGCTGGAGACGAATTCACTAGGTTGAACAGAATCCAAACCCCATTCCACTTCCTATACACCTGTCCCATCCCTTCGGCCTATCTTCGCCTTCTCCACCTTCCCCGATGACTCTCCTCTCACTGCGATATATTTATGTGCCGTGACACTGGTGTATGGGACAATGTTGCCGGTGTTAAAACACTCTTCTTTCAATTCGGTTTGAGCAGACAATTTATCTTCTCTAGATGTTATTTTCCTTTATCTTTGCAATGATATCAGTTATGCCTGGAACAAGGGACCGGCTGACAACAATTCTGAGAGCCTTCTTTAAATTACAATCAGAAATAGGCCTAGTCGCACGCAATCTAGTTTTTGTACAAGTCAAAACAGGAAAAATACCTTTCACATATACATGTTGGAACCAAACATAGAAATTATCTTAGCTGCTTCTCGCTGCCGCGTAGGAAAACCTTCCTTCGACAAATTCTCGTAGAATTTGAGCAAAGCCTTTGTATTGGAAAATAGATCTTTTTGATTAACTTATCACATAATTATTGTCCCACCTATTTAAGCATTTGGCTTTATCGCCACGACTGAAAAAAGTTAAAAGTTCCCAGTTCGATTGAAATGGACTTTTGTAAGTCTTTGCTTTCTTCGAAACAGGTTGCTCCATTATTATGTTGTTGTCTTGCGCTTATCTATGTCACTGACAAACAAGCCATCTATCACAGAACGCTTCGTCGCTCCCAGCGCACTACACCATCCGAGTCAAGCCGAGTCGGACCGATGCACAGTGCACGGAGTCTCTGCACCTCGATTTGTTTGCGTGAGATTTTGGGCGTTTGATATGCCCTGTTCTAAGCTAATGAAAAATCTACAGCTTGTTTCCAGTCAATCGATAGGGTCAGGGATGGAATTAATCAAGCCCCAATCTAGCGACGAGGATAGGAATTAGGAATTGCGCCGGCCACCGAAGCCCGTCGCTCTCCCCTGGGGCAAAGATTAATGACAGACAAATCAAATCACATTGGAGTCTGACTCATTGGCGGAATGGTCAGCATTGAGGCCTTCAGTTCAGAGGGTACCGAGTTTGATTCCCGGCCGGGTCGGTGATTTTAATCGCGTGTGATTAATTTTTCTGACTCGTGGACTGGGTGTTTGAGTTTGTCCCAACACTTCCATATTCAGACATCGCACTACACTACCAACCACCACAGAAACACGTAATTGTGATTATATCTCGCCATATAGGGTTGGCTTCAGGAAGGGCATTCGACCGTAAAACAGGGCCAAACTCCCATGTGCGACGCAGTTCGCACCCGCGACCCCAGAGATGTAGGAAAAGCGGTAGAAGAAAGAAGAAGACATGAAATCACATTGGAGAGCGGAGGGCCGGGCTGAGTGGGGTCAGACAGTTAAAGCGCTGGCTTTCGGAGCCCAAATTGGCAGGTTCGGTCCTGGCTCAGTCCTGTGCTGTTTGAAGGTGCTCAAATACGTCAGCCCTGTGTCGGTAGATTTACTGGCACGTAAAGCAATAATTGCGAGTCGAAATTCCGGCACCTCGGCGTCTCAGAAAACCGTAAAAATTGCTGGAGGGACGTAAAAACAATAACAATGATATCGGAGTGTGTTGCTGGGATGTAAGATGACAGGGAAAACCGTAGCACCCGGAGAAAACCTGCCCCGCCTCCGCTTTGTCCAGCACAAATCTCATATGGAGTTACCGGGATTTGAACTACGGAACCCAGCACTCTGCAGCCTGAGCCACGGGGACACACAACTCTAAGCTAATATTAATAATAATAATAATAATAATAATAATAATAATAATAATAATAATAATAATAATAATAATAATAATCGTATGGTCTCAGCTACTGTGTGCAGACATTTCAATATGCCGCCATCTGGCCGTCTGCTCGTCAATCAGTCTAGGCTCACTGGATAGCACAGGGAACACACACTCTTGGGCGTCTATGACTGAGTTTTAATTAATTTTGTCGGGTAAACACCAAATGTGTCACCAGAGATCTTTTACATGCCAACATCGTACGACATAGAGTGTTGAATGGACTTTTCTGCGCCCTTCAGAAATCTGACTACCCCTGCCGGATTTGAACCCGCTCTCTTGGAATCCGGAGGCAGCCACTTCTACCACTGATCCACAGAGGAATGAATGACGAGGACAGAACACCTGTTCAAGGGAATACGATCTTCTTAGGAGGCCGTCTCCCTACAAAGTTTGACGATCCAATTGATCATGAAACAGCTACTCGAAAGATTTCTTTGGAAGCTCGTTCATACCAGCGGCGCAGGTCTTTAAGCCAGGAATTTCTCCGTCTTCCCACAGATCGTTTCTCTTCAATTTTCCCCTTGATGAGTTGGAGAAGCTCTTATCGTTCACCTCTCATGATCTTCGATGTAGCTGAACTTTCGTTCCTTGATGGTTGTTGGAAGCTCTTTTTCCTTATTTAACAAGTTGAGGACTTCCTCAGTGGTCTTCTCTACCAAGGATACTCGAAGCATTCTTCAGTACAAGTGCATTTCGAAAGATTCAATCCGCCTCTCCAGCAAAGGATTGATCGTCCAGTCTTCAAAACCATACAGAAGGGCAGGGAAAACTTACCAACGCAACATGCAAACTCGGAGCTGAAGGTTGAGATCACTACTGGTGAAGAGGGTCCTCATTCTTCTGAACAAACTTTTGGCTTGCCCAATCCCAATTCTTGGGATCGCAAAGCTCAGTCACTACAGTCCCAAGATATTTGAAGGATGGCACTTGTTAAACAGTTGTGTTGTTAATGTGCAGGGAGGCCTGCTTAGGTGTGTTCAAAAATACAACCAGCTTGGTCTTGGCAATATTCATGAACAGACCAAATGCTGCACTGATCGATATGATAATATTAATAACAATTTGAAGATCTGGCTAACACAACAGTATCTTCAGCAAAGTGGATATTGTTAATACGATCGTCTTCATTAAAACAATGTACTCTGCTGATATTTGCCGACAGTTTAGAAGACCTTCAATTTCTTTTCAACAGCATGAACGAGATAAGCAAGTGGTATGACCTTGAAATAAATGTTCAGAAAACAAAATTCACTGTAAACAACAATCAAAACAAAAAAATCACTGATCCTGTTATAATCCTGGATGAAACGAACATTGAAAATATTTCAAATCTAAAGTAGCTAAGATGCTGGCTAACACAAGAATGGGATCCTGTTGTTGCAATCGGCACTGGAAGAAGTGTGTTCCGCTCCCTGCGGGTGATAATCGAAGCACTGATTAATACACAATATTGCTGGCGGCCAAAAGGACACAGTACTGTCCTACATCCAGCCGATGCTGTGAATTTCTGATCTGATCCTTCCGAACGGATGGAACTTCTATATAGGGACGAAGGAACACCGGATGGCTGATGCTGGAGGCGCACAGGAAGAGGTAGAGTTAACCGGTTTTATTGAGAGCTGTCTTAATCACGAGTGTAACCTGCCTGCTTATTGGCATGTGACATGTCCCCCAACAGTTTCTTCTTCTTGTAGTGCCACTTGTTGACACTGTGTGGGAGAAATGGAACAACAATCAAATCAAGTTTTTGGCTATTTCCGAGAGAAAAGAGATGACGAAACCTTTAACTAACTCCTATTCTCGAACACATATCTGGCATACAATGATGTTCTCATAATAACAATGTATTTTCACCCTCTGTAAGATGTCCACACCTTCCCCCGGCCAACGACTATGAATTGTGTTCATAAAAGTCTCCTTTCAGACGACCAGAAAGAAGACTGAAGGTAAAAATTACTGTGCGGTATTGTACATCCGTATACATCTTATCTTAACACGCACTATTCTTGAACGGCGAGGGTGCGTAAGAGAAAAAATGAATGTTCTTTCACTGGAAGAACGAATTTCTGTAATAAGAGACAATGATAAAGGAAGCTCTCAATGTGATGTAGCAAACGAGTTTAAACATGGAAAAAGTCAAATTCAAAACTGCATCTCAAATCGTAACCATTACTTCAAAAATAGTAGGAAAATACCAATAACTTAAGGACGTTAAGAAAAGACGGTGGCAGCCATAGGAAGAAAAGAACAATGATGTTCACGGGTGATTCAATCCAGTGCGTGCTAAGTCATTACCTGTAAATTATTAGGTTTGTACCTTCATGTTGTTGTTCTACCGCTTTTCCAACACCAGTAGGGTCGCGAATGTGAACTGGGGGAAATTTTAATTTGGCCCTGTTTTACGACCGGATGATCTTCCTGACGCCAACCATATGTGGAGGGGTGTAACCACTACAGCGTGTTTCTGTGGTGATTGGTAGTGTGTGGTGTGTTGTCTGAATACGACTATCTCAAAAACCTAGTCCCCGAGCCAGAAGAATAAATAAGACTCTATTAAAATTCCCGACCCGACCAGGAATCGAACTCGGGACCCTCTGAACCGAAGGCTTCGATGCTGACCATTCAGCCAAGAGTCTGACGAAGTTTTGGCCTGTCTGAAGTAAAATAAATAAATAAATAAATAAATAAATAAATAAATAAATAAATAAATAAATAAATAAATAAATAAATAAATAAATAAATAAATAAATAAATAAAGTGGTGCAGCTCTTTTCAGGCACACCCCCGAATGGAGCTGAGCTGCATGTACCATTTTAACGACATTCTATGGTTACCTGATCAGGATGGATAACAATAGGCTAACAAAGAAAATACTAAATATCGCAGTATCTCTAAAAATCACAACAGCTGGCTTATAGAAATAAACAAAAATCCTCAGGAAATTGGTATAAATGAAGAAATCATGCAGGAAAGAAAAAAAATCAGAAATCGAATAAACAAACACAAATTGCTGATCAACCTATAAGACAAGCTAGAGGATGGACGGAAGAACGCAAAAACAAAAACAAAAACAAAAAAAGCATAGCGAAAGGATGAAGAGATTTTGAGAAGACAAGAAGAAACGAGGTGCTAAACAAGTTCATACGCGCTCCTTAGTTTGGCATAACGAGTCAAATAAATAAATAAATAAATAAATAAATAAATAAATAAATAAATAATAAAATAAATAAATAAAATTAAATTACTGCAATAAGTTCTTCAAATTCCTGGCAACCTTGCTGTAATCATCTGTAACTCTGAATTTCTCTGTCCAGACAAAAAATTGTGTGCCTAAGATCTAAGAACCTGCAAATTAGATTTCAGGTAGCCCCTAAAGCGCAAAGGTGCAGGAATAATGAATTAGTGACCAAAAATTCCCAAGGAAACTCCAAAAATGCGCTGTTTTCCGGTAAATTCAGATATTTCAGATGGTGTTCATAGAGTTCATAGTACCTATCCAATACTCGATTTAAATGAAAACACTCCCTGAGCATTCTGGAATTCGTTAAAGTAGAGAAATGTGTGTGTGGGGGGGGGGGTCCAAGAATGAAACAAATTCTAAAACATTAGAAGGCCAAGTCCTCCTAGAAAATAAAAAAAGCTGTCCGTATTTACAAATTAGGTATACAGTCTATACAGAAATATTTCATTGTGCGGCTCCTTGGCCGAATGGCTGGCATTCAGACCTTCAATACAAATGGTCCTCGGTTCGAATCCGGCTTCGTCTGGTTAACTTCTCTAGCTCGGGGAACTGGATGTTCGTGTTCGTTTCAACACGCACACACAAACACACACACGCGCACACACACACACACACACACATCACACTACCGCATTCAAGAGGAACGCATAATAGTGAACACATCCCTCCACATAGGAACGGCGTTAGGAAGTGCATCCAGTAGTAAACCTGTACCAAATCTATATACGAAGTAAATCGCATCCGTGACACGACCAGAATGGGGAAAAATCAGAAGAAAAATGAAGAAATATGTCATTGAAGTTGTTCCATACAGTCAAGTTCATAATTCCTGTAAAAAATGTTCAAATGAAAACCAGACTTCTTCACACAGAGGCAACCCGGAATCCTGCGCATTCGAACATCAGTTATGCAGATGGAGAGTTAGGAGGTAAAGCACGTTTAACCAGGATCACCGCCACAGCTTATAGAGGAAACAAAATAAAATAACTACAGCCCACATTGTATTTATTTATTTATTTATTTATTTATTTATTATCACCTTGTTTTCTATGGCGTGGCTGAGGATATAGAGCCTACACCGTTTTAGGCGGTACTGCAGGTCTAAATGCAAATTTACTGAAGAGAGTAACAAGTATACACTACCTACACAATGGTTATGCTATGAGCTTTGCATAAACATTAGGGGTACGGCCAGGACAACTACTTTTTCCCAGACTTTACATAGAGTTTTCATTAAATTCTGTTTACTCATTTTCTCGTGGCTCGGCAATGATATGGACTTACCAACGAAAATTAAAATTCATGCATATCTATGTTATCACAGCCGGTACGGTAAAAGTGTGTAAGACATAAGTGACGGTAAATTTAATTATGTGTAACTTGAGTTATGTAGTATTTCTCTATAGAACTACCAATAACAAATATTTGAGAATTAAATTTTAAGCCTTCCCCTAAACTACCATTTCACTCAGCGTGAATAAAATTATTTATAGCTTAAACTGTAGTGGCGTCTGCGGTTGCAGAGTGAGCTTTGGCTGGTACGACAGCTCTGCACTCCGACCGACCAAATGAGCAAAGGAGAGGTGGTCGCAGTTCTTCCGTAGCTCTACGCCTCTGCATTCGGGAGACAGAGAGGGGCTGGTCTCTCTCACCTCCGCACATCTCATTCGCTTCAACGAATCTCCTGGTCTGAGAGACGGCGTCACCATTTAGGAGGCCCGCCTTCCCCTTCAGGGGAGGAATAAAACATTTTTGTTGTAGTACTAGTAGTAGTAAATTGTAGTGGCTCATTCCCCGCCTTTATACACCGACTTTCATTAAATTCTGTACAGCCATTCTCTTGTGATGCGCATTTGTACAGACATCACATAAAATTGAAAAGTGCATTTCCTTGTTACTGTGGACCCGACCGATATAGAAATACCATTCATTTTAACTTCTGAGCAATTTACAGGTAACATTTTTATTTTACGATACGTCGTTAAAAGGGATGTCGCAATAAACGGTTTTGACTGTAGCAGAAAATAACGAGGCTGATGACCGTGTTGTCCCTCGCATCAATCATAAGAATGAGTAGCGGGCCACGCTTCTCCCTCCAGAGACGAGAGCTCGCACCGTCTTCCTCTTCCTGCTGATTCATGAATGAAACCAGCTTCAACACTTAACAGGGGTCCTTGACTCTGCCGGAGGGTCTAACAGGCTATGTCCGATTTACAAGATTAATTTCTTCCGTCCGCAAGAAACTTGAACTGCAAAATTTATCACGATTACTATCAGTTTCAAATGTACCATGCTTCGTGAGAATTATGATGAGAAAAATAATAACTGACTTCTTGCCTCTTTAGGGGTCTGTGTTCCTTGCACTACCCATCACTTAACCTCCCACCAAGGTACTGTAGAGGACTAGAGCAGAGATTGGCTGTTTATTTCGATATTACAAACATAGGATCATGAAGCCCTATTTAAAGAATTGGTACAATTTGCGACAATTGTTAATATTCTATGAGAAACCTGCACGTTTCAAAAAAAAAGGCACAACAGCCCACAAGGGCTACGGCTACCAAGCGACCGCCACTCAGCCTGGAGGCCTGCAGATTATGAGGTCATGTGGTCAGCACGACGAATACCCACGGCCGTTATTCATGGCTTCCAAGATCGTCAGATAGCTCTCAGCGGTAATCACATAAGCTGAGTGAACCTCGAACCAGCCCTCAGATCCAGGTTAAAATCCTTATCCTTACCGGGAATCGAGCCCGGGTCCTCCCTACTCCCTACATAGCGGGGTCGACCATGCATGTTTCTAGTTTCTTTTTAAAATCATTAAGGAAATTTTTATTTTCGCCTTTTGCTTTAGATCGCAAGACCGTAGACAGGACTTATGACGACGACGGGATAGCACGCGGCCATGGCCTTAATTACTCACCACCACCAGCATTTGCCTGATGTGAGAATGGAAAAACACAAGAGTACTACCTCCACGGCTGGCGACAGTGCGATCCGAACTCATCATATCCCGAATGCTGACTCGAAGTTACATGACCCAAACCGCATAGCCAATTCGCTCAGTCAGATCATTCAAAACACATGTCAATATTTCCTGCAGAAGTGATTTAAATGAGGAGCATTTTTTTCATACCAAGAGGCAACATTGGTTTCAGGAGAGGAGCCCATTAAATAGATTATTATTTTTGGAAAGAGTTAATTTTATATGCATGCCTTTGCACTCCAACTTTATGTTCATCTTATGATCTTTCTTACTTTTAAAAGCCCCGCTCAAGCATATTCGTGTACTACGTAATATTCTAAGCCATCTCTCCACTGACAGCTCGGAACATACCGCTTAGTCGAGCAGCTCGTCTCCTTAATCGCAAGTCTTCCCAGCCCAAAGTTTGCAACATTTTCGTAACACTATCCGTTTGTCGGAAATCACAAAGAACAAATCGAGCTGCTTACCTTTGGATCTTTTCCAATTCTGGAAACAAGTAATCCTGGTGAGTGTCCCATACACTGGAACCATACTCTACTTAGGGTCTTACCAAAGACTTATGCACACACTACTTTACATCCGTACTACAACCCTTAAATAGCCTCATAACCAAACAAGATATCTGACCTCTATTTATAATACCGTTTATGTGATTACCCCAACGAGGAGCTTTCCTTGTATTAACCTCTAAGTACATACAGTGATCCCCAACGCGTACTGTCACCGCAAATTCCTACACTTTACCCCATAACCTAAAATTCTTTGAAGTGGAGAACAGCAGCACACAATAATATTTACCGGAATCTTCTTCCAAAGCGATTAAAAAACAAACCGTTTCCACTTTGTCGAAATCAAATGAACGTAAGTATGTGTCTCGGGCATGGTCATCCATCAACGGCTACTAATTTCAGATGGCCGCCAGCCGTAAGACACAGCCTGCACGGTTCCTAGGTAACACTGTCTGACCAACTATCCATACCTTACATCACAGCCTGCACGGTTCCTAGGTAACACTGTCTGACCAACCAACCATACCTTACATCACAGCCTGCACGGTTCCTAGGTAACACTGTCTGACCAACCAACCATACCTTACATCACAGCCTGTACAGTTGCTAGGTAACACTGTCTGACCAACTATCCATACCTTACATCACAGCCTGTACAGTTGCTAGGTAACACTGTCTGACCAACCAACCATACCTTACATCACAGCCTGCACGGTTCCTAGGTAACACTGTCTGACCAACTATCCATACCTTACATCACAGCCTGTACAGTTGCTAGGTAACACTGTCTCACCAACCAACCATCCATACCTTACATCACAGCCTGCACGGTTCCTAGGTAACAGTGTCTGACCAACAAACCATCCATACCTTGCATCACAGCCTGCACGGTTCCTAGGTAACACTGTCTGACCAACCATCCATACCTTACATCACAGCCTGCACGGTTCCTAGGTAACACTGTCTGACCAACCAACCATACCTTACATCACAGCCTGCACGGTTCCTAGGTAACACTGTCTGACCAACCAACCATACCTTACATCACAGCCTGCACGGTTCCTAGGTAACACTGTCTGACCAACCAACCATACCTTACATCACAGCCTGCACGGTTCCTAGGTAACACTGTCTGACCAACCATCCATACCTTACATCACAGCCTGCACGGTTCCTAGGTAACACTGTCTGACCGACCAACCATACCTTGCATCACAGCTGGTGCAGTTGCTAGGTAACATTGTCTGACCAACGATCCATACCTTGCATCACAGCCTGTACAGTTTCTAGGTAACACTGTCTGCCCAACCATTTATACCTTACATCACAGCCTGTACAGTTGCTAAGTAACACTGTCTGACCAACCATCCATACCTTACATCACAGCCTGTACAGTTGCTACGGTTACAATTCCGCAGCCATAAGACATATTTATATCCCAAATACGGAGAATTTCAGAGGTAAGATTGCAGAGCTTGTGCATCAGTTGATGGAGAAATAGCGTTTCCAGGACGATATCCAGCAAAGTAAATTTTAAAAAAACATTTTATAAAATATTAAATATATACAGTCCACCTCTTTGGCTGTACGACCAATGTTGTGGCCTTCGTTACAGAGAGTCCTGGTTTCAATTCATAGCTGAGTCGAGGACTGGGATTTTGTGTTTGTCTTAGTACACAGCACACTACCAAACATCAGAGAAAAGAGCAAATATGAATATACTCCTCCTGTGTGTCTGGCGTCAGAGAGGGCATTCGTGGTCAATTCTACAGGCGCGACAGAGCTTGCGCCTGCGATCTCACCAATAGTAGAAGCGAAGGAAAAATAAAATAAAATTATGAATCCTTTCTTTTTTAGTTTAAAGGCGATCTAATGAGAGTTTATTTTAATTTTCCATATTTCAGCGGCTTCATTAGGGCGTAAATAACTGAAATCATTTTAGAAAGACTGTTTTCACGTCTCAAGTCAAAATATCTCTCAATCAGAAGTTCCCATCGTATTGGCTGTTGGAATCTTGGAAGACTCTGCAAACTTGGCAACGTTCCATACACGCAAGGCAAGGCAAACTGTGGGAGAAAATAAATAGTAAAAAAAAAAAGAAGGAGGGCGAGAAGGAATGAAAGCCACCTTCTTCAAAGACCTGCGACATGTGTGTGTGGTCGTGATCAAGGAAACGTACGGCTCCAGGAGCAAGTTTCATTCATAAAATTTCATGGGAGGAGTGGGGGGTGAAGATGGAGGAGGAGGAGTAGGAGTAGGGGGTGTTGCAGAGGAAGAAACGTCTTGCTAGTTCATTCCCTCGTCAGTCCGCCAAGTCTAGGGACACGACGGTGGATTGTTTCCTGTCGCGAAACACTTCTACTGGAATGATAGTCATTTATTTTCCTGACATTATTAAACACAACGTCTGACTCGTTGGCTGAACGGTCAGCGTACTGGCCTTCGGTTCAGAGGGTCCCGGGTTCGATTCCCGGCCGGGTCGGGGATTTTAACCTTAATTGGTTAATTCCAATGGCACGGGGGCTGGGTGTATGTGTTGTCTTCACCATCATTTCATCCTCATCATGACGCGCAGGTCGCCTACGGGAATCAACTAGAAAGACCTGCACCTGGCGAGCCGAACCCGTCCTGGGATATCCCGGCACTAAAAGCCATACGACATTTCATTTCGTTAAACACAACTAGCAGACCATACAGGAATGGGTATCAGGAGTTTGCGGAACTGCATATCCCCTTTTGTATTTAGTAAAATATGAACACCTCTCCGTTCATAGCTCTTAAAGACGCTGAGGTAGGGTAAACCTTCGTAATTTCATGATAATCCGGAAATTATTTAAATTCCGTAAAATCGTGCGAATATTTACAAATGTTCAAGTTGTATTTCATTAGACTGACATTTCGGTCGTTAATATTTGTGGATGAAACAATAGTGTAACTTACCTGTTCTATGCAACTTACGCCTTTTGTTACAAGTGACTGCCATTCGTTATTTCGTGATGCTTAATTAAAATTAATTAAAATTCTCTCCGACTCGTTGGCTGAATGGTCCGCGTACTGGTTCAGAGGGTCCCGGGTTCGATTCCCGGCCGGATCGGGGATTTTAACCTTCATTGGTTAATTCCAATGGCTCGGGGGCTGGGTGTTTGTGCTGTCCCCAACATCCCTGCAACTCACACACCACACATAACACTATCCTCCACCACAATAACACGCAGTTACCTACATACGGCAGATGCCGCCCACCCTCATCGGAGGGTCTGCCTTACAAGGGCTGCACTCGGCTAGAGAAATAGCCACACGAAATTATATAATTAAAATTCTGCTAACACAGTTATTTCTTCTATCAAATTAAAATGTCCATTATTGTATCAAGCAACCATTAAAAAGACGCGAACAGAAAATAAAATTTGCGGGGGAAGGGTAGGGGGTCAGGATTAACGACCAGTGTTGCCAACTTAGCCGATTTTCCGCTAAATTTGGCGGAATTAGAAGACTGTCGGCGGAGAAATAGATCATTTAGCGGACAGCGGATTTTTTTGGCGGAATTCTAGATTTATTATAGCGGAATTTAGTGTTTTATCCATTTTACGTTTTTTAAACAAATTTGTACTCCAGTCTGTCTCCGAACTATTCCGTATTTCTTGTCAGGAGCTAGCAGTCGCGTGAGGAAAAGTTATTTGGATTTGATGTTATGAGATCATGGTACCATAAGTTTGTAATGCGTGGGGAAAGGTTACTTATTTCTTAGTTGACGAATGACGACAGATAATGAATCTGTGAGAGAGTAGCATTTATATTTATGCTATGAAGGAAGACATTTTAATGAACTGGCCTAGTCTGTGTGTGGCCCTTGAGGTAGGGGATTCTTCTACAGTAGTTTGCACCCGGCAGTAAAACGCCTACAAGTTTTAGCTCGCCGGCTCGCACGCAGGGGGTTAATCCCTGTGAAACTCGCAGATCAGATGAGTGCAGACAATTTTTTTTATTATTATTTATTATTATTATTTGAGATCGGATTTCTTGGCGGAATTTAGGGGATTTTTGTATTATTTAGCGAATCTTGAAAATATAAGTTGGCAACACTGTTGTTTTTTTTTGCTAGTTGCTTTACATCGCACCGACACAGATAGGTCTTATGGCGACGATGGAACAAGAAAGGGCTAGGAGTGGGAAGGAAGCGGCCGTGGCCTTCATTTAGATACAGCCCCCGCATTTGCCTGGTGTGAAAATGGGAGACCACGGAAAACCCTTTCCAGGGCTGCTGACAGTGGGGTTCGAACCTACTATCTCCCGAATACTGGATACTGGCAGCACTTAAGCGCCTGATACTATCGAGCTCGGTGGCATGAATTTTAAGGTGGAAAGTATGGTTAGAAAAGGGAGGAAAAAAGGTTGTGAAAGTACATACAAAAAGATGCAAAAAAAGTGTTGATGAAATCACTTTATTAAGGTTTAAACCAGTAACATGAAGTTGCTTTATCTCATTTACTGGGTTGTAAAGTTAATATATTAGACACACAACATTTCAATGTTTTTGACAGTGAATTGTATTTACTTCGTAGGAGATACATCGAAGAATGATGCCACCAGTTTCTATAAACTGCATCTTGAATTCTTCTGAAAATGCATACAACTTCTCCTTCTTACCCTTTGGCATGATTTTGTGCTGTGAAACAATAGTTCTTGTCCGGACTGGTAAAACAACAGGAGAGTACACAGTCGATAAGTGGAACCGTTAAATTAATGCCAGAGCTAACTAAACTTAGTTTAAGTTGTTGCAACGTATTTGTTTAAATATGAATTTGATTTCTCAGCTGCAGGTTGGTCATTGTTGATGAGATATGAATTGCTGGCGGTTTCCATAAATTATATTTTAACATGTATTTATTGTCTATTGTTGACTTAAGTTTGAACAAAATTTTTACAATCTGTTAAAGAAGAGAAAAAATATACTGTGTAGTCTTTTTAAAATGCAGATAAAAGTGTGGGAAAAAGAAGCTGAAGCATGAAATAGAAGGAAAAATGTAATCATCTCATAAAAAAGTGCAAAAGGCGCAACAAATTTTATTTCTTTTGCTTCATTTCACGTCTCCAAATATATGACCTACCCTATCTGTATAACCAGTTTTGAAAAGGTGCACCTTACCACCCTTTCTCTAGATATTATGTTTAAAACATAGCATTTTAACACCATTATTTACGAAAGAGTCAAATATGGCAAAATCATGGTATTAAATACGCAAAAAAAAAAACCGCAATATATTTTATCAACGCTATATCGGTTAAAATTTTCCCTTAAAATGCTAAAATTTAAATCCGAAAATCTAAGGATACCAAATACAAACCAATAGTGTAACTTACACGTATATTACATTGTAACGTCTTACCTTTTTTCCTTTTTGCAGATATCTATTAAAATAACGCAAGAATTTCATAGCACAAAAGAGGTGAAAGTCGAATGCTTAAGGGGATGTTTCTAGAAACAAGACATACAGCGCTACCTGTGGGCGAAAATTTGTAGTTCTAGGACGAATGATTGCTTCGATAATGAATTTCTAAAACTTATCACAAAATTACCTAGGTTTACCCTATAAGGCTTGCACTATTCGTAATCTTCCGACTAAGTGATAGAATAGTTAGGTCTGTGTCCAACCGCGTTTGATTCCAGAAAATATCCTATTACTCATCCTCGATGCTAGAATTTTTAAAGTCTCAGAACTGCTTTTAGCATTTGTTTCAAGTTCACTGAAGTAAAGTTATGCGAAATTCATATTTTACTTTTTTTCTTGAAGTAACGTTTAAGCAGAAATAAATTATTTAAGTGTGAGTAATCCAAGAACGACGTTACTTATTCTTAAACATAACTACGTAACGTGTGTAATAAAACCACGGATTTAAAAAAATGAAGGCCTTCCCTATGGCTGTGATTAAATTCTTTGAAAATGAAAACCTCAGCCTGTTCCTAGTCATTCGACCGGGTCAGGGATGGAATGAATGAAGCCCTCACCTAGGGACGCGGATAGGAATTGTGCCGGCTGCCGAAGCCTGTCGCACTGCTCTGGGGCAATGATTAATGACTGACAGATGCAATGACATGATATTGGAGAGTGTTGCTGGAATGGAAGACGACAGGGAAAAAAAAACCGGAATATTCGGAGAAAAACCTGTCCTGCCTTCGCCTTGTCCAGCACAAATCTCACATGGAGTGACCGGAATTTGAACCACGGAACCCAGCGATGTGAGGCCGGCGCGCTGCCTCCTGAGCCACGGAGCCTCTTGTAAATAATAAATAATAATATTATTTGCTTTACGTCCCATTAACTACTTTTACGGTTTTCGGAGATGCCGAGGTGCCGGAATTTAGTCCCGCAGGAGTTCTTTTACGTGGCAGTAAATCTAGCGACAGAGGCTGGTGTATCTGAGCACCTTCAAGTACCACCGGACTGAGCCAGCATCGAACCTGCCCAGTTGGAATCAGAATGCCAGCGCCTCAACCGTCTGAGCGACTCAGCCCGGCGTTTTCTGTTGTTTCATTGAACATGTTTTAGGATCTATTAACTGGTCTATACATCGCAGGAGGACAGCATATTTAGGAGACATATTCAGAAATGGCAAATACAGCGTGATACAGTTGGTAAGTTAGAAGGGAAACGTGTACTAGGGCGAAGAACAGTGGCTCAACATCCAACATCAATCGCACAGCAGCCCTGACAAGGGAAACACAAAATGAAAAGGATAACTCCATGCTGGTCACTATCTTACTGTGAGAGGACGTCTTAAAAGAAGAAGAATTATAATCAATAAATAAGTTGTCCAAATTGTGGTGTAAAGCGAAATTAGTGAAGAGGACGCTGGTAGTTGTTGGTGTACACTGTGTAGTGTTAAGAGCAATCTAATTCACTCTCTTCTACTATCGGTACAAATTGGGGTGAGAAACCCATACGGTGTAAGCTCGAGTAAGCAACTGACCACAAACTAGCCGATAGATTTCATGCCCACTGCCCAGACCAGACGAGAGAGAGACTTGTTCTCATCAATTTGCTCGTTCGAGCGTGGAGCAACCGCCCTCAAAATTAGCGCTTGAGCTGATATACCAAGGAGAGCCACGTCGTTAAAAACACACCGCAATCACGGCCCATTCATTACATGTCATCGAGGTCGAACGTAGTACAATGAGATAGAGAGTAACAACAAGAGACTTAGGAGACTTTTGAAGCTTAAACAAGAGCTCCAAACAGAGACGGAGATTGAAACTTTTACACACAAACAGTACTAAATGGGTTCAATACATACTGCAAAACATAATTTGAAAAAATATCTTCGATATCTCGAGCTGTTTTCGTTTTATCAGACCTCATAGAACGTGACCTAAATAAGCTGTTTTCCTGCCTTTGATGATGTTTGCCAGCTAACGCTCTGTTCTAGCTCCCCTTAAGACTCCATTATTGGTTAGAAAATCTGTCCAGGTTACTAAGAACATTCTCCCAGGTAACCACATTTCAAAGGCTTCTAATCCAAGGTTTCACGAACTTTTTGTGTCTAAGGCCCCCTCAGCATATCGCATTCACGTTCAAGGACCCGCTAGCCACAGAACGTCATAATGAATTCGGTGAACAAACAGAAAAGTAATGTAAGCATGTTTGACTGTATTCGTATAATTTAGGACTGATATTTAATTTCCTTTAAATTTAACTTCATTTCCATACAGATACTTTATACATGCACAGACATAAAACTTTGCGACACTTGCCTAATAATTACAACAGTCTGGGTCTGGAAACTTATTTGAGAAAATTCGCTTGGCACGATTGTTCGATCAACGGGACAGGTTGTGCCGTTTTCTTTAAAAAACAAGAGTTTTGCAAACGTAGTCACCCGAACCGAAGATCAGCCTCTACATGAGTTCCGCTTTTATATTCGTACTTAGTTTTCATTTCTGTGAGAGCAGAAAAGGTACACTCACACATGAAAGGCATTAAAAGCAGTACTGCCTTTCTAGAAATTTTAGGGTAGCCTATAAGGGATGTCACGGACCCAAAGTCAATCCGAGACGTGGAGTTGTGATACAAGGTCTTCACAAGATATTGCCAACTTGTACCATTTAAGACCAAGATTGGATTGTACTGTACGTAACTTACAGTACAGTAAACACACAGTTATCAAATTTAGAATAATGTTCTATGAATTTTAGTGAGTATAATAAAATTTCGTTCTTCCAGTACTTAAAACTTATATTATCCCATTTTTATAACAGGCAAATGCTGGGGCTGTACCTTAATTAAGGCCACGGTCGCTTCCTTCCCATCGTCGCCATAAGACCTGTCTGTGTCGGTGCGACGTAAAGCCAATTGTAAAAATAAAAATAAAAAAGGAAACTTCCATTATTATTGCGGACCCCTTGAATTATCGTCGCGGACCACACTTTGGGAATGGCTGTTTTCTAATCTGTTCATGGAGTAAGCTTTGACAGTAGAGGTCTCTACTCCATAAAGCAGTGTTAACGAAAAACTTTCTCCTGAGTTTGAGGTTTAGATTATCATCATTAAAGCCCGGATTTTTATGCAGTAACAGGTTAGGTTGCAAACTAGTTTGATTAGTAGGCAGTGTCGGTCACCCGCTCTTCCATAATGTAGCAAGAGTAACATAAATTGTAGGGGATCTGATGGGCCGTACCCCTAATATATATGCAAACCCCATAGCACAGTCGTTGTGAAGGTAGACTATAATTGCTACTCGCTTCAGTAACTTTGCATTCTAACCTATTAAGGCATAAAAATCCGGGCTCTAATCATCACAAAAAATGACACATTTTGGAATGATGATCTGGAAATCTCAATACGGTGTCTGACCTCTTTTCTACGGTCCAGATTGTCTGTTATGGTGCTCCCAAGATATGTGAGCAGACTTACTCGTTCAATGTTTTGATTATTTAATGAAATGGAGACACCTTCATGGTTGCTTCTGCTAAACAGCATGAATTTGGTTTTTGTGGTAGTGATGTTTAGACCCTATCATAATACACTGACATGAATTCTGCTGAACAGTCCTTTAAGACTTTCAGTGGTGTCGCATATAATCAGGATGTTACCTGCAAATCCAATATTGTTTACGACGCCTCCATTTACTTCCGCACCTTGCTCAGTATCATGCAAGGCTTCTTTGAAGATGTGGTCGACATAGAGGTTGAAAAGTAGCGGTGGAAGTATACAACCTTGGCGTACTCTTTTTTTCATACTCATCTCTGAAGTTCTTGTTCGATCAATCTTGACAGTGGCTCTCTACTACCGCCTACAAAGCTGGATTCTACTTATTAAGGCAATAGAAAATACACTGACTGAGCAAATGTCATGGGAGAGCGGAGCACTGATGCGCAGGTGTGTTGTCCGCGCACCACACGCCTCCTGTGCCAGCGGCAGTTGTATACGAGACCTTATGAGCAGTGGCTGTGCATATGACAGGTGTAACATGGAACGTCGTAGTGAACCGACACCATTCGAACGAGGTATGACGATCAACCGTGTCTAGGGTGTATCGTGAATGGTTGAATGCGGGTGTCACCGTCCACAACAGACAAACGACCGGCCGTTCAGCCACCCTCCATGACCGTGACCGGCGACATCTGAGACGGATTGTCAATAGTGACAGACGGGCAAACGTGCAACAAACCACGGCTCAATTCAACACAGGCCGTGCTAGACACGTCTCCTAGTGGACAATCTGTAGGAACATGGGTTCTATGGGGTATGGGAACCGGCGCCGCACACGGGTGCCACTGTTAACCCAACGTCATCGGGCACAACGACGCGCATTTGTCGCCAGTCACCAGGGATGGACACTGGAACAATGACGTAACGCGATATGGTCGGATGAATCGCGATTTTAACTGTACTATGCCAATGGGAGGCACCGTGTAAGGCGCAGACCACATGGAGCGATGCATCCCGCCTGCCTCGAAGGTGTGGCCCAGGGCGCTGGTGTGTCTGTTATAGTCTGGGGTGCATTTTCCTGGTATGGAATGGGCCCCCTAGTTGTTCTGGAAGAGACTTTGAATGGTACGCGGTATGTTGAGCTGCTCGGAGACCATCTCCACCCATTTTTGGTCTTCCAGCGCCCAGACGGTTCTGCGGTGTTTCAAGATGATAACGCGCCGCCACATCGCTCCCACGTCGCCCGGGAATGAATCCAGGAACATGCGTGGCCACTCAGGAACCCCGATATGAACCCTATCGAGCATATCTCGGATGCCCTGGAACGCAGGCTCCGTGCCATGGATCCTGCACCCACGAACAGACCAGCATTGGCGACCGCTCTGCAAACGATTTGGTGTCAGCTGCGTCCAAAGGACTACCAGGGACTTGTCGACTCACTTCCACGGCGTCTCACTGCAGTTCGCAGGGCCAGAGCAGGCATACACGCGGTTAGGTGACTATCCCATGACATTTGCTAAGTCAGTGTACATCCCATCACCGATCTATAAGTAATTTTACTTGCCACGACTACCTTTGTACGTGGGCACATCTCGAATAACATTTTTGAGGACAGATTACATTTGCGTCTATCACGAACCGAATCATACTTACATCCAGAATTTAATGGAGTTAATTTCTATTGAGTTACAAAGAGAAAGTAACCGTTCACTCAATATGTGACCGACCTTTCGATCAGAAGTTACTCCTTTATGTCCGTAACAGTAGCTACATACATGCATTACTATTCGGAAAGAAAATCCTGAAACCACTTCAGAAGCAGCCATTAGAAAATTGTCGATGTTAATAGCTATTCCTTTCACAAGCAGTGGACTTTTAAAGCAAACATTGCCGGAGAACACCACAAAAACCAAAACCAATAATTCGAAATATCCTAATTAGCAGACCTCAGAGAAACAGCATCCTGAACAGGGAAAATATAGACCGCACGCTAATGAGTTGATGGAGGTAGTGTCCGACAAGTGGGTTTTTTGGTTTCCACCAAATTTTCTCCCTTACCTTCGCAGAAAAGTATGCTATCAAAGTCAGCTCCATTTATAAATAGCTCTGTGCCATTTTATGTTCCCCCTATAACAGAATAGACTATATTATGTGTATTTAAAATCAAATTACTTACCATTTTGACCAGTTTGGTTAAGTACAAAGTGCTTTAATAATGAGAATGTGTCATGCCTATTGAGGCATCTCAGCAAGTTCCTTTCATGAAAGCGCCTCTCTCTCACAATGTATTATCATAAAAATTGTAACAAATTACAGGAGAAAAAGGGGGGTGGGGGCTAAATAGCATTAGTACGTGTTTCGAAGAGGCAAGCAACCTTGTAGTAGCGGAGTGAAGTAGCTCTGTCTCCCTCTACAACTGAAATTTAATAACAGACCGGGTAGTAATTGGATTTTAGCCTCTTAAAAGCATACACGAGAGGACACACACATACACACAACGCAGCATGCTTTTAAGTTTTAATTGTCTGCTGTATGCAAGCAAGAAGCAGGCAGACTGAATTAAAAAAAGTTGAAGCTGTGTGTGTGTATGCCGGTACACAAAAACAAATTAGTGTGAAAGCTACCCTTTGCAGACAAAGAAGATGGGAGCTCTTCTTTCATTACATTATGCAGTACACTATCGGCGGAGGTAATTATTGTATACTTCAAAATATTGATACACACTAAAAGCAACGACAAAACAATTAAGGTCACTGCATTTTTCAGCATAAGACTATTAATTTTTTTCTAGTCATATTTATCCAACTAATAGGTAATAATCAAGCGCCCTTTTGCAGGAATACAAGAACACTTTAGGAACAGCCTGGCCGAGGCGATAAAGGGGTGCTCGGTTCGCTCGGAAGAACGTGGGTTCGAATCCCCGTCAGGAAGTCGTAAAATTTAAGAAATGAGATTTCCACTTCCGGAGGTGCATATGGCCCTGAGGTACACTCAGCCTACACCAAAAATGAGTACCAGGTTAATTCCTGGGGCAAATGTGGCCGGGCGTAGAGCTAACCACTCTACCCTATCAAATGCCGAGGTTACGGATAGTGGAAGCCTTTACATTCCACCCCTCCAAGGGCCTTCATGACTGTACGGAGAAGACTTTGCTTTGCAGGAACACTTACAAAGAACTCAATTTTTTAAATACGAGATTTTATTCGTAAACTCAAGACCAACAATATACAGCATGTGAATAACATTAAGATATATATATATAAATGCTAAGAGATGAGAGTAATAAGAAAACTATGGAGAAATTCAAGAATATATGTATCCAGTCATGAGAAGAACACGTGATAAATTAACAAAAAGAGAATACATGGGAATGATACGGTGGCTGATGACAGTTTATAAAAATATGGCATTAAGAAGATGCGAATACATTTTTATTGTGTGAGGAGTTACGAAATACACATTTCTTGAGAGTGTGAAATTACAAGAGAATTACGAGTTAAATATTTGGAAATAGAGGAAAGAAAGAAAAAAGAAAGAGAATTTGAATATTATATTATTGTCAAAATAAAGTAAACTCGTGTCCTCATCCCGAGGTGGTGCAGCTCTTTTCAGGCACACCCCCATTGGAGGTGAGCTGCATGTACCATTTGAACCATATACCAGCCCTCCTGCCATTCTTAAATTTCTGGCAGTACTGGGAATCGAACCCGGGCCCCCGAGGACGGCAACTAATTACACTAACCATTACGCTACGGAGGCGGACGTCAAAATAATGAAGAGGGAAGGGAGAAGGTCAAGGAAACTACTGAAGATATTGATAATTGTCAAAACGCTTATGTATGGGAGAAAAAACAAAGTGGTGAATGAGGGAATGGTACATGCAGTGAAAGTGCGAGAAGTCAGGGAATTAACCTTGGCAAGTAAAAATCAGAAAACAGTGGAATCAGCAAGAGTATGCATGGTTAAATGTATTACAGGACAGTTAAATTACACATACAGAAATGCATGTTATTAATGTTTCAGGGTGAATCAAGTCTCGTCTCTGCTGCTTCGGACAACTGAAGTTGGAAGAGAGACTCCAAAACTGATGCTGTACATTAAATAAACAGGTAAAAATTGGTCTTATTTGTGTGGAAAACATGTACAGAAAATTATTAATCCCAATAATCATAACGAGGTTTTGTAACCATGTATGTACAAAATAACAATTTTGACTCACAAGTATGGAACAATATAGAGTCAAAGTTAGTAATGAGTAAGGTCGACAATAAGCGTAATTTTAGTACCCTGAATAATGTTTAAATATCTTCGATGTGAGCCCAAACTTTGAAATAAGGAGATGAATCAGTCAAGAAATTGAAGATGTTATTCTGATTTTGTGAGGGGTACCTTCAAATTAAAACATTGCCAGCCTACGGTTGAATGTTACATTTAGTGTACTCTGCTTTACGGGGTCGAAGCTTGGACATTAAAACAGGCCACCATCAAACGACTGCAAGCCCTATAGAGACTTCAGCTTCGTAGAAGGATGCTCGGTCTCTCGTGGGATTAATAAACAGGAATTACGAAGAGGAAACTATAAAATAAAACTGGTGACCACCATCAAATGTAGAAAACTACACATCTAGGACATATGTTATGTGGTAATTCTGAAAAGTAAAACTGAAGGGCCAGAGGAGCTGGTACAAGGCGAATGTCATGAGGGGCATTCCATACGAAATCGAACAGCAAAACCAATCAATACTTTTAAAATTTTAAAATAAAATAAAAATGATACACTATTCGTAAGTAAATTTCAGTTTCCACACATTTTTATTTGTTTTCATCTATTTTTTTAATCATCTTTCATTATCATTCCCTGTAAATGTTCGTTGCTTTTCTTTGGTTGTTATGTACTCTACGTTAAAACTGAACTGCGTCGCAGACATTACCACCAGATTATTCCTAATAAATAATAATAATAATAATAATAATAATAATAATAATAATAATAATAATAATAATAATAATAATAAATAAAAAGGTGATTAAACCAGAAGCACTGTATGCAGCAGGAACACTAAACATGAATTTCAAGGGCCAGATGGAGAAACTCGAGCTAAAAGAAAGGAACAAAATTTCAGGATAAGAAAATATAGGCCTACATCAAGAATGAAACACTCTACAAGAAAATTTAAAAACTCTCAGATACTATGCGAAAAAGAAGTATACATTTTTACGGACAACTTCTCAGAATGAACTCCCAACAGATTAACCAAGTAAATCTTTGACTTCTTCCGTAACCGCAAAACAAAACCCAACTGGTTTAAAAAAAACTGAAAAAGACCTAGTAGAATTAAAAATTACAGAAAATTCACTATTATATCGAACAGGTAAAGTAATAATTAAAGACGAAAATCTACATTAAAAGTCAAACCTATTATCTCGGAAGAGGAGAGAAATCGAATATCAGAAGGAATGAAAAAATACCGGGCACTAAGAAAATAACACAGAGAGAAATGAGTGATTCAACGTAGCCTAAGGAGGGTGAAACGAAATAATAATAATAATAATAATAATAATAATAATAATAATAATAATACAAAATTATTGGTCTAGATATTTACAAACAAAAATATTCATACTAATGAGGTAACTGCCAACATCAAACATAATTATAATGTTCTTCCTTCACCAAAATTATTTACTACTTACGGACAGTGGACGAGCATTGTTTTAAACATCTGTCATGAAGCTTCGTTACTCACCTAGAAAAAAAATACGAAAAACCAGATAAGTTCTTCCGCTTAACAGTTTTTTGATAAGTTAACATACAGGTTATTTCCATGAAATTAAAATACAACATTCACTCATACACACAGTTTCAATCATTTCAGACAAAATGAAAGGGTGGTTCTAATGATTTAAAAAAATTACATGTAGTGAATGCTACCTCATACTGTACTATGTCCTTTCAAGTAATACATCTTATCAATAAATTTGCGTAGTTGTATTATGTTAAGAAAGTGTCTTGTAGTTTTCAGAGCAGTTTGTAACAAATGGTGATATTTTTACTCGTTCTAGAAATCAAAGGAACTTTGGTTTAGGGTTAGAGAAAACTAGGACTTGTGGCCTAAACTACGTCAAGTAAAACAAGGTTGGTTAAATAACTAAATAACTAAATAAATAAATAAATAAATAAATAAATAAATAAATAAATAAATAAATAAATAAATAAATTTTTCACCCGAATCCTTGGCTGAATGGTCAGCATAATGTTGTTCGGTTCAGAGGTCCCCGGTTCGATTCTCGAGCGAGCCGGGGATTTTAATTGATGATGGCTTATTCCTTTGGGGCGGGGAGTGGGTGAAAACAAACGTCTTGACCTAAGTTACATAAAACATACCACGCTACCATCGACCACAGACGCTATTACATTCATGCAGGGTTGACATCAGGAAGGGCCTACTGTCGTAAAACTAGGCCAAATCCTCATAAATGGGGAAGAGAAATCATAATACGTAGTAAGAGAAATAAATACACTGAGCGAGCTGGCTACGCGGTTTGTGTTATGTAGCTGTAAATCGTGCAATGTCGGGAGATAGTAGTTCGAACTCCGCTGTTGGCAGCAGTGACTGAAGATGGTTTTCCGTCATTTCCCAGTTTCACACCAGCCAAATGCTGGGACTCTACCTTAAACGAGACCAAGCTCACTTCCTTTGCACTCCTAGACCTTTCCTCTCCCACCGTCACCATGAAACATATCTGTGTCGCTGCCAGGCAAAGCAAATTTTAAAAAAAACCTAAAACTACAAACATGCTTTTTAAACAAGACTGGGGACAGTCTTCAGTAAATAATAAGTCTCCAATTTTCAAAAATTGCAGCACAGCTGAACTGTAAGTATCCAAGTGTTAATATATAGAAAGAAAGATCTTCATTGGGGTAATCACATAAATTGGATTGTAAATAACGGTTACAGATATCTGCACATCGTTATGAGGGTATTTAGAGGTTTTAGTAAGGATGTAAAAGAGAGGGCATGTAAGTCCCTGGTAAGACCCCCAACTAGAGTATGGTTCCAGTATATGGGACCCCTCACCAGGATTACTCGATTCAAGAACTGGAAAAAATCCGAAGAAAATCAGATCGATTTGTTCTGGGTGATTTCCGACAACATTGTAGCATTACGAAAATATTGCAAAGGTTGGACTGGGCAGACTTGGGAGAAAGAAGATGAGCTGCTCGACTAAGTGGTATCTTCCGAGCTGTCAGCGGAGAGATGGCGTGGAATGACATTAGCTCGAGTGGTGTTTTAAAAAGTAGATCATAATGTGAAGAAAAAATTGGAATTCAAGAGAATAAATTGGGGTAAATATTCGTTTATTGACGGGGAGTTAGGGATTTGTATAATTTACCAAGGGATGATCATGATCAGTCTTTATGCTCATTGGTGAGCGTCGAGACCTCGTAAGTCTATCATTTCTGCGTTGCAACCTTTACGAGATGCTTCCATCCGGAGCGGATTTCTGCTTTCCTAAACATGATCTGAAGAGGTAGGCCAGTGATGATCTTCGCCTTCAATTTTGCCTTGTACCGGGCGAGTTGGCCGTACGCGTAGAGGCGCGCGGCTGTGAGCTTGCATCCGGGAGATAGTAGGTTCGAATCCCACTATCGGCAGCCCTGAAAATGGTTTTCCGTGGTTTCCCATTTTCACACCAGGCAAATGCTGGGGCTGTACCTTAATTAAGGCCACGGCCGCTTCCTTCCAACTCCTAGGCCTTTCCTATCCCATCGTCGCCATAAGACCTATCTGTGTCGGTGCGACGTAAAGCCCCTAGCAAAAAAAAAAAAAAAATTTGCCTTGCAAAAGGGTCTTTCCGAAGTTCTCTCCTTCTCTTGTGAAAATGTGACCGAGGAACTGGAGGTAACACTCACACGGGAAGATAGACATTTCTTGATGCTCAGTTCGTTCAGAATGCACACACTGGTTCTTCTTTCCATCCAGAGTACACGCACCATTCTCCGCCAACACCATATCTCAAAGGCATCAATTCGACTTTTGTCTCTAGCATTCACGGTCCAGGTCTCACAGCCGTACAAAAATACTGAGAACACTAGTGATTCCCCGAAGCGCACCTTCGTAGCTTTTGATATTGTCCGGTTCTGCCAGATCATATTGAGTTTAACCACTGCAGCACAACCTATAGCAATACGTCTTTTGATCTTTATTGCACACCTTCCCGTGTCGTTGATGATTGACGCAAGGTATACAAATTCCTTTACTATCTCCAGGTCCTTTAGACATCCTGTAAGTTGGATTTGACCATGCCGATCAAGTACCATTAGTTTTCCCTTTTTCATGTTCATCTCTAGACCATAGTGAAGGCTAATATTCTTCAATCTTGTAACCAGGTCAGTGAGTTACTGTTCAAGGGGTAGCTTCAATAAATTTCTAAATTAATTGCAATTACAGCAGAAACTCGTTTATCCGGATTAAGTGGGACCGGAACTGAAACGGATAATCCAGAAATACTATTTAAAAAAAGTACAGTAGATGTTATATAATCTATTAACATAAGTTGTACAGTAATACCTTTTTCAATTGTACAAAAATTGAAAAATACTTTTCCTACATTTACGACTCTGTTTTATGCACTAAAATAATGTGCAAGTTTTTTTTTCTGTTTTACATTTGTATAGATAGATAGATAGATAGATAACTCTTTATTGCCACCCTAGTTTGCACCATCGGTTACAGACAATAAAGAGCATAAAATACACATGAACCCAAAAAACCAAACAAAACAATATAAACCAAACAAAACAAAACCATATAAACTAACATACTATTATATATAATATAAAGCTCTAACTATCTACATTAAAACTATTAACTAAGAACCCAAAAAAAACCGCACAAAATAATATAAACCAAACAATACAATTACTATCTACTCTACTTATTTAGTGGTGTCAATGTCGGCGGAATCCAGCCTAACACTGCACCAACTTGTCTAAAACTATTGAGATGCCTCTGGTATGCGAGGAACTCCTCCGCATGTAAGGGCATCCCCTATCTACTCTCTACAGCTAACTATACATAATAATAAAATATAAAAAAAACCTCGGCTGCATGCGGCATTCCCTGTGAGAAGAGAGCCATCCCACCCTGGCCGCTTCAGCCACATTTGTATAGCGTTTGCGCGCAGCACGATCACGCAGACGTTTTACTAACAACAGTTCCGCCGGTGTGGTTTCAGTCTAGGATTTTAAATAGGCTATCAGTTTGTCCCGCTGCATTGTTGCCTTTTCATGTGTCATTGTTTCTTCTGATGGAGCGCTGGTTTCATTTTGGAATTCACCATCAGTGAATTAGTACAGCGTTTCATTCAAAAGACCGTGGATGCGAATACCACCTCAGCCGTCCTGAGAATGGTTTTGCACGGTTTACCATGCTCAATTCCAAGCGAATGCCGGAACGGTACCTCTGATAGACCGTGGCCGAATTACTTCCAATTTCTGTCATTGGCGTTGAAGACATTCAATAAGAGTCGACCCCGTACAAGAAATACATACTGTACAAGTAAACATACCTTCCTCCGAGCCGAGTGGCTCCGGTTGAGGAGCTGGCCTTCTGACCCCAACTTAAAAGGTTCGATCTTAGCTCAGTCCAGTGGTATTTGAAAGTACTCAAATACGTCAGCCTCGTGTCGGCAGATTTACTGGCACGTAAAGGAACTCCTGAGGGACAAAATTACGGAATCTCGGCGTTTCCGAAAACCGAAAAAGTTGTTAGTGGGACGAAAAGTAAATAACATTATTATTTTTATTATTATTATTATTAAAATACATTTTTATTATTAAAAATACATTATTATTTTTGATCCGAATAAACCGGAGATCCGGATTAATGAGGGTCGGATAAACGAGGTTATTGTGTATTTGAGAAGAGTAAATAAAACACAATGGTGATTGATTGAGCAGCCAACCAACATACGAAAATAAACATTAAATGTATTTTTTCAAGGTTCTCGTTGGCCGCAAAAGGTCAACAGGAAGGAGTGCGCTGAGGATGCCGTTACAGGATGGCGCCGAGAGGGATTTCAACAGCGGGAGAGCAAGCAGGTTGTAAAAACCTGAGCTGAAGGAAGGAGATTGCGCCTCAGGGTCAACTCATTCATGAATGAACCGAGAAGAGAGAGGGAAAGATATAGTGGCTTTCTTTATTATTTCCTTTTCTCCTTTTCTTGTCCAGTGTCCAATAAAAGAAGTGTTAGCTATGCTTGTCACGATTTCTGTTCTATTACGCCGCTGCTGTTGGTAACCGAACTGCTGTACAGACTAAAACCAGCCAGCACTTTCTTGTTCTCTGGCGAGATTATTTATCTGTTCATTAACATGCATAATCATCAAAAGTTACTCTTTTTTTCTAAAATAAAGAGGAAAGGTGGTTCTTAAAAGAGAAAAAAATATATATAATCGTGGGAAATTATTGTCGAGAAATTACGTCCTGTTCAAGCTAAATTTTTATTAACCACGCCAAGGCAGTTTGTCGCGACATGATCTATTTCCCAACAAGACTTGGGAGTAATAAATAAGTTACAAGATTGCGAGCAACTGCAAAATGACCTCGATAATGTTGCGAGATGGACAGTGCGCAATGATAAACGGAGTTAAAAGTCAGATTGTAAGTTTTACAAATAGGAAAAGTCCTCTCAGTTTTAATTACTGCTTTGGTGGGGTGAAAGTTCCTTATGAGGATCACTGTAAGTACCTAGATGTTAATATAAGGAAAGATCTTCATTGGAGTAAATACACCCACGGGATTGTAAATAAAGGGTACAGATCTCTGCACACGGTTATGAGGGTGTTTAAGGGTTGTAGTAAGGATGTTAAGGAGAGGACATAACTCTGGTAAGACCGCAACTAGAGTACGGTTCCAGCGTACAGGACCCTCACCAGGATTACTTGATTCAAGAACTGGAAACAATCCAAAGAAAAGTACAGTACGCGAACTTTTTCTTGATACCTGACATCCCTAGTGCTGAATCCGAACTTGATATCAAGAAAACATTTGTTTTCTGGGTGATTTCCGACAGAAGAGTAGCGCTACAAAAAATGTTCCAAAGTTTGGGCTGGGGAGACTTGGGAGAAAGGAGACGAGCTGATCGACTAACTGGTATGTTCTCCGGCCCTGCGTTGTAGGGGGCAACGCGTCCGCCTGTCACCCGGCAGCCCCAGGTTCGATTCCAGACCGGGACAGGGGTTTTTAATTGTAAATTATTAATATCCCTGGCCTGGGGACTGAGTATTTGTGTCGTCCTTAATGTCCCTTTCCTCACATTCAACGCTCTACACTTCCGCAATTAGAATTACACGCAGCTTCATATCATATGGTGCGAGTAGCGGCAAAAGATCTACAGAGTTCGAAGCCACGAACAAATATCTTTTTTTTAAAGTGGTATGTTCCGAGCTGTCAGCGGAGAGATGGCGTGGAATGACATTACTAGACGAATACGTTTGAGTGGTGTCTTTAAAAGTAGTAAATATTACAATATGAAGATAGCGTTGGAATACAAGAGGACAATTTGGGGGCAAATATTCGTTTATAGGAAGGGGAGTTAGGGATTAGGATAGCCTACCAAGGTAGATATTCAATAAATTTCCAATTCCTTTGCAATCATTTACAAAAAGGCTAGGAAAACAACACATAGGGAATCTGCTATTTGCCGGGCTGAGTGGCTCAGACGGTTAAGGTGCTGGCCTTCTGACCCCAACTTGGCAGGTTCGATCCTGGCTCAGTCCGGTGGTATTTGAAGGTGCTCAAATACGTCAGCCTCGTGTCGGTAGATTTACTGACACGTAAAAGAACTCCTGCGGGACTAAATTCCCGCACATTGGAGTCTCCAAAACAGTAAAAGAGTAGTTAGAGAGGCGTAAAGCAAATAACATTATTATTATTATTATTATTATTATTATTATTATTATTATTATTATTAATCTGCTATCTCGGCGACTAACCTAAATGCAGACCAGTAGTCACTGATTGATTGATTGATTGATTGATTGATTGATTGATTGATTGATTGATTGAAGTGGCACATTAAAGTAACATTATTTTAAAGTATACGCCCTGCGTGTTTGAAATTTGACGTGGTTTTTTTTCTTTTCCAAATTTTATTTTCCTTCTCATGAATGAAGATAGTACTTATTTCTGTTGACGTTGTATGAACCAAAGCGTAAGCCTCTGTGGATCAGGTGGCAGCGCGCCGACCTCTCACCGCTGGGTTTCGTGGTTCCAATCCTGCTCACTCCATAAGAGATTTGTGATGGACAAAACGGAGATGGGGCAGGTTTCTCTCCGAGTACTCCGGTTTTCCCTGCCATCTTTTTTTTCCCAACACCACTCTCCAACATCATTTCATATGTCCATCCACAGGAGTGCGACAAGCTTCGGCAGTCGGCACAATTCCTATCCTCGCCGCTATATCGTTGCTTCATTCATTCCCTTCCTGACCCGGCCGAATAACTGGAACCAGGCTATGGATTTTCATTGTATGAACCATAAAGGCAGTACTGGAAATATTTGATCTAAATTTCTCTATTGCCTTACATGAATATGTAAAGTTCCTTTTCTTCCGATTGTACCAAACACGCATCGGTTAGGCATACTACGATTTTTTTTTTCTAGTTGCTTTACGTCGAACCGACACAGGTAGGTCTTATGGCGGCGATGGGACAGGAAAGGGCTAGGAGTGGGAAGGAAGCGGCCGTGGCCTTAAGGTACAACCCCAGCATTTGCCTGGTGTGAAAATGGGAAACCACAGAAAACCATTTTCAGGGCTGCCGACAGAGGGGTTCGAACCTACTATCTCCCGAATACTGATACTAAGAATAAAACTCTTTTCTTTCTATATAAAATAAACCTGAACGTTATAAAAATATCTGAAGTAGAGAGATATACAAGTCAGATTATAAACCAGTGTACTTTTCATTTTCAGTATTTGCTTCACGTCGCACTGACACACATTATGGCGACGATGGAATAGGAAAGGGCTAGGAGTGGGAAGGAAGCGGCCGCAACCTTAATTAAGGTACAAACCCGGCATTTGTCTGGGGTGAAAATAGGAAACCACGGAAAACCATCTTCAGGGCTGCCGACAGTGGGGTTCGAACCCACTACCTTCCGAATGCAATCTAACAGCTGTACGCCCCTTACCGCATGGCCAACTCGCTCGGTCAGTGCAATTTTTATTTCCTCAGATATTATATGTCTGATCCTTACACAGTGCCGACCCCTATAAACCAGGAAAAGAGCCATGGAGTGGAATAAGAATAAATAAAGTAGTAGCAGAAATAAATAAACTGAGCGGGGGGGGGGGGGGGCGGGCGAGGTTCGCGGTTTGCTCACCATGTAACAGTCAAGGTCGGGATCCACTCTACTGTCTGTAGCCCTAAAGATGGTTTTCTGTGGTTTACCAATTTCACACCAGTCAAATGATGGGGCTGGACTACGTTCGCTTCCTTCCCACTCCTAGCCCACCGTCACCACAAGACGCGACGTATAACTCTTTTTTTGCTAGTTGTTTTACGTCGCACCGACACAGATAGTTCTTACGGCGACGATGGGACAGTAAAGGGTTCGGAGTGGGAAGGAAGCGGCCGTGGCCTTAATTAAGGTACAGCCTGGTGTGAAAATGGGAAACCACGGAAAACCATTTTCAAGGCTGCCGACCGTGGGGTTCGAACCTACTATCTCCCGAATACTGGATACTACGTATAACTAACTAACTAACTACGTAAATAAATATTAAATAAAGAAAGAATTATAGATCAAGACGTCCACAAGAGAACCACTTTCAGAAACAAGATACACACATTTGAGGAGTTCCTAGAGCAAGAAACAGCGACCAACAAGAAACAACATTGGACGACTGAAAAAGAGAGAAGCTTTAAGCAAATGAAAGAAGGAATAACGGCGCCAAAGAAAACTTGGTCCATAGCTGGTCAAATTCGATTATGATAAATAAATTAACTTGTTCTCTCCTCATATCTGAAGAAACAACACAAATTAAATACCTGATCAAGCCAGAAGGATTATACACTACTGAAATCTTTGATTTAACAAATAGAGGATTTCCGGAACTGGAGAAGAAAGGAAGAAAGATCCAAAGGAAGATTCTGAAACTTATATCTGTTGGTGGACAACGAAGATTAAGACCTAGCAAATAATTAGAAAAAGAGACTGAAGGAATTATGAAGTCGATAAAGAAAACAGGAATGAACCAAGAAAGGTTGATTAGAAAGCTCCCTACACATTTCGACGGGGAAAAATTGTTTCCAGGTGGTTTATGAAGATACATACACAGATTGAGAAAATGGGTATTAGTCAGGAAGGCATTCAAAACAGGAACGCTTCCGACAAATAGTTACAGACGTCAGAGGCTTCCAAGGAGAATGGGAAACCACGGAAAACCATCTTCAGGAGTGCCTACAGAGGGGTTCAAACCCACATCTCCCGGAACCCTAACCGCACGCCCAACTCGCTCAGTTCAACTATTTCTAACCTGCACACTAAGCGAGATATGTACGGCCATCTTTATCATGAATTAACCTAATACTGTGTTCTGGTGTAGGATGAGTGAACATCCGGGCCATTATGTCTCTAGAGAAATAAAACTATCGCGTCTAAATTTGTACGACCTCCTGACGGGGAATCGAACCCACGTGTTTGCGGGTGAAATGAGCACGTTCTTACCACCTCAGCTTAGCAGCCCCTCTTCCTGGAAGGACTTCATAATAATCCAGTTTAATGGTGTTTTGGAGCATGATTTAGTATTACAACGAACTTCGAGTACAGTTCCTCTTAACACTTTGATTAAATAAAATAGAACACATTCTACTTCAAAACAGACACATTTTACTCTCTTCTTTAAGACACTTCATCGTAAAATCTCGCGGTACACTCATATGTCTTGCAGCTAAAGCGGAAGGATGGAACTCAAAACATAATTTCACATTCTGGAGATGTTTGCTAGTAACATCACGGGGGCAAAACATATTTCGTCTGAACTTTTAGAACGGCATAATCAAATCTTTCAATACTTGGCCGTCGCCCCGGCAACAGCTCTGTCAAAATCAGTTTAGAAAAAGGGCGTCAATCTCCCTTGCTGGAAGTGTGGGGGCCGCCTTATTCGCAGTTTCCTGTAGCATGCCCTCCGCGAACTCAATTCTATTCAGAACACCGCTTCTTCCTTTTAGCAACAATGTCCTAAACAAGACAGATCCTTCGCACATCAGGAGGGGGAAAGAAATACTAAACTTCATTTTCACGGGCTCTGAGTGGTACCTCTGTTTGGATATCGTGATCATCAGATCTATCTACTTACTGTGTCTTCATCTGGCTTCTCTGAGAGTTTGTCAAGAAGGAAGCCATATTTTCCAGAGTCAATTCATTTAAATGTAACTTAAAATCTTTTCAGTCTTTCCAACACATAAGTTAAATAAAGGAGGAATAAAAATGCTTCTTCATAAGCACTACTAAGGACCACAGAGTTCGTATCTTCTCGTTATTTGGCCTTCTGTTTTCTCTTCCTGTACTCTTCCATTTTCTGGCTGTGAGTCAGCTTTCTTTCCTCCGTCAATATAAATCTGCTGGTTCCTGTGTTCTTCCTTCTATTAAGTGACATTGGAAAGATTTCCCGCTGGATAGCTTTCCGAAACTGTGGGCGGTCACACATTGATATGCGCATCAAACCATCGTCGCATTTAATCCCTGCTAACGGAGGACGTTTTGGACATTTCAAGTGGTATGCTGATATGTTCTGTTTCTTTGCGTTTCCCTTAATCAATGCACCATGTAGAGTTGCAACAAGCCTGAAATGGCAATAATTATAGGCGAGTTGCATACCACTCTTTATGCTCAACGATAAATATAACTATTTGTTTAAATATTCATGCCGGCCCCGTGGTGTAGGGGTAGCGTGCCTGCCTCTCACCCGGAGGCCCCGGGTTCGATTCCCGGCCAGGTCAGGGATTTTTACCTGGACCTGAGGGCTGGTTCGAGATCCACTCAGCCTACGTGATTAGAATTGAGGAGCTATCTGACGGTGAGATAGCGGCCCCGGTCTAAAAAGCCAAGAATAACGGCCGAGAGGATTCGTCGTGCTGACCACACGACCCCTCGTAATCTGCAGGCCTTCGGGCTGAGCAGCGGTCGCTTGGTAGGCCAAGGCCCTTCAAGGGCTGTGGTGCCATGGGGTTTGGTTTGGTTTAAATATTCATAAATTTCTGTGGAGATGTTGCTTGACAGTAGAGTTTACCAAACAAAGCGCAGAGCGCATGCGCTGGGTTATTGATTTTACGTGAGTGGATCGGAGATCTTTACAATGTCATATGTTTTCAAGTCTTTCATATAGAAGGTTAGTTCAACCTAGCTTTATTTCAAGTACAAAATTGCTTATTGTGCAGTTGGTGAAGTGACTTTGAGGGGATGTGCCGCGTGGTTGTGGAAAGGCGAGAATGAGGTTTGAATTGAGATGTTACCCAATAGAAGTGGAAATGGTACGTTCATTCGTCACCAGATGGCTCCCCGGACGAGGTACAGCGCTAGCGTTCGAAGCGGAAGCAGGCCGAACCATCAGAATCGGTCTCAAAGGTTCACCCCAACAGGTGTACGCAAATTCAAACCTCACCGTTTTAGAAGCTTTTCTCGTGGACAGTCGAGATTTTCTTCTGATGACGCAGAGCAAAATTCTCTGCAAACGTAAAGAATTTCACATTATTTTCTTGACACGGCATAAGCCCAAAAGCCTATATCATGTCTATCATGAGCCTCATTAAGATTGTTTTCTGGCATATAATATTTATATTTCGGCATCGTCGAGCAAAAAAAGAGTTCTAACATGGAAATGTGTCCTGGAAGTTTGGCCACACCTTATTTTACACTGTATTTTAGAGAGAAAAAATATATATACTTTTTCCAAGCCTTCCTTGTAGCTTTCGATATTTAAACGGGCATTTAAAATGTCCTTGGTTTTTTGTTTTTCACACGGGCTTACAGATATTACATAGCTTTTCATTTACAAAAATTCACTCTATTCAAAGAAGAAGAAAAAACCGAAATGTGAATTTCCGATGATGTATACGGGTTTCTCACATTTCAGCAGTCATCATTCCAACTGACTGAGGCAGCATTCGATCCCCTAAAGTTGAGCACAAAACAGCTGGGCGCTTGACAACCATCGGGTTTGTTCAGGCGAAGCGAACTTCCCGTCTCACCAGAGAGTGCGCCAGTATCCACTGTTCAATGGGAACTTTCGAAGGCCACGACGAGTGTGTTCCTACCTGGCTCGGCTGCGACACCCTCCCAAAACCTCAGCAAACATCGTAAAAACAATACCCTCAGCTCACCTTTTCTTTTTCTATATGTATATATAAGTTCCACTAGATAAATACTTTTTTTTTCAAATACGCAATAAAAGTTCTTTCCCCTGCCTAACTCACTCTTCTACCCACAGAAAAAAGAATTCTTCTAAGGAAAAAGGCCGCTTCATCTTCTGTGTACCTTGCAATCAATTTTATGGCTTCTTAACAAGTTTCTCCACAAAATGTCATCGAGCTAGCATTTCCCAGACAATACAGTTCTACTCCCTTGAGCAACATGGGGTGGAGAAGAGTGAGTGAGTGAGTGTGTGTGTGTGTGTGTGTGTGTACAGTTCATGATGAATGTGTTCTCCAGAAGAGCGCTCATAATATGACCAGATCAGAAAAAGGCCATCATTTTGAACCAGCGCTGGTAGAAGCCAGAAGGCATTTAAACTAACTCAGTCTCGATCATAATCAACCTAGTTCTTTACGGAGGTTCAAATTGGTTTTCTTGGTTGCGGTAATCATTGCAATACTTCAGATTAAAGCACTGTAACGAACAGAATAGTTCAGTGCGTTGCAGCACACTTCTGAATTCGGAAGCGGGTTTGAATCCCACTGTCGACACCCCTGAAGATTGTTTTCACACCAGACAGTACGGTAGCTTCCAGTCTAACGCTAACACTGGCCTCTCCCATCGTTACCATTTCTTGTTATATGGCTTACTTTTATATAATATATCTATTAAGTAAATAAAGTAGGGCTATTCCTCTGGAAATGTTTCTTTATCACATGCCTTCTGCCGACCTATGAAAAAATACACAATTCTAGCCCTTCAGACAAGTAACTCAACATTGAAAACATCCAACAACGGATTTCAGCCACGAATTTTAGGTATATAAAATATAATGAAGTATGAGAATATATAAGAATGGGAAAAAACAAGTTGAAGCTGAGTTGGGAGAAGATCAATTTGGCTTCAGAAGAAATGTAGGAACACGTGAAGCAATCGTGACTTTACGTCTGATCTTAGAGGATCGAATCAAGAAGGACAAGCCCACGTACATAGCATTCGTAGATCTAGAAAAGGCATTCGTTAATGTTGATTGGACCAAGCTATTTATGATTCTGAAGATGATAGGGATCAGATACCGAGAACGAAGAATTATCTAAAATCTGTATAAAAATCAGTCTGCAGTGATAAGAATCGAGGGCTTTGAAAAAGAAGCAGCAATCCAGAAAGGAGTGAGGCAAGGCTGCAGTTTGTGCCTTCTCCTTTTCAATGTTTACACAGAACATGCAGTAAAGGAAATCAAAGAGAAATTTGGAAAGGGAATCACAGTCCAAGGAGAGGAAATCAAAACCTTGAGATTTGCCGATGATATTGTTATTTTATCTGAGACTGCAGAAGATCTCGAGAAGTTGCTGAATGGTATGGATGAAGTCTTGGGTAAGGAGTACAAGATGAAAATAAATAAGTCCAAAACAAAATTAATGGAGTGCAGTCGAACTAAGGCAGGTGATGCAGGAAATATTAGATTAGGAAATGAAGTCTTAAAGGAAGTAGATGAATATTGTTACTTGTGTAGTAAAGTAACTAACGATGGCAGAAGTAAGTAATAATATATAATAATGTTATTTGCTTTACGTCCCACTAACTACTTTCTAAGGTCTTCGGAGACGCCGAGGTGCCGGAATTTAGTCCCGCAGGAGTTCTTTAAAGTGCCAGTAAATCTACCGACACGGGGCTGTCGTATTTGAGCACCTTCAAATACCACCGGACTGAGCCAGGATCGAACCTGCCAAGTTGGGGTTAGAAGGCCAGCGCCTTAACCGTCTGAGCCACTCAGCCCGGCACGCAGAAGTAAGGAGGACATAAAATGCAGACTAGCACAAGCAAGGAAGAGCTTTCTTAAGAAAAGAAATGTGCTCACTTCAAACATTGATATCGGAATTAGAAAGATGTTTTTGAAGACTTTCGTGTGGAGCGTGGCATTGTATGGAAGTGAAACATGGACGATAACTAGCTCAGAAAGAAAGAGAATAGAAGCTTTTGAAATGTGGTGATACAGAAGAATGCTGAAGGTAAGATGGATAGATCGAATCACGAATGAGGAGATACTGAATCGAATTGGTGAGAGGAGATCGATTTGGCTAAATTTGACGAGAAGAAAAGATAGAATGATAGGACACATCTTAAGAGACCCAGGACTTGTTCAGTTGGTTTTTGAAGGAAGTGTAGGTGGTAAGAACGGTAGGGGTAGACCAAGGTATGACTATGACAAGCAGATTAGAGCAGATGTAGGATGCAATAGTTACGTAGAAATGAAAAGGTTAGCACAGGATAGGGTGGCATGGAGAGCTGCATCAAACCAGTCTATGGACTGATAACTCAAACACACGAGAATATATTCTGTATTCATTCCTAAAAATTACGATCCTTTCCTTAATCATCGTTATGCGATCGATTAGATTAGCAGTATGCCTTTTTCTACCACTACGAACGCTAATGTGAGTCAATGTAAAAGTTTCCCTGGCGTGGACATTTTTCAAATATCCAAAAACGCCTGAGGGTATTGACACAAGGAACACATTATTAGAAAGAATTATATTAAATACGTTAATTTGTCTACGATTTGAACCAAAAAAGAAAACTTAGTAAAGAAACAAGAGATTTTAGGCTGTTTTTTCGGTAATGTATTTAGGCCGGACGAGATTTTTCGAAATTTTTTAGTCTGACACAGCTATCCAAGGCTGCCAATTTGAAACCTTTCCGGGCCCCTTAGCCCTTCAACTTTCGGCACTATTGAGAATTTTGCTTAATTTTACGTTTTTCGTAGTATGGAGACCCCCACTTTGTTAAATGTTTCCAATATTACAATTTGTTTCAGTCTATAACAAAAAAGAAACTTCTTACCCCTTTACGAAAATCAAATTATTATAAATATGTCTCTCGGTCATGGGCATTCATTAACGGCTGCTCTTTTTTTCAGATGACCACCAGCAGTGTTGCCAACTTAGCGGATTTTCCGCTAAATTTGGCGAAATTAGAAGACTGTCAGCGGAGAAATGTATCATTTAGCGGACAGCGGAATTTTTGGCGGAATTCTAGATTTATTATAACGGAATTTAGTGTTTGATCCATTTTACATATTTTTTAAAAAAATTTGTACTCCAGTCTGTCTCCGAGCTATTCCGTATTTCCTGTCAGGAGCTAGCAGTCACATGAGGAAAACATGTTATTTTGATCTGATGTTATGAGATCATGGTATCAAATTTGTAATGCGTGCGGAATGGGTACTTATCTCTTACTTGACGAATTACGACAGATAATGAAACTGTGAGAGAGTAGTATTTATTTATGCTATGAAGGAAGACCGTTTTATGAAGTGACCGTTCTGTGTGTGGCCCTTGAGGTAGGGGATTCCTAGTTTTCACCCGGCAGTAAAACGCCCACAAGTTTTAGTTCGCCGGCTCGCAGGCAGGGGTTAATCTCAGTGAAACTCACAGATCAGATGAGTGCAGACATTTACTTTTTATTATTATTATTATTATTATTATTATTATTATTATTATTATTATTATTTTTATTGCTCATTATTTGAGATCGGATTTCTTAGCGGAATTTTAGCGGATTTTTAGTAGTATTTAGCGGATTTTGAAAATATAAGTTGGCAATACTGACCACCAGCAGTAAGACACAGCCTCCTGCATGGATGCCAGTGTTACAATACCGTCACACATTCTGTAATGCTAACTTCCGGAATGCAAATTTTCAGCTCTCTACCCCCGCCCCCCCCCCCCACTGCCCCTCAAAAAGTCTAAGACATGTTTATGTCAACATTTTGTTAACAACGGAATTTTGGGTGGTCGAGATACGATTTATGATACACGACAGAACAACATAGGAATTGTGCAATAATTCAGACATATATTTTGTCAGAAAAGAGGCCATCAATCGTGTTTTGTCCCATAAGGAAGCTATGTTCACCAGTACCATCAGATTAGGATGGCTGTTTTATGATCGGGATTCCGGAAGCTTATAGCTACCACCCTACGTAACACTGGACAGACAGGATGTTATGTGGTTTGTTATCATGGGAGAGGCCCAAATATGGGTGATCCTGTGGAAAATACATGACCACAGCTCATAGTGATATGGCATGTAGGAACGGCGATATAAAGAAACCACTAACACTGTCTTGTTGACACTTTATTCCGGAAAATGTTTACTGGTGTGTTCAAAGAAGAATTTCTTCCGTATAACAAATGTAATCATTAAAGCCCGGACTTTTATGCAGTAACAGGTTAGATTGCAAACTAGTTTGGTTAGTAGGAAGTGTCGGCCACCCGCTCTTCCACAATGTAGCAAGAGTAACAAATTATAGGGGTTCTGATGGACCATACGCCTAAAGTTTATGCAAACCCCATATCATAGTCGTTGTGAAGGTAGACTATACTTGCTACTTGCTTCAGTAATTTTGCACTCTAAACTATTAATGCATAAAAGTCCGGGCTCTAGACTAATCATTATCAATATTGATGTCTGTCATCTCATGAGGGATAACATTAACCTAACCTCACGGCCACCTTATGCCAGCAGTATATCAGAATGTCTACCCTATTATTCACACTGCTGCACCCAACATTCGGTGGGAAGTAACTGCAAGCAGTTAAGAATAAGATAATTCACATCGCCCGGTAAACATGGTTGACATGTTGTCCCCACTATGGAAAACTAGAGAAAGTGACGAATTTTATTATTTATATACTGTCTACCCTCTGACAAAATTTTACATCTGCAGCTCGTTCTTGATGGCTAACACATAAAAACAATCATTAAATATAAAAATTGATTTGACATGACTAATCACATAAAACGTTAAAACCTTATAGATGGACAATGGGTCAACAATTCTATTTTAACTATATAACATCACATAATTAATCATATACAATATAATGAACCCGTTTTGAGTATTTCTTGGCGTTGAATTTTCCTTCTTTCAGCTCTCCTAATTTTTTGACAATTTGTAAGATTCCTTAGCTTCCCACAGGAGGGACGACGTGTTCTCGTAGTCAAATACAGTATAGTGCACTAATCAATGATTTATATCTCGGGCAACTACTTTTGACGGAGAATCCGAGCTGCCAGAATTTTATCCTGCAGGAGCATTGGAAGACACAAGGCAAATTGAAGAGAGGAAGGAAGAGGTATCAGTAGACAGTGTAAAGGTGAACAGAAGCTATTGGAAGACAAAGAGAATGGCTGAAGACAGAACAGCGTGGAGAACTCATGCGAAGACCTGCCGATAGGCAGACTACCAGTTATGATGATGATGATGATGATGTTGCTTTACGTCGCACCGACACGGATAGGTCTTATGGCGACGATGGGACAGGAAAGGGCTAGGAGTGGGAAGGAAGCGGCCGAGGCCTTGATTAAGGTACAGCCCCAGCATTTGCCTGGTGAGAAAATGGGAAACCACGGAAAACCATTTTCAGGGCAGTGGGGTTCAAATCTACTATCTCCCGAATACTGGATACTGGCCGCACTTAAGCTACTGCAGCTATCGAGCTCGGTACTGACGTATTTGAGCACCTTCAAATACCACCGGACTAAGTCACAGGATCGAACCTGCCAAACTGGGATGATAACCAGCGGTCCAAGCGTTCGAGCCAATCAGCCAGGCAAAAAATGAAGGTTGGCATTTTATAGGCATCTAGCGAAAGCCAACTGAACAGAACATTTGAATATGCGTAGGATTACAGGCAGCTAATCGCGAAATAGGTGGAGGAGATTAATAAGGACGCAGAAGAGACCAATTCACACTAGAGTCAATAAGCAACAGAAGAGAATTCAAGAGTTAAGTCGAAAACTTCAAAGAATTAAGAGAATTGGCTAAGAAGTAAGCTCCGAGGAACGGAGGAACATAAGAAAGGAGGGAATGAACATTTCAGACTTCCGACTCACTAATTATTAATCACCAAAAGCTGATAAAGCTACACACGATGCGGTCGTATTTCTGAAACCTCAGAGTTAGTGTGTACGCGATTTATCAGTCAGGAGTGAACCAACAGGCCTATTAAGAAACCAATTCTTTTCCAGATATAATTTACTAGCAAATGACCAACCACACATTGCACAATGGTGTTCTCCGATAACTAATCAGATAAGGCAGTACAGTGTTGGATTAATATTTTGAATATTAGCTCATTTAAGTAAGAGTCAACATTTGTTTCAACTCATAGGCGTCAGGAAAACATTATAAGAGAAAAATCTGCAACGAAATTATATTTCGGCCAGTATCCAGTATGCGGGAGAGAGTAGGTTCGTACCTCACTGTCGACAGCCCTGAAAATGGTTTTCCGTGGTTTCTTCCCACTCCTAGTCCTTCCCTGTCCCATCGTCGCCATAAGACCTATATGTGCGACGTAAGCAACTAGAAAAAAAAATGTATTGTATAACCGGATAACAAATGCTCTCCAGCATCTCAATTTCTGCAGAAAGCTGGAGTTGTAACTAGATTTTGAATGTTTAATACCTAGAAGATTCTTGATGATGATTGTTGTTTAAAGGGGCCTAACAGCTAGGTCATCGTCCCCCAAGAGATGAACGAAACGAAAATTAAAATTTCAAAAGATATCCAATGATGATAAAAAATGATCGTGAGTTAAAAACAATTAGTGGATCCAATTCGCAATCACTTCATTACTGGGATGATGCTTGTTATCTAAAGGGGTCAAAAACCCAGGAAACTGGCCTCTCATAATGGCACCACTCACAGGTAACACAGACTTATGGTGTTTCGCACATAAGGGTACGACTCACAAGCAACGCAGTAGTGATTACATCCCTCCACAAAGAGTTGGCGTCAGGTAGGGCATCCGGCCGTAAAACAGTGCGAAATCAACATGCTTCTCACATAGCTGGACTAATCACGAGCACCGGTATTCCTGTGTTGTTCCTCACTTAGTGGACCTAATCATAGGACACGTATAGGCCCTACTCACGGTGTTTCACACATACTGGTACTACTACTCTCAGGAAAAGCAGCCCCATGGTTTTACTCAAATAGTGCTACTAATCACGGGCGCCAAACAAACCCGTGGCGTTTCATAACTTAGTGGCACTAATCACAGGCAACGTAGATCCATGGCGTTTCGCAGACCCGTCCTGACCACAGTAGAACCGACCTATGGAATGCACACGATGACCATTATCACAAACAACGCCCAGATCAGTAGTGTTTCTCGCATAATGGTACTGTTCCTATGTAACGTAGTCCCATGGCTTTCCTCGCAAGGTGGTACTTGTTTGCAAGTTGTTTAATAATAATAATAATAATAATAATAATAATAATAATAATAATAATAATATTTGCTTTACGTTCCACTAACTACTTTTTGGTTTTCGGTAACGCCGAGCTGCCGGAGTTTAGTCCCGCGGGAGTTCTTTTATGTGCCAGTAAGTCTACCGACACGAGGCTGACGTATTTGAGCACCTTCAAATACCACCGGACTGAGCCAGGATCGAACCTGCCACGTTGGGGTCAGAAGGCCAGCGCCTCAACCGTCTGAGCCACTCAGCCCGGCTGCAAGTTGTTTTACGTCGCACCGACACACATAAGTCTTAAGGCGACGATGGACAGGAAAGGGCTAGGAATGAGAAGGAAGCGTCCGTGACCTTAAGGTACAACCCCAGCATTTGCCTGGTGTGAAAATGGGAAACCACGGAAAACCATCTTCAGGGCTGCCGACAGTGGGGTTCGAACCCACTATCTCCCGAATACTGGATACTGGCTGCACTTAAGCGACTGCATCTATCGAGCTCGGTCAAGGTGGTACTAGTCGCAAGTAGCGTCGATCCATGGTGTTCCTCACGTAATGGTACTAATAACAAGTAGTCTCATGGTTCTAATGTCATCATCCCTTGGTCGCCCCTTTTAGTCGCCTCTTACGACAGGCAGGGGATACCGTGGGTATATTCTTCGTCTGCGTTCCTCCACCCACAGGGGGTAAGAAGATTATTTATCCAGCGAGCTTTCTTATTTATAACTTTTTAAATCTTAGTGGCTACTGTCTGATTTAAAAAGTTCGGATACTCTAATCTTTTATAAAAAAACGAATGGTTTCACCAATCTTAAACCTGATCATAGCAAATTATAGCTCCATTCATTTTGCGTTAAACAGTGGTATATACCTTTTTCTTCGTGTTTATTTCTGTGGCTGTTGTAATCGGAACGAAAAAAGAACGTGTTCTTTGGTATTCTACGGACAAACCTAGTATTTAAAACTACGTAACATCAAAACGCTTCATCCGAAGGCGAGAACATTTTAACATTTTAAGTGAGCCTCCGTAGCTCAGGCTACAGCGCGTCGGCCTCTCACCGCTGGGTTCTGTGGTTCATATCCAGATTTGTGCTGGACAGAGCGGAGGCGAGACAGGTTTTTTCCGGGTACTCCTGTTTTCCCTGTCATCTTTAATTCCAGCAACATTCTCCAGTACATTTCATTTCATCAGTCAGTCATTAATCATTACCCCAGAGGAGCGCGACAGGCTTCGGCAGCCGGCAAAATTCTTATCCTCGCCGCAAGATGGGGTTTCATTTATTCCATCCCTGACCCGGTCACTGACTGGAAAACAGGTTGTAGGACTTTTTATGGCCTCAAGTGTCCCAAACAAGATGTCTAACTTACAAGAATCTATCACAATACCTTAAAAAGTTATCATCAATTTAATTTCTAATGAGGTAGAGCCCGGATTTCCATGCAGTATCAAATCTCAAAATATGCATGCATTCATGCACTATCATATGGCAAAACATGCACAATAAACTGGAAAATATGCACTATCAAAATTCAGTTCCTTTTGAAACATGAACAAAAACTACCCTAATTTCTCCAAATTGTCTTGATTTAAGCTCATCCGTTTATCATTCAGCACATACTTAAGCACAGAAAATTATCTTTTTACATCACGAGAAGTGATAGATGCATAATTCAATGACGACATTTGGACAAAGTGAGGTCAAATTGTAATAATAATGTTATTTGTTTTACGTCCCACTAACTACTTTTTAAGGTCTTCGGAGACGCCGAGGTGCCGGAATTTAGTCCCGCAGGAGTTCCTTTACGTGCCAGTAAATCTACCGACACGGGGCTGTCGTATTTGAGCACCTTCAAATACCACCGGACTAGGTCAAATTGTACGTCTTTTGCATTTTCACCACAATACGTCTTTTATAAGCTTGAAGAATTCAAAATCAGGATTTGAACGAATTAGTTTGTTCAACTTATCTCTATCTGCGGCAGCTGCTTCTCCATGCGATGATTGCAGACACATTTGAATGTCCTCAATAAGTGGTAACGATTGCTTGCTGCGATAACGCAGACGTGTGACGATTGAGAGTTCCGGGTAGGACATTCCAGGATAACAACGGTAGAGTGTTCAATGAAAAACCAAAATTTGTAAGCTGCTATCCCAGTAACGCGGCGCCACAGAAGTGCGATACAAGGTTTCTTTTGTTCGTCTAACAGACGAAAAATGAGCCGTCAATGATTAATGCACAATTTACGGTTCAATTTATAGCAATGTACAACTGTAAAACTGGGACACCTTATTCCTAAGAATTAGATTTCGACGTGGGGCCTTCCGACTTACGTCATTGTTTACTCAAGCAACAGATAAGAAAGTATTTGGTTAATTGCATTATACTGTAGGACCTGTACCGTATGTAGGCTACTAACTATGGTTGTCACATAGGATGCCAGGAATACATTCTCTCCGTCTCTCAGTAATAGACATACTGTAGCCTACAACGTGAAAAATTGTCACAAATTCTGCAAACTAACATTCCGAAAATGCACTATGATGCAAGTTAACAATATATATGCGTCAAAGTCAGAATAAAAGTCATATTGTGCAATATTAAACGTCCAAATATGCGCTATTAAATCCAAAATCTTCCAAATATGCATTATGCATAAATTTTCTCCGAAAAATGCCAAAACATGCAAACATGCACGGAAAAAGAACGGTTATTTGGAATTGTTAAGCCGTAAAACGAATATTTGCAAAGTTTGAGAAGTGTAGCTAGCTTATTTAAAAACATGCATTTGCATGGAAATCCGGGGTCTACTAATGAGTATCAAGAGTTCTGCGAAGTCTAACAAAGCTTTGGTTTAACATCGTTATGAGCGCTGCAATGACTTTTCATGATCTTTTATAGAAAACCTATACACAGGCAGCAGTCGAGACTAACGAAAAGAAGAGACCGCATTTCGACTGCTCTTGGACTTAATTTTGTATTTTCCACGACCGCATCATTCAGTCCATAATATGGCAGCCCATGCGTTGTTTCTTTCAATTCTTTAAATGCATGGATTGTATGTTTAGTTAATAAACAAATCAGTGTCATAAGTATCGGTTTCAATATATATCAGATCATCTAAGCTGAATGGTGCTGAAGTGCAGTCCGTGCAGCCTGAGTGATTACAGCTGTGAAATCGGTGACATACTGAGGATCGGCTGAAAACGAACTGCAAGCGTCGATTTGGAAGGCAAAAGACGCTCGGCATGCGGATTTTCAGGGAGTAAAAGGAGAGAATGCAAGCTTACTGTAGGGAATAACAAGTGTGCTCTCGTCTGCACAACGGTATGTGATGTGGTTTGCATAAACATAAGGGGCCCACCAAACTCCTGTAACTTATGTTACTCTTGCGTCAATATGGAAGAACAGGCTAGATGACACATCCTAATGACCAACTTGCTTTGTAATCTAACCTATTACTGCCCAAAAATTCATGGTCGATTACTTCGGCAACGTCAGAACACTGAGGCACGACCGCCTCTTTGATAATATGTCTCCGTGCCATGGCCATCCACCAGTACTGTACATCACAGCCTGCAAGATCACATCGACCATCTGTACTCTAACGCCCCTCTTTGAAAATATGCATCTCAGTAATGGCCCTTCATCAATACTTCACACCACAGCCTGCACGGTTGCTAGGTAACAACGCGTCACACATATTTGTATCGCTAATTTTTGACGCAAATTTTCCAGATGAACCCCAACCACAAGATACATATATGTCAATTCAAATAATCTTCTACCGCTTTTGACAAAACCTAGAATGATTGTCTCTCGCACATGTGTATTTGAACCAGTTTTACGGCTTGATGGTCTTTCTGACGTCAACCCTAAGTCGAAGGTTGTATTCAGTATTGAGTGTTTCTGTGGTGCTTGGTGATCAGATGTGTATTGCAATTCCGAGCTAAAGGAATTAACCTGACGCAGCTTAGGTTTTCCCCCGGGGCGGGAATCGAACACGGGCCCTCTGTAAAATAAGGGCTCAACACTGAGACAAGGAGCAAGACTCTTCCCAGTACTAACATGATCGAAATATTACATACGTTTTCCTTCTACAATCGTTCAAGACAACGCTGAAACAAAACCGGTTGACAGGCGCAATTACACTGCAGATTTGATCGACGGGCTAAACTGCATAGACTATGAGAATCAAAAGTTGTCTGTGAAACGTTGGCAGTAATCCAGCGACTACAAAGGAGACCACTTTGAAGAACTAGAACCATTAGTCGATTGATTCTACACTCACTATCACAGCAAGCACCAATAATCAACATCATCAATGCCAGAAGACTTCAATGGGCTAGTCATCTTCTAAGGATGGAAAATGATAGGATGGTCTTACGAATCTTTAAAGAAGAACTAACAGGAAAAAGACAATGTAGCTCCTGGAAAAACGAAATCTTCAAGCTATGTAGACGTCTAAATGTGAACAATTGGCAAGAACTCGCCCAAAATAAAGGTTTTTTTTTTCCTAGTGGCTTTACGTCGCACTGACACAGATAGGTCTTATGGCGACGATGGAATAGGAAAGGCCTAGGAGTTGGAAGGAAGTGGCCGTGGCCTTAAGGTACAGCCCCAGCATTTGCCTGGTGTGAAAATGGGAAAACAGAGTTCAGTGGAGGCAATTTGTGAGATCGGCGCGGGGTCTTAATGTCCCATAGAAGCCTGCTGAGTGTGTGAGTATGTTGAAAAATATTTATTACTAAGGTTTTAATTACTGCTGGTCTTATGAGACGAGGGCATACCGGAATTTTTTCCTGGGAAAAAGAGAGTTATTATTTTACTTAGCACTACACATCTCTGTGCTTCTCTGGCCAGGTGCTTTACATCGGACAGGTTCTTCATATCGACCATCTCATCTCACTGGACACAGTAGCAGTAGGAGCTTGCCAAGAATAGCTTTGGGAGCTCTGGCAAGTAGCACTGAACACTGCCAGGAGTCTTGCTCCCAAAATGGACGTTACCTGTTCCTCTGATCATCATCATCATATCATCAGCCTTCAGCACGATCTCTCTGACGTTGTAGTTTCAGGTGCTCAGTGCTGGCTTCGACAAGCAGTAACACAAGGCAGGTAGGAATCGTGGTGGTGATGACTGTTTTTTTAAGCAGCAGAACCATGAAACCATTCTCGTATTAAACTTATCATAGGGCTACATATTTATTTATGGACCTTATACAGAAAGATCCAAAAATGTACTCACTCTTTGATAGTCCATATTTTCTGACAAATTTGAATTGCAGGTACAATTTTTGACACTGACAGAGAGCAATGTTTGAAACGACCACCAGCAACTTTTAAACCAATGTCGATGGCACCTAACTGCAGACTGAACTACAGCTGTCTGTGTACGTGGTGTTGTGGCAGCACATGACGCTACGATATGAATGGTTTGAGCATATGGTTCGTGAGGATAAGGAATTTTCAGAGAAATGTGTGGTTTGACAAGGCACAATTCAAATTTAACGGTATTGTCCACCACAGTGTTGTCTACTGTTGTCCTGTAAATCCTCACGTTCATGTGGAGAAATCATAGCATCATGTGCTGTTATTACGCCACATATACGAACAGCTGTAATTCGGTGCCATCTGCGATGTTTAGAAGCTGCTGGTGATCATTTCAAACTTACAACATTACTCTTATTCAGTGACATAAAATGCACTTGCAAGACAAATTTGTCAGAAAATATGGACTATCAAAGAGTGAGTACTTTGTCTGGACTCCTCTGTATTCCAAAAGAACAGAAACACACCACAACAAGCATAATTATACTATAAACCCTTTTCCATACCATGCCCGAGTTAACTCGGATGTCAACATCTTCCCCGCTGTCCCAAATACGAGTTAATTCGGATTTCAAGCAATGCGCTCTACTCCACTTCCGAGTTCAGTCTGACGCTGTAGTTCTGTTCAGACGATGGACGATTCATAAATCGACTTACGGTATTTTGACGATAATTATGCGCCTTGTTTCTTTCTGTCAGAGCTCTCTTCTAAGACGGGTGCTCAGTAGTGTAAAGAATGCATGAAGGAAGATTATATTGTACACGTGTTATAGAAAGATGAAAGCCTGACTTTTATGAGTGTAGTGAGTATAAGTTGCAGTAAATCAAGGTGTAGACATTCATCAGGCCATTGCCAATTTCTGGCAAACCAACCAAACGAAAACTACTGCTAATGTTGTCGTTCCGCGATTGTTCAGTAGCCGAGCAAATACAAAGTATTGTTAACCTAATTTCAACCAATGTCGAAACATCCAGAAAATACGGTATGGGATATGCATAAGGGTAAAAATAACTTGCGAGTGAAAAAGTTACGGAACTATTTATGCTGTTTACAAATGCACTGGTAAACCATTTATTTAGTATACACTACATGCTATTAGCTGCAAAAAGGTCTCGGGAGTTTCTCCGAAAAGCTGCGACACTATCACTCATCACAGAAAGAAACTGAAGGGCTCCGAATCATTAGGGTACCGACAAAAGAAAGTAAAAGGGTTTCTTAAATCTAATACCATCGGGGTCGGAAAAGAATAACAGTAGACCAAAGGAGGTCGTACAGTAAAGGTGAAAGTGACGAGCCTGGCATAAGTGGGAAGAATGCCAGACTGAACTAGAGGTCCTTTGGTCACCAACCGAATCTCCCAAGAGCCTGGCATAGCTTCCACTTATCTTTGGCAGAATCGTCACTATGCTGTCCATCCCGCTTGATGGCCGACCGGTCAGAGTCTTAACCTTCAGTCCTTGCGTTCGATTCCTAGTGTAATCGAGGAGTTTCGATCGTAAGCTGTTAATTTCCTATGCTCGGGGACTGGGCGTTTCTACTGTCACCAACATTCCCACAACTCGCAAAATACATAATACTATCCGCCACAACACTAGAACGCTCTTCCCCAGAGATAGCAGAATAATACAGTTATGTTTTACGTCCCACTAACTACTTTTGGCGGGTTTTGGAGACACCGAGGTGCCAAAATTTTGCCCCGCAGGAGTTTTTACGTGCCAGTAAATCTATCAACACGAGGCCGACGTATTTGAGCACCTTCAAATACCAACGGTCTGGCCAGGATCGAACTTGCCAACGTGAGCTCAGAAGGTCAGCGCACTACCGCCTGAGCTACATAGCCCGGCCCCACCTTCGCCGGAGGGCTGCAGCAAGCTAGCGATATATTGTTTGATGCAGCTCTCCATGTCACCCTATCGAGTGCTAACTTTTTCATTTCTACATAACTACTACATCCTATTTCTGCTCTAATCTCTTTAACATATTCATCCCTTGGTCTACCCCTACCGTTCTTAGCGCCTACACTTTCCTTAGAAAATCAACTGAGCAAGTCCTGCGTGTCTTATGATATGTCATTTCATTCTATCTCTTATTTTGGTCAAATTTCGCCAAATCGTTCTGCTCTCACGAATTCGACTCAATGTCTCTTTATTCGTGATTCGATCTAAAACCATCTCACCTTCAGCATTTTTCTGTAACACCACATTTCAAGAGCTTCCATGCTCTTTCTTTCCGAGTTAGGTATCGTTCATGTTTCACATCCATACAAAAGTCTTCAGAAACTTCTTTCTAATTCCTATATCACTGTTCAAAGTAAGCAAATTTGTTTTCTTAAGAAAGCTCTTCCTTTCTTGTGCTAGTCTGCATTTTATGTCCTCTTTATTTCTGCCATCGTTAGTAACAATATTGATCTACTTCTTTAAGACTGCATTTCCTAATCTAATATTTCCCACACCACCCGACTTCATTCGACTGCACTCCATTACTTATGTTTTCGATTTATTTATTTTGATCTTTTACTCCTCCAACACTTTATCCGGATCTTCTGCAGACTCGGATAAAATAATATCATCAGCAAATCTCAAGAGTTTACATTTCCTGTTTTTTGATTGTGATTCCTTTCCAAATTCCTCTTTGATTTCCTCTACCTCCTGTTCTCTAAGAGCATTAAAAAGGAGAGGGAGAAAACTGCAGCCTTGCATCACTAATAATAACCATCTGAAGTTCTTTCTTTCTTTCTTTCTTTCCTGTCAGACCTCCCTTGATGAACTTACTTTTCTGATTCCCAGTATGTTAGCTTTACGAGCATTAAGGAATCATTTTTCACACCATTCGTGGCCCTTCCCTTTGTTTAGCCGATACCTTCATATTTCAAAAGAGTCGGACGTCTTCCATTATTCCTCTTACAAATGGTATGAGAAGATGGTTGCCCAGCTGTACTCCCACTAAAAACAATCACCAAGAAAAAGAAGGAAGAAGAAGAAAGACGAGGAAGAAGGAGGAAGAAGAAAAAAAGATAAGAAAGGAAGGAGAAGAGCAGACGTCGAAGAGTAAGAAAATACGGAGGAGCAAGAAGAAGAAAAGGACGAGAAAGGAGGAAAAATACGGAGTAGAAAGAAGAAGAAGAAGAAAGGCGGAAACCTATTTGATTTTTTACGTCGCACCGACACACATAGGTCTTATGGCGACGATGGGATAGGAAACGCCTAGGAATGGGAAGGAAGCGGCCGTGGCCTTAATTAAGGTACAGCCCCAGCATTTGTCTGGTGTGAAAATGGGAAACCACGGAAAACCATCTTCAGGGCTGCCGACAGTGGGGTTCGAACCCACTCTCTCCTGGATGCAAGCTCACAGCTGCGCGCCCCTAACCGCACGGCCAACTCGCCCGGTAAGACGAGAAAGGAGGAAAAAGACGGAAGAGGAAGAAAAAGGAAAAACGAGAGAGGAGGAAAAGGACGGAGAAAGAAGAAGAAGAAGACTACTCTAGTCCCGGATCTCCAGCGAGGCAACGCTGCGCGCTGTACCACAGTGGTGGGGGCAGGGAGCAGGCGAGTACGAACAGAGCCACGCGACCAGTTTCATTCAGCAAAGCCTGAACATGGCCCGGGGCTCCTTCCATTCATGAGAACGTGGGAAAGTTAAAGTGATCTGCTGCTACACAGAGCGGGTCATCGCTCGAGCCAATTAACTTGCCTTCACCTTCAAGGCCATCATCTTGTACAACTCTCCAGCGGCATCTTGATAGTCGCCAGAACGGCCATATGATTTATGATATTCCACATCACTTTAAATATTTCTGACTGCAGCACACACTTAAGGAAATAACACGTATTTAAATACATATGTTTATTCGCTTTACATCCCACAAACTACGGTACTTTTAACAGTTTTCAGAGACGCCGAGGTGCGAGAATATTTTGAAGAATGTTACCATTTTTACTAACATGAGGCTGCTGTATTTGGGCACCTTCAAATGCTGCATATTGTGCCTAAGGAGAAAACCCATGAACACTATATAATAATAATAATAATAATAATAATAATAATAATAATAATAATAATAATAATAATAATAATAAATATAAGAGGCTAAGCACAGAAATGTATAGGTACAGCAAAAACGTACAGTTATAGACAGATTATTATTATTATTATTATTATTATTATTATTATTATTATTATTATTATTATTGTGGAGGTGATTCAATGATTCGTAATCGCTGTAAAGTGTAGCTTTGTCATGGTTTTCTCCTTCTTCCCAAGAACTACTTCATCCTCCACCTCCTCTCCCATTCTTCATCTGAGATGTTCAGCATCTTCTCTCGTCTCCCCCATTGGTGTTTCTCAACCCTGTTCCTGTAGCTTTCTCTGTTATTGAGTTCCAAAGTATTTGTTGGTGTATATTTATTTCTCCAGTTCTAATTCCCTTCCACCTCGATCTCCATCTCAGTCCAGTCTTTCCGGAGTTCGACAACGCACTTAGGTTCCCGTCTTTACTCTCGTCCTACCCGTTGTCTCCCAGTCAATCTCACCATAACAATTCTGACAACATGACCAGCAAATCTTGCTCCTTTGAGTCATAGTTCTTCTGAGATCGTCCTCTCATGTTTCGGTACAGTTCACTGCCTTACCTCCGTTCCGATCGCCAAACTTTTTTTTTTTTTTTTTTTTTTAGCTAGCATTATCTTCCTCGGGATTTTTCTCTCTTCTTTCTCCTGTCGTTCTGTTCCATGCCTTCCTAGTGTCGTCGTCTCGGCCGCGTACAGTTCTGCGTTCCTCATTGTTGCCTCTTCACAATCGTTGATATGTTTCTTTTATTGCACACTTCTCTTGTGTAGGACTCAGGGCATTGCATCGAAAGGGGACTGACTCAGGACCTATGAAACTACGAGGGGCATCTAATATAAACGGGATTTCATTTTTTATTTAAATGAATGAATGAATGAATGAATGAATGAATGAATGAATGAATTGAAAAGCACAAGGCAACTGCTATTTATTTTTCCACACACTTTCCTGCTTTCGAAATGCATTTGTCCCAGTGTATGGGCAGCTAATTTGATGGCCTCATCGTAAAAAGAACAGGGTCGTGTCACCAGCCAGTTGTACACACTCTCGTCACCTTCAAATCGTTGTCTCCTAGAGCTTCTTTAAGCGGTCCGAACAAGTGGAAATCACAGGGCGATAAGTCCGGGATGTAAAGAGGATGATCAAGTGTAGTCCAGTGCATTTCCTGTAGCTGGGAGACAGTCAGAGCTGCAATATGGGGCCGGCCATTGTCGAATCGGTTGGTCTCGTCTTCTGCGATATGCAACCCTCGCCTTGTTCAATAGCACCCAGTAGTAAGGAGCACTGATTGTGCGTCGCTCATGCGAAAATATCAATCAGCAAAATGTCTCGCCGATCGGAAGAAAACTGTTACAAGAACCTTGCCAGCTGACAGTCGAGTCTTGGCTTTCACTGGTGCTGCTTCCCCTTTCCTCCGCCACTCCTTACACACACACGCGCGCGTCCTTGACAATATTTGATCAACGAACTGTGCAGTCAAATCTCTGGCAAATTTCCGCCGCTGTAACTCCTTCACGGGCAAGAAATTTTATAATTATGCGTTGCGCAGTGGAGGGGTGCACCTGTTGCTCTGACATCGTGAGCGTTACTAAGGAAACTGCGGGAAATACCTAACAGCACGCTCTCCCCACCCCTAATGGTTCCGCCTAAGAATAACAGAAGCGCGGGGCCAGTTCTACCAACTGTTGATGTTCAGGAACAAAAATCCCGTTTATATTTGACTGACCTTCGTACCAAGAATGAAATAATAAGTTATCAAGAGTACGATGAGATGAAGCCTCCTTTATAAAATGAAAATAAGGCCTTCTATATGCCTCTCAGTCATGGCCATCATCAATACTTCACATCACAGCCTGCACGGCTGCTAGGTAACATTGCGTCAAACATTTTATATCGCTAATTTCAGATTATCCTTAGCCATAGGACATATTTATGTTAACAATAGGAGAATGGATGGAAAACACAGACGAGACGACCGCACACATGAACACAGAACTAGTGCTAATGACAGATAGCACGTCCTATTCTGGAGTTGTTGTACGGGCTTCCTGGAGCGTGAATTGCCCAGCGTTCTTCTGCTATTATATTACAATCATCTGAAGCAGTCTTGTGAGGCTTGGCGCCATACTCCTCTTCTCTGCGTCGTCTGCTGAGGTGCTGTCCAAACTTTCCGTCTTATAAACAGGGTCAGTCAGCTAAAACTGCTCGCTTCTGAAATCGAACCAATTCAGATATTGAAAATCCGGGAGTATGAGGCTCACAATGCGTAAACAATAGCCGAATAAACAGGACGAACACTGAGGTGTTGGTGGCGAAGATTATTATTATTATTATTATTATTATTATTATTATTCGTTCGGTACCGGCCATCTAAGAATCACGTTAAACAATCATGCACCTCCACTATCCTCCACCACATCAGCCTTTCACCTGCTAGTCTTTCTCTCTCCTCATTCCAGATGACGTTTCTATTCGTAGACTCCTGGGAACCCTTCCACATTTTGAGTTGATGCCTGCATATCTGCCTCTCGAATGTTGACATCTTTCATATTTTTACGTATCTCCAGTATCCAGGTGCATTTTGTTTTTGGGTTGATGTTGAAGTGGTTCAACAGTCTCTTTGTTAGCTTATTGTCACTCATTCTTACAAAGTGTCCGTAAAACATCTGTCTCGTCGTCTTTCGCTCATTGTACCCATTATTCCTTCAGTCTTTCTATTTAGTTTTTCAACGTTTCTCTTAATGTGCATATCATCTTTCTTACGTGTACCTGTGATTTCTTCATTTTCCCCCCATTTTCTTCTCAAATCTTTAAGCTATTCATCGTCAAACATTCTGCTGGATATAGACACACTGGTTTGACCACCGTGTTGCTGTGTCTGATTTTTCATTGATGGGTAGAGATGTATTATTATTATTATTATTATTATTATTATTATTATTGCTAGCTGCTTTACGTCGCACCGACATACATACGTCTTATGGCGATGATGGGACAGGGAAGGGCTAGGAGTGGGAAGGAAGCGGCCGTAGCCTTAATGAAGGTACAGCCCCAGCACTTGCCTGGTGTGAAAATAGGAAACCACGGAAAACCATTTTCAGGGCTGCCGACAGTGGGGTTCGAACCTACTATCTCCCGAATAGTAGATACTGACCGCACTTAAGCGACTGCAGCTATCGAGCTCGGTATTATTAGTATTATTGTTAATATTATATTATTATTACTATTATTATTATTATTATTATTATTATTATTATTATTATTATTATTATTAACCTTAGGTGAAAAATACCTTCTTCAGGTAGTCTACGTATTATTGTTGAGACTTTTTACCGCGTAAGGAGATTTTGATGGTTTACTTCTGCGTAGAGTGGTAAATTAGGGGCTGCCTGGCCGAGGCGGTAAAGGCGTACTCAGTTCGCTCGGAAGGACGTGGGTTCGAATCCCCGTCAGGAAGTCGTAAAATTTAAGAAATGACATTTCCACTTCCGGAGGTGCATATGGCCCTGAGGTTCACTAAGCCTACACCAAAAATGAGTACCAGGTTAATTCCTGGGAGCAAAGGCGGCCGGGCGTAGAGCTAACCACTCTACCCCAAAAAGTACCGAGGTTACGGATAGTGAAAGCCTTTACCTTCCACCACTCCCAGGGCCTTCATGGCCTGTACGGAGGTAACTTTGCTTTGCTTTGCAAGAGTGGTCAATTACACGATTTGAAAAACCAATCATAAATCACGACAAAAAAACTCACAACCGTTTGTCTTCGAGCCTTCTGAGATCCAGATATCTTTCTCGCAGAACCTCAGAAAGAAGGGATTGCCAAGTAACGTAGTAACCCATCAATATACTTGATATCTATAATTTCTTTTTCATTTAATGCTGGGTTTATTACGGTAGCCTTGCCCCCTCACGTTCGACCATAACAGTACCAATAAGAAAGAATACAGCTGCTTGGCAGAGATCACGTACAAGAACAGGTTCCGAACACCTGCCGCCTGCCCGCCCGCCTGCTTGCTTGCCTGAGCATTGTTTTATATTGTACAGCGAGAATGATGGTCATCCCAGATAACAACACACTACCAACATGCTGATTACGGCTGGTTATGGGTGTTACATTAAAAGCCCTCAAAATACTAGCTACAGAAAGTAGATTGCTGTTCTTTGCCACCATATCTTACCAGTTCTCCACAAGGTAACATATCAAACCTTCCGATGATTCATTTTCATCTCGCTTTCAGCACGACTGGTAGAATATATTCCCATACGCTCCTCTGTGAGTACAACCAGCCCTACGGCGCAGTAAAATAATAAATCTGTAACTCTTCCAGAGTGGGTAAAGAGTTCAGAATGAAGGTCAACATTGGTAAGACTAAGGTGATGAGATTTGGTCAGGAGGTTTATGATTCTGATGATAATGATGATGGATGATGATGACTGTTGTTTAAAGGGGCCTAAGAGCACGGTCATCGGCCCCTAATGATACGAGCTGCAACGAAATGAAACGACAATTGAAACTTCAAAATATATTCACTGAAAGAATTATAATGAAAAATGACCGTGAATCCAAAGCATTCAGTGGATCCAATTCACAATGCCTTATTTTCTGGGATGATGCTTTGATTCCAAAATCCGGGTCACCGGCCCCTCATAATAAAGGTAATCACTGGTAAAGGAGAACCATGTCCGACTCATTGGCTGAGTGGTCAGCGTACTGGCCTTCAGCTTAGAGGGTCCCGGGTTCGATTCCCGACCGGGTCGGGGATTTTAATCGCTTCTGATTAAAACTTCCGGTTCGGGGACTGGGTGTTTGTGTTCGTCCCAACACTCTCCTCTCCATATTCCATACCAAACTACCAACCACCATAGAAACACGCAATAGTGATTACATCGCTCCATATAGGGTTGGCTTCAGGAAGGGCATCCGGCCGTAAAACAGGGCCAAATCCACATATGCAACGCAGTTCGCACCACACAGATGTGGGAAAAAGCGGTAGGAAAATAAGAAGACTGGTGTAGGAGAACCATGGTGCTCCTCGCATGATGATACTAATCACAGGTAATGTTGACCCATGGTGTACCTCATACAATGGGACTTATCACGGCGCCGGCTAGATCCGTGGTATTCCTCACTTAATGGTACTAATCACATGCAACGCTCAGACCCGTGGTGTTCCTGACATAATGGTACTGCTCCTAGGTAACTCACATGGTGCTACTAACAGCAAGCAACGTCAACCCATAGTGTTCCTCGCGTTATGGTACTAATCACGAGTAGTCTTATGGTTCTAATTCCATCATCTCTTGGTCGCCACTTTTAGTCGCCTCTTACGACAGGCAGGGAATTCCGTGGGCCTATTCTCCATCCGCTTCCCCCATCCATAGGGGGTTTGGTAAGCAAGAAACGGCTGTTAATATAACACTAGAGGGAAAGAAATTGGAACAAGTAAAATCATTCACATATTAAGGGAGTTTGTTAACAAGGAATGGAAGCTCTACAGAAGTTTAAAAATATAATAGCTATGAGGAAAAAAAATATGTTTCGGTAGGGTGAGAGTGCTCTTGATGTCTAAGACTGACTTTAGAAAGAAGTTAATAATATTCTTGTTTTTTACGAAGCCGGTCCCGTGGTGTAGGTGTAGTTTGCCTGCCTCTTACCCGGAGGCCCCGGGTTCGATTCCCGGCCAGGTCAAGGATTTTTATCTGGACCTGAGGGCTGTTTCGAAGTCCACTCAGCCTACGTGATTAGAATTGGGGAGCTATAAGACGGTGAGATAGCGGCCCCGGTCTAGAAAGCCAGGAATAACGGCCAAGAGGCTCCGTCGTGCTGACCACACGTAATCTGCAGGCCTTCGGGCTGAGCAGCGGTCGCTTGGTAGGCCAAGGCACTTCAAGGACTGTAGTGTCATGTTTTTACGTTCCACTAACTAACTTACTACTGTTGACGATTATTGGAGACGCCGAGGTATCGAAAGTTTGTCTCGCAGGAGTTCTCTTACGTGCCAGTAAATCTACCGACACGAAGCTGACGTATTACAGCACCTTCAAATACCATCGGACTGAGCCAGGATCGAACCTGCCAAGTTGGGGTCAGCACCTCAACCGTGTGAGCCTCTCAGCCCGGCGATAGCTGATGGAACTGAGGATCCGACTAGCCTTCGGGTTGAGTGCTCAAAAAAACCATCAGAGTCGACGAAGGGAAGTAAAAAAACAAATTATGAAAATAAATTAGAAACAAGGCTGAAGAAAGTGGATGTAATGGAATGCTCATCTGAGAGCAGAGGCGTGGTGGTTGTGGTGGTGGTTCTTCTACTTCCTCTGCCGAGCGAGTTGGCTGTGCGGTTAGGGGCGCGCAGCTGTGAGCTTGCATTCGGGAGACACTGGGTTCGAGCCCCTGCTCTTTTCTTTCCTCCGTCCACGTCTTTACCGTCTGCAATTTTGGCGTGTCACGAAAACCATGGCGGTCTTTCTAGTTTTCTCCTGAGTGGGTTGCGTTCTTGTATATCTTCAGAAGTGATCCCCTTCTCCTATTGATCACTTTTCACCTTCTTGAACCAAGTTGGCTAAAATAGGTAAAGATCCGGTTGGACCATCGTGTTGATTTTATTCTTAGCAAGTGGCCATAAAATTCAATTGCCCATCTCCACATGACATCAGAGATCTTTTGATTATGCGTATACAGCTCATGGTTATGCCGAAGTCTAATTATGGCTTTAACTGGGCAAAAAAAATTCTTTAAGATGTTGCTTTATTTAATTTCCAATTTTTCAATCAGGCCTTTCTTCTTCATACCAGGGCATTCCGCTGCATATAAAGCCTCTGGTCTTATGACAGTGCAATGGAGTCTGAGTGGCGTTCAAGTATATGGACTTTTTGATTGTAAAAACGTCTTTGGTCAGTTGATTAATCCATTTCCACTTTATTCATGCGATCATCATCATCATCATCATCATCATCACCTACTGTAGATATCATTTTGTTCACTATTGCTGTTGAAAGCAGTGAAGGCAAGTCTATTTGTTGTTCCACGGGAGAGAGGGGGAGTAGTTTCAAATGCCACTGGCTGCCATTAACCCGTTTATATGTGAATATCGAGCTATTAACGATCAATCAGCAAGATAAGTAGTTTCACACGATCATGCTCCTCCCCTCCCTGGTCACTTGGAAGCTGCTAATTATAGTCCACACGAAGCGAGTTCGCTGCATCGCACAGTGAGCGATCACTTTCTCGTTAAGTGCAGGGCCGAGTAATGGCTGCAACTTCTTTTAAGACATCCCACAGTATCCCGATCCATACGATCCCTTTGCAATCTTCTATCAGAACATACGTTAGAATTCCCACTTACAATGTTCCCGCTTATTACGTTTTACCGCCTAATACGTTCTTTTTCATCAAAGTGATGGAATATACGTTAGAATTCCCAATTACAATGTTCCCGCTTAATACGTTTTACCGCCTGATACGTTCTTATTCATCATAGTGGTGGAATATACGTTAGAATTCCCACTTACAATGTTCCCGCTTAATACGTTTTACCGCCTGATACGTTGTTATTCACCATAGTGATGGAATATTAGATTCAATTGATTCCGTTCACGTTACTCAATCGATACAATGATCCGATTCATGGCATGTTAGAGTCACCGTTCCTATTACATCTGTGTAGTGCGTGCTGATAAGACAGCAGCAATAGCATTCAATGCTCGCTGCTGGCATCTGGTCTTTATTCTACGAACTGCTTTTCTATGCGCGATCCAGCTTTCAGATTCAGGTTTCTCCTGCATAAAGTTTTGATGTTACCAAGCATTTCCCCCACAGACACACTCCAAGTTATAATACTAATATTCATTAAACTAATGAACAGAATAATCTTAATAGCCTACCTACTTAGTAGCTACTTTGGAGCTGTATTTTGACTACCATTTTAATACTGCAAACAAATCCAAATATTATTTTAAAATCTCTATGAGAAGAGGACAGTGAATAGAGGTGAGTATTATTTTCAAATAAGCTGAGAGTGAGAGTCCATTATAGCATACGATTCTTTCGGTGAGCCATGGCTCTGTAGGTCTCGCCCGCAGCCGAAGTTCGGCTTCCCGCCGACGTCTAGTGTTCCGATAATGACCCGTGTATATGCTGTGTCTCACTGATCCGTGAGTGCGCCATACAGCACTGTCTGCTACCAGTCAGCTGAAGTGGTGTGTCGCGCGCTCGCCCATGCTGCGATTCGATTCACTCGGACAGTTTAATGAATCATACGCTCCATAGCAGCGAACACTAATTCACCAGTCTGTTTAATCATTCTCCAAGATTCAGGGGGACCTGTCCCACTTACAGCGTTCTCGCTTAATACGTTATTCCGTGTATTGCGTAGATGTAATGTAGTGGTAGCTCTACTCCAAAGGCCGGCACAATTCGCAGGGCTCCAGCTCAGGTAGGTAAAAGACCAGAGCATGCGTTCTGACGGAAGGTACAGCGTAGCAGCTTCTTGCACGTACGCCGCTCGCTGCTGCTGCTGCCAAATTGTTTTTGGTATTCTCAGGAGAATATAACAGACTCTTTCATGCCTCTCAAGACTTCATTTTTCTCGTGTGAAGTTAGGAGGAACGAACTTAAACTCTTATCACACAGCAGAGTAGTGTCACGACGAATTTATAAATTCTCGACACAATCTTCCAAGTTTCTATGCACATATTAGAAATATCAAGATAGTTATTGAGTGTATTTCCGTTTGGTACAGGCATTAATATTAAGAGACTAAATACTTCCTCCATGAGGAGGTTGCCAATTAGGACACAGTAGAATATACTAAATGCATTTATGACTATATAAACGATTTCTCGGTATGGATAATGAACATTTCAGTGCTTTGAAGACCACATTTTTCATTAACGACTCAGGTAGTTTGAATCTTGAGCGGAATTCTTACAAGATCTTAGGAGTTGTTCCTTTTGCACCGATCATGAGGCCTATACCTTCGATGTTACCCAGTCCGTACCTATGTCCGCAGAAGGGGACAGGTGGTTCGAAAAACACTTTTCTTTCCTGAAAGTCATTAGACTATATTTGTATCACAAGTGCAGATAAACTTGCTGTAATGGAAGCATCTTTGCAACTGAACAATCCACGGCTTCGACCTTCAATTGAGCACTCAGCACAGATTGACTTTCAAGGACAGAACCGGTGCTATCGCGCGCTTGGCAGCGGAGAAGGAAAACGGTCCGCGTCATCGGTCAAGAGTTAAAAATAAAGCCCTGTACATATCGTACAAAAGGTCACTTCCCCTTCGGGTAGGGGAAGTATGGTACATTCCACGTAAGAGGTTCCTGAAAGGATAACTAATTGTGTCCCCATAACACCCAATTTAGGACTAGATAACCCCTATGGATTTGTTACAGAAATGACAAGTGTACATTTCGTTAGTCGTTCCTGAACAAGCTTTCATGTTGGCCTGCAGTATTTCTATGACTACAGATAGTAGTCAAAGCGGTATTTAGTTATCACTAGAGCCCGGATTTTTATGCATTAACAGGTTAGAATGCAAACTTACTGAAGCGAGTAGCAAGTATAGTCTAATCTGCACAACGACTATGCTATGGGGTTTGCATAGATATTAGGGGTACGGCCCATCGAAACCCCTATAATTTATGTTACTCTTGCTACATTATGGAAGAGCGGGTGGCCGACACTGCCTACTAACCAAACTAGTTTGCAACCTAACCTGTTACTGCATAAAAATTCGGGCTTAAGTTATCACATGTCAAAATAATTAATTTTGTTTCTTACGGATAATGTATTTAATTAGCATAAGGCGTTTGTATACGAAATAACTTATATTTCCTCACCATAATCTAATATACTGATTAAGATATTAGGCACAATAAAACTGGTTAAAAGTTAAAATCTGTTTAGTACGCGTCCCTTGACTAGTTGTAAATGCGAGCCATGCAGAAAAGCAATTCATAATATTGTAAATGCATTTTTGACAGTACTAGCTCAGTGGAAAACAAGAAATGCAAGTGCAAACGAACAGTTTTTACAGGCGGGGGGAATCTAGATGAAATTCGTACAAATCTTGAACAATCGCCGAATAAAGCTCTCCCGAAATTAGCACAAAAAGTAGGGATGGGGGGGGGGGATTCGGTCTTCTCTGCATACGAAGCAATAAAGCTGCTAAATCTTAAGCCGTACAGGAAGGACGGGGCATCCAACATCTGTTATAAGATTGTACTGTATACACAGTATTTGAAGCAGGGGGTACGGGAGTGCACGCTGGGTGGCGGGGAATAGTGCCTGCCTCTTACCCGGAGGGCCCGGTTTCGATTGCCTGACAGGACTGGGATTTTTTCCTGGATCTGAGGACTGGTTCGATGTCCACTCAGCCTACGTTAGTATAATTGAGAAGCTGGAATAGCGGCGCCGGTCTAGAAAGCTAAAAATAACGGCCGAGAGGATTCGTCGTGCTGACCACACGACACCTCGTATTCTGCAGGCCTTCGGGCTGAGCAGCGGCTGCTTGGTAGGTCACGGCTCTTCGGGGCTGTTGCGCCATGGGCTTTGGCTTACCTATTATTTAGATTTTCTTATATTCATTGGTAAATTAAATGACAGTTACCTGTCATGTTGCTCATAATTAACTTGAAATAAAGACGTTAATTTGAATACTACTTTGCGATATTCTCGTCCAAGCGATTACATTTACCCGCTCAAGGCAGTCATGTACAATGAGCTACAAGAGCGCTGAAGGCCTAGAAATTGCAGTTAAGTGAAATGAAGTGATGCAGAATTGAGCGGTGATGTCCCGGAGTGCATCAGCGAGCAATGCAGAGCAATAACCTAACTGCTGCTGCACCAAGCAGATTCGTGACGTCACTCCGCAGAGTGGTCCGGCGGAAGCTGCTTGGTTCACTGGACTGGTTTGGTGGCGACGTGTGGGTGTGAGAAACTCTTTATTAAAGTGTAGGCAGCATGGAAATGTGGTAATAACGCCGCCAAAAACTTACCTTTAACAGGTAAATAAACTTGTTTCACGCGGCACAAAATTATGCTCATTGACAGTACCATTCCTTGATTTGCTAAGCAAGATTAGTGATGAATAGAGTGGAACATCCTGAAACACAACCTCCGGCTAAGTCTACTCACTGAAGATTATATACTCTGTCAAACACAGAGAGGCGTGCAGTATAAATCCATTAAAATCTGCAGCAGACCATTGCGATCCCACGACAAACGTATATGAGACATTTAACCATAATCCTATTTATTTCTTGCTAATACTCTAACCAATTAAGACAGGTTTTGTCGACAATAGGACAGAAAAAGGTTACGACTAAGAGGGGATTGGCAATGTCGTTAATTAAAGCACATCATTTGGCCGGTGTGAAAATGCATATTATGCACATATAGTTCATGATTGTGTCTTCTCCTACAGTATATTAATTTGCCTTTAGTAGGCCCAAGATCTTCCTTAGAATCTTACTTTCTTTGGCTTTTATTTGTTCTGGCAGACCTGTCTTTATTCATTGAGAAGCATTCTTCTGCACATACAGAGCTTCAGGTCGAATACTGTACAGTAATGTACAAGTTTGGATTTGAAAGATATTAACCGTTTGTTACAGATATCTTCGGTGAGGTGGTAGGGAATTTCCATCCTGTTGATCCTTGATTTGAATGCCTCTTTTTCAGAAATATTAGGTTCTATCCACTTGTCTAGGTATTTCAATTCCTCTGGCCCTTTTATTTTGCTCTGACTGACCTGTAGATTTCAGGAAGCTGTCGATGTTTATCATGAACTGTGTTTTCTCAAATGAAGTCTGGAGGTCTGCCTTAGCCGCTTTCATCTGAAGGTGGTGTATTTGGTTTCTGGCTGTGTCAAGTGAATCAGAAAAATCTTGCGGTCTACAGACCAGTGCTGTAAAGAAACTACTACTTCCAGAGATTTCGTTTCTAACTACGGCAGATATTTTCAAAGACTTATTGGTATTGGTGGAAGATTCCGTTTGTGGTGTGAAGGTGACAACCGTCAGAAAAATTAAACGAGAGGAAATTAGCCTATATCCTCTGTAGTCAAAACATTCCTTACAACTCTTCACTGATTCACCAAATCCACAGCTATAATTTCCTATCACTACGATGTTCAAGAACAGACTAAAAATCACAACTGTCTCACTGATGACACGTAGGGATGATCGTTTTTGCTCCCTACTTGCTTAAAGTTCTACTACCACCTCGACGTTTTCGGCGACGGAAGGATGACTATGATTGGGGAAGTAGCGACCGTGGCTTTAATTCAGGTACAGCCTCAGCATTTTCCTGGTGTGAAAATGGGAAACCACAGAATACCATCTTCAGGGTTGCCGACGATGGTATTCGAGAGGAATCTTGTATCTTTTTTCTCTCTCGCTATTTTGCTTTACGTCGCACCGACACAGATAGGTCTTATGGCGACGATGGGATAGGAAAGGCCTAGGAATGGGAAGGAAGCGGCCGTGGCCTTAAGGTACAGCCCCCGCATTTGCCTGGTGTGAAAATGGGAAACCATGGAAAACCATCTTCAGGGCTGCCGACAGTGGGGTTCGAACCCACTATCTCCCGGATGCGAGCTCACAGCTGCGCGCCCCTGACCACACGGCCAAATCGTCCGGTGAATCTTGTATCAGAGTCAACACTTCACTAATGATGTCCTCCATAGTTACAGCCGAAATGGTTGGAAGGAACAGTTTCTTAATAATACGACTCAGTAGATAAGATATATCACAGAAGATATCTGCCGCAATGGCGAAGGAAACGTCTGGAAAGAAGAGTATTTTCTGACTATAAATTGACTTCATTAATTTTCTTTCTTTAGTGTATTTATTTATCAGCCAGGGTTATCCAGAGAACAATTAAAGAAAGACAGATCAGTGAAAGTCCCACTGTACAGCTTCAGTGTCCTGTTTATGATCATCAGTAGCATAAATAATATCACTTCCTATCATTACCCACTTCTAACAGTGGAAAATGCGAGTGCTGAAAAGATTACTTTCATAATTAAAGAATTAATATGTCCAGCATTTTCATACAGGTTTGTGTGAATTACTTGCTTGTACTGTGTCTTCTTTTAAATTCTTCTCAGCAGTAACTGGCAGTCAAATGAAAACCGAACGCCCGCTACAACGTGACCATGGAATGGTTTTATTAAAAAGTAATTGCCAAAAGCGTCAATACATTTATCTCACTGGGAGACGAGACGATCAATTCCAGTTTTGTAGAAAGAAGCAGGTCACTGACGGATCCACAACCACACCCACTCTTACACTTCCCCGTCCGAATGAAACTGACGACCATGAATGTCTTCCTTCAGGTCACCAAAAATGGTGAAAAATCACAAGCTGAAATATTCGGAATGTACGTAAGGATGCTGAAGTGTTTCCCAACCAAATCGCTGAAGCGTAGCCTTCGCCAGATTAGAAGTATGCGGGCGAGCATTAACAAACAACAGGATGACTCCGTCCCACAGCATTCCAGGGCGTTTTGTCTTTATGGCGCGTCGCAGTTTCTGCAAAATGTCTTCATAGGGCTGCGCCACCAGAAAACGATAAACACTTCTCTGCTCTTCTTTGCTTGCCTCAATTTCTACTGGTGGACCAACACACTAGACCAGTCCGTGCACCAACAAAGACATAACCCCACAATTGGGTGCACTGTGGGTTGTCACTATGCAGTTCTCCTACCACAGCGAAGGCAGTATCTATACGTAATAACTAAAGCCCGGATTTTTATGCAGTAACAGGTTAGGTTGCAAACTAGTTTGGTTAATAGGCAGTGTCGGCCACCCGCTCTTCCATAATGTAGCAAGAGTAACAAATTATAGGGGTTCCGATGGGCCGTACCCCTAATATCTATGCAAACCCCATAGCAGAGTCGTTGTACAGATTAGACTATACTTGCTACTCGCTTCAGTAAGTTTGCATTCTAACCTATTAATGCATAACAATCCGGGCTCTAGTAATAACACTGTTACCACGCTCTTACCAATGGTAATTCCGGTACAAATTTGGAACGATTGTAACTCGTGTAGTGTAGTAATTCCACGCCCCCGATTACATACCACATTCAGGAAACACTTCGCATTCAGCAGAAGTGGATTAAGGACGGAATACCAGCAGAATTCAGATCAAAATATAATAATAATAATCTTTCTTCATAATTATGGGCTTCATAACATTACAAATGAATCTATTGGACCTGTTTATGTTTATACCCGTCATGTATATTAACCACGATGCGATATCTTGTCGTTTATGGAGGAGCTGGAGATGTTAATGTATGTTTCAGGAACAGAGAACTCATTAATTGAAAAGAGAAGCAATCTTCTTGACTAATCGCGCGGCAGACATTGGATGGGCAATAAATCTTGAATTACACTCCGGCTATCAACAGATATCGCGTTTCAGACTGTATGTTTGCCCGCCGCCCCCACACTCGTCCTACCAAGGTGCTAAAAAAGTAATCTACTGTCAATCAGCTAGCAAGCCTGCAAGAAGGAATAGGAAGAAAAAGAGCATCAAAGTCTCTCAGTTTTCTCAACTCCCATCAGCTGTCCATCCAGTCCAAGGTTTTTCAGTCTGATTCCTCCGGAAGCGGGTGGTGGTAGTTGTCAGGGTTGAAAAATTCATTTAAGGACACAGGGTAGAGTTGGAGTAGAACTAAGCACAACACCACAGGTTTTTACGATACCACCGTATTCACGTCATGCCCAAATCACATTTTAAAAAACAATTGGGTTAAAGAAGAACTGTATAATGCATGTGTAAAATTTTAGTGTTCTATGTGTAATAGGAAGGGAATAAGGTCCTCATCATGCATATACTGCGCACATCGCAGCACAGCCCCCTGTGGGTGGGGGTGGAAGGTTACATCCACGGTGTGTTCGCCCTGTCTGCTGCGAGTCATCCACAGCTGGTCGGAAACAATTTGAGCGTTAAAGGGTTGGTCATACTGATATTCGATATCTCGCACAGTTGTCATTTTACCAGCTGCGCAAATTAGCCAATCAGATCGCTTCGCGGGCGAGTTCAAATGGACTTTGCGAGGCGGTGGTGGTTTAGGACCGGCTTGAGAGGACCAATTGAAGAAAAATCTTCGCCAGGAGAGGTATTTGAACACGGAACTCCGAGCTGATAGGATCGGCCATAACAAGTACACTACGGTGATACCGGATGAAACGCATGGTGTGCGTGTTTGATGATGATTATGATTATTATTATTATTATTATTATTATTATTATTATTATTATTTCTCCGTCAAGGTCTCCTAGGGACTACACGACAATTTCAATGATTCATCCTTTCTTGTTCGTTCTTCCACCAATACTCCTTCATCTGCTCACTATGTCTCATTTTCTTCTCCTCGGAGCATTTAGAGCAGTGTTGCCAGGTCTACAAATAAAAATCGGTAAGCTGTACGTAAGAATTTCGGGAGTTTTAATGAAAATTTCGATAGTTTCCCGAGCACTTAAATGTTATAATGCAACAAAAAGAACGCAACAGTCATTCGAAGTCATGAGAAAAATATACAAATTCACTCGCCCGCACTCTCTCACCACTCTATTCTTATTCTTATTCTTATTCTCTTTCTCCCCAATTTTCCTGCAGATGTAGTTATTCATGAGGCGTAGAAATTGTAGCAGAATGCAGAATTTGTATTCTGTATGGGGGTCGGTGATTTCCCTTCGAATGACGCAGCCAAGCGCGAGTTATGAACTCAATAAGAGGGGAGAGGTTACGTAATTCGAGCCTAAAATGAATGCGGGGAAGTACCTGACGAATGATATCGATAAAACGTCACGCAGTGAGCCGAGGAAAGAGTTTCATCATTATCATTCATTTTCCTTAATTTTTTTTTTTGGCTAGTTGTTTTACGTCGCACCAACACAGATAGGTCTTACGGCAACGATAGGACAGGAAAGGGTTAGGAGTGGTAAGGAAGCGACCTTGGCCTTAATTAAGGTACAGCCCCAGCATTTGCCTGGTGTGAAAATGGGAAACCACGGAAAACCATTTTTAGGGCTGCCGACAGTGGGGTTCGAACCTACTATCTGCCGAATACTGGATACTGGCCGCACTTAAACGACTGCAGCTATCGAGCTCGGTTTTTCTTAAATTTGGATTAGAAGAAATATCGGGAGATTTATTTTTTCGGGTTTCCTGGTGTGTTGCAAAAAAAATCGGGAGGTCTCCTGAACACTGACCTGGCAACACTGCCTTCGACCCAGTTTTCTTTCCTTCTCGACCTTGGAGTCCTTAACACTTTCTTTCCAGAAACCTCTCCCTCTGTTGCTGCTTCTCTTACATCGTTTCTTTCCAAATCTTTCTTGAGTTCATGAAACTTTCTTTAGAAATGTCCAAATATATCAATCGCTTTTCATACATTGCTCCTGCTGTTTTCTACGCTCCGGCTTCATTACTTCTTGATTTCCACAGTGCCGGGCTGAGTGGCTCAGACGGTTAAGGCGCTGGCCTTCTAACCCCAACTTGGCACGTTCGATCCTGGCTCAGTCCGGTGGCATTTGAAGGTGCTCAAATACGACAGCCTCGTATCGGTAGATTTACTGGCACGTAAAAGAACTCCTGCGGGACTAAATTCCGGCACCTCGCTCGCATATAGACATTCGGTTTAACTACTGTCTTGTAGTGTTGCATTTTGAGGTTTGTAGGTAAATACTTGCGTAGGTAGTTCTAGTTATACCGTACGCCCTTTCCATCTTGTGTATCCTTTCTTCTACAGTGGAATTTTCAAAACCATTTTCTTGAATTATTTCTCCCAAATACCTGAATATCTTTACTTTCCTTATTCAACCAATTCCTGTTATTAGAAATTCAGGAGCATTTGTTTTATATTTGTCATAAATTTGGTTTTTTCTACAGAAATACTTAAACCTGTTATGTTGGCCATTTCTTCCACGAGATTGACTTGTACTGCTGCATATTTTTTGCGGGTTTTCTGGAAATATGGCAAAATCATCTGCAAATGTTAGACAGTTTATTTCAACATTTCTGTTGTTTCTTCCCAGTGATGTCGAGGATAACTTGTGTTCTTCCAGTTTTTATTATTATTATTATTATTATTATTATTATTATTATCATCCAAAATAACCCTTGCCCTTCATTGGAACATCTCTTCTTTTCAAGTTATGTTACGGCTGAGTAAGGCTACTACGTCTTAGTTGGCCAACAAGAAATCAAGGCCTGTTTCTTTCATTCATTGCTATGGCGAGAGGTGTGTGTGTAGGAGTTATTGTTTAGGACAGCCTCTCCTCAACAGCTGTGGTCGGTACCAGCAGCAGCACCTTCTTTTGTCAAATGACACTACTTACCGTATGCTTTAATGTACAATACGGCACTACTATGACTCAGACCGCAAAAAGAGAAGTCGGCTTAACTTTTACTTCCGGGCGCTACTGCGATGAGTCCTCGCCGAAAAGGAGCTTAAGACATTGAATGGTATAGAACTCAATCTCGAAGAGATCGAATCTCATGGGAAAAAATAAAGTGTTTCATTAAATCGTTTATTAATAGGATCGATTGTTGTTTGAGTCATCAGTCTATAGGCTGATTTAATGCAGTTCTTTTCATTTCTGCACAACTACTACTTCCCCACCTGCTCTAATCCGCTTGTCATATTCGTACCTTGCTCTACCCCTACCGTTCTTACCGCCTACACTTCCCTCAAAAACCAGCTGAGCAAATCCTGACTGTCTTCGGATGTGTCCTATCATTCTCTCTCTCCTTCTCGTCAAATTTTGCGAAATCTATCTCCGCTCACCAATTCGATTCAGTATCTCTTTATTCCCGATTTCATCTACCCTTCTCACCTCAGGTGGTGGTGGTGATTATTGTTTTAAGAGGAAGTACAACTAGGCAACCATCCTCTATATAACACTAATCAGAGAGAAAAAAATGGAAGGGGTCCGACACTTCGAAAATGAAGGTATTGGCTAAAGGAAGACAAGGGCCACTAAGGGCATGAAAATGAAATACTCCCTAGGCCTCCATACGTAACACCGTCGGCGTCGAAAAGAATGAGAGTGACAAAGGGAGGTCGGATAGTATAGATGAAAGTGAGGAGCCTGGCACAAGTAAGTGGAAGCAATGCCAGGACTCAGCTGAGGGCCCAGTGGTCGCCAACCCACGCTCCAAAGTTCAGAGCCCCTGAGAGCCCTTTTAGTCGCCCCTTCTCACCTCAGCATTCCACATTTCAAAAGCTTTTATTTTTATGTCTGAGCGAGTTATCGTCCATGTTTTGACTTCCATACAATGTTACGCTCCAGACGAAAGTCTTCAAAAACATATTTCTGATTCTTATATCAATGTTCGAAGTGATATTGGCAGATGTACCCAAAACATAATTCACCTTAATTGCCTAGCATTTGCTGATGACACTGCTATCCTATCTAGAAACAGACAGGAAGCAATCCAATCTCTAAAAAACTCCATGAAATAAGAGCCAAAACAGGACTCCAAATTTCTTATGAAAATACAAAGTATATGGAAGGAACTAGATCAGGTTTCAACAATCAACCATTAATCATCAAATATGGAAATATGGCTCAAATACAACAACAATTTAAGTAGCTAGGTGAAATTATCGAACCAACAGCTAACAAAGAAAAACTGAAAAACTTCAAAGAGTATACAAAATTACTTGGAACCGATGCAATGAAATGGCGAATGGCTTTTAGTGCCGGGAGTGTCCGAGAACAAGTTCGGCTCGCCAGACGCAGGTCGTTTGATTTGACTCCCATAGACGACCTGCAGGTCGTGATGAGAAGGAAATGTTGATGAAGTCGACACGTACACCGAGCCTCAGTGTCAGTGAAATTAACTAATTATGGTTAAAATTCCCGACCCTGCCGAGAATCGAACCCAGGACCCCTGTGGCCGAAGGCCAGCACGCTAACCATTTAGCCATGGAGCCGGACACCGATACAATAAAAGAACTATATCAAAAAGGCAAAATTACGACATAACAGTAGTTAAAACGGAAGCATTTTATGCATCTGTAACTATTATAATTGGTGGCAGATATCGAATACAGATGATCGAATATTTACTACAGAGAAACATTCAAATCTGGAATTATCTTATTTGGGAATGTGGGAGGGATGCTTTGACTTCCGAGCCAACCGAACCTCCAAATAAAAATGTTTAAACCTCTGTACAATAAAAAATAAAATACAAACACACACGGATGACCTTGCAGTACTTGAGAGAGAAAAAAAAAAGAGACAGCAAAGACTAAATCTCATCCATCTTGTCTGTGTGTGCCAATCGACTGGGCTCGGTTTTATTTCCGGGGTCGCCATCTGCTGTAATAGCCTAAGGCTGGCTGGAAAAGAAATCGTTTCAATAAGAACAGAACATAACTCCTCCCTGGGATAATCACTATTATGTATGGAGATGTGGCAACTCGGTCTGCACACTAGTCCGGTCCGCAGAGCGGCGCGGTTCATTGGCCAGCCCGCCACGGGTCGCGTGGGTTCAATCCACCGGCATCATCACCTGTCACACACTCGTTCGCTTCCTCGTAGACTGACGTGTTACTTGCAACTTATGTTTATTTCTTTATGCACAGATCTACGTGGACAAGTATTCGCACTACACTACACTTGGAGGAATTTGAAATGTGGTGATTCCGTAGGATGATTGAAATCTATGTTTTTTGAGTAGTAAGCCAGCATAATGGTCCAACCTTCAGCTATAATATATGACCTTGGGAACACTGCAGAGGCATACAGGGGAAATGTAGAGTAATTCCTTTTTGCTCTGTTCTAGGTCATTTCTGTTATTTTGTATGTCTTTTAACTTGTTGTCCCTTTTTATTTCTCTTTTCTGTAACAAGTTTTATCATTGTACATTATTGATGGCCAAATGTCCTATGGACGAAGGTCAAAATAAAAAAAATGAAGAGTAAGGTAGTCCGCCGTTGCTTTTCTCGACGAACCAGAAGTTAGTGATGGGATATTCGAACACAAAATAATCGCTTATCCGATTATTCCATTTTATTCGATTATTCCATTATATTTCCCATTCGATTAGTTTTCGATTATTCATTCGAACGCTTATTCGATTATTCCATTATATTTCCCTTTCGATTATTCATTCGAACGCTTATTCGGTTATTCCATTATATTTCCCATTCGATTACTTTTCGATTATTCATTCGAACGCTTATTCGGTTATTCCATTATATTTCCCATTCGATTATTTTTCGATTAATCATTCGAACGCTTATTCGATTAATTCATTTTATTCGATTATTTTTCGATCATTCATTCGAATGAATGAGACAACTGAATAGTAAATTATCGAATAATCGGATGAAAAGTCGTGTTATTAAGACAGTTAATCCACTCATTTAGTTTCAACATTTGGATGTACGTTTGGAAAAAGGAGTATTTCTATTTTTCTTTCGAGTTCATCTATTAGCTTATTTTAGTCGATTATCCATCCGACACACTTAAACCGAAAAATTGATTCATGACGCATCCGAATATTGTATGCGATGAAAAATGAAATGGCGTGCGGATTTTAGTGCCGGGAGTGGCCGAGGACATGTTCGGTTCGCCAAGTGCAGGTGTTTTGATTTCACGCCCGTAGGCGACCTGCGCGCCGTGATGAGGATGGAATGATGATGAAGACAGCGCATACACCCAGCCCCCGTACCAGCAAAATTAACCAATGATGGTTAAAATTCCCGACCCTACCGGGAATCGAACCCGGGACCCCTGTAACCAAAGGCCAGCCATGTAGCCAGACATTCTATGGGATACAACTGAATGATACTATATTTGAGACTCATTCGATTATTTTATTCGACTATGGAGGTTATCCGATTATTAAAAGTATTCGATTATCCCATCACTACCAGAAGTTACTATTTCATGTCAGACTCCCAAGTTCAATGAAATACAGTCGAAATCGGTTATGTCGAGTCTAAAGGAATCGATAATTGAAGGTCGTTATAATCGACAGTCGCACAAATAGCTTTTGTGTTCCAAAAATGTCATCTCTGTAAGATTTTTTCTTTTTTTTTTTCTTTTTTTTTTTTTTTTTTTTTTTTTTTTTTTTTTTTTTTTTTACAAGTTACTTTACGTCGCACTGACACAGATAGGTCATAAGACGACGATGGGGACAGGAAAGAGCTGGGAGTGGGAAGGAAGCCGCCGTGGCATTAAGATACAGCCCCAGCATTTGCCTGGTGTGAAAATGGGAAAACTATCTTCAGGGCTGCCAACCTACTACCTCCCGAATACTGGATACCGGCCGCATTTAAGCGACTGCATCTATAGAGTTCGCTTTTAAAAAGAAAAAGTTATATTCTTTACGTCCCACTAATTACTTTAGGCTACGGCCACACGAGCAGTTAATGGAGCCCCCCCCCACACACACATACCAATCTAGCGGCGAGGATAGGAATTGTCCCGACTGCCGAAGTCTGTCGCAATCCTCTAGGGCAATGATTAATGACTGACAGACGAAATTATATTGGAGAAGTTTGCTGAAATGACAGGGAAAACCGGAGTACCCGGAGAAAAACCTGTCCCGCCTCCGCTTTGTCTGGCACAAATCTCACTTGGAATGACCGGGATTTGAACCACGGGACCCAGCAGTGAGAGGCCGGCGCGCTGCCGCCTGAGCCACGGCGCATCCCTCAAGAGATACTTTAGTATTAATTTATATTCAGACCGCAGATGTTCCTATTCGATCAGGAGTAGAGTGTGTCTACGAATCCCAAACCCAGCGGAGCGAATCGAATATTTAAAGACCAGGAAAAAAAACATTCAATGGACTCTATCCCTTATGATACAGTATGAAATCGGGATGTAAAAAGATCTCTGCAGCGCGCAGCTGTGAGCTTGCAACTGGGAGATAGTGCGTTCGAGCCTCACTGTCGGCAGCCGTGAAGATGGTTTTCCGTGGTTTCCTATTTTCACACCAGGAAAATACTGGGGCTGTACCTTAATTAAGGCCACGGTCGCTTCCTTCCCACTCCTAGTCCTTTACTATCCCATCGTCGCCATTACACCTATCTGTGTCGGTGCGACGTAAAACAAAGTGTAAAAATATTTTAAAAAGATCTGTAGCAAAACGTTTGTTATCATGCAACAAATTTAATCAAATCTCAACAATAGTAGTCCAAATTTCCAAGTTTCCTTTCCTCTGGTAAACTAGGACGTCGGAATTGATAAGCAAGTAGTCTAACTGGCATAAAATAAAATAAAAATGACCGTACTTTTCAAGTAAGGCCAAAGGATTATTAATTATTAGCATATTATTCACTGTCCTTTTAGATTTTTAATTTTCGAATGTAGATTTCTCAGTTTGTTAAACGGAGAGCCAAACCGACAACCAGCTGGGTGAACCAAGCACGTCTTTTTTTTTTTTTTTTTTTTGCTAGACACAGATAGGTCTTATGGCGACGATGGGACAGGGAAGAGCTGGGAGTGGGAAGGAAGCGGCCGTGGCCTTAATTAAGGTACAGCCCCAGCATTTGCCTGGTGTGAAAATGGGAAACCACGGAAAACCATCTTCAGGGCTGCCGACAGTGGGGTTCGAACCTACTATCTCCCTAATACTGGATACTGGCCGCACTTAAGCGACTGCAGCTATCGAGTTCGGTACCAAGCACGTCTTTAGCGCCACTGCTAATAATCCAGATCTCACCTCCATACCATACTTTTTCAGAGATAACAAAAATATGATTCTGGTAACGTAAGTACCCAAAGGAACCAGTATCTCCTATGACATGTTGATATTGAGAAAGTAAGTTTCAGTAGTAATTGCCAGCAGATTTTCATATCACACTGACTGCATCATTGTCTAAGTCCCGAAACTGCAAATATAGGGGGAGGGGGATGGACACATCGCCTGATTGTAGTGACAATATCAATGTAGATTATGAATAGTAAGGGAGTCAGGTTAGAGCCTTGCGTGACCCCGTTAACTACATATTATATTATATTATATTATATTATATTATATTATATTATATTATATTATATTATATTATATTATATTATATTATATTATATTATATTATATTATATTATATTATATTATATTATATTATATTATATGCGAGGCTAAATGGGACTAGTTTTTGCCATGTGGCGGTGTCCGTGCGGCCTGGCCGGAGAAGTCCCGCTACATTTCCGCTGCTCCACAGCCCGAGGGCGCTTCAAGCAAGTTGGCGCCGTTCATTCATAAAACCAGGAAGTCTCATTTCTCAATGAAACCAAAGTGGTGACACAACTTCGATACTACCGTGGGAGTAGTCACACCCGCACCTAGGACCGAGAACGAGCATAACAAGTCGTATGACTGCCCTATCGCGGACATAACCACCAAGGATAAAGATGGCTACTATCTGGCGGGTGTTTAAATTCAGTACTCTGTATCGCAAGGAGCTTCAGACATGGTGAAGTGATAAAGAAGCACTCAGGTAGAGGGACATGCGGTTAGTTGTCACTGAAACACAATCTCCCCTCTAGTCAGAAAATGTACGAATTAGATCATTTCACTTGAATATAGTTGGTACTGAGTGCACATAATGTGTACGAATTTTTTTTTTCACTTTCGATGTTTGATGATGCGTGCTTTTGAAGGGGCTTAACATTCAGGTCATCGGACCTTTTCCGCTTGTATTAATTTACTTAAACTCTTGTTCATGAAGAAATTTATTACAGTAGCAATGAAACTACAGAAGACAGTGACAGATTACCAATGTACATAATGAATAGTAAGGGAGTCATATTAGAGCCTTGCGTGACCCCATTAACTACATATATATTATATTATCTGGTGACTATTAATGAGCTAGAACAAAGTAGTCTACTTAATATCCTTGCTTCTTCCTCTCTATTTCCCGAAGTCCGCAAAAGATACCGATTTGGCAAAGTTTAACGGTCGAATGCCCTTCCTAACGTCAACCTTATGCGAAGGAAGGGCATCATTATTTCCTGTTTCTATGTCGATTGGCAGCATGATGTGTTCTATGTATATCACGAAGAGTGTATCGATGATGATGACGATGATGATGATGATGATGATGATGATGATGATGATGATTGTTGTTTGAAGGGGCCTACCATCTTGGTCTTCGGCCCCTAATGGTACAAAATGAGACGAAATGGTAGGACAATTTAAAAATCCATAATCCTCCACTGACCAGAATTCGAAAACGTGAGGACGAAGAATGAATGAATGGATATGAAGTTAAAACAATCAGTAGATCCGACCCGCAATGCCCCACATTCCCAGAAACTAGCGTTAAACAATAGTATTACTTACCAAGGGACTGCTTCTTAAGCACAATACTGACTATGATGCTTGTAGTCGAAACGGGTCCAAAATCCAGGTCATCGGCCCCTCATAATGGTACTTATCGCTAGGAAAATAGAACTATGCTATGTGTCATGTTTCGGTACTAATCAAAAGTAGCGTAGACTCGCGCTACTCCACACATTATGGTACTACTCACAGGTAACACAGACCTATGGTGTTTCGCACACTGTGGCGCTATTTACAGGCAACGCAAACCTAAGGTGTTCTTCACAGAAGTGGACTAGACACAGGGACCCGCAATATCCCGCGGTGTTCCTCAGAGTGCGTACTACGCATAGGCAAGGCAGAACCATGTGTCGCTAAACGCATGGTGTTGCTCATATAGCGCAAGTAAAAGCGACCCATGGTGTTCCCCGCGTGCTGGTACTAACCACAAGCAGTTTCATGGTACTAATAAAATCATCCCTTGGTCCCCCCTTTTAGTCGCCTCTTACGACTGGCAGGGGATACCGTGGGTGTATTCTTCGTCTGCGTCCCCCATCCACAGGGTGTTGTGTGTTTGATCCGCGAGAGGTATTTTATTTTCAAGTCAGCCGGCATCTGGGACGCGCCACGTGGGAGTATCACCTCTCCCCCTGCTACACCAGCGGAGTAGGTTCGTGGGACGAGTGTATCGGGACAAACCCAAACACACAGTCCCGGAGTCAGAAGAATTAAACAAACGCGGTTAAAAATCACTGAACCGGCAGGGGTCGAATCCGGGACCATTCGAAACTAAGGCCTCCACACTGTTCATTCAATCAAGAAACTAGACCACAACAATAATAATAATACAAAATGAGACTAATACTTCTGTCCTTCCTTTCCTTAAGCAGAAAATATCTGAAAAATAAACAAATGAGAATTTTGCAATTAGGTAATCACGCGTCTTACCGGGTTAGAATAAGTAAATCCGTATAGGTGCATTGCAGTAGATAAGCACATTATGCTTTTGCTGGCAGGGTGAAGCGTTTACAGTGCACTATGTCATCAGGTATGGGCTAGAATAAAATTGTTACTTTCATTGACCTGTCTCAGTCTCATCCTTGGCTCTGACGATATGAAAGTGACCGAGGTATGAGTGATGCTAGTAATACCATTCCTTATGCAGCCAGTTCATGTTATGAATGGTGTGAAAATATTGCTCATTGCTCATAGGGTCGGTTGGTGCATGCATTTAAGTAGGCTAGGCAGACTGATATGTAAATAGCAACTTCAGGCTCAGTGAGGAAAGCAATGGGACGCTACCTCCCTCCTCATGTCTCTAGTATGCCTCTTCAGTGACTGCTGTTGGTGGAGCTGTAGAGGATCAAACCAGCCTTCGGGCCGAATACCCAAGATACATACAGATAAACACATTCTCGAATGCAAACGAACGTCTATTGCCTGCAAGCATAATATCATTCATTGATGAACCTTTGAAGTTGATTATCAGTAATCGACCTCCGCCCACAAGAAAATTTCGAGTCAAATCCAAACCATGCTCCTCCCTTCTTGGTAATGACACCCCTTTTGCCCTTCCTTCTAGCAATCTATTCTAAAGTATATCATATTACACAAGAGCATTTGCACACAACCTGTTAGTTATAGGACAAAACATTCCTTGTAGCGTGTTTCTCACGCAGCAGCAGGTTTTCAGTGTAGGTTTTCTTGAAGCATCCTTTCCACTCTGATGACATTTTCGCCTTCTGAACCATAAGCGATTCCAGTGCAGATGTGCTTGATGTAGGCCTCACTTCTTTCTCAATCTTTCTGTCAACTGTCAGTGCACTTAACACGGCAAATACAACATTACTGAAGGATTTATAGTGGAGAAGAGCAGCGCTCTAGCTCCTTCATTCACAATGAATTTTACAACGCTTATGGGGAGCTAAAGGAAGTAACGATCGAATAAGTATCGTTGCCAACTCACAAGCATTGAAACGAGGACGATTTAGATGAAATGTTTAATCCTTTGGAGGCTTTTTCCTTCTTTTCTTTTTTCCGTTGAAAATTATTTTTCCTGATTATGTCAGCTTTTCCGTAATAATTTTCCCCTTTGACCGTAATTCCGTAATCGTGAGGTGAAATTCGTAATAATTACGGACAATTCGTAATAGTTGGCACCACTGAACTGCGAACCAAGTACTGACATTTCTGATGTTTAATTATTCACGTTCAGATAATACGTAATTGTGTGACCATTACTACATACTGTAATAATGCAGAAGAAATAAAAATTACTTAAATTAGAAACGAGTAAACTGAACTGCTGAAAAAAATACGTGAAATTGAATAGAATGGACTAAAAATTAAAAATAGCAACCAATGACAGCAAAAATTCGGATTTCTCTGATTTGTGGGCTATGATCAGGATTTATATTGGTTCTATAAGTTAGGAACGTCTATGATGCATCAGTTAAATATATATTACTATTATTTAATTTTTATTTATTATTTTTTTTATTATACAATCTTCCTGCAACAGCTGCAGGTTGCCCAAAGACAACAAGTACCTTAACAACAATAATGGATGTGGATACAATAGATAATGTGATCGTATGATGTTAAATGTAGGCAATCGAGTGAGGCATGTCAAACATTTATTTGAAGTCCGGAAGCATGGTTCTTGAAGATTATGATGGACTTCTTGAGTGTGGTAATTGCGATGTTATAGATAAAATCTCTATTCATCGCAAAGGTATTGTAGAAGTTGACAAAAAATGTAGGTATGGTTCCTCGACCACCTATCAATCCGATTACAGAACTGGATTAAGATTTTGATAATTTATTTAAGAATCCTACCTTCAAATTTTACAGCTTTTTTAGTATAAAAAGTTGTACCTGGCCTTATTTTAAAACCCAAAGGGATGTTTCTGAAGTTGAAACCCAAAGGGATGTTTCTGAAGTTGAGAAAGTCTGGTCAGTAGTAATAATATCCCACGATTTTATGAGGAATCCAAACCACTGGTTCGTGACCTTTCATATCGGGAAACTCACTTGACCTTATCAGGATTCAAACCACGGCCAGATTGGTGAAGTTACAGAAGAAGCGAACAGATGGACACACCACGTCTACATTCACTGAGAGTGTACAAGAGTGGCAGGAAATTAAGTTGCAAAACTGTGTCATCAAGAGGAACAGGTGGCAGAAAAAGAAAGTCTTGTGAGGGGTTTGTGAATGGTGTTCCCATGAGCTACCAGCGGATATCGTCTCGTCTGTCCGCAGGATAATAAAACCATTGACTTAGTGTGTTACAGGTGTGACACCAAAGCTCCACATGACGTCCCGTCTGTTTCACTGGCAACCCTACCAATGAACACCACCCCTTAACTGATCGGAAGCAGAACGATCAATTTAGGATTCTTGATTTTTGTCTAACAAAGCAAATAAGATTTACAAGACTGTTGGTATCATAATTACACGCACGAGATCTTCAGTTATATAAGGAATCAGAACCACAGGAATATGATTTTCCGTTTCAAAAACCCCCATTCACTGGCCTGGATTCAAACCGGGAACGCCTTGGATAAGAGTAAGAAATATTCGACTCCTTATCACGCCCTGCCTTAAGAACACAAATTAGGCTATACAGTCTTTTTTTTTACCCTTCTTTCTTTCTTTCTTTCTTTCTTTCTTTCTTCCTCCCTTCCTTCCTAGTTCCACCATTCCCCATTTATTGTTCTGTGTCAAGCATTCTGAACTATAGAAGCTAAAAAACAACCATGATATGGAGTCTTTTTTTACGATTGGCTTTACGTCGCACCGACACATATAGGTCTTATGGCGACGATGGGATAGTAAAGGACTTGGAGTGGAAAGGAAACGGTCGGGGCATTCATTGAGGTGCAGTCCCAGCATTTGCCTGGTGTGAAAATGTGAAACCACGGAAAACCATCTTTAGGACTGCCGACAGAGGGGTTCGAACCCACTATCTCCCGAATACTGGACACTGGCCGCACTTAAGCGACTGCAGCTATCAAGCTCGGTGATAAGAGTCTGATCTCTGCGTTGTATGAAATTGCTTATTTTTATTTTTGTAATCGGGATTAAGTCCCTAACTGTTTTACGGTTTTCAGAGTCACCGAGGTTATTTTGCACGGCGATAAAACACCCAAGACGAGAGCGTCATATTTCGAGCATATACCACCGGACTGACCTGAAATCCAATTCGAAAACGAGCTGAGAAAGCTAGCGCTCTATAATTTAAGCCACTCAGTGTTGTTGTCCCTGCTGTTGTATCTGACGACAGAACAGAGCGGTCCAAATTTTTTATCATTCAGGTTATACCTTTCAAAGAGATTTTTCTGACAAATATCTTGGTAGGATATTCTGGATTTAGAAACGCGTCCTCCAAATTTGAATTCAAATTAGACCTAATAATCGCACACACAAGAAAAGAATAAATTAGGCTGGTCATCACGTCGTTCTTACACGAAGCAGCACATCTATAAGATATTTAAAATAAAACGTGCTACAGCCCTGATGTATCTTGACTTACACAGGCTCAGCTTGAATGCCTGCAGATTACGAGGTGGCGCGTGGTCAGATTGACGGGTTCTCTCAGCCACGTTTTTCTTGCCTTTCCAGATCAGGCCCGCCCAGAGAGCGCCTCTATTTTCTCACAGAGGCTGCGAGGAGCTCGAACTAGCCCTCAGATTCAGGTAAAGTCCTTGAGCTGTTCAGGAACTGAATCCAGAGCTGAGCGGTAAAATACAGGCAGTCTCAGAAGCCCTAGATCACGAGGCGTCATTTACAGCAGTTATGGTCTGGTTGGATCCTTTTTAGAAAACACTAGTTGCACGGAAACAGCAAAATCAGGTGGCGGTGTGTACGAGGTACGATGAACAGTGAAATAATTTGCCACTGCTTTCCCCACTGAGCCAGAAGTGTTACCACAGCATGAAAGGTCCATACTGTCACAGCCATAAATACAATCTCGGCTTTTGTAGGAGCTACAGTTCACTACCGGGGATACAATTAAATGAGAATTTCCTCCCACAAATTACAAGCTCCGATTGATACGAAGATATGAAGCAAACTAATAAGTAGAGCCCGGATTTTATGCAGTGACAGGTTAGATTGCAAACTAATTTGATTAACAGGGAGTAACGGCCACCCGCTCTTCCATAATGTAGCAAGAGCAACATAAATCATAGGGGGTTCTGATGTATCATACCCCTAATGTTTATGCAAGCCCCATAGCATTAATCGCTGTGAAGGCAGGCTATACTTTCTACTCGCTTCAGTAAATTTGCATTCTAATCTATTAATGCATAAAAATCCGGGCTCTACTAAGAAAAATAATCGGCTACATTGATTCTAGTAAGAAAAGATGGTTTAGTGGAGGACGCCTTAGCGCGCTGAAATACTCACCGAAGGTCATTCGCCAGACGCTTCTGTGGGAATATTACCTCCCGTTCGATATCGCTATGAATCAGAGCAACAGTTTGCTGTAATTACCCAACCTATCAACAAGCCATTAAGAACTCAACCAAGAAATATGAGTGGGTGGACTATTTTTAGACCAGCTCGGAATCGTTTGCCTCTCGAAGCTCAAAGTAATTGGTACTCATTGTTAGACACACGCAAAACATAAGTCCCTCGTGAGTAATTTGAAGAAAAACTGTATGATAGCATTGCCATTAAAGAAATTAGCTTACTTATATAGTACCGTTCTTATTAATTGCACAGTGTCATGTGAAAGAAGGACCACTTCTACTTATCCCCATTATACTTGCCTCTTTCTACGAAAATGTCTAATAACAATATGAAAACCGAGCTCGATAGCTGCAGTCGCTTAAGTGCGGACAGTATCCAGTATTCGGGAGATAGTAGGTTCGAACCCCGCTGTCGGCAGCCCTGAAAATGGTTTTCCGTGGTTTCCCATTTTCACACCAGGCAAATGCTGGGGCTGTACCTTAATTAAGGCCACGGCCGCTTCCTTCCCACTCCTAGCCCTTTCCTGTCCCATCGTCGCCGTAAGACCTATCTGTGTCGGTGCGACGTAAAACAACTAGCAAAAATAAAATGAAAAAAAAAATCACACGATCGAACAAACAATATAAGGATCTGGCACAAAACATTTATTAAAATTTGTTGTCAGTCACCTTTTTATTTTCCGAAAACTACGGCCTTTCCAAAAGCAGGTATCTTGTTTATGAATTTCTCGAGTTTTGTCAAGGGAATCAAACCCATATCCATCCAGGTGAACTGAGGACGGCTTTGATACCTACGATAGGCAATTTACAGATATTATATTTTAAATAAGATTTCGAAAAGGAAAAGTCAGGACCTGAAAGTGTCTCAAATGGACTGACGAGATAATGAAATTTTCTGCAACTTATTTAAATTTAGTCTCTATTTTAACCCTAAATTGGTGACCGCTATAATGCTTAACAATGACGATTTTATACGGAAAGGGAAAAAGGACCTCTCTTCCATCGATTGTAATCTCGATATCGAACCACTGGGGAATTCGAAATGGCTAAATGCCTTTCTCATATGTCGATTGTTTTTATCCAGTAAATATTAATGCCAACTAGCGAGATTCTTTTTCTCTTTGTTAGGACAACCATCCTTTTGTTCTTTTGAAATGCTCCTCTTCAGACAGCACTGTATTCTTAACGCAAACTATTCCGCAAGAGCCCAAAGAAATGTATAAGAGTCTATCAAGAAAATCTCAGTAGGCGTGGTTTAAATCCCAGCCAGTGCATATGGGATTTTTGGAAATGAAATGTCACGACCATGTAGTTGGAGGTTCTGTGGCTATGATTACGTTATCAACAATAACGTCAATCTGCAAGTGTTCTTTCTTTCTTTCTTTCTTTCTTTCTTTCTTTCTTTCTTTCTTTCTTTCTTTCTTTTCAAAATCACTCTGGAACTTAAGAGTTATCATCGTAACTCTTCGCCCAATTATCTCTAGTTCATTTCTCGGTTCTTACATGAATTTAAGAGTCTATTTCATAGAATAAAATGTTACTGGATTAGATCCATAATCACGAAGAGAAAATTTTCTTTTAGGGACTGTCCTCATTTCCGACCACCAGAAAGAGGAAAAGAAAGTGTGCATGTTCGATCAATTAAGTTCTAATGTGGCGGATAAATAATTCCCTCTCGGTTGCATCCGTACCTCGGGCAATATTATGGGAACCACACAAATAAAACAGGTAGCACAAAACCACACTGAATCCTCTTTCGTAGTAAATAACGCCGTGAGAACGGACAATTCTCCACGCACAAGTGTAAAGCGGCTTGTCTACCGCGGAGGCGCAAAGGGCGTTCTCCACCCCCGATGAAAATAAACCGAGAGGAAAAAAAGGAAGCCTCATTACCAACAAATTTTCAATACGTGACCTGCTTCATCTCGTTCTGATTCATTCATTTACTTATTTATTCATTTATTTATTTATTTATTTATTCATTCATTCGTTAATTTATTTATTTATTTTACTTCTGCGTGAATGAGTGTCAGGAACACGCGGAATCAACATTTGTTGAGCCTTTCCTCCTTGCCCAATAACTATTCATTTTCATCGATTGTTTTAATTTCTGTTCCTCCGACCAAGTAGGCTACATCGTGTTGGTTTCTTCTCGTCTTTACCAACGATTTTCCTGATTAAATTTCTATCTTGCAGATTTGGTGACCCTTATTCTATTCGCTTATACCATTTTGATCTCGTATGTTTGATTTGTAAAATTGTGTGCATTCGACAAGTAAGTCTGCTAGTCATTCTTTCCAAATAGCTTATAAATTGAATTCCTCATAGTCTTATAGTCTTATGGTATCAGTAAATTTAGATTTTTAAAAATATATTTCCAAGTTGGGTTTTGAGTAATGAGTTCCATTTTTAATTCTTGGTCCTTAAGATTTTTCTCATGATGTTCCTTTCTTTAATCTGTAATTGTATCTTCAATGCTTTATGATGTAAATTGAGTGTTTCTGAAGCATAAAGAGCAATTTCCATTTTGTGAATTCTTGAAGCTACTGATTTATTTTCATGGATGCATTCATGGAAGCACTTAAATTCCTTTATTTTTGCAATTTTCTTCATATCAATGGTAAGTTCAGGTGGAGCAGTTTTGATATTTGTCATAAACTTGATTTTTTCATGTGAGATTTTAAATCATTTTTGCTGCTTGCTCTTTGAATATAGCATTTTTTAATTTTTTTAAATATTATTATTCATCGTTAGTGCCACTAAGTACCGCGAAATCTCAACTGTTTATCTTCTTGCCGGCCCACCCGGTTTTTATCCTTTCGGAGTGTGCTTTCTTCCATGGATCAGAACGGACATGCTTTAGTCGAGTTGGGACTACTACTTGGCGAACCTGTCTAGGCTTGTGTCTGAGTGGTGCTCCGAGTTGAATGTCTGTTACTAAGATTCCATACTTTAGAAGACCTTTATCGATCTCTACCAACCAAGGAGGAATCGTTTTGAGACTTCTTAAGTTGGATATAACGAACGCTTACAGATACTTTCAGCTGGCAATCTGAAGAGGCAAGCGTAAAATGTTATCCTTTTTCCGGATTACGCTTGATATATTTTCAGTGTCGGTGTATATTTCTGATTTGCTCCGAAGTCTGGAAACACCATCTTTGAGACTGGGACCAAGAATTTTTCGTATAATCCACCTTTCCTTAATTGCCCTTTTTTCAAGCAGGCTGTGCGTTCGAAGTGTTAAACATTCTTCTGCATATAATGCTTCAGGTCTAATTACAGTTTTTTTTTTGCTAGGGGCTTTACGTCGCACCGACACAGATACGTCTTATGGCGACGATGGGATATGAAAGGCCTAGGAGTTGGAAGGAAGAGGCCGTGGCCTTAAGGTACAGCCCCAGCATTTGCCTGGTGTGAAAATGGGAAACCACGGAAAACCATCTTCAGGACTGCCGATAGTGGGATTCGAACCTACTATCTCCCGGATGCAAGCTCACAGCCGCGCGCCTCTACGCGCACGGCCAACTCGCCCGGTCCTAATTACAGTATGATGTCTAATTTTCGCATTTCGAGAGATGGACTTATTTTATTTATTTATTTATTTATTTATTTAGCACATGCTTCATGTCGCACGGACACAGACAGAACTTACAGCGATGATGGGATATAAAAGGGGTAGAACTCTGAAGAAAGCGACCGTAGCTTTGATCAAGGTACGGCCTGGCATGAAAATAGGGAACTAGGGAAGATCATCCTCAGGGCTTCCGACAGTGGTATTTCGAACCCACTACCTGGCGAATGAAAGCTTACAGCTGCGTGCCCCTAACTGCACGGCCAACTCACTCTATCTAGTTGATAGGTATTTAAAAGTGAGCGAAATTAGGCAGTCTACGAAAAAAATCGTTTTCAAGATACGCATGTACAAAATCAACTTTAATAAGTACAGCCCGGATTTTTATGCATTCATTGGTTAGAATGCAAACTTACTGAAGCGAGTAGCAAGTATAGTCTACCTTCACAACGACTATGCTATGGGGTTTGCATATACATTAGGGGTACGGCCCACCAGAACCCCTATAATTTATGTTACTCTTGCTACATTATGGAAGAGCGGGTGGCGACACTGACTACTAACCAAACTAGCTTGCAACCTAACCTGTTACTGCATAAAAATCCGGGCTTTATTAATAAGACAGTGACTCTACGTCCAGATGTCCCTAATACTATACACAGTACATTATTTTGTGCGTTAAACGAAATCACGTGGCAACATAGCTAGCTAGTTGTCAAACCTGCCCGGAAGCATCGTCACGAACCGAAGCTGTTGTGAGGGAAATGTGTCGAAAATGACTTGTAACTGTCTTGTCTTGTCATAGATTACCTCAGATGTCATCTGTCTTCTTGTGAACGGAGTCGCGCAAGCCGGCAGAGCGCGGACAGTGGAAATTTAGTAACCAACCACGTTTCAGTTCCGAGAAACTGTTTAAAATGATTGTTACATCATAACGGAATGGAGCCTCAACATCACGAATGAATTTATAGCCACCGACCTAAGACTGTCACTGTTTTCTTAATATCGTATAGTGTGCCTCACAAGGGAAACACCTTCAATGAGAAATACAGCTGCCGAGTAAGAACGAACTGTGGTTCGCGAAACCCTAGGGGCTCCCTGAAATTTTGGAAAGGGTTCGCCTGAAAGTTTCCACTTCAATTATTACAATTTACGCCTGGAATATCGAATTTTAGTGACTATGACTCCACTTGGTGGGAGGCGGAATTGCGAAAACATTTTGGTATTTTAATTTCTGCAGTGTTTAATATTGACTATCTTACGTTGTAACAGTTCCACTGTAACTTGCCCGTGAGTGGAGAATATATTCAGTAATATATATACACACCAATTTCTACGAAGCCTCCGTGGCTCAGGCGGCAGCGCGTCGGCCTCTCACCGCTGGGTTCCGTGGTTCAAATCCCGGTCACTCCCTGTGAGATTTGTGCTGGACAAAGCGGAGTCGGAACAGGTTTTTCTCCGCCTACTCCGGTTTCCCCTGTCATCTTTCATTCCAGCAACACTCTCCAGTACCATTTAATTGTATCTGTCAGTAATTAATCATTGCCCCAGAAGAGTGCGACAGGCTTCGGCAGCTGGCACAATTACTATCCTCGCCAAAAGATGGGGAGCTTAATTTATTCCATCCCTGACCCGGTCACTGGCTGGAAAATAGGTTGTAGGTTTTCTTTTTCACATATATAATTGCTAGGCTTGTCCATAATATCCCTAAATTTCTTCAAGTCCAAATCTGCTACGGGGACGAAATATGGGCCCCCTACCTTCTAGACCCTACCTCAATAACGAATTCGTTATACAACTTCTATAAAAAGCTGAATTATTTTATAACCTAAAACGGAAAATCTGTGATAGCAAAAATATGTTAATACTTATTTTATATAAACCTTAAAAATTCGGACCCTAATTAATTTTTGCTAGTTGCTTTACGTCGCACCGACACACATAGGTTTTATGGCGACGATGGGACAAGAAAGGGCTAGGAGTGGGAAGGAAGCGGCCGTGGCCTGAATTAAGTTACAGCCCCAGCATTTGCCTGGTGTGAAAATGGGAAACCACGGAAAAACATGTTCAGGGCTGCCGACAGTGGGATTCGAACCTACTATCTCCCGAATACTGGATACTGGCCGCACTTAAGCGACTGCAGCTATCGAGCTCGGAGGGGACCCTAATTAAAACACCATCGTTGATTTCACAGTAAAACAGTAATTACCATTAGATTCAGGAACATAACAGATTATTCACCAAAGTTTGATTTAAATCTCTTCGGTCCATCCTAAACTGTTCCCTAGTAAGTGAGAGGTATCTACAATAATGGCAGGTACTTCACCTAACAATGTATCTGCTTGTAGCCTCGCCGTGAATTATCCCATAGATTTTACAGCCTGCAACCTATTTCTGAAGTATATTTCTCTTATTTCAGCGGCATGAATTTGTTTCTTAGCAAGGACTACTATTATGCCGTGATATCTAGTCCGTAACTCAGATAGCGATCTGCTTCCCAGATGCTTGCTTGGCGCTGTTAATATTTCAGGTAGCAAAATAAACCTCTCGCTGGCTAGCCTGCTTGCTGGCTGCCTGCTCAACATACCGGGAGAAAACATCTCTAACCGGCTATGGAGTAGAGACGCGATCGGTATGTCGAAATTGCGCATAATCGACTGTTTTTATTAGCACCAAAGTACAGCGCAATGCAAATTATCTACGTCTCAGGCCATGGAAGCCACTGGAGGAAAGAAAGGTGAAGTATTCCCCTCCGACTAATGGACTAATCCCACTTATGCAAAATATTGGTAATTTGAGCCAAAACCTAACATGGGACTTGCACGTCCCGACATGATTGACGGGGATGATCACTGTAAATACCTATGTGTTAATATAAGCAAATACCGGGCGAGTTGGCCGTGCGCGTAGAGGCGCGCGGCTGTGAGCTTGCATCCGGGAGATAGTAGGTTCGAATCCCACTATCGGCAGCCCTGAAAATGGTTTTCCGTGGTTTCCCATTTTCACACCAGACAAATGTTGGGGCTGTACCTTAATTAAGGCCACGGCCGCTTCCTTCCAACTCCTAGGCCTTTCCTATCCCATCGTCGCCATAAGACTTATCTGTGTCGGTGCGACGTAAAGCCCGTAGCAAAAAGAAAATATATATAAGCAAATAACTTCATTGGGGAAATCACATAAATGGGATTGTTAATAAAGGGTACAGATATCTGCACATGATTATGAGGGTATTTTGGGGTTGTAGTAAGGATGTAAACGAGAGGGCATATAAGTCTCTAGTAAGACCCCGACCAGAGTATATGGGACCCTTACCAGGATTACTTGATTCGAGAACTGGACAAAAAAAAAATATCCAAAGAAAAGCAGCTCGCTTTGCTGCGCGTGATTTCCGACAAAAGAGTAACGTTACCAAAATGTTGCAAAGTTTGGGCTGGGAAGAATGGGGGAAAGTGTACGAACTGATCCACTAAGTGGTATGTTACGAGCTGTCAGTGGAGAGAGAGCGTGGAATGACATTAGGAGATGTTTGAGTGATGTTCTTAAAAGGAGGAATGATCACAATATCAAGATAAAGTTCGAATTTAGGAGAACAAACTGGACAAAATATTCGTTTATAGGTAGGGGAGTTAGGGACTGGAATAATTTACCAAGGGATAAGTTCAATAAATTTCCAAATTCTTTGCAACCACTTAAGAAAAGGCTAGGAAAGCAACAAACAGGGAATCTGGCATCTGAGCGACCGCCCCTAAATGAAGATCAATATTGATTGATTGATTGATTGATTGATTGATTGATTGATTGATTGATTCAGTAAAATCTCAAAATGAGCTCCCCCTTAATAAGCTACTAGTACAATACGTAACAAAAGTTTAAGACCACCAGCGAAAATCAGTTAATGAACTGCTAGTCCTACATTTATAGTACGAATTGGTCTGCGAATATGTTTGGTTTATTCGACTTTATATATCTACATCTTATGAAAAAGAACCATTGACATATCAAATGAAGTTTATGAGATAACTTTTTAAACAATTTCAGAACCTACAAAAATACCCCACTTGGGCCACCCTATTTTGTAATATTTTTTTTACAAGTTGCTTTACGTCGCACCGACACAGGAATTGTGGCGACGATGGGATAGGAAAGGCCTAGAGTGGGAAGGAAGCGGCCATGGCCTTAAGGTACAGCCCCAGCATTTACCAGGTATGAAAATGGGGAAGCCACGGAAAAGCATCTGAGTTGCCGACAGTGGGGTTCGAACCAACTAACTCCCGAATGGAAGGTAAGAGCTGCTCAATTAACATATCAGGCGAAGATATCTTAACCGGCTATGGAGCTGGAGACGCGAGCGGCATGTCGAAAGTGTGCATAATAAACTGTTTTTATTAGCAGCAAGGTACAGCAAAATGCAAATCATCTACGTTTCAGGCCATGGCAGCCACTGGAGGAAAGGATGGTACAATATTCCTCTCCAGGCAAATGTTTAAGGCCACCAACTCGCTCGGTATTCCCTAAACTACAGTAGGTGTGATGGCAACATAATTACTCTAAATACATATTCAAAATTCCTTTGGTGGCGAGACCTAGTGTTTACAGTGCACCATGTCTTCTGGTATAGGCTGGAACAATTTTGTTACTTCCAGTGATCTGTCTCACATTTGGCTTTGACAATATGAAAGTGACTGAGGTATGAGCGATGCTAGTAATTCCACTCTTTATGCAGCCAGTCCCTGCTATGAATGGTGTGAATATGCTGTTCACAGGGTCGGTTGGTGCATGCGTTTCAGTCGGTTTCGCAGACTGGTATGTAATAACTTCTGGCTTGGTGAGGAACGTAATGCGAAAGTACCTCACCGTTCATTTCCTTAGTACTCCTCTTTCGTGATGTCTAAGCCATCTATGACAGGTAATGGTGGAGAGCTGTTCAGATCCAAGCAAGCCTCGGGGTTAAGAGTACTCAACATACAATATATAGGAAGATACATCACACTACAGGTCTCAAGATGATACGAAATGCTCCCACGTCTGCTCCAAATAAAACGAGTAGCATTCGAAGTTAAGCTACTCACGTCTGGCACAAATCCTTTCAACAGGTACACGATAACACTACAAAAGTCAGGTAGATGTATGGGCAATCTTGTAACGACCTTGATTATTTCTATGAAAATGCGATCCTCGCTATTCCCGTCAAGTACTCTTCAATGTATAATAGATTCTTCGTTTAATTAATATTAGGTTATTCATTTTAATTATTATTGTGTAAATGTACATAATATTTAGCTTTTAATTCACGTATATAGGTCACTTCTTATGGCCATACTTATACACAATAATCTCGTTTATCCGGCCCAGTTTATCCGGATCGAAAATAACAACAACCTATTTTTACTTGTACAATATTTCTTTTACGGGGTCGACTCTTCTTGAATGTCTTTTCTGCCAAGAATAGTTAAAACAGGAACTGCAAGTAATTCGGCCATGGCCTATCAAAGGTACCGTCCCGGCATTCGCCTAGAATTGAGAATGGGAAACCGTGGAAAACCATTCCCAGTACGGCAGAGGTGGGATTGGAACCCACGCTCTTCTGAATGCAACGCACCACTAATTCACTGATGGTGAATTCTAAAATGAATCCGACGCTCCATCAGAAGAAACAATGTCCGGCTCCATGGCTAAATGGTTAGCGTGCTGGCCTCTGGTCACAGGGGTCCCGGGTTCGATTCCCGGCAGGCACGGGAATTTTAACCATCATTGGTTAATTTCCCTGGCACGGGGGCTGGATGTATGTATTGTCTTCTTCATCATTTCATCCTCATCACGACGCGCAGGTCGCCTACGGGAGTCAAATTAAGAGACCTGCACCTAGCGAGCCAAACCCGTCCTGGGATCTTCCAGCACTAAAAGCCATACGCCATTTCATTTCGGAAGAAACACTGACTCATGGAGAGGTAAAAATTTAGCTGGACAAACTGATGGTCTATTTAGAATCCTAGACTGAAACCACACTGGCACAACCGATGATGGTAAAACGTCTTCGTGATCGTGCTGCGCGTAAACACTGTACGAGTGTAAAACAGAAAAAACTTACACATTATTTTAGTGTATAAAACAGAGTCGTAAATGTAAGAAAAGTGTGCTTATACTTTTTGGACAATTCAAAAAAGGTATTACTCTCAACTTATGTTAATAAATTATATAACATGTGTTGTATTTGTTTTTTAGTTTTTCCGGATTATCCGGATTTTCGATCATCCGGATCAGTTCCGGTCCCACTCTATCCGTATAAACGAGGTTATCGTGTATTTCCATTGCTTTATTACGCATTGGGTTCTCTTTATGCAATGCTTATGTTTTTAAGTTTGTATCTTACTTTTTCATTATGACATTGTCTCTCTCTTTTTAGCTTAACGATCCGAATTTATTTAATTTTATTTTAATATATATATGTTCTCCAAATCCTTAATTTTTAGCTCAGATATCTTTGATGTATGATCTGTAACTTACGTGGTTAAGTGTACGTGGGGGCCACGAGCCCCAACTTCGCCACTGCTAAAGTCAAATACATAAATAAAATCCTGAATTGATTGTGAGCAAAATGATCAACTAGCGACCAATGAATGGTTAAGAGATAGCATTTGACAACCATCTCCTTGGACTGAATACAGCGACAGGGCTTGTGTCATGGTTGCTTTTAAAATTATTTACATCGTATGGTGAAGTAACAGGCAGAGATAAACGAGCTTAAGCCAGGAAACATTTCTTAAAAAGAGAAAAAGAGACTTCGGTTCTGTCGTCCTCTGCCAGATGTCAGCAGCGCTAAGAGAAGAGACGGCTCGCGCTACTAGGTCAGAGACAGGAAGTGACGTATGCTGGCAGCAGACAATTGACACAAACTTTTCATTCATATGGCTGCTGCTTGCTTGCTTGTTGCTTGGCCCCTGAGGGCCTCCTACGCACACTGTGACGTCACGCGTTCAGGATCGTGACTGGGGTGGCTGATGCAGGAACCACCAGATAGCTTCTGTGTGTGTGCCTCCCCTCCCAAACTCACCGAGACCCTGGGCCAACATCACTTGCCTGCACATTATCCAGCCTCAACAACCAGGAGATCCTACCATCAGCCACGTCTACGCATCGCTGACTATTTGAATTTCGGACATTCTTTAAACTATTCCTGATCTTCATTATCAAACTTGAGCACGAGATCTCCAATTCGAGTGTCACTATAACCAGTACCGAGCGCATGGCAGTATTATTGGACCTTTAAGTTTTTTTATATGATATGAATAGACTTTGCTGATGATATAGCTGTCATTACTAAGACCAGAGATGAAACTAGATACGCCTCCAGATATCGTACGGAAAAAAACCAGTACATGAAAAATTTATATCAACATAGCAGAAAGAAACTTCGCTAGAGATGGAAAACGGAACAATTTCACAGGTGTCCAAGTAACCTGGAGAAATTATACTACCATCGGGACCAGACAGTAGGGCCAACATAGAAAGACACTCTAAACTCCATAAGGCGTACAGACTAACGTGGGATTACTATAACAAGAGAGTCATATCGCTTAATGCAAAATTAAAACATTACAAGACAGTCGGAAGCTCTATACGCCTCAGAAACCATATCCCTTGGAGGTCACTCTAAAATTATAGAAATTGAAAAGCATGAAAGGAAAATTCTCCGGAAAATTTATGGTCCCCCGAGAGAAAATGGAATGTGGATTAAGAGGAGAGCAGCGGACCCTTACTCATTAACTGACAGGTTCACTGACGCCGTACGCAAGAGACGCCTGAAATACTATGGACATAGGCCTATCTATAAAATGGACAGCGACAGACTCGCACACAAAAAATATTTATACCTGGCTAGAAGAAACTAAAGCGGACCTCCAAGAAATGAATGTCAAGGACATCACAGAAGATAATGCAGCCTTTAGTATAATTCTAGGCAAGCATAAATTCGTGGAGAAACCTAAGAAGAAAACTGGTAGAAAGTGGTCCACAGAACGCAAGATGCAACACAATGCATTCACGAAGAGATTTTTCCAAACCATCATTGAAGGTTAAAGTACTAGGAAAGAGACTCAGGTGTAAACCCGTCGGTGAACTGGCATGTGGTTCATATAGCAACATGAAGAGGCTAGCAGAAGATCATCAGATGTGGCTACAGGGACAAGGCATTGCCTTTAGCAGATGATGATGATGATGAATAATCTTTGCAATGGTTATCCGTGGTTTCCCATTTTCACACCAGGCAAATGCTGGGGCTGTACCTTAATTAAGGCCACGGCCCCTTCCTTCCAACTCCTAGGCCTTTCCTATCCCATCGTCGCCATAAGACCTATCTGTGTCGGTGCGACGTAAAGCCCCTAGCAAAAAAAAATCTTTGCAATATTTTATTCTATTAGATAATGCATTAGTAACATTTCATACTGTACTGTTAGAGTGTCGGCCTCCGGATCCCAAGATAGCGGGTTCAAACCCGGCAGAGGTAGTCGGATTTTTGAAGGGCGGAAAAAAGTCCATTCGACACTCCATGTCGTACGATGTCGGCATGTAAAAGAACTCTGGTGATACATTTGGTATTTACCCGACAAAATTAATTAAATCTCAGCCATAGACGCCCAAGAGAGATCCGGTTTACTCTAGGTCCGCTAGATGGCAGACAGAGTAAACCGGAACGTCGAAATTGACGAGCAGACAGCCAGATGGCGTCAAATCGAAAATGTCTGCAAACGGTAGCTGAGGCCATACGATTATTATTATTATTATTATTATTATTATTATTATACTGTACTGTTATAAACTATATCCCTAACATAGGCCTACATTTAGATAAAATAGGGCTACCTTCCAAGAAGAATAAATAATAATATAAGGAATGATTTGGAGTAATCATATTAATGAGGTTGTTAAGAAAAGTTACAGATCTCTTCACATGGTTTTCAGAGTATTTAGGGGTTGTAGTAAGGAAGTACAGGAGAGGGCGTATAAGTCCCTGGTAAGACCACAGTTATAGTATGATTCCAGTGTATGGGACACTCACCAGGAATACTTGATACGAGAACTAGAAACATTCAGGGTAATTTCCGATAAAGGTGTAGTTTTGCGAAAACGCTGCAAACTTTGAGCTGGGAAGACTTGGGAGTAAGGAAACGAAATGCTCGACTATATGGTATGTTTCGCGCTATCTGTGGAGATTTGGCGTGGAATGACAAGTAGGCGAATAAGCTTGAGCGGAGCTTTTAAAAGTAGGAAAGATCGAGCTGGAATTGAAGAGGAAAGATAGGGGCAAATATTCATTTATAGGAAGAGGAGTAAGGGATCGGAATAAATTATCAGGAGAAATGTTCGATAAACTTCCAAATTCTTTGAAAACATTTAAGGTACCGGTAGGTAAACAACTGATAGGGAATCTGCCACCTGGGTGACAGCCCTAAATGCAGATCATTGATGATTTGATTTGAGCGAGTTTGCCGTGCGGTTAGAGTCGCGTACCTGTGAGCTTGCATTCGGAAGATGGTGGTCTTTAATCCAGGAAGTTTCAGCATCTATTTTTTTTTACTTTTAAAAAAGTAGAAAGCTTTTGGAAATTTCAAATGGTCAGAGCCAAAGTTAGAAGCTGTCGAAGCTGCAACCTACGATTTGCAGGTATCACCACACACAGTGCAGAACCTAAGCCCGAATAATAATAATAATAATAATAATAATAATAATAATAATAATAATAATAATAATAATAATAATAATAATAATATCCCGGTAAATCTACAGACAATAAGTTCTGCGAGATCCTTCTCTACCTGCTGGATCCACCGAGACCCAGTGGCTTTACCCTTGCTGGCTACTTTGAAGTTCGCATAGGACAGCCTTTGAGAGTCCATGCTATACCAGTTGTCCGTAGAAAACCAGCCTTCGTCTTCTAACGGCAACTGTGAGAGTTTCTTTTGATCTGTACCACCGCCTTTCTTTTCATAGGATCCTTGGTCCTATCTTTCTCAGCAATTTCCTTTCTTGTACTTCAAGAACTCTTGGTGTGGTCTTCTTAGTTAGAGATAGGCTCTCTGCTGCGTAGGACTGACGGTGTGACTATTGCATTATAATGTCTTAGATTGACATTCATCAATAGATATTTTGAGGCGTCCAGTTTTCTGCATGCATGGTATGCCTTGTCTACCTTGATTCTCCTCTGTTCGTTTCACTGTGGTCTTCTGAAATCCACTCTCCAAGGTACTTCACTGTTCTTATTCTCATTCGCTATGGCCAACGAAGGAGCGCAATTTTTTAATATGTTTTTAACAATTTGTTTTACGTCGCAACGACACAGATAGGTCTTGTGGCGACGATGGGATAGGAAAGGCCTAGGAGTTGGAGGGAAGCGGCCGTAGCCTTAATTAAGATACAGTCCCAGCATTCGCCTGTTGTGAAAATGGGGAAACCACGGAAAACCATCTTCAGGGCTGCCAACAGTGGGGTTCGAACCCACTATCTCCCGGATGCAAGCTCACAGCTGCGCGCCCCTAACCGCATGGCCAACTCGCCCCGTAATTTAACTTATTTAGATGATGTCGGTGCGTTTTTCTCCTCGCAAAATCTGTTCATCATCCCGCTGTGGCTTTTCTTGCGATTTTCTTTCCAGGTTTTGTAGGTGGTAGTGCTTACCAAAGCTATGATTGTCGACTAACTTTCTGAACGTACAACTATTATTCACAGTTATATTATTATTATGATTACAGTGTTTCCGGCCCCGCGGTGTAGGGTTAGCTTGTATGCCTCTTATCCGGAGGTCCCGGGTTCGATTCCCAGTCAGATCAAGGATTTTTAAAATCTAGAGCTGAAGGTCTGGTTCGAGATCCACTCAGCCTTCGTCGTGCTGATCACGAGAGACCTGGTAATCTGCAGGCCTTAGGGCTGAGCAGCGGTCGCTTGGTAAGCCCTCGCTTTTCGGGGCAGCTGCGCCATGGGGTTTGGTTTGGTTTGGTTTTATTATCACAGTGTTCCAAAGTAGTTATTGGCGATCTTTTAAATAATATACCCAAATTATTTCAAAATATTCCTACAGTCAGTGCAATAACAAAGGTATTATTTAGATTGAAGAACAGAAGAGCGATGACCGAAACGTATAAACTGCAATATTAGTAACCTTATCCTAATCTGAAATATTAAAGGAAATTTTTGTCAAAGCGTCCTGAAAATGTCATTCGAATAACAGGACGAAACGTTGGTTGTTCTACATGACAATGAACATTAATGGTAAATACCGTCTGAAAATGTTACATAGCTTTGCCACGAGTAGTACAACCAACCGGAAGAGCCACCACGTCTTGTCGATAAATCTGAATGGCAAAGATGTCGAGATTTGTGAATGGAGACGAGCTAGCATTAAGTCAAACCTTGGCCACCTGACCAGTGCTGTCCTTGATGGGAGAACCGGGAGAGGCGCTAGGTAGCGTGACCTTGACTACTAAGCTCAATGAATGAGAGATAGATGACATCCGGTGGCTACAGAGGGACCCGGATACGAACCCAGCACCTCATGATAGAGGTCAACAGGTTACCGGATGTCTTGATTCACTTTACTTATTTAATATCTCGCTGTAGGCCAAAGTCTCTGAAGCATGACCAGTAGCTGAGGATGTAATTATTATCATCATATACAGTGTGTTGTGGCAACCTGCCTCATCCACCAAGATTAGTCAACAAGAGACCAGAGTAGGGCTAAATTATCATAAGCCTTCTTTTTAGCTAGTTGCCTTAAATCGCACCGACACAGATAGGTCTTATGGCGATGATGGGATAGGAAAGGCCTAGGAATAGGAAGGAAGCGGCCGTAGCCTTAATTAAATTACAGCCCCAGCATTTGCCTGGTGTGAAAATGGGAAACCACGGAAAACCATCTTCAGGGCTGCCAACAGTGGGGTTCGAACCCACTATCTCCCGGATGCAAGCTCACACTAACCGCACGGCCAAATCGTCCGGTATTATTATTATTATTATTATTATTATTATTATTATTATTATTATTATTATTATTATTATTATTATTATTATTATTCGTTAGGGTGAGGCTTGCTAGGGAACGTGTCAATTTCAATTCATCATTCCCTGTTTCTTCTTTCGTTCTTTCCAGTATTCCATCATCGCACTATGCCTTATTCTTCTTTCCTCAGACCACTTTGGACCGGAATTCCTTTTCATCTTTCTTTGAAATCCTTCCATTCTTAATATCTCCTTTTGTTTTTTAATCTCTCATTCCATAGTTTCCTCTTTTCTTATTTTATTTCTTTCTAAATCTTTCTTGACCTCTTGTATCCAGCTTGCTGTTAACGTTTCTCCCAAAGGTAACTGAATATCTGTGTTGTGATTTTTCTTATTTCTGTTATATTTTATTTCTGGTATATTTCCTTATTCTTCATTTCCATTGTTCCTTTCTTTTCATTCATTTTGATCATGATTCTTCTTTCTAGTCCTTGAAGATTATCGAAACTATAGTTCAAACCTAGACATTCACTTGCGTAAAAGCATTCTGGTTTCACCAATGTACACTAGTGCTGAATGGTCAGCGTACAAGCCTTCGGTTCAGAAGGTCCCCGGTTCGATTCCCGGCCAGGTCGGAGATTTTAATAGCTTCTGATTAATTCTTCTGGCTCGGGGACTAGGTGTATATGTCCGTCCCAACACTCACCTCATCCTATTCAGACAACATACCAAACTACTAACCACCACAGAAACACGCATTAGTGATTACATCTCTCCATACAGGGTTGACGTCAGGAAGGGCATCCGGCCGTAAAAAGGGCCAAATCCACATGTGCTGCTCAGTTCGCACCCGCGACCCCACAGGTTTGGGGAAAAGTAGTAAGAAAAGAAGAAAATAATTTCTTACTGTAAAATGTCTTATTGGTGACATACGTACGCTCCTTCCATATACTACTACTACTACTACTACTACTACTACTACGACGTCCGACTCGTTGGCTGAACGGTCAGCGTACTGGCCTTCGGTTCAGAGTGTCCCGGGTTCGATTCCCGGCCGGGTCGGGGATTTTAATCTTAATTGGTTAATTACAATGGCACGGGGGCTGGGTGTATGTGTTGTCTTCATCATCATTTCATCCTCATCACGACGCGCAGGTCGCCTACGGGAGTCAAATAGAAAGACCTGCACCTGGCAAGCCGAACACGTCCTGGGATATCCCGGCACTAAAAGCCATACGGCATTTCATTACTACTACTACTACAACAACAGATTTGTATACTATTGTTTTGAATTATTTCTCCGGAGTATTTGAATTTCTTTACACTCTCTATTCGACCAGTATCTGTCGTCAAACATTTTGGAGCGTTTTTTCTGTTTGTAATCAATTTGTTTATTTTAGTTTTTTTTTTCTACAGAGATTCTCAAACCTGTTTTCTTGGCTGATTCTTCCAAGAGATTGATTTGTGATGTTAGATCTGTCAGGCTCACTGAATCTTCAAGATATACCAGGCAATTAATTTCAACAGCTTTGTTTTTCCTCTCGAAAGTTATTGTCGAATTTTTATATAATGTTCTTATGTTTTTTTTTTTTCAATCTCGACTCCACATAAAGAGGTTTCTACTAAGACAAAGTAGTAACCATTACTGATGCATCTTGAACAAAACCACACACTCGGGGAGAAGAGTTGCGTTGCGTTGCGTTACGAGTAATGTCGCGGAAAGCTATACTTTTGTAAAGCAACGTACGGAACGTGCTATATTACGTAAAGTACGATATAAATTTTATCCCATTTCGTTTGGAAAGTGTCTCCTGGACAAGCAAAGTGGAAATGACAGGCAGGTGAACGTGAACGCAGTGGAGCATGAACTTTAACACACACACTAACAGTGGCCACTACGATGTATGCGAGCCTTCTCGGTACACCGCAAGCATTACACAGTACAGCAGGTATAAACAATCTTCTTGTTACACACAACTTACGATGAATATTCAATACATTAGATTTATCTTGAAAAGTATGTTTATGGTGAACGCAAGGTTCACTACTAAATTCCTAGTTCGTGGCTTCAATTCACTCAAGCTTGGGTAATAAATAAATCACACAGGCTGGCATCCGAGAATGCATAATGAGAATTTCCATTAAACAAAATTTAATGGAGTCTATAAAGGAATCAGGATAAACGGGAAGCAAATAAACACCACAGCACAACAGCCCTAATAGGCCTTGGCCTACCAAGCAACCGCTGCTCACCCGAAGGCCCGCAAATTAAGTCAGTGAGACAAAACCTATCACCCGTAATTCTTGATTTTCCAGACCGGGGTCAACAATTTATCGTCAGCAATTCTTATCATGCAGGCTGTGTGGAACTTGAATCAACCCTCAGGAACAGGTATAAATCCCTGACCTAGCCGGGTATCGAACCCAGGACCTCCGAGTGCGAGGCTGGCATGCTACCACTAGACCGAATTAAGATCAATGGAAGTAAAAATAAACTTCATCCGTCCAGCAGACAACACCCTAATAATTGCAACGATGTAGAAGACCTTCAATTCCTTGTGAAAGGAAACAAAATTTATGACATTCAGCAAACAAAAAAATCCAACTCGTTTATTTTCGCAACAACACGGAAAAGCGTAGCACCATGGATATGTTTTTGGACTTAGACGAGAAAGCGAATTCACATCCACAATTCTATGCTTGTGGGTTTACTTAGCTGACGGAACATCCCAAAGACGTCCTTCCGCTGCATCCACTACTGTATCGAGCTGGGAATCGATTTGAGGAACGAGATTCCGCTCGATGTAGTCCTCCATAAACTTTTTGTCTTTTATATAGACACGAGTAAGTTTTGTTGTGAGATGGACGACAGACAATGGTGAAAAGTCAGAGTCAGAGGAAAAGTCCCCTCAGCTTTAACTGCTGCGTTGATGGGGGTGAAAGTGTGAAAATAGAAGACCACGGAAAATCATCTTTAGGGCTGGCGACAGTGAAATTCGAACTCGCTATCTTCCGAATGCAAGTTCACAGCTGCGCGCCCCTAACCGCACGCCTAACTCGCTCGGTCATCTAGTTATTATTATTATTATTATTATTATTATTATTATTATTATTATTATCAGGCTTTTTAGAATGTGAATATTATTTCATACCTTGAATTGATCAATACACACTTGATGAGATATTTTTTTTAACGAGGTATTATCCGGAAATACGAAAAGTACAGACAGAAAGACAAGTTTAGTAAGTCTCTGGTAAGACCCCAACCAGAGTATGGTTGCAGTGTATGGGACCCTCACCAGGATTACTTCATTCAAGAACTGGAAAAAATCCAAAGAAAAGCAGCTGGATTTGTTCTGGGCGATTTCCGACAAAAGAGTAGCGTTACAAAAATGTTGCAAAGTTTGGGCTGGGAAGACTTGAGAGAAATGAGACGAGCTGCTCGACCAAGTGGTATTAAAGTGGCATGTTCCGAGCTGTCAGTGGAGAGATGGCGTGGGAGGACATCAGTAGACGAATACGTTTGAGTGCTGTCTTTAAAAGTAGGAAAGATCACAATATGGAATTCAAGAGGACAAATTGGGGCAAATATGAAGGGGAGTTAGGGATTGGAATAACTTCCCAAGGAAGATGTTCAATAATTTTCCAATTTCTTTGCAATAATTTAAGAAAAGGCTAGGAAAACAACAGATAGGGAATCTGCCACCTGGGCGATTGATTGATTGATTGATTGATTGATTGATTGATTGATTGATTGATTGATTGATTGATTGATTGATTGATTGATTGATACATACAGACTGCCATGAACGGAGTAACATCACCACAATGAGAAGAAAATGCATTCTCAATCGCGAGTTATCACGCGCGACTTTGAAGTCACGTGTGACCAATATGAAGCGCTTCATATGCACAGTTTGTCCTACTGCTCGACTGCGACTCCAAGTATGAATGTACATACGCAATTTATACATTGTACTGTACAAAGTTCCAAGTAATTCACAGCTATGGTAAGCGAGCACTTTGTATGGCCACATGCAGTTCCCTTGAGGTACATTTGAATGCTGCCCGCAAACGAGCTCTGGCTAACAATACAATGTGTGTGGCTGATCCCCAACAGAACAATACCTCAATTTACGTCAGGCATAAGCCCTCCATTGTTACTCAACAAAATTCAATAAATTCACAGTTTGATTTTCAAATAAGGGAACCACGTTCCGTGTTCAAGGTGCGGAAATCGACAATCAATATCCAGCGTCTTCAACAGCATAGGTAATAAAATAGTTATTTATGCAACTTGTGGGTGAAGTGGACGTTTTGTCGTCAAACTTCTTCATACCAGGGTTGGGGGGGGGGTTCTGAAGAAAGAAAAGAAAAAAAAGATTAAAAAACAAGAGGTGAATGTTACAATCAAGCAAGTTTTAAAAATATGTATTTTAATAAAATGCGTTACGCGATTTTACTTATCAACCGTGCAGGCTGTGATGTGAAGTACTGAAGGATGGATATGATTGAAAGACATGCTCACGGGGGGGAGGGGGGGGCGTTAAGTGTATAGATCAGAGGTGCCCACGCTGGGAGTTTCGGCGGGCGGGCGATTCAGCCTCGGTGACGTTGTCGTGATGGTCAGTGCTAGCCAAACTCTGCCATACCCGACTTGGAAGTGGTGGCACAAACTAATGAAAAAGAAGGGACCTTGCAGAGAGTCAGTGGAAAGACCATACTTATCTCCATTATAGAAGAACTGAGCATCACAAAACGTTTATCTTCCCGCGTTAGTGAAAGTTATCTCCAGTTCCAGACACACATGTTGAAGAGAGAAGGAGACAATTTAGAAAAGACCATTCTGCAAGGCAAAACTGAAGGCACCAGACCAAAAGGCAGAACAACAAGTAGATGGTTAGACCAAGCAAAGAAGATCACCGGTCTACCTCTCCACAATATCTTAAAGAGAACTGAAGACCGCTCGGGATGGAAAAATCTCGTTAAGGATGCAGTTACTAATGAAGTGAAGAAATGAGGTCACGACGCTCAGCAATGAGTAAATCGACTGATGATGATGATGATGATGATGATGATGCTGCACAATCCCTACTATGAGGGCAGTCTGTTACATCGAAAAGGGGCATTGTGGGACGCCACTAGAAAGCGAAATATACTCGTTTGCATGATACTGTTGTAGGGGATGTTCGAATAAAAATTCTTGAAGATAGATTTTAACCAGTAGCGGCGAATGGGAATTAGAGGTGCGGGGGCAAAAAAAAAAAAATACAGACAACAAACAGTACCCAGGTTTGTGGAATATAGCGGACGGGGGATGGAGGGGGGTATATACATCAAAACGGAAGAAATGAAGGAAGAAAAAAAAAGCACTACAAATGGTAAGCTTTTTGATGCTCCCTGAGCGAATTTCCACAGAGAGGTAAAAATTGACAGTATACCAACTTAAGTGCGGTAATAATACTGTAGTTATTGTTAACTGTGATATTTATTTTGGCCGCTTGTTTCTGTAATTCTGGTATTTGTTCTTGATCATTATCTAATGCGTACTGAATAGTTTTTGTTTAAATTATACAGTAAGAAGGACGTCCCCTTTTACGTAACCGTTGATCCCGTGACGTCCAGTTATACGAGAAATTCGACACATTGGAACGTGACCTTTCATTTTTTTTAAAACGCACATGCACTGGCCAGGATTCGAACCGGGACTATTTTAGTGAGACGCCAGTGCGGATGCCACTCGGCTACCACGTTCCTCACTACCCATAAATGATGTTTTACATGCAAGTATTTAAATGTATATAAAAAAAGAGGCTTCCTGCGAGTAGAGCAGGATTACAGAATAGAATCGTGCCGGCGGTTGAGGAAAGTGCGGTCTTCTAAACTAACAGATAAGAAACTCGACCACAGATGTCCATAACAAAAGTTAATATCCACACAAAGACGGAAACATATTTATAAACAAACTCTTAAGATAGTGCTTTCATATTTCTCCCTTCCTGTTGTCAGAAATGTTAGCAAAGAGAGACTGTCCTGAAGGATATGATAGTATGTTTGGCCTATCCTAAAACTATCATAATAATAATAATAATAATAATAATAATAATAATAATAATGAAGAAAATGGGGGGAGGAGACTGAAATCAAACAGAGAATTGTCTCAAAGAACAAAAGGAGTGGTTAAACTGATGAGAAAAGAGAAGGTTGCAGTTATATGAACACCTGTTGAGGATGGACAATAATATACTAACGAAGAGAATCTTTGAATTCTTCAGGAAGAGGAAGACAAGCTAAAATGGTTTCCAGATAGGGACGGGTCCAGTTAGTTCAATTTGTTCGAACTAGTTCATTAGATACCGTTCATAGCCTTGAGTCGTTCAAATGAACTAGTTCAAATGAACGAGGTAGTTCATGACGTGATGTAGGCCTAGAAACAGCCCTCGCGGCACTTCAAATGAACGAGTTAGTTTATTATGAGCACAAACAGAAAACAGCTAAACAATGCTTCCGCCCGTCTGCTTAAGTAAAGAAATGGTATCTAAAAAGAGACTGAGAGACATGTAAGCTTTCTAATTTTGTATAACTCCTTCTCCCCCCATTTGTGAAGTGTGAGTGATGTGCTGTCACGTGACCATTAACACGTCACGCCTTTGGCCATTCTTGTGCAACCTTATTTGTCGTTGAAATGAACGAGGTGCCAGCTAGTACGTACATTTTACAACAGATGGTGCTTGCTTAGGTCTTCGTCCTCTAACATGCTGTATGCTTGCGTGAACGACCCGTTCAAATTATTTGAACGAACTCGTACTAGTTCTCGCCATAAGACCTATCTGTGTCGGTGCGACGTAAAGCCCATAGCAAAAAAAGAGTCGTTCAAATGAACTAGTTAGTTCATGAACTAACGACCCAACTCTATTTCCAGAAGTAAGGTAGGACTTTACGTAGATGGGGGTTCCGCAAAACGATATCATGGACAGAAATCAATTCACAACTCGTCAAAAAGTTCCATGGTTTCCAGGAGACTAGGGGAACGCTAGTAGGAAAAGGGATGAGCAGAAGGAAGTAGGAGAAAGGATGACAAGATACTGCCAGACAGTGAACACAGAGAAGTCTAAAAATACTGCCAAGATCATTTAACATCGTCCATAGACGGCCGAAACGAAATAGAAAATAAAATAATATAACAATCTTTCTATGCGTTAAAATGCCTTATCCTTTCCCAGGAATGTGCACTCGCTAACTTAAAAAAAGGAAAGAAAGAAAGAAAGATTTTCCAAAACATACTTGATCCAAACTACAAAAACGGAATCTAAGTAAGAAAATCCAGACAAGAAATCTCCAAGATAGAGAACATCACGGACACAATGCGCAAGAACTGGTTCGCTTCTATGGTCACCTACGACGGATGGATGCCGCTGAGCGCACAAAACGCATTTTTAACGAGAAGTTTGGAAATATGCTTTCCGAGAGAAATAGGTATAACAATATCAATAAATGCAGCTAAATGCTGCATTCCTGCTTTGGATTCAACATATCTGCGTGAAATACTTCAAACTAACGAACAAGATTCCATGATCTACATTTGGAATGTTCCTGGAGAGTGACCCTTTCTTAGTATACGCCTGGAGGACGACACAAAATCTCTATCTTCTCACTAATATGCATTTGTCTTTCAATGTAATTCGTACCTTAAAACATGTTATTTGCTGATCCCTGTAAGTATTTAGTGTTAGTTCAAATATGCGACACTGTCGGCAGCCCTAAAGATGATTTTCCGTGGTTTCCCATTTTACACCTAGCAAATGTGCCTTAATTAAGGCCACGGTCGCTTCCTTCCCCACTCCTAGTGCTTTCCTAAACCATTGTAGCCATAAGACCAATCTGTGACGGTGCGACTTACAACAAAATTGTACAAAAATACAATAAATAAATAAATAAATAAATAAATAAATAAATAAATAAATGTGAATGAATTTTCTTAAGAAATTGTACACAGAAATGTCTGTACTTACGCTGCAGAGAAGGGGCGTAAATGGACGTAATTAGCTCGAGGCTTATCTTACCAGGGGGACAGATTACACCATAAAACAAGCTGATCAGGTCTACTAATGAATGAATCAAGTTTTGCTGGGTGAGAGGAAGAAGAGAGGACACACATTTCATTCAAACACACTGCCGAAGGTGAGGTTCGAACTGTGAACTACCCCGTTCTCTTTTCATTATGCACCTAATTCAGGAGTGACCTAAGTCTCCATGTAAAAGTAATATTACAAGATAATAATTGCTCGGTATACATTAGAATGTAGCCAAGAGAGCAGGTAGTATTTAGTTGACGTGACGTAACTTCCGGCCTGGGTCGGGCGAAAGTGTGAGTTGCACACAGTAGCCACTACCTGAGAGAGAGAGACTACACACTCCGTGATTGGTAATTTCCGCTTCATTACCTGGTTCTTGCGGAGTTCCTGAAAGAGAACGGGGAGCACACCCTCAATGCGCCAAGAAAATACTGTTCACTGACCCGCGCAGCATGTTACAGAACTCCGCCAGTAATAACTATTTTTGTTATAAATTCCGCTTGGATCATGTTACCACAACATCAACTTGTTCCGTCAACTGGGGCTAGGTGGATCAGGTGAAACGTAAAAAAGAAAGATTATGATTTATCTTCAGCTCCACGATTTGAGACTTATGGGTTGTAGTAAGGATGTGACGGAGAGGGCATGCCAGAAGAGGGCGGATTTTGACACATTTCCATGTTTTGTTTGTCTCAAGCTATGAAATGAAATGGTGTATGGCTTTTAGTGCTGGGAGTGTCCGAGGACAAGATCGGCTCGCCAGATGCAGGTCCTTTGATTTGACGCACGTAGGCGCCTTGCGCGTCGTGATGAGGATGAAATTAGGATGAAGACGACACACACACACACACACACAACCCCCGTGGCAGCGAAAAAACCAATGATTGTTAAAATTCCAGACCCTGCCGGGAATCGAACCCGGGACCCCTGTGACCAAAGCCCAGCACGCTAAACATTTAGCCATGGAGCCGGACGTTTCAAGATATAATATGCCCATTAGAAGTAAAGGAGATTCATATCATTTGAAGGGGAATGTATAAGTTTTATAGCGCATATAACAAAGAAGACGAGCATAGTCTTGACATACGAGCATATAAATTCATAACTTCAGTTTTCTTATTATGCCTGCTGTCATTTCTTGATGGATACAGTACTTTAGCATCCATATCTTGGCACAGGCCAGAGTAAAGTGTACCTTCCCCCGAAGTCCCAGTCAACATCCATGGCTGTGACAATATGGAAGTTGCTGGGGTATGGGTAGTGCTGAGTAATGACTTCAGAGCATGCCTAGTGCATCTGAGTGTTATGAAAGGTGCTGCTCATAGGGTCAGTCGTGCTGCAATAGTACTTTCTGACCCAGTGAGGAAAGCAACGGCAAACTACCCCACTCCTCATCTTGCCTAGTACGCCTCAGTCTGGTGCTGCCATTGGTTTTTGGGATTTCCTTATAACTGCATAACCTTTGGTGGTGCTATTTGAGGATCCAACCAGCCTCTGGGCTGATTTCATATAAAAACATATATTGATATTCAAATCGGTACAGCAATGCAGATTAATGAATATCTAAAAATTCCTTTTACCGCCGGAAGCCTTCACAATGCACTGTTATTGACATTCCAGAATAAAGGGGCTCCGGTGCATTTTTTTACAAACTTCATTGCACCTTTTCTCAACAAGTAATTAAGATACTTGTCTGAAAAAATAAGGTGAACCTATGATGGTCTTCTAACACTTTAACACAGGGATTTCCAAAAATACCGTTTTGTTTGGCAGAATTAATTTGTTTAATATTCCAATTTCTTGGACTTTTGAAAATGCTGTACAGTCAATAATTTACACACTATGAGGTATAATGCAATATTCCTGTGTTAAAATACTCAGAGAAACATACTTTCAAGGCTGCAAAATTTTCAGGAAGTTCATGCAGGTAGTTCTCGAGAAAAGTCACACTAAATGTTTCAAAAAGTAAATTTACGAGAAACTGCTGTCAAGGTTTGCATTCCAAAACAAGGGCGCCCGTGCTCGGGGGAAATGGGGGGAGGCGCCCCCCCCCCCTAGCTCTCAGGGAAAGGCAAAAATGTAGTCAAAAGTTTTTCTTTCAAGAAAATGATTTAAAAGTCGGTATTACGTAGCAGTGGTAGTACGGCACCCCACCAACAGGTAGGGGATACCGTGGGTGTTATTCTACTGCCATTCATCTTCCAAATTTTAAAAATACTACATTACCCCCAGATCTAGCTCCCCCCCCCCCCCCCACAAACTGTCATATGGGCGCCCATGTTCCAGAACAATAACTTGAGCCATCTGGATCGTCCTTATAAGTTTCTTCCAGCCTTCTTTTTAGTCTTCTTCTCTTGTGCCTTATTTTCCACTTCCCCTCAATGCTTTCTCTGAAGCCCTAACCCTTTCTTTGGCAAGCTTGTACATGGCTCGTATGGTGTGGTACCCAACGCTAATACTAAGTTTCTTCAATGCCTCACATCCTGACAAGTTTCCATTGTTAAAAGTTATTACACCATCATAAACACCAAGGTGAAGAGCATTGACACAAAACAACCAAATAATACTGTTGATGCACTCATTCTGATTTTGGGTACGACTATGTAAACTCTTTTTCAGTGACTGTACATCAGATAGGTTCCTGAAAATAGGCCCAAGTTCCTCTATGACAGCATATGGTAAAGCATCCTTGCGTACAAATGTTCGACCTGCCGCTTGTGTTTTATTGTACTTGCACCACGTATCAATTTCTTAGAGGCAAAGTCCGTGGTTACGTGCAGGAGCAGTTGAAGCAATGCTGCGAAGACTGCCACGCCCACACTGCTTTCTCTCAAATCGTTTAAAGTATTTCTAGGTTAAAACAATAATTATATGTATTATACACAAATTATGCCTTTGCTGGCAGGACCTAGTGTTTACAGTGCACCATGTCTTCTGGTATAGGCTAGAGCAATTTTGTTACTTTCATAGATCTGTCTCTGTCTTATACTTGGCTTTGACAATATGAAAGTGACTGAGGTATGAGCGATGCTAGTAATGCCATTCCTTGTGCAGCCAGTCCCTGCTATGAATGGTGTGAAAATGTTGCTCATAGGGTCGGTTGGTGCATGCATTTCAGTGGGCTTGGCAGACTGATATGTAATAGCAACCTCTGGCTCGGTGAGGAAAGCAACGGGAAACTGCCTCACTCCTCATTTCCCTAGTACGCCTCTTCAGTGATGCCTAGGCCATCTATGACAGCTGATGGCAGAGCTGTTGAGGATCCAACCAGCCTTAGGGCTGAAGACTGAACATACATACATACATACACACACAAATTAAAGATGAGATTCCAAAGATCAATAATCAGCAAAAAAAAAAAAAAAACGTAAATGATAAATTGCATCATTTACCACCGTACCGGAGCCCCTGCAGCAGCTTGACAGTGTGTAATACTTTTTTGGGTGGCGTTTTGGTATTCGGTTCAGATATTGGAATCGTAGAAAAATGTTTTATGTACCTGAAGTAGCAGAGAGGAGAGATCCTTCCTCGGTACATGCCATATTTATCTAGAACAAATAAAACCGAGACAATCTAAAAGTAAATGTCACCATTTTCGTTGTGTTTTCTTATTTATTTATTTATTTATTTATTTATTTATTTATTCTTCTTTCTTCTTTCCTTCTTCGTTATGCCCATTCATAGAGCGCGTTTGAACTTGTTAGTTGGTTTGATGGTTCGTGCCTTCTTATCCTCCCAAAATCTCTTCATGAATGCACTGTGTTGCATCTTGCGTTCTGTCGACCACTTCCTACCAGTTGTCTTTTTTGGTTTCTCCCTAAATTTATGATCGGCTACTTTTGTTCTAAAAGCTCCACACGATTTTCCATGATGTCGTCTGTGATATTTATTTCTTGGAGGTCCGCCTTAGTTTCTTCTAGCCATTTTATTTGACCTTTATTTATTTATTAGATATAGCCTATGGAGGGCCATTTTACACTAATAATAATTAGTTAAAATAAGTATAAAAGTTAAAGGTATAAAGAACAATATTAAGTAACAACAATAAATTAATTTTAGCAGTAACAATGTTACAACAATGACAACGATAACTGGCAAGTGTCGGTTACAGAAATTAGGAAGAAGAAAGGTCGAGGGTTGGAGGAACGGAAGAAAATGGAAACCTGAAGAGGACTTCAAATGAATCTTAATTTTGTGTTTGAAGGATGCGAAAGGTGTGAATGTGTCGATATCGGGTAGTGAGTTACCAAGAGTAATGAGACGTTGGAAGACAGAGCGTTGTTGTAAGGTTAGGCGCGGACGGGACACACGATGAGTGCGCCGGTTGCGTGTAGGGCGGAGAGGAACGTGTATAGGGAAGTACACCGGAAAAGTATTACATTTGGTGTAGCCATTGATTATTTTGTGAAGGCAACATAGATCGGAGAACTGTAAACGGCTTCTCAGGTCAATAGCCAGACCTGACCAATCCAGACAAATTGTCTTGTCCAGTCCATACCAATATTTTGTAAGTCTAGGCTATCTTTACCGATCATCTTTCGTGTTACTCAGTATCTGTGGATAATGCGCCGACGTTTGCAAGCCTATTCAGTGCATTGGGAGATCTCGGGAGCCGCTGCTATGTTGGATCTATAACCTAACTTTCATCTCTTCGTTGTATAAAGACCAGTAACCAGTAGAAATCATGCCGAAAGGAAAAGAAGCTACAAGTGTTCTATTCCAGCAGTCGATATTTGGAGAGCCAACCTTATACCTACATACAGAAAAAACAAGTATTTTGCATAGTATGCAATAGTACATATATTCCTGTTTTTAGTACATACTAAAGCCCTCTACATGTAAGTCTCTGGTAAGACCCCAACTAGAGTATGTTTCCAGTGTATAGGGCCCTTACCAGGATTACTTAGTTCGAGAATTGAAAAATCCAAATAAAAGCAATTCGATTGTTCTGGATAATTTCCGACAAAACAGTAGCGTTACGAAAATGTTGCAAAGTCTGTGCTGGGAAGACTTGGGAGAAAGGAGACGAGATGCTCGACTATGAGGCATGTTCCGAGCTGTCAGTGGAAAGAGAGCATAGAATGACATTAATAGACGAATAAGCTTGAGTGGTGTTTTTAAAAGTAGGAAAGATCATAATATGAATATAAAGTTCGAATTCAAGAAGACAAATTGGGGAAAATAGTTAATAGGAAATTTACCATGGGAGATGTTCAATGAATTTCCAAACTTTGCAATTAAAAGATAAGACTAGGTAAACAACAGATACGGAATCTGCCACCTGGGCGACTGATTGACTGACTGATTGATTGGATTGATGGATCCTTTCTCTTCAGTGAGATAGTAAACAGAGTCATCACGCGATTTCTATTTTAAATCTTTTCATATTTCAACGACTCAAGCATGGTTCTGAAACTATTCTACGTCAAAAATATATCTGTTACATTCCTATTCCCTGTTTGAGAAGAATGAATAAAAAAACCACAACCAAACAGCTGGACATCGTCGATGAATGAGTTTGTATCAGAAGACGAAGTTCTAGCCCATAAAGTTCGCGGAGCGGGCAGGCACTCCAGATGTCTTCTTTTTTCTCTTCTTTTTTCTTTTCATTTTCCCTTCCCTTCCTTTTTTTCCCCTGGAACTGGCGGGGGAATCACCTGTTAGAAGAAGATCCTCTCTGAACGCAGCATGAAGGCGCTTTCTCACGCACGCTACAAGAGGCCATGAAGACTGCAGCAAGCACTGTTGCCAGGTGAGCCAAAAACCTGGCCCCATCAATCAGCTGATAAACTGTTAGGAGTCCGACAACTTGCACCAAGCCCAAGGTCAAGATTGCGCTTTAGAGGAAAGGCTGCGTTCCAAACTATGCACATTAATGGACTGGAGTGAAATCTATTTTTCATTAAAAAGTGAATGTTAAGAAGTACAGTAAATTCCAAATGTTATCTCCTGTGGTTGATGTTATAAAGAGCGCAGGAATTTTTTTTATTGAAGACGTTTACCCTCCAGGATTGATGTTTTCCCCGGACTCACCGAGGGATCCCACCTCTACTGGCTCAAGGGCAGTGTCCTGGAGCGTGAGACATTTGGTCGGGGATACAACTGGGGAGGAGGAGAGTATCTCTCCAGGCATCCTCACCTATGCCAAACAGGGGCATGGGAAAACAGGAAGGCATAGGCAAGGATGAGGGATGTAAGCGGCGTTTACCTTAGGTACCATCCCGGTATTTGCCTGGAGAAATGGAAAACCACGGAAAACCACCTCTAGGATGGGTGAGGTAGGAAATGACACCCCCTCCTATCTTCTCATTTCACCTCACGAGGCTGAGTGGACCCCGTTTCAGTGCTCGTAACACTTCAAATTTTCGTGGCAGAGCCAGGAATCGATTCCGGACCTCCTGGGGTGGCGGCTAATCACACTAACCAGTACACCACATAGGCGGACGTAGGAAAGAATGCTGTCTTAAAATCACTGCCCCTGATAAAGAGAGTAAGTGGTGCTGGTGGTGGTGGTGGCTAATATTTTCACAGTGGTACTAATCACAGGCAATGTTTAAGACCTTGTGTTTCACCTGTTGCTAACAATCATAAACCTATTCTGTACCTAACATAGTGGTACTACTCGCAAGCAAAGATTGACCCATGGTGTTCCTCGCGTGATGTACTAATTACAAGTACTGTAGTATCCTAGTTTTAATTTAATCATCCCTTGGTCGCTCCTTTTAGTCGGCTCCTACAACGACAGGTAGGGGATACCGTGGGTGTATTCTTCGTCTGCGTCCCCCACCCGCAGAGGTTAGAATACGATTTGCCTGGGGCAAATTCTGGGAGCTAAAATTCATTCTCCTGGACAAATATATTAACATTCAGAAAAGGTTCAGTTCATCCTTAAGGCAGCTAGACTTGGACTTTCGCAAAATGACAGATCAAGATGATACAAGTGAGTCAATTGAAAATGGAGAGAAAAATCTTTTGAAATTTACCTCACAGACACTTTCAAAGTGCGGAATGAAGAAATATGAGGAAGTGGTATAGAGGATGCATTCAACAAAGTGAGGCCTCTTGAATGGACTTGCGGTTGACACTTGGCCAGGATTACACCGCAACAATGTGGGATCCCAGGTTAGGGAAGAGAAACAGAGGACGTCCACTACAGAGATGGTCTCAATAATTCAGGGAAGTGGCTGGTGTTCATTGGTCAAGGCCAGCAAGAGAGAGTGAAGTGCAAAGTGTTCTTAGTTTCAAAGTAATTGAAACAGGGACGAGTGATAATTTGGGAACATAAAAAAGTAGTCAGAACTTTCTTAGGGTTGAGATTATTCGAATACGTGATTAATATGTGTTAATTGCTTGGAACCTACCACAATAGGAGAGACAAACTCACAGGGACTAGCTCACCTAGCAGAGCTACCCATACCGGACGGTTGGAGGACCTTACCCAACAGGGATGTAAAATGGTATTGCCATTGAGTATCAACTATACTGCTAATAATAAGAGTTGGCGTCTGACATTTCTTAGAGGGAGGTCCGTTTACTGCCTGCCGAGGCGGGATAAAGGGAGTGGCTGTGTGGTTGCCATGGAAACAAGGGTGGGGCGACTGCGGTTGCCATGGAGATAACACTTCAGGGCAGCTCGTCTTGCTGGGAGTTGCCGAACCTGTCAGTGTCTCTGATAAGAACCTGATTGTTTGTATAAGAGTGATCGCAAATGGGACGACACCGCCTGGCCAGGTAGTCTACAACAGATCACAGCGGTCAGAATGAAGGAGGGAACAAGTGAGCCGGAAGCGAGGGGTAAGAGCATATAGAAAGGAATGCTGGAATGTGGCAACATCGTCAAATGGCACGTGCAGAGCTCCTCCCTCCAACTTTACCTGTCAGACGCCAACATTAGTTAAGTCTATAGAGCATCCAGCGTTAAGAAAAGACTACAGGCCTTATGGGCTTTTACTTCTGTTGGTGTTACCCACTTTAGTTCTACATGTATATAAACATTATAATGAATTCCTATCAAAATGTACACTTTTTCTTATGAAACAAGGATTGGTTGTGCCATACAATACTAAATAAGACGTAAAATCATTTTGATATCTTTGAGTTTATCCTTTTAAATATCGTATATGCGGTTCAGTACACGGAACAGCCGGCCATGCTTGTCGCATTGCGCGCCACATTTCAGCGTGTAGTGCGGAAGTGTGTACAGTAGACAACACGTGTAATAACTCAGCTTAACCACTGCGAATCATCATTGGTGAGGTCAGTGCGGCATGTTTCCCTTTTTGTGTGTGTCACTCATTACAATGATTGGGAGATATTCGGCAGAGTAAAGTGATCGTCTTCCTGGGGCGCATAGTGTTTTGTTATAAATACAGTATAATTTATTGTGTTTCATTTTTCGTGTATTGCATTGCTTTTGGTTGTGTGCATCGTGTATAGTTTTTGTCTGTTTAGTATTTTTTATATAATCAGTCAGCGAGTAATACATTTAAATTATAGCTGAACATGTGAAAAGGATAAGTAGTGAAGTTGTCAGGAGAAAGGAACGGCAAATGGTGCTTAATTCATTTTCATATTTGAAAACAAAGCATCCAGGACGAAGTGTAAACTGGGTAGTAGATAAAGCCGCAAAGTTTTTAGGAATTTCGAAGACTTCCGTCTTCAAAATAAGGAAGGAAGCCAGCGAAGGGCACTCCAGAGTCCCAGCAAGAAGCGGGAAAGGAAACAGTTAATTCGCAGTAATTCCAGACTCATGAAATACCATGATTTTGTCAGAAGTGGAATACGGCGCACTGTTCATGAATTCTATTTTAGAGATGAACCGCCAACTCTGAACACAATCCTCACTTCCGAAAAACAGCAACACCGAACTACCTGATTTTAAGAAATCATACGAATAGGTCATTCAGCATTCCGTATTTTATGTCGCGGAAGAATATTTAAGTTATCGTATTTTGTGATAAACATGAAGCCTTTGCATCTGTTGTCACTTACGAGAAAATTTATCTGAAATGAGCTGAAGGATACGTCACCGAGACAGAGATATCTCGCCGTCAGTTTCCCGTGTTGTAACCACACAGTATATGCCTTAATAATGAAATGTTTCTGGGGGCTAATAGACTCAGCACTGCGCTCCCTTAAAGCAACAACGATCATGAAACTTTCTCAGATATAAGAAACAAGACAATCATTTCGGTTTCTGGATATGCATATTATTATTATTATTATTATTATTATTATTATTATTATTATTATTATTATTATTTAGTTCGCATCCCTGCATGTTCAAACTCTTCCTCTATTTCGAATGATACAGTCAGTGGGCTATTATCCTTAGAAACGTTATGGCAAAACGAAATTTCATTAATTACTGGAGATAATCTGGCATTTATATTATTATTAGTCTTGCAACAGCTGTACCAAGCGTTGTATAATTTTATGTCATGACTGTATTTCGCAAGCAGTGTCCGAGCCGCGCTGAGTGAGCGAGTATGGCAACAGTGGAAGGCAGCAGGCCCATAAGGCCTGTAGTCTTTTCTTAACTCTGGATGCTCTATAGTATACATAGGTTGTATACAAGTTTATAAATATTTAGGGTAAGGACAACCTGATTTTCTTCCTGACCTCACGAGAGTTGGTTTTTCCTACCACAAGTCGAGATTGCCCTGAGTGGCTGGCAACATTCCTCAGCAATGCCAATTATAGATGCTGGCCGTATCCCTTCATTGCTCTTGCGTTTACACGATGCAATACTTTTAACTTACAAAATGCATAATACATAGAAGGTCTGCTAAAGACATATTTTACCATGCAAAGCACACGGGCAATTTCAATGTGATTTACAAAATTTATGCTCCCTAAGAAGCAGTTGGATACATGCTGATGGACTTCAAGCTTGAGTGCTGAAATACTGCAGCCTAATCGTAGATTTTCACTTCTATGACGCGCCATGATACATTGGAGTAACGCGGAAGATTCGTAAAAGTTAAAATATTGTTTCCCGTGCTTCAACAGGATGTTCGCTCAATGATTGCCGGAGTAATTTATTATCATTTATTTACCGTACGGCGTTACAAATATTGCTACTATACAACATAAGGAATGAAAAACGTAACTAAGAACATTACAAATTAATTTCGACATATATCGTCCTTTCTGTTTAAATGGTTCAACGTTTTTGTCTGCCAGAGCATCACTGGAAAGAAGTTAAGTGGATTTTCGTTAAACTTGGTTTTTACGTTTAGTATTAAGAGGAATAAGATCTTCGCTACATACTGGTCAAAAATTCAGCTGATTAAATGTTTCAAAGGGAACCTAAAACATAAAACTCTATATATCGATGGCTTAATGCACAAACATTGTATGTCCAAAAATCAGGATTCTGAGAACACTCAAATTGAAAGTTTATGAAGTTGGAGTTACTTACGACTAGGGCCCGGATGTTTATGCAGTAATAGGTTAGAATGCAAACTTACTGAAGCGAGTAATAAGTAGAGTTTATCCGCACGACGGTAATGCTATGAGGTTTGCATAAACATTAAGGGTTCGGCTCATTAGAACCCCTAGAATTTGTTACTCCCACTACATTACGCTAGAGATGGCTAGTCGGCATTTCCTACTAACAAAATGATTTAGTAATAAAAATTACTTAGTAGGAAATGTCGACTAGGCCGCTCTAACATAATGTAGTGGGAGTAACATAAATTCTAGGGGTTCTAATAAGCCGAACCCGTAATATTTATGCAAACCTCAAACCATTGCCGTCGTGCGGGTAGCCTCTACTTATTAAAATTGCTTCAGTAAGTTTGCATTCTAACCTATTACTGCAGAAACATCCGGGCCCTACTTACGACAAATAATATAGCTGAAGAAAGTGTTACTGATCTGTAGATTATTTCTTTGTAATTGTATTTCAACAACTGAACCAAATTTCTGTGCATCAGTAAAGGAATTATTCACTATATTTTAATGGAAGGTTGGGACATACAACATTTGGCATTAACAATGTGAAAGAGAACTTCAAGGCACAAACGTATTTCTCAATGGAACTGATTTCAACATTTTTTTCATCATGTAGTATTAAATGATCTTATTTTATTAATAAAATCACAAGCTGTGAATAATTAATTAAATAAAGTTGAATAATCACTGTTCAGTTAAAAATGTCTCAAATCTTTTAAAACAGTGTCCAGGACATACAATATTTGTGTTCCATCAAGGCAGTAAAAACTTGAAATTTACAACAGCAAAATAGTATGTCCGGACATACAATATTTGCGCCTTCAAGTGAAATGAAAACCAAATGGACATACCTAGGTTAAAGTTATTATACGGGACATTCAACATTCGTGAAGTAGAGTTGTTGAATTAACTAAGGCAAGCAACATTTGCACCTTGGAAAAATCAGCATGTTCCCTATTATTTGGACATACTATAATTGTGAATTAGCTAGAAATGTTTGAGAGACACACAAATATGGCATGTTTGTGCACTAAGCCATCGATATATCTGTCATGCAATTGGTTTTACAGAATAACTGCTCATGACAATGTTTATTTAGAATTTCGTTCACAAACTATTTTGATCGATACCTTATCGCGATAATGAGAAACCAAGGAAATATTAGTGACAGTGGAGTGAAATTTTAAGAGCTGGCAACTATATATACAGTAGCTATGAAGATGGTCCCACCAACATTTTGAAGGCTTTGTCAGGTTTTTTAAAAGAACTTAACCTGATACTTTCTTTTTTGCTGGAATTTTGCGATCCGTGTGAAAGGGAAGTCAGGCAGAGAGGGAGGGATGACCAAAAAGAAAACCCAGATGCGCTAATATACCCGTTAACAATATCACTACATTATCTTTGAGGCCGAATCTACGAAAAATTCGATAAATAAAAATGCCTGAACGTTATAACACGGTACTGTTTGGAGGTACTACTAACACTTAGCTGGTTACATACCTCTACCGGTATTTTCTTTTCTAGATATGTATGGCTATACTGCTGTCTGAACTTAAGGGAAGAACAATTTTGCTAAACTTAAACTGGAATAAAAGACTTTGCATCGCACATTTCCGATATACAAGCAGACAGAAAATCGTTATGTCCGAACATTTCCGACGTACGAGCTTTTGAGAGGAGACTTAGGCAGATTTACAGTCATGTGTTTGATTGCACATATCTTCCACAATTTGGATCAAAATGAAACTTAGAACACTCGTTTAAAATGACCTAAAGAGTTGCTGTTTAGTAAGTTAGGTCATCAAATTTAAACTTTCAGCTATATTAATAATCTACATACGTAAGGTAAGATAAGGGTGTATTCTGCCCGAAGGCAGGCCCGAACTTCCGCAGAGTTGTGCCTGAGCCGGAGTTCACCTACGGTAGAGTGGCCAGTTCTTTTCCGGTCCTCCATTCCCTTACCCTCCACCAACAGCGCGCAACCCATCCACATCTTGACAACTCCCAATGTTGCTTAACTTCGGAGATCTCACGGTATCCGGTGTTTCAACACGGCTACGGCCGCTGGCATCTACATATGTACGTACTGAGATTTCAAAGTGCCCTAACTCTTCCCCAAAAATTTTTAGTGATTTCCTATAATATTCTGCACTTGATTTCTCCATAATTTTATTTGAATATTTTAATGCATGAAACTATAGACCCTTATTTATTCATCACATTAAAAGACTACTCCACTTTATATTTGTTTGGGTGACTTGTGTATGGAATTCTGTCGAGCAGTTCTTGAGATAATTGTACGTAAATTATGAAAAATGTAAAATTCAGAAAATCGAGGAAACCTTTTCCCAATAAAGTTTGAAGAATATTCCTCTCCTTAAACTTATCTTAACCCCACTGTTATTCATTAACATTCTTTGCTGCCCTCTTGCCTGGTATTTTTTTTTTTTTTTTTTGCTTTACGTCGCACCGACACAGATATGTCTTACGGCGACGATGGGATAGGAAAGGCCTAAGAATTGGAAGAAAGCGGCCGTGGCCTTAGTTAAGGTACAGCCCCGGCATTTGCCTGGTGTGAAAATGGGAAACCACGGAAAACCATCTTCAGGGCTGCCGACAGTGGGGCTCGAACCCACGATCTCCCGATTATTGGATACTGGCCGCACTTAAGCGACTGCAGCTATCGAGCTCGGTCTTGCCTGTTCTGATCTACATGGAAAGGATATAAGGCCGCTTATAAATCAGTACCAGAAGTCTCACCGAGAGAACTGTGTAAGAAGACGCCTTCAGAAAAACCACTTAAAAAATCGCGATTTTTTCGTTTTGTGCCTACGTCTCCCCTTAAAACTTTAGTTATCGGCTCTTGGACTTTCAACGAAACTGTCACTGATATTTCCCTTACTTTCCACTGTATCGGAAAAAAGGTATAGAACAAAAGCACCTTGCCGTTAGAATCAACGCAGCGATTGAAATACTTGCCAGCATATAACCACACCTCTTTGACTTTGGGGACAATCTATGGAGGCTCTGAATCAAGCTGTAGGTTCGCAATTTGAACTCTACTTGTAATTTAATGCACTATGATGTTCATATTAGGTTTGTGGAGGTTTCTTCACAAAATGTGGAACGCACCCCAATCGCCATACCCGACGCCTGTCAAACTTTCGACACCCGAAACCCTGCGTTTCCGGACATGGATCCTCAATTTTTGTTTTCCCGCACAATATAAATATTGTCGCATTCGTTCTGAATCGCCCAATATATAAGTTTCAAGTATACTACAATTAGGCCTTTGATTCGAAAATTCTAAGGAGAGATTATGCAAGATTCAGCTTAACTGATGTAGATATTGCTGACTAAATAAAGACTACAAAAGAGAAAGGACATCTTGACGCAGGTGCGCAAACTGCACTCTTGTTTCTGCTGTGCAGTGTTTTGGCTGAAGAACAAGAACTGGTGCGACTACATTACCGACGCACCATCAGTATCGAGAAGTCCCATTACATGTTGACAGCTACTGCAACTCTTTGTATGCGCACAAGCAGTTCCAAGTGTGGGAGTGCTCTCTCTCAGACGGACGGCAAAACAAGTGATTATCATTTCCAATAGGCAGGCGATAAATTTTAGCGACAGGAGATGAATAGCATTAAGTCGTCCCTCCTTGGATATGGCCTACAAGACAGTAGGAGTCCATCTGTCTTTCACCTTGTGGCACAGTTTTCGAATCATGTAGAAAGATTTTAACCCTGGTTTTAGAGGCGGATGGAGATTCACTCACTATTGTCAGATTAAGATGAAAAGTTGTTAATGTGAGACACAGTGAACCAGGTCATGAGACAATACGGCTTAGGTGTCGCAGCCTGATCGATATCTACAAGAACAAGTGATTGGAAAGTAGTCGCTTTCAGAGTGCCCCAGACTCTCCGAAGAGCTGAACGGACCATGTAGGAGGGAGGGCGCGTGTTACTACAAGTAATACACAAACATATTACATTTACACCACAGAAAGGTAAAAATACGAATTTTCAGCGCTAAGAAGTAAGCACTTTCGTTGCATGGGTACTCAGTTCATTTCATTAATTTTAATAAACGTAACATGCATGTAAAGATTTCTTGTAAAGATTCTACATGTGAAAACAGTCTTCTTGATATCAAGAAGAAGGTACTTGTATAGATTCCAAACAAATCTCTATTTTTATAGCTGTATGTTCACTGGACATAAAAAATAAAAATGTTATTTATAAAAATAGATCTTAATACCTAATTTGATGTTTAAGCGAAATGAAATAAGATGGTTCTACGCAGTAGCGGCGCACGGGAATTAGAAGTTAGTTGGGCGCGTGGGGGTGGGGGGCAAAAATTACAGATAGCAAGAAGTGCCCTGGATTGTTAATAATTAAAGAAAAGAATTAACTGATAAGACAACGAGACTTTTTTTTTACTAATTCCTATGATTCATAGTTTCAGACGGCTGAAATGGAATAAAAATGTAATGTTTTCTCCACAAAGTGGGAGGCAAATGCCCCCTCCCCTCACTTGCCCCTTAATTGCCGCCACTGCCTACGTAATTTAATTATTAGTTTATAAACGCGGATTAAGAACAATATTTAAAAGAAATTAAATAAAGAGGCTCCAAGCTACTTCGGCTAAATTTTTCCACCGTGGTTTCCCATTTTCACGCCACGCAAATGCTGGGGCTGTACCATAATTAAGGCCACGGCCCCTTCCTTCCCAGTCCTAGCACTTTCCTGTCCCATCGTCGGCATAAGACCTATCTGAGTCGGTGCGACGTAAAGCCAATACCAAAAAAAGAAAAAATTCCAAGCGCTAATTTACTTGAATGTTTAAACAAACTAAATAAAATGGTTCCAAGATACTTGATCGACAACTATAATGTTACATTCCGTGGTCTATATTAAATTTGGGGAAACTGCCAGGAAGAAAAAGAAGCAGCATTGAACGTAAGAAATAAATGTAAATTTGTTACATTAGTTTAGGATGGATGCACAACGTTGTATATAAGGCTGTAAATTGGGATTGAAGGGGAATCATAATAATAATAATAATAATAATAATAATAAACCTCCGTGGCTCAGGCGGGAGCGCACCGGCCTAACACCGCTGGGTTCCGTGGTTCAAATCCCGGTCACACCATGTGAGGTTTGTCCTGGACAAAGCGGAGGCGGGACAGGTTTTTCTCCGGGTACTCCGGTTTTCGCTGTCATCTTTCATTCCAGAAACACCCTCCAATATATTTTCATTTCATCTGTCATACATTAATCATTGCCCCAGAGGAGTGCGACAGGCTTCGGCAGCCGGCACAATTCCTATCCTCGCCGCTAGATGGGGCCTTCATTCATTCCATTCCTGACCCAGTCGAATGACTGGAAACAGGCTGTGGAGTTTCATTTTCAAGAAGACGAAGCTATTCTTTATCGCTAGGAAATTTTATTATTATATTTTCTAACTTATTAATTCTTACACTGTATTATGTTACTGGTTTTACGTCCAACTAATTACAATGTATGGTTTTCGGAGACGGCAACGTGCCGGAATTTTGTCATCGCCTGAGCAACTCAGCCCGGCTTTTACGAATTCAATGAGTAGTTTATACGCTGACATTATGTCGTTACGGATCGTATATCTCACGGTTCGAAAGATTTCAAAATTATTGAACGATTTGAGATAGTGAGGTTCTATTGTACAATACTGACAGCGATCTAAATCCCCAAAATAAGCTGTTTATGACGGATACTTAAAGGATATTTTACATCGATGATCAGTTGTTCGCTGACATGACAGAAGTGAAAACCGAGACGGGGGATAACCAACAACCTGTTAGAATGGTATAACCATTTGGCAGACTACCGCGGTCGAAAAGGTCAAGCTGTATCCGGTGCGCTCACCGACAACAAACATGAGTGTTACCTAACATTTCCGGGGGGCAGGAGCTTACTCGGTGAGCCACGCGCCTCCCGAGGGCAGCACCGAGCGGTGCGGCGGAAGCATGAGCTAGCACACCAAACAGGTTAAGCGAGTACAAAAAGTGGTCACCGGAGGTATGAAATTAGTTCGCCGGTAAAAACAAAACAACGCTGGGGTCAACAGTGCGCGTGACTCACACTGTAGGTACATGCGCCACGGTCACACGTAGTCCTAACTACGTCCTCCCTAAACAGCTTCCTCCTTTTTAGCTAACAACCCTTTGGAACGGACCAGCATATCGTCCTTTATCCAATTTTCTGTTTTGTGTACATCCGTTTCCTTGCTGATGCCTTTACAAAGCAGAGTAGTATTTACTCAAAGGACAACGTGGTCTGCTCATGACACAGGCTCTTACTTGTTAGAGTTTTATTTCAAAGAACAGTTAATTAAACAACGTTTCAACTTCAAATACGTACTGATGTTTGATGAATGATGACTGAAGCCCGGATTTTTATGCAGTAACAGGTTAGGTTGCAAACGAGTTTGGTTAGTAGGCAGTGTCGGCCACCCGCTCTTCCATAATGTAGCAAGACTAACATAAATTATAGGGGTTCTGATGGGCCGTACCCCTAATGTCTATGCAAACCCCATAGCATAGTCGTTGTGAAGGTAGACTATACTTGCTATTCGCTTCAGTAAGTTTGCATTCTAACCTATAAATGCATAAAAATCTGGGCTCTAATCATCACCACCATCATCATCATCAATGTCAACGAATCAAAAGGTATCTTCGGTTAATCAATCATCACTGATCTACACTTACTGCAGTGTCCCAGATGGCAGATTCCTTGTCAGTTGTTTACCTAGTCTCCGCTTAAATAATTTCGAAGAAGTTGGAAATTTATCGAACACCTGCCATTAATATATCAATTAATTAATCCCCTCTAACTATTTTACACTTTTCAGAGACGGCGAAGTGCCGGATTTTTTTCGCGAGAGTTATTTTACGTGCCAGTAAATCTAGCGACATGGGGTTGACGTATTTGAGCACCTTCAAATGCCACTGGAATGAGCCATGATTGAAACTGCGAGTCTGGGCTAAGAAAGCCAGCGCCTTAACCGTCTGAGCCACTCAGCCCGGCCTTGATAAATTATTTCAATCCCTAACTCCTCTTCCTATAAATGAATGATTGCCCCAATTTGCCCTCTCGAATTCTAACTTTATCTTCATACTGTGATCTGTCCTTCCTTTAAAAACTCCACTGATAAAAGACAGTGAATGAATGATACTGTACCTGTTTTTATAATAATTTAAACCTAAAACTAGGACCGTCTGTAAGGTAAACACTAAACGTTGTGTCAGAATTGGGTAGACTGTTTCATAGTTTTGAAGTCTGTTTCTCCCAAAATAATAATAATAATAATAATAATAATAATAATAATAATAATAATAAAAAGTTTACTGCTCCATGTTTCATGTATGCTAACCCAACTGAAATCATCACCAACCGCAACTTGTCTCTTTTCCGATCTGCTTTACGTCGCACCGACACAGAGAGGTCTTATATGGCGACAATGGGATAGGAAATATCTAGGAATTGGAAGGAAGCGGTCGTAGCCTTAAGGTTCAGTCACAAAATTTCCTGGTGCGAAAATGGGAAACCACGAAGAAAGATCTTCAGGCTGCCGACAGTGGGGGGTTCGAACCCACTATCTCCTGAATTCAAGTTGACAACTAATGGCCAACTGCACCAAACTTGTTCGGCTAACCAGTGTGTACGTAAACATGGTTTAAATTTAAAGATTGGTTAGAGGGAAGCGTGGACCATGCTTAGCTGGCAGTGGAATTAGACACTAGCGTGATGTTTAACTTCCCAGCTAAGAATAGTGAACGCGCTTCGGTGATTTCGTGTTTCTTTTGTTATGAGGAATATTCATTCCTTCTTTGCTAACAGCACTTATTAGACACATGGAAGAACAAAGGAGTAAAATGTCAATTTTTCGGATTTTGAAACCGATAATGTGGCATAATAATTGCAGAAGCTATAATATTACTCACCTCATGTATAATCCGAGCTGCGCTGTTCTGTGCATATTAGTGGTATCACCTACAGCCAGTGGCGTAATACCTCAATGCAGTGAGCAGTCTGTTGATGGCAGAAACAGGATGATTTCTCTGCGCTGGAAATTGTAGGTTATTTTGCATTGTTTCCAGAAGAAATGAAACCGTTTGTTTAGATAAGCGAAACCTTTACACTAATTTCCGATAACTAAGTTCTTCAAAAGCATCACCTTTCTCCCCTATTACACCTTCACGTTCTTTTCCATTTTCTTCCAGATGTAACAGTTCATTTTCAAAACCAACTCCAAAACTGGCAGCCATTTTGACTTCACTGCTAATCACTGTTTCTGCTTGGTATCCGCTCGACCTTGACTGTTTAACCGACAATAATCAGGGATTTAAATAATAATCAGGAATAATGCTCCGCAGTTTCATTTAAACAAGGCCGGGCTGAATGGCTCAGACGGTTGAGGCGCTGGCCTTCTGACTCCAACTTGGCAGGTTCGATCCTGGCTCAGTCCAGTGGTAGCTGAAAGTGCTCAAATACGTCAGCCTCGTGTCGGCAGATTTACTGGCACGTAAAAGAACTCCTGCGGGACAAAATTTCCGGCACCTCGGCGTCTCCGAAAACCAAAAAGTAGTTAGTGGGACGTAAAGCAAATAACATTATTATTATTATTATTATTATATTATTATTATTATTATTATTATTATTATTATTATTATTATTATTATTATTATTATCATACTTTAAACAAGGCTTAGGAAGAATCTTAAACGCTGATTACGGTAAACAAGGTTTGTGCACCCAAACCAGGCAGCCACTCGCTTGATACTTTACTAAATTTTAACATACCGGACGAGTTGGCCGTGCGGTTAGGAGCGCGCAGCTGTGAGCTCGCATCCGGGAAATAGTGGATTCGAGCTCCACTGTCGGAAGCCCTGAAAATGGTTTTCCGTGGTTTCCCTTTTTCACATCAGGCAAATGCTGGGGTTGTACCTTAATTAAGGCCACGGCCGCTTCCTTCCCATTCCTAGGCCTTTCCTGTCCCATCGTCGCCATAAGACCTATCTGTGTCGGTGCGACGTAAAACAAATAGCAAAAAAATAACATGTTATCATTATGTAAGCTATTTCCTGGATGGAAACTCAAACGCAAGGGTGTTTCTGCTCAAGAAAAATTAGCAGTAACAGAAAAAAGGGTGCATCCCAGGTATAGAAGGACCTTGGAGCAGGCTCCAAGCAGGCTCTAAAGTGCCCCACCGCCTTTGTTCCATGAATTAACCTGGCCCTCAATTTGGTGCAGACTTTGCCAAATAGGGGGCTGAGTGAACCTTGGGGCTATGTTCCTCTTCAGAAGTGAAAAATCTAATTTCCAAATTGTTCGACATTTGATGGGGAATCGAACACACATTCTTCCGGATTAACAGAGCACGGCTTTACCGCCTGGGTTAGGCAAGTGGTAGCACTCTAATATCCCGCCCAGAAGCTCCACAGTCTGGTAATTCATGGACTAGACTTCCCATTCAACCTCACAGCACTGGAGCTCAAGATATAAATCTGAATGTCCCTACCGAAGGCCGACGACGTGGGTGTGGGGAACCCTCAGGCGACAGGAGTATTATAACAAGCCACTACTGCATTCTCTACCTCTTTCCCACACCTTGCTGCAACGTACAATTCAACAACTTCCATATAACGAGTTTGTTCTGCTGTTCATTTCATGCGGCAGTAAATTTGCATCTGGGAGATAGCGGGCTCGAACCTGCAAAAACTGCTTTAGATTCGTTTCGAATTCGACTGGCCCGTGAGCCTAATGCGGCGGAACTACTTTACCAAACATTTCATAGTGGACCTAATCTTGCACCCTGAGGAACTCCATCCTGTAGCTAACAGTGTACAGCCAAATACAGCTGTTCAGTATCGTGTAATTAACATGGAAAATACGCATAAAAATTCCCGTGAGGCATTATTTTGTGGCCGGCGGAAGTTTTTTGAAAATATGTTAAGAAATATGAAGAAAATTGACGAAAAATATTTCATAGGTCGTTCAAAATTGTATTAATATTCATAACCATTACACACACCATAGCGAGAACTAATTCATTCTTTCATATTATTTTTTATGTATTCACTTGATTTAAATATATTTGGCTGATTTAAAAAAAAAATTAAAATCCATCTGGGGAAAATGAGCTCCCACAAATGTCAGTCTTAACCATTATAAAAATGCTATAAGATCCATTCCAAATCTAACTACATGCCATCCTGAGCCATGGAAATTTTATTGGGCAACCAAGCATACAATGAATACCATTCAGCCAAAGAGGAGAGAAGAAACGTTATATAAATACTTGTGGATTAAAAGTTGACGTACGTTATATTTAATTCCGTATTTTACAATATTAACCACAGGATGGGAACTCATCATCCCTCGTTTATAACCAGAGTGGGGATGGTTCGAAATGGAGGGTGAGTAATTCCCCCTCCATCAAATCACACACTGGGTACGTCACAGGATCATTGCTGGAGCGAAATGTACCCGATTTTCGTCTGGTGGGCCGAAGTTTAGAAAGTTAAGAAATCAAATCGCACGAAAAATCAATGCTTATCAGAGCGCAGAGGAGAACGAGATCTTCTAAACGCACTTTGCCTATTTCCGGTGCTTGTCCTACTCTAGCCACATTCGCACAAGGTCTTTTTTAGTCCACTGTTTCACTTCCTGCAGATGGCTCTCCTCCTGAAACCTTGGTTGTTTACGGGACGGACAAAGCTGCTGGCGTGATGCAACTGAAACAACATGTTCCGTACACAACACGCTTTGCAGACACTTTGAAGTTCCGTTCCCGGAGCGCGCGCTGGAACAGGGATCTGTGGCTGCCGGCCGACACGGGTAAAGATCAAGAGGAGGTGCCCTTTAACTTATGCTCACCCTTCGGGAAATAGCATCCTTCATAATTCTCCAAATACCAGTCCAGGTCATCCTCCAAGAGATCAAAGCCATACATAAAGGTATGCTAACCCTTTAAAGTAATTTTTTTGTTGCGTGGGGAAGAGTAACTGGATTCTCAAAAATGTTTATAGAAAAGGTGAAATAAATGTATTTCTTATTATTTTTAAATGCTATTTGTTCGGGGCGTCGACCTAGAAAGATCTTTTGCCCTTACTGGCTCCATATGTTATGAACCTGCGTGTATTTATAATTGCGGAAGTGTAAAGTGTTGAATGTGAGGAAAGGAACGTTAAGGGCGACACAAACACCCAGTCCCCAGGTCACGGGTTTTTAATTGTAGCCGCCGGGTGACAGGCGGACGCGTTGACCCCTACACCGCGGAACTGGACAATGTATTTCTTATAGTTAAACTAGTTTTATGTCGAAACAGAACCACACGATTGTAACCACTTTTTTAAAAATTATTATTACTAAAATTCCATTTCCACCGTTCGGTATTTGAACAACGATCTCTTGGCTGAGAGACCAGTGAGGATGCTACGAAATAATAATAATAATAATAATAATAATAATAATAATAATATAATATTATTATTTTACAGGGGGCCTCCGTAGCTCAGGCGGTAGTGCGTCATTCTCCTACCGCTGGGCTCCGTGGTTCAAATCTGGTCGAATCCATGTGACATTTTTGCTGGACAAAGCAGAGGGGGGGGCAGGTTTTTCTCCGGGTACTCCGGTATTCCCTGTCATCCTCCATTCCAGCAACACTCTCCTATATCATTTCATTTGTCACTTATGAATCATTGCCCCTGAGGAGTGCGACAGGCTTCGGCAGCGGGCACAATTCCTATCCTCGCCGCTAGATGGGGCTTCATTCCATTCCTGACCCAGTCGCATGGCTGGAAACGGGCTGAGGATATTATAATATATTTTTACATCGCACCGACACAGACAGGTCTTTTGGCGACGATGGGACAATAAAGGCCTAGGAGTTGGAAGGAACCAGCCGTGGCATGAAGGTACAGCCCCAGCATTTGCATGTTGTGAAAATGGGAAACCATGGAAAAGGATCTACAGGGCTGCCGCCAGTGGGATTCGAACCCAGCATCTCCCGGATGCAAGCTCACAGCCGCGCGCCCCTAACCGCACGGCCAACTCGCCCGGTGATGATGAGGTAGAAAAAGTCGATGAATGTGAAGGAATCTTCCGTGGTCATAAGTCACAACCCCAGCATTGGCCTGATGAAGTGGAGAACCACCACAGCCATCGTCAGGAATGCCAGTAGCGCGGCTTGAACCCGTGGCTAGTGACCCGATCGGCGTAGCATCTTTTTATTTCTACACAACTACTATATCTTACATCTTACACTCCCACACAAACTAGCTTTTTCTTTACGAGTTGCTTTACATCGCACCGACACAGATAGCTCTTATGGCGACGGTGGCTAGGATTGGGAAGGAAGCGGCCTCGGCTATGGAAAACTATCTTCACGGCTTCAGGGCTGAGATTCGAACCCAGCATCTCCCGAATGTAAGCTCACAGCAACGCGAGCCTAACCGCGTGGCCAACTCACTCGGTCTCTGTCATTTAAGGTTCATTGTTGTACGAGTTGTTTCAAAGGATTCTTATAACGACATTTGTTCTGCGGGTTAGTATTTCTCCGGCCATTTCTTCGGGGGCAATGAATATCCTCTCATCTAACCTTCAGCATTTTTCTGTAACACCACATTTCAAAAGCTTCTATTCTCCTCCTCTTTGCACTATGTTTAACTTTCAAACGATGCTTCAAACGATATGTCTAATGTGATTAACTTTGTAGCAAGTAAATCGAAAAGAAATTCAACAAAAGTTTACCTAGCAGTGATGGGCGAAAAATTGAAGGAAAAAGAATATACAATCGCACTCCGGATGTGGAGGGATAGGAGGTAGTCCAACGGGGTGAACTTAAACAGGAGAGGTAGAAAGAAACCCGTGATCGCTTGTGGCATTACGCTAATGGGCGTAGCGGGTGTTCGAGAACCCTTCGCTAAAAACAAATCCATCACCACCCTTGCATTCTCTTCCGTTTCTAATTCCAAGAGGGTTTAATGACCTTCATTTCTTCTTCCTTAACGCCTTCGCAAAGTTGAGTTGAGCTGAGAGAGCGGGACACACCCTCTTCCTTCCGTTGGTTTCTTGCGAGGATTTCTTGGCTCGTTCGCTTGCACTCCCTGCAGCTATGAACAAGTTAGCTCGGCTCAGCTAGCACCGTGAGAACAGGAGGTTGTTGATGTCTGTTGTACCTGCAACATTTATAGGCCCATCTTTGGGCTGCGAAAACAGGTTCAATTAATTCATTACCCACTTCCTCCTCCACCTCCTCCTCCTCCTCCCACTCCTCCTACCTCACTAAACTTCACAAACAGTTTATTAGTATTAGCTTTTTGTTCCTCACATTTGCCTTGTTTCTCTTCCTTTTTTTTTTCCTTCTACACGGTGTCTATATTTAAAGTCGCCTGTTGTACTGCGCAGTTTAACAACTCCCTGTCAACACATCACCTCCATATATGAGCACAGATTGCCAAAATACAATATATATCTGTTATTGTATAAAGAAATATTATATCGAGCGAGTTAGGGTAGCGCAGCTTTAGGCTTGCATTCGGGAGATCGTGGGTTCGAATCCCACCATGAGTACCCCCCTGAAGATGGTTTTCCGTGAGCCACTACCTTCAGAATCCTAGCTCTTTCCCATCCTTCCGTCGCTGAAAACCTTCGACGTCTTAGTGAGACGTTAAAAAGGTAAAAAGAAGAAGTATTATAAGTTATAACTTAAGTTTTCCAGTATGTCGAACACGAATTATAATACTAAGAAACACTATAACATACCTGTAAAAAACTTAATGAATTTTTCTGTAACACCACATTTCCAAAGCTTCTATTCTCCTTATTTCTGCACCATGTATCACTTTGAGATTAACGTATTTACTTATTTATTTATTTATTTATTTAATTTATTTAATTTAAAAGGAAGTGCATGGCTCCTTATAAAAAATACTAACAGGTTAGAATGCAAGGGTATTTAATCAAGGCGTAAGTGTCTTCTACGCTCACAACGGTTCAGTAGTGTGATTTGCATAAATAGTAGTGATCTGAACTACCAGAACCCCCTAAAATATATGCAAATCACCGGCATAAGTGTAGAGCGGCCAGACCATACTTGCGCCTTGTTCAAATACGTTTGAATCATAAAGAATCCTTTCTATATAAATAATAAACCAATCACTACTATTGTATTATTTACTAGTTTGGTGATGGTGAGAATTGTTTTCGAAGGATGTACAACTGGACACCATCCTCCACCTCCGTCATAAAATTAATTAAAAGAGGAAATAAAAAAAATAGTCCGACACTTCAAAGAACGAAAGGATCAACAAAACAAGAATGGAAGAGCCACGAAGGGCGTGAAAAATAAAGACGCCCTAAGCCTCGCAAACCTAATACTGTCAGAGGCGGAAGAGAACAAATTTTGGACAAGTGAGGTCAGATAGGAAAGACGAAAGCGAGGAGGCTGATAAGTGAAAGCAATACGAGACTCTCCAGTCACCAGTCAACGCTACCACCATGACAGCCCCTATCGCCTCTTAAGATAGACAGGATATGTGTGTATGTTCAACCGCCTCGATCGACAGCAGGATTACAAAATTTACTTACCTTAAAATTATAATTATCAATAAAGTCAAACAGAGGTCGTCCCTGTCAATTTCTCAACTTCACCCTATGTATCCTCTAAACACTACGTGCTACGGACTGCCTAGTTATAAATCGTGCATTCGGAAGGTAGTGGGTTCCAACCCCATCATCGGTAATCCTGAAGTTTTTGCGTGGTTTCCACATCATAAGCGTAGCAGAGGAATTGTAAGAGTGCGAAGATTTTGTTTTTAAATTCCTAATATTCATGATTACACGAACAACCCTTTAAGAAGGCTTTAGTTTCCACACATTTGTAGAAAAGGCTTCATTCTTTACGTTAGTACCATAATTGTTATCACAGCGACGACTGTCTGGAGTCCAGTACATGCAAAGGCGTAATTCGGGGGTGGCAGTTGAACCTTCCAATATTTTTTAAAGAAACAAAATTTTCGTAATATAACAGACATAGAAATACATTATTTATAAGTACGTTTTTCGTTACTCTGTTTAATGTTTGCTCAATGAACTAATGAAAGATTTTAAAAAAAATATATATTCAAGAAAAATCTGACGTTCTTGCACAGAAGTGTTTGAAATGTGAAAAGTGTGTTCACTCTCATTTTTTAACTTCATTTGTTTTTTTACAGTTCTAATGTATTCAGCAACCTGTGAGAGGTAATTTTCATGCTTACGACGTTTATAAACATACTTTCCATGAGAGGTTTGTTTGGTTATCAGAAGGACTAGTGATGTTGCCTTTTCAAAAGAAATTAATGACTTTAATACCAATCGAAAGAGAGGATTTCATTTTGTTAAAAATACGATGCGATCAGAAAATGTTTTTTGTCCATGTTGCCCGCTGGATTTTTATTTTTGGGATAAAAATAGGCCAAGTAGCAAATACATTTGATTAGGTCTACTTTGAATTTTGTGTGTGAACATTCATTACTTAACAAAGGTTTATTAAATTGTTTATTAAATAAAATTTATTAGCATAGAATATTAAAAGAAAGATGGAGAATATTAGGAATAATTTTATGGTCGCAAATTGCTGTCAAAAGCGAAGCCCATGGACCCTCCGGTAATCCTTGCCCCGTTCCTCCCCAGCCCCACCCATCAACGAAATGCTGAAATTATGCCCATGATTAGCAACTACGTGCTTCGTTGCGTGAAAATTACGTATGAATTATTTTGATCGCAGCTTCTTACATATCAGATTTTCAATATAATAAATAGATAACTATCAGACAAACTACAGAAAATGAAATTAAAATCCTCAGCCTGTTTCCATCATTTGACCTGGTTAGAAAGGGAATGACTGACAGGTGAAAAGAAATTATATTGGAGAGATTTGCTGGAATGAAAGATGACAAGGAAAATCGGAGAACCCGGAGAAAAACCTGTCCAGCTTCAGCTTTGTCCAGCACGAATCTCACATGGAATGATCGGGATTTGAACCACGGCACCCAGCGGTAAGAGGCCGGCGCACTGCCGCCTGAGCCACAGAGGCTTTCTGACAAACTACCGAATGGAGAGAAATAATGTATCAACAAAATGAAGCTGCTTTATTCAATGCAAGTTCCAGAACGGCAAATTGCAAACCAGTTCAATCTTGAGGAATTATGATACTGTGGAACCGAAAAAAAAAAATCGTTAATAAATTAATAGAATAAAATTCGTTAATAAATTAATAAAACATTAGGCTTATTTATTTATTTATTTATTTTTATTTAACCTCTAGGGTCGGTTTTTCCCCTCGGCCTCCGCGAGGAATCCCACCTCTACCACCTCAAGGGCAGTGTCCTGGAGCGTGAGACTTTGGGGTCAGAGGGATACAACTGGGAAGGAGGACCAGTGCCTCGCCGAGGCAGCCTCACTTGCTATGCTGGACAGGGGCCTTGTGGAGGGATGGGAAGATTGGAAGGGACAGGTAAGGGAGAGGGAAGGAAACGGCCGTGGCCTTCAGCTAAGTACCATCCCAGCATTTGCCTGGAACCTATCTCTACTCAGTTGCCTCCCGAGGCTGAGTCGACCCCGTTCCAGCCCTCGGACCACTTTTCAAATTCAGTGGCAGAGCCGGGAATCGAACCCGAGCCTCCGGGGGTAGTAACCAATCACGCCAACTACTACACCTCAGAGGCGGACTATGTATGCTTATTATTTATTGGAGTAACTGAGATGCTAAACAACGACAAAACTATCAGCAACAATACCTTCTACAAAAAATCGTCGATTTTTGTATGTATGCCTAGTGACGTCAACAACCTTCCAGTAAAAAATCGTCGATTTTTACGTATGCCCAGTGACGTCAAAATATCACCGACAAAATCGATACTTTTTTTTTTTTGTCAGTCACCTTTAAAATAATATTGCGAGAAGCCAGTAGACCATGTTGAAGAGATACACCCAGTTCCCGTGCCAGAGCAAACCGGCAGGGAATCGAACCCAGAACTCCCCTTACATTCAGTTTCCATCCACTAAGAAGTGGACATAGAATGTCGGACTTCCTGTCAGATATAAAAGATACCTCACTCCCACAATGCAATAATATTACGGCATTTCCTTAAATTGATCTCTATGAAGCGTCAGGAACGTCATTTAATATAAGAAAGCTGTTGAGGAAGTACTAGGAAATGACTCTTCGCTGATTTTACGACCGACAGTGAAGAAATTCTAAGAACTCGGTGGAATATCATTTGTACGTTTTATTTACAGAGAGACAAAGTAACGTGTGCAATTAGAGGCAACAATCAGCAATAGAAAGAAAGAGAAAAAATAAAAGACTAGCCGGTGAGTTTAAAAATAACCAGGCTGTGAGGCAGGTAATCTAAAGACCAGTTCTAACGCCGAAGGGTATCGCATACATCCTGCCAATTAATATACATCACTTGAATGAACTACCTTTCTCACGCAGCCAAGCTCAGGGAAAGTGTCAACTGAAATTCTATGAATATTAAAATTAATTAATCAGTATAGTTTACAATAAATGAAATATTTACGAGCCAGCCATGTAGGATAAGATGGGAATTAAAGTGGCAGACCAATTAGGCAACATTTCACATAGGATAAAGATGCATGGCCACCAGCCAACATAAAATTAAAAGGGCTATGACATGAGAACATAGGGGGCTTTGTTGAGGTAACTGGTGCAAGCAGTGCGCACATTTAATGTTAATTGAGTCCAGTATACAAGAGAATTGATGTTTCAAGCTTGGTGAAGAAAAAAAAAAAGATAGGGGCACTTAACAATAGCCTAATTCATTTTTAATAGCCCACGTTTTTATTTTCACAATGGCTTATGCTGTGTAATATAATGTTTGCATTACTGGCATGCGATGATATTACTTCAAGGGAGAGAGAGGAGGGGGGGAGAATTGAATCAACGGCACGTGGTGTTCCCAAGCGGTCAGCCATCCAATTATTGACCATGTCCAATGCTGCTTAACTGCGGTGATCGGACGAGAACCGGTGTACTCAACATGGCATGGTCGAGGCGGTTAAGGCGAGCTCGGTCCATCCGAAAGGACTTGGGTTCGATTCCCAGTCAGGCAGTCGAAATGTTTTTAAGAAATGAGATTTTCACTTCCGGAGGTGCACATGCACTCAGTGGCTCACTCGCCTACACCAGAAAAGAATACCAGGTCAATTCTTGGGGGCTAAGGCGGCCGGGCGTAGAGCTTACAACTCTACGCCAGCAAGTGCAGAGTTTACCCTACGGATAGTGTAAGCCTTTAGTCTACCTTCCACTCCTCCGAGAGCCTTTATGGACTGAACGAGGAGGTCTTTTATTGGGGGGGCGGGAACATTACTGAATTGTCTACCTTTGTTCATTTTAGCCCACTTACATTAAATTTGACGAGATATTTAATATAGTTCAAATTAAGATTTTAAAAATATGATTTGATTAGTTTCGGAATTATACTTTTTTAAATGGTTCTTTTTTTAAATGCTCCAGTTGCACCAGTTTATTTGTTTCCTGGCTTGAAACGAGTTTGTTAACTTAGCAAAGTCAAAGGAATAATTTGTAGTCTTATGTGTGTGTGTTTTTTACAATTTTTACAATTACGGAAAACCATCTTCGAGGCTGCCGAGAATCAGGTTCGAACCCACTATCTCCCGAACGCAAGCTCACAGGTACGTAACCCTAATCACACGGCGACCTCGCTCGGTAATAGCACCTTTTGATTTGTAGAAGAAAGTAACGGGAAACCAACTTGTTCCTCTGTTTCTAGTACACCTTTTCATTGACGCCTAGATTACTTTTGACAGCAATAATAATAATAATAATAATAATAATAATTTGTTTTCACGGTTTTCGGAGACGCTGAGGTGCCGGAATTTAGTCCCGCAAGGTTATTTCACGTGCCAGTAAATCTATCGATATGAGGCGTATTTCAGTACGCTACACCACGGAGCAGACGTAACTGCTACATTTTACATTTTTTCTTATCTCCTTGTCATATTCATATCTTGCTCTACCCGGACAGTTCTTACCGCCTATACTTCCATCAAAAGTCCGGCTCCATGCTAAATGGTTAGCGTGCTAGCCTTTTGTCACAGGCGTCCTGCGTTCGATTCCCGGCAGGGTCAGGAATTTTATTGATCATTGGTTAATTCCGCTGGCACGGGGGCTGGGTGTATGTGTCGTCTTCATCATCATTTCATCCTCATGACGACGCGCAGGTCGTCTACGGGAGTCAAATCAAAAGACCTGCACCTAGCGAGCCGTTTAATTTCCGTCAAAAACCAAATGAACAAGTCCTGGGTATCTTAAGATGTGTCCTATCATTCTATCTGTTCTTGTCGTCAAATTTAGTCACATCGATCTCCTCTCACCAATTCGATTCATTATCTCTTCATTGGCTATTCGATCTATCCATCTGACCTTCAGCATTCTTCTCTAAGACCACTTTTCAAAAGCTTCTGTTCTCTTTCTTTCTGAGCTAGTTATCGTCCATATTTTAGTTCCATACAATTCCACGCTCCATCTTTCTATTATCCGCGAAACTTTTAGTGACGCTTCGTTTTATGGGCGAGAGAAGTAAGGAGGGAATTACAACGGTTCCGGTATTACTGCCAACTGAATGGAAATCAAATCTGAACTGAATCGATAGTATGATCGATCGATATGAATTTTCTAAACCTTCGTTTCCGTGTAGGATTTCTACGTTGTTCCTGTGATGTACTTTGGTTTTCCTCATTCATGTTCAAGCTTAACCTAACATTTTGACTTTGCTATGTACATAAAAACAGTATTTAAAGTGTTGCAATTATACCGCTAGATGTCTCACGGCGATGCATAACCGATTTATATTGTTTTGTGTCAGAGGTTGCCAATACGAATCTCGACGATAACCGAGGTCCACCGATGAAGCACTAGGAAGCCGAAGTATCACTGAAAGTTCCGCGGACAGTAATTCCTATATCGATGTTCGAAGGGAGCACATTTATTCTCTTAAGAAAGGCCTTTCTTCCTTGCTTGTATTAGTCCGCATTTTATGTCCTCCTTACTTCTGCCATTGTTAGTTTACTACCCTATACTTACCCCCAAAACATACCCATCTTAAAACAATAAGAATGCATGAAAGTGTGGATCTTAATTATGAAAGGATTGAGTGAATAAAAGAAAAATTCCCCACAAATTCCCTATTATAAAATGTACCGCAATTCTACGCTGATTTATAATTACTTTCTAATCTCGATGCTGTGGAATCTTAGGACAACTGTATGTACTCGAAGTGACAGGAAACGATCTCTCAACAGCGCACCTTAATTGAATTGCCTCTCCTTTCTTTCGACTGCTCAAAGAATTTAGTTAACGACCATATTATCAGAAACGCAGCAGTTATAACCATGAAACATCAAGGTTGCCTGAGCTGTACGGTCCTTTTTACCACATTCCACTAATATCTTACACGACAAGTTATGTATCCTCAAGTTGCTCCAAGGAACAGGTTCACATGGCGTCTTCATGGCCTTCTGAAACCTTGGTGTTGTTTTCGTCTGATTTCGGCATACTAATTAGCCAGAAGGAAGATTTATACACACTAACAGAGGATATTGAATGAACAACTTTCCCCTCCTAATTTAGTCTTGATTGCAGATCTCTTAGCAGTAATAAAAGCAAATTGCATCACTTTGTACAAATGTAGTCGTTATTTAAACGTTTTAAATCAATTTGGACCCAATTTACCTTGTGTTGAAAATCTTTTTATTTATGTATTTATTTATTTTATAGTCGAATTTGGCCAACTATGAACAATGTAAATAACTCCTCATTATTTCAGTTCTCTTTGGCGGCAGTATCCCTCATTCTCTTCCTTACAACTTCTTTCTTTTCAGCCGCCCAATGTTGTTTCTTCTTGGTCGCTGCTTCTGGTTCTACGAACCCCTCAAATATACGTATCTTGTTTCTGAAAGTGGTTCTGTTGTGAATGTCTTGATCCATGATTTTTATTTCTTGCATATCCTTCTTGGTGTTAAACCATTTGTCATTAACGTTGTCTTTCCTACTGGATTTGTTGAAATGGTTAAAAAAATTATATGTGAGTTTGTAGTCAGACATTCTTGAAATATGTCGAAAGCACCGCCTGCTCGATATGCATCCGATGGCTAACATTTGATGCATATCGAGGAGGCGGTGGTCCAAAGAATTTAACGCTTCATTTGCGTATTGTATCTGAAATCCTGGTGCATTTTAAATATACTTCTTTGTTGCTGCGTAATCGGTATGTGTCAGTACATCTTTTGGGTCCGAGAATATTTCTTAAACTCTTTCTCTTATTTAGCGTATGGCATTACACAAGGAGGAAATATTTGCTATAACTGCAGAACAACATATACAAATAACGAAAAGTGAAAATCTGCATCCTGTTTCCAGTAATTTGACCGGGTCAGAAATGGAATGAAGACTCCATCTAGCGGCGAGGATAGGAATTGTGCCGGCTGCCGAAGCCTATCGCACTCCTCAGGGGCAATGATTAATGACTGACAGATGAAATGAAATAATAGTGGAGAATGTTAGATTAAAGATGACAGGAAAAGCCGGAGTATCCGGAGGAAAACCTGTCGTGCCTCTGCTTCGTCCAGCACAAATCTCACACGGAGTGACCGGGATTTGAACCAGGGAACCCAGCGGTGAGAGGCCAGCACGCCACCACCTGAGCCACGGAGGATTATTATTATTATTATTATTATTATTATTATTATTATTATTATTATTATTATTATTATTATTATTTACCTAGCCTTATGGTGGAGAGGTAGCGTGGCTGTCTCTTATTCCAAGGCCCTGGGTTCGTTTTCCGGTCAGTTCAAGGATTTTAATTTTGGATTAAGAAGTAGAACGGGGTTCACTGGATATGAGATTTTTCTCTAGCTCTTAGTTACAGGAAGAAAGCGTACAGTGAGAAGATGAGCTACTGACCTACGGTGTAGTATGCAGAGTGACCCAAAAATTGGTATCACCTGACGACACTACTTCACGGAATGTTTGAGGTACAGAGGTAATAACTGACGTACATGACGTATGACACGGAGTTTTATTGACACCAACAACGAGCGCACAAAATGGCCAACAGATGGCGCTGGACAGCAACACGTCAGTGATGCCGCATGAGACCTGGATATGGTATATAAGGAAATATGAGAGAGGACGTCGTCGGTCGATACAGAGTGGGTCTCGGCCCACAAGTGGCCACGGCTGGTCCGTGGTTCAACAGCTCTTCACTCCGACCAGCAAACCGAGCAAAGGAGGGGTGGCCACGGCTCTACCGTCGCTCTACGCCTCTGCATTCGGGAGACGGGACAGGGCTGGCCGAACCGTCGGCTGACCAGAGAATGATTTTCCATTGTTTTTCTTTCTCCTGCACTAAGACGAATGCCGGGAAAGTTCCTGGTATACGCTACGACCGCCAACCCCCTCACCTTTTCCGAGCAAATCTCCCGGCCTGAGAGATGGCGTTACCGTCTAAAAGGCCCGCTTCCCCCTTCAAGGAAGGAATTAAAACTTTTTAGTAGTAGTTGAAATGAAATGGCGTATGGCTTTTAGTGCCAGGAGTGTCCGAGAACAAGTTCAGCTCGCCAGATGCAGGTCTTGATTTGACACCGTTAGGCGACCTGCGCATCGTGATGAGGATGACTCATACACCCAGCCCCCGTGCCAGCGAAATTAACTAATTAGGGTTAACATTCCCGACCCCGCCGGGAATCGAACCCGGGTCTCCTGTGACCAAAGGCCAGCACGCTAACCATTTAGCCATGGAGCGGACAGTAGTAGTAGAGAGGGCATCAGACGCGCCTGCAATCGCGGCATGTTGACGTTACCAGAAAAGGCACTATTAGTGAAGTTTTATTTACTTTATTTTGGAATCATTAAAACCCCACGTCATGCCAATCAATGTGTGTCAATTATTATCTCTCTACCTCCAATATTCCGTGAAGTACTGTCTCGTCCAATGCTACTGAACTTTTGAATCACCCTGTACACAGACGAACAATGGTTGTCATGGTTACAACAAACCCCCAGGCTAAAATATATCCATGTGAGAAGCCTGACACAAGAAAGTGAAGGCAATGCTAGTCTCAGTTACAGAAGCAAGGATCGTCAACCCATTCTCGTGGGGATCCCCATTTTAGCCGTCTTTTACGATTACCGGGAAATACCAAGTGTTCAGGGTGGCGCAAAAGTCACTGGACAGTTGGTTAAAAGAAAACGAAAGTTACAGCAAGACACAGTAGGCACCACCACATTTGCCACTGCCGTCCGCGATTATTTAAACGCAACTTTGCAAAGAAAATTGATTGGTCGAAGGGCGTACATTGACATGCCTCCACGTTCACCAGATATCACTCCCATTGATTTCTTTCCTATGAGGTGTCGTCAAGGATTCTGTTTATTCAAAAAAAGCCTCGGACCATTGCTGAAATTAAAGACTACATACACGACGCATTTCATTGATTTAGACAGTGATACCACACTATGCCATAGAGTATGAAACAGTGTACCAGAAAGACTTGAAAAATGTATTCAAGCAGACGGAACACAGTTTTAACATAAAATATAATTGTAAGCATTGTTTGTATTTGTAGTGAAATATAAATTCGATCTTTTCTTTAAATCAGTGCCCAGTGACTTTTGCGCCACCCTGTATATTCTACCACAGGGGGATCGATTTATTTTTTATTTTTTTTTATTTTTTTTTTTTTTGTACGTCGCGAAAAATGTTTTACGACAATCAATGTGCTCACATTCTGCCTTAGCCGCTCCTGCAATATTTTCGAACACCATCCGAGATTAACCAAGGATGAAAGAAAAAGAAGGTACAATATTACCAAAGGTCTCCACCACATGAAGGGGCGTATTATGAAAATAGCTGCATTTATTAAGAACATGGGGATATTTAATAAACGAACCCTTATCCTAATTGCAACGTTTTACCCAATTAGATATTGATTTATTTCATGATCAGTATATTTTGCTCAAATTAAATTTCGGACCCCTCACTTCCCGTGGTCAGCGGAACGTACCTAATCTTGCTCACCGTGCCGAGACCAAGTCTATATACCTCAATTAATTAACAGAGAACCAGTAAATGTCTAAAACCGAGTTATTAATCGGTGATGTATGGTTTCCTCGCAATGTGTGCAAGTGGGAGGGAACGAGTTCGGGGGGCTACGCACTCTTTAAAGTCACAAGGTCTCATGCATGGCTGATCGGAACAAGCCGACCGCAACTAGCAGGACTGCTTAATTATTGGAAAAGTAAGACGTGGAACAGTATCGCCTATGCAAGAAGCCATTCATTCGGTACAGTTACATGGTAGTGGTCGTTTTGAATTTTAATGAATATTGAACTTTCAATTTTTTTTCTGCTATTGGCTTCACGTCGCACCGACGATGGGGCAGGAAAGGGCTTGGACTGGGAAGGAAGCGGCCGTGGCCTTAAGGTACAGCCCCAGCATTTGCCCGGTGTGAAAATGGGAAACCACGGAAAACCATTTTCAGGGCTGCCGACAGTGGGGCTCGAACCCACTATCTCCCGAATACTGGATACTGGCTGCACTTAAGCTATCGAGCTCGGTCTTTCAAATATTTAGCTGGATATGAGGAATAATGAGAAACAAGGTATGGAGGCGAGATTAATTAGCCATATAACCAAGGGTGTATACATTATCATCATCATCATCATCATCATCATCATCATCATGTGTCTAAAGGCAATGCCTTGTCTATGCATCTCTGTCCTCAGCTCCTCGTTTCATTTCCGTGGTTTCCCATTTTCACACCAGGCAAATGCTGGGGCTGTACCTTAATTAAGGCCACGGCCGCTTCCTTACAACTACTCGGCCTTTCCTATCCCATCGTCGCCATAAGACCTATCTGTGTTGGTGCGACGTAAAGCCCCTAGCAAAAAAAAAAAAGTTTCATTTCATAATAAGAACAATAATGATGACTCTGATCCAAGTCTTGGAGGAATTTTTTCCTTGGTCGTTCTCGGCCTTTCTTCTCCGTAATTTTGTCTTTCAGCAGATTAAGTTAGGTATCGTATCGCAAAATATGTGGCCAGTGAATTTAGCTCTTCTGTGATTCGTTAGCATCAGTTCTCTCTTCCCTTGAATTTCTTGCAGAACGCTTTTCTTTCTCCTCTTATCAATCCATTTAATCCGTAGCATTCGTCTCCAGACCCACACCTAAAACGCTTCCAGTCTTTTGCAATTCTGATTTCTGATTGTCCAAGATTTACGGTCGTAACTTACAATAGCACAATAAAATATCAATATCCTTGAACGCCAAGCTCAGACACTATCGAACAGTCATTCGTCCGGAGGCCCTCTATGCAGGGGAGTGCCTTGCAATTAAGAAAACAAAAACGGCCTTAGTGAGAAACTTGAGAACAAAGAAAGATTTTGAGGAAAATCCTGAGCCCCATCAAAACTAGGTTGAATATTAAAAAAAACAAAAGGCTCAACCACAAGTTCCATTTTCACGTAGAAAAGACAGAAAAAATGATGCGGAAGAGAAGGACTGGTTTCTATGGTCACTTGATATGAAATGAGCCCTGCAAAGTCAATCAAGCGGATCTTCTACTTTCAACATAAAAAGACAAAAGGGACCTGGTCCAGTGAGGTAGAAAAGGTTGGGCATCACACATGATATTCCGAAGCGTAATCCATTTAAGAAGAAACTTGAAGATCACAAGAGTTTCCAACAAAAACTAAAGCTGAAAACAGGGAAAGTGTGGACCGAACAAAGAAAGGAACCACACAAGCAACGAATTCGGGAGATCTGCGCAAATGTTAAAGCTCGGGGAAGGAGAGAGTTGTAATGACGCGGTCGTTAAATGGCCGAAACATGAATGAATGAATGAATGAATGAATGAATGAATGAATGAATGAATGAATGAAATCAGTTTACATGAAGATTCCTGAGATAGACAATAAGAGAGTACTGTAATGGTGGACACTACCAGACAACTGATTTATGTATCAGAAACACACTGAGCTTGAGAAATAAAACCTCAAACGAGAATTGGACACAGTACAACGAAGGATAAGGACCCATTAAAAAGGAAGGAACATGGAAGCTCAGAAAAAATGAAGTGCACAAGGTGGGCAAAGTAGCCGACGTCATCAGTACAATGAATACAGTAAAGAACAGAAGTGAACCTCACCCATTTTTAAACACCTGCTGTATGGCTATTGCCAAAGGCCGTAGCCGTGTTGAAACACCGGATCCCGTGAGACCTCCGAAGTTAAGCAACATTGGGCGTGGTCAAGATTTGGATGGGTTGCCACGCACCGTTGGTGGGGGGTAAGGGAATTTAGGAGCGGAAAGGAACTGGCCACCCTACTGCACGTAAACTCCGGCTCAGGCACACCTCTGCGGAGGTTCTAACCTGCTTTCGGGCAGAATACACCCTTACCCTTACCTTGTATGGCTACTCAACTGCAATGGGAGTATTATCGTCATGGAGACAAGGATGTTGACTTTTTCGGTCATGTGCTCCGTATGTCCAACAGCAGGCTGACGAAACAAATCCCAACATACTTTAGGAATCTCAAACGCAAACGTAGATGGCACCAAGTAGAGGCCGATGATATGAGGCTGGACGGGATAACTAAAACAGTATACCCTAGAAAGACATCTTCACACAAAACATCCAGGATTGGAGGGTTTGTGAAAAGGAGGAGAAACCACTGAAACGACTTCCCTGGTCAGAGGATAGGAGAAACGCTCACACCAAGAGAAGAGAATGAAGGAGATGTGGGCAAGGATACGTGAACATGGTTGGGACCGGGCAAGTTGGCCATGCAGTTAGGGGCGCGCAGATGTGAGCTTGCATCCGGGAGATAGCGGGTTCGAACCCCACTCTCGGCAGTCCTCAAGATGGTTTTCCATGGTCTCCCATTTTCGCACCAGGCAAATGCTGGAGTTGTACGTTAATTAAGGCCACGGCCGCTTCCTTCCCACTCCTAGCTCTTTCCTGTCCCATCGTCGCCGTAAGACGTATCTGTGTCGGTGCGACGTAAAGCAAATTGTAAAAAAAAAAAAGTAATTGGAAATGTAAATAAACGTGGTTTTTTTACGGTTTTCGGAGACGCCGAGGTGCCGGAATTTAGTCCCGCAGGAGATCTTTTACGTGCCAGTAAATCCACCGACACGAGGCTGACGTATTTGAGCAACTTCAAATACCACCGGACTGAGCCAGGATCGAACCTGCCAAGTTGGTGTCAGAAGGCCAGCGCCTCAACCGTCTGAGCCACTCAGCCCGGCTATTATTATTATTAATGTGGTCTTACGTCACACTAACTCACACATATTTTCAGCGACAGAGAGATCGGAACCTGGGAGGCAGTCGACGTGGCTTTTTTAATTAAGGTACTGTATATACCCGGCATGTGCCTGACGTGAAAATGGGAATCCACGGAAAACCATGATCAGGGCTTAACGATGGTGGGGCTCGAACCAACTGTTTCCTGAATGCAAGCTAATAGCAATACTGTTCAAACAGCGCTGCCAAGTCATTCGATTCAATCCACAGATTACTTCGATGAAGCATTATGAATATTCCTTTTTTTTGTTTTTTGTTAAAATTGTACTTTTTTAATCTGATATTTCTCCTATCGTAGCCTCCGTGGCTCAGGCGGCAGCGCGTCGGCCTCTCACCGCTGGCTTCCGTGGTTCAAATCCCGATTTGCGCAGGACAAAGCGGAGGCGGGGCAGGTTTTTCTCCGGGTACTCCGGTTTACCCTGTCATCTTTCATTCCAGCAACATTCTCCACTATCATTTCATTTCATCTGACAGTCTTTAATCACTGCCCCAGAGCAGTGCGACAGCCGTCACAATTCATATCCTCGCCGCAAGTTGGGGGCTTCATTCATTCCTTCCATCCCTGACCCGGTCAATTGACTGGAGAACAGGCTGTAGATTTTCTTCATTCCTCCTACCGTCTGTCAGTCCTCTTCCAATAATAGACCATATCTAGCCAGCGAAGTCCAGATACTTTGTATCTATAGGAATGCACTGCAAAAAAGAGATGGGTTCTCTAATCGGACGGTGTTCTTATGCGCACTTCCAACTACAACACAGATAAGAAAGCAAAAGACAACTTGCCAGGATTGCATTATCATATTTGGTATGGACTTCACATAACTGTTTACCTTTTGTTGCATATTTTATACAATCATATTCGTTTACTATCGATACTTAATATTTTTTTTAAAAAAACGTAAGAGAGAAGGCCATGGTTCTTAATAACACCACAATTACAGGCAAGGTACACGCTGAAGCATTCATATATCAATGACAAGTGCTCTTCGTCACTTCTTCCTCACGATCATTAAACCTCTCTTGAACTACTGCTCTCCAATTTGCACAACAGCCTCCCCCCCGCAATATTAACCAGTTAGACAGAGTAGTGTCCTTTGCTGCAATTGTTAGAAACAGAAACCCCAAGCTCAAAAATCTGTCTACGCAGCGGGCATTAAAGGCAATAAATGTGTCTGCGCTGCATATCAGGCGACAGGTAGCTGACATGAGTTTACTCCACGGGGCCTTAAATGGGCATTACCGCTCGGAACATCTTGTCTCACACTTCTCTCTCCGTGTTCATTCCCGCTTCACCAGAACCAGAACCACCACATTCCCCCACACTCAGCACTCAATACTGCAACGATCTTTCCTAATCCACCTCCCACCTCTCTTTAACAATATTAATAGGAGACAAGAGCTTGAACTAGGCATCAAGTAAAAGTACTGTATATTCGAGAGGGGTGTCAATTTTATATATACACACACACACACAAGTTGCTTTACGTCGCACTGACGCTCTTGTGGCGATGATGGGACAGGAAGGGGTTAGGAGTGGAAAGGAAATGGCCATGGCCTTAATTAAGGTACAGCTCCAGCATTTGCCTAGTGTGAAATTGGGAAACCACGGAAAACCGTCTTCAGGGCTGCCGACAGTGAGGTTCGAACCGACTATCTCCCGAATACTGGATACTGGCCTCACTTAAGCGACTATAGCTATCGAGCTCGGTAGGGTGTAAACAGTCTCTTAAGGATACGTTGATGTGAAATGTTTATACCCCCATCTTGATGCACGACGACATGGCTATGGACATGGACATTCTCATGGTTTTCGATTAGGACAGTTATCAGCAGGCTATGTACATGATTGTGTTATGTTTGTTATATTTTATCATGAAAGTGTACACTTGTTAATTAGTCTGTTGACAGTACAAAAGAAATATGCTAAGTGTAGCTGTATCTTGTGCTCCGTAAATAAATAAATAAATAAATAAATAAATAAATAAATAAATAAATAAATAGACACTTAAGAGGTAACACAGAAAAATATTACTCGATAATTCAAAGACGAACATGAATTAAACTAGTTGTTATTAAAACTAACAGTTTTTCAAGAACGCATGCGATTCAATGAAAATGTTTTGTTTACAACAAAACGTTGCTTTCACACGAAGAGCTCATTTAGTTGACCGGCGTAGTAGGCCTTGTAGCGCTACCTATCGGCTCCGTCTAGAACTGAGAGACTACTAGCGCGCAAGTCGTAGTGGTAGTTGCGTGAACTTCTTACTGCTTGGTGCGAACTGCAATGAAGCGATATCGTTGCTCGATCTCGCGACGACCTCTGAAACTACTTCGGACCCAAACCAACCGCTTTCTCCGGCCAGAAAAATAAAAAAAGACACGAGCTTACAAAATAAGAAAAAATCGAACTCTTCATGACAAACTCAATTAAACAAGGACGGAGAAAACTGTTCATTTCTTAAACCAACGCTTGGAGTTGAAAGCAAGAGTACTTTTTATCACGAGAATTATGATGAAGACCAGATCACGGACCAGATGTGTAAAACTGTCGTGCGAGAGAATTTTGTTAAGATTAGTAGTGCAAGTGGCAGTGACTGCAGTAGAGAAGTCGGTAACCTGACCTCTCCCTTCGTCATCTCTTGTTTTCCACATTGCCACACGGTTACGGAAATTGAAGGTTTGTTTTTTTCCCCTTACCTGTTGCCATTCTCCATCTGCCTGATTCGAAAACGCTCCCATATCCCTTGGCTGCTTTTTATACTTTTTATTTTGCCAGTGAAATTCAAAGACTATTTAGTATACAATATATAACGCAATACAGTATTAGGCCATACGAAACAGAGAACAACTAGTGCAGTACAGAATTAGAACATGGCAATCACGGCACATTGACCACTTGTGACATGCTTATTGGTTTAAGGGAACTGCTGATATTTTGTCGTCTTCTTTTAACATTCATTTAACAATCACAATCACGAAGATGCCTCAAATAATCTTAATATTCAGATATGATTTCATAGTTGTTATCTTCAACGTATTTAATGACAATTTCATAATAAGTGGGATTGTAAATAAAGGGTACAAATCTCTTCACATCATTATGAGGGTATTTAGGGGTTGTAGTAAGGATGTAAAGGAGAGGGCATATAAGCTTCTGGTAAGACTCCAACTATTATAGAGTATGGTTCCAATGTATGGGACTCTCACCAGGATTACTTGATTCAAGAACTGGAAAAAATCCAAAGAAAAGCAGCTCGATTTGTTCTGGGTGATTTCCGACAAAAATGTTGCAAAATTTGGGGTGGGAAGACTTGGGAGAAAGGAGACGAGCTGCTCGACTAGACGGTATGTTCCGAGCTGTCAGTGGAGAGATGGTGTGGGACGACATTAATAGACGAGTAAGTTCGAGTGGTGTCTTTATTTTTAATTTTTTTTTATTTTGCTTTACGTCGCACCGACTCAGATAGGTCTTACCGGGCAAGTTGGCCGTGCGCGTAGAGGCGCGCGGCTGTGAGCTTGCAACCGGGAGATAGTAGGTTCGAATCCCACTATCGGCAGCCCTGAAGATGGTTTTCCGTGGTTTCCCATTTTCACACCAGGCAAATGCTGGGGCTGTACCTTAATTAAGGCCACGGCCGCTTCCTTCCAACTCCTAGGCCTTTCCTATCCCATCGTCGCCATAAGACCTATCTGTGTCGGTGCGACGTAAAGCCCCTAGCAAAAAAAAAAAAAAAAAAAAGATAGGTCTTATGGAGACGATGGGACAGGAAAGGCCTAGGAATGGGAAAGAAGCGACCGTGGTCTTCATTAAGGTACAGCACCAGCATTTGCCTGGCGTGAACACGGGAAACCACGGAAAACCATACTGAGGGCTGCCGACAGTGGGGTTCGAATCCACTATCTCCCGGATGCCTGCTCACAGCTGCGCGCCCCTAATCGCACGGCCAACTCGCTCAGTCTTTAAAAGTAGGAAAGATCGCAATATGAAGATAAAGTTGGAATTCAAGAGGACAAATTGGGGCAAATATTCGTTTATAGGAAGGGGAGTTAGGGATTGCAGTAACTTACCAAGGCAGATGTTAAACAACTTTCCAACTTCTTTGCAATCATTTACGAAAAAGACTCGGAAAACAACATTAGGGAATGTGCCACCTGGGCGACTGCCCTAATGGCAGATCAGTAGTGACTGACTGATTGATTGATTCACCTGCTTCATGCTGGTCATATTCATCAGTTTCAGAGCTTTCTGCAGCGATCATACTTTCAACGACCTCCTGCTCTGTTATTACCTGGATCATCTTCATCTGCTTCTAGCCACAACTCAATGTCTTCCAGTGTTGCTGAATTTTCACCACCTTGGTACAGATTGTTGTAAAAATCCTCCGTTTCCATCTGGTTTAACCTCTTCATTTACTAAAAGTTTCTCCCACGAGTTAATCCAAGCTGATTATTTTATATCATTGACAGCAGACACGAAACAAAAAAATCATACATCTGAAATTGTAATTGTTATTATTATTATTATTATTATTATTATTATTATTATTATTATTATTATTATTAAACGGCTGACCGTATTAATCCTCATTGCAACTGTATATCTAGCTTAACATCACTGCCACACGGAAATGATCAGATCAGAAAACGACGAAATGTTTATTTTTACAATTTGTACGTAAAGGAATTGCCATTCGGCTGTATCTTAGCAACAGTTATCATAAGTGTGTTGAAGGTAACACAGCCCGGCTGTAAACACTGCTTCCAACTTGTCTCTCACAACACCGCGATAAGCTTCTCGAAGACCAGCACAAAATTATTGAAAAAAATAATTAGAGCAATGAAAATTGAGACCAAATTTCTTATTTTAGTTATAAAATGATACTTTCTTGATGTGCAGTGTACCGGTGATCGTATTATGCACAAATTTTGCTTATTATTTCACTTTTTCAGCATATTTAATCAACAACGATGTATAATTACAACAATAACTTGGTGTTCTTACACCATGGGTAGTAACAGGCTTATCAGTAGTGCGATTTGATAGTTTCCAAACGTTATTTTAAGAGTTTTTGATTTGTGTTAAATTTTCTGGGTTGTAATCGAATAAATTAGTATAAATATGACATCAGAATTGGTTACAGAGTATATTTCTGTAATTACTGAAAAATGAAACCAATTGTAAGTACGAATATTTAAGTGGTGTGCGGCTGCGTTGGCAGTTCAGAAGCTTAGCCGTTAAACCACGGAGGCATCAAATAAAACCTAGTGAAGCATTTTTAATTATCTTACAATAATGAATAATCAATTTGTTAATATAATTTGACAAGATTTTGCATTAGTTCTATTTACTGTATTTACACTCATTCATATTAGCTAATCATAGGTTTTACACTTCATCTGAGGGGGCACAAATTGACATAAACCGAGCTCGATAGCTGCAGTCGCTTAAGTGCGGCCTGTATCCAATATTCGGGAGATAGTGGGTTCGAACCCCACTGTCGGCAGCCCTGAAGATGGTTTTCCGAGGTTTCTCATTTTCACACCAGGCTGTAGCCTACCTTAAGGCCACGGCCGCTTCCTTCCCACTCGTATCCCTTTCCTGTCCCAACGTCGCCATAAGACCTATCTGTGTCGGTGCGACGTACAGCCAATAGAAAAAAAACATAATAGATAAGCAAAGTCACCTCCGTACAGGCCATGAAGGCCCTTGGAGGAGTGGAAGGTAAAGGCTTCCACCATTGTTAACCTCGGCAAGTGATGGGGTAGAGTGGTTAGCTCTACGCCCGGCCCCCTTTTCCCTCAGGAATTAACTGGTACTCATTTTTGGTGTAGGCTGTGTGGACCTCAGGGCCATATCCACCTCCGGAAGTGACGGGGATTCGATACCACGTCCTTCCGGGCGAACCGAGCACGCCTTTACAGCCTCGGCCAGGTAGCCCCTAGACAATAGATAGGCTCCATTATTATTATTATTATTATTATTATTATTATTAAGCCAATTTTTAAGCCAGGTGAAATTTATTTACAGAGCAAATTGTCTCCTGCGTGCTATATTTTTTTTTTTTAATAGAACAAATATTGTAACTGTCGTCGAATGGTATCAATCTGATCTTCTGCTTTGACCATTTCAAGTGATCAAGGTATGAGCCACACTAGTATTTATTATTTACCCGTTCACCCTCCACGATTGTTTTTCCCCCCTGACTCAGCGAGGGATCCCACCTCTACTGCCTCAAGGGCATTGCCCTGGTGTGTGACATTTAGTCGAGGATACCACTGGCGGGGTGGACCAGTACCACGCCCAGACGGCCTCACCTGCTATGCTGGACAAGGGCCTGGGTGGGAAGATTGTAAGGGATGGGCAAGGAACAGGGAAGGAAACGACCGTGGTTTTAAGTTAGGAACCATCCCGGCATTTGCCTACAGAAGTCGGAGACTACGGAAAGTCTCCTTCAGTCAGCTGACCTCCCGAGGTTGAGCGGACCCCGTTCCAGCCTTCGTACAGTACCACTTTTCAAATTTCGTGGCAGAGCCGGGAATCGAACCTGGGCCTCCGGGGGTGGCAGCTAATCACACTAACCACTGCACTACAGAGGAGGTCGACGCTAGTATTACAATTCTTTATAGAGCCATTCTCCGCCAAAGATGTCACCTGTAGGTAGTAAGGATTTCAGAAGGATTAGCAAACAAATGTAATAGCATCTTCTGGCTCTTTGAGGGACCGACCCCGCGCCTGGCTCTTACCTTGAGGCCACATGTTCTGTTCCCAGCCAGGGCAGGATATTTTACGTGGAGCAGACGGCTGGGTCCAGGACCACTCACTTTTGGCAGTCCGCATGGAAGCAATTGACCTGTCTAAAGGGAAGAAACCGATTCCGCCCTAGAAAGCCAACAATAATGCCTGACACGATTCATCACACACCTCGTAATCTACACGTATGAGCCTTAAAAACACCAATGTTAACAATTTATTCTCATGTTTTGGGAATTTGTTACATTGAAGAATCTTCTTGAGTCTATTATTATCCATCCTAAACATTTCAAATGTTTACTTACGGTATTGATGAAATTAGTCTTCTTCTAACCCTTTTGAAGGTACGATAAATCAAGTTTGGTTACTTTTCTTTGCATTTAACTTTCTTAGTTTTCAAACTTCCTTCATTTTTTGAGAATGATGTTCCTTTCCCTCTTGAGTCAATTTTCTTCCAGTTGTTAATTTCTATCTCTCCCGAAATCCTGCCTTTCGTGTTACTTCTCTGAAAAGTGTTCTGTTTTCTATCGTATCTATTTTAATTCCAGCGTTTTTCATATCCTTTTCAATTTCAATTAACCACGTTGGCTTGGATTTGTACTGTTCAGTAAGTTAAAGATTTGTTTAGTTAGTCTATTGTTATACATTCTATAAATGTGACGAAGAACTGGAGTCTTCTTTTCCTCATTACATTTCAGTTTTTAAATACCTCTCTGTTTGATCGTAGTCTAAATTCGGCTTTGTTGTTTCTTATAGGTCTCAGTATTTTTCTCAACTTTTTCTAATTTTTCAAGGTCCCCAATTCTTGTAAGTTTAAGAGTTTCTGCTGCGTATAAAATTTCTGGCCGGGCCACTGTTTGATAATGTTTTAATTTCAAATTCCTGGATTGAGATTTCTTATTGTGTATATCTTTTTTGTCACAAGAAACATCCTTTCCATTTTGTTTACTCTTATATCAATAGCTACCTTTTCTTTTGTGTTTGTTATCCACTCTCCCAGGTATTTAAAACAATCTTCACGAGATATTATGTTATTGCTAATTGAGATATTTCGACGGGCGTTAATGATGTTTGTCATGAACTTTGTTTATTATTATTATTATTATTATTATTATTATTATTATTATTATTATTATTATTATTATTAGAACAGAGTTCTTCATGGCCACGAACGCAGACTGTGTGCATGGAAAGTTTCTCACCTCAAAGTCAAAGCAGCTCTTTTGTATCTACGAAAGAAAACCGCAAAGATGTTGTCTGTCACTGTCATCATCGTGTTCTTACAAAACCCTACTCTCGCACACACTTCGTCGACCTGTGTGCTCTTGTGCCAAGTGGTAATTATAACATGCCAATAGGTTGTCATGAACCTCACGCGAACACTTCGTCAAGAGAACTCCCAAGGTCGAACCACACGTACGTACCATCTTCATTGCACCTCAACATGTAGAATAATGTTGTAGTTGTGAGGAGAACAGGCCGGTTGGATTTCTCCCCATTTTCTCTTGGATCCACTGTGATCAAGAATAAAATGGCTGGAAAGGAGTTGTTTCCCCAGAAAACAGCATTTTCCCCCCTCTTTGAAAATTCTGTATTGCAAGTTGCTTTACGTCGCACCGGTACAGACATGTCTTATGGCGACGATGGGACAGGAAAGTGCTAGGAGTGGGAAGGAAGCGGCCGTGGCCTTTATGTACAGTCGCTGGTGGGAAAGTGGGAAACAACGGAAAACCATCTTGAGGACTGCCGACAGTGGGGTTCGAACGAACTATCTCCCGAATGCAAGCTGACAGTTGCATGACGGAAACCGCATAGCCACTCGTTCGGTATCATCTCCTCATTCCTCTCTTAATCGGAAAGATGTAAATGAGGAACCAGCAAGTGGAAGCAATGGCAGACTCACGCTAGATGGTAGTGATTATTGTTTTAAGAGGAAGTACAACCGGGCAACCATCCTCTGATTCAGCTAGGAGCTCCGAGGTCGTCGATCTCTGAGTGACACGTTGTATTCTACCATAACCACCAACAGGGCGAACAAAACTGACAATTGAATTAAAACTGTAGAAGACGAAAAATTCGGGCATGCGTAGGATATAATAGGCAAGTGGCATCTCTCCAAGACGGTCGCAGATGGAAACTCGACCAATACATTTATGAGATATTTCATAGGGGTGGTGCGTGGTATTGCTGTAGTGTTGCGCAACTCCCAATAATTTTACACTTAATGTGTCGTCTTTTCTTCTAATTTTTCAGATTAATAAATCTAACATATATTCTAAAATATGTTAAAATCAACCAACTTTGGTCGTTCAATATACTAATGCTTCGTAATGGACCAATAAACGCTGCCGGTCTCGAATCAAACTCAGGGAGGTTTGCTTTCCTACGGGAACACCCAAGCGGTAAACCTAAGCCTGTACGTAGCATCAGCTAGCACGCTGGCCTGTATCGGTCCTTGGGTGTTGCACAGGACCAGCAAACCCCCTAAAGAGAAACAACTCCAAATGTCCTCGTTAGATTGCACCACTCTGCCGAGATGACTTCATGCCTACTGTCCCTTCTATCCCAACGGTAATTTCTGCTCCACGCCACTACAGTACGCCACACCCGCCCACCCACAATATTACCAACATTTTGCATCAATGAAAAACAGGAGGGCAAGTTTTCAATTCAAGAGAGGTACGAATAACTGTAGTTATGATCTATAATTATTAGCCTCTTATTATCCTCTTCATTGCCGGATATATTTCAGTTTAAAAATGGATGTAGTTCATTATACTTAACGATAATAGAGTTTCTTGTTATTTCTGTAAGCTATAAAAATGTGACACCGAAAATGTTGGTGCAACACCCAGCTTCAGACACCATCAGCCGCCACTGATATTTCATATGAAAAATCAAATTTCTCTAGTTTATATTCCACGTAGATCTGCATGTCTCGTGGTTATAATCACGATATAAGGATCCAGTAAAATTGCCAACTTGCTTTACATAGTCGTAAGTCTGTGAAGCGAGTGGAATCCGTCTCGTCATGATCAGTCTGCGAAGGAATGTTGCCATCCATACGAGTTGTTACAGCTTTACAAATAAGAGTTTATCCCTAGAACCAGTTGTCAAGAATGTTTCTGTCGTGTTTCTCGGGAAAAGGGGAGTCGGGAGTAAATTTGGAAGACGTAAGGAATTTGCAGCAGTTAACTCACTGTCAGTCGTTCTTTTGTAACTCCGTTTGCAGATGCTCGTAATAGTCTCTGTGGGGAATAAAGACACACTATACCGTTCCCGTTTTCCCGCAACCTTGTGATCATTACCCTGTCTTCCTTTGCCTATACTAATATTATAAAGAGGTAAAATTTGTATATTTGTTTGTAACGGGGAGAATCAAAAACTACAGAACCTATTTGAAAAATTACTTCAACTATAAAAAAGCTACATTGCCAGGGAGTAACATGGGCAGTATTTCATTTTCAAAAAATTTCGAGGTGGGGGCGTGGTGGTGGTGGTGGTGGTGGGTATAAAAATAATAGCTTAATATAGGCGAAATATCGAATTTGTCGAACAAGGACGAGAGAAAGCTCTATTTAAACCCCTTGACGGAAAGAACAAAACTCGGTAAGCCCTACGGGCCCGAAAACCATGTTTTAAGGCCCTAAAACCAACCGTTTTGGAGACACTGGTACCACACTACCCCTGCTCTAGGAATCTGATAAGGAAATGAACTGCCGTAAATTATTATTATTATTATTATTATTATTATTATTATTATTATTATTATTATTATTATTATTATTATTAGGGAACAGGGTGGCGTAGCAGCTTAGCTGCTTGCCTGTCATCCCCGGCGACCGTAGTTTGATTCCTGGTGTTGCTGGGGTGGAATTTTCAGCTAAAAATCCCGTGGTGGCACGAAGGGCAAGCAGTGATTCTGAGCAAGTTGGATAAGCTGCGGAAGATAACGGCAATAATAATAATAATAATAATAATAATAATAATAATAATAATAATAATAATGCTTTTACGTCCCACTAACTACTTGAAGAACGGTTTTCGGAGACGCCCAAAGTGCCGGAATTTAGACCCACACGAGTTCTTTTACGTGCCAGTAAATCTACCGACACGAGCATGATGTATCTGAGCACCTCCAAATACCACCGGACTGAGTCAGGATCGAACCTGCCAAGTTGGGGTCAGAATGCCAGCACCTCAACCGTCTGAGCCACTCAGCCCAGCATGATAATGATGATTATAGTTATTTGTGCATCCAGCAACATTATTTGTTGTACGCCAACCAAACAGTTTGAATCCCACTGATCTAGATTATATTTGCGAAACACTTTGCGTCGAACCTAGTCCAGCAGTGCGGTGAACTATTGTACTTAATCTCTAAACGTCGAGTAAGGTACTCAATGGCCTGCTTTCAATAACTTATTTATCGTCAGTGTAATAGGTTTCATGAACTTTCACTATTCTTGGCTGGAGAACACCCGAGTGGCGCAGCCATTCCCTCGCAGCCAGCCAGGACAATGGGAGGCGAATTTCTGCCTTAGCATGCGCGGGTTGTAAACTTAACCCTCTCCCCCTCCTACTAAGTCCTTGCTCCGTCGCGCATGACCAATGAATACAGATACACACGCGCGCGTATAATCCAACATAACAATGGTATGCCAACGCGACTTTCATATTATATGAAACAGGTACATGGTTAAGTATACAAGTTTCATTCATCTGATACATTTTATCTTCGAAGAGTACAAGACGCAATTAAAAAATACCATACGGCATGATCCATGAAGAACTACGTTTTACTCCGGTAATAAAATATGACAAACTAGAAATCCAGCCATAACTTAAATGTATCATTATCATCATTATCAGTGGCGCGGCTGGTGGTATTTGAAGCTGCACCAAAATTTTTAGTGTCACATTTTTATATAAGAAGCTTACAGAAATAACAATGAACTCTATTATCGTGAAGTAATGGACTACATTCCTACGAAATCTGAAATAAATCTGGCAATCACAAGACAGACAATAAGAGGCTAATTATTCACTGTACCTGCAGTTATTCTTAATAATAATGCTATTGGCCCTACGTCCCGCTAACTACTTTTTTAACCGGGCGAGTTCGCCGTGCGGTTAGGGTCGCACAGCTGTGAGCTTGCATCCGGGAGATAGTGGGTTCGAATCCTACTGTCGGTAGCCCTGAAGATGACTTTCCGTGGTTTCCCATTGTCACAGCAGGTAAATGCTGGGGCTGTACCTTAATTAAGGCCACGGCCGCTTCCTACCCACTCCTAGGCCTTCACTATCCCATCGTCGCCGTGAGACCTATCTGCGTTGGTGCAACGTAAAGCAAAAATTGTAAATTTGAAAACAAAAATGGAACTGAAAATACCTTTGCTATACAGGCTTATACAGGTTCGTCCCTGTTGAGGTACACTGCACCGCGCTGTCCGTTAGGGAGTTGCAGTAGGAAAGCAAACCCCCTGAGTTTGATTTGAAGCTTGCAGCGTTTATTGGTCCGTTATGAAGCATTAGAACAGCGAACGACCAAAGATGGTTGATTTTAATGTGTTTTATTAGAATATACGTTACGTATATTAAACTAAAACATTAGAAGAAAAGACGAGAAATGAATTGCAACAATACTACGCACCACCCCTGATTATTATTATTATTATTATTATTATTATTATTATTATTATTATTATTATTATTATTATTATGACATCGATATGTCTTATCGCTAAGAGGTCACTTGAAACTTTGCGTGACGGAAGTGCAATCCTAGCAACAACGCAGGCTGTGATGTAAAGTATGGATGGATGGCCAGACAGTGTTACCTAGCAACCGAGCAGGGTGTGATGTTAGGTATGGATGGATGGCCAGACAGTGTTACCTAGCAACCGAGCAGGGTGTGATGTTAGGTATGGATGGATGGCCATGACCGAGAGACATATTTACGATCATTGATTTTCGCAAAGGGAAAAGTGGTTTCTCTTTATTCTTGTAGAAGGTTGGCGGCCATCACGAAGTTTTTTTTTTTTCTCTTCGTATATGGTGTTTCCCATATCAGAGTTGCCGTACTGAGGATACTAAACCAATGTCCTAGGTTTCACGTCCAGGATAATCTTCTCCCTATTGTTTGGTCGTCCGACTCCCTGACTGCTCAGCATTGAAGCCTTCAGTTCATTGGGTCCCAGGTTCGATTCCCGGCCGGGTCGGGGATTTTTTATTTCGCCTGATCAATTCTTCTGACTGGGTCTTTGGGTTTGTCCCAGCGGCCGATGATCTAGATGTTAGGCCCCTTTAAGCAGCAAGCATCATCATCATCATCATCATCATCATCATCATCATCATCATCATCATCAATGTTTGTCCCAACATTCTCTTCTTCATATTCACACAACGCACCACACTGCCAATCACCACAAACACGCAACAGTGACTGCATCCCTCTACATATGGTTGGCGTCAGGAAGGGCATCCGACCGGAAAACAGGGCGAAATCAACATTTGCGACATAGTTCGCACCCGTGACCCCAGAGATGTGGGAAAAGCGCCAGAATAATAATAATAATAATAATAATAATAATAATAATAATAATAATAATAATAATAATAATAATAATAATAATAATAATAATATCTATTGTTTGGTTGTTGTACGAAGCTCTAGGTTGTTAAGTGGAGACCATGTCATAAAATATCCAACAGAATGGCTTAAAATGAACGAAGACGCCATGTGCATATTATGACTATTGTCTTCAGATACCTCTGAGGGGCAAATACAAATTTTAGATGAAGAAGAAGAAAAAAGATTTCGTCGTCGTCGTCGTCCCGCTTCGTGGCGAGGTCAGATTGTCTCCATTAGTGATAGGTAGTTCGCGAACGAACTAGTTCTCGGGAACTACTTCACTCCCACGAACTGTGAAGTGTTTACTCGTCTCTCGAGAACTACTTCGCGAACTGTAGGACTTCACGAGTGTGAAGGAATGGGAAGGAACTTGTTCGCGAACGAACTACTTCAGCGGTTGCAGAGTGCTCTGGTGGGAAAATTACACATTTTGAAGTAGTTTGTGAAGTAGTTCTTTCTTGGAAGCGAGAGTGTTGGAGTCTGACGTTTAGCGCCACCGGCGAGGAAAAGGTTGACCAACGCTCAGATGTTATAAATTTATGTTTCAGTCAGGGGATGAAATCACCACCAAGAAAAGGGTTCTCCTGCGATAGCAAATCCACGTTTAAAACATCTCATTTTCAAGTCGACAATATTTAACAGAAATTTTGATTATCTTTGAAAAGAAATAGATTTTTCCTACACTTACATTTCTGAGGGTTTTAGGGCGGGGGGAGTGTGAACTGACATTACCGGTAATAGGAACGTTCACCTCTATAGCATTTATGAATGTTACAGAGAAGTGCACCTGCGTGCTACCTGTTGTCCGCTTTGTGTACTTCCTCGTTCTGGAAAGCTCGCGAAGCGATGAAGTCTTGTGTGAAGGGAATGAGAATGAGCATATTCGAGAAGCCGCTAACTTACCCATCTTTAAAACCAAGCTTGTTAATTAACTAAAAGTAAAAAAAATGCCAAGGATATAGAGTACTGATTTATTATACTAAATCACTGCTGTTCATATTTGGTTTCTATCACTAGGATACCTTCTTCTTCTTCTTCTTCTTCATATTATTATTATTATTATTATTATTATTATTATTATTATTATTATTATTATTATTCATTGTACAGTATATTATATTTTTGTCCTAGAAGCTGATGTTCTCAAATCTCATCTTTGTTGCCAAATGTAATTATTTGTACTGCACCATTATGAGCCTTGGCTCAGGTGCCTCTTTTGAAATTAAAAAAACTTGTTCGCGAACGAACTACTTCAGCGCTTGCAGAGTGCTCTGGCGGGAAAATTACACATTTTCAACTAGTTCGCGAAGTAGTTCGTGAAGTAGTTCTCTGTTGGGAGCGAGAGTGAATGAACTAGTTCCCAGAGGTGAACTGCTTCTTCCCATTACTAGTCTCCATGTAGTTCTGTACTAAAGCATATAGTGTACCCTTCACAATGGGTGCAATATAGACACCTCTTAAAACTATTATCACCACCACCACTGTGCTGGGCCATGCCCTAATCAATGATTATGATTCAATTTAATTCATAATTTGCTATTACTTTCGTGTTACCACCATAGGAGAAATCTTCTTTTCTTCTTTTCACTCACTCTCTCTCTCTCTCTCATGTAAAATCAGGATGTTCTCACAGACGATGTCTCCAATATTAAGCGACGATATGATCATGAGATTACGTCCCATAAAACTGTGTACATTCGTTCTAAAAACAAAAGGCTAACGGCCACCCACGTTCGTAATAGTATTCACAACGCTGTTGACTACTACTGGCTGGCAATGGTTCGCCCCGCAATTCTACTGTGTATGGCGGGACTATCTAACACACAGGAGCACTCAAGTTTCGAAGATATCTAAGAGTCTTGACTGTCTGAATAGGGACGGGACGGCAATGTTTTTCACACGTATGCGTGTGTTCATGATCCTGAAGCCATAATCATCATCATCATTATCATCATCATTATCATCATGTACTAAAGGCAATGCCTTGTCGCTGTAGTGACGATCTTCAGCTAGCCTCTTCATGTTGCTATATGAAGCGCATGCCAGTTCACCGACGGAGTTCCTGATGTATGGCGTCCCCTGCGTCTCTTTCCCAGTACTTTACCTTCAATGATGGTTTGAGAGTCTTGGTGCTATATTCGTTGAAATATTGCAAGCAATAATGGGGGCCTAAGCAAGAAGAATAGTAGACATGTCCCTGGTAAGAACAAGATAAGTTGAGTTATCTTGTTAATATTCTGAATATTGTCAGTAAAAATGGCTTCAATCATGTCAGTTTGTCTTCGTTACTGTTGACGTGCAGATTATTATCCTGTAAATTAATTATTGGCAGTGAATTTACACAGCTGCCTTTGTTGAAGAGAACTATTAAATCGTACAGCTAACAATACACGAATGTCACACGTTTTGGTTTTCACTGGTCCACGTCATTCACGATCCAACGCAGATACTTCATTTTTTGAATTAAACAAAATCCAACCAAAACCAAAATTTAAAAAGCTGTGTGACATAACGCAGAATGGTTTGGCAACATATGGTGAATCGGTGATTTTGTATTGTTTTTAAAAAATGCTTCCCCTGAGAACTTTAATTTTTTGACTTATCTTCTTATTCCCTGGGATGAGTGATTTATCTTGTCTCCGCGGTTGTTTTATATTCTCTGAGTTCAGTTTTTTTACTTCTGAAGGATGGTGTGAGTGAAGGCCGTGTATAAATTCTACAAACGAAATTTTACTGATCGTCACGTCTCATGAATCCTAGCCACTACAGAAGAGGTTTTCCAAATACAACTTTGATTAAAGACATCGTGGGGCCCTTTCCAAGCATTCCGGCCGCAGACAGTCTTAAATGACATTACTCTAGGATCTGGACTATGCCAATGGGGTTAAGATAGGGAGGTTACCTACCACCCCGAGAAGTCTGGTCGCTTACTAAGCCAAATCTAGTTCACCACACAACGCTGTATGATCAGCGAGGATGATTAATTCATAGGAAAAGAATTGCAGTAGCACACGCGAACAGAGTGCGCGATGGTCGACTGATAAGTGTGAGCTTTGGTCACGCGATCAAATGTACAATAGTACCCCGCCCTGGCCTCGCTGGGATACCAGGCACGGGTCGCAGTGCCGAACACCCTCCAGACAAAGAGAAATTATACCAGACTTTAAAAAAAATTCAGACTTTACTGAACAGAAATTAAGTGCAAGATATGGGAACACCCAACATAGTTACTAAACCACAATACGAATCAGGCAAGGGAAGTGACCGATAAAATCATGATGCATTTGAAAGAAAATTGTTATTTTATAACTGATAGGTTCCTTAGTCTACCGAAACTAGTTTTGAGTAATGAATTTATAAACTACCTAAAGAAAACATACGGTAACAGTATTATACTTAAAAAGAAACTACTTAATTAAAACAGAATGACACGTTTCGTTCTTGAAGGAACATCAGTTTCCATCAAATCACGCTCAAATATTTAGAAATTTACAAACGTTTTTGTTTATTCCTGTTTAAATACTTAGGAAATTGACATGTGGAACGTATATTAATCAAGTCCTCTCTTCTCTCAACTCTAGTCTAGATTGCGAGGTGTTGAAAAACAATGAGAAAGGTACGGGACCAGTGCAAGTACATGGGATTTTGTGGTGTCTAATTAGGTGAAGAATGGTTCAGTGGACAGGGGCTGCCTAGCCGCGCGACAGACATATTATTATTATTATTATTATTTACGTCTCTCTGACTAATCGTGCAGTTTTTGGAGACACCGAAGTGCCGTAATGTTGTCCCGCAGGAGCTCTCTTACATGGCAGTAAATCTACCGACACGAAGGTGGCGTGTTTGATTACCTTCAAATGCAATCAGATTGAGCCGGGATGGACCCAGCGTTCCACCACCTTAGCTACACAGTTCGGGACATGCTGGGTTCTCCCAGAGAGACGTCAGTTTGATTCTCCGCTTGGAAAGCCCTGGTAGCGACAGTGATTATTGTTTTAAGAGGAAGTACAACTGGGCACTCTTGAACACTAATGTGAGATAAAATGGCAGAGATCCGACCATTGGAAAAATGAGGATATTGTAGGAGGGACACGAAGGTCGTGAAAATGAAAGACGTAATACCGTCGGGGTCGGAAGTGAACAAGAGTTAACCTAAGGAGCTTGGATAGGAAGAATAAAAGTATGACTCAGTTCCGGGCCTTGTGGTCGTCACTTTACATTCCCAAGATGAGAGCGCTCGAAGGATCTGTGCTATTATACAATATTTTCAAAGACATGCACATGAAACAGATGTCACACATTGTGAAGGTAGGTCAGGTTTAAGTACGATTTATTCTAGGTATAAACTTCCCTTAATGAGGAGGTTAATTTATCGCCAAACAGGAACCAGCCTGTTGCTCCTCTGCTCATCCCACATCCGGTAAAACAGTCGAGTAAGAAGACGACGACTGTACCGGAAAGAGAAAGAGTTAACGAACGACATTTTCACTTCTGATGAGTAAGCACAGCGTGCCTAGCGGAGTAGGTACCTGCTTGGATGTACTTGAAGCTACCCTGTGTATAAAGAAAAAGAAAAACGAAGTGCGGCAGACACTGATATTCTTGAGCATTCACGATGTTTATCTACAAACTCTGTATCAATTTGGAAACGCTCTCGAATGGACTTTAAATTTTCGACATTTCAATTTTCAAACATCAGTTATTTAATTTAATTTTTGCTACAGGATTTTCATCCCAATTATAGCAGCATTGTTTGTGATACAAAGTGAAATTACAAATAATTGCTACTTAATATTACCTAGCCGAACTTAATTGAATCAAAACTAATCTCAATCTAATCTATTATATTTATTGAAGAATTGGAAGACTTTCCAAACATTCTGGATTTCCACAAGGACAAAGTGTAACTACATTTAAAAAAAGTATCAAAACTAAATTTGAACAATTAATAACACAGTATACAGTCTACAGTATTCACATTTGGAAATACAAAAAATACAAAAAATTGCTTATTAGACCATTAACGGAAATATACAGGGAACTACTGTGAATACAGATGAAAATCCACAGCCTGTTTCCAGTCATTCGACCGGGTCAGGCGTGGAATGAATACTAGTGGCTTTACGTCGCACCGACACAGACAGATCTTAAGGCAACGATGGGATAGGAAAGGTCTAGGAGGGGGAAGGAAGCGGCCATGGCCTTAATTAAGGTACAGCCCCAGCATTTGCCTGGAGTGAAAATGGGAAACCACGGAAAACCATCTTCAAGGCTGCCGACAGTGGGATTCGAGACCACTATCTCCCGGATGCAAGCTCACAGCTGCGCGCCCCTAACCGCACGGCCAAACTCGCCCAGCATGGAATGAATGAAGCCCCATCTAGCGGCGAGGATAGGAATTGTGCCGGCTGCCGAAGCTTGTCGCACTCCTCTGGCGGCAATGATTAATGGATGACAGATGAAATGAAATTATATTGGAGAGTGTTACTGGAATGAAATATGACAGGTAAAAACGGAGTATCCGGAGAAAAACCTGTCCCGACTCCGCTTTGTCCAGCACAAATCTCACATGGACTGACCGGGATTTGAACCACGTAGCCCAGCGGTGAGAGGCCGGCGCGCAGCCGACTGAGCCACGGAGGCTCTAACTATTGTGAATACAGATGTGATTTAAAAATTGACAATGATCCTCGTACAGTGGCGATTACCAAAAGATTGACTCTGAACTTCTGCAAGCTGCATCTCTGCCAGAAATTCATAAGAAAAACCTACTGTGTAGAGATGAGAAGAATGCAAAATGAGGAATGTGGTCTGCAAGCACGGACTTCCTGTTCTGCTCAGACATATCGGCTCTTATCTTCTCGTATCTGCTACACGAAAACATTGACTCACACTTTGCAGCTTGCTGGATTACAACCGACAAGAGCGAAGAGCTGCCAGTAGAAGATAATATAAAGTCGCCTGGATAGTAGCGGTGTTGCTATAGTAACCATTGCGTCACTGGCTCTGCTGGTGAAAACCCCTTCGCCCCGTGTCTCACCGGGCATGTTCATTCTTCTGATCTCCCAACAGTACTTGTACCACCACGTGCCCCTATCATTAAACCCAATAATTCCAGCTCTTCTAAACGCTACTTTCACCTGAAAAACTCGATGGTAGGTGTGTAGATGTTCCTCTCCTCAGGCTGGCCAGTGTGATGCTCCATTTTGACAGTGAGGTCAATTATATAACCTTTCTAGCTGCCGTAAAAGTCAGCAATAACCGTTCTTGTAGCACGCTCAAGGAGACAGCTCCGTAATGTAAGGTGAAGAAGTTCGAAATTCCATTAAGTCTTTTTAAATTAACTTCCCCCACAATGCGAGGAGTAACAGACGTTAGTTATCTTCATCAACACTATGTTCAAATGTTTTTTCCACTCCGCGAAACACCTTTCGTAGTCATCCTTTTGCATGCCTTGCAGTACCGGTTTCCATTCTATTTTCACATCCGGAATGTATGCAAAACGTTTCCATTTCAGCTCTTTTTTCATCCGGGGAAACAAAAATAAATCACAAGGAGCGAGATCTGGTGAGTAGGGTGGATAAGGAAGCGTTGTAATGCAGTTGTTCGCAAAAAAAAAAAAAAAAAAAATCACGCACAGAAACAAAGAGTAGTTAAACAAACAAAAACAAAATAAGGATAGTTGTGTAAAATGGTCCGAGTCTCTTAAAACTTGCAAGCAAATTATTTTTATATCGCGTCCTGGAACTTCCAAAACATAATACCGGCTGATGAATCTAAAACAACGTCCGCGAGCTCCAAAAAAGTAGGAAGTGGGTTCGAACCCTGAAGATGGTTTTCCGTGGTTTCCCATTTTCACACCGTTTTCGCAAATGTTGGAGCTGTGCCTTAAAGCCACGGCCGCTTCCTTCTCATTCATAGCCCTTTCCTGCCTCATCGTCGCCATAAGCCCTATCTGTGTAGGTGCGACGTAAAGCCAGTTGTACAAAAGTTAAGCCTTTGACCTCCAATGCATTAACAGGCAAGTGATACCTATCTCTAACGTAGGTGGAGAATGCATGGGCGGTGTATTGCCTTCATTTTCGTAGTTCACCACCGCCGTTTACTGAATATGTTGTTCCATTCTGATAATTGGATCCAGTACAAGGTCTTTCACTGGTTTTTCCTATTGATTACCACAATATCCACCCGCTCATCGATGACTGCTACACTCAGACGCACAATGTACTTCTCCATACACTTCCCAGACAGCTTTACCGGGGAATACAGAGATGCTAGAACGTACATGGAGGTGATGAGTGTTACGAAATAACTGCTCCTTTGGACAAATTATTACATGACCATGTACCGTTACAGGAAATTATACCCAAACAAGAAATGTCATGATGATGAAAGACAATTTAAAAATACGGAAATACTCATAAAATAAATTTTAATTTTCATATATGATTCTTCTTGTTTGCATGTGCGTTAGGTTTTTCTCACCTCGTACTTCGCCGCAGAAAGACTTTCCATTGGCCATTAAAATCACTTCCCTAATAGGAAGGTTAGTCCTCATGAAGTGTCAGATCGCGTGATAGTCACGCAAATATTTTCTAGCTAATGAAGGTTCTGATTTAATAAACCATGTATACACAGTTCCTTAGTGATATTTCTCCTGGTTTTTGGAAGAATACTCCTGAGTGGTGAGATAAGTAAAGGAACGAACATTGACTGGAAGGTTCCAGGGTCAATAAAAAATGTCACAAGGCATCATTCACAGTGCTTAACCTATTAAGGGGCCCATAGACGTGCAATATTATTGCGCAATATCGGGGTTTGTGCAATATAATTGATAGTGTGTATTTAATATTGAAGGGTTGTGCAATATATTGTACGAAATCAAAGGAGTTCGAAATATATTGCACACAAACCGCAAAATACTGTGTCGTGTGTTGGCAATATCGCGTCCTCCCGCCAGTTGGTATCAACAAGTGGGGGAGAACGTATCGTGATGGCAGACAAACAGGTGGTGAAAAAGTTTATTTTGGAGTTTATCGAAGGCCTCCGGCTCTATGGGACGTTAAGAGCAAAGATTACAGTAATCGCGTTAAAAAAAAGTGAACAGAACGAGATGTTTATTAAGAAATATCGCGATAAATACCCGAACGCCGACAAGCAAGAAGTTATTTTTTTTAAATCAGTTCTCTGCGTACAAACTTCCGGAAGGAAGTGAAACGGCATCATGATACAGAAAAGAGTGTTCACCAAACAAAATACCGGCATGGACTGACTATATATTGCCACGCATATTGTACGTCTACGACCGTTTTTGCACAATATATTGCACAACCAGCAATATTATCTCCACACGATTCTATTTATTGCACAAACCCGATTGTTGTGCAATAATATTGTATGTCTGTGGGCAGCTAACAATATTTTGTACAATCCAATTTGCGCAATAATATTGCACGTCTAAGGGCCTCTTTACGTATGTGTCTACAACATTTCGATAATCAACATTTCGTTAATCAATCTCACGGTTATTCGGCGACAGTTTCCGGTTAAACAACCTTGAAGTAACATCTCCAGTCTCTTCGTATTTTGTGCAGTGCACAAAGGACCGTTTAGAAATAAAGATGCTGTGTGGTATGAAGAGACACTAATCTAAGTAATGTAAGTTGATTGAGACATTACATTACCACACGTCAGTCCCCAAGCCTTAACTTTTCCTGGTGTGTGTGGAGGATATTCTTGGCATTGCTCATCACCACACATACTGGGGGTAGAGGAGGGGAATTATGTAGTTACGGAGTAACTAGCAACGCGTGTCTTGGCTGCAGACGACTGTCAAAAGGATCTGATACACTAATTCGGAGAACTACTTGGAGAACCTAGCACGCAAAAGAACTATGAGACTTTGTATCTCACATCACCGCAAATAAGGTGCGTAAATTGCTAACAAGGACGATAGCCTTATCGAAGTTAATTAAGCGTCTAACTGCTTTATATATTCTAATCATACTTGCCAATTTAGCCATGGGTGCTTCTTTGCCAATCCCAGCGGAGGCGTCGTCAGAAAAGAAGCAGAAGGAAGAGGACAGGTAGAAAAAAAAGGAGGTCTTCCGTTATACCTGGAAATCAACAACAATGGAAGACGCATTACCTAGTTCGAATCCAGATCGAAGTTCAAATTACTTTTCTAAGTTGAAAGTTACTTATAATTAGAGCCCGGATTTCCATGCAAATGCATGTTTTTAAATAAGCTAGCTACACTTCTCAAACTTTGCAAATATTCGTTTTACGGCTTAACAATTCCAAATAACCGTTCTTTTTGCGTGCATGTTTGCATGTTTTGGCATTTTAGGAGGAAATTCATGTATAATGCATATTTGGAAGATTTTAGATAAAATAACGAATATTTGGACGTTTAATATTGCATAATATGGCTTTTATCCTGACTGTGATGCATATATGTATATATATTGTTAACTTGCATCATAGTGCCTTTTCTGAACGTTAGTTTGCAGAATTTGGGACAATTTTTCACGTTATAGGCTACAGTATGTCTATTACTGAGAGACGGAGAGAATGTATTCCTGGCATCCTATGTGCCTATGTAGCCTACATACGGTACAGGTCCTATAATCCAATTAAGCAAACGCTTTATCTGTTGCTTGAGTAAACAATGACGGAAGGCCCCACGTCGATCTCTAATTCTTAGGAATAAGGTGTCCCAGTTTTACAGTTGTACATTGCTATAAATTGAACCGTAAACTGTGCATTAATCATTAACGGCTCATTTTTCGTCTGTGTTAGACGAACAAAAGAAAACTTGTATCGCACTTCTGTGGCGCCGCGTTACTGACATACTGTAGCAGCTTACAAATTCTGGTTATGCATCGAACCCTCTTCCGCTGTCATCCTGGACTTTCCTACCCGGAACTCTCACTCGTTACCACTTATTGAGGACATTCAAATTTGTCTGCAATCATCGCATGGAGGAGCAGCTGCCGCAGATAGAGATAACTTGAACAAATTAATTCATTCAAATCCTGATTTTGAATTCGGCAAGCTTATAAAAGACGTATTGTTGTGAAAATGCAAAAGACGTACAATTTGACCTCACTTTGTCCAAATGTCTTCATTGATTTATGCATCTATCACTTCTCGTTACGTAAAAAGATCATTTTCTATGCTTAAGAATGCGCTGACTGATGAACGGATGAGCTTAAATCAAGACAATTTGGAGAAATTAGGGTAGTTTTTGTTCAATGTTTCAAAAGGAACTGATTTTTGATAGTGCATATTTTCCAGTTTATTGTGCATGTTTTGCCACATGATAGTGCATGAATGCATGCATATTTTGAGATTGGATAGTGCATGCAAATCCGGGCTCTACTTATAATATATCGAAGACGTGGTTCCAATCCACAATATTCGGAAAGTAAGCCTACAGCAACTCAACCTGAACTACAAATTAAACTCACTCGGTTCCATTTTTAACTAAACAGTTATCGACACTTCCATCAACTCAGGGAATAGGCCTACTTGCCACACTCATGAATATTTGAGCACTTGTTGAACTACAGAACTTCTTTACCACAGATATTCTGCACCAAAAACTCATTCGCACACAACCTCTGACAGGCCATGAGCAACACACCATTTTCTACGCACATTTTTCCATTCGTCCTGATTTCCAATATATTTAAGTTGCAAGTTGGATTCTCCAAATTTGTGTGCACTGAAATTGCTATAATGAACCTTCTCTCTCTCTTTTTTTTTTTTTTTTTAGAAATTATGGAAACGACATTAAAATTAAATCTTTCCCCGAAAATTCTTAACGACCTCTGTATTTTGTCATTAATATGTCTTTGAACTGGAGGTCATCCAAAAATTTGTGTAACAAAATAGTGTATGTAATAAAATGTGTAACTGACGAAAGTGTAACTTAGCAACCGTGCAGGCAGTTATGTAAAGTAATGTTACCTAGCAACCCTACAGACTATGCCTTACGATTGGTGATCATCTGAAATTAGCTACTGTTACAGGAAGGCCGCCATCAAGAGACATATACAAATATATTTATAATTTGATTTCCCCACAGAGAAACTCGACACGATTTTTCTCATGATCATCAGAACTCTTTCATCCGAAACTACGTGAACTCCGAAGATTCACACTTTTTTAAGACACCCGTAATATCAGCAATGACAAAGGCATGTATTTCATAAATATTACTGTTAATATAAAACTATATTTTACTAGTACGTAAGCTTGTCTTTGACAGCCGACATTACAGTGTTAAAAGTAATTAAACATTTAATCGTATGAATAGAACATTCATAGTCTCAAATTACTAATAATGTTATTAGCTTTACGTCCCAAGAACTACTTTTTCGGTTTTCAGAGACGCTGAGGTGCCGAAATTTTGTCCCGCATGAGTTCTTTTACGTGCCAGTAAATTTACCGACAAGAGGCTGACGTCTTTGAGCACCTTCAAATACCACCGGACTGAGCGAGGATCGAACCTGCCAAGTTGGGGTCAGAGGGCTAGCGCCTCAACCGTCTGAGCCACTCAGCCCAGCTCTTAAATTACTGCAATAGAGGATGTTAATGTTGTTACAGTACAGCTCACTGTTAAGCAAAGCAAAGTCATCTCCGTACAGGCCAGAAAGGTCCTTGGAGAGGTGGAAGGTAAAGGCTTCCACTATCCGTAACCACGGCACTTCATGGGGTAGAGTGGTTAGTTCCACACCCGACCGCCTTTGTCCCCAGGAATTAACCTGCTACTCATTGTTGGTGTGGGCTGAGTGAGCCTCAGGGCCATGTGCACTTCCGGAAGTGGAAATATCGTTTCTTAAATTTTTCGACTTCCTGGTGGGGAATCGAACCCACGTCCTTCCGGGTGAACCGAGCATGCCCTTACCGCCTCGGCCAAGCAGCCCCTACAGCTCAGTGAATCAGAAAAATTTAATTGAGCAGAAATCTAGTATGTGGAATCTCAACACCCGAATCATCTCTCTAGCCCGGAAATACCTACAAGGAAACATCCACGATCAAAATTTGTCACATGTCTCTCACCAAACTCAGCGATACGTTGCATGGGGGTAATGTCGCTACATACGCCAGAATGATGAAAATTCATTCACTTCACTGCCAGAATTTGGTCGAGACATTTTATTGTGTTTTTCTTGTAAAGGAGAGGTAATAAGCTTTATCTGGTGGCTACCTCAACCGTTGAAACATTCTAGTTTCCTCTCGCTGTGAAACACAGACACAAACAGCCATTTCATATATAGTAGATAGATATCTTACGAGAGAGAAAAGACTATCAGGTGTATCCATAACTTTCCCGGTTTCACTAAGAGATGGCGCCAGCGAACAATACGCAGCGTATGAATTTGACATACGTCAGTTTGTTCGTCCGACATTAACCTACCAATACACTCAAGATGAGTTCAGTGATCATGTTTACGTTTGTGCCTGAAAAAGAACATTTTCTGTACGCATTGCTTTTCTTATTTAATCAAAAGAAAAAGCCTGTGGCAAGTCTGCCTCTGCTGGTAGAAACATATGGTGCACACGCTCCATCGATTATAACTAGAGCCCGGATTTTTATGCATTAATAGGTTAGAATGCAAACTTACTGAAGTGAGTAGCAAGTATAGTCTAACCTGCACAACGACAATGCTATGGGGTTTGCATAGATATTAGGGGTACGGCCCATCGGAACCCCCATAATTTATGTTACTCTTGCTACATTATGGAAGAGCGGGTGGCCGACACTGCCTACTAACCAAACTAGTTTGCAACCTAACCTGTTACTGCATAAAAATTCGGGCTTTAATTATAACATGTGAGACATGGTTTCGACAATTTCAACGTGGTGATTTCAATGTGAAAGGCAGTGCGCGCTCTGGTAGAACACAAAAGTGCGAAAACGAGAAATTATAGGCGTTACTAGCAAATGTACCCGTGCTTCGCTACGGTATTCTACATTGTATACGGATATCGACGTAAATACTGTGCGTGCAGCAAATGAGATTGTTTTAAAATTGCATGTCTCTTAGCCTTTTCCGAGAAATAGCATGGGGAGGTCCACATACGTTGTTTCCAATGTAAAGTGAGGGTTGCGGAGTTGTGATGATAACGCCAGGCTCACTTGCCTACTGCCATTCACAATCGAGTTGGCAAGTTTACATTATAATTGCAGGCCCCAATGCCTACTGCGCGGTCACAATCGATTTGGGGAGTTTTAGTTACAATGGCAGACCCATTTCCTACTTTCAGACAGGTTACAGTTGAGGAGTTTTTATTATAATACCAGGCAACATCCCTACCACCAGTCAAAATTGAGTTGTGCAGTTATCATTATAATGACAGTCCCTTTTTACTGCTGCTAGCCAGCTTACTGCCAGTCACACGGAATTAGTGAGTTTCCATGAAAATAGCAGGCCACTATGCCTAATGCTAGTCAAATTTTAGATTGGAACATTTGTTTATAATGGCGGGCACCCTGGCCTAGAGCCAAACACAATAGAGTAGGGGACTTTCGAACAAAACTGCATGATCCCTTGCCTTCTGCAAGACAAATCGAAAAGTGAATTATTCATGAAAATGGTAGGCCTCCTTACTAATGCCAGTTACACAGGAGTTGGAGAAGGACCCCATTCCTACTGCCAGCAGTCAAAGTCGGTGTAGGGAGTACTGATTACAATAGCAGACACATCCTTTCTCGATCGCTACAAATCGACATCAATGAATATATACAGATGGACATACGAAAGTATATGAATGTCTACAATATTGCAGACCTTCATTTACAGATTAACTGCTGCTAAACGGTACGTCATATCGACAAAGGATTGTACCGTAAGGCGCAGTATTTAGCGATCTAAATGGCTGGTGCTATGATATTTTCTCGCATCTAATCTATTCATGGGTCAGATTGAATCAGAAACGTTGAATAGGTTGAAATTTGTGTAAGATTATCTTACATTGCATTACTTTTCGGATAATTATGTGACATAGCATTTGGCTCACATATGGGTACTGGGTGGGCCAATGTTCGTGTAGAGTTTGATCATACTATCTTTCCTGTAAGTGATTGAAATGATGCACATGAGAAGAAAAGGTTTAGAAATTAATTTCCATTAAGGCAGGTAGATTTCCATTAAGTTTGGTTGTGTGTATTTTGAGGGAGTGCAAAATCACGGTTTGGTTTCGTATAAACCCCCAATTAGTTCAGGGATTTAGAAATCAATATTTGCCCTAAAACCTCCCCAAAGGATAGGTGGATTCTAAATATGAAGTTTGGTGGAAATATATCCAGTAGTTTTCAAGTTAGAGAAAGGCAAACAGACCAAACAAACAAACAAACTAACTAACAGACACCAAGGAAACCTACCCTTGGACAGATGGATGCTATATATAAAATTTGGTTCAAATATCTTGTTAGTTTTCAAGTTGTAAGAAGTACGCTTTACACACACCCGCTCTTGCGTTAAGTCCGCTGGGATTTGTACCGAAAACCGGTCCGTTAATGATATCTCCCTTACTAAATCCTGTTATCGAAATGAAGCACATGAGAAAAAAAGGTTTAAAAATTAATTTTCATTAAGGCAGGTTGATTTCCATTAAGTTCGGTTGTGTATACTTTGAGGGAGTGCAAAATCACGGTTTCGGTTTCGTAAATATCCCCACTCAGTTCAGGGATTTAGAAACGATATTTGCGCTAAAACCTACCCAAGGACAGGTGGATTCTAAATATGAAGTTTGGTGGAAATATATCCAGTAGTTTTCAAGTTATAGAAGGACAGACAAACAGACAAACAGACAAACAAACAGACAAACAGACACCAAAGCTAAAAATGATGCAGATGGTCATTATTACACCTGAAACGGATAACTGTACCGAAATTTCGCCAAAATAATCAATGTACAGACACACGGTCGTTACGATTTTATTTATATAGATGACGGATAAGCATGAGCACGTTGAAAAGTGCAGACTTCCACTTCGAGATTCATATCTCCTAAACGGTTTATGATATTAAGAAACGGTTTGCGCCATCAGACGCCTCATTTATCGCTCTACATGTTTGTTTCTAAACAATTTTCCTCGTATCTCCCATATTAAGGGAGTAAATTGAGTTCAAATTTTGAATAGGGTGAAATTTGGGTGCATTTTTAACATTTTACATTACGTTTTGCCTACTTGTGTATAAGCTAGAATCATGAAATTTGGAACACATATGTCCCTTAATCGTGCCAATGTGCGCACCTAACGCGATGATCCTATCATTCTTATAAGTGTGTCAAACAATGAAATATACTTGTAAAAATCACCAAATTTACGAACAATCCAGAAATACGGCCAAATTTAACGTATAAGGGAGAGAGATACGACAAAATGTCACAGGACCAAAGTTGTAGATCACTCCGAATTGAAGGGACATTGTGCCATCCGTTTTGTGATACGACTTACCGTTTAGCCAAAAAATAGCTCAAAAGGAATGTCTGCACAGTCATTAAAATTGCCTTCATATTTCGATATCTTTGGGGGTAAAAAGTGAAAAATTTGAACATCTTGGGATTTTCCCGTCGGTTAGGGACCAAAAGCTATAATTTCACCAAATTTCAATTGTCTACCTCGTCTGGCAGGTTGTGCCGCCATCTTGATTTGGGGGGATAGGGGATAAAAATGAGGAAATTCCCGAAAATTTTTAAGCCCACGAAACCTATAGGTTATCGTTTTGGATATACTATACGACTGTGTTCTTATGCTGAGCCCAAAATTTGAGCTCCCCCCCAGCGTGCCCCCTTCAGGGAATTTTGAGAATTTCCGATTTTTCTAGGGATCCTGGGGTCATCAGTTTCCCTCGTACCAAGTTTCAAATTTCTGAGATTTCTGGAAGTGCCTCATTAATTCACGTCTTTTTTCATTTTTAAATATTTATATATACATCGCTCCAGCCCGACTTGCTTTTATATATGTAGATGACGGATAAGCATGAGCACGTTGAAAAGTGCAGACTTCCACTTCGAGATTCATATCTCCTAAACGGTTTATGATATTAAGAAACGGTTTGCGCCATCAGACGCCTCATTTATCGCTCTACATGTTTGTTTCTAAACCATATCCTCGTATCTCCCATATTAAGGGAGTAAATTGAGTTCAAATTTTGAATAGGGTGAAATTTGGGTGCATTTTTAACATTTTACATTACGTTTTGCCTACTTGTGTATAAGCTAGAATCATGAAATTTGGAACACATATGTCCCTTAATCGTGCCAATGTGTGCACCTAACGCGATGATCCTATCATTCTTATAAGTGTGTCAAACAATGAAATATACTTGTAAAAATCACCAAATTTACGAACAATCCAGAAATACGGCCAAATTTAACGTATAAGGGAGAGGGATACGACAAAATGTCACAGGACCAAAGTTGTAGATCACTCCGAATTGAAGTGCCATTGTGCCATCCGTTTTGTGATACGACTTACCGTTTAGCCAAAAAATAGCTCAAAAGGAATGTCTGTACAGTCATTAAAATTGCCTTCATATTTCGATATCTTTGGGGGTAAAAAGTGAAAAATTTGAACATCTTGGAATTTTACCGTCGGTTAGGGACCAAAAGCTATAATCTCACCAAATTTCAATTGTCTACCTCGTCTGGCAGGTTGTGCCGCCATCTTGATTTGGGGGGATAGGGGATAAAAATGAGGAAATTCCCGAAAATTTTTAAGCCCACAAAACCTATAGGTTGTCGTTTTGGATATACTATACGACTGTGTTCTTATGCTGAGCCCAAAATTTGAGCCCCCCCAGCGTGCCCCCTTCAGGGAATTTTGAGAATTTCCGATTTTTCTAGGGATCCTGGGGTCATCAGTTTCCCTCGTACCAAGTTTCAAATTTCTGAGATTTCTGGAAGTGCCTCATTAATTCACGTCTTTTTTCATTTTTAAATATTTATATATACATCGCTCCAGCCCGAATTGCTTTTATATATGTAGATGACGGATAAGCATGAGCACGTTGAAAAGTGCAGACTTCCACTTCGAGATTCATATCTCCTAAACGGTTTATGATATTAAGAAACGGTTTGCGCCATCAGACGCCTCATTTATCGCTCTACATGTTTGTTTCTAAACCATATCCTCGTATCTCCCATATTAAGGGGGTAAATTGAGTTCAAATTTTGAATAGGGTGAAATTTGGGTGCATTTTTAACATTTTACATTACGTTTTGCCTACTTATGTATAAGCTAGAATCATGAAATTTGGTACACATATGTCCCTTAATCGTGCCAATGTGCGCACCTAACGCGATAATCCTATCATTCTTATAAGTGTGTCAAACAATGAAATATACTTGTAAAAATCACCAAATTTACGAACAATCCAGAAATACGGCCAAATTTAACGTATAAGGGAGAGAGATACGACAAAATGTCACAGGACCAAAGTTGTAGATCACTCCGAATTGAAGGGACATTGTGCCATCCGTTTTGTGATACGACTTACCGTTTAGCCAAAAAATAGCTCAAAAGGAATGTCTGCACAGTCATTAAAATTGCCTTCATATTTCGATATCTTTGGGGGTAAAAAGTGAAAAATTTGAACATCTTGGGATTTTCCCGTCGGTTAGGGACCAAAAGCTATAATTTCACCAAATTTCAATTGTCTACCTCGTCTGGCAGGTTGTGCCGCCATCTTGATTTTGGGGGATAGGGGATAAAAATGAGGAAATTCCCGAAAATTTTTAAGCCCACAAAACCTATAGGTTATCGTTTTGGATATACTATACGACTGTGTTCTTATGCTGAGCCCAAAATTTGAGCCCCCCCCAGCGTGCCCCCTTCAGGGAATTTTGAGAATTTCCGATTTTTCTAGGGATCCTGGGGTCATCAGTTTCCCTCGTACCAAGTTTCAAATTTCTGAGATTTCTGGAAGTGCCTCATTAATTCACGTCTTTTTTCATTTTTAAATATTTATATATACATCGCTCCAGCCCGACTTGCTTTTATATATGTAGATGACGGATAAGCATGAGCACGTTGAAAAGTGCAGACTTCCACTTCGAGATTCATATCTCCTAAACGGTTTATGATATTAAGAAACGGTTTGCGCCATCAGACGCCTCATTTATCGCTCTACATGTTTGTTTCTAAACCATATCCTCGTATCTCCCATATTAAGGGGGTAAATTGAGTTCAAATTTTGAATAGGGTGAAATTTGGGTGCATTTTTAACATTTTACATTACGTTTTGCCTACTTATGTATAAGCTAGAATCATGAAATTTGGTACACATATGTCCCTTAATCGTGCCAATGTGCGCACCTAACGCGATAATCCTATCATTCTTATAAGTGTGTCAAACAATGAAATATACTTGTAAAAATCACCAAATTTACGAACAATCCAGAAATACGGCCAAATTTAACGTATAAGGGAGAGAGATACGACAAAATGTCACAGGACCAAAGTTGTAGATCACTGCGAATTGAAGGGACATTGTGCCATCCGTTTTGTGATACGACTTACCGTTTAGCCAAAAAATAGCTCAAAAGGAATGTCTGCACAGTCATTAAAATTGCCTTCATATTTCGATATCTTTGGGGGTAAAAAGTGAAAAATTTGAACATCTTGGGATTTTCCCGTCGGTTAGGGACCAAAAGCTATAATTTCACCAAATTTCAATTGTCTACCTCGTCTGGCAGGTTGTGCCGCCATCTTGATTTGGGGGGATAGGGGATAAAAATGAGGAAATTCCCGAAAATTTTTAAGCCCACGAAACCTATAGGTTATCGTTTTGGATATACTATACGACTGTGTTCTTATGCTGAGCCCAAAATTTGAGCCCCCCCAGCGTGCCCCCTTCAGGGAATTTTGAGAATTTCCGATTTTTCTAGGGATCCTGGGGTCATCAGTTTCCCTCGTACCAAGTTTCAAATTTCTGAGATTTCTGGAAGTGCCTCATTAATTCACGTCTTTTTTCATTTTTAAATATTTATATATACATCGCTCCAGCCCGACTTGCTTTTATATATATAGATGACGGATAAGCATGAGCACGTTGAAAAGTGCAGACTTCCACTTCGAGATTCATATCTCCTAAAAGGTTTATGATATTAAGAAACGGTTTGCGCCATCAGACGCCTCATTTATCGCTCTACATGTTTATTTCTAAACCATATCCTCGTATCTCCCATATTAAGGGGGTAAATTGAGTTCAAATTTTGAATAGGGTGAAATTTGGGTGCATTTTTAACATTTTACATTACGTTTTGCCTACTTATGTATAAGCTAGAATCATGAAATTTGGTACACATATGTCCCTTCATCGTGCCAATGTGCGCACCTAACGCGATGATCCTATCATTCTTATAAGTGTGTCAAACAATGAAATATACTTGTAAAAATCACCAAATTTACGAACAATCCAGAAATACGGCCAAATTTAACGTATAAGGGAGAGGGATACGACAAAATGTCACAGGACCAAAGTTGTAGATCACTCCGAATTGAAGTGACATTGTGCCATCCGTTTTGTGATACGACTTACCGTTTAGCCAAAAAATAGCTCAAAAGGAATGTCTGCACAGTCATTAAAATTGCCTTCATATTTCGATATCTTTGGGGGTAAAAAGTGAAACATTTGAACATCTTGGAATTTTCCCGTCGGTTAGGGACCAAAAGCTATAATTTCACCAAATTTCAATTGTCTACCTCGTCTGGCATGTTGTGCCGCCATCTTGATTTGGGGGGATAGGGGATAAAAATGAGGAAATTCCCGAAAATTTTTAAGCCCACAAAACCTATAGGTTATCGTTTTGGATATACTATACGACTGTGTTCTTATGCTGAGCCCAAAATTTGAGCCCCCCCCAGCGTGCCCCCTTCAGGGAATTTTGAGAATTTCCGATTTTTCTAGGGATCCTGGGGTCATCAGTTTCCCTCGTACCAAGTTTCAAATTTCTGAGATTTCTGGAAGTGCCTCATTAATTCACGTCTTTTTTCATTTTTAAATATTTATATATACATCGCTCCAGCCCGACTTGCTTTTATATATGTAGATGACGGATAAGCATGAGCACGTTGAAAAGTGCAGACTTCCACTTCGAGATTCATATCTCCTAAACGGTTTACGATATTAAGAAACGGTTTGCGCCATCAGACGCCTCATTTATCGCTCTACATGTTTGTTTCTAAACCATATCCTCGTATCTCCCATATTAAGGGGGTAAATTGAGTTCAAATTTTGAATAGGGTGAAATTTGGGTGCATTTTTAACATTTTACATTACGTTTTGCCTACTTATGTATAAGCTAGAATCATGAAATTTGGTACACATATGTCCCTTAATCGTGCCAATGTGCGCACCTAACGCGATAATCCTATCATTCTTATAAGTGTGTCAAACAATGAAATATACTTGTAAAAATCACCAAATTTACGAACAATCCAGAAATACGGCCAAATTTAACGTATAAGGGAGAGAGATACGACAAAATGTCACAGGACCAAAGTTGTAGATCACTGCGAATTGAAGGGACATTGTGCCATCCGTTTTGTGATACGACTTACCGTTTAGCCAAAAAATAGCTCAAAAGGAATGTCTGCACAGTCATTAAAATTGCCTTCATATTTCGATATCTTTGGGGGTAAAAAGTGAAAAATTTGAACATCTTGGGATTTTCCCGTCGGTTAGGGACCAAAAGCTATAATTTCACCAAATTTCAATTGTCTACCTCGTCTGGCAGGTTGTGCCGCCATCTTGATTTGGGGGGATAGGGGATAAAAATGAGGAAATTCCCGAAAATTTTTAAGCCCACGAAACCTATAGGTTATCGTTTTGGATATACTATACGACTGTGTTCTTATGCTGAGCCCAAAATTTGAGCCCCCCCAGCGTGCCCCCTTCAGGGAATTTTGAGAATTTCCGATTTTTCTAGGGATCCTGGGGTCATCAGTTTCCCTCGTACCAAGTTTCAAATTTCTGAGATTTCTGGAAGTGCCTCATTAATTCACGTCTTTTTTCATTTTTAAATATTTATATATACATCGCTCCAGCCCGACTTGCTTTTATATATATAGATGACGGATAAGCATGAGCACGTTGAAAAGTGCAGACTTCCACTTCGAGATTCATATCTCCTAAAAGGTTTATGATATTAAGAAACGGTTTGCGCCATCAGACGCCTCATTTATCGCTCTACATGTTTATTTCTAAACCATATCCTCGTATCTCCCATATTAAGGGGGTAAATTGAGTTCAAATTTTGAATAGGGTGAAATTTGGGTGCATTTTTAACATTTTACATTACGTTTTGCCTACTTATGTATAAGCTAGAATCATGAAATTTGGTACACATATGTCCCTTCATCGTGCCAATGTGCGCACCTAACGCGATGATCCTATCATTCTTATAAGTGTGTCAAACAATGAAATATACTTGTAAAAATCACCAAATTTACGAACAATCCAGAAATACGGCCAAATTTAACGTATAAGGGAGAGGGATACGACAAAATGTCACAGGACCAAAGTTGTAGATCACTCCGAATTGAAGTGACATTGTGCCATCCGTTTTGTGATACGACTTACCGTTTAGCCAAAAAATAGCTCAAAAGGAATGTCTGCACAGTCATTAAAATTGCCTTCATATTTCGATATCTTTGGGGGTAAAAAGTGAAACATTTGAACATCTTGGAATTTTCCCGTCGGTTAGGGACCAAAAGCTATAATTTCACCAAATTTCAATTGTCTACCTCGTCTGGCATGTTGTGCCGCCATCTTGATTTGGGGGGATAGGGGATAAAAATGAGGAAATTCCCGAAAATTTTTAAGCCCACGAAACCTATAGGTTATCGTTTTGGATATACTATACGACTGTGTTCTTATGCTGTGCCCAAAATTTGAGCCCCCCCAGCGTGCCCTCTTCAGGGAATTTTGAGAATTTCCGATTTTTCTAGGGATCCTGGGGTCATTAGTTTCCCTCGTACCAAGTTTCAAATTTCTGAGATTTCTGGAAGTGCCTCATTAATTCACGTCTTTTTTCATTTTTAAATATTTATATATACATCGCTCCAGCCCGACTTGCTTTTATATATATAGATGACGGATAAGCATGAGCACGTTGAAAAGTGCAGACTTCCACTTCGAGATTCATATCTCCTAAACGGTTTACGATATTAAGAAACGGTTTGCGTCATCACACGCCTCATTCATCGCTCTACATGTTTGTTTCTAAACCATATCCTCGTATCTCCCATATTAAGGGGGTAAATTGAGTTCAAATTTTGAATAGGGTGAAATTTGGGTGCATTTTTAACATTTTACATTACGTTTTGCCTACTTATGTATAAGCTAGAATCATGAAATTTGGTACACATATGTCCCTTAATCGTGCCAATGTGCGCACCTAACGCGATAATCCTATCATTCTTATAAGTGTGTCAAACAATGAAATATACTTGTAAAAATCACCAAATTTACGAACAATCCAGAAATACGGCCAAATTTAACGTATAAGGGAGAGAGATACGACAAAATGTCACAGGACCAAAGTTGTAGATCACTCCGAATTGAAGTGACATTGTGCCATCCGTTTTGTGATACGACTTACCGTTTAGCCAAAAAATAGCTCAAAAGGAATGTCTGCACAGTCATTAAAATTGCCTTCATATTTCGATATCTTTGGGGGTAAAAAGTGAAAAATTTGAACATCTTGGGATTTTCCCGTCGGTTAGGGACCAAAAGCTATAATTTCACCAAATTTCAATTGTCTACCTCGTCTGGCAGGTTGTGCCGCCATCTTGATTTGGGGGGATAGGGGATAAAAATGAGGAAATTCCCGAAAATTTTTAAGCCCACGAAACCTATAGGTTATCGTTTTGGATATACTATACGACTGTGTTCTTATGCTGAGCCCAAAATTTGAGCCCCCCCCAGCGTGCCCCCTTCAGGGAATTTTGAGAATTTCCGATTTTTCTAGGGATCCTGGGGTCATCAGTTTCCCTCGTACCAAGTTTCAAATTTCTGAGATTTCTGGAAGTGCCTCATTAATTCACGTCTTTTTTCATTTTTAAATATTTATATATACATCGCTCCAGCCCGACTTGCTTTTATATATGTAGATGACGGATAAGCATGAGCACGTTGAAAAGTGCAGACTTCCACTTCGAGATTCATATCTCCTAAACGGTTTATGATATTAAGAAACGGTTTGCGCCATCAGACGCCTCATTTATCGCTCTACATGTTTGTGTCTAAACCATATCCTCGTATCTCCCATATTAAGGGGGTAAATTGAGTTCAAATTTTGAATAGGGTGAAATTTGGGTGCATTTTTAACATTTTACATTACGTTTTGCCTACTTATGTATAAGCTAGAATCATGAAATTTGGTACACATATGTCCCTTAATCGTGCCAATGTGCGCACCTAACGCGATAATCCTATCATTCTTATAAGTGTGTCAAACAATGAAATATACTTGTAAAAATCACCAAATTTACGAACAATCCAGAAATACGGCCAAATTTAACGTATAAGGGAGAGAGATACGACAAAATGTCACAGGACCAAAGTTGTAGATCACTGCGAATTGAAGGGACATTGTGCCATCCGTTTTGTGATACGACTTACCGTTTAGCCAAAAAATAGCTCAAAAGGAATGTCTGCACAGTCATTAAAATTGCCTTCATATTTCGATATCTTTGGGGGTAAAAAGTGAAAAATTTGAACATCTTGGGATTTTCCCGTCGGTTAGGGACCAAAAGCTATAATTTCACCAAATTTCAATTGTCTACCTCGTCTGGCAGGTTGTGCCGCCATCTTGATTTGGGGGGATAGGGGATAAAAATGAGGAAATTCCCGAAAATTTTTAAGCCCACGAAACCTATAGGTTATCGTTTTGGATATACTATACGACTGTGTTCTTATGCTGAGCCCAAAATTTGAGCCCCCCCAGCGTGCCCCCTTCAGGGAAATTTGAGAATTTCCGATTTTTCTAGGGATCCTGGGGTCATCAGTTTCCCTCGTACCAAGTTTCAAATTTCTGAGATTTCTGGAAGTGCCTCATTAATTCACGTCTTTTTTCATTTTTAAATATTTATATATACATCGCTCCAGCCCGACTTGCTTTTATATATATAGATGACGGATAAGCATGAGCACGTTGAAAAGTGCAGACTTCCACTTCGAGATTCATATCTCCTAAAAGGTTTATGATATTAAGAAACGGTTTGCGCCATCAGACGCCTCATTTATCGCTCTACATGTTTATTTCTAAACCATATCCTCGTATCTCCCATATTAAGGGGGTAAATTGAGTTCAAATTTTGAATAGGGTGAAATTTGGGTGCATTTTTAACATTTTACATTACGTTTTGCCTACTTATGTATAAGCTAGAATCATGAAATTTGGTACACATATGTCCCTTCATCGTGCCAATGTGCGCACCTAACGCGATGATCCTATCATTCTTATAAGTGTGTCAAACAATGAAATATACTTGTAAAAATCACCAAATTTACGAACAATCCAGAAATACGGCCAAATTTAACGTATAAGGGAGAGGGATACGACAAAATGTCACAGGACCAAAGTTGTAGATCACTCCGAATTGAAGTGACATTGTGCCATCCGTTTTGTGATACGACTTACCGTTTAGCCAAAAAATAGCTCAAAAGGAATGTCTGCACAGTCATTAAAATTGCCTTCATATTTCGATATCTTTGGGGGTAAAAAGTGAAACATTTGAACATCTTGGAATTTTCCCGTCGGTTAGGGACCAAAAGCTATAATTTCACCAAATTTCAATTGTCTACCTCGTCTGGCATGTTGTGCCGCCATCTTGATTTGGGGGGATAGGGGATAAAAATGAGGAAATTCCCGAAAATTTTTAAGCCCACGAAACCTATAGGTTATCGTTTTGGATATACTATACGACTGTGTTCTTATGCTGTGCCCAAAATTTGAGCCCCCCCAGCGTGCCCTCTTCAGGGAATTTTGAGAATTTCCGATTTTTCTAGGGATCCTGGGGTCATTAGTTTCCCTCGTACCAAGTTTCAAATTTCTGAGATTTCTGGAAGTGCCTCATTAATTCACGTCTTTTTTCATTTTTAAATATTTATATATACATCGCTCCAGCCCGACTTGCTTTTATATATATAGACTAGATAATGACCCAACTCAAACTCGACAGTAATTGGCACAAGCATTAAATGTGTCACTAGAAACAACCAGCAGACGTTTACGAGCATCGGGCAAGATCAATAAACTCGGTAAATGGGTGTCACACGATTTGAATGAACTGCAAATGGAAACTCGCAAAGTCACTTGTGAAATACTGCTTCAACGCCACGAAAGAAGATCATTTCTGTACCGAAATGTGACGGGTGAATATTCTAAAAACCCGAAGCGGAGAAAATCGTGGCTGTCACCTGCCGAAGTCGGTCCTTCAACACCAACGCCAAATCGCTTCGGCAAGAAGAGCATGCTTTGTGACTGGTGAGACCAGAATGGTGTTGTGTATTACGAACTCTTGAAGCCCGGCAAAACAGTGATCAACAAATTATTAATTTAAATCACGTATTGATCGGAAGGCGACCACAATGGGCCAGAAGATATGGCAAAGTGATTTTGTTACACAATGCGCCCTCACATAGAGCAAAAGCAGTGAAAGACAACTTGAAATCGCTTGGGTGGGACATCCCGCCACACCCGCCGTACTGCCCCGACCTGGCTCCATCTATCACCTCTTCGCATCAATGGGGCACGCGCTCGCAGAGCAACACTTCAGCAATTTCGAGGAAGTTGGAAAATGGCTCGACGAATGGTTTGCCTCAAATGACAAGCAGATTTTCTGGCATGGTACTTATAACTTATCTGAAAGATGGGCGAAGTGTGTAGAAGCCGATGGCCAATACTTTGAAAAACAAAAAAATGAATTTCCCTTGAAAATTACGAGTTTTCTTCGCCACAAAAACCGGCAAAAAGGTACGCATACACCTGGTATGCACTTGTAACAATTCTTAATTCACTCTCATAAAATATAAATAACTTTTTATTGCATTTATGATACTGTGATACATGACATCCTTAGTAATAAGTAGCACGAACAAAAACACTAACTGAATAAGAGCTTGAATTATGACATCTACTTTGATAAATTAGGCTGACACTAATTTCTCTAACCACAGAGGGGTGGGGATACAGAGGTACAATGCTGAAGAATCACTGATCCATGTCATTATACTGTTTCTTCAAAATATGTACTGCATCTTTATTATTCCACGATTTAATGTTACCTAACGTTAAGGAAATGTTCTTGGCACATCATCCATCATTGTTGAAAGGTCTGTTCATTTGGCACACTCGACACCCTTCTTCGAAGAAACTGTGGCAAGTGACTCAAACATCGAGAAACGCCTTCACCACATGACAGAAAGCAAACCGACTTGTTAGTTAGACCTTCTGAGAAGGCAGAATTGCACATTTATATCCTCGGCGGCACGTGCCAAGTTAAAAGAGGTTCTTCGGGCTAAGAAATTGTATTGCTGTGAAGTATACAATTAGATATTGTACGATGAAGGGGAACCCTTACCTCACTGAGATTTTTTATTTACGATTTCAATCACAAATTGATTTTAACAAATTTCAACTTGTTCTGACGTCCGATAGAGGCACATATTTTATCAGTGTTCTTTAATAAATTTTAAAAATCAATAATGCCCAACAAAATAGTATTAGTAATACATAGTAGCCAAAAACGTTACTTGACTTTAGCGGCTAAACTTAACATAGCAACACTTAAACTGACACTTGAAAATTCGTACTCATAAAACAAGTAGTCCACATGCAAACATCGTTACAGTTGCACAGACAAGTGTTTTATTTAAAATGCGTAACCAATATGAGAATAAATGCCTGGTTGGGATATGTTCCTTTGTTTTTAAAAGAACTTCACACTGCTCACGCGATTTATAGAGATTTTACTTTAAAATATTGTATGTGCCAGGTAGGTGAATAATTTTAGCCGACTCCTCCTATATTCGGAACAGTTTTACTTTCCTTGCTTGATACGTAGATAACTGTTAATTAAATATTTAACTTCTGGTTGCATAGATCGTAGATGTCACAGTCAACACATAATATTAATGGATTACAATTATTATTATTATTATTATTATTATTATTATTATTATTAAAGACCCATTAAGGTACATTGCACTTCGTCGAATAAAAGCTAACTAATTATTATGAATACTATACCGTTGGAATAATATCAATAAGTTAATTTATTGAATTTACCACCTAATCAATACAAAATGTCATATTTTAGTTGGTTTACTTTGGCATATTAACTAAAATGGTACATGTTTCGCCTTGAATTCAGGCATCTTCAGCCATTATCTTAACTTTAAAATAGAAACAAGTACCTGATTTATATATACATGAAATAAAATAAAAAACCTTGGAGAGACTAGAATTACAATTAACATATAGTAAAAGAATAAAAGTTAAATTGGTTATGAAGATATTACAATGAGTGAGTAAAATTACAATTGGTGAAAGTAATGGTGATATGACATTTGGCAAACAGTTCCACCTCCAACTCAAACATACTGTTACAACACTCGCAGTAAGAAGCAGACAGTCGACAATAACGTTCAGTTAATAACGTAACAAACTACCCTCTCTTAGTCTAATGATTCAACTGTAACACTTCTGTTTTCGACCTGAATGTCAGTCATCCACACATTCTTAACAACATTGCAGTATTTGCAACATATTGAGATGGTCCATAAAGGCCCTATTTAAACATCGTTATTCAACTTCGTATTTTTATTAAACTGAACCATATCACCATATGCCATTGACTTTCGATTTATCTCTAGTCAACAAATATTGACGGTCACATGACCATATTTCACTATTATTTTATTCTACATTTTTATTAAATACGATCATCACTGTCATTTTCGTTGTAACCGCTGGTCGGCCAACATAATTTTTAGCAATCCTATCACTCGTTTGACAGACTGTTGCTTTGTTCTTTCTTTTTAATTATAACAGAAGCCTTCTAATGTCATATCACCATTACTTTCACCAATTGTAATTTTACTCACTCATTGTAATATCTTAATAACCAATTTAACTTTTATTCTTTTACTATATGTTAATTGTAATTCTAGTCTCTCCAAGGTTTTTTATTTTATTTCATGTATATATAAATCAGGTACTTGTTTCTATTTTAAAGTTAAGATAATGGCTGAAGATGCCTGAATTCAAGGCGAAACATGTACCATTTTAGTTAATATGCCAAAGTAAACCAACTAAAATATGACATTTTGTATTGATTAGGTGGTAAATTCAATAAGTTAACTTATTGATATTATTCCATTCAAGTATCATCAATACGGATCAAAAATGATATTTATCACATGTAATACTATACCGTTGTTAAGGTTTGCTTAAAAATAAGCAAACACGAGCGACTTGACAATTAATTAGCCAGAGTCTGGATTTTGGGGTGTAATAGGTTAGAATAATGCAATCTTATTAAGCGAGTAGGAAATATCGCATAACCCGCTCAATTTGTGGGCTATGAGATTAGCATAAACATAAGGGGGATATCCCATTAGAACCCCTACACTGTACGCAGCGCACCCTACATAACCGTACAGCGGGATAGGAAATGGCTAGGAGTGAGAATGACGTGGCCGTGGCCTTAAGTAACAGCCCCAGCATTTCCTGGAGTAAAAAATGGGAAACCACGGAAAACCGTCTTCAGGGCTGCCGACAGTAGGATTGGTACTCACCATTTCCCGAATACTAAGCTGATAGCTAAGTGACTCAACCCGCACAGACAAAATTAGTCTCTGTCAGGATCTTGCAATATTCCTTTCCGAGTTTGGTAGAGTATCATTCTGTTCATTAATCACACCAAATTGAGTGTGTCGCTGTGAATGTTTTATTAGTCTTTTCACATACGGTAGTACATGTTTATGGGTGTTTTTACGTCAGTGCCAGTGTTAAGTTAAGGAACTTCTGTTATCATATGTTTTCTTTTTCTTCAGATAGTTTATAAATTTATTGATTCAAAATTAGTTTCGGCAGACTGAAGAACCTAGCTTCTTATTCTTATTATTTAGCATTCTGTTTCACGTCGCACCGGGATAGATAGGTCTTATGGCGACCTATAGAACAGGAAAGAGCTAGAACTGCCGACAGTGCGGTTCGAACCCGCTATCTCCCGAATACCCGATAATGGCCGCACTTAAGCGACTGCAGCCATCGAGATCGGGATTTATAAATTAACTCAGTGGAAAATAAAAAGAAATGGCTTAAAATATCACAAATTATTTGTAACAGCTCATGTTCACAGCTAAATACCTTAGAATTATAAACATTCCATTATCATCCATCGTAATGTAAGACGTAAAATACGGGGAATTACAGTATGTTTTTATTACTCTCGTAACGAGAGTTATCCCACTGCCCTATAGCATTTTACGAAGCTATTGTTCAACAGAATGAAAAATGTCGTGCTTTATCCTCGCCAGTAACTAGAGATAAAAGAAAGCATTCTGAATAAATAATAATGGACGTGAAGGCTTCTGATTCCTCCATCCTCACATACGCAAGGCGACCTTGTCGTGCCTGGTTTCAATAAGTTTGTTTCTCTCCGTGCAGAGGAGATATCTACATACAATATGAAGGTTGGTTGGTACTGCCCACAGCCATTTACTAAATGAAATGTAGATCAGAACTCATTTTCCAGTTAGTGAGTAACTTCATGGGAATTACGCCATGCTCTGTTGGACCTTGATACTGCTTAAACTTATGACTAGAGCCCGGATTTTCATGCATTCATAGGTTAGAATGCAAACTTACTGAAGCGATTAGCAAGTATAGTTTACCTTCACAACGACTACGATATGGGGTTTGCATAGACATTAGGGGCACGGCACATCAGAACCCCTATAATTTATGTTACTCTTGCTACATTATGAAGAGCGGGTGGCCGACACTTCATACTAACCAAACTAGTTTGCATTCTAACCTGTTACTGCATAAAAATCCGGGCTTTACTTATGACACATCCTACGAGCAGTAGTGATGTGCATGGACTAGCAAAGAGTTAAATTTAGAATTTTGGAGGCTGATGTAACATAGAATCGCTGGTCATGGGAGTAATTTCTAAAGCAATAGTCAATTATAATACAAGTTCGTAGCGCGTTTTCCTTTTATTATAAACCAGTGTGATGTTTTAGAAACGAGGCGAAAGCAGTGGTCATAAAAAATCTTCGAGAGCTGCAAATTAAAACAAAAGTAACATTATAAAAGCTAACCAAAATGTGACCTTTTACGCATTCGGAAGTGTTGCATACAACATTTTGACATAAATATGTCTTATAGCTTGGAGTCATCTGAAAATCTGAGTCACAAAATTAGCGAGACAAAATATGTGACGTGTTGTTACCTGACAACCGTGAAGGCTGTGATGTGAAGTACTGATGGATGGCCATGACAGATACGTATTATCAAAGAGGGGCGTTAGAGTACAGATGGTCGAAGAGATATTGCAGGCTGTGATGTGAAGAATTGATAGATGGCCATGACATACATATAGAAGGCTCCTTTATTAAACAGGCCTCACGCATCATATTCCAGATAATTGATTTATTTCGTGATAGTTTCATTTGACGACTCTAAATTCTATACAGATGTACCTCGTACGTCGAAAAAGATTTGTTAGTAGGAAATATATTAATCGTTATCAATTTGAATTTCGATTATTATTATTATTATTATTATTATTATTATTATTATTGTACCGGGCGGTACACCTCCACGCCGCTAATTTAAAATGTGCGCCTGTTGAAACTCCTCTGCTGGAGGAGGGCTGAACTTTATCTACGCTGTTAATTCTTTACCTTCTCAGAAGATGTCACCACGTGGAAAATTTTGAGTTTTTGAACTGTGTCATTTTTGATGTGTTTTTGTTTCGCCTGAAGTAAGAAGTGTAAACTTTCTCTCCTAGAGGAGACTACTGAAGATCTACAATAGTGCAACCTAGTGCGGAGTCAAAGAACTATTTTGTTGGAGAAAATTTAATTTCAAGAGTTTGTTCTTTGTTGAATTTCTTTCTGTCATTGTTTAAGTTGGCTGTATACCCCTCTTTTTCCCCTTGTTTTAGATTTATCCAATCCCGAATTTCTTTTAGTAATTTCCGACCAATCCGATGTATTTCCCCCCAACTTGGATATGTTTCTGTAACCTAGCCAATAAAATAATTGTGGGCGGGTGTTTTCATTCCCCTAACGCCTAGAACCTTCCACGAGAGGATATAAACTGCTGATTTTTGGGTCTCCGGGCCACTTCTGTTCCATCTTTCAGTGTGTTAAGTACATAGCAGGGGGCGGGAAGCGCCTCTTTCTTCGGCAGCGGTCAACAACAAGGTAATGGCCGATTAATAACTTCTTTCTTTGCTAGCTCAGCAGTTTAACTTTCGGGGCGGGTTCTAAGCGTTCAACCATGTAACCTTTTCCTAAAATGTAACTACTCTTTTCATATATTCTCTTTTAAAACGACATATCGGGATAGAGAGTGCTTAACCCTCTCGAGCTCCCACTCACATCGTCTTGAGGTGAACTTATTTTTCTCAACCAATTCTTCCGTAATGTAATGTAAATTGCTATTAAGTCACCTCTGTAGTATGGGATTAGCCCTTGTATTAACGGCCTAGTGCCAAGTAGGTCCTAAGCAAAGTGTATTAGGAGTGCAAGTTCGCCTCCTCTCAAATTGTATTTTAGAGGTCATGTATTAACCTTCTTGTCATTTAACAGACCTCAGTAGGTTGGGTATTTTACCCCTGTGTATATGTCCTTTGAGGACAGCTTAAAGGTGGAGTTCGGAGTGGCCTATGATAGGCTTGTATTTTAGGGGGAAGTTGCCCTTTCTTGAAAATTGTGTTTCTGCCTCAAGGAGGCTTTTGGGTGTAATTGGAAGCAAATGTTTCTGGCATGTTTGGGGGTTTTCGGCCCCTTTGTTGTATGGTGTTCATTGTAAGGTTGGGCTCATTGCTCAAGAATTATGTTTCTGACTTTTGAAGCCCCAAATGGGGTACCTATGTAAATGTATTTTTCAATCGTGTTTCGGCTACTAAGTACCTGTTCTATTTGTTATTACCTAATTTTGAAAAGAAAATATAACCTTGTTAAATTTTAAAATTAATTTCACTTTAGTAGCTTGAGACCTATTCACCACCCAGCACCTTCTTTCATGTATAACTACCACAAAAACACGGTAACAATTACTATTATTTATTCTCCAAGGAAAGTAGCCCTACTTTAACTATAAGTGTGTTAGGGCTATAGTTTATAAGATACACTATTAAATGTTTTCAATGCATTACCTAAAAGAACAAAATACTGCAAAGAATATTACAATGAGTTTAAAACATTATCTAAGAAACAGATAAAACCAAAAGTACCGAGCTCGATACCTGCAGTCGCTTAAGTGCGGCCAGTATCCACTATTCGGGAGACAGTGGGTTCGAACCCCAATGTCGGCAATCCAGAAGATGGTTTTTCGTGGTTTCCCATTTTCACACCAGGCGAACGCTGGGAATGTACCTTAAGGCCACGGCCGCTTCCTGCCCACTCCTAGCCCCTTCCTTGTCCCATCGTCGCCATAAGGCCTATCTGTGTCGGTGCGACGTAAAGCCAATTGTAAAAATAAATAGAATTAAAAAATAAATGAGCTACAGTTTGCTCTGCTTGGCAGTTACAAAGGTATCCCTCTGGTGATTGTATTTTGAACAGTTGAATATAACTTCTAAACTGACAATGTCCAGTAATAAACTGTGCACGTATAAAGTGGGTTCCAAGAATGTTGAAGTTAATGAACGGTTGGATAGAACAACTTCCGTGCGACACGTCCCTTCATGCTATTTGTCCATACGGAGTTCCAACTCTCTTCCATTTCACGTCTTAATATCTTCTTCACATGAAGTACGAGACTCGTGGATAAGATGAAATCTGTATCCCATCGAGATGAGGATCTTCCGAACACGTCCGGCCTCCCATTTCCAACAGTTCCAGCATGATCTTTTACTCAACTAAAACAGCTATGCAAGTTGCTGGATAAGATTAGATTCCTATCAATTATTCTTCTTGTTTAAATGGGCTTAACGTCTAGGCCAATTGGCCTAGACGAAATGTAATGACAATTTAAAAGTCAAAAAATTCATCCACTGACCAGAATTCAAAACGTGATGATGAACGAATGGATGATTATCAATTTAAATTAAGCAGCGGATCAAACTCGCAATACTGAAAGTTAAAAAGAAATCAATCAACTGACTAGAATTTAAAAAAGACAATGATGAACAATGAATATGAACTTAAAACAATAATTGGATCCGACCCGCAATGCCCCACCTTCCCAGAAACTAGCTTAAAACAACTGCATTATTGACCAAGGGATTGCCTGCAAAGCACAATCCTGAATCGATGATGCTTGCTGTCTAAACGGGTCCAAAATCCAGGTCAACGGCCCCGCATAATGGTACTTATTACCAGCAAAGTAGAACCATGGTATTTCTTTTGTAGCAGTACTAATCATGAATAACGTAGACTCACGGCGTTCCTCACATTGTAGTTCTAATCACAAGTAACGCAGACCAATAGTTTCTCACATTACTGTGCAACTCATAGGCAACACAAACCCATGGTGTTCCTCATACAGTGGTAGTAATCACAGGCAACGTAGACCCACGGTCTCGCTCATATAGTGATATTAATCACAGCGAACGCCCAGACCCGTAGTATTTCTCACCTAATGGTACCAATTACAGGCAACTTAAGCCCGTGGTGTTCCCCATACAGTGGTAGTAATCACAGGTACCGTACACCCACAGTGAACCACTCTCTGTTACTCTCTGTGTACCTAACATAGTGTTACTACTCGCTAGTAAAGGCGATCCATGGTGTTCTCCGCGTGATGGTACTAATCAGAGGTAGTTTCATGGTTCTAATTCAAACATCCCTTGGTCGCACCTTTTACTAGCCTCTTACAACAGACAGGGATATCGTGGGTGTATTCTTCGTCTGCGTCCCCCACCCACAGGGGGTTAAATTCCTAATGTTTGATGCCAATGGGTGTAGAGCAGCCCTGTCCAACGCGGCGCCCGAGGTGCCCTTTTATGGCGCCCTTCGCAATTATTTTCCAAATTAAATTTTACTTAATATTTGAAAACAATACTTTTGCATTTCAATAAATATTCTTACTTTTCTCTTAAAAATACCGTCCTCAAAGTCGGCAAATTTGTTATATTCGTACCTCCAAATACACAAAGAGCTTTGAGTAAGCCATAAATGTGACCTAGGCCTAACTGACTCGTGTCCGCAATTAATGAAAGGATAGAAGAAAGGTTCAGAAAGAGAGCTATTCGACATGTAAGTAGTTGCGACAAAGGGAAATGACATATTTAATGCTTTCGTTAAATTCACCAAAGAGAGTAACTTACCACTGTCAAAGCTTGTCGCTATAACAACAGATTTCTTTCTCTTTGCGCCTATGACTGGTAGAAATAATGGATTTCTTTCTCTTTGCGCTAAGGATGAACCATTTCCAAAATTTCTTATGATTGTATTATTCATCAAGAAGCTTTATGCGCAAAGGTTTTAAAGTTCCATCATGTCATGAAAATTGTAACTCATGTCGTGAATTATATAAGATCGTCATCTACTCGTCATCGATTGTTCAGAAATATTTTAAGTATGTCAGATTCGGAGTATGGTGACGTCATCCTTCATGCATACGTAAGGTGGCTTAGTAGGGGGAAAACACTAACGGTTTTGCTGCCTGTTGGATGAGATACGAGACTTTATGAAATCATCTCCTGGGAAATATTATCACGAACTTGATATATCTTGGCTAATCGAATTAGCATCCTTGGCAGCCATCACCTCAAAATTATATGAGTTAAATCTCGAACTGCAAGGAAAAGATCATAATATTTCAGGTATGATAAGTATTTTCAATGCATTTGAAAATAAATTTAAGGTGTGGATTGTCCATTTAAATAGAAATTCCCTTTCACATTTTCCAAATTTGAAATGTATGGCAGATACAGTAAATGGCGGCAAGCGTGATTTTTCATCTCTTGCTAAACATCTTGAAACTCTTGGGTCCGAATTTGGTAGCAGATTTGCCATTTTCAATGCTTGAACCAGTGGTCATGTTTGTCAATAATCCCTTCGCATCTGTTGACGTTTGTGAGCTTGGAGAGAGGGTGTGTGAAACATTCGAAAATTATAATCCTGAAGAATTAGAAATGGACATTTTAAGCCTTCAGTCAGACCTTTCTTTGAAATCCTCCTACGCAACATGTGGCAATTTCTGGACTCTGGAGGACGGTAAAATTATCCCATTACCCGCAGTGTTGCTCTGAAGATGCAATCTTGTTTTGGTTCAACCTGTCTTTGTGAAGTCGCGTTTTCGACTATGAACATAATAAAAAAACAAATACCGATCCTGCCTGACAGACTCACACCTGGATGACGTGTTAAGAGCAGCCTGTTCCAGTTACACACCAGACTTTCCTCAACTTACAGCGAGCATGAAGTGCTAGATTTCACATTAATTATGTGAGTAAATATATTTTCATATAATTTTTAATTCTAGATTTATTATTATTATTATTATTATTATTATTATTATTATTATTATTATTATTATTATTATATAGTCGTTATAGTACCGACAACAGTAGTCGAATCAGTGGAATCGTACCTGGCGCCCGCATACCCATAGTTATCATGTGAATGTGCTCGCGTAGAAACGAACGTTGGACAGCCCTGGTGTAGAGTATATTTGTCTCTTATGGCGGTGATGGAAGATTGAGAATCACTGGATATTTAAGCATTATTAATGATTTTGTAAGCACCACCTTACTTTCTGTTTTAGAGCAAAGAGTTTTGCTTGAAAAATGGTGGTAGACGCTGCTAACCTCTTATTCAAAAATTCTGAATTGTTAATATACACAACGAAGGAGCATCCTACATAGACCGCTTTGAGGTCTGGGGCAGTTTTCCGAGACCCGTCAGTGTATATGAAGCAGGGAGAGTTTAATTTGTTGATCATTATTTTAATTTTCCCAGAGGAAACTTTGATACCATCTATTATTAAATAGTCGAATTGTAATAGTTATATCCAGGCGCGCCGACTTCGGGTAATTATTGGGGCGGGGGTGATTAACATGACCACAGGTATGTGAAATGAGGAAAAACTATTAATGTAAACAATCCTACATAATAGAATAGAGGCATTTGAGATGTGGATTTGGCGAAGAATTGAAGGTGTAAAGTGGGAAGATAAAATATCAAATGAGGAAGTTTTGAAGAGAGTGGGAAAAGTGAGGAGCATGCTGACCGTAATCCAAAATAGGAAGAAAAACTGGATAGGGCATAATTTTTTTTTTTTTTTTTGCTAGTTGCTTTACGTCGCACCGACACAGATAGGTCTTATGGCGACGATGGGACAGGGAAGAGCTAGGAGTGGGAAGGAAGCGTCCGTGGCCTTAATTAAGGTACAGCCCCAGCATTTGCCTGGTGTGAAAATGGGAAACCACGGAAAACCATTTTCAGGGCTGCCGACAGTGGGATTCGAACCTACTATCTCCCGAATACTGGATACTGACCGCACTTAAGCGACTGCAGCTATCGAGCTCGGTAGGGCATAATCTAAGACACAACACCTTACTACGAGTAGCAATTGAAGGGATGATAAAAGGAAAACGAGGAAGAGGAAGGAGACGATATCAGTTATTAGACAGCATTAGAAAAAGAAAGGAAGATTGTGCAGAAGTGAAGAAATGGGCACAAGATCGAGAGATATGGAGGTCAAAGCCATGATTGGACCTGCCGACTGGCAGAACAACCTATGATGATGATGATGATCCTACATAATAACAATATTCACAAACAAACAGAAAAAAAAAGAACAATAATGGAGCTTGTTTCTCAAATACATTTTTGTATGAATCTGATGTACTGAGTTTTCAATAATGTTCACAAGTAAACAGAAAAGTAGATTAGTGGTAGAGTGTCGGCCTCCGGATCCCAAGATAGAGGGTTCAAACCCGGCAGTGTTAGTAGCATTTTTGAAGGGCGGAAAAAAGTCCACTCGACACTCCATGTCGTATGATGTCGTCATGTGAAAGATCTCTGGTGACACATTTGATGTTTACCCGAAAAAATTCATTAAATCACAGCCATAGACGCCCAAGAGCGTTTCGGTTTACTCGGTCTGCCATCTAGTGGGCCAAGAGTAAAACGAAACGTCGAAATTGACGAGCAGACAGCCACATGGCGTCAAATTGAAATGTCTGCACACGGTAGCTGAGGCCATTATTATTATTATTATTATTATTATTATTATTATTATTATTATTATTATTATTATTATTATTATTATTATTATTCTGTACGAAGCTATCAACAATAATCAAAAGTAAAAAAATAGAACTTGCTTCAAGGATAAATTTTCCTAATAAATATTCTATTCACATACTGTATATTACGCATTTCCTGATATTAAATGTGAAAATCTCTACCACCAGATGAACCGCCTGAACAGTCTCTACCACCTTCTCCAGATTTAACGTCTTAGCAGCCTCCGAAGATCAAACTACGTTTTAAGGGGACTTAACACCTAGGAGGAGAATTTGGGGGTGGGGGCAAAATAGCACTCTGCACCCTAAGATCAAAAACGCCTTGTCCCCCAAAAGTCAGCACCGCTATTTCTAAAATCACATGGAGCGAGTTTTGAACACTGTCGATTTTATGAACACGGCTGAAGGACTTTGGCGACAAGTGAAGTTAGTTACACACATAAATTTCACTTAATATTTTTATACTTTATTAGGTACACAATTTGAATCTTTTGTGTGCATATAAATCATCATCTTCGCTTGTTGAAGTCCAAGATTCTGATGAACAATTTAGCAACTTTCGAACGAAAATAAACTGCGTCATCACAGTGAACTATCAGTCAGATATTTTAAAAATCAGATGCATGCAATGGCAATCGAAGCACTTCATTGCAGAATCGTTGAAGAGTTTGGTGACAATTTGCTGATTCACCGGTTGTTTTCCACTTACTTTCAAGAACATACTGATTCCACTGATAAAATCACCAGCAAATTTTTAAAAAAGCATCAGTTTTGTTCAGATATGAATATCGTGACGAAAGAAAGCACAATGTGTTATATCCAGTGATGGGAAGCATACAAGAAGAAAGTAATCCGGTTCAATTACAGTTACCTGAGAAATATTTCCCTCAATTACAACTACTAACATGATCAATAGATGGCGCTGGACAGCAACACGTTAGTGATGCCGCATGAGACCCGTGTACGGTATAAAAGAAGCTGTCGTGAGAGAGACAGAGGGCGACAGATGCGCTTGCAATCGCGGCATGGTTTTTTTTCTTTGCTAGTGGCTTTACGTCGCACCGACACAGATAGGTCTTCTGGCGACGTTGGGATAGGAACGGCCTAGAAGTTGGAAGGAAGCGGCCGTGGCCTTAATTAACGTACAGCCCCAGCATTTGCCTGGTGTGAAAATGGGAAACCACGGAAAACCATCTTCAGGGCTGCCGACAGTGGGATTCGAACCCACTATCTCCCGGATGCAAGCTCACAGTCGCGTGCCTCTAACCGCACTGCCAACTCGCCCGGTAATCGCGGCATGTTGACGTTGCCAGAAAAGGCTTTATTTACTTTGTTTTGGTGTCAATAAAACCTCATGTCATGCCAATCATGTGTGTCAGTTATTACCACTCTACCTCCAATATTCCGTGAAGTATTACCTCGGCAAATTTTAACGGACTTCTGGGTCACCCTGTACTTTACAAAACTGACCTTGTTTTCCGCATAGCGCTCGAATAATATGAAGGTGTACAAGAAAAATACATTGCTTAATTATGTGTTTTTTTTCATTTCAGCATAGAGACATTAAGTGGCTATCATGATTAGCTTGAAACTTGCGAAATCATCTTTTCCCATCATTTTCATTTTAATGTCTTTCAGCATCTCAAATAATTTGTCATTTATTTTACAAATAAAGCAATTAGTTCTGAAAATTCTCGTTACTACGGCTCGATCTCTTTGCCGGGAAGAACATATTTCTTCGCATTTTTGAAAAGATGACTTGTAGGGGCACTTGAAGGAATATCTAATTTTAAGATCCCCGTTTGATGTGATTTTAAGTACTGGACAGGTAAAAACTCGAATTTTAAAAAACAGAAATGTTATTTTAGGCTTTTATATGAAGGATGTTTTACTGCAGAGACGAATTCTGTATTTTATTTCGCACCCGAGAAAATCGAAAAAAAGAAAAGAAGGTAAATTTGGAAAAAACATTTGTTCAACACTTTGCACCACCTTGTAAGTCGAATTTCAATAAATGAGTAAATTACATATTAGGTATATACAGTATATGAAGAATGTTTTACCGCAAAAACGAAGTTTTATTTCATTTCGCGGCCGAGAAAACGAAAAATGTAAATTCGAAGATACACCACTTTAACCACTTAAAATCGAAATTTTATAAAAAAAATCTTTAGCACGTCTTTATATACTGAAAATGAATGAAAACCTACAACCTGGTTTCTGGTCATTGACCAGGTCAGGGATGTAATGAATGAATCATATATAGGCTAGTAATACGATGGGGTCGCCACTGTGATTTATTAATGACTGATAGATGCTATGAAGTCCGCCTCTGTGGTGTAGTGGTTAGTGTGATTAGCTGGCACCCCCGGAGGCCCGGGTTCAATTCCCGGCTCTGCCACGAAATTTGAAAAGTGGTACGAGGACTGGAACGGGGTCTACTCAGCCTCGGGAGGTCAACTGAGTAGAGGTGGGTTCGATTCCAACCTCAGCCATCCTGGAAGTGGTTTTCCGTGGTTTCCCACTTCTCCTCCAGGCAAATGCCGGTATGGTACCTAACTTAAGGCCACGGCCGCTTCCTTCCCTCTTCCTTGTCTATCCCTTTCAATCTTCCCATCCCCCACCAAGGCCCCTGTTCAGTATAGCAGGTGAGGCCGCCTGGGCGAGGTACTGACCATTCTCCCCAGTTGTATCCCCCGATCCAATGTCTGCAGCTCCAGGACACTGCCCTTGAGGCGGTAGAGGTGGGATCCCTCGCTAAGTCCGAGGGAAAAGCCAACCCTGGACAATAAACAGATTAAGCAAGCAAGCAAGCAAGCAAGATGCTATGAAATGAGAATGGAGTGTGTTGCTGGAATGAAAGGTGACAGGGAAAATCGGAGTGCCCGGGAAAAAATCTGTCCCGTCTCCGCTTTGTCCAGCACAAATCTCACATGGAGTGACCGGGATTTGAACCATGGTATCCAGCGGTGAGAGGCCGACGCGCTGCCATCTGATCCACGGAGGCTGTTCTTTACATAGCAAGTTCCTTAAAATGTCATGTCTCTAGCTATAATGGTCTCAGCTGGGTGTTCAAGAGTGAGTGAGTGAGTGAGTGAGTGAGTCAGTTAGTCAGGATATTGTGTTTTATATAGTACTAGCTATAGGTTATCCGGCGCTGCCTGGACAGTTCATTGATGTTTACTTGTAGGTATTTTATTGCCTGCTAATTAGGCTATTTGTGGAGCAATTTTTTTGTGGATTTCGTTATTGTAACGTCGACTGATACTTAGTGCTTTCCACCCCCGCCCAGAAGAGCGCACACCATAAATACTTAATCTGGGTAATTTTGGACCTTTTATTTTTACCCATGCCGATGGGAGCTGAACTTGGACTTTAACGACATGCGGAGTGTCACTGTTCACTTTCGATTATTTTTATAAGCCATCCCCTCCCCGCCTCCCCCCCCCCAAGGGTGCCTTACCCCCAGTGCTTTCTTCCAGACCGTCACATATGTAGCAGAAGCTTTCCTTGGCCTAGCCTACATTTAAGCCCGTGCCTATTTCCAACACCAGGCCTATATTATACTATAGCATCATTGAGCCGACGTTCCCATGGTTACGGGTGGTCATTTCTTCATCTGAATTCTAGAGCGGGGAAGTGCGATGCCAATATCTCCATAACGGTTGATTTTAGGCCCTTAACGGAGTTTTGTGAGACTTAAATTAGCTTTGTCCCGTCCTTGTGCGATAAGTTCGACATTTCGCCTATATTAGTCTATGTTAATGTGACAAAGGGCCTAATTATAGGAAATGGAAAGGGTTTCTTTTTTTTTTTTGTATATGGCGTTACCCCCAGGGTCCTAAACGGTAAGTACACAAAATTTGGTTCAGATTGGTGGAACGGTATAGATGTGTATAAGGAACAGACAGACGGACAGACATTCAGCTATATAAATTTAAATAGATAAATAAATTTGCTTACCCTAAGTAATTTGGACAGGGGCAAGAAAAATGAAAATCCACAGCCTGTTTCCAGTCATTTGACCGGATCAGGAATGGAATGAATGAAGCCCCCATCTAGCGGCGAGGATAGGAATTGTGCCGGTTGCCGAAGCAGATGAAATGAAATTATATCGGAGAACGTTGCTGGAATGAAATATGACAGGGAAAACCGGAGTACCCGGAGAAAAACCTGTCTCGCCTCCGCTTTATCCAGCACAAATCTCACATGCAGTGACCGGGATTTGAACCACGGAACCCAGCGGTGAGAGGCCGGCGCGCTGCCGCTCTACAAAGGGGCAAGAGGAATAACATAATACAGTATATAACATCCTACCTGGCGAACATTAGCCAACGTATATGTTGGACATACTGATCGACCTTACGTCATCTTCGCGGGACATCTCTCTCCCATTCATCTATCGCGGATACGATAGGCTGGAGTTCCTAGAAACTCACCGATAGCGTCAATACGTTCACTATTTAATCGAGCAGGAAGTTATTTATCAGTTTATATGATAAGCGCGTGCAGTACAATCTGCATGAATAATATTAATTTGAACTATAAAAGGAAGCATATACTCCGGAATCTCCATTTGCGTGGGTGGTAATGTTATTTCACAGATTGGCAACATTAAATCTTGATCCAATAAAGAACTTATCTCGGGTTAACATTACCTCTTATCAAAAACCATCACTACGGCATCATTAAGGAGAGTCATTTGATGGAAAATTATGTCAGGTGATGTAAGCGACCGGTATATATCCTCACAATCTTTCTCTTCATGCAGAATGTTCATTCTATCATTGCCGTCTCGAATGATGCCTTTTCTATGTCATCCACCAATCCCCAGGTACGCTGGATAATCACAATAACGATTTGGCAGATAACATACTTCACGAAATATCTTCCCGTCCTGACTTCTTCCCTAACCCTGGAGATGCTTCCACAGAAAATACAACTTAAGCATGTGACTAAAATTATGCAATTTTTATGGGCCATATAAAGTCATATTTTGACTTTAGAAGAGGAGAAGGAAGCATATGCGGCTAGATCACTTGTATGGTACTGCTTGGAAACGAAACATAGTCCTTCAAAAAACACTACCCAAACTAGAAAAAAAGAATGCAAGGGTATGGAATGAAAACAAAGAAAACTAAGGTGATGAGAGTATGCGAGAAAGAAAATATGAAGGTAAAAGAAAAGGCAGGTCGCACAGTACAAAGGGCACTAGGAAAGTTTTGCAATATGCAAAAAACGTTGGCAGGACACCCCTGTTATCGTGAGGGATGAAAAGAGGGGTGAAAACCGGTCTAGAAGACAGCAAGGCGCGACCTTCACACCAGTTGTTACCAAGCGGTGGGATTGAAAGCAACTTAAGATGTCAGTGTGGTCTAAAGGTGAATATCACGCAATTATCCGCTACAATTTTGCTAGTGGATTAACTGTTGACCAGTGCCTGGAGGAAATGACTCCTGTGCTAGGGAAAGACTGTCCACATCGGACAACAATTTTCTGCTGATACAAAGAGTTCCAGAGGGGAAATTTTGGAGTTGAAGACGATCCTCGTCCTGGGCGACCGTCTGAATCAGTGACTGAGGAAAACATTGAAGCTGTGAGGAAAATGTTGCAGCAAGAGAGGCGGTTGACATATCGGCAGGTAGACGAGACCCTCCACATCCCTGCACCAGCTATTCATTCAATTCTACAGGACCATCTCCATGTTAGAAAGGTTTCTTCCCTTCAGGTGCCCCATTCACTTTCAGAGGATGAAAGGGCAAATAGAGTGAAATGGTGCCGAAAAATGCTAAAACTGTTTGAAAATGGGACTTCGCGTAACGTCAATAGCATCGTTACAGGTGACGAAATTTGGCTTTATTATTACGATGTCCCAACAAAATCCCAGAACAAGGTGTGGCTGTTTGAAGATGAGGGTACTCCTGTGACTGTGCGAAAGGCAAGGTCAGTGAAGAAAAGGATGATTGCAGTAGTCTTCACTAAACGGGGCATCCTGACTCGGGTTGTGCTAAAAACAAAAAGGACAGTTACTGCGAAGTGGTACAGTAAGACTTGTCTGCCTCAGGTCGTCCAGGCTCTCAAGCAGCTCCGTCTAAGGTCACGGCTCAACACTTGGTTCTTGCATCACAATGCTCCAGCACATCGTACTAATGTAACAATGGATTTTCTTGCCAGATCCGGGTTGACTGTGCTTGATCACCCTCCATACAGTCCTGATCTTGCCCCATGTGACTTCGCCTTCTTCCCAGAAGCGAAGATGAAGCTGAAAGGGCGGCATTTTGCATCTGACGAGGAGCTTCTGGCAGCATGGGATCAAGAGTGCAAAAATGTAACCGAAGAAAAGTGGCAGAGTTGGTTCAGTGACTGGTTTCAACGTACGGAGAAGTGTATTGAGTGCGGTGAAAATTATTTTGAAAAAGTCTGAAGCATTCACTCACATTGCAAAACTTTCCTAGTGCCCTTTGTACAGATATTCGGGGGCACGCTGACAACTGGATGAGAGTGTGAAATAAAAACAAGAACGGCAAAAAAAAAAAAAAAAAAAAAAGGGCTTTCAAGAAATATAAACTCGTGTTAAGCAGAAAAATGGGGATGGAGTTAATGGCTGAATGCTTTATTTGGGAAGTTATTTTACACGGTTGTGAAATCTAGGCGTTGAAGAAGAGAAAGAGACCATAATTGAAGTACTCGACATGTGGGTATGGAGGAGAATGGAGACAAAATGGGGAGATAAAGTGAAGAACAAGCCAGTCCTGGTAAAAATTAAGGAAAAAAGAACCTTAGAGAACTCTTCTTAGAAGTGCTTTTCCTCTCATTTGTTCCATCCAGTTCGATTTCCTCTTTTTAATCAGGTTTAGGAAAGTTCTTTTTTCCTTGATTTTTACCAGGGGAAGGGGAAAAGAAACTACGAAGTTCAAAGGGGGAAGTTAGCAGCCTACCAAATAGTTGGCCTGGGTCAGAAACAGATGGACAGGAACCTGCCAATGATTATGATGATGATGATATAAACATATGAAAATGCAATCCCTTTAAATCATAAACGTTCCAGATGTCGTGTTAGGCAAGTGCATTATTTTTTACTCGCTTGCTACATGTAAATCTTTCGCCTTTGTTTACGTTATCCTGATGTCAGAAACAAATAGTGGACTTCATCGTGTCCGTATTTTCAACACTGTGGGAGGCCTGTTTTCTGAGAAGTAGATCATGACCTCAGAGAGCTCTGACATACGGCCGCATGGCACGACACCTTATTCATTGGATTAGAAGTCTCGCAACTGAAATTCCCTCAACAAAAGAGGCCTGGTTTCATACCGAGTCGAGGGCAGCAATGCTTCATGATTTTATTGCACGGATAATGGACGTAATATGATATGACAAGATTCTGTTCCCTGTATTTGAATTTATTCGTCACAATTTGTCACTAAGGCTATCAAGTCATCCTTCCGGTATTAACTCGTTTAAGAAAACCATTAGTGCCAGTGTAAAATGAAAAGTAAAAGTTGTAAATTACAGACATTGAATTTGTGATTTTCTACTTGGTTTGGATTGTTAAACTAGGTAGTAGTTTTCTTGTGGTATTCTCTTTCCAGGGAGTTGTTGTACTCATGTTGCAGTAGTAGTTGTAGTTGTTGGGTAATGTTTTTAACTGTTTTTTTTTTTTGCTATTGGCTTTACGTCGCACCGACACATATGTCTTTCGGCGACGATGGGACAGGAAAGGGCTAGGACTGGGAAGGAAGCGGCCGTGGCCTGAATTAAGGTAAAGCCCCAGCATTTGCCTGGTGTGAAAATGGGAAACCACGGAAAACCATCTTCAGGGCTGCCGACAGTGGGATTCGAACTCTCTATCTCCCGGATACTGGATACTGGCAGCACTTAAGCGACTGCAGCTATCGAGCTCAATACTTTATAATCACTTCTAATATTAACCTAGTACTAAGCTCAAACTACAGTACTGTAAGCTGTTAAGCACTGGGAAATACTTAAGTTGTGTGTGAATTTGTATATGATGATGCTGGATTTAGAAAGTTAAACTAGTAGTATTTCTTGTAATATTTTCTCTCCATGGAATTGCTTTTTGTTTGTTTGTTTGTTTATTTGTTTGTTTTTGTTGGGTAATTATGTTAACTTTATTAGTACACTACTGTAAGTGACCATTGCCACCGAGATATTTCTCATTTGCGATGTATTTGTTAATAATAATAATAATAATAATAATAATAATAATAATAATAATAATAACAATGAATACCTTTATTTCTACATTGAATGCATCATAATTTACTTCATAACAAAACGAAAGAGAACATTTAAATGTAATTGGTTTAATGATACGAGCCAGAGACCCCCTAGGTAAATTCATCGCTTATTTCTGCGAAAGTTTTGGTCTCAGCAACTGTAGCTTTGATTGTGCTCGAAGGTTCTAGTTGTATATTCAGGAACCATACTTATGGAACTGAAGAGAACTGTTCATTGGTTTATTATTATTATTATGTCCGGCTCTATGGTTAAATGCTTAGCGTGCTGGCCTTTGGTCACAGGGGTCCCGGGTTCGATTTCCAGCAGGGTTCGGAATTTAAACCATAATTGGTTAATTCCGCTGACACTGAGGCTGGGTGTATGTGTCGTCTTCAGCATCATTTCATCCTCATCACGACGCGCAGGTCGCCTACGAGAGTCAAATCAAAAGATCTGCATCTGCATTTTTTCATTCTTCTTCTTGTCCGCTTCTCCCTCTTTGGGGTACGATAGATCCATCAATGGTTAGTGAGCCGTGTTTCCCTGTCCTCTCAGTACTTTTTTCATTCTTTCAGATCTTGCCTTCCTCAGTTCTTTAGAAATTCTGTACAGTCGTTTGGGCTTCAATCTGTCCTGAAACCTCTTTATTTTATCTTTGGTTATTTTCTTTGCAGATCCATCTACAAGCATCTCTTCATCATCATCATCATCATCATCATTATCATCATCAATAAATACATTATGGTTTATTGACTGTATTGTAATGTTTTAGTTTTGTGCTTGGAGATACATTTTTATTATCATCTTGGGTTACTCGTGCGCAGTTTCCATCTTTGGACACCTGATTTCATTGGATTTTGTTTAGAGTCAATTTTCCTAAATTATTTCGCCAAGATACTTAAATTGTGATACTCGTTTAATTTTGCCACATTATGTCTCCACGAATCTGGTGATTGTTTGTTGCAGGTCCTGTATTTTGTTCTTTTCAAAAGATATCTGAAGGCCGACCATTTCTGCAGTTTCTTTCAGGAGTTCAATCTGATGTTGGGCTGTTGAAATGTCTCGGGTTAAGTTTGCTGAGTCGTCTGCCAAGGCTAGGCAATCTATTGCTAGTTTTCCTCTGCCTAAAGTGATTGGTTGGTGAATTTTGAGGAACAATTTCTGTTTGCGCCATTCTTGTATCACTTTTTTTAAGGCAGTTGAAGAGTAAAGGCGAGAGTCCATCTGCTTGTCCTACTCCCGTTTTGATTTCAAAGGGATCTGAGGTTTCCCCCATGAATTTAACCTTGGACTGCGTGTCTGTCATTGCCTGTTTATTATTATTATTATTATTATTATTATTATTATTATTATTATTATTATTATTATATGCCTTTGCTGGCGGGACCTAGTGTTTACAGTGCACTATGTCTTCTGGTATGGGCTAGAGCAATCTTGTTACTTTCATTGATCTGTCTCAGCTTTATCCTTGGCTTTGACAAAATGAAAGTGACTGAGGTATGAGTGATGCTAGTAATGCCATTCCTTCTGCAGCCAGTCCCTGCTATGAATGGTGTGAAAATATTGCTCATAGGGTCGGTTGGTGCATGTATTTCAGTGGGCTTGGCAGACTGATTATGTAATAGCAACTTCTGGCTCGATGAGGAAAGCAACGGGAAACTACCTCACTCCTCATTTCCCTAGTACGTCTCTTCAGTGATGCCTAGGCCACCTATGACAGCTGATGGTGGAGCTGTTGAGGATCCAACCAACCTTCGGGCTGAGGACTAAACATACATATATGCATATATTATTATTATTATTATTATTATTATTATTATTATTATTAAGACGACTACAGTGAGCGACATACCAGCAGCAAAAGCGGGGAGCAGTTCTAGAATAATGTGGTGCAAACGTGGAGGATTTATCCGCATGCAAAGCTGCTATCATCCACTATACATTAAGTAGCGCTCGGTGATCCATCATGCGGTCAGAAGTGACACTAGTGCGCAGTAGGAATTACAAACAAACACATGCTAACGAACCCTCCTCCATTAGTAAGTCAGATAGGGGACTCGCAAGTTCACAAGAATCTCTCTCACTCGGTAACAGAACATGCAGTGCGACACCTGGGAACATGTATTAGCCTATATTAAAAACAACACTGCTCTGTAACACAGGCTCGAACAAAAGTGTGCACTCTTAAGAAATACAAGGAGTACCGTACTGATAGTACATTTGACAGTAATGGAGGTTGCAAAACTTCGAGGGGAGGCCAAAGCTTGCTGAAAAATACAAAAATGATCATAGAAATACGATCTTAGGTGCGATATTAGGCGCATTTCCGTTACTACTCTTTTTTTTTTTTTTTTTTTTTTTGCTAATTGCTTTACGTCGCACCGACACCGATAGGTCTTATGGCGACGATGGGACAGGAAAGGGCTAGGAGTGGAAAGGAAGTGGCCGTGGCCTTAAGGTACAGCCCCAGCATTTGCCTGATGTGAAAATGGAAAACCACAGAAAACCATTTTCAGGGCTGCCGACAGTGGGGCTACCGTATGTTAGGATCATATTTGAAATGAAAAAAAAAACCCAGGGAATTACCACAGTGTAAATTTTAAAACTGAGGGAATTCATATCGGTGTCCAGTAAATTGCTACTAGTGACATTCGCTCCCAATAAGGAGTATTATCACGAGGCTTTCCCGCCACCCTCGCAAGTGGCCTGGTCTGCCTCGAACAGCCAAGTGAATTTTAGTGATTCCCAGCACACTTTTCACTGAATTTGGACTGGATGAATGCAATATCTACTGCATATACGAGTGTTTAAAGTCAGCTATTGTCTTTGTCAGTTACTTTGACTTCAAATTGAGCTCCGTCGCTAATCTAAGTGTTAACAAAAAACAGCTTTGGCAAATCGTCCGTCCGTTCTACCGGACCGATTTCTGTCATTTTTATTTCCTCTTACATGCCGGCGAATTATGAGACATTGGTAGGTGTTCTAACTACTTTTTTTTTTTTTGCTATTTGCTTTACGTTGCACCGACACATAGGTCTTATGACGACGATGGGACAGAAAAGGCCTAGGAATGGGAAAGAAGCGGCCGTGGCCTTAATTACGGTACAGCCCCAGCATTTGCCTGGTGTGAAAATGGGAAACCACGGAAAACCATGCTGTGCTCCTTGCTTTTATATTTAAAGAGTTAATTAGGTCTTAGACTCGAGGAATCGGTCTTCCAAGTTCGGCGTTAATTTTACTGTATCATCGTTCGACAGTGTTTTTGGTTCGATGACGCCTGATGTTAAAACCCCAAAGCTCAACTGTAACTTCGTTTTCGATCCGATCCACGAAATAGTCGAAAAATCCAGAAAAACTTATCAATGTCTGGCCCTCTGGAATGTATTTCCAGGGTGCCGTCGGAAATATCCTTAGGCCGAAGAAACGCTGACACAGCACGCATTTCTTCGTTCCTCATATACTTATAAGTAAGGCTTGGAAGTTGAGGAAGAATCCGGTTTTTTTTTCGTGTGTCCCAAGACAAGGTAAGGTAAGGGTTATTCTGCCCGAAGGCAGGTCCGAATCTCCGCAGAGGTGTTCCTGAGCCGGAGTTTACGTGCGGTAGGGTGGCCAGTTCCTTTCCGCTCCTCCATTCCCTTACCCCCCACCAGCAGCGCGTGGCAACCCATCCAACTCCTGACCACGCCCAATGTTGCTTAACTTCGGAGATCTCACGGGATCCGGTGTTTCAACAAGGCTACGGCAGTTGGCTCCCAAGACAAAGCCCAACATAATATACGTTCATTCTGGGTCATTGTGGGCCAGAAAATGGTGGGTTTTGTCATATTTTGCCTTTGAGTGACCCTTTTTTTTCTTTCAATTTCACGTTTTTCCGACTATATTTTTACTGCCCATTCTCAATTCGAATCATCATTAGTTCATCCGTCTCCTCTTAAACGTCTTTTCTCTAGTAAACACATGTACCTGAAATATGTGAAAAGGGAGAAAATGAACTGAAAATGAAATGAAAACTGAAACTAGTGCTTGGAAAAACAAGGGGTATCAAATCAACTGCAAGGTAAGTTATACAATGAGAGGAAAACATTTTGATGCGAGTGTTTTTGAAGATAAGAAAAATATCACTTGCTTCAAGTATGAACCCTTAACATCCGTTGCTGTGGAGAGAAGTTTGTCGATGTTTCGCAACGTGCCGTCTGAAAACCAACGATCCTTTACACAAAAATACAGCAGAGATAATACGCGACACTCTGCGAGATATCGAGGGACAGCGATTAGAGCTCTGTCTAGCGGAGTGACCTGGGAGTTACTTACTCTGTCATAAGAGCACGTGTATTTGTTTGTGAAGTTTTTGGCGTTATTTATGCGTTTGCATTAATTTGACGTAAGTAAATAGCAGCGTGTGTCATTCCTTTATTATCTCCTCTCAGTAAGAGTGGAAAGGTATATGCTGTGTTTGGCTGCAATGACTATGAAGTGCAGAAGGAATCGCGGTCTTTCTTCCGTTTCCCTCGTGACAAGAAAATGTACGTAACTAAATATTGTGTTTACATATATATTCTTCCAGTTATAAAGAGATTTTTATAGTACTTCTAAAATTTTTGCCCTGCAGGACCCATATTTTAACTGGTTTAAAATATAATCTTATTTTATTGTATAGTGCAGCAGTTAACCTTCAATACCGATGTGTTGTTGTAAGTGTGATCTGTAGGTTTTGATTTAATTCAAGAAAATGCATATGCATATGTCTGTGGCTGGTTGTGTTCCAAGTTACCCCATTTGGAATGCCATAATGCGTTGTCAAGCACTGAAGGAAATATGGGTGATTTAAGAAATGTACATGTTTTGTTGAAACAATATGACGATGCAAATTTGCTTTACCCTAATGTAATGGCAAGTATTGCTTATAGGGAAATTTTGAATGTTCCTGAGGGTAAATTTATAGATTTTCTTTCTATTAGTAGGCTTAAAGTTAAAAGGAAAATTGTCCAGCTCTTAAATATAAATTAATTGAATCATGTGTGTAAGGAATGAGCCTTTATTTTTATTGACAAGTGTCAATATCATGATACAGTGCTTTTAAACTAAAGAAAATGACAAATCTAGCCGTGAAAGTTCAGGTAATGCATAAATGAAAGATCAAGCCCTTTCACAGCAGTCCATTTCACATCTTTGTTATATGTCTAATTTCAGTCTCTAAATAATAACCTGTTAAATAAATTTTCATTTCTTTATCCAGAATTGCTTTAGCAACTTTGAAGTTAATATCTTAGTAACACTTTCTTTCTAGACGTAATTTATTTATCCGTTTCTGTATATGCATTTCCACTTATATTTGAATTTAGCGCTAATTTTCAGGTCACGCCACTAGGAGCGCCACTTGCGAATTGTCTCCCATTTTAACAAGGCTAAATCCGTAAGCGTCGCGTATTGTCTCTACTGCATTTGTTTACACTCAAGAACCTGGAGATGACTATTGTGATACACTGCAAAGCCAACTGAGGTAAGAGTCCCCTTCATCCCATTTCTGTAACCCTAGTGTAGTTAAACCAAATGGGAATCCAACTGTAATAATTTCAGTTTCTTTCTTCAGAATGTCCATTGCAGGTTCGCTGAATTCATTCTAGGTGAAAAAAAATCATTTACAGTCGAACCTCGTTATCTCTAATCACCTCGGGAGCTGAATTTTATTTCGAGTTATCGACATTTCCAGATACAAAGAATTTCCGCCTTTGAGGATTGAACGTAATCGAATCACGTGTAACTACGTGTTGATACTGCAGTCTAATAAATGTTATTTAACCATACAAAAACTAACTCGAATTATTTTATCACTTTAATTATAACTAGCAACTCCTTGAAGACACAATTCATGCAGTAGAGGAACATAAACATGCCTCCATTAACACCATCGGAAAAATCCGTCAGTTTTTTTCTGGTTTTCACTCTTAAGCTTCTTTTCTTCCACATAATTTTCAACAACAGTCATTGCTGTAAAAACATTTACATACGACTGAATCTGCATGTAGGATCATGCAGCTCGAACTGCCTATAGTCAATGCACCACGGGTGGACAGACAACCACTATGTACCCATACCGAGGTCTGATGGATACGTGAAGGAACAATGACACACACACCTTAAATGCTGTGTTGTATAGTAAATGTTATACAAAAAAATTCCAGTTACAGAATATCATCAGCTTCTATGGAGAAAACTGTTCATTCGTGAAATGGAGAAATTCGTGTAATCGAACTCCGAGTAATAGAGAAATAAACACAAGTGAAGAATAATAATTTCGTGTGGCTATTTCTACCCGAGTGCAGCCCTTGTAAGGAAGATCCTCCGATGATAGTGGGCCGCATCTGCCATGCGTAGGTGAAAATGAAAATGAAAACCTACAACCTGTTTTCCAGTCAGTGACCGGGTCAGGGATGTAATGAATGAAGCAGATATAGGCTGTTAGTACGATGGGGTCACCACTCCCAAAGTGATTTATTAATGAATGATAGATGCTATGAAATGAGAATGGAGAGTGTTGCTGGAATGAAAGATGACAGGGAAAACCGGAGTACCCGGAGAAAAACCTGTCCCGCCTCCGCTTTGTCCAGCACAAATCTCACATGGAGGGACCGGGATTTGAACCACGGAGGCTTACCCATGTGTAGGTAACTGCGTGTAATTGTAATGGAGGATAGTGTTATGTGTGGTGTGTGAGTTGCAGGGATATTGGGGACAGCACAAACACCCAGCCCCCGGGCCATTGGAATTAACCAATGAAGGTTAAAATCCCCGACCCGGCCGGGAATCGAACCCGGGACCCTCTGAACCGAAGGCCAGTACGCTGACCATTCAGCCAACGATTCGGACAAGTGAAGAATAGAAGAGACGGGAGAGAAATTGAAATTATTTCGAAATACTGACTGTATGTTAATTTAAAAATACATGATGCCCAAGAGAGAAAGATGGAAGTGGCAGAAATGAGAATATTAAGATGGATGAGTGGAGTTACAAGACATGTGCAGTGAAGAGGGGAGAACTACGTGGGGAAAAGAAAGGGAAACCTGGAAATTGAAGGGTCAAGAAAGAGAGGAAGATCAAAAATGAGATGGAAAGACAAGGTAGACGGGGATCTAAGAGAAAAAGCATTGGGTATTTATGGAAGAGAAGAATCCACCAAAGCAACGTTGACCCCACGTGCTGTGGGAAAAGGCTGAGATAAAGAAGCAGAAGAAGAAATATTTCACTCATTTTTGCACTGAGTGTTGCATACCACCAGAAGTTTGCATTTTTAAACGTTATATTCCTTTATTATATGTGTAATTAAAACTAAAATTATGAATGAATTTTGATCGCATTTTAGGTCCTTTTTCTTTACATTTTTGGACATTTCAGAGGTCGTCCTTTTTAGGCAATTTATAGGTCTTCAACTTCCGAACCCTACTTAGAATTAAGTGCTCAAAATTTGAACTTTCCTCCAGATCCACTTTCTCATGTGTAAGTAGCAACCTTTTGCCTCTACTGGGGGAAAATACAAGGGTTGGAACTTAAATAGTGGCAACACTGCTCTGGAGACGCTATGCAACGGAATCTAATATTGTCGCTGATAGCACACGTTGCTTACATACCTACTAGAGATGGGGAATCTGATTCTTTTAGAAGAACCGATTCATTTGAACCGAATCACTAAAATGATTCGTTCATCTGATTCGTTCATTTAGTTCGTTCACTCCAATACCACGTGACGGACAGCCAAAAGCGAAACCATGTGCTCAGATGAACCATTCCGTTTTCTTTATAACTGCTACTGCTTTACATGTTTACATGTTACAAGAAGTGAAATGTTCAAGGTATAATAATAATTGATAGCATTTTAAAAAGAGTAATATCCTTTTTAGAGGTTACTGTCGAGAAATGCTACACAACTGTCTGACTAATCCTTTCCAAACTTAAGTAGCTACCATTCGAAACTATACGAGAATCGAATTTGAAATTTATAGTAGTTATGAACATTTTTGTGGCCATGTTTCACACGTTAGTTCACAAGAACAAGAACATAAACGGGAACCTTGAAGTAAACTTAACCTAACATTTCGCAACGAGCTGCAAGTTGAGTGTATATTAAAGTTCCGAGAAGTGTGTGACTTGAAACTACGTGATAATTTCTTATTAAAAAAACATTTTTTCCTGTAAGGTTAGCTTAGAGTATTTGACTTGTGGACAGGACTTTTAGTTCAGGTTAAATAAAAAATAACAGAGTCGTTCTTCACAAGTAGTCATTGATTCAAAAATGGTGGATACCCGATTTGGCGATATGAATCAGAACGAACGAGGAACCAAGGAACGAGTTGCGGCTGCCATCTCTCGATTCAAATTTCGATTCACAAACGAGTCGATTCATTTCGTTCACTGAATCATGATTCAATCGTTCAGTGCTATGATTCGTTCCTTTTGAATCACTCGTTCAGAATCTCCCCATCTCTAATACCTACCTTACCTCAGAGCAAAATGGACTCGCCCTTCCCACATCACCCGCGTGCGCAAAAAGCGAGAGAAACACAGTCACTTGTGTCTAACGTAACGTTGTCACTATGTTTTCCAAACAGGAACAACGGAGTTGGATCAAGATTGAATGTGCCAGAGGTCGTACAGCACGACAGTGTCATCAAGGTCTTCAAGAGGCTTGCGGGGAATCTGCATTGCTTTACAGAACAGTGGCACGTTGGGTAAAAGCCTTCAACGATGGTCGGCAAACTGTGGCGGACATTCATCGAGCAAGTCCGCCCTACGAACATCAGTGAAGAAGTGCATGTTGTTGCCGCGTTACTGGACAGTGATCGAAAGTAGACGATTCGTGAGCTCAGAACTGCTGTAGAGATTCGACAGGCAGTAGACCGCTCCATTCGCACCATCAACAGAACAGGCTCTGCTAAAGGTATGCTACGACTTCCACATCGCTGGCAACGGGTTATACACAACGCTGGTGACCACATTGAAGAACAGTAAAGGTTGCTAACATGCAACTCTTTTGTATCTGTTGTAAATAAATAGTTGCCACTACTTAAGTTCCAACCTACGTACAACTGTAAGGGTAAAAATTGCTGCCGATTCAACATCGACTGTCACTATAACTTTGACCCAAACACTATGATACACAGAACAATAATGCGAGAAAGCGGGGCTAGCGAGTGGGAAGGATGGTCCTGCGGAATTTCCCGTTGTTATTGCAGCGGCCATTGCCTCCGGGGAGGGAACCAGGGGCAGTGGGTAGCGACTGTCAGAAATTTTAAACTAGTGGCGAATGACATGTATTCTTCATATCCAGGGGTTTAACGTAGTACTAACATGTCGAAGGTTTTCGACGACCCAACAATGGGAAACCAGGGAAAACTATCTTCAGGGATGCCGACGGTGGGATTCAAACCCTTCCAATGGTATTTCCGTCCAGGAGATAATAGCAATGGGGATTTTCTGCTTGCGAAGTACTCTCAGTTCAATCAAAATCGACTTTCAAACTAAGTGTTACATACATATAGTACGCGTTGAAGAAATATTTAGTATAGAAAAAAAATGGCCAACCGGACACCAGTAAGATCCGAACTCACATCCTCAGGATTTCGCGTCGGTTGTTCTATCATCGAGCTATGGTGGCGTAGATGAAATGAAGTGGCGTATGGCTTTAGTGCCGACAGTGTCGGAGGACAAGTTCGGCTCGCCAGATGCAGATTTTTGATTTGAAGCCCGTAGGCGACCAGCGCGTCGTGATGATGAAGATGACGCATACACCCATCCCCCGTGTCAGCGAAATTAACCAATTATGGTTAGAATTCCCGACCCTGCCGGGAATCGAAGCCGGGACCCCTGTAACCAAAGGTCAGCACGCTAATCATTTAGCCATGGAGCCAGACTTGGCGTAGGTTATATATTTTTTCTGTTCGAAAGGATCTTAGCTACAGGTCTGGCATTACTGCCATCACACTGTAGAGTGCGTGCAAGTCGCCCGTTGTGGGCCAAGTCAGAGACGTGTTACGTCCATATAGTACGTGTTGATGAGTTCTTAAGTACAGAACAAAAATGGCCAACCGGACACCAGTGGGATCCGAATCCACATAAGAGGACCTAATTGGGAACATGCATCATTTTCAAAAATATTTTTTTTGAAAAGTACACCAATGAAATAGTACGTAAACGTATTACATTGTGGTGTGTTGCCTTGTTTTCTACCATTAAAAAAATATTTAATAGTGCCTTTCCGCAAGGCGAGTGAAACGGCCTCTGACGTAAGCGGCGCGCTGTGACGTCACGATCCAGTACCGCATGGAGCTCTATCAGCCGTTGTGCATCAGCCGTTGCTAAAAGCCGATTGTTTATTATTCACGATCGCGAATAACTTCGAAATGACAGAAGAAAGGTTCGAAACAGCACAGTCAAACAATCTACCCTGTGTAGATGTCATCATTCTTGAAAAATAGTGACTTTTGTGGCCGCAGAAATTCGCGGATAACAAGCAAGTTTGTAAGTGGCGTCTTTTATATACGTGCAATGTACTGTAACCCATAGTATTAGGATAACAACGAACCTGGATAGATATCACATCACTTTCAACATTTCCTTCTAGACTGATTCCCCTATTAAAGAAGAACATTACATTTTCGGGCTTTCAGCATTAGTAAAGTAAGAAATCGGATTTCAGCACTAACATAAACATATAGGTAGCATTATAGTACTAGTCCGCTTCTGTGGTGTAGTGGTTAATGTGTGCCACTCCCGGAGGCCCGGTTTCGATTCCCGGCTCTGCCATGAAAGTTGAAAACAAATAGTACGAGGACTGGAACGGGGTCTACTCAGCCTCGGGAGGTCAACTGAGTAGAAGGGTTTCGAATCCCACCTCAGCCATCCTCGAAGTGGTTTTTCGTATTTTCCTACTTCTCCTCCAGGCACCTAAGGCCACGGCCGTTTCCTTCCCTCTTCCTTGTCTATCCCTTCCGATCCTCCCATCCTCCAACAAGGCCCCTGTTGAGCATAACAGGTGAGGCCGCCTGGGCGAGGTAATGGCCCTCCTCACCAGTTTCATCCCATACTCTAAGTCTCACGTTCCAGGACACTGCCCTTGAAGTGGTAGACGTGAAATCCCTCGCTGAGTCCGAGAGAAAACCAACCCTGAAGGATACACTGATTAAGAAAGAAAGAAAGAAAGAAAGAAAGAAAGAAAGATCATAGTACTATAGGGCTATAATCTATCATTCCCAAAAAATATATATATTTATGGTTGGGACAACTGGCCTACCCACTTCCGGGGCCCATGAAAGAGAATTAAATATCTTTGTGGAGGGAAAAAGTTAAACATGATAAAGATAAATATGACTTCATCTAGTTTTCACAAGTCGGGCTGAGTGGTTCAGACTGTTGAGGTGCTGGCCTTCTGACCCCAACTTAGCAGGTTCGATCCTGGTTCAGTCCGGTGGTAGTTGAAGGTGCTCAAATACGTCAACCTCGTGTCGGTAGATATACTGGCACGTAAAAGAACTCCTGCAGGACTAAATTCCTGCACATCGGCGTCTCCGAAAATCGTAGAAGTAGTTAGCGGGGCGTGAAGCCAATAACATTAATTACATTTGGCTTTTAACAAGCTGAGCATATCAGGAAAGAAAAGTGTCCCGGTGACATTTTAGTCGCTCAATACAGGAATGTCTTTGGGTGCTGCGACTTTTTTTTGCTTTACGTCACACCGTCACATATAGGTCTTATGGCGACGATGGGACAGGAAAGGCCTAGGAATGGGAACAAAGCGGCCGTGGCCTTAGGTACAGCCTCAGCACTTGCCTGGTGTGAAAATGGGAAACCACGGAAAACCATCTTCAGGGCTGCCGGCAGCGGGGTTCAAAACCCACTATCTCCCGGTTGCGAGCTCACAGCTGCGCGCTCCTAACCGCACGGCCAACTCGCGCGGTATTTTTACCCTTCGGTTTATTGACTTGGCTTGTATAACCTAAAACTTAGGCTAAGTTGGATAATATTTTAAACACCTACATCACTATTTTCACCTGTGTGCAATTATGTTATTTATTTCATTAATATTATGATAATTATTATAATTGAGCATTGTTAACTTATAAGACCCCAACAGACAAGCATTGGTTTTGTGTAGAGTTATACATTTGTTAAATTCACGTTGTTTCCTTTCATGATGTACACGCCTATTCTTTGTTACATTATAGAGTATTTAGATATAGCCTAAATTTCTTTACCAATTAAGTTCCTCAATAAAGACATACATAACTGTCCCATGCCAAGATATTTTGGTAGAAATAGAGCTGTCAAAATGGTTCATAACCCCTTTGATTTATTATCTTGACATGGATCACCCAAAACATAGGTTAGGTTTGGAGAATACTTTAATAATCTGCATTATTTAATGCACTGTTTTTTACTTTCATATTCCAAGATGTAATTGAAGCATTTAAATAAAGCATCATACATTAAAATTTAAAGTTTTACCACTAGAACAGCTGACATGGAAAAGTGATTTGAAAATTCAAACAAATTCATCTTACGTTAAAATCTTTTAAAAAAAATAAACTGTAGACTTTTCCGATATATCACCAGCATTTCTCCGGCTCGCTAAAATCCATTTCTCCCTAGTTTTAGCGTCTTTGGAACATTTATAAACAATTTGTTTGGTATGGTATGCGATGGTGCACATCGGAACTCTACACCATTTATAAGTTTTCTGCCTCACTGTCTGCGCAGGATTCATTTTAATTCTAAAATATACCACTCAGATTATTATCCAATGTATAGACCTCGAATTTAACCATACTAGACACTAACGTAAAGTAGAAATACGCGAGGTGTATCCTGCTTCTCACAGCACACTATGTGTTACTTCGTCTGCTAATTCAGTCAACCTGTACGATGACGTCAGACCAATGAGATCGCGTGCTTGCGTGACGTGACATTTTCGTAGATTTTTATCACATTTGGAGTTATTTGTACATTCTGATCACATTTTTGAATTCTGCATGAAATTTTGAATCAGATTAGCATATTTTTAATTAAAACCCCGGATCATGCATGTTCCCTATTGGCTGAAGGTCGATTTCGGTAACAATGCGATCGTGAACATTCAATATTCATTGTTAGTTCGCATTAATAGCTGCAAAATGTCGCTAGCTGAATGTTTCTAGGGTCGAGAAGACCGGGTTAAGGGATGACGAAGTCGCGGCCATCGACCTCAAACTTGAAAGTTCGTGGATAGTTGAAGGAGCGGGGTTTTTTTTGGGGGGGGGGGGAAGATGTGTTGTGCCAACAAGTGGTGTTCGGAGGCCGTGGGCCCGCGAGGAGCTCTGAGGTGGGCAGAGCCTCCCCCGCCCCGCACTGATGGGATAATCACCAGCATCCTCATTAGCCGAGCCGGCCTCCGCCCAGCTCTCTCCCTGAGGCCCGCGACACCCCACATACTCACACGAGCACTCTCACAAGGAAAGTTTTTTTTTTTTTTTTTTTTTTTTTTTAAGTGTCAACAGCACTCAAATCACAGAAATCAATCTGTTCATGAAGAGAAAAAAAAGTTGAAAAAGCAAAGTCATCTCCGCACAGGCCATGGAGGCCCTTGGAGGGGTGGAAGATAAAGGATCCCGCTATCCGTAACATGGGCACGTGGTGGAGTAGAGTGGTTAGCTCTGCGCCCGGCCGTCTTTGCCCCCAAGAATTAACATGGTAGTCATTTTTGGCGTAGGCTGAGTGAACCTCACGGCCATCTGCACCGCCAGAAGTGGACATTTGAAAATCCACGGCCTGTTTCCAGTCATTCGGCTGGGTCAGGGATGGAATGAATGAAGCCCCCATCTAATATCGAGGATAGACAGTGAGCCGGCTGCCGAACCCTGTCACACTCCTTTGGGGCAATAATTAATGACTGACTGACTGAGGAAATGAAATGATATTGGAGAGTGTTTCTAGAATGAATGATGAATGACAAAGGAAAACCGGAATACCCGGAGAAAAACCTGCCCCGCCACCGCTTTATCCAGCACTAATCTCACATGGAGTGACCGGGATTTGAACCACGGAACCCAGTGGTGAGAGACCGGCGCCCTGCTGCCTGAGCCACGGAGGCTCTCGGAAGTGGACATTTCTTAAATATTTCGACTTCCTGACGGGAACCGAACCCACGTCCTTACGGGTGAACCGAGCAGGCCTGTTTGAAAGAGGATGAGCCAAGAACAACTACCAGGATCAGAACCGGAAAATCTGTGGGACACTTTAAAACGGAGGACTTTTCAGGGCTGCCGATGATGCGTGTCGAATATGCGATCTACAGAATGCAAGCTACATCTAAAACTCATTCGGTTCACAGTAATACAGTTTCATTTTCCCTTCGCTGAAGCTTTTTCGATTACACTCACCTTAACAACACTATAATAAAATCTACACTTCCTCGTACGGTATCGTGTCCCTTTAAGCGTCGCTAATAGTATGAGATTTTATTTCCACCGAAAGCGATATTCTTATCTGCGAGCAAGCCATGTTCATGCTTAGCCATATATGAGTAACGTGTAGTAAAGAGAATAAGTGTTGTGTAGGAAAACGACAGCTGACTAATGTTTGCCGCACGCGGCGACGAATTTCATTGGTTGCGACAAGCAAAGAGTTGCATGGAAGATACTTCTATTTCCATTTTGGAACCAATATTGAAACTTTAAATGACGTTTAGCTAAGCACCGGGTGAATATTGTTTATGCAATGGAAGATCGTGCTCGACTCAGACGTTGTTTTAGGTAGACGTTGCTTCATTATCTGTCGCAAACGGGAAGACAACATATCCGTGTCGTGAATGTGCTCTCGTACAGGAGCTCACAAAAATAACTGCTGATCCTGACTTTGCTGCCCATGAACATCCTACAATTAAAAACAAATTTTACAGTAAAATGAAAAAGAAATTAAGGAGAAAAAGCCAGCCCCCTGGAAACTAAATTCCTAAATTCGGCAATAGCTAAACCTAACCTATCCTAAATCGAATTCGAATTTTGGTCTGGGAAATTTAATCAAATTTCAATTTCTTGTTATAAGTTGATCGTGTAACGTGTTTTCTTATTCTTCGTGGTGCACCTTGTCGCCAGCTATTGTACAATGGGCTGATAAAAGCAGCGGTAGTTGTCATTCAACAACAATGAGCAGAGAATGGGTGATTCATAGGCTTTTATCTTTGGTTGAAGTGCAGGGGAGAGATGAGGCTCCCGGCAGGGCGCCATTCTGACGGCAAACAGCAAACCTGTACAGCGCCTCTGTGCAAACAATATTATTTACCTACAGAACAGTGGCGGTGCGTTCAGTGAACCCCCAACATAGCAAAGTGTCAGTAAAATGGTTTAACAAGTGTCTATTCCTTTAACTAGCTCTGTAAATTCGCGCATTTAGCGATGATTTTGACAACACTCGGATGCTCTATGGAAACAGCGAAGAGGTTCAATTTCAGGACTGAGGACGCGGGGCTGTGGGACGTAAGGATGGTGAGGAAGGCGAGGGGCTATGAGAAGCAGGGAAAACGTGGCCCAGCGATGGACACGATCAGCCCCGAAATTAGCCGAAGCGCTGGTAGAGCGCGCGGTTAATATTTGCCGTATGTTTTGAAGTGATTTTAATTTCACAATTTTGCGGTTCTGATGTAATTAACCGCAATGAACCAGAATATTTTGGTAACTATGATTTGTATAGCATCAATAGGCTTACGCAACCTAAGTTCATGTACTGTAATTATTGAAATTTTTAATTAGTAAGGAAAGGGGCTCAAATTCCGTCCCCGCAACTTATTTCGTCCCCTAGGGATTTCCACTTTGCACGGTTCGGGGTTGGTACCTAATGTCTAGCCGCGCGCACACGCGTAGCCTCATCACATTGTCTTCTGAGAGTTGGTTGCGTGCACCACGTTTATTTTCCGTGTACAAGGAAGATCCGTTTTTCATGTTGAGCTGAGTTAGTGCAGCATACAAATTAAGAGCCTGCTATTCCTACAGTGAGCACTCATATGTGTATGAAATAGTGGATTGCATTTCAGTCGTCCTGGCGTGTAATAGCTACAGTGAAGTGATTGGCGTGAGTTCCTGTAGCGGCCATTAATTTTAAAAAATCAGGGTATGTTCGTAATTTCGTCCCCTTCATTTTATATATTATTTATGAAGTTTATTACTATTTTAGGATGGGAAAACACAATCAGAGTGATAACGAGGCTATGAAAGAGACTATTAAGGCAGTAAGTGACAAGATAGTGGGTTACAAACTTACAAGCGCTTAAAATCCCACGAGCAACGCTGAAATACTAATACCAAGAAACATTTTTCATAAATGGCCTTCAAGTAATTCATTACAGGGAAAGTGTTTGGTAAGGTCAGGAAGGAATAATATATTAAAATTAAGCGTCCTTCTAATAAATTTGGTGGGGGACGAAATTACGAACACATTTGGGTAGTCTGGTTTTTGCAGTGTTTAATATTGACTACCTTACGTTATAACAGTTTCACTGTAACTTGCCCGTAATTGGAGAATATATTCAGTAATATATAGACCTTGTTCATAATATTCCTGAATTTCTGCAAGTCCAAATCTGCTGAGGGGACGAAATATGGGATCCCTACCTTAATTCTTTTTCTTCTTTTCCTACCGTTTTTCCCACCTGTGCGGTCGCGGTTGCGAATTGCTTTGCACATGTGTAACTGACCCTGTTTTACGGCCGGATGCCTTTCCTGACACCAACGCTCTATGGAGTGATGTAATTACTATTGCGTGTTTCTGTGGTGGTTGGTAGTGTAGTACGGGAATCGAAACCCGGAACCCTCTGAACCGAAGGCCAGTACGCTGACCATTCAGGCAACGAGTCGGACGATCCCTACCTTAATATGATGAAAAAAAAAGCAAAATACGTCAAGACATAAATAACAACAGTCTGCCAAATACGTTCTTGAAGAAGTTATTCCTACGCAAGCAACGTCTTCAAAATCAGAGGAAACTGGACCAGTTTTAAGAAATAGCACTTCATATATTCTCTCCTTCATTCCTCAACGTTTTTAGTAACTTCGAGCTGCAGCCGTGTGCCTTCAAAGAAAAGTAGCTTTACTGATCAAGTAATGTCACTATTTTATATCCACGTAAACATCAAGTAACAAGAGGTCTGAGCACGTTATTTTCCAAACCAGTGAATGCCAAATGTCTTTTTCCACGCGCCGTCAATGCTAGAGACATACTGTAAAGTAGCTAAATTACCCGTTCTTCGTATGGATTTATGAGCGAGCATTAAAGTGATTAATGACGCAAAATAAAATATGAATTATAAACTCATAAAATCATAAACTACCGGGCGAGTTGGCTGTGCGGTTAGAGGCGCGCGGGTGTGAGCTTACATCCGGGAGATAGTGGGTTCGAATCCCACTGTCGGCAGCCCTGAAGAAGGTTTTTTCGTAGTTTCCAATTTACACACCAGGCAAATGCTGGGGCTGTACCTTAATTAAGGCCACGGCCGCTTCCTTCCAACTCCTAGGCCTTTCCTATGGATCTCTTTAGACTGCAACGTTAAGCCCTAGCGAGCAGGCGCTCGCACCGCCTTCCGTCTGAGACGTACACAAGGCCCGTCCGCAATACGCAGTAGACAGTATAGAGTGAATTATGTTACAATGAATTATACCGAATTCACTACTAGTTTAACGGTGAATACATTACCAGGATGGGTTGTGCCCTCGAGAAAACTGATTCTAATTAGTCTCTGCTGAATAACGTCCAGCCAACTTGACGCGCTGGAGTGGGAGGAGAATAGCATCTGTACTTAAAAGAATCCATCTCTTTTCTGAATTGTGCGACCTGAAGCAATAAAAAAGGACTTATTTTAAAGACATCTCTGTAGAAAAATTCAACTCACGCCGTATGTTTCTAACCCGAGAGAGAGGCGACATTTTTCCGAAAGATTTAGGCAGAAGCAAGATTTCAACGCGCGTTATTGCAGCTAATTCTCCGCTAAACTGATGTTCAAATATACTACCAAAGTTTGCACATTCCTATCGTCCATCTCTGCCCCACAGGAAATACTAGTACATGTTGTTCTATGTTTTGGGCTGTTCAAGAGAATAATACGGTCACTCGTTGAGAGCTTGAATTGATGTATCTCCAAACCTTCATAGCGGTAAAACATTTGTTAGAATAGGAACAGTTCATAGACTTTTGAGGAGCGGAAGATACTGAAGTGTTTAAAATACGGTGGAGAAAACTTTGCACTAGAACTTACATTCTCAACCTCGTGGTCGCGAATACCATGGTACTCTTAAAATGACATTGAGTATAGTCGGTATGCTAGTTTTTCAAGTGCCCGCTAGCATAATGGCTTGTTCGGCCCCGGGTTCGATTCGCGGCTGGATCAGGGGTTTTTAATTTTACATTATTATTATCCCTGGCCTGGGGACGTTCCTTTCCTCACATTCAACACTCTACACTTCCTCTATTCCAATTACATGCAGGTTCGTATCACATGGTGCAAGTAGGGGTAAAAGATCTCTATAGGTCGACGCCCCGAACAAATAGCATTTTAAAAAAAGCGTAATGGCTTTGTGTAATTTAAACTTCGTTGTACGACCAGGGTGGTGGTGTTTTTATTCATCCATTATAATAGTTTGGCTAGCAACTTAAGACCCCTTAACACGAAGTTGATAGGGATTCTTGTATTTTGAAGACAACAGTAGTTCAGAAAAATGAAGGCTATTGAAGAGAATAATATGGCTGCTCGTCCAGAACATTATTCGATAGATCTCCAGCCCTCTATAGCACTGAAATATTTGCTAAGAAAAGGAAAAATTCATAGAGTTTTCACGAGGGGAAGATACTTAAGGGTATTAAATACTGCGGAGTGTTTATCTCAAATTTATGATCATCTACCTATGTGAGAAAGCTTCGTAACTTATGAAGAATCTCAAGAAAGCAGGATCACGATTAACTGATTCACACCTGCAGAACTGTTCATGTGTAGCTACAAGAGACTTCACCCTGTACATCACCTGAATTCCGAGATATATTTTTAAAAAATCATTAATCTGGAGAATGAAAAAATAATTAAAGTTACTTGATTTGATGATGATCGTAGACACACGTGAGTGGTGCCCACAATTTAAAAGAAGTTGACGACCCAAGCACTAGGGTTTTTTCATAGTGGTGGACCATCGTGTAATTTTCTTTAGGACAACAAACAACAGGATCAAATCGTAACATGTTGGTAGACCTGTAAGAACATAAAATGAACTTTAAAGTAAAAGGAGGCTGTTGTACTCACCTAGAGAGCTCTCAGGGTCGGACAGGTCGCTGAGGGACGGCACCTTCTGCATGGATCCCAAGGAACGGCTGCATGTGGCAGGCACACAAGAGTCGTCGGGACGCTCCTGCTTGATCATCAGCATGACGCCACTCGCGTCGCACTTCTGAAATTCAGAGATGCAACAGTAAATATTCTGTAGTAGAACGGATGTCACAAGTCACCCTTCCACATACTTTTGAACGAAAAGGAGTGCTGAGAAAGGAAAGTATCGCTGCAAAAACAAGGCTTAGGCCTTTGGAGGAATAAGAAGAATATGCACAAATGTAATATAAAAATTAATACACTGTCGTTTTACCTAGGGAGCATCCGCGTAGATATGGCTGATCCTACGAGAAATTGAGCCCAGAGAGTTTCATCGACGTGGCAGGGAATCCAACCCGGATCCCTCTGAACCGGAGGCTACATTCAACCAAAGAGACATATTATTATTATTATTATTATTATTATTATTATTATTATATGATAAGGCGTGGTCAATAATATTCCGTTTCAGGGCGTTGCTGCAGTGGACATTCAACGTAGGACGACTCTGATGCGAGTATATAATCACGGACATGTAGGCAAAGGGATTAGTGTGGAAGTCTTGTCTTGCCGAGGAGAGTGCGTTAAATGCGGTCACGTGAACTATGGCGATGTTACTACCAAATGCGTCCAAACAGGACCAACGTGCTGTTATTCTGTTCTTGGCTGCCGAAGGAGAAATACCGGTGGACATCCATCGGAGAATGAAGATTGTGTATGGGGCAGCATGTCTGTCGAAAACCACCGTTGTGAAATGGTGCAACAAGTTCCGTTTCGACACAAGACGCCGGTCGATATGGGAGGCCAGTCTCATCCACTACGGGCAGCAACAAGCGGGCGGTACGCCAACTCAAGTGGGAGACACTCGAGCAACCGCTCTATAGTCCTGACGTCTCCCCATGCTATTATCACTCTTTCGGTCGCCTCAAAAAGGCCTTGAGGATTCGACGCATCCCGTCAGACAAGGCTGTACAGCAGGCGGTTACGGAATGCTTCACGCAGCAGGACACGGGAGTTTTACCACACGGGAATCTTCAACCTGGTACGTCGGTGGGATGAGTGCCTCAACGCTCACGGCGATTTTGCATGACTGGCATCCCGATTGAGGATAGTACAGCAGTCGAACGGAAACTTTTTGATCGCACCTTGTATTTAACATATAGATGTTTATTAAAAACAGCTTTGTCCAAATCGTTCGGCCGTTCTACGGGATCGATTTGCCGTATTCTTCTTTTATTCTCTCCGGAATTACCTCCCAGTGAATTATCAGACATGGATATGTCTCCAAGTTCTGTAATCCTTAAGTCAAATCACTAAATGGTTGCACTTAGCGGGTTGCATAGTCAAGGAGCAATATCTTTACGTAAAATATCGGTGAAGGTAAATAATTAAAAAATGACAGGCGTCTATAGGCAACCTTGCAATACATATCCGAAGAGAAACTCTGTGGGGGTAAGACATCCCTGGCACACCGAGGACATTTTTAAGTCGTCCTCGTCTTGAGAGCAACTAACGGAGCTCCGGCCACTGCACATCCTACGTAAGCGCCTATCTATACACTTATGTAGGCACCTACCCATGCAAGCCACCTCAAAAATCGCCGTCAGTGTGTCAAAGTAAATAATAGCAGATCTGAGTGGCTTAACAAACCCCTCGGTGTCCCCCAAGGGTCTGTACTTGGACCATTGCTGTTTGCAATTTACATACATGATGTTGCCAAATCGATTACACATTGCAAGTATCATCTTTATGCTGATGATCTGCAGATCTACTACCACTCAAGAACTGATAAAATTCAGAGTGCTGTAGAAAAAGTTAATGCTGATTTAAGTCTCATAAGTAATTTTGCATTGAGTAACAATCTCAAAATTAATCCTCTTAAAACGCAAGCAATAATCATTGGTACTTCAAAAAACTTACACGTCTTAAAACAATACGAAATTCCTCCTGTAGCACTAAACAATACCATTATTCCATTTAGTGAAACAGTTATGAATCTTTGTGTGGCTATAAGCGAAACATTGAACTGGTCGCAACATGTGATGAAAGTGTGCCAAAAGGTATATCAAAGCCTGCATCTTCTGAAGCGGTTTAAAAATATATTTCCTCGGTCCTTGAAAATAAAGCTCATTCAATCGCTCTTGTTTCCAATTCTCGAATACTGTGATACAGTTTTTATTGGTATCAATAACGAGCAAAGCATGAGACTGCAACGTGCCCAAAATGCATGCATCAGGTATGCATTCGACATACAACCATACGCCCATGTATCCCCATTCTATACACAATTATCTTGGTTACGACTGAATGACAGACGTAGACTTCACGCAACTACTTTGGTGTATCAAGTGCTTTCTGAAAACACTCCTCCTTACCTATCCACCAGATTTCGCTACCATAGTTCCCTGCACCTGTTCAATACCCGGTCAGGCTGTACGCTAGAAATTCCTGTGCATCGAACCGCAACCTACAACAGATCATTCACTATCACCGCCACGAGCTGGTGGAATGAACTCCCCAATGACATCAGGGAAGCTAAATCTAAGACAAAATTTAAAATCCTTTGCCAGCGTCATCTTTTAAACACTTCCAGTCTTTCTTGAGTGTGAATGGGATGCATGAATGAGAGTGAATATGGTTGTTTATTGCAATGTGTTCCTTTATATAATTTAGTTATACTTTACTCACCTTAGTTTAGTTAGTGATACTTTAGTTGCTTTAGTTATACTTTAGGTTGTAAAGATTTCATATGTTTAAATTTTATGTAAAATATACATTGTATATACATGAAGTGGTTAAGTGTAAGAAAGGGCCGGGAGCCCTAACTTCGCCACAATAAAGACGCTTTAATAATAATAATAGTAATAATGTAGGCACCTACCCATGCAAGCCACCTTTGGTGCGGACGTAGCCTCAGAGTGGATGGAAGGGCTCGACTTCCTTACATGAAATACTGTATTCTTGTTATTGTAATATATTCAACTGTATATATGTTTTTATGCCATACACTAAATAATAATAAAAATGTCTGAAGAGTCTTCATGCAGCCTGCCTTTTAACACTAATCAGAAGAAAAATGGAAGAGAATGAGGAGAAATGGGCACAAAGGGTGTGAGAATGAAACGATCCCTAGACCACGCAAACATACTACCAATGGGGCCGGAAAAGAACAAGAGTTGGCCGCAGGAATTCGCTTAAGAAAGACAAAAGAGAAGAGCTGGCACAAGTGGAAATAATTCCACACTCAGCTAGGAGCCTCGTGATTGCCAACCAAACCCTGAAGTCACCTCTTCCAACAGATAGGGGTTACTGTCGCTGTTTTCAATCGCCTTCACACACAAAGGCGGGAATTTTCTTACCACTATGGAGAAATCCCCGAGACTTCAGTGGAGAAACAGAAACGAAAACAGGAGGGGGAAAAATCAGGCAGTTCAATTAAATTTTCAAAATCTCCCAGCCTCAATTAACAGCGGGATTAAACATGAACCCTACACAAAAGGGGCATAAAAAATATTGTAATTCAGTGTCACGCAAAAACTTCCCCTTCAAAAAATTACCTCTTAAATAGAATAATTGGTTGGCGTGAGAGTGGGGGCACGCGATGACAGGATTGCAGGTGCCGTTCGTGCTTCACGCAGATTGCATTGTGTCCAGGCGTGGCAGCGATAGTTGGTTATCTCTGGCACTTAGTGTTACATCCACCCAATGTTGAAGAAGTAGCAGCAAAAGACAGACCTTCGTCAAGGTCATCCCTGGCTATTTCCACGGACCAAGACACGTCTAACCTTCTGCGAGTCAGATCATTTTGCAGGTTCCGCTGCATAAATCGTCAAGATATACTGTATATGTATCACTACCTTATATTACGGTTTACGGACACGTCTAGGTGCCGGAAGTTTGTCCCGCAGGAGTTCTACGTGCGTATAAATCAACCGACAACTTTCATTTACAAGTTGCTTTACGTCGCATCGACACAGATAGGTCTTATGGCGACGATGGGACAGGGAAGGGCTAAGAGTGGGAAGGAAGCGGCCGTGGTCTTAAGTAAAGTACAGCCCCAGCATTTAGCTGGTGTGAAAATGGGAAACCACGGAAAACTGTCTTCAGGGCTGCCGACAGTGAGGTTCGAACCCACTATCTCCCGAATACTGGATACTGGCCGCACTTAAGCGACGGCAGCTATCGAGCTCGGTACAACTTTCATTAAGCACAATTTTTGATGCTGCTGATATTAAGAGAGAACTTGGTTTTGGACACCTTAACATTGGTACGCCACTGTAAACTAATAAAATATTGTTTCGTTATGCCCATTCATAGAACGCGTTGGAACTTCATTTGGCTTGATGACTTTCGCCTTCCTATTCTTCCAAAATCTCTATATGAACGCATTGTGTTGCCTCTTCCGTTCTTCTGACCACTTTGTATTCGTCATGCTGCTAGTTTTCACCACAAATGTGTGATTATATACTGAGGTCCTGAAGACTTCGCAATTTCTCATGATGTTTTCCCCGATATTCAATTCTTTCACGTCTTCTCTAGTTTCCTCCTGCCAATTCATTCCCTTATTTTGGGAATTCATTAGATTGAATGTATTTCTTGTGAGTCTCCTTATTTGAGCCCGGATGTTTATGCAGTAATAGGTTAGAATGCAAACTTACTGAAGCGAGTAATAAGTAGAGTCTACCCACACGACGGTAATGCTATGAGGTTTACAGAAACATTAGGGTTTCGGACCATTAGAACCCCTAGAATTGATGTTATTCCCACTGCATTACGTTAGAGCGGACTAGTAACAAAATTACTTAGTAGGAAATGTCGACTAGTCCGTTCTAACGTAATATAGTGGGAGTAACATACATTCAAGGGGTTCTAATGGGCCGAACTCCTAATTTTTATGGAAACCTCATGGCATTACCGTCGTGCGGGTAGACTCTACTTATTACTCGCTTCAGTAAGTTGCATGCTAACCTAATACTGCATAAACATCCGGGCCCTACTAATTACCATCCATTCTAAAAATGTGTCCAAAAAATGTCTAACGTCTCCTCCGTACAGCACTGATGAAACTATCTGTGTGACTACAGAGGTCTGGAGTTCGCCTTCTGATCCAAATTCCATTCTCTTGTGTGGGGCCGAAAATTTTCAGAAGAATTTTACGTTGTTTTTCTATATCTACAATTTTAGAATGACCTCCTAAAGTTAAGTTTTCTGATACATATAGAGCTTCCGGTAGGACAACTGTTTTGTAATGTTCCAATTTAGCATTACGTGACATTACTCGTTTATTGTAGTGATCCCATGTCAGTCTAAATGCCCTCAAAAGTTTAGAGGCTCTTTCTGTATTGGCCAAACTGTGTAATCCCGAAAGAAGAATTATTTTTTCAAGATATTTAAAAATGATGCCTGCGAAATTGTCCCATATGCCGTTTCAATTTTATCTTTCTTGCACTTTTGCTGAACATTCTGGATATACTAATCAATTATTATTATTATTATTATTATTATTATTATTATATTATTATTATTATTATTATTATTATTATTATTATTTCGGCGACGCTAGGATGGGAAAGAAGTGGCCATAGCCATAAGATGCAGTCCTAGCATTTTTCTGGTATGAAAATGGAAAACCACGAAAAACCATCTTCAGGGCTGCCGACGGCGAGATTCGAACTCGCAGCTGCGTGACCCTAACCGCTAGCCCAAATGGCTCTATACTAATCAGATAACTTACAGCTTCAAGCACTCCTCGGATATCACTGAACTTTAATGCCGATTTCCCGTGATGTCGAGAGAAACTTCAAGACAGGGAGAAAGAAATTGAACCGAGCTTACTTTCGACTTGGTACACCTAATCGGAGAATAATACTAAGCACGGGGCCAAAATCTGAAGTGTGCAGACTAAATTATATTTATATAAATCAATAGATTCTTTTTAAAGGGCGTAACTCACTATTTGATCTACTTTCTGTTTTTACGCCTTTCGGAAACTTTAAATATACACCTACCCAATCCTTTAAAATCTGTGTTTCATGCCTCAGGTTGAGTGAGGACTGAGGGTCAAAGACGGCAGTTTGTTTTAAAAGGGCATATCTCATTTACTTTCTCTTTGAAGAGAAAAATCAAACCCAGAAACGAAAAAGATATCTTCTTAATCAGTACCCTTTACCATTATTTACTCCCATGAAAGGAGAGGTTACATCAAGGTGAATCCTACAGTATGCACTATCATTAACCAAACTCTCTTCGTGCTTCTTACATAATGGACACAACTACAAACATCATCGCCGACGCACTCAACTGGAAAAGTTTACGTTAAAAAAAATCAAAGATGCAAAACATCCAATTCCAATTTCAGATTTATCTAATAAGGTAGGTAAGGGTTATTCTGCCCGAAGGCAGGTCCGAACCTCCGCAGAGGTGTTCCTGAGCCGGAGTTTACGTGCGGTAGGGTGGCCAGTTCCTTTCCGCTCCTCCATTCCCTTATCCCCCACCAACAGCGCGTGGCAATACATCCAAATCTTGACCACGCCCAATGTTGCTTAACTTCGGAGATCTCACGGGATCCGGTGCTTCAACACGGCTACGGCCGTTGGCGAGGTGTTTGTAAAACAGTTGGCAACAGGGGCGTCCGATTTCTCGACCAGAACATACCCTGAACATCTGTGCTGACAAAGAAAGGAGTAACGATCTATAGGCTACAGCTTGCTTGTACGTCACAGCCGTTTCCCAAGTGGCTGATCGACACTCAACCAACACCTACCAAATGTCGCAGGTCATTCTGGAGTAACCGCGTGCACCGCTTGGCGAGCACCAGGTGTACAGCAGCCAAGACACACTTCCGTGTGTGAACGCCGCCTGCGTTGCTCCTTTATCACCAATACCATCGCGTCTGACTCTCAGTTTCACTAAACCAGATTCTTCACGATGAGTCAGTGATGCCAACCTCATCTACAAGTCCCTAAATCTAGAGCAGGGGTCTGCAAATTATTGGACCCTGAGGGCCACATATGGAATCACGGTCTCGGTCTCAGACAGCAGACAATGCTATGAACGGGATGAAAAGTCAGGTTGTAAGTTTCACGAAGAGGAGAAGTCCTCTCAGTTTTAATTACTGTGTTCATGGTGTGAAAGTACCTGATGGGGAACACTGAAAGTGTGTTTATTCTCTCCAGCTATAGACAGTCTCGTGAAAAGGTAAGGATTTTCGAGTAAAACAAGAATATTACAGCTCCTGTCAAACTCAGGAGATCGGTCTCAACGATCAGGACAGCGGGAGAAAGGAGTAAGATCAGGAGAGTTGGTAAGCTGCTCCTGTGGATCCGTGGCAGATTGATGGGCTCCGAATTCCAAAAACGCGGGTTCAAACCTGGAAGATTTAGTCAGCTATTTGAAGGGCAGAAGGGAAGTCCATTAGGCCTACCATGTCTGTAGAGACAACTACTGTCGTGGAAAAAAGTATAGACGCCCAAGGTTATACGCTAATAAAGTTTGTATCCTTTGTTCCACATAGAAAAAAGCTACACCAAAATTTACCTTATTTTATTCCAGTTTAATTATGTGGAGTAGAATTTTTTTATCGTATCCAGTTAAAATTTTAATGCAGGTTGAACAAAAAAGTTCCAGTATTTTTTCATTTCCAACAGAGAGCTCACTTTGAAAATTGTTAACTTAAAAGTCTTGATCTGATCGTTACCAAACTATAATATGTTCTAAATCAACTAATTTTTGACCCTATGCCAAGTTTTTATTTCATATGATATTTGTGAAAAAAGTTGTAAATTTTGTGAAACGACATTTTCTCATTACTGGGTGATCATAGCTGTAAACAGTTCGGCTTGTTATGAAGCTCTTGAGAATGTCAACTAAAATCAAAACTGTGTTTGCCTGCATGCAATTGTTGATTTTATATTGATTTATATTTAATTGAGTGGTTGTCCATGGAATCCCTAGCGACGTTGCCGGATTGACATACTGGATATTCCGTGTTGTACAATAAGTGGATGTTCATTGTTTCGTCAGTTCTTTAGAACCTTCAGCTCACAAGATACGAGAATTTAGAGATAATACCAAGTGACTGTCCAGAAAACTCCCCTCATTAGTATTAACAATCATCATCTTATAGTCAAAGCAGTAATTAAGTAAGTGCACTTATTATTTAGGAGACAGTCCCACGTTGAAGGAGTCGCGTCCTGGCCTCATCTCCAGAGGTTCCGGCTTCGATTCCCGGCCAGTGCAGGAATTTTAATTCTGGACTGAGAGTTGAAACGGGGTCCACACAGCCTCACGAGCAGACCCCAGATTTTAAGGCAGTAATAGGTCAGAATGCAAAATTTGTTATTTTGGCTATGCGGTTACGGGCGCGCAGACGTGAGATTGCATCCGGGAAATAGTGGGTTCGAACTCCACTGTCGGCAGCTCTGAAGATGGTTTTCCGTGATTTCCAATTTTCACACCTTATATGAGGAAGCATCGTTTAACATGCTCTCCTATAATGACTCTAGGCCGTGCCCCAACAAATGTTTATGCAAAGATCATAGCATAACCGTTGTACAGGCTGGTGTACACTTATTACTCGCTTCAGAACGTTTTGAATTCCAACCTATTACTGCCTATATTTCCAGGCTCTATATACTCATGAGAACAACTGATTAGTTGATTGATGCGAGAGGCAGTGGACCCGGTTGCGGAAGCCAAGCAATGTGATTGAAGGTTTCGTGACGCTAACCGGGTGCACTCCAGTATCTGCAGGCCATCTGCCAGGGCAGCAATTGTCTTGGCAGACAAAGGCCTTTAATAAGCTGCTGTAACAATAAATGTTTATTTATTTATTTATTTATTTATTTATTGCCCGCCCTTCGGATTATCTTAATAGACCCACATGCCCTGAACTAAGCGTAGGTCTTTCATAACATCAACATTTCACTTGAAACGAATAAGAACAAATCTTCTCTAAAACAGCCATTGTACAGTCCAGCCAAAAATCATGTTCCTTATTCCTGGTATTTTTCCCAATCATTTGGGATCGGCACGGTGTTAGCATTAAGTCGAGTTTTACGGCCGGATGCCGTTCCTGACGGTAACCTTATGCGGAGAAATGTGTGTTTCTGTGGTGGTCGTTAAATGAAGATGTGTGTTAATAAGAATAAAAACACCCAGATTTCTAGCTAGAGAAATTAAACAGACCCGCCTAAACTCCTCGCCCTGACCGTGAGGCGAACCTGGGTCCCTAGGAGCCGAAGAGCACTACGACGAGCCGGAACAGTCCAGTCAATCCACTGAAGCTATTTCATTTCTATTGACAATCACGGCAAGTAGTTCATTGCGAATTGTGTGAGGTGACCCGTATGAGCCGCAGCTTTCTAATCTGCAGTATGTCGCAACAATCCGAGATGGGCATCTCCCCAAGGCAAGATGAGATCCCTTGCGAGATACAGTCTAATGACACAGCTGGCCGTAACAAGTTACCAAGTGGCGCTAGTCTGATGGCTACCTGAAGAGCTCGTCATCTCAATATACAGTCCAAACCGGTTATAACGACTCCAAACGACGGCCAATTTATCGGTCGTTATAGGCGACAGTCGCACAAACCGGTTTTTTTGTTGTTGCTAAAAATGTCACATCTCTTAAGTTTTATGCTGCACACTTACATGGTTAATATAAAGAGAATAAAATTCAAACTTTAAGAAAAAGCCATAAGTGAAATAAGTCAATACAGTACTTGTGGAGTATCGGCCCCGCGGTCCGGCTCCAAGGCTAAATGGTTAGCGTGCTGGCCTTTCCTCACAGGGGTCCCAAGGTCGATTTCCCACAGGGTCGGGAATTTTAACCTTAATTGGTTAATTTTGCTGGCACGGGATTGGGGGTTTGTGCAATCTTCATCATCATTTCTTCCTCATCACGACGCGCAGGTCGCCTACGGGTATCAAATCAAAAGACCTGCATCTGGCGAGCCGAACTTGTCCTCGGACATTCCCGGCACTAAAAGCCATACGCCATTTCATTTGATCGGCCCCGCGGTGTAGGGGTAAGCGTGCCTGCCCCTTACCCGGACGCCCCGAGTTCGATTCCCGGCCACGTCGGGATCTGAGGGCTGGTTTGAGGTTCACTCAGCCTACGTGTTTACAACTGAGGAGCCATCTGACGGTGAGATACCGCACCTGGTCTGGAAAGCCAAGAATAACGGCCGAGAGGATTCGTTGTGCCGATCATATCTGCAGGCCTTTGGGCTGAGCGCCATGAGGTTTGGTTTTTGCTTTGATACTTGTGGATTGAGACCGAGAGGAATTTTCCTTCTAATGTTTACACAGTATGTACAGCAAAATATAAAGTAATAAGTGAGGAAAGAAGTAGTAACAACAATGTCGCACACTGTCTTCCTTTCCTATCCGACCTCCGTGGGCTAATCTGTTCCTTTCCGAGTTGTGGAGTATTCTTCTTGCGTTAGGGCCTACTAGGGACCACGTTCCAATTCTAATTCTTCATCCTTTGTTGTTGTTCCGTCCTTTTCGTCCAATATTCCTTTATTGCTTCACTATGTTTATTTTCTTTCTTCAGACCACTTTGTGCCGGTTTTCTTTGCCTCCCTCCCTTGGAATCCTTCCATCTTTAAAACTTTCTTCCTAAAAATTTCTCTTTCCATTACTTCTTATTCTCCTCTGATGTTGTTTCTTTCAGAGTCTTTTTTGAACTCTTGAATCCAGGTGGTTGTTGATTTTTCTTCCAAAGATACGTGAAGATCTTTTTGGTTAGCCTGTTGTACATTCTGTAAATATGCCCAAAAATGGCTGTCTCCTCTTCCGTACTGATACAGATATATTTTCTATGTTCTGATAAACTTCGTTATTACTTCTTAATTTCAAAAATTTTGTAGTTCTTAGAGGGCCTAATATTTTTCTTATAATTCTTCTTTCTAGTATTTCCAATCTGTCAAGTTTATAATTGAGTACTAAGCATTCACTGGCATATAAGCATTCTCGTTTCCAAACTGATGTAGTGCTTTATTTTAAGATTTTTAGATAAACATTTTTTTGTTGTATGTATTTTTTGTTATACCGTATGCTCTTTCCATTTTGTGTATCCTTGCCTCTATAGCAGATTTTTCTAAATGAAGGAGTATTGGAAGAAGAAAGCAACAACTTTACCGAAGAGTAGATACGAGCCCCGTGGTCTTCAGTAGGCCTAAACGACAAAGAAGATTATTATTATTATTTATGATGAGGCCTACTAGGACCATGTATCAAGTTCAATTCATCCGTCCTTGCTGTTTCCTCTTCCGTTCTTTCTAGTGTTCTTTCATCATCATTACACTATGCTTAATTCTTCTCTCTCCAGACCACTTTGGACCGGGTTTACCTTCCATTCTTAAAACTATATTTTCTTATTTCTTTCTCTCTTTCTAGACTTTCCTCTTCTCTTTTTTATTCCTTTCTGAACCTTTCTTGACCTCTTGTATCCAGCTCGTTGTTTACTTTCTCCCAAAGGTTCTTCAATATCTATTTTGTCAATCTTACTATCCATTCTATAGATATGTCCACAATCTAGCAATATCATTTTTCGTATTTCTCTGTTACATTTTTTATGTTCTGGTATATTTCCTTATTACTTTTCATTTTCCATTGGTTCTGAGATTTTTTTCATGTTTCTCCTTTCCAGCACTTCCAATTTATCTAAACTACAGTTCAAAACTAGACATTTACTTGTGTAAAGACATTCAGGATTCACTGCTGTGCATAGTGCCTTATTTTAGGATTTTTAGGTAAGCATTTCTTATAAACATTCTTAGTAATGCCGTAAACTCTTTCGAACTTGTGTAACCTTTCTTCTACACCAAATACTTCTAAATCATTTTCTTGAATTATTTCTCCCAAGTAATTCAATTTCTTCTTATCTATTCGATCAATATCTGTTGTCAAAAATTTTACAGCGTTGTTTATGTTTGTAATAAATTTGTTTTCTTTTTCCCTACAGACATTCTCAAACCTGATTTGTTGATTTTTTTTTTACAAGTTGCTTTACGTCGCACCGACAACGATAGGTCTTATGGTGATGATGGGATAGGAAAGGCTTAGGAGTGGGAAGGAAGCGGCCATAGCTTCAATTAAGCTGCAGCCACAGAATTCGCCTGATATAAAAATGGGAAACCATGGAAAACCATCTTCAGGGCTGCTGACATTGGAGCTCGAACAGACGATCTCCCGGATCCAAGGTCACAGCTGCGCACCCCTAACCACACGGCCAACTCGCCCGGTGTGCTGGCTATTTATTTCCAACAGATTGATTGGCGTTGCCGCATCTGGCAGGCTCTCTGAAAGCATAGCCAAGTCGTCTCCAAATGCCAGGCAATTAATTTCAACACCTTTGTTTTTCTACTGAAAGTTATCGGTTAAATTTTATGTTCTATTAATTTCGCATTCCAAAGTCTTTATTATTATTATTATTATTATTATTATTATTATTATTATTATTATTATTATTATTATTGTTATTATTATTGTTATTATTTCGTTTCATTCTCTTTGGGGTACGTTGAATCAATCATATCTTTGTATGTTGTTCTTTTCTTAGTGCCCAGTATTTCTCCATTCTTTCTGATCTTCGTTTTCTCTCATCTTCCGAGATAATAGGTTTGGTTTTTAACGTAGATTTGTCTTGCAACCTTATATTTTCGTCTTTAGTTAGTACTTTAGCTGTTCCATCGAATAGTGAATTTTCTGTAATTTTTAATTTTACGAAGTCTTTTTCACTTTCCTTAAACCAGTTGGGTTTTGTTTTGTGGTTACGGAAGAAGTCAAAGATTTGTTTGCTTAATCTATTAGAGTTCACTTTGAGAAGACGACTGTAAAATTTAACCTTTATTTCGCATAGGAACGGAGAGTTCCTAAATTTCCTTGTAATCTGTTTAATTCTTGACGTATATTATCTTATTATCCTGATATTTTGGTCCTATGATCTTTCTTTAAATTTTCCTTTCTTTGAGCTCCAGTTTATTATTATTATTATTATTATTATTATTATTATTATTATTATTATTATTATTATTATTATTATTATTATTATTATTATACTTGGCGAGATACTGTGCAGTATTTGAAGGACGAGAGTGGATGACGGTGATGATAGAATCCACCCACCTCGACGCAGATTGGTGACGAGTAAACAAGTGTTCCTCGCCACGATAGGATAATTGCAGGTTGTCTGGCTGGGAGGATCACGTGATAAGTACAGCACAACCACGCTCATTGCTCAATGAATAAAAACCAGTACTTTCCATATGAGTTACCAGAGGGGGGAAAAAAGAGAAGACATTAACTAAAATATGTGCATTTCCAATCGCTCTTTATGCATAACTATATCGTATCTAGGCTACAGAGTATAATATATGTAAATGTTTCTTCTACACGGAAAAGCACCGAATCATGGATATAGCCTCTTACAACATACGGGGTGTAGAGATGCATCCTTTCACTCCATCCACAGAGGAGATAAAGAGTTCCGATCATGATGTACGTTGTCAGCTGATCCAGCACACATTGACATGTCATGTAATGTCATATCAAGATATGTAAGGGACTTTCCTTTGACGTGAACGAATTGGATCCACGAAACGTTACTGTAATATTTGTCCCCAAATGGAAGATACAAATTGCGTTTACTCAAATAAAGTGTAAAATCTGTGGTAAATTAAGAAATAGTACGAAATACTTTACTTGTAGAGAATAATATGGATACATACTTTATTACCTTACAACTATTTTTTCGCAGCGCTTCCGTACGTGTTATGCTTGTCAAACACTTTCGTGAGTGATGTCTTAGCGCAAACACTTTCGTGAGTGATGTCTTAGCGCAAACACTTTCGTGAGTGATGTCTTAGCGCAAACACTTTCGTGAGTGATGTCTTAGCGCACTGAAGTTGTTTGAATTAATTGGGTGTCCTTTTTTTTCATGTTGCTCATTCGTTTTGTGCCCTAACTCATTCATAACGGCACTTGTGGTTTGTGAGGAACATATTTTTTTTTTGCTATTTGTTTTGCGTCGCACCGACACAGATAGGTCTTATGGCGACGATGGGATAGGAAAGGCCTAGGAGTTGGAAGGAAGCGGCCGTGGCCTTAATTAAGGTACAACCCAAGCATTTGCCTGGTGCGAAAAACCACAGAAAATCATATCTTCAGGGCTGTCGACAGTGGGATTCAAACCCACAATCTCCCGGATGCGAGCTCTTACAGCTGCGCATTCCTAACCTCACGGCCAATTCCCCTTCTTCTCAATTCTCAATCCTAAGATTGGTTGGCAGCAATTCGTCTTCTCCACTCTTCTCTGTAATCCGCTAATCTCTTCATTTCCACATATGAGCCTGTTCCTATGTCATCTCTGATCTGTCTTGAATATTGCAGTCTAGGTCTTCCTCTTCCTCTTTTACCTTGAATCATTCCTTCCATGACATTAACTATGAAACCATTGTGCCTATAGTGATGGCCAATTAATTGGTGTCTTCTCTTTCTTATTGTTGCTAAAAAGGATCTTTTTCACCTACCCGTCTAAGAACTTCTTCATTGGTGAGTTTTGCTGTCCATGAGATCTTTTTCATCCTCCTCCAGCACCACATCTCAAATGCTTCCAGACGTTTCTTACCACCTGCACTAATAGTCCACGTTTCTGAACCATACACGGCCACATTCCAGACAAAGCACTTAATAAATCTCTTCATGGTCTCGACATTTGAATTCCTTGATGTAAGTAGTATCCTTTTCTTGTAAAAAGCAATCTTCGCTTGGGAAATCCTGCTCCTTATGTCGACAGAACTTTTGCCATCTGGAGTGATTTTACTTCCTAAGTAGGTAAAGACATTTACTTGCCTTAGTTGTATATCATTAATTCTGATGTCGACTGCAATATGCTGGCGCTTGCATACCATAATTTCGGTCTTTTTTGTATTAATTTTCATGTTATATTTACCTCTCAATATCTTATTCATTCTTATTAATGCACTTTGTAGTTTCTCTTCATTCTCCTCTATGACAGCTATGTCATCAGCAAATCTTATCATTTTGATTTCTACTCCGTTTATCTTTATCCCTTCCATATCCTCTTTACATTCCTCAATGCCTTTCTCAATATACAGGTTGAACAGCACTAGTGACAAATTACATCCCTGTCGTACTCCTTTCTTTATATAAGCCTCCCATACTTCACCATTTATGTTTATGATGCCTCTTAGGTTGTTATAGAGTTCATATACTATTCGTCTATCTCTAAAATCTAGACCAACTCCCCGGTGAGGAACAATTAACAAGTAACGGTTACAGTAATGCTGGTAGCTAAAATGACGGGAACCGGAAAACTAAAATTTGTTCATATATATATTTAACTACTGTTAAAAATAATGTATTCAGCACAAGCCTGTAGATACATATAATGTAATTTTGTGCTATACATTCTCAAAAACGGTATTCTCTGTATCTCAGTTTTGATTACTCCCGAAGTGATTTGAGATTTCGACGTTGCACTGTATAACCTCGTGATTTCCTTTGCGTGCAGACCTTGCAGAAAGATATTCTGAAAAACTGCTGAATTATTTTCAATACGTGGACATAGTGGCAGTGCAAAGATATATTTATTACTTTTCTCCCCCACCCTTTTTTTAAAATTTGCTTTACGTCGCATCTACACAGATAGGTCTTGCGGCGACGGTCGGACAGGAAAGGGCTCGGAGTGGGTGAAAATGGGGTAACTATGAAAGACCATCGTAAGGACTACCTACAGCGAGATTCGTACCACTTCATCCCGCTAAACTGATGACGCTATTCTAGACATAAACAACAACCCCCCCCCCTCCGGGCCGAAAAAACAAAAACTATATACTTTAATTTGCATCTGCACATGTTTTGAAGGGCTGCCTGGTTGAGGCTGTAAAGGCGTGCCCGGTTCACCCGCAAGAAGTTGAGTTCGATTCCCCGAAAAGGAGTCGAAAAATTTCAGAAAAGAGATTTCCACTTCTGATGCGATGAATGGCCCTGAGGTTCACTTAGTCTGTACAACAAATGAGTACCACATTACTTCCTGCGAGCAAAGGCGGCTAACCACTTTAGCTCACTTAGTAACGAGCTTACGTATAGTGGAAGCCTTTACCTTCCAGTCCTCCAAGAGACTATGTCCTGTACGGAGATAATTTTGCTTCACATTTTTGACAGATATCTCTGTTTAGATAAACGACGAATGGTCAGCGTTGAGGCCTTCAGTTCAGAGGGTTACTGGCTTCGATTGATGTACAGAGGACTTTTTAAACATGTAAATTAAACGGTGCATTTAATATATGTCCAATCAAAAGGTGTGTCCGGTCTATAGGAGTGTCCACAGTGCGTGATTTCACTGTACCGTACTGTAAATGGAGGAAGTGTGCAAAACTCTCCCCAGAAATGAAGTTGATACCCGTGGAGGAGTTCTCAGAGCAATCTCCCTCTCCAGAAGCATCGTTTCTAAAAGTATATACTGTATTCATAAAGAGAGGAAATTTCAATTAACATTTTATTAGGCAGAATTGAAAACGTGGTAGTGTTACTTTCTTTGTGTAACCAAAGAGTTGAGAGTTGGCCTGGCAAAACGCCATGGGACAGATGGACTGAAAGCCTGTTTGTTATCCAGCTATAAAACCTACACTATTGTACGTCCAGTGCACAGCGTTCGTCCTTCAAGCAAGATTCATTCATAACAGCACAGTGAGACTTTCAGAGTGGGGCGGGAGGGGGGTGCGTAGAGGACAGACAGGCAGCAGCGCCACAGACCGGCCTTAAAGCAAGGTGACGTGATGTGAAGTGAAGAGCTGCCTCCAGCCACTATTGTAACATCGTTAGGTCACATTGAAACTCAATCATAATCGGACCACATCTCCATCTGAGGGCTGGTATGGTAGCTTGACTTCAGTGACCAAGCCTTACTTCTAAAACGTCCGGCTCCATGGCTAAATGGTTAGTCTGCTGGCCTTTGGTCACAGGAGTTCCAGAGTTCAATTCCCGGCAGGGTGGAGAATTTCAAGCACAATTGGTTAATTCCGGTGGCACGGGGGTTGAGTGTACGTGTAGTCTTCATCATCATTTCATCTTCATCACAACGCGCAGGTCGCCTATGGACGTCAAAAGACCTGCATCTAGCGAGCTGAACTTGTCCTCGGACATTCCCGGCACTAAAAGCCATACGCTATTTCATTACTACTAAAACCAAAACCAAACCACATGGCGCAACAGCCCCGAAGGGCCATGGCCTAACAACCAACCGCCGCTCAGCCCGAAGGCCTGCAGATTATGAGGTATTATGTGGTCAACACGACGAATCCTCTCGGCAGTTATTCTTGGCTTTCTAGACAGGGGCCGCAATCTCGCCGTCAGATAGCTCCTCCTCGATTGTAACCACGCAGGCAGAATGAACCTCGAACCAACCCACAGATCCAGGCAAAAATCCCTCACCTGGCCGGGTAACAAACCCGGGAGCCCTGTGACCAAACGTCAGCACGCTAACCATGAGCCATGGTCCCAGACAGTATACAATCTGAAACGCGTTGTGGAATACAAATTAATAAAATTTGTGACTGGTATTATTATTATTTATTTCATAACGGAAAAACAACCTTTCCTTGACACATAAAAAACCTTTGAAATCACCAGTTCATTATTTGTTTCTTTGGATGTTTGTCTATCGGTTTGTCTGTTTAAGTATGACGTGAAAACGGCAGGGAAAAAATAGGCACGCATTTTATAATTGTGTTAGCTTAGATGCTGGGGTAATTGGTATTACAATATTTAGAGGTGAAAAAAGGGGAGCAAAATGAAAAATTGCGGATAGTTTCTTGCTCATGTTTTGGAACTGTCAGCTTGATGTGGAAAAATTTCAAATAAAACTTTACACTTAATTTTTTAACATTTTATGTCATGACAGTTTTTTTTTAATAGGGCTACCCTGACTGATAAACAGTTGAAGCCGTTTATTGCGACATCGCTTTTTACGATGTATTGATTATAACGGCAAAATATAACGCACCCGTCTAAATACTAAAACCCAGCTTCACCGATTCAAATCTCCCCACCGACCTCTTAACTCTTTCTAATCTCCAAACCCGCCGAATTTCCTGGTCAGAGAGAAGGAGTTACCTTCTAGTTGCCCCCCCTCCTTCGGAGAGGGGAATAAAAACCTTCCCTATGTCATAGGCCAAGCATCGCTATAAAGACATCGCAAAAGAAAGTTTCTAATATTGAAGAAAAGTCACAAATAATACGGCGGTTTCAAAATGGGGAAACGAACGTCAGAGTTCGAAAGAATTGGGTGTAACACACTCATCGATTTCTACAATTTGGAAGGAGAGAGAGAACATCTCATTTACTAGACAAGACCGTGTGCGATATTATCGATCAATTTACTTCCTTCCTCCCTTAATATTTCATATGTTGTTGACATTTTATTGCTGCACGTACTGAAGAAAAATTCCTCTCAGTACAACTCCAAAAATACTGTATTTCATTTTTGCTTTTTGAACTTTATTCTGTTAATTCACCGTGTAAGTGTGCAGCCTAAAACACATACGAGTTTTTTAGAAACATAAAACCCCGGATAGTGCGACTATCGCCTATAACGTAATGACCGTTAACTGCCGATCCCTTAGGAATCGTTATAACCGGTTTCGACTGTTATACTGAAACATAAAAAATCCGGTCAGTGCGACTATCGCCTATAACGTAATGACCGTTAACTGCCGATACCTTAGGAATCGTTATAACCGGTTTCGAGTGTTATACTGAAACATAAAAAACCCGGTTAGTGCGACTATCGCCTATAACGTAATGACCGTTAACTGCCGATACCTTAGGAATCGTTATAACCGGTTTCGAGTGTTATACTGAAACATAAAAAACCCGGTTAGTACGACTATCGCCTATAACGTAATGACCGTTAACTGCCGATCCCTTAGGAATCGTTATAACCGGTTTCGACTGTTATACTGAAACATAAAAAACCCGGTTAGTGCGACTATCGCTTATAACGTCATGACCGTTAACTGCCGGTCCCTTAGCAATCGTTATAACCGGTTTCGACTGTTATACTGGAACATAAAAAACCCGGTTAGTGCGACTATCGCCTATAACGTCATGACCGTTAACTGCCGGTCCCTTCGGGAATATTATAATCGGTTTCGACTGTAATTGCAAGTAACCTAGGAAATGTTACCGCTGCCTGCTTCGAATTTGCACTTTTGTGATGCAGAGACTAACATGCTTCAACTAAGCATCAAAGGGATCTCCTGGAACTACTAATGTAGTCTACAATAACAGTACAGTGAGTGACAACATTGTAAAAAAAAAGTACCGTAATGAAATGGTGTATGGCTTTTAGTGCCTGGAGTGCCCGAGGACATGTTCGGCTCACCAGGTGCAGGACTTTTGATTTGACGTCTGTAGGCGACCTGCGCGTCGTGATGAGGATGAAATGATGAAGACGACACATACACCCAGTCCCAGTGTCAGCGAAATTAACCAATCATGGTTAAAATTTCCGACCCCTGTGAGCAAACGCCAACCATTTAGCCGTGTGACTCCGCTAGATGGCATTACTAGTACAGTAGTTCGAAATCTGACCTGCCAATGGCGGCTACACTAGCTAATAAGTCAGTACATAAAACGAAGTACAGTACATCAACGTAGAGCACGCACGAGAGTTTATCATCCCGTTCACAACGTGACGTGGCCGGTGCAGAATGAAAGCACTGAACTTCAAAGATAACCTCTCCTATCCCAACAAATTGCTTCACTCATTGCGATAAAATTTTGCCAGTAACGTTCCGTCTCCCTCTTTTCGTATTGTAGGACGTCGCGATAAGAAAAGTGTGGGTTTGTGAATGAACTTATCGCTCACAGCTGTTTTAACTGCTAAGTTTTAAATGTCTTATTTTCTTAGCCTTATGACCTTCGGAAAGTTCGTTCAGTGAAAGGATAGTGCAGGCGATTTGTGATGTGTTGACGGATGCTGAAATTGAATGCATGAATCGAAAGTATCCTGTAGGGCAGTGCTTTCCATGCCGACATCCAAAGTATTGTGCGACACCCTATTCCTATAGTGAAAGTATCTGACACTTTAATAGGCTACTTATGTATGCATCCCTACATAAAATGAAACAAAAAAAACCATTTCCCCTATTGTTTACTTTTTATATGAAATGAAATGCCGTATGGCTTTTAGTGTCGGGAGTGCCCGAGGAGAAGTTCGGCTCGCCAGATACAGGTCTTTTGATTTGACGTCCGTAGGCGACGTGCGCGTCGTGATGAGGACGAAGTGATGATGAAGACAACACAAACGCCCAGTCCCCGTGCCAGCAAAATTAACCAATTGTAGTTAAAATTCCCGACCCTGCCTGGAATCGAACCCTGTGACCAAAGGTCAGCATGCTAACCATTTAACCATGGAGCCAGACATTTTATATGACGTAAACACATTCACATATTAATTTGAGAGACGGAAAACCAACACACTTGCCTTCACCCTCAGTTAGTCGTTTGATGACTCACGTGTGCTCGGCGAGTCTTACAAATTCGCTTTATTTCATCCTATGAAGTAATACTCGAAACAGTACGGGAAATGACACTTTACCAATTGTAATTACTAGGGCCCGGATGTTTATGCAGTAATAGGCTAGAATGCAAACTTACTGAAGCAAGTAATAAGTAGAGGATACCCGCACGACGATAATGCTATGAGGTTTGCATAAACATTACGGGTTCGGCTCATTAGAACCCCTAGAATTTATGTTAATCCCACTACATTATGTTATTATGTTTATTACTAAATCATTTTGTTAGTAGGAAATGCCGACTGGCCAGCTCTAACGAAATATAGTGGGAGTAACAAATTCTAGGGGTTCTAATGAGCCGATCCCCTAATGTTTATGCAAACCTCATAGCATTACCGTCGTGCGGGTAGACTCTACTTATTACTCGCTTCAGTAAGTTTGCATTCTAACCTATTACTGCATAAACATCCGGGCCCTAGTAATTACTTTCCGCCCCGTTTAATTAGAAATAGTCTCTGACTGGTTGAACTCCGCTTCACAGAAATGTAACACTGATAATCTCAGAGATTATGAATCTGCGAACACAAAACTTATTTTTCTCTTTGGGCTGATTTTCATCTCCCTTAAATTTGACTGGTCGATCGATAACGACGCGTCTGTTGGATTTCCTTTCGATTACTACAATGTGCCCTCGTTTAGTTGAACCTTCAGTTAACGTACAGGTTACTTCTTCATATACTTAGAACCGTTCTGTATTTCTAAAGCAGTCAACCGTCAAATTTTCTAAGTCTATGGTGTCTGTTTTTTCTTAAGATCCCGCTAGTTTTTGCGGCAAAAAATAAGAATTTTGGGAAGAGTTCCAATCTCGTTGCACTCACGGCAATGGACATCTAGGCTTCTTAAAAGAGAGTCACGAAAAATTTGGAAATTAGACAATTTACGACTAATGTCAACTAAATTTAAAACACAAGCGCATATTAAAACGATATAGCACTACACAAACGTTGGAGTTGATTGGTTAATTTGTTGCAAAGTTATTAACATATGACATTTAGCCTACTTTTTATATGATGCACGAAAAATGCTCCTTGCGTAAAAATATTCATTATTTTTTGGCTACAATTTGGCAGACTTGTCAAAAATACACATATACTTGATAATAACTATGGGTTTTGTAGTCAAGTATAAGCTATTGAAGATACAAGTTGTTCAATTTTTCAATATTCATACAATACGCAAAAGTTTAAAAATCGTTTCCTTATTGATAAAAAGGCCAAATTTGGTGAAACTTTAAAATATACGTCTTGTTGACCAGCATCCTATTGTCCTATACAATGCAGCACCCCGAGCTGAAGGGAACACCCCGCTGGGTTGGGCCGGGCCCAGATCGGGTTACGTTCAATTGAAGCAGGCAAATTACATGGTGAGTTGAGTCATTTGCCAGGCAGGATGTAAATTGTCCTGGGACAATGTAGACAGCCCGACAAATGTACTCTGCTCACTATAGCAGTTAGGGATGGCGGCCTTTCCTTGTGGGTAAGTGATTTCCAAAAGATGAGGACAAATCGAATGGAGATATTAATTTGGACATATTGTTCAGTTGTTAACATTAAATCTACAGAAGCTTTCACGCACATCCTTATTAAAGGTTTGAGCATCAGTTAACAAGAGTCTCTCAATGGCTTACGAGCCTCCATAACCTAGCTATCTCTTCCAAAATTCTATTCCATTTGCTTTACGTCGCACGGACACAGAAAGGTCTTAGGGCGACGATGAGATAGGAAAGGGCTAGGAGTTCGAAGGAAGCGGCCAAGGCCTTAAGGTACAGCCCCAGCAATTGCTTGGTGTGAAAATGGGAAACCACGGAATACCGTCTTCAGGGCTGCCGACAGTGGGGTTCGAACTATCTCCCGGATGCAAGCTCACAACTGCGCGCCCCTAACCTCACGGCTAACTCGCCCGATAAGTTTTACAATTAAAATTACAAAATATTTGGTGTTGATTTTTATATACTTAAATAACACTTATGACAGTATCAAGCGGATGTTACACGTGATTGCATTACACGCAATCCTCACAGGTGGGAATTCTCTATATCTCGAAATTTCGATGACTCTAAATAAAATTCAGCTCTGGAGGTGAATCGAGATATCGAGGCACGACTGTATGTCAAGAAGAGTGAAGTAAGCGAGTCCTGAGTGTGGACTGGAGCTCAACCTCAGTAGGTCCAAACTTAAGGTGACTGATAGAGCAGTACAGGTCGAGCTCACAGGTCGTTTGAAAGAGTTGGATGTAGCTAGTTCACGACTTCGTATACTTTGGGTCGCGATGCGGGAAGTTCGGAGAAAAAGATAAGGAAAAGGATTTTGCTAGGACGAGTAGTTGGGATGAAATTAACGAATATCTGGAATAACAGGGGAATTTTAAACAGTAATAGGTTAGAATACAAACTTACTGAAGCGAGTAACAAGTATAGCCTTATCTGCACAACGGTTATGCTATGAGTTTTGCATGAATTTAGGGGTTCGGCTCATCAGAACCCCTACAATTTATGTTACTCTCACTACATTACAGAAAAGCGACACAGACGACAGCTCCTAATAACCAAATTAGTTTGCATTCTAACTTATTACTGCATAAAAATCCGGGCTCTACCTAATACAAAAGTCCGCCTTCTTGAAACCGTTGTATTTTCTGTTTTCTCATATGGCTGTGAGACCTGGACCGTACAGGCTTTGGACAGAAAACACATCGGTATCTTTGAAATGTGGTGCTGGCACAGAATGCTGTGTGTACCTTGGAGCGCAAGTAGAACCGATGCCTCTATACTTCAGGAGCTGAAGATTTTAAAACGCCTTTCTTCTCATATCAATGAGAGAATACTGCAGTTCTTTAGACACATTGCGAGACGACGTGGAGAAAATGTAGAGAAGTTAATCATGCAAGGGATGGTTGAGAGAATGACTGCAACCAGATGGACAGGACAAGTGAAGACTATCACCGGTTTATCCCTTCCAATGTGCGCTGAGGAGAACCTAAGATCGTCCGGGATAGCGAAGCTAAAGCAAAGCCAGTGGGATCACGACACGCAGAAATCAGTAAATCGATTGGTGGTGATGATCTACTATTGGGACGTTTTGCAAAAATATTGATGTGGAGATGGTGGTGGTGATCATTGTTTTAAGAGTAAGTACAACTACGCAACCACCCTCTATATAACACTAATCAGAGAAAAAATGGAAGGGATCCAACACTTCGAAAAATGAAGGTATCGGCCAAAGGAAGACAAGGGCCACGAAGGGCGTGAAAATGGAAGACTCCCTATGCCTCGAGTGCTCTAGTAACGACGGGGTCGGAAAAAAAAAGAGTAGACCAAGGGAGGTCGGTTATGATAGATGAAAGTGAGGAGCCTGGCACAAGTAAAAATGAAATGGCGCATTGCTTTTAGTGCCGGAAGTGTCCAAGGAGAAGTTCGGCTCGCCAGATGCAGGTCTTTTGATTTGACGCCAGTAGGCAACCTGCGCGTCGTGAAGAGGATGAAACGATGAAGACGACACACACACACACACACACACACACACACACACACACAGTCACTGTGCCAGCGAAATTAACCAATAATGGTAAACATTCCCGACCCTGCTGGGAATTGAACCCGGGACCCCTGTGACCAAAGGCCAGCACGCTAACCCTTTAGCCGGACCTGGCCAAGTAAGTGGAAGCAATGCCAGGACTCAGCTGAGAATCCCGTGGTCGCCAACCAACGCCCCCAAGTGAAGAGCCCCTTTTAGTCGCCTCTTGCGACAGGCAGGGGATACAGTGGCACAAAGCAATGCCAGGACTCTCCAGGAGACGAACTAAAAAATAAAACTTAATTGGCACAATGTTTGTGTCTCTGGAGAAAACTGCACTGCAGAAGAGAAATTTAATAAGCCAAACAGAAGAGATTGAAACTTCTGCACAGACCTGTACGGTATAAGAATTGCCTAATCTGGGCAAACACCGAACTCTAAATCCCCCCCCCCCCCCCACATCTGATTTTCAAAGTAATCCTTCCTTCCACTTCAACTCTTCAGTCAAGAGACAGAGTTCATAAAGAGGTGATCTTATCTGAAGTGGTTTTAGTTAGGGAGGTGAGCATTTTACCGAGTGAAAGTGGCCGTGTAATTGAATGCGTTACGGTGGAGGGGACATCCGCTGTACTGAACATCAACAACGGGCATGGAGATGGAGAGAGAGAGAGAGAGAGAGGGATTATACCACTCAATACTGGTGCTGTAGGTATTAGCGAACTAGCTTCTTGTATCTCTTCCACGGATTTTATCCAGGACAGGATTGATGGATTTTTATGGAATTGTTGGGGATCCAGTGAGCCTCCGGGTTGAGGACTTAGTAATAATTTGTCATTTAATATCTCTTCGATTACTCTATATACTTAAGAGATGTCTGGATTTCTTAACTTTGTCCTGGCCGGACTGAGTGACTCATGCGGTTGAGACACTGGCCTTCTGACCCCAACTTGGCAGATTCGATCCTGGCTCAGTGCGGGGTTATTTGAAGGTGCTCAAATACGTCAGCCTCGTGTCGGTAGATATACTGGCACGTAAAGGAAACTCCTATGGGACTAAATTCCGGTACCTTGGTGTCTGCGAAAACCGGAAATATAGTTCGTGGGACGTAAAGCCAATAACATTATTAATTTTGCCCTGCGAGTGTTGTAAAACTGTACTGAAAGCAAGTGGCATGCCAATGGACTTAGTTGGGATCGAACCCGCCTACTCAGACACAGAAAGTCGGCGCTCAACCATCTGAGTCACTCAGTGCAACCGGGGAACTAGGAAGAACTCTAGCTGTATGCGTGAAAGTTATACAATTCTATCCTTAAATGGTAATCAGTCACCACTTATCTGCATTAGGACTGTTGTTAGGTGGCAGATTGTCTATCAATTCTCTATCTACATATTTCTTAAATGCTTTCAAAAAAGTCGGAAATTTATCGAACACCTTTCTTAGTACATTATTCCAATCATGAGTATCTGCCCCAATCTTGTCCAAGTATCTTCATATTATGATCTTTTCTAAAAAACATTCTTCAAACTTATTCGTCTACTACTGTAATCTCATTTCGCGCCATAATTATGGTGGTGATAATGGCGATTCCCGTTTTAAGAGGAAATTACAACTGGGCAGTCATCCTCTAGAGGAATAAACTTGAAGGGGTGCGACATTTCGAAAAATTAAGGTATGGTCCAAAGAAAGTCAAGGGCCTCAAAAAGTGTGAAAATTGAGACTCTAGGCATGACATGTTGGTCGGGGTCGGAAAAAAGCAAGAGTTGACGGAGGGAGGTCGGATAGGATAGATGAAAAATAGGAGCCTGGCTCAAATATGTGGAAGCACAGCTAAGTGCCCTGTAGTCGCCAGTCCATACTCCCCAAGTTATGAGCCCCTGGGCCCCATTTAGTCACCTCTTACGACAGGCAGGAGATGCCGTGGATGTTATTCTACCACCCCCACCCAAAGGGGGGACGCCACAATTATCAGCAAAATTGTTAAATTTGTGACGAACATTTTCTGAAATGTCGACTGATGTAAACCTCTAGAAATTTTCCAGCCCTGTCTTCCGAAGTAGTTTTAAATGGCAGAACTAGTCTACTGAACTGATTTCTTTCTTTAAATTTCAACCTAGCTGCAGTGGTGCGTGGTATTTAAAGTTGGTAACATTGCCCATAACCTTCGTCATCTACTGCGATGCGAGAGGGACCTTAATAATGAGGTCAGTCCTGATTGCATTATAATAAAATCCGTTGTAAGGACTGTGCACGTCTAAGGACACTTCAAATGTGAAAGTACAAGAGGCGTGCCGGCGCCGCCCATCTGGAACCTTCGATAGGGGTGTTGTGGAAGAGCAGACCCCACAGGATACCGTTAAAAATCTTCACACCGCGAACTGGTTCCGAGTAACTTACTCTCGAGTTTTTTCTGTTCACTTCCTCAATTATATATGCATTAGTTCCACTTACCCTTTATTCGATTTTACACTAATCTCACATACCCAGCGGAATATTTATAACGTGTTATTGAGCAAGAGTAGTGGTGGCTATTGTTTTAAGAGGAAGAACAACTAAGCAGTAAGAGTGAAAAAATGGAAAGGCCCTGCCACTTCAAAAAATGAAGGTATTGGCCACAGGAAGACAATCACCAGTGATTGGGAGCGGGGGGGGGGGGGGGGGGAGGTGAGGAGTTCTGAGCGGTCTGGTGGGAGAGAGCAGGGAAACTTTTAAATTTGAAGTCAGAATAACTCGCCTTTGAGATATTTTATCACCTGAAGCATGTTCTTCCATTATTTGGAAGGATTTTTTGCAATTTTATTTATTTACTTTTTTAGTTCATCTCTAGTGAAAACAGTCTCTAAGACTATTTATGAAGTAACATGGTCTATTTTACAGATTTCCACGGTTTTTTTTTTGCTAGTTGCTTTACGTCGCACCGACACAGATAGGTCTTACGGCGACGATGGGACAGGAAAGGCCTAGGAGTGGGAAGAAAGCGGCCGTGGTCTTAATTCAGGTACAGCCCCAGCATTTGCCTGGTGTGAAAATGGGAAACCACGAAAAACCATTTTCAGGACTGCCGACAGTGGAGTTCGAACCTACTATCTCCCAAATACTGGATACTGGCCGCAGATTTCCATGTTTTAGTTTCAAAGTTAACTTATTTTGAAATATAACAGTTCTATTGCATGCTCATTAGATAACTTTTTTGGCACTGATTTTCTGTTCTATTCAATGATTTACATTATGTATTAAATTACACACCGTATTTTTCTTGCGTATTTTCTTACATCAACCCACTATTTTAATCCGCTTAAACCCCACCATCTCGCGACTTCCAAGCCTACAAACATCGACCCCACTTGGTTTTATAGAGTTTATAAACATTAGCACCAAGTCGAAAAACATACGTGTATTTCTGTGAATTTCGGTGAAGCATAGCCTGGTTTATTTTTTCAATTGGCTTTACGTCGCACCGACAAAGAAGGCAGGTTTTATGGCGAGGACGGGATAGGAAAGGGCTAGGAGTGGGAAGGAAGCGATTGTAGCTTTAATTAAGGTTCAGCCCGAGCATTTGCTTGGTGAGAATATGAAAATCACGGAAAAAAATATTCAGGGCTGCCGACAGCGGGGTTCGAATCCACTGTCTCTGAAATGCAAACACACGCCTGCGGGATCCTAACCGCGCAGTCAACTCGCTCGATCCAAGAAGTCTTCTATTGTCCTTCTTTGGTATGGAACTTACGATTTTGGGCCGATACTGCCGTTCTCCTAGAAGAAGATCCCACTCGCCCCTTTTCTCGTCTATATCATTACAAGCGAAAACAATGAGAGAATCCCATGCGAGAGAACAACACTGGATAATAAAACGAATACGTATGATAGCTGCAGGGCACGCTGCCGGAACTATAAACATTTCCACCAAGCGAACGAGACATTAGGGAAGTGCTAATCTTCTGCCCACAGGATGTTGACGCATTAGGCAACACCAACAGTCGCATGTTTCATAGTGTCATATTCACTTTTTTCTTTCTTTTACACAAAGGACATCAGTTCTTTCTCCTCCTCAGATTATTACCGTGATATTTTTGTATTATTTAATCACGGGAAGGTGGAGGAAGAATATATTACCATTTTCAACTGCCTAGTCAGTACCAGCTGACACACTCAAGTTTCGTAGTTTTGCTCCTAACAATATTGTATTTTCAAAAGAAATCAGTTCACAAACTTTTTACAATTTAGACAATGATAACCGAAAACATTAAAAGCACTGCAAAGAAAGAAAACACTGAACGATTCATCTTTTACGAGTAGTAAAAGGGAGGATTAAAAGGCGTATTAATATGCATTCAAAATGGAAAAATATGCACTCATATATGCACTACTGAATACTCTGCAAAATCCTAGTTTTCCCTCTATTATGGTGATGATTAAGGGACCTAACAGCTAGGTCATCGGCCCCTAATGATAAGAGGTGAACGAAACGAAAATTATAACTTCAAAATGTATCCACTGACTGGAATCTAAAAGGAATGAAGGATGAAAATATGATGGTGAAGCAAAAACAATTAGTGGATCCAATTCACAAAGCCTCAATTACTGGGATTCACAAAGCCTCAATTACTGGGATGAAGCATTATTTTCTAAAGGGGTTCCAATATCCAGGTCGCCGGCCCCTCCTAATTGTACGAATCACTGGGAGGTAGAACCATGGTGTTCCTCCTATAGTGGTACTAATCAGAGGAAATGTAGACCTATCGCATGTCGCACACAATGGCATCACTCAAAGGTAACACAAACCCATGGTGTTACTCACATAGTGCTACTAATCATAGGCAATGTGGATCCACGGTGTTTGACACATTGTGGTAACAACCACAGGTAAAATAACCCCATGGTATTCGTCATAAAATGGAACTAATCTTAGGTAACGCACACTCATGGTTTTCGCACATAGTGGTACTTAAACGGGCGCCAGCCAAACGCGTGTTTTTTCTCACAGGGTGGTACAAATCACAGGCAACGTACACGCATGGTGTTTCTCGTAAAGTGGCACTACTCATAGGTAGCGCAGATCTATTCTGAACCCAGGGGAACCGACACCATTCCAGCACAACGTTACGGTACATGGACATTAGTTCGCGCAGCGAAATGCCGGGTCCACCGCTTCGGTGGAATACACACGATCTTAGACTCTGCAAACCAGAGAACCATGGTGTTCCTCACATAAAGGCACTACTCATTGGTAACTTAGATCCACGTAATGGTACCAAGCAACAAGTAGTTTCATGGTTCTAATGTCATCATCCCTTTGTCGCCCCTTTTAGTCGCCTCCTACGACAGGCAGGGGATACTGCATGTGTATTCTTCGTCTGCGTCCCCCACCCAAAGGGGGTTTTCCTCTATGAATAATGTTGGTTCTGCAAATATCAACGGCTGAAGTAGAATACCTGCAGCTTTTAGCATGGTTTCTAGCGGCTACTGGCCTTCATACCAGGCGCGCCGACTGGCATGATTAACATGAACACAGGCGTGTGAAATGAGGAGCAATTATTAATGCAAATATTCCTATATAATAACAATATTCACAAACAGGAAAACAAAACAGAAGAATAATAGAGCTGGTTTCTCAAATACATTTCTGAACGAGTCTGACATACGGAGTTGTGAATATTATTCAAAAGTAAACAACAAAATAGAACAAATACAGTAAATATGTTGAAGGAATGTTTTATGTACGAAGCTATCAAAAACAATCACACAAAAATTAAAACTTCCTTCATAAATTCATTTTCTTATTAATGATCTTAGTACCGTACTGTATGTTATGCATTTCATTACACGAACAGTCTCCATAGGGAAATGTAGTTCTCTGAAGGAATGCCCGCTTTCTAATCTCATTTCTTGATATAAAACCCCCACCACCAAGTTGGCGCCACTGCTTCATACAATGAAGAAATTAGAGTGGAGCCTATAGATTCAAAATTGCGGCTGCTCCGGCGAGCTCTCAATGCACTAAACAGGCTTGCCAACGTCGGCGCATTATCCACAGATATTGAATAACACGAAAGATGAACGGCAAAGACAGGTTAGAGCTACAAAATATTGGGCTGGACTGGTTAGCACCTGTTAGTGACAAGACCATAGGAACAAAGAAAATGATGGCATTACTTAGTTTCAGGTCGACTGATGTAATTCTTCTATATAAGTAAAGATTACCTTTAGGGGCGGGCAGGTTGGTCCCTGCCAAGCATCGAGGAAGGATCTCTCCTCTCTGCTACTTCAGGTCTCATAAAAAAAAAATCTATAATTCCAACATTCGAACCGAATATCAAAACACCATAATAAATTAACTAATTAATTAATGAAATTAATATATATACATTACACATTATCAAGATTAAGATACATCGTAGACAACAAGAAATAGAACTTTTGAGATTTTCAAGTGTCTTGTATGCATCCTCAACACTCAAAAGCTCCGCCATCAGCTGTCGTAGATGACCTAGGCATCACTGAAGAGGCGTACTAGAGAAATGAGGAGTGAGAGTTTCCTGTTGCTTTCCTCATGGAGCCAGCAGTTGCTAGTACATATCTGTCTAGCAGGCCCGCTGAAATACATTCACCAACCGACCCCACGAGCGACATTTTCACACCATTCATAGCAGGGAATGGCTGCATATAAGGAATGGCACTTCTAGTATCGCTCATACCTCGGTCACTTTCATATCGCTAAGGGCATGTAAGTCTCTTGAGTATGGTTCCAGTGTATGGGAACTTCCCTAGTATTACTTGATTCAAGAAGTGGAAAAATTCAAAGAAAAGCAGCTCGATTTGTTCTGGGTGGCGTTACAAAAATGTTGCCAAATTTGGGCTGGGAAGACTTGGGATAAAGGAGAGGAGCTGTTCGACTAAGCGGTATGTTCCGAGCTGTCAATGGAGAGATGGCCTAATATTATTTAAGATGCCAGGAAATGCATTGCCACGAGTCTCCTAAGAAGGTAGGATAAGATACAAGTTTATTAGATTAGAAAGCGCCACACTTAAGTCGGATATTTCAGAATGTCCACTTGACTTAAATAGTCCTGGGCGGCCGCAATAACAGATCAACGAACACAACATTTGCTACACTCTATAACGGCCGGATGTACTTTCTCCTAAACAAAAACAGCTGACTAGAAGTTTGCGTACTGGTCACTGCTCAGCCTCCGGCAATACAGGCAACGTTTGCTCTTCCCTCCATCATCACTACCTTATGCAAAATCCAGGCTCGGATCACCACACTCTCGCCTGAAAACAGCAAGAGAAAGAGTTCAGTACTCCTGGTCAATGAAAAAAAAAATACTATTGTAACGGGCGCAGGGTTTTGAGGCTCTCGTATACTTACTTATTACCGGGCGAGTTGGCCGTGCGGTTAGGGGTCCGCAGCTGTGAGTTTGCATCCGGGAGATAGTGGGTTCGAGCCCCACTGTCGGCAGCCCTGAAGATGGTTCTCCATGGTTTGCCACTTTCACACGAGGCAAATGCTGGGGCTGTACCGTATTTAAGGCCACGGCCGTTTCCTTCCCACTCCTAAGCTTTTGCTATTCCATCGTCGCCATAAGACCTAAATGTGTCGGTGCGACGTAAAGCCAATTGTAGAAAAAAAATACTGATTAGAAATTTTCACTTCTCTTGTCTTCATTTCTTTGATTACTTCCTCATTCACTTTTCTCGTTTCAACTCTTTATCACGTTTTTTCCTAATCCTAATTAAATCGTTCTTTTCCATTATTAAATTTGTTATTCCATACAACTAACCACCATGTATTCACAACGACAGCTGACCTCCAACTGAGCGCGCGAATCAACACAGCGCCATCTTGTAACAGAGTATGCGAGTGACTTCACATATTTAGCACAAATCTTGCCTTACTCTGAAGCTCTATTTCATGAAAACTGCGTTTCAGACTATTTTTTTTAATTTTGCAACAGGTAGGATCCTCTTATCTGTAACTTAAAAAAAAATGGCCAACCGGACACCAGTGGGGTCCAAACCCACAACCTCCCAATTTCGCGTTCGTAGCTCTACCATTTTTTTAGACTTTTTCTTATTTTTTCTTTGTTTTCCTTGTATTTTCTGTTTTTAAAGACGACACACACTTCCAGTCCCCGGGCCAGTGGAAATAACCAATTAAGGTTAAAATCCCCGACCCGCCCGGGAATCGAACCCAGGGCTCCTTGAACCAAGGGCCAGCATGCTAACCATATAGCCATGAAGCCGGACTACTGAGACATTAAACATAATCGTATGCCAATTACTCACGGGGAAAGACGTGTTCTACCCAAACACTAAAAGCGCCTTGCCATTTTTCTTTCCAGGCGCCGGTTGTTGAACGTAAGTCTACCTTAAAAGAGAACGGCAGACCAGAGCCAAAACTGTCCAATATGTCCATCAGATTCCCAGAGTTGGACCGAAGCCGTAAAACCTTATGTGCTCTCAATACGATCAGAACAATCTTCGGTTGTTGTGCCGACTCCTTATACAAAGTGGGCAAAAATACATAGTTAAAGAATGTCCACTGGGAGACTTTCCTGGAGACCCGGTTGAATTTCTCAAACAGCACATTTCTCATTCACACCACTGGAAATCTTACGCCAAACCCCCAGATCCCCCCCAAGACCCTGTTCCATCGTTACTATTTAAAACACAAGACCCCTCCACCGACAAGCTCCGTACCCCTTAACGTAATAAAATCTTGATGATTGATTGATGTTTATTGTTTAAAGGGGCCTAACATCGAGGTCATCGCCCCTAATGTTACGAAATGAGACAAAATGAAATGACAACTTGAAGTCCAAAATCCTCCACTGACCAGAATTCAAAGCATGAGGACGAAGAATGAATGGATGGACGGATATGAATTTAAAACTATCAGTGGATCCGACCCACAGTGCCTCGCATGCACAGAAGATGGAACAAAACAATAGTATTACTGACCAAGGTACTGCTTCTCTAGCACGATGCTGAATCGATTATGCTTATAGTCGAAACGGGTCCAAATCCATGTCATCAGCCCCTCACAGTGGTATTTATCGCAAGGAAAGTAGAACCATGCTATGTGCAATGTTGCGGTACTAATCAAAAGTAGCGGAGACTCGCGGTATTCCACACATTATGGTACTGTTCACAGGTAGTGCAATACGCACATGTAACACAGACCTATGGTTTTTCGCACATTGCGGCACTATTTGCAGGCAACGCAAACCTATGGCGTTCCTCACATAAGTGTACTAACCACAGGGACTCAACTATCCCGTGGAATTCCTCACATAGTGGGAAATGAGCATAGGTAAGGCAGAACCATGGTGTCGCTAATACCATGGTGTCGCTCATATAGGGATACGAATCACAGGTACTGTAGGGCCCACCTCCTGATTCACACACTGTTGCTACTAATCACAAACCTATTGCGTACCTAACATAGTGGTACTGCGCGCAAGTAAATGCAACTCATGGTGTTCCCTGCGTGATGGTACTAATTACAAGTACCTTCATGGTTCTAATTGGATCATCCCTTGGTCAACCCTTTTAGTCGCCTCTTACGACAGGCAGGGGATACCGTGGGTGAATTCTTCGTCTGCCTCCCCCACCCACAGGGGGTTAATAAAATCTTTATAAAGAAATAAAACTTATTATTAAATTAAATTAAAATGAAAAAAATCCTCAGCAAAACCTTAGGACCAAAATGTGACAATGGAATATGGATGAAAAAGGCATTACACGAAATCTATGGTATAGAAAAAAAATCAGACACAATCAGGAACCGGCGATTACAATTTTATGGTCACTTCCATACAATGGATAATAACAGGCTCGCAAAGAAAATTTAAACTTAGCCTTATCAATGAACAATCACAATAACTGGCCAAAAGAAATCAGTGAAGACCTAAATGAGATAGGCATTAATAAAGAAACCATTCCAAATAGAATACAATTCAGAACCTTAATTCACGAACACAAATTTTCTGTAAAGCGCACCCGACTAAATACAGGATGGATTGAAGAACGTAAAGAGGAACAAAGGGAGGGGATGTAGAGATATAGGGAAGACAAGAAAAAGCGAAAAAGGGAGTTAATACGTTCAAACAAACTCGCTCCTTATTTGGGCATGAAAATGAAAATCCACAGCCTGTTTCCAGTCATAAGACCGGGTCAGGGATGGAATGAATGAAGCCCCCATCTAGCGGCGAGGATTGGAAATTTGTCGGCTGCCGAAGCCTGTCGCACTCCTCTGGGTCAATGAAAAATGACTGACGCATGAAATGAAATATTAATGGACGGTGTTGCTCGAATTAAAGATGACAGGGAAAACTGGAGTGCCCGGAGAAAAACCTGTCCCGCCTCCGCTTTGTCCAGGACAAATCTCACATGGAGTGACCGGGATTTGAAACACGGTATCCAGCTGTGAGAGGCCGGGGCGCTACCACCTGAGCCACGGATAATGATGATGATGATGATGATGATGCTTGTTGTTTTAAGGGGCCTAACATCGAAGGTCATCGGCCCCTAATGGGACGAGATGGACGACATGATATATGATACTTAAAATTTTAAAATGTATCCAGTGACTAGAGTTTTAAAAAATGGTGATAAAGAAAAATGAGTATGAGATTAAAATAATCAGTGGATCTAATTCGCAATGCCTTATTTTCTAATAAAAGACGAGAAAATACAGGAAACAAAGAAATAAGGCATTGCCTGGAAATGTATACATATAATTTACGTTAGACGTTAAAAAAACACATTAAAATAAGCAACACAAACTAAAATGTGGTCAATTGGATAAAAGCGCAATTAACACAAATACACTAGGACAAAGGACATCGTTACCGGGCGAGTTGGCCGTGCGCGTAGAGGCGCGCGGCTGTGAGCTTGCATCCGGGAGATAGTAGGTTCGAATCCCACTATCGGCAGCCCTGAAAATGGTTTTCCGTGGTTTCCCATTTTCACACCAGGCAAATGCTGGGGCTGTACCTTAATTAAGGCCACGGCCGCTTCCTTCCAACTCCTAGGCCTTTCCTATCCCATCGTCGCCATAAGACCTATCTGTGTCGGTGCGACGTAAAGCCCCTAGCAAAAAAAAAAAAAGGACATCGTTACACACGATAAAAAAGATCACTATCCCTCACAAAGCGGATGACGAGGTCTGCTGACTGCTCGTCTTCTCGCAGGATGAGTGAGCCTGAGCCACGGAGGCTGCCCTTAGCTGGACATAACAAATAAAGAAAAACCTGATAAAATTCAATAAATGCAATAGCCAGGCGACCGAATGCTCTTTCCGATCTCCTCATTGTATACACCATTTACCCATCTACTACATTCATCAATTCTCCCGAACCTGCCCGAATCTTCTGGCCAGAGAGAGGGCGATACCCTCCAGGTGGCTCGCTCCACCCATTCAGGAAGGGGAATGAAAACTTTCCAGATCAACAAACACGTCTGTCACCTAGAAGTTTACGGTCCTTTTTGCATCATTTTGAAATTTTATACATAAGAACCTCGTTTATCCGGCCCTCATTAATCCGGATCTCCGGTTTATCCGGATCGAAAATAAAAATATTTTTACTTGTACAGAATTTCTTTTACAGGGTCAACTCTTATTGAATGTCTTTTCCGCCAAGGATAGTTAAGAACAGGAATTGGAAGTAATTCAGCCACGGTCTATCAAAGGTACCGTCCCGGCATTCACCTGGAACTGAGCATGGGGAAACCGTGGAAAACCATTCCTAGGACGGCCGAGGTGGGATTCGAACCCACGCTCTTCTGAATACAACGTACTAGTAGTAATTCCCTTATGGTGAATTCGAAAATGAAACCGACGTTCCATCAGAAGAGAGAATGACTCATGGAGAGGCAACATTGTAGCTGGACAAACTGATGGTCTATTTAGAGTCCTAGACTGAAACCACACCTACAGAACTGATGTTAGTAAAATGTCTTCGTGCTGCGCGCAAACGCTATACAAATGTAAAACAGAAAACAAAACTCACACATTATTTCAGTGCATCAAACAGATTCGTAAACCTGCTAAAAGCTGCGGTGACGAATTCATACGAACACGCACGTAAACGGCCGAACGATCCAAACCACTGAATTCAAGCGGGACTGCGTCCTTTGAGACCGGCGTTGTTAGTCAGTGAATGCACGAACACCTGCGAACTATCCAGATTGGTTTGGATTTTTCGGCCGAAGAGCTGCGTTTGATCATCAATGCTCTGAAAAGCTGATACTTCTGGTACAAAATAGGAAGTATTTGTGACACCAGCGAAAGTCCAATTACCACATGCAGAAGTTATGGAGTGAGGTGGCGAGAGAAATGGGTGAGCCAGGTAAATTTAATTGTATCTACTTTATTCATTTTATACCACTTTACTTGATTCTTATATCTTTACAACACAAGATCAAAGTGTAATTTTCATTTGAAAAACTCTCGCAATTTTTATATTTTCCCGTCCGATCACCTCATATCTACGTCTGACTTTAAAAAAAAATATGTTCTGAAAGTGCTGTATGTAATATAGAGCCCTGATTTTTATGCATTAATAGGTTAGAATGCAAACTTATTGAAACGAGTAGCAAGTATTCTGTAGTCTAATCTGCACAACGACAATGCTATGGGGTTTGCATAGATATTACGGGTACGGCCCATCGGAACCCCTAAAATTTATGTTACTCTTGCTACATTATAGAAGAGCGGGTGGCCGACACTGCCTACTAACCAAACTAGTTTGCAACCTAACCTGTTACTGCATAAAAATCCGGGCTTTAGTAATAAATCATTGCCTCCAGTATTCGAATTACAGTAAAATAAAGATGAAGTTTCTCATTTCAGATAAATATTATCATTCTGTGACTTAACAACGGAACTCCACACATACTCCCAAGTGCGGTGGCAGCTCGAACCAAGCTTTATCGCACTGATGAGAGAGAATCATTTCCGCTATTTCTATTATCTTTCCCTGTTACAAAACATACTCTGGGATAAGAGAAGATTTCCTCTGCCTGGTTGGGAACTAGAAAATGAATGTTAAAATTGGAAAAATTAAGTAGCAGGGGAGAAATTCTCCAGCTTCCCATTTCAAAATGAATACTCCTTACCTCAAAGTTACAGCTAGACGTTTTTCAGGTGAAACAGTTCCTCGAAAGTTACTGTACTTCTTTCTAATATTGTACTTGTTGTAATATGGTCGAAATATTTCACATGTCATTCGAACATAACCCAAGTACTGTCTCTCGTCCTTTTCCAGATCCACCCGTATATGTGAACAATCACCAAACATTTGCCTTTTCGATAACGTCATTTACCCACTCCCGTCTCCTTTTCTGAACTATTCTTCCCACTAGCAGGGATGTATTTAATGCATGGAGATCACACAAATATTCTGGACACGCCACCATCTCACACATACACCCAATAAATAACTCGGCCGAATACGCAGCCAAAGGACGATAGCGTACGCACGATTTTGGACGAACAGACTTTGTACAGATTCGTCCGAAATCGAAGTTCGCAGGTTTCCGCTCCAGTGGACGAGAAGCGTTTTTAGTCGAGCACCTCGTCTCCTTTCTCCCAAGTCTTCCCAGCCCAAACTTGCAACATTTTCGTAACGCTACTACTTTGTCGAAAAAAAAAAAAAAGTGAAATGGCGTATGGCGTTTAGTGCCGGAAGTGTTCGAGGACAGGTCTTTTGATTTGACTCCCTTAGGCGACCTGCGCGTCGTGATGAGGATGAAATGATGATGAAGACGGCACATGTACCCAGTCCCCGTGGCTGCGGAATTAACCAATGCTCGTTAAAATTCTCGACCCTGACGGAAACTGAACCCGAGACTCCTGTGACCAACGTCTAGCACGCTAACCACTTAGCCATGGAGCCGGACTATTTTGTCGGAATTTTCTCCCGCAGGAGTTCTTTTACGTGCCAGTACATCTACCGACACGATCTGACGTATTTGAGAATCTTCAAATATCACCGAACCAAGCCAGGATTGAACCTGTAAAGTTGGGGTCAGATGGCCAGCGCCTCAACAGTGTGAGCCACTCATCCTGGCCATACTCTAATTGGGGTCTTACCAGAGACTTGTATACTCTCTCCTTTACATTCTTGATGATGTGAAACAATCATATGTTAAATGTATAAAAGGTAAGAGGGGTAAAGGCAGAAAAGGCTGGAGTGCTAGTTGCAATTAAACCTCCACAGAGGTTTGCATACTGAGTACTCAAAAGCAAAAATGCAATGAAAAAATGGATATGTGCACCTTGGATTAACTTCAAGGCTAAAATTTAGATTATAGCCTACTCCCCACTTAATGAAAATGATCCCCCTGTGATTCCCAAGTCATCAAAATCGAACGAAGGAGCTTAGGACACCTGCTAGCATGTAGCGTTCTATTCCCAAGGGAACCAGCGCTCTGTAAGGCGACCCATGTGACAGTTCCAGAGCACATACACGAACCACGTGGAAACGGCAAATGCTGAGACACTGCAAAATATACTCTACACCTCTTACTACTGTTACCTACACCACGGAAAAGAATAGTATAGGCGTTCTCTCTCGAACAGTGTTGCCAAATGGAGGAAAAATAAACTTAATGTAAGCAAGTATTTGAAATGGCTCAAAGCAAGATAACAGCTTAAAACATAAACAAACATTTCAGATGGACCTTGAATACTCTAAACAACCTGGCTGAATGGTCAGCATCCAGGCTTCCTTATCGGAGTGTCCTGGATTCGATTCCCAATCGGATAGGGGATTTTAGCAGCGTCTGGCTAATCTTTCTGACTCGGGGACAGAGTGGTCGTTCCTAACACACCTCTTCACAATGCACATCACATAATCAAACCAACCGCCAGAGAAAAACGCATAAAGTTGGCGACAGGAAGGGTATCCAGGCATAAAACAGAACGAAGTCCATACGTGTGACACGTTTGCACCCCACGAGGCGTTGGAAAAACGGCAGACGAAGAAACAGAAGTAGAAGATTGAGGAGTCAAACGAAAGGGAAGCAAATGAACAACATCCGCTGCGCAGGTAACACAGTATTACTTTTTTTTCCTTTACGTCGCACTGACACAGATATGTCTTATGGCGACGATGGGATAGGAAAGGCCTAGGAGTTGGAAGTAAGCAGCCGTGGCCTTAATTATGGTACAGCCCCGGCATTTGCCTGGTGTGAAAACGGGAAACCACGGAAAACCATCTTCAAGGCTGCCGACAGTGGGACTCGAACCCACTATCTCCCGATTACTGGATACTGGCCGCACTTAAGCGACTCCAGCTTTCGAGCTCGGTGTATTACTTGTTGATAACTTCGAGAACCTTAAATACATTTTGAACAGCATCAACGAACTAAGCAAGGAATTCCACCTGCAAATAAACATTCAAAAGAGAACATTCATGGCCATCAGCAAGCAGAAAATGACGAACTCTGTTATCACTCTGGACGGGAGGACTATTGAAAGGGTGCTACATTTCCATTTCAAGTACAGTGAAAACTCGATTATCCGGATCCTCACTTATCCGAACGTCAAGAGCTTGTTTTGCTCTGGATTTTTTTTTTTTGATTTAACCCAGACAAAAAAGATTAAGTCTATATCCAGCAAATAAAAATTAGCAATTTCTTCAAACCGCGCTAGATGTGCAATTTGATAAGCTTGATTGAATGAAAACCTACAACCTGTTTTCCAGTCAATGACCGGATCAGGGGTGGAATGAATGAAGCCCCATCTTGCGGCGAGGATAGGAATTGTGTCGACTGCGGAAGCCTGTCGCACTCCTCTGGGGCAATTATTAGGCCTAATGACTGACAGATGAAATGAAATGAAATGATGGTGGAGAGTGTTGCTGGAATGAAAGGAGAGGGAAAACGGAGTACCCGGAGAAAAAACTGTCCCGTCTCCGCTTTCTCCAGCACAAATCCCACATGGAGTGACCGGAATTTGAACCACGGAACCCAATGGTGAGAGGCCGACGCACTGCCCTCTGAGCAACGGAGGCTTCACTTGATAAGCTTGATTATTATTTATAAATGTTAACATGGATATGTTTTTGGACTGGGGAGTCTATACGGAATTTTTCTTCAGTTTCTCCAGACGCCATTGTAACCATAGCAACCAGCGTTGGTCTATGTCAGTAGCATCATATTCTTACGGTGTGATTTCTTCCTGTAACTAAGAGCTGGAGAAAAATGTATCAAGTGAAACCCCCCCCCCCCCACTTCTACTCTTCAGTCCCTGTATTGAAATCCTTGAACTGGCCAGAAAACGAACCCGGGGCCTTGGAATAAGAGGCGTGTACGCTACCAATACACCACAGGCCTGGCTGATTAATAATAATAATAATAATAATAATAATAGATAGAACAAAGAAAACAGGAGCACATCTAAAGGATGAAGAGATTTTGGGAAGAGAAGAGGAAGAAGGGAAAGAAGTGAAAATTGTGTCATCATGAGATATTCGAGTTCAAACACTGTCCATAAAGACAAAAATGATATAAATTAATGAATGAAATAATAGACAAGAAATAATCCAGTCTGCAGAAAAACACCATGAAATAGCAGCCAAAAGAGGATTCCAAAATTCTTATGAAAAGATAAAGTATGGGATGGACTATATCAGGTTTCAACAATCAACCGTTAATCAGGAAATGTGGAAATATCGTTCAAGTACACAAATTTAAGTATCTAGGTGAAATTATTGAACCAGCAGGGTTAAATCAGCAAGATAACAAAGAAAGAATTGCAAAACTTCGAAGAGCGTACAAAATTACTTGGAACAAATACAATAAAAGAACTATATCAAAAAAGGCAAAATTGCGACATTATAACACAGTAGTTAAAAACAGAAGCACATCATGCAACTGAAACTAGGTGGCAAATCTCAAATAAAGTTGATCGAAAAAAAAAAAAAAGAAATAAAAGTCCTCAAATCTTCGGATCAGAATGCGAAAACGGAATATGGATGAAAAAGAAGTCGCATGAAACCTATCAAGTTACAGAAAAAAAAATCACAGATACAATCGGGACACGGCGATTACTATTTCATGGCCACTTACATAGAATGGATAATAACAGACTCAGAAAGAAAAATTAAATGAAAAATCACAATAATTGGCTACAAGAAATCAGTGAAGACTTTAATGAAACTGGGATTAATGAAGAAAAACCATTCAAGATAGAATAAAATTCAGAACTTCAGTTCACAAACTCAAATTTTCTGCAAAGCCCACCCGACAAAAAAACGGGATGGACTGAACTTAAAAAAGGAACACAGGGGGAGGATGAGGAGATATTGGGAAGAGAAGAAAAAACAAAAAAAATGTGCTAATAACTTCAAACGGGCTCCGTAGTTGGGCATAACCAATCAAAAAATAAAAATAAAATAATTATTATAATAATAAATTACGAGATTTACAAGGTGTAAAATGTCTCATTTTCGTATAATTCATGAGCCTTGCCATTTTTTGTTGATACTCTTTTCTTTCGATTTATCGGAACTCTCCCCTGTGGGTGGGAATGCATTATCTGTAGCCTAACCCTGCATGTCGTAAGCGGCTACTAGGAGGGGAACAATCAAAGAATCTGTAAACCCGAAAAACATATTCATGATTCTGCGCTTTTCCGTGTAGCAGAGAAAATGTCTACGAGTGTGAAGTTTTTAAATATATTATACTGTATGTTTATTTTATTACTCTTCATGTGCATCTATCTTAATTTTTTTAAATGTTGAATTCATAATTTTTCATAAATTTGTAATTCCATTATCCAGATAACAGAGTTCCTACTGGCAAAAAAATGGGATTCAGATGTAATAGACATTAAAACCAGATAATACACGTGTTGCGGGTCAGTATTTTTTCCACAACAATATCACATAGAGGTTCTCGCAGGCGCAATGACGGAATACTGAAACAAATTATACTATAGAAGGCAACGGAGAAGAGAAAGTGGACGAGGCGAAGATTAACCTGAACGTGGAACTTTCAACAGGGATTCGAAAATTTCTTCTTCTTCTTCTTCTTCTTCTTCTTCTTCTTCTTCTTCTTCTTCTTCTTCTTCTTCTTCTTCTTCGAAGACTGGTGAATCCTCCAATGGAAGTTGGTGGTCAATCTGATCCAGGCCTCCCTACTAACAGCTGCTCTCAATAAGCCAGCTCATGATGAATTTGACCACTGGCGGAGGTTTCCCAACCACCATATGGGAAACTACGTAGAGAAAAAAAATGCTCCGTGATGGTCACCAACCTTCTGCCAGGAGACGACACCAGAAGAAAAAAAAATCCACAGTTGTAGCCCTTCAGGCAAGCAACTCAATCCTAGGAATATGAGCTACGAATTTTATGTAAATAAAATATAATGAAGTATGAGAATATATTCGTTATTCCTAAAAATCACAATCCTTTTTCTTAATCACTGTTATTCGATCGATTAGATGGAACGCAGCGAGGGATCCAAACAGCCGTGATTAGATTAGCAATTTCTACCACTACGAGCACTAATGTGAGGCAATACAGAGTTTCACTGAAGCCCGCGTATAATTCGGTGTCGACATTTTTTTAAAATCAAAAAACGCCTGAGGGTATTGAACCAAGGAACACATTAGAGAAAGAATCATGTAAATAAGTTAATTTGGCTAGGACTTAAACCAAAAAGAAAACGGCCGGGCTGAGTGGCTCAGACGGTTAAGGCGCTGGCCTTCTAACCCCAACTTGGCAGGTTCGATCCTGGCTCAGTCCGGTGGTCTTTGAAGGTGCTCAAATACGACAGCCTCGTGTCTGTAGATTTACTAGCACGTAAAAGAACTCCTGCGGGACTAAATTCCGGCACCTCGGTTGTTTTTCCGAAACTGCATTTAGGCCGGGAGCGATTTTCGAAATGTGTTCACTTTAGATTGATAGTTTGATAATTTAAAGCCTTTGATAATTTAGAACCTTTCCGGGCCCTTTAGTCCTTCAACCTTCAGCACAATTGAGGAAACTGCTTAATTTTACTATTATCGTAGTGCGAACCCCTACTTTGTCTGCAAATCAATTTTTTCAGTATTAAAAGAAGTAAATCTTCGCTTGCCGAGTCGGGAAATATAGGTTAGAGATTGAACATAGTGCCGGCTCCGACGACCACTCAACAGAGGCTTGTCAACGTCGGCGCATTAAACATGGCTATTAAATGAACTTTTTTTCTTGCCGTGCCACGGCCTCTGGAAGGGAGTGTGTTCCCTTAGTGCCAACTGCTTCCCTAATACAGACCGGCTTGTCGTATATGGTTCGATCACAAGCACCACGCGTCATTCCTGTTTGAAAATGCACTCTATTCTTAACTTCACACAATTTGGTAACCCTGTGGTTACACATCATTGGAGACAAAAAAAGAACAACCTTCATCACGAGCTCTCCAATAGGAAGACAGAAAATGATGGCATTTTTAGTAAGAATTCCTTTTGGGGATGGGATTGTGGGTTTCTGACAAGCAAACAGGAAAGATCTGTCCTCTCTGTTACTACAGGTATCGTATTAACCATCTATGACTCCAAACATACACCCCAACTAACAAAGCGTCACCCCCAAAAAAAAAAAAAAAATCATAATTAAAGCAACATTTGAGATGATGAAGTAGGCATGGTGTAGAAATGTAGCAAATCTTTGTTACAATTTTGGTTCAGAAGTCCCTTTTAGTTAGGGAACAGCCATATTTTTACGGTAATTTTACTACAATTGTAATAATAATGAAGCTGTTTCTGCAAATTAGTGGAAACCAAAGCCTTGGCTTTTCACTTCTTAATTAATGTAGCGATTTCAAAGACGCATATAAATATAGAATAACCAACTCTGAACGTATTCACAACCTATTTCTGGAACAAGTTTTTAACAAATGATGTGACAATTTAAACAGGAAATTGTACATATCTTTGCGGGATGATAACAATGTAAATGGTTAGATGAAGGTTGTAACTCCTCCTCATTTTACTAAAAGTTTTAAATGTATTTCAAAATTTAAAATTATTTTGTTAGGACTTTAATCATCCTAAGGTTGCTTGATGGATTTCGACTGAAAGGGTATCTTCGGAAGGGGAGCTTTTATCATCTTTTTCCCCCCAAACAGGCCCTATTTTATCAAGCAAAGAAAAGACATCCGGGCAAATTTTCGAAAATTTCGATAAATATCCTACAAGCAAAATTTTCATTTAAATTGTGGGCGTTGACTCCCTTCAACGATAAGTCACAAGCCTCAACAAAGATAATTCAATCACGGCTATAAACATAGATGTGTAAAGGATGGTTATTTTTAGTTGTCCAATGGACACAAGAGAAACAATATAAAGTAGTAACAGTAAAACAATAGAAAGTGTCCCAATATAATCTGAAACATTCATATTGTTTGGAATTTCGTACTTATTTGGCAGATAACAGAAAGTTGCTTGAACATCGTCGCCATTCATCCAAAAATGTTATTAACACCACTTTAGTGTCGGGTCCCACTGTTCGTTATAGAAGAGACATTGAGCAGAGACCGAGGTTGACAGAGAAATAAGATATTCATGAACCATGCCTCCCATATTTGAGCATTCGTCAGTTAAAGGATTGCTTTTCGGTATCAGGGGAGGTACTACAAAATACACCAGCAATATCTTGAAATGGTTAGGTATCCCCAGAAATACACTGAACATCATACTAGGCATTATCAATGACACGTTAAGCATTCTTCACCACCACCTATATGTTTCATAATATTGTCAATCCAGCCCAATTTTTTGTGACAATCTCCCTATGAGTGTGTGTTGTCCGCTTTTAACGACGTATTGATTGGATATAACGTCGGAAGCTAACGGTCATGTCTACATCTACATAAACAGTGTATTTAAAACATTGCTTAACAAGACATCGCTAATTACGGCATATCGTACATAAACGACGTACTTTTTACCATATTTTCAGGGGAATTTATCGGCTATAACGTCCAATGTTGATTTTTGTTTCGTTACGTATTTGGTAATTGTTGACAACAATGCAAGGCTTGTTTTCAGTAAAGTGTAGATTCCACATCAGTCTGTTAAACAGTCAACACTAGCAGCACTGTGGAAATGTGGCAGGAGAAAGGCAAATAGAAGAAAAAAAATCACATAATATGGCCATTAGAAAACAGGAAAGCAAACGTCAGCATCACGAAGGAATTTGATGTATCATACTGAACGATTTCTACGATTTGGAAGGACAAAGAGAACATCCCATTTATTAGCCAAGACGTGTGTGACATTGATCAATTTAGATTGTTACTACTTCTTTCCACACGTATTATTTTATATTTTGCTGGCATATTGTTGTTGTATGTATTGTGTAAAGATTAGAAGAAAAATTCCTCTCAGTTCCAGTGGCAAACACTTTGTTGCAAACATAGAATTTATTTCGCTTGTATGTTTTGAAGTTTTAACATTATTCTGTTAAGTTGCAGCCTAAAACTTCGATTTTCAGTAACAACAAAAAAACCGGTTAATACGACTATCGCCTACAACGATCGTTAATTGACGGTCCCTTCGGAGACGTTATAACCGGTTTCGACAATAGTTCTGAAACTGGAATGAATGGTCAAATATTGTAATCGAAATAGACTTTCAGCGTATTAGGTCGTGTTACGTACATTTAGTACGTGTTGAAGAGATGTTAAGTACAGAACAAAAATGGCCAGCCGGACACCAGTGGGATCCGAACCCACAACCTCCCGATTTCGCGTCGGTTGCTCTACCAATTGAGCTATGGTGGCCCAGGCCATCTTTGTTCTGTTGGAAAGGATCTGGGCTACAGGTCTGGCACTGCTGCTAGCACACTGTACAGTGCGTTTAAGTCGCCCGTTGTGGGGCATGTCAATGTACGTATCACAACCTAATACGTTGAAAGTCTATTTCGATTACAATGCGGTCGTGAAAATTCAATATTCATGGTCAAATATTGTACTTACATGTAAACCATTGCATTATATGTTGCAAATCTAAATTATACAACCGAACAGCCTGGACACCCCTATAGAAGTTATGTATCGTAAATATGGGTGTTGTCGAATTGGTCCGATGATTAGCACTGGGGGTGAGGTCGAAATGGACCGACGCTAAAATATCAAAACCAAGGATCAACGATGTGGTCACCCTAGTCATTGGGTGCTTCGAAACCACTGGTTTAGACAAAAATCCTCAACTCCAGTTCACTACAGACTACGTATGACAGAGCGACAAACTACTTACCAATATCCTGCTGACATTGTCCAACACGTCTAGCCAGTAACTTATCTTCAGAGCTTCCTCTCAAAGCAATAACTTCCTCACTGAATGGGTGATAGCACGGAACTACCTCGCAAACTGACCAGTAGATCGATGCTTATGGCAAAGATAGCTGTTCGCACAAGATTTCAACGAGTTGCAATATCAATGAAATGGCTGCTAGTCGCCGGATGTGCGGATGTCAACTCACAAGAGGATCGGGCAGGAAAGTCTAATGAGAATTTTCGTCTTTCAATTGCGTGATGACGCTAAGTTGAAAGACGTCTGCCGGAAGACGCAATTGCGAAACCCGTGGATGTCATACAGCAAGAATGTTTATTTCTTCTTATTCTTCTTTCCTAGTGTTTAGTCCCGCATTGATGCAGGGTCCGTAGTTCCATAGTTCCCTCGTCTCTTTTTTGATTTCTTTCTAATCTTTCTTAACCTCTAGTTTTCAGCTTGTAGACTTTCTTCCAGAGGCACTTGAATAACTGTTTGGCCAATCTGCCATTCATTCTATAGATATGTCCAAATATTGCTATCTCCTTTCTTCTCTTACGTTCCTCCGGCACCATGGCTAAATGGTTAGTGTGCTGGCCTTTGCTCACAGGGGTCCCGGGTTCGATTCTCGCCAGGGTCGGGAATTTTAACGATCATTGGTTAATTTCGCCGGCACGGGGACTGGGTGTATGTGTCGTCTTTATCATCATTTCACAGGGCGAGTTGGCCGTGCGCGTAGAGGCGCGCGGCTGTGAGCTTGCATCCGGGAGATAGTAGGTTCGAATCCCACTATCGGCAGCCCTGAAAATGGTTTTCCGTGGTTTCCCATTTTCACACCAGGCAAATGCTGGGGCTGTACCTTAATTAAGGCCACGGTCGCTTCCTTCCAACTCCTAGGCCTTTCCCATCCCATCGTCGCCATAAGACCTATCTGTGTCGGTGCGACGTAAAGCCCATAGCAAAAAAAAAAAATCATCATTTCATCCTCATCACGACGAGCAGGTCCCTTCATTGTTATGAGCATTATTTCGCTTAAGCCTACTCTTCAAATGACTGAGAAAATTACTACTTTCTGCGGGTTTCATTGAGTGGCCGACAGACCGACAACGGACCTATCGGTTACCATGGCAATCTATCTGGCTGCTTGACAACAGGGAAGTAACAATGTAATTTTCGTCAGTGGTGATTATTGATTTAAGAGCAAGTACAACTAGGCAACCATCCTCTATATAACACTAATCAGAGAGAAAAATGGAAGGAGTCCGACACTTCGAAAAATGAAGGTATCGGCCAAAGAAAGACAAAGGGCCACGAAGTGCGTGAAAATGGAAGACTCCCCAACCCTCAGAAACGTAATAGCGTCGGGGTCGGAAAAGAACAAGAGTTGACCAAGGGAGGTCGGATAGGATAGATTAAAGTGAGGAGCCTGGCACAAGTAAGTGGAAGCAATGTCAGGACTCAGCTGAGGGCCCCGTGGTCACCAACCCACGCTCCAAAGTTCAGAGACCCTGGGGCCCCTTTTAGTCACCTCGTACGACAGGCAGGTGATACCGTGGGTGTTATTCTACCGCCCCCAGCCACAGGGTGTTAATTTTCGTCAACATTCCTGTATCGCCTTCTGCGTAAGGAACAATCATGAGTTTACAAGAATGTTGACGAAAATTAATATTCCTGTAAACTGTATTAGTCTAATAGTACATAGATGTCAGGTTAGGAACTCCATAGTTTAAATTTTTCAATGTTTATTTTTAATCGTAGTGCATACTGTACATTCATTTAATAATGTTAAAAGTAGTTCTATCATAATGTAATTTTCAGTTAAGTTAGTTTGTACGTTAACTTTAAATTAAATCAAATTGACCTTTAATTTTAAGTTATTAAAATGCATAATATATTTCATTTATGCAGGTGCATAATTATATGGTTTAGCATAATACCAGGTTTCACAGCCTGTATACAGGAAGTCGTTAATAAATAAGTAAATACAGTAAATAAATACTCCCAACCTGGGAGAACACAACCCCAAATACTTGAAATTATTTACCTGTTCCATTTTTGTATCCCCAATCTGACATTCAATTCTTTTAGGTTTCTTAGCTAAAATCTCTTTAGTTTTGGAAACGCTAGTTTTCATAGCATACTCATTGCACTTAGTTTGAAGTTCCAAGATATTAAACAGCAGGCTTTCAGCACAATCTGCCATTAAGACCAGATTGTTGGCATAGGGCAAACCGCATAATACATTTCCAGTTAACTGAATCCCTCCCTTCCACTTAATACCTTTCACAAAATGGTGAATATAAACTACGAACAACAAAGGCGATTATTTATAAGATAAAGTTACCTTAGGCATACTGAATCGAATTGGTGAGAGGAGATCGATTTGGCTACATTTGACGAGAAGAAGAGATAGAATGATAGGACACATCTTAAGACACCCAGGACTTGTTCAGTTGGTTTTTGAAGGAAGTGTAGGTGGCAAGAACGGTAGGGGTAGACCAAGGTATGAATATGACAAACAGATTAGAGCAGATGTAGGATGCAATAGTTACGTAGAAATGAAAAGGTTAGCACAGGATAGGGTGGCATGGAGAGCTGCATCAAACCAGTCTGCGGACTGATGACTCAACAACATAGGCATAACAGCGTAATTTTTTTGAGAGTTAATAAGTCTGTTCGACTTTTAAATCCTTACATGATCTGAGTTCAGACCGGCGTAAGCCAGGTCGGTTTCTATCTTTATAGTAAATGAATATTTTAGTACGAAAGGACCAAATATTCAAAATAATTTTTAATGTAGGTGATAAATATTAATAGATTAGAACCTTGTGTAACCCCTAAAATTACTGCACCTTGAACCAAAAACTCATTCTATCGTCAATTCTCACTGCAGCCGAATTGTCAGCATAAAATAGCTTTGATATATAGTATTTTATTAAACGAAGAAACTGCAGCTTTGTTCTAAGTGTTTTAATTGACCATTCTACCAAGTTGGGTCTGGTCCATTCCGATCAGTTCCCTGGTTGGTTCCTCTCTGCCTTGTATCTGACTTGAACAAAAATTATCACGTCGTATCGAGTTATCTCGATCAATTCCAACCGCACATAATGAGCAGCATTTGGGAGTGGCAAGTGTTCGGGTTTTTTTTTTTTGCTAGCTGCTGTACCGAGAGCTACCACAGTCCAGACAAAGGAATAGACAATAGCGATATGATAGGATATTGACGTTATGCGTCTGCGCGAAAACTTTTTCTCTAACTGGCCGTGACGTGATTGCTAATAAGGTAATAACGAAAGAACGAACGTCTGCCTGCCTCTTGCAAAGCGATGCTGTACGATAAAGAATTCACTCAATGGTGAGTGAGCACATACAGTAGGTGGAACTAGCATAGCTTCTTTATCAAACAGAGATAAACTGACACGTGGTCCGAGTCGAGTTACCCTACTTATGGATCTTTATCCAACAGGAGAAGGCTTGTATTCACGATTTACCTGTAGACTCCTATAGTCTTCAAGCAGGTGCGACGTAAAGCAACTAGTAAATAATAATAATAATAATAATAATAATAATAATAATAATAATAATAATAATAATAATAATAATAATAATAATAATAATAAAAGAGAACGCAAAATTGTGAGAGGAATCTTGGGATCAAAGTACAGAAATGGAATCCATCAAAAGAGATCCAACAAGGAAGTCTACAGCAAAATAGAGAAAATTACCGACACAATCAGAAAAAGACGGGCACGATTTTACGGTCATCTGAAAAGAATGGACGGAAGAAAGTTAACTAAATAAATCTTTCACTTTTTTGATTCAAACCCCCAAAACCACAATTCCCTGGTTTAGAAATACCAAAGAAGACCTGCAAATGCTACATATCTCAGCTGAAGACGCTCTTAACAGAGATGTCTTCCGCAAGAAAATGTTGACGAACGGGCTAAACCGAGACGAGCAACCGAAGAGAAGACACGATGCCCCTTGAACAGAGGAGCGTCAGCAGGCCCACTCACAAAGAATGAGGGAAATTTGGGCTCTAAAGAAGGCCAAATTCAGTGTCAAATGCAACAAGACTTAACGTGGTCCTTGATGGCCCCATAATAATAATAATAATAATAATAATGATAATAATAATGGTTTTACATCTCACTAACTATTTTTACGGTTTTCGGAGACGCCAAGGTGCCGGAATGTCGTGCCGCGGGAATCTTTTTACGTGCCAGTAATCTACAGACACGATGCTGACATATTTGGGCACCTTTAAATACCACCAGACTGAGCCAGGGATCGAACCTGCCCAGTTGGGCTCAAAAGGCCAGCGCTCTACATTCCGAGCTACTCAATCCGGCACTGAAAAGACTTTTACATCGTGAGCATGTATTTGCGTTTTATACCTACACTATCGTTCAAGTATAGATATTCATGTAGAGATAAAAACTGTCCTTTATGTTTCTATTTTCAAAACAATGAGTGTACAGATGGCATGGCACATCTTCAAATTTCAGGGGCTCCTTGAAGAATGTCATACTTACAATATTACTCATGATGTTGGCAAGACATCGCATGCATTTATAACACGGAAACCTCCAGCTAACTTTTCATTCCCTGGAAATTTGGAGGGCAAGCAGACATGCAAATTCAGGAAGGAATGGTTAGACAAATTTAAGTGGCTTGCCTACCGTAAAGAGTGGTCCGGCGGTTTCTGAAAATACTGTGTACAGTTCACTCCCTCCGGGGAGCTGAAATGGACCTACACCACTGCACTGTCAATGAGCTACACAAACTTGGATTAAACCTTCAAGGTTTTTTGGCTCAGGGCTATGATGTCGCATCAAATATGCCAGGTAAATTTACTGGAACCCAAGCACTGATTTCGGTCTAGAAAGCCAAGAATTACGGCCGAAACCACCCGTCGTGTTGACCACACGACACTTCATAATCTGCAGGTCCTCGGGCTGAGCAGCGATCGCTTGGTAGGCCATGGCCTTTCGGAGCTGCTGTGCCATGGGGTTTGATTTGGTTTGGTTTCAAGCGCAGATTTTGAATGAGCAATTCTGACATTTAACACGCACTACTTCAGCTATCAACTGAACTCGTGCATTATAAAAATGCTCTGATATTAAGCGAATTAAGAATACGGTAGGGATTCTCTCATCAGGGACAACGTTTGTCTCTGCTTTCGCGACAAAAATGTCTGCTCCTCAAAGAGTTATTAGTAAATCGGATATCAGTAAGTCTCGTTAGGTAGAAAGACATGATTGCTTCTTTGTATTTCAGGAGCTAATGTTACATGTTGTAAGATTTCTTGAACAAATAGAACATGAACCAGATAGTGAGGCCTTAGGTGCGGCTTTAAGAGGAAGTGAGCTTATTATTGGTTTCGAAACAGCTCTTCACTGTTTAGTCCACATCGGGCTTCAGTGAGAATTGATGGTAGAATGAGTTCTTGGTTCAGGGTACTTACAGGGGTTAGACAAGGCTGTAATCTTTCACCTTTGCTGTTCGTAGTTTACATGGATCATCTGCTGAAAGGTATAAAATGGCAGGGAGGGATTCAGTTAGGTGGAAATGCAGTAAGCAGTTTGGCCTATGCTGACGACTTGGTGTTAATGGTAGACTGTGCCGAAAGCCTGCAGTCTAATGTCCTGGAACTTGAAAATAGGTGCAATGAGTATGGTATGAAAATTAGCCTCTTGAAGACTAAATTGATGTCAGTAGGTAAGAATTTCAACAGAATTGAATGTCAGATTGGTGATACAAAGCTAGAACAGGTCGATAATTTCAAGTATTTAGGTTGTGTGTTCTCCCAGGATGGTAATATAGTAAGTGAGATTGAATCAAGGTGTAGTAAAGCTAATGCAGTGAGCTCGCAGTTGCGATCAGCAGTATTCCGTAAGAAGGAAGTCAGCTCCCAGACGAAACTATCTTTACATCGGTCTGTTTTCAGACCAGCTTTGCTTTACGGGAGCGAAAGCTGGGTGGACTCAGGATTTCTTCTTCATAAGTTAGAAGTAACATACATGAAAGTAGCAAGAATGATTGTTGGTACAAACAGGTGGGAACAATGGCAGGAGGGTACTCGGAATGTGGAGATAAAGGCTAATTTAGGAATGAACTCGATGGATGAAGCTGTACGCATAAACCGGCTTCGGTGGTGGGGTCATGTGAGGCGAATGGAAGAGGATAGATTACCTAGGAGAATAATGGACTCTGTTATGGAGGGTAAGAGAAGTAGAGAGAGACCAAGACGACGATGGTTAGACTCGGTTTCTAACGATTTAAAGATAAGAGGTATAGAACTACATGAGGCCACAACACTAGTTGCAAATCGAGGATTGTGGCGACGTTTAGTAAATTCTCAGAGGCTTGCAGACTGAACGCTGAAAGGCATAACAGTCTATAATGATAATGTATGTATGTATGTATGTGAAACTAAGCAAGTTCTTGCAAGATCCTAAACAATATTTGTCATCTGCATTGTCTTACTTTGACAACGTAATAGGAAGGTCGAATATGAGAAAAATTACCGATGAAAAGAGTAAAGACACTGTTATTGCATCAAGTGATATGGTTACTTGAATAGGTGAAGAAATCCGTCTCCCACGTATTCGTGGCAGGCAAATTCAAAGTATGAATGTGTCAGTCAAGGATCCTGAGGAATAATTCAAGAAGGTTCTTGCCTTTTGTCGACATCTTAATAAGCCAGTTAGAATAACGCCTTTGTGATAATGTTAAAAAACTGACCGCTTTAGAAGGGCTTATTCCCAGTAAATGTTCTAAATTTTCAGTGGACGAAATTATTAAAGCAGTAACTGCGTATGATGCAGATTGCACTGCAACAAGTCTGAATTACGAGCAGAAATATCACTATGGAGACATAACTGGACAACTTCTCATCCAGAAAAAAAATAGACCACAAAGTTGCGTATATTAGCTCTATGTAATGGAGATTTCTTTCCCAATATTAGACTGTTGCTACTAATGCTTATCATCCTGCCAGTCACCAGAGCCTTTGCTGTGAAAAAGTTTCTCGGCCCTACGTAAGCGAAAAACCTACAAATACAATGGAAGAGAATCGGCTTAATGGCCTTGCATTAGCAAACATCCATCAGAAAAGGGCAATAAATGTTGAAGTTCTCTAACTCAAAACCCATGAAGGCTGGATATTTATAAACTGGCCAAATGTTCATTGATGTGAATTGCTAATACATAGTAAAGTTGATGTAGTACTTTGAACATTATTGAATGGAATTTCGTGGTTAAATGAATATCAAATGGCCGTAACAAGCGTTTACTGTACTGTAACAATTTCCTTAAAATAAACTTGGGAAATTTCATCACTACAGAAATAAAATGTCTCGATTACTCCTTTAAGAAATGGAATCTTTCTCCCTATGTTAAAAAGTGCAATGCAATCTCCTTTTCATTGCTAAAGCAAGGAATGAACACTGCCTAGACCATCCAGGGAAATACATTGCAATCGGCTTCTCAGGTAAGAGACCTAGGTGTTATGATAGTGTAAACTAACCTTCTCTGCTCATATTCAGCCTATAAAATCCCGTGCTAGGCGTACCCTAGGCATTATTTACACGTTCACTGAAATTTACGATATTACGCCTTAAAATTATACTCCCCATTATTGACTTTTGTTCCCCTATTTGGTCCTCATCTGCTATCACAAACATATCTCAATTAAATAGTATTTTTTTTAACCTTTTCACTTTCATTGTTAAGACTCACAATCCCGTTAATACTCTTCGGCGTATTTCCCTATACACGTTCCTCCCCGCCCTACACGCAACCGGCGCACTCATGTGTTCCGTCCGTGCCTAAACTGACAACAACGCTCTACCTTCCACAGTCTCATTACTTTTGGCAACTCACTACCCGATATCGTCATATTCACACCTTTCACACCCTACAAAAAAAGATTCCTCTGATGTCCTCTCCAGGTTTCCATTTTCACCCGTCTATCCAACCCTCGACCTTTCTTCTTCATATTTTTTTGTAACCGACACTTCCCAGTTATAGTTTTCGTTGTTACATTGTTATTGTTAATAATTGTTAATTTATTGTTGATACTTAATATTGTTTTTTATAAATTTGTCATCTTTTATACTTATTTAAACTTATTATTATTATTAGTGTAAAATGGCCCTCCATGGCCAACAAATAAATAAATAAATAAATAAATAAATAAATAAATAAATAAATAAATAAATAAATAAATAAATAAATAAATAAATAAATAAATAAATAAATAGTTTTTAAGTTAACCCCATCCTGGGAATCCTCGATCCACTTGTCGTAAGATCCCCGAATGAAATTAGTAGGATAGTGAATGTATTCCACTCGTCAGCTAGTGAAATCGTCGACATCGCATGGACATCTCACAGACAGAGTTTCTTGTATCGTGTTCTGCGTATTTAGTAACTGAAAGTTATATTTCCTTCTTTTATCTCTCCGACATGCCTTTGCACGCGAGACCTAGTGTTTACAGTGCACTATGTTTTTCTTGTATGTTGGGTATTCAGCCCGAAGGCTGGTTTGATTCCCTGCAGCTCCGCCAACAGCTGTTATAAATAGCACAGGCGTCACTGAAGAGGCGTACTAGGGAAATGAGGACTGAGGTAGTTTCCCGTTGCTTTCCTCACCGAGCCAGCCGTTGCTATTACATATCAGTCTGCCAAGCCCACTGAAATGCATGCACCAACCGACCCTATGAGCGATATTTTCACACCATTCGTAACAGGGACTGGCTGCATAAGGAATGGCATTACTAGCATCAATCATACGTCAGTCACTTTCATATTGTCAAAGCCAAGGATGAGAGTGAGACAGGTCAATGAAAGTAACAAATTTGATATAGCCCATACCAGAAGACATAGTGTACTGTAAACACTACATCTCGCCAGCAAAGGCAGAGCAATTTTTTTACTTTCACTGACCTGTCTCAGTCTTACCCTTGGCTTTGACAATATGACTGAGGTATGTGTGGTGCTAGTAATGTCATTCCTTATGCAGACAGTCCCTGCTATGAATGGTGTGAAAATGTTGCTTGTAGGGTTGGTTGGTATGTGCTTTTCAGAGGGCTGGCAGACTGATATGTAATAGCAAATTCTGATTCAGCGAGGAAAGCAACGGGAAAACTACCTCACTCCACATTTCCCTACTACGCCTCGTTAGTGATACCTAGGCCATCTATGACACCTAATGGTGGAGCTGCTGAGGATTCAACCAGCCTTCGGGCTGAGGACTGAACAAAATGTATGAACACTTATTATTATTATTTCTTGTTGTGTTATTATTTCAATCTATTATATCATCTGCAATTGAAGAAGTAATGGCAGCTGATGATAAATAAAAAATCAAAATCAAATAAATCAAATCAAAACTTAGATGGTAGAGCACTGGCCTTCTAAGCCCAACATGGCAGGTTCAATCCTAGTTCCGTCCGGTGGTTTTTGAAGATTATTAATATTAAATTTACAATTTGCTTTACGTCGCGCACCGACACTGACAGATAGGTCTTATTGTGACTATGGAATAGGAATGGGAATGGGAAGGAAGCGTCCGTTGCCTTAATCAAGGAACAGCCAAAGCCGCACTTGGTACAACCCCAGCATTGATACGGTGCGACGGAAAGCGACTAGAAACAAACCCACCAGCATTTGCCTGGTGTGAAATGGGAAAGCACGGAAAACCATATTCAGGGCTGCCGACAGTGGGGTTCGAAACCACTATCTCCCAGATGCAAGCTCAGAGCTGCGCGCCCCTAACCGAACGGCCAACTCGCCGGTGGATGATGTTTAAAATGGCGATTGTCAATTAATTTTCTAGTATAGTGTCATAGTATATATCATTTGTAATGCCTAACCATTTTTTTAAATTTTTTTTTGTTCGTGGACGACCTGTGAAATCTGCGTGTAAGTTGAATTGCGGAAGTGTAGAATGTTGAATGTGAGGCAAGGAACGTTAAGGACGATACAGACACCCGGTTCCCAGGCCAGGGATACTTATAAATTACAATTAAAAACCCCTGACCCGACCGGGAATCGAAGCCGGGGCCGCCGGGTGACAGGCGGACGCGTTGCCCCCTACACCGCAGGGCCGGACGATGCCCAACTTACTTCAAGATCTTTTCCAACTTCGAGCGACCAATTGTTTCTTAACTTTCATTTACAGGGCAAGGTTCAGAATTCTTTTGGTCAATCTTTCATTACTCATTCTGAGAATATGTTCGTAAAATTTCAAACGTATTTTCCTAAATGTGTGACATTTTCTTTGAGTGTTTGTACAGGTCATGAGATTTCATCATCCAAATTCTCCCTGTACAGACTGGTCCAAAAATTTTCCTTAAGATCTTTTCTTTCTTGCTTTTTCTACATATTTAATCAATTATCGGCCCCCAATGTTGAGTGTTTCAGTGCTTCAGGCTGTTATCATTATCATTATTATTGTTATCAAAATATTTTAGTACAATCAACTACGAGTTAATTATCATTATACCTAGTATTCATGAACTCAACAGAAGATGAATCTAACACTGTCAAGATTGTGGTCAAAATTCAACGAAGATGGTAAACATGTTCGGCGTAGACCAATGCCTTCTCAAGAAACTAGTTCGGCCGTAGATGCAGAGGAGGTACGCTTCAAGTTTAACGAATCCCTGAAGTATCTTCCCTAATACCTTGTCGCATTTTTTTTTTTTTTTGCTTTACGTCGCACCGACACAGATAGGTCTTATGGCGACGATGGGACAGGAAAGGGCTAGGAGTGGGAAGGAAGCGGCCGTGGACTTAATTAAGGTACAGCCCCAGCATTTGCCTGGTGTGAAAATGGGAAACCACGGAAAACCATCTTCAGGGCTGCCGACAGTGGGGTTCGAACCTACTATCTCCCGAATACTGGATTCTGGCCGCACTTAAGCGACTGCAGCTATCGAGCTCGGTTTGTCGCAATTAGGAATTAAAACTAGCAGCCTCTAGTTCTACAGATGGAGTAATCACGCCAATGTTTCAAAAGCCAAACAGATAACAAGAAGAAGCTAAGTAGACGATAATGCACACGGTCACAATCTCTGGTGTGTCAACAAGATACATTCACTCACACATTGTGTTCTATCAATGAACGCAGCACACCACACACTAATGACCTTACACAGATGCGTAGAAAACAACGGTTACATGTGGGTGTTGGTCAAGGTAACATGTAGGCTATGGCACATTATGGCCGTTTGCCGACGAGGCTACGTAGCAATGTCAACGTTGCAAACAGGATCAATCGCATTGCACAAATCAAACAGGCTCTACAGTAAGTAGAGGTGCATGAATATTACACTATACTAGGAGGTACCCGCGTTCATTAATTCAACCCCGTTAGATGTTTCTAAACCATTTAAAAGCGAAATAAAAATGTATTTATGAGCATACATCGTTTTTGCATGTAATATTTAATATTAAATCACGGTACAGCCCCAGCATTTGCCTGTTATGAAAATGGGAAACCACGGAAAACCATCTTTTCAGCTGCCGACAGTGGGGTTGGAATTTATTATTATTATTATTATTATTATTATTATTATTATTATTATTATTATTATTATTTTGATATTAGCCGGCCCCGTGGTGTAGGGGTAGCGTGCCTGCCTCTTACCCGGAGGCCCCGGGTTCGATTCCCGGCCAGGTCAGGGACTTTTACCTAGACCTGAGGGCTGGTACGAGGTCTACTCAGCCTACGTGATTAGAATTGAGAAGCTATCTGACTGAGATAGCGGCCCCGGTCTAGAAAGCCAAGAATAACGGCCGACCACACGACACCTCGTAATCTGCAGGCCTTCGGACTGAGCAGCGGTTGCTTGGTAGGCCAAGGCCCTTCAAGGGCTGTAGTGCCATGGGGTTTCGTTTGGTTCTTTTTATATTTCATTCCACTTCCACTCACCATCCGTAGGGTTATCTTAGCCCCACAGTTCTCCTTCCCATACAGTCGTATGTCTATCAATGATTGGTTGAGAGGTATGCTAGAAAACACACACGTGCATCCATAATCTCGGTCATTTTGAACATTCTTTTTTCATCCTTTCCAATCCCCGTCCCAACTGGGAATTAACTTTGACCTAAGCGGCATCCAGAGTGTCGCAGTTCATCTCAGTTACCCCGAAGACTATGGATTCGCCACTAATATCGGTCATTTTCGGATATTTGTATTTCACCCCTCTTCCCTGGGGAGTGCTAGAGTTTCCTTTTCCAGACAGTAAGTCTTACGTGTATCAAGTTTCGTCGGCGAGAGCTATGCTGAAACACAGGTAGCCCTACATGCATTCGCCCGTAATCTGTCAGTTTTGAGAAATAATTCCACCCCTCCTCGACCCCCTAAGACACGCGGACTGAACTTCGACTTAAATGACATCCAGATTGTTGCTATTCATATCAGCGGCCCCCAAAACTACGGATTAATATTGGTCGTTTTATATTATTTTTAAATTTCTACCTCCGTCCCTAGGAGTGCTAAGGGTGTTTTACCTAAACAGTATTTCTTTTTTAGATAGTAAGTCATATTAAGAGTGCCACGTTTGGTTGACAGCTATGCTGGAACACACACATTAAGTAGATAATCTCTGTCATTTTTGGACATTTTCTTTTTCACCACTCCTCACCCGCTGTGCCGAAGCGAGCTGAACATTGACATAAACGCCATCCAGAATGCCACTACCTGAGAAATAAAACACATGGTAACAGAATTCTAGTTGAAAAAGAAATTAACTTAAATTAACTAGAATGACATGTTTCGTTCTTAAAAGAACATCATCAGATTCTATCAAATCATACTCATATATTTGTGTCTATTTCTGTTTAAAGAATTACGGACTTGACATCTGGTACTTATCTTAACCCTGGAACCATACACCGGGGAGTAATTAGGTTTTCACAACTCCTACAGTCTCCTACTTCTGTGATTTTTCTTCGACCTTCAAACTCTCTCAGATCGTGCACTAATTCTAACGAACGACGACTACGTCCATATAATAATAATAATAATAATAATAATAATAATAATAATAATAATAATAATAATGTTATTTGTTTTACGTCCCACTAACTACTTTTACGGTCTTCGGAGACGCCGAGGTGCCGGAATTTAGTCCCACAGGAGTTCTTTTACGTGCCAGTAAATCTACCGACACGAGGCTGACGTATTTGAGCACCTTCAAATACCAGCGGACTGAGCCAGGATCGAACCCGCCAAGTTGGGGTCAGAAAGCCAGTGCCTCAACCGTCTGAGCCAGTCATCTCGGCCACGTGTATATCAAAACATATCTTTGGGGCATACAGTTCCCTGGTTAATGAAACTTTTTTTTTTTTTGTAGCCAGTTTGGTTTTTCCTGCTTTTTTTAACACGTGCCTTTGTACTTTGGAAGGCGGTGAACAGATTTACAAGAATCCTGTAGATAGTTCTGAGCCTGATATCCTTGATGATTTTCTTGATGCTCCAGACGATGATGGAAATGAAATGAAATGTCGTATGGCTTTTAGTGCCGGGATATCCCAGGACGGGTTCGGCTCGCCAGGAGCAGGTCTTTCTATTTGACTACCGCAGGCGACCTGCGCGTCGTGATGAGGATAATGATGATGAAGACAACACATATACCCAGCCCCCGGGCCATTGGAATTAACCAATTAAGGTTAAAATCCCCGACCCGGCCGGGAATCGAACCCGGGACCCTCTGAACCGAAGGCCAGTACGCTGACCATTCAGCCAACGAGTCGGACATGATGGAAATAAACATTATTGAAGAAGATGATGTGACAGAATATATATTTTCCCTTCGTGTTTCAGATGAACTAATATTCACGTTGGCAGAAGAGGACTGAAAATCCCACCAACATACAGAGCAGTGTTGCCAACTTAGCGGATAAATTTTCCATTTAGCGGACAGCGGATTTTTTGAAGGATTTTCGAACTTCTTTTAGCGATTTTCAGCGGTAACAATATCCACCTTTCATCGCCAGGAGAAACAAATAATATGGAACTTAGTACGGCATAATAGTCGACTCATTCCTGTTGTATTGAACTTGTGCTGCATACCACCACTCGCTTTCTAGACCAGGTCTAGCCCACCGCCTCATTCAGTACTTTTTACAATCGTTACCGTACTCTTGATGAGCCGGGTAGTGTCGTGTTTGATAACGTGTTTCTTTCGACGTCAGGTTCTATTTGGTACGTCAATATATCGAAAGAAAAGGTTGAAAAGTCAGATATTTCGTAAAGAGTGGTTAAATAATTAAACTTTAAAAGACTAGTTGGTTGAGCTTCCCAGTCATCTGAAATACGGACGGTGCGGTGCATCTATTGGCAGTGCAATATAAATGCGACATTGTTCTTTCCACACTTATCGAAAACAATGAAAACCGGAATTAAAGTGAAAATAACTTTCGAAATAGATTTGAAAATTTCCGTATGGTCTTTGCTGCTGTGAACTGCGAGCATATTCTTTGAAAAAGAATAGTACCATGTGGCTTCATATGAAACCACAGGACCTCAACTCAGCACATCTGCTTCAGAGCATATCCCTAGTGCGGGGAGGAGAAGACGAACTCCTGTTCTGAAAATGGTGAGTGTTGAGTTAACCTCTTATTTAAAACAGCTGCTATATGCTATTTTGCTTCAATTTGAAATTTAGCGCAATTTACCGGATTTTCAACTAAAATTTAGCGGAGAAAAGATTTATGAGTTGGCAACACTGATACAGAGGTATCCTCCTTTCTATTGCGTATAAATGGTATTTTCGATACCCAGTCAACAAACACCAGTCATTCTCAGACCTGGAATAAGTAAGGACTGCCCAAAGTTTCTAAAATCACCAAATTTGCAGTGGACAAAGGATATTCGTATGCAAAAACCATATGCTGGAGTTGTGCCCAAATTTTGCAAAGTGAATCTTACTGCAGAACCAAAACCAAAAGACACTTGTTTTAAATAAAAATGTGACCTTTATATTTTATTTATTAACCAGCGATTACAGAGCTGTTGTAATTTGCGAATATATATCCACATATTGAAAATAATCCATTTCACTGATTTCATGAGGTTTTAAAATCGTTAGTGTGAATGAGTAAAATACGTTATTCTTTTGTGGAGTACTCAGTACCCCGGTGTACGGATAGTGTCCCTGAAACATGTGTGTACGGTTCCATGGTTAATTATGCCCTGTTTTCTCTCCATCCTAGTATATCCAACTTCCAATGTTCAAGTCCCTAAATATTTAAACAGAAATAAATATAAATGTTTATAGATTTCTAAAAAAAAATGGATGTGATTGATAGAATCTGATGATGACCTTTCAAGAACGAAACGTGTGTATTTTAATTAAGATATGTCTTTTTCAAATATAAAGCCGTTACCATTTGTTTTCTTTTTTTTCCGACTAGTTTATAAATGTATTACTCTAACTTAGTTTCTGCAGACTGAAGAACATACGAGCTTCAATACTTTTAAATAATGTATAGTCATCGTTACATCCATTTTGCTTTAAGTTAAACAATGAACTTCATAAAATTGTTACGTCATTTCGACAAACAACAATTGAAGTGAATCTATCTTAGGATTTTATGGGACTCTTCTGAAACATAATGTTTGACCCTATTTCTTTTCTTTTGCGAACGAAAACACAATGTCTTATACATCGTGGGTCTTACTAATAAAAAGTCCTTATACAGTTGTTTAACACTTGTTTAGTTATACAGTGAATAAACCCTGTATAAGCGTTGTACATTTTTCTTACTAATAAACGTGCTATACGCATCGTATTACTATACAGCACGTATACACTCGTTCCAAGGCGTAGGAACCTCTTCCTGCAGTTCACTGACGTATTTCGCACGTTCACCGCCTTTATGATCGCTTCTGCTGGCTATCTACGAGCAAAACTTTCCGGAAAGCCGCGCAGTAGCACGGCATATCGAAAAGGCAGTGGCAACACAAAGTGAGACAGCTGGAAATTGGCTTCTACTGATATCAACATTTCTTCAGCTTGCTTGTGTAATGAACGAAAAAAAAAAAAAACTTAAGAAAAGATCAAAAGCTCCTAACTGGGATAGTACAGAAAATGTAAGCAATTGTAATTGAATCGGCGAGTTGAAAAGGGGTACACATTCCAAAATCCTAACTTTTGAGGAGAAAGGAAACCCTGTTTTGTAGCTAAAAGAAAGGTTTGATCAAAAAGTTTCTATTAGGCATTTATACATCATATTTCTGCGTATTCAACTACAAAGTATGGAAATCATATTACGTTCGGTTTTCAAGTTATACCATTTTTTTATGATTATTGTTGAAAGCAGTTCTGGCAGCCTGACCATGCAAATTGGGAGGTTGGACTACAAGGTGTCCGGACATTTCGTACCACGGACATTCCGTACCACTTGATTTTTGAGGACATTTCGTACCACCTAGGTCGTTATCTACCTGCGAACGGTTTTCCCATAACCTCCAAATATTTACGTCAGGACAATCCGTACCACTTGATGTCAAATTGGAATTCCATGTCCACGCCAGTGGGCGTAATGAGCCTGACATAAACGCTTTATAAATCAGAAACAAAAATAATTTACATTTATTGAAGAAAACTTCCATACAATTTTCAATAATAGTCCTTTAAACTATACTTATAACTTATTCTTCTTTTCCTGCCACGTTTTCCCACGAACTGCGTCGCACATGTGGATTCGGCCCTGTTCTACGGCCGGATGCCCTTCTCGACGCCAACCCTATATGGGGGGATGTAATCACTATTGCGTGTTTCTGTTGTGGTTGGTAGTGTGGTATGTTGGCTGGATATGAGGAGAAGAGTGTTGGGACGGAAATATACACCCAGTCCCCGGGTCAGAGTAATTAATCAGAAGCGATTAAAATCGCCGACCCGGCCGGGAATCGAACGCGGGTCCCTCTGAACCGAAGGCCAGCACGCTGACCATTCAGCCAACGAGTCAGACTATACTTATCACTTATGTTAACGTAAATAGGCCCTAGTATCACAAGAAAGTAGAATTTTTGAAGTATAAATCCTAAAACAAAACAATGCAATAGAAATACACATCGAGTTCGGGCGCAATGTGCCTGTCGAGCTTAAGGATGGATAATATTACCATTATTGTGAATATTTATAAACTCCTGCATTATTTCATTATCAAGTAAGTAAAATAAAAGATTCTGATAAACTGGCCGACATGAGCTTGAAGGTCACGGGGAAATAGGATACTACCGAAAGGTGGAAGTAGCTCGTATATAGCCCCCCCCCCCCCCCACAAGCGAATGACGAATACGAGATGAGAATTAACACGTATGTCAGTCAGATCAGTTGAACTTGACGGAAGGTTAACACTAGTAGTGGTCACACAGTGCGGAAGCTTCTGCGCCAGTAGTGAACAATGAATATACATATGAATTACATTCTTTAGGATATTGTTTATACTTCGCAATATTTTCCAGTCTTTCAAGTGGTACGGAATGTCCTCTCCTAAATATTTTAAAGTCATCGGCTGATACTTCGCAGGTAATCAGACGGTCAAGTGGTACGAAATGTCCTAGAACCGGACTACAATTACGATTATTTCTTCTTCTTCTTCTTCTTCTTCTTCTTCTTCTTCGGGAGGTGTGAGATGGCTAGGGCAACATTTCATTAAAATTCAGCCATAGACACCCAAGAGAGACTCTGTGACTATCGTGCATAACCTAATCAGGCGATACCTAAAATATAGTGCGCTAAATCGTCACAATTATTCATTATTTCAATCCACTTCAGTCACTGAACTCGTAATTAATACAATTCGTCAAATTATACCACCTATGGTATTCATATGAGTGCGCGGAAATACTGTTAAATGCAATGGATTGTCTTATACACTTCTTAAACTAGGTCCCGCGTCTGTATAACAATTGCCATGCATTAACATTAATGCGCATAACAATCTTGTACACTATAGAGCCTATATGCAGTTTATTAGTAACGTTTTGTGCTGAAGAGGTCTATAAGCTTGGTATACACAGTCCTACAATTAAACTGTGTATAGTTATAGTGTGCGTATAAACAGGAGGCTTATACATGGTTTATTAGTAACGAATTTCACAAAACCTTGTATAAAAAGTTATACACCGTTTATTAGTAAGACGGCGTGAGTCCACCCTGCTACACAGCACCGCTTCTGGAATCCTTCCCACGATGCATTTATGAATGAAATGGGTGGTGAGATAAGTTCGTTCAACCGTTGAATGAAGGTGTGGAAGCAGTGGAGATGAAAGAGGAGGAGTTGGTTGGTGTAGTAGAGAGTGATTCATGCTGAAAGTTCGAGTCCTTATCGTTATCCGAGGCGCGTAATGGGAGGTCCTACGTTAGTCAAAGCAGTATCTTCGTGGCTGGCTCCAATAGCTCATGATTAAGGCCCGTCTTCTTATGCAATTACGTACACCATTCCTGTACTAGGTCCTACGTGTACGTGAGTCAAAGCAGTGTCTTCGTGGCTGGCTCGAATACTGTAGCTCATGACTAAGGCCCGTCTTTTTATGCAAATACTAAGAAACGAAATACGGGACAAACATTATGTTTCAGAAGAGTCCCATAAAATCCTAAGATGGATTCACTTCAATTGTTGTTTGTTGAAACGACGTAACAATTTTGAGAAGTTCATTGTTTAACTTAAAAGCAAAGTTGGATGGAACGATGACTATAAATTATTTAAAAGTATTGAAGCTTGTGTCCGTCCCAACACTCTCCTCTTCATATTCACGCTACACACTACCAACCTCCACAGAAACCTTCTATATAGGATTGGCGTCAGGAAGGGCATCCGGCCGTAAAAAGGGCCGAATCCACAGGTATAGGAAAAGAAGATTACTTCTGCCATTGGTGAACGAATAAACTAACTTGAATGGAGTGTATAAAAGAATGAAATATCTTAACATGAATTGGAATTCAAGAAGACACACGTGTAAATACGTTTAGGAAGAGAAGTTAGGGATTAGAATAATTTACCAAGAGAGACGTTCGATGAATTTCAAACTTCTTTAAAAGGACTAGAGGACTCATACTACTCCGCAGCATTCGTTATTAACAGGTGAGATAACTCGTCTTGATATGCCCGTCGTAGTCTTTTGTTTTGCCTGACCTTTCGAATGGTGTTATGAACATTTATTAAGAAGCCGTAGTTCGTAGTCAGAATTCATTCATTCTGATATCATGCCGTCTGTTTCTTAAAAACCTAACCATGCATTCGCTTTTTTTATTCTGCCATTCCTGAAGTAAAGCTTGGTAATGTGTCGTAGAAGGCAATGGTATTTTTAATCGCAGTTCTAAATAGAAGGTTATCTTGTGAGCTCATAGGTTAGTCTCGAAGGAGCGATTTTTTCCAGGCAGAGAACTTTTTTTTAAAAGTACATAGTCTTCAGTTCTTCTAGTGTAGCTAGGTTATCCTTCGATAGGTGTTCCCATATAATATCTAAGGCGTATAGCATGATGGGGTCTGTTTGTACGTAGACTTTTTTCTCTTAGCCGCATGTAAGATATTAGGAACGCTCTGTCATCTGCTGAATATTTACGTAGAACCTGGGAAAGCTTAGAGAATCAAAGAGTGTCTAGAAGGGAATAGAATTCTTCCGTGATCAAAAGAAATGTATAACGTCTGGCTTGGCAGGTAGTAATTACACATGGCTGCATGCACTGGCATTACTAATGATGAAAATAGCATTATATCAGAATATTAATGAAAGTATTAGTCGCTTAGCAACTGCAGGTTAGGGTAAACCTTCGCCTGCAATTACTGGAGTGATCATTTAATGATTTGATTTTATGATTAATCAAAATTGGCTGAACTTAAGAGACCTATCGATGTCTCATGATTCGCCGGAAGGTAATTCCGGAGAGAATGAAAGAAATCGGCCCAGCAGAACGGACTGACGGATTTGCCGAAGCAGTTTTTAGTAGGCCCTTAATATATAGACTAGGTAAACAACTGATGGAGAATCTATTTGCTAGTTGCTTTACGTCGCACCGACACAGATAGGTCTTTTGGCGACGATGGGACAGGAAAGGGCTAGGAGTGGGCAGGAAGCGGCCGTGGCCTTAATTAAGGTACAGCCCCAGCATTTGCCTGGTGTGAAAATGGGAAACCACGGAAAACCATTTTCAGGGCTGCCGACAGTGGGATTCGAACCTACTATCTCCCGAATACTGGATACTGGCCGCACTTCAGCGACTGCAGCTATCGAGCTCGGTGATGGAGAATCTGCCATGTGGGCAACAACCCTCAATGTAGAACAGTGGAGAATCAATGAAATGATTTAAAGGCTTATGAAAGGTAGCCGGTTGAGGTGGGATGCTTCTCAGAAATTGAAACGGTTTTAGACCGAAGTGATATTCAAGGCCGTTTTCCATCGTTAAATGTTTGGGACGGACGGTTTTTCGTAGTGATGGGATAGTCGAATACTTTTAATAAACGAATAAACTCCATCGGATTATTTAAATAATCGAATATGTAAAATGTAAAATGTGTCTGATGGATAATGAACTGAACTGCCAACTCTAGCGATCTGGAGTCTTTCTGAAGTCATTTAGTGACAATATTTTCAAAAATAGCGAATAACAACGTAGCCATTTAGAGAAAATTCGGGTGAATTTTAATTTATGACGATAAATTTGGTCAACCAAGTAGCCAACACGTACTGCGCTTCGCGTAAATTTGTGGGTGTGTGATATAGTGTCTTAATCTGGGCATTTTAAGTAATGACTAGCAGTTCCCGCTGGCTCCGCCCGCAATGTCATAGTATGGTGTTGTTCGTTACTATCCTCACGGATGTATTTGCAAAGTTTCGAGTTAATGAAATAAAGAACATGATCTGCTGTGGTAATAGAATGTAATATTATGTCAACAAAACACTTGAAAATACATCACACAAAGAAATTGAATTAAACGTTCCTTGGAACAACACTACGCGCCGAACTGTTAAAAAGTCCTTCAAAGGTCTTCGTCATGGAGACAAATGTACTCATAACTTTTCTCAGAATCCGCCAATTTAAGTAGTTATTACCTCAAAAGAAAGCGCTTGATCGACCGAGTGATTTTAGACCAAAACGAACTGCGTACCTCAATTAGAACCAAAGATATGATTGCTTCAAAGAGACAAAAAAAATTGAAAAAATGAAATATTTGAGGAAGGTGGAAGTTAAGTGATTTATAGTACCTGATGACAAATCTGTGCATGAATACCTTTCAGTTTTAAAAAAATAAAGGAAATCGACCGGATAGAATGGCCGGACTGACTGACTTAGTTTTACTAATTTGTTTAATATATAGATATCTGCGTGCATGGCTCATTCATACGTGTGTAGCATGAGTTCGTATTATTTTCGGAAAGCTTATCAGAGACCGATCTTTCCATCCACACACTTTCTTTAAGGGAATGGGGATAGGTAGTTTAAATTTCCCCATGATGAGATATGGACAATTTTTCATTTGATTATTTGGAAGTCATTCATTACACGATTGCCTCATTGTTTCGAATGAATAATCGGAAAATAATTGAATGGAAAAATAATGGAATATACGAATAAAATTAAATAACCGAATAAGCTATTATTCTGTATTCGATTATCCCATCACTAGCTTTTTGCTCGGCATGTAGAGATCTGTCGCCGCAAGCGAGCTACAAGGCGCTGTCTAGTGAGGCTTCCAAGCGAGACTACGTAAACATCAATAAGTGAACATTATTTTTCTAATAGTAAACACTGAGCGGGAGGCTCCCTCAACCCCACTGAGTCGGCGCCTATGTGTCAATATCTTGCTGTAACAACTTACGAGAGAGCCTCCGTGGTTCAGACGGCAGCGCGTCGGCCTCTCACCGCTGGATACCGTGGTTCAAATCCCGGTCACTCCATGTGGGATATGTGCTGGACAAAGCGGAGGCGGGACAGGTTTTTCTCCGGGTACTCCGGTTTTCCCTGTCATCTTTCATTCCAGCAACACACTCCATTCTCATTTCATAGCATCTATCAGTCATTAATATATCACTTTGGGAGTGGCGACCCCATCGTACTAATAGCCTATATCTGCTTCATTCATTTCATCCCTGACCCGGTCAATGACTGGGAAACAGGTTGCAGGTTATCATTTTCAACAACTTACGAGCAATTCAAAGAAATGGTAACGTGTAGTTTTTACCAACATCACGACTGAGCAATCGCATGGCGAGGTAAACTAGAACCCTGTATTTTTGTTGGGAGATCAAAAGAATGCACATGCGGGGTGAGGCACGGGGCGAAGGGGTTTTCACCAGCAGAGCCAGTGACGCAATGGTTACCATAGCAACTCCGCTACTACCCAGGCGACTCTGTATTATCATCTACTGGCAGCTTTTCGCTCTTGTCAGTTGTCATCCAGCAAACTGCTAAGTGTGAGTCAATTTTTTCGTGTAGCAGGTAAGAGCCGATCTGTCTGGGCAGAACAAGAAATTCGTGCTTGCAGGCCACATTCATTCCTCATTCTTGCATTGTTCTCATCTCTACACAGTATCACTGCCTTTGTGATGTACAGGCTATACTGTAGAGAACGCGCTAAGCCCATCAACTGATCGATTAGGGCGGCTAAACGAATGTTACGAGTTGTATTTACGAATGTAATACATAGTGATTGAGAACATTCTTTGGATAATTGCGACTGTTGAAAGAGAGACCTCTTAGTTTTAAGTATATTGCATAACTGTTCTCCATATTTTTCACTTCTGTATTTACGTAAACAGCTCTTATTGAGATAATGAGAACTCATAGTTTAGGTTAGTTCACGTCGTGAGTAATAAAACTTCAAGGGACATAATGCTTCTCGTGGAATTTATTCATTGAATTGCCATTGTATAGCACGTTTTCGTGGAAATATGATGTTTTGCGAATTTAAATACATTTTCACAATGCCAAGACGTTGTGTGCACCACTATACAAATGACTATACAGCAATATTCTCATTTCCTTAGAATGCGGGCAGGAGACATTTTTGAAAGAAGGTAATCCTAACCGATAATTGAACTATTACGTGTTTCACTCGTTTTTCCGAGCTGATGGCGAGTTCTACTTTTGACTTTCTTCTTCTTATAGATATTAGATATTTAGCAGTGCGTTTTATTGTTGAAACACTGGTCTGAAAGTAATCCAGATGATTAGTAACCAAGTGAACCTACATTTGTGTTATTTCTTGGATTAGATAATCTTGAGAACGTACGGAGTGTACCTGACTAAATCCAGTTTTTAAAACCTAAACTTCAACTAAATGATTTTGGCATTATTATACTGTACACACACTTTAAACAATTTAAATTACTATTGCTAGTAGAGAATATTTAGGTGTACCATGCAATGCAACGTAATTCCTTGAAGGGTAGTGCTAGAAGTTCGAAGAAAAGAAACCCACAAAAGCTGTACTGTATTTACGATGATCTGGACGTACGGTGGCAAAGCCTTATTGTTTTGATTTTTGAACGTTCGTTGTCTCCATATTTTTATTCATGCACAATAATTATGAATTGTTGAGTACATGGAGTAAATCAATCGTTATGCATTGACCAGTTTTATCACATTTTAAGCATACTTCTCCTAAAATTACACAGACATAACTTACGCGATATGAAACTGTTACAGCTGTTAATCTTTCCTGTTACATTAATACAACATTTGGGAATATTTCTTAACTATAAGGCACAGTCGTATCATGTGCTTGCATTGCGCGGGTCGGACGGAGGAAACCATCTGCCTCTTTGCGTGACGTCATCGGAGCTACAGTACGGCCTGTATATCACGAAGGGAGGGGCTGCCTGGCCGAGGCGGTAGAGGCATGACCTGTTCATATGGAAGAGCGTGAGTTCGATTCCCCGTCAGAAGGTCTAACATTTTAAGAAACGACACTTCCACTTCCGGAGGTGCATATGGTCCTGAGGTTCACTCAGCCTACACTAAAAATGAGTACCAGGTTGATTCCTGGGGGTAAAGGTGGCCCGTCGTAGAGGTAACCACTCTACCCCCATGAAGTGCAGAGGTTGCGGCTAGTGGAAGCTTTTACCTTCCTCCCCTCTCAGGGCCTCCATGGCCTATATGGAGATGACTGCTTTTTGCTTTCATGTTTTAGGCAGGCCCAACCAAAACGAATTTCTCATACAGAGCCGCTTATAATACTACCGCCCTCATACAGTTTTTCACAGTTTCGGGTCTCTTAAACATTGAAACAAATCATCTATTATATTGTATTAAGTAACCGGCTTTTTTTTTTTTTTTTTTTTTTTTTTTTTTTTTTTTTGCTAGTGGCTTTACGTCGCACCGACACAGATAGGTCTTATGGCGACGATGGGATAGGATAGGCCTAGGAATTGGAAGGAAGCGGCCGTGGCCTTAAGGTACAGCCCCAGCATTTGCCTGGTGTGAAAATGGGAAACCATGGAAAACCATCTTCAGGGCTGCCGACAGTGGGATTCGAACTCACTATCTCCCGGATGCAAGCTCACAGCCGCGCGCCTCTAACCGCACGGCCAACTCGCCCGATATATTAAGTAACTAGCAATACCCGAAGACCCCATCTAGACAATTTCACCATACTATAAGTAGATAGACTGCCCTATATCCTCCCATGAATTTTCCGCGCCTACTTTAGTAATTATTTATGAGCGATCCTAGTTTTTGACAATTTCATTCTTAAATGAGTGCTGTTTTTAAAGCTTAGAAACGCTCCTAAACAGCGCAGATGAATAAAAATTCAGAATTCACTCTTCCGTGCATGGGTATAAGGGGCTCTGGTGCTAGGTCGTGTGATTTTTTTTTTTTTTTTTTTTTTTGTAATTGTGCTCCGTCTATAATTTTCTCAACTTTTTCCTTTTTAGTTTAACATCGCACTAAGACGCTGAAAGTTTTCGGCGAGGTGGTGGTGGTGATTGTTTTAAGAGGAAATACAGCACTAATCAGAGAGAAAAAAATTGGAAGGGATCCGACACTTCGAAAAATGAAGATATCGGCCAAAGACAGACAAGGGCCTCGAAGGGCGTGAAAAAGCAATACCAGGACTCAGCTAAGGTACTTCCTTATTCCTTACTAAATGTTACCTGCGGTGCCATTCGCGTGAATTTCATAATATGATATAAGTAATCGTTCCTCCGTACTGCACTAAGACATTATCTGAAAATCCCTAAAATATAAAAACTCACCGAAAAATTGAATTTCATTTATCCAACAACCGCTTTGTAAACCACGTTTGTGGTATTGCCTTTTGGGGCTAAGATGACGAGGCTACTGGCAGAGCTAAGTCTGGAACATGCGACATAAATCTGAACATGTGAGATACAGTCAAGTCGAAAAAAAAAAGTGTTTCCTTATTTTTATACGAGATTCCAAATATTAACTTTCACGTCTTTAAACTGTTCAGTTTTTGAGATATAAATATACTTCTTTTAAAAATTCGCCCCCTTTCCTTAGTGAGCACCTACATTGTAACATGAATGTATCCCCAAAATTTCATTTCTTTATGATGAACGAGTCAGTCGGCCAGGACACGTTATTTTATATATAGATCCCAGACAAGGTTTCTTTCTCTCTCGTAGAATGCATTGTCTTATTATTTAAAATATATTTGTCTAACAAATACTTCGACAATAAACTCCTGTAATTTTATTATATCAGAAAGTGACGAGCAGCAAAAAAAAGCAATTCGCAGCCAATATCATTAAAACCCTTCAAGCACAGAAATAAGTGTTAGCGAATCTCTGCCCAAACTGAGTCTATTAAACAAAATCTGACCTACAAGAACATTGACAAAATTTACTCTTACTGCACAAATGAGTTATAATGGACTTGCTAGATCTTCTTGTGACTTCATTGCTAAGTGAGATAATTATGTTATGTTATCTCTCTTGAGGATACTGTTGTTGTAACATGGGTTAACTAATCAACAAAGTAAACAGAAATGTTGATAGTGCTAAAGGATATTAGCTTTGGCAAGTTGGTACAGGATTTGTACCGCAGTCAAGAACGGCACAAACGTCTTGTAACATAGCACTAACCGAGGAACAATAGTATTTTCTTTTACAGCCCGCAAAACAAGTATTACGGTTTTCGGAGATTCAGAGTTACCGGAACTTCATCCCGCTGGAGATCCTTCGTGTGCCGGTAAATCTACCGAAACGAGACAGGCGTATTTGCGCTTCTTCAAACTCTGTACCACCAGACTGAGTCAGGACCTGTCAACTTGAGCTTAGAAGACCAGCACTTCCCTTTCCTATTGTAGCCACTCATGCGGACTGAACGGAATAATAATAATAATAATAATAATAATAATAATAATTAACAGACGCACGCCTTCTTCGGCTAGTTTCTAGAACTTCTTTCTCCGATGTTAAGGTGGCACTGTCATCTATTTTCCAGCAACCTCTAGTGGACTAAACACAAATTAATTTCTGAAGATATTTCAGCTGTCACAGGTCGTAAACCTTTTCTTTCTAATGATTGTTTTTCATGTACCTAAGATGTCAGTACTTCACCTGGTTTCTCCTCTAAGGTAATCTGCCTATCACATGCCTGGAACTTATTTCTCTAGCCAATCAAACCCGGGGGAGTGTATGAAAATTTAGCCTATCAGTGCTCTGGGATTGAATTTAATCTGGAACTTTCCCATATGGAGCTATTTAAGGAGAACACTTTAGGGACGTCTTGTCTGATCTGCTCCGGTTATTGAGAGGGAGACTTGACGGAGGTTAGTGAGGGCCAGGAGGCATGGTGCGGCCGGCTTGAAGAAGATACAGCACTAACAGATAATGGCAGAATTTACCTAAACATGAGACTGAGCCGGCATGTGTTTCGAGAGGAAGATTTCAGCAGTTCTTTTAATACCTAATATGTATTATTTTCTTTTTGGGCTAAAATGTAGGACCTTCTGCGCAGTCTTCGGACTCTATTTATATTTCCTACTGGGGAAAATGGAATGTAAGGGAGCACGAGTGGTGACCCTCGGTAGTCTCCCCTTCTACTTTTTAGCAGGGTAACTAAAGTTTTCAGCCAATAAATTTTGGAAATCTTGTCTCGGCTTTGAAATTGTTTACGCTTTAGTTGCAGTTTTTTAGTACGGGATTAGCCTCTGTCATTGGGCCTTAAGCCCCACTTAGGTTCCCATCTGTTCCCGAATATTCGTCAAGGAGTTCTGGTGTTTCGACTCTTTGTCTGTTTTGTGTAAACTTTTTATTGTTAAGGCCTTGTGGTATGGGTAATTATGCCCTTGTATATTCTTTATGGTTTTTCGGGTAACCGTGTCTACGTTTAGGTTCCCGTAAGGAACAGTACTTAAAACTGATTGTGGAGCTGAGAGCAATTATGCTGTTTCATATGTAAGTAAAATTCAGATTAATCTTGTACGTGATCAAGGACTGCTAAGCCCAATGCATGGCTGGAGCTAACGAGTTCGTGGTTAATGCGGGTATTCCCAGTAATATTTCTCCGGTTTCTTCTTATGTCTTTAAATTAATCTCTCTCTCTCTCTCTCAATTTTAAGAAAGGAAAGACATAACATTTAACATTTCCAAATTTTGTTAAAGTAAAAATTTGCTCTAAGTAATCCCCTGTCCAGCCATTCAACCCAGGCGCTTCCTAATCCTCTGAACCACGGAACCACGGTAATAATAATAATAATAATAATAATAATAATAATAATAATAATAATAATAATAATAATAATTGAGCGGCGCGGCCGCGGGAGTTTAACATGCTACGGATATGGAGCTAAGCTCTGCATTCGGGAGAGGCGCGGGTTCGAATCCCACCGTCGTCGACTGTTTTGAGAAGGGTGTTTTGTGGTTTCCCATTTTCACTTCCAGGCAAATGCCGGAACAGTTCCTATTCATAGAACACAGCCAATTTCTGCCACCCACTTACACAATTTCATCTTCATTAGCTGCTCAACTAAGGCTGGTGTTAGGAAGGGCATTATCCGAAAAATCGTGCCCTATAATTTCATCCCACCTCATCCCCGACCCCCTATTAGTAAACTAGACTAAGGGGTAGGCATACAATAATGTTATTGGTTTTATAACTTGTAAGGTTTTCGGAGAGGCCAAGGTGCCGGAATTTTGTTTTTTCTTCTTTTACATACTGGTGAACCACGAGGCTGGCGTATTTGAGCACGTTCAAATACTACCGAGATTGGTCCGGGATCAAACACGCAAATGTGGGTTCATAAGGCCAGCGTTGAACCGTCACAGCCACTAAGCCAGACGGGAGAGGAATTATATTCACCATAATCGGACTAGACCGGAATAAGAGGAAGTTATATTAACTAGAGCCTGTATGTTAAGGCAGTAATGGGTTAGGATGCCATCTAAATTTGGCTACGATCGATCCTGGCTCAGTCCGGTGGTATTTGAAGGTGCTCAAATACATCAGCCTCGTGTCCGTTGATTTACTGGCACGTAAAAAACTGCGGGACTAAATTGCGGCGACACGGCCTCTCCGAAAACCGCAAAGGAGTTAGTGGGACGTAAAGCAAATTATTATTATTATTATTATTATTATTATATATGCGAATAAGCTGATTAGGACTACGCAAAGTACTTAAGAGGCGTGCATTTGCCTTCATCTGTGCCCATATTTCTTTTGTTCTTTTACTGTAGGCTTTCTTTCTGTCTTCACACCAGGTTGTTCCAGTCTTCTTTGGTCTTTCCTCTTGGTTAATTTACCATTTGTGAATTTTGGATCTGAAGATTACCCTGTTCTGGACATCTGCTGGTGTAATTCCCGCCTGTTTCAAATCTGTTTTAATTTCGCCAATCCATTTCATTGTGTCTGTTTTAGCTTTACTCCTGTTTTTTATAGAATTCGACTGTTTGTTTGGCAAGTCTGTCTGGGTGCAATCTTTTAATATGACCATTGACATTGAATCAAAGCCTGCGTTTCCTAATATTTGTGAATATTATTCAATTTGGGTTGGAGGAAGTGGCGCCTAGCCCGCTATTCCGTAGTGTAGCGGGAGTAACATACCCTTTAGGAGTTGTAATAGGCCAGGCCCCCACTGTTTATGCAAATCTCAGAGATATTTTACAGGCTAGAGTATACTTATTCCCTTCAGTAAATTTGCATTCTAACCTATAAATGACTAATAATAATAATAATAATAATAATAATAATAATAATAATAATAATAACAGCAAAGATATTTCGTTTCAATGGCACCTAAACATGGAAACGTCCTTACATTTTTCTACACATCTTCCGCGTTCCGGAATCCCAAAATATGGCCTATAAGGTTCCTGCAGCAAAAACACGTTTTAAAAAGCCATTTAAATAAGGCGTCAACTTTGTCACGCCCTCTAAACTGGCAGCAAACATTACATTACATTTTGGACATACATATTTTCTTACGGCTGGCGTTCATCTGAAAATTTGAGTCATGAAATTAGTGATTCAACAAGTGTGACGCGATGTTACCCAGCAACCGTACAGGCTGTGATGTGAACTACTGATAGATAATCATGACAGAGGCATATTATCAAAGAGGTGCGTTACAGTACATGATGGTCTATGTGACCTTGCAAGCTGTGATGTTAAGTATTTATGTACGGCCATGACTGAGAGACATATAGAAGGCTCTTATCACGGAGGCCTCATCTCATAAAACTCTATGGAGTAACGATTATTTAATTCATGAGAGTTTCATAGGCCCTTAGTCACTTTCCTCCTTTCGATTCACTGTATCCTACACTTGCCGACTCCACATTCTTCATAGATGTGTCTGAAAAACGATCCATACCAAACCCAAACCCCTATGGCACTATAGCCCTTGAAGGGCCTTGGCCTATCAAGCGAAAACTACTCAGCCCGAAGGCCTGCAGATTACGAGGTGTCGAATCCTCTCGGCCGTTATTCTTGGCTTTCTAGACCGGGGCCGCTATCTCACCGTCAATAGCTCCTCAATTCGAATCACGTAGACTGAGTGGAACTCGAACCAGCCCTCGGGCCCAGGTAAAATTCTCTGACCTGGCCGGGAATCGAACGCGGGGCCTCCGGGTAAGATGCAGGCACGCTACCCCTTCACCACGGGGCCGCCTCAAAAACGATCCAGGTAAGTTAATCATTATCAATTTGAGTTTCAAGACATATTTATAATTATTTGATTTGCGTTAAAGAGAAATCCGACACTACTTTTTTTTAAATCTCGAAATATATTTTTCTCACATACCGTAAGAGCTAGAGCATTCAAATTCCGCGCACTTATTTAATTGCCTAACAGCTACAAGGAAGACTTCAATGTATGTATTTACCAAAAATATTAGTATAACACTAACCACCTCCAAATTTGTTGAAGGAGAAAACATTTCTTTGAGAGCACAGTTTATTAAGGTAACACACAAATTTTAGATACACTTGTAAATCTTCATTGTAGATTCTAAAGTTGTTAATTTGCACAAGAAATTAATGACTCGTAGTAATATCTTTCACGATAATTGTATCTGAAGTTGAGACAGCAATTTGAATTTTGAAATGCGATTTGTTATTTGCACTCCTATTGATGAGCTAAGGGAAACTGACACAGTTCGTACACTAAAAGGTGAGTAATGTTTAGTAGTCTCTGAAAAATTAGTTCCTTGGGTAAGAAGGAGAATAAATAAGAATGGAAGGAAACGTTGAAGCTGAGTTGGGAGATCAGTTTGGCTTCAGAAGAAATACAGGCTGTATGCGTGATGTTACGAACATTCAGGAATGATGAAGGACGGCAAATGGATCAATTTGAGATAAGGAACGTTATTTCGGAAAAGACCGAGTCAAAAGTTAAGCAAAATTCTACTCGTGTAAGTCCGTTTACCTGCACAAATTTCACACGCTGCTCCATTTACAACGAATGTTCGCAGTGGCGTTTAAGGGTGTTTAAAGGTGACAATCCACTGTCGTTCGCTTCCGGTACATTAAAGAACTACGGCGGGACGATATTCCGACAGCCCGACGTCTGTTAAGAACGGACGGATGTTAAACATCTTGGATTATTAATAACTAGAGCCCGGATTTGTATGCATTAATAGGTTAGAATGCAAACTTACTGAAGCGAGTAGCAAGTATAGTCTAATCTGCACAACGACTATGCTACGGGGTTTGCATTGATATTAGGGGTACGGCCCATCGGAACCCCTATACTTTATGCTACTCTTGCTACATTTTGGAAGAGCGGGTGGCCGACACTGCCTACTAACCAAAACTAGTTTGCAACCTAACCTGTTACTGCATAAAAATCCGGGCTTTATTCATAACTTTTGACTCGAACGTTTCCGGACTACGGTTCCTTATCTCAAATTGATCGATTTGCTGTCCTCCATCATCCCTGAAAGATTAAATCATCATCACGGATTCACCATGATTTTACATCGAATTAAGGAAGAACTAGCCCACGTCGATCTAGAAAAGGAATTCCATAATGTTGATTGGACCAAGCTAACTGAGATATAAAGGTGATCGGGATCACATACCGAGAAATTATCTACAATCTGTAAACGAAATAGTCTGCAGTGATAACAATCGAGGGCTAAGAATAAGAAGCACCAATCCAGAAAGGCGTGAGGTAAGGCTGCAGTTGGTCCCCTCCCCTTTTCAGTGTTCATGTAGTACAAGCGGTAAAGGAAATCAAAGAAGAATTTGGAAAGGGTATCACAGTGCAAGGAGAGAAAATCAAAACTCGAGATTTAGCGATGAAATTGTTATTTTATCTGAGTCTGCAGAAGATCCGGAAGAACTGCTGAATGAAATGAAATGGAGTGTCCGAGGACATGTTCGGCTCACCAGTTGCAGGTTTTTGATTTGACGCTCGTAGGCGACCCGCGCGTCATGAGGAGGATGAAATTATGAAAACAACACACACACACACACACCCCTACCGAGCAACGAACCCGGGACCCCTAATCAAAGGCCAGCACGCTAACGATTTAGCCATGGGACCGGACAACTGCTGAATGGTATGGACAGAAAGAGGAGGAGTACAAGATGAAAATAAATAAATAAATAAATAAATAAATTCAGAAGGAAAGTAATGGAGTGCAGTCCAAGGAAATCAGGGGATGCAGGAAATGCCAGGTTAGGAAATTAAGGAAATTAAGCGTTAAAGGAGGCAGATGAATATTGTTACTTGGGTAGTAAAATATTTAACGATCGCATAAGTAAGGAGGACATAAAATTCAGACTAGCACAAGCAAGGAAGGCCTTTCTTAAGAAAAGAAATTTGCTCACTTCAAACATTGATAGGCCTATAGGAATTGGAAAGATGTTTTTGAAGACTTTCGTCTGGAGCGTGGCGTTGTATGGAAGTGAAACAAGGACGATAACTCGCTTAGGAAGAAAATAATAATAATAATAATAATAATAATAATAATAATAATAATGTTATTAGCATTACGTCCCACTAACTACTTTTACAGTTCTTGGAGACGCCGAGGTGCCGGAATTTTGTCCCGCGGGAGTACCTTTACGTGCCAGTAAATCTACCGCTTGTTTTTAAAGGGGCGTAACATGTTAGTCATCGGCCTGTGTATCTACCGATACGAGACTGACATATCTGAGCACCTTCAAATAACACCGGACTGAGCCAGGATCGAACCAGCCCGACCAGAAAGAGAGAGAATTTAAGCTTTTTGAAGTGTGGTGTTGGAGTAGAATGCTGAAGCTGAGATGCATGGATCGAATCACGAATGGAGAGGTACTGATTCGAATTGGTGAGAAGAGAACGAGTAGCGAAATTTGACCAGGAAAGAGATAGAATGATAGTACACATTAAGACACCCAAGACTTGTTCAGTTGTTCTTGAGGGAAGTGTAGGCAGTAAAAACGACCAAGGTATGAATATGAAACAGATTAGATGAATATATAAGATGTAGTATTCACGTAGAAATGTAACAGTTAGCTGGTGACAAGATGGCATGAAGACCTGCATCGAACTAATCTTATGGAATGATAACCGATATGGACCTTGAAAATATGCCTTTCAAAAGAATGTTCTTGTACATTAGCAATGTATTGAGAATTTTTTTCAATATGGACTCTGTTATGGAAGGTAAGAGAGTAAAGGGAGGCCAAGACGATGGTTACACTCAGTTTCTAACGATTTAAAGATAAGAGGTATATAACTAAACAGCACTAGTTTCAAACATAGGATTGTGGCAACGTTTAGTAAATTCACAGAGGCTTGCAGACTGAACGTGAAAGGCATAACGGTGTATAATGATGTATGTATGTATGTATGTATGTATGTATGCTTTACGTCTCACCGACACAGACAGGTCTTATGTCGAAGGTGGGATAGGAAAGACTTAGTAGTGAGAAGGCAGCAGCCGTGGCCTTAATTAAGATACAGCCGCAGCATTTGTCTGGTATGAAAATGGGTTGCCGACAGCGGGACTCGAACCCACAATCTCCTGACTCACAGCCACGCGACCCTAACCGCATGGCGAATGACTTTTTGAATGATACTGGTGTTGTAGCAGAGATTACGTTCGTCTGAAAGTGAAATATCGCATTTGAACACTCAGAAACACATGGTGATGAATTTAAATGTCTATTATGCCTGACAAACATCTGATTACATTGTGGCAATGCTAATAATCCTGGAACACAAATTTATTACCGAGGAGGTGTACGAAACCTATTTTAGAGCTGTGATTTCGCTTGTCAGACAGCTGTCATCCGTCACACATTTCTTCGCATGTAACTTTTCGCCAAAAGTTTTTGTCACTAGCGTAGCCAGGATCGATCGACGGGGACGTTACAGTAACAAAACGATGACACAACATATAATGAAGGCATGTGGTGCGCGCTTGCATGGGTGTCTTCATAAGGACATTGATACAAGTGAATTAAATTATGATTGCAGTACAGGACAAAATCTTACATTAAAATAGAGAACAAGAAGTCAATACTTTTACAGCGAATGGTATGTTGATGATGCTTGTTGTTTAAAGAGGCCTAACACCCAAGTCTCATCGGCCCTTAATGGTACGAAATGTAATGACATTTTAAAAGTCCAAAATTCATCCACTGACCAGAATTCAAAACGTGACGATGACGAATGAATGCATAGATGAATATGAATTTAAAATTTGAAATAATCAACGGATCCAACCCACAACGTTAAAAAAATTCCAACATCAATCCACTGACTAGAATTCAAAAAGATGATGATCTCAAAACAATCAGTGAATCCGACCCGCAATGCCCCACCTTCCCGGAAACTATCTTTAAACAATTCTGTTACTAACCAAGCTCTGCTTCCAAAGCACAATCCTGAATCGATGATGCTTGTTGTCTAAAGGCGGTCCAAAATCCAGGTCATCGGCCCCTTATAATGGTACTTATCGCTAGTAAAGTAGAACCATGGTATTTCTCAAGCTGAGGTACTAATCTAAAGTAACGTACACTCACGGTTGTTCCACACATTATGGTACTACTCACAAGCATTGTACGTCGCACAGGTAACGCAGACCTATGGTGTGTCTCACATAATGGCGCCACTCATAGGCAACGCAAACCCATTGTGTTCCTCACATGGGTGTACTAATCACGGGCGCCTGTATTCCCGTGGTGTTCCTCACATAGTGGATACTAATCACAGGTAACGCAGACCCACGGTGTCACTCATATAGTGGTACTATTCACAGGTACTGTAAACCCACAGTGAACCGCTTTCTGCTGCTACTAATCACAAATCTATTGTGTACCTAACACAGTGATACTACTCGCAAGTAAAGGCGACCCATAGTGATCCCCGCGTGATGGTAATAACCGCAAGTAGCTTCACGCTTCTAATTCACTCATCCCTTGGTCGCCCCCTTTTATTCGCCTCTTACGACAGGCAGGGGCTACCGTCGGTGTATTCTTCGTCTGTGTCCCCCACACCCAAAGGGGGTGAGTGGTATGTTCAGATTACAATCTAAAGTCCAACTTTCGAAGCTTCTTAGAAAATAGATTCAAGAGATCTGTTGGTTTCACAATCACGTCTCTGAATTTTCAAAAGAACCAACCTATTGACTCAACTTTCACTTCTTTATTAATCGTTTCCGTTAGTTTCTGTTTATTTTCTGATGGAAAAATTTCATCGCAGGGGAGGGGGTTCTAAACCCCAGTAAATCCCCCACCCCAACGCACCCCAACTGTGGCTACGCCCCTGAGTTTTGTACATTACTTTGTGGAACAGGACGTTGCAACTCCATACTTTACAAAAACTTTTACTGATAACAAATAATGTGTCAAACCATACTTTTGTTGAATACGGTGCTGCAAGAGATGTAGCCTAAGAAAAGAAAAAAACTTTAACTCCTATGTACGAATTTTAAATAGAGGTGTACAATTTAACGGAAATAATGGCCATTTCATTAACGAAATAAACAAGAAGAACAAAATCATCATTTTACTATCATTCTATTCCCATTTCACGAAAATTATTTTTTTAAACCAGTTTTACCTGTGCTGGAGCAGTGTTGACGATGTATTCTTGTGGGCGTCCTGGCTTCATTTCCCAGCACAGTAAAGCATCTCTTCGCCAAGGTGAAATCACCATCCTTCTCCGAAAAGACGCGTCGGAGAAAATACAAGACGCACTCATTTATTTTCGCATTTCTTTATGTATCCATTATGTTGGTAACCTTTACTTCCGAAAGCACTGATTTCACAACCACTCTTTGGCTTCATTTAGCCTCACTCAGAACGCAATAACCATTCCCTATGTTCCCAGAACTAGAACAGCTAGTACATTTCACAACCAAAAATATACTTATTACTGTACAAGAAAAACTGAAGAAAGATTAATCCAGAGTCTTGAATGATTATTTTTTAAATCTCGGTAAGTAATATTGTGCATAATATGCTACTTGAAAGACACTAGACTGCAGTTTATTAAAGCGTGACATGCAATGAAATTCATCACACGACACTCGAACAATTGTCTCTTCAGAGACACTCCATTTTATTAACGCATCAGTTACAAAGAAAAATACTAAACTGAAAATTCTGAATGGCGGAAAATCGGCACCACTATTTTCTACGGCCGTATCACTTTAGGAACGATAAAACTGACAATCCTGAGTAGGCCATAAATTTCCTTATGACTTCCTGCATTCAATCGGAATTTTCTGCCTTTTAGTTTCACTTCTAGCATTCATGTAAAATTATTTATAATTTAAGAATGATGTTCTCAGAGACTAGACTGTATCACAACCCATAAAATATTTTTTTATTATGAAATTTCCTAAATTTGAAAATACAATTTCACTAAATTATTCCGAAGTAGAAGAAATTTCCGATTATGGAACATTTTCGTGTAAGATAATTTTGTCACAATCCTTTAATATAGCATAAAATACCAGCACACTTTTTGGTTTGTAAACATGAAGGAGTCAGTTGTTACAGTTTATTTTCTTAATGAGTTAAGTGGTTTAATACGTGAAAACTATTGCGTTTGTTTTCCCTAGAGAAGGTGGCAATCGAATATAGCAGAGGTTTAATTGGAGCATAATCAACAACTCTTAAATTGAAAAACAAATACGTGGGAGTATAAAAGTGCAGAGTTTGTCTTTCAATAGCAGAGCAGTAAATGAGAGTGTTACTTTAAAGAATTTCGTTGATTTTCCGTCTATTTAAATGTTCTTCCAAATATGTTATTTCTTTAGAGACTTCTGAACACATGTATCACCAGTTTCGAGACGGCAAATCACCGACACAGTGCACACACACAACACGACTTGGAAGGTTGAGAAAGAATGAAACCAACTATTTCCACTGTTCAACACAACGGATAGCAATATTTTTTAAAGAATTGCCAAGGATAATGTTTTCATATTGGTCAAGTTATTCGCGAAGATGCTGATGTTTTCACCCCGAGGACTAGCACAAACGAGCCGGTTCCACAGCACTCACACACACACTATGGCGGGCGGGCGAACGAGCGAGCGACCGAGCTAGCTGGCACTCGCCTACAGTACACGATTGCTACTGTGCTACGCTGTGAATGGGAAGTTAAGTTCTAGAAGAGCCCGCCTGCACCGGGGCATGAATGAACCTCGCCAGCACATGAGAGAGAGAAAGAAAGACATGTGTGGCGCGCCATGGATAGAGCAGAGCAGGGCGTGTACAGATCCCAGACAACAAGAGAACAGAACGACTCAACTCGACAACCGCTTCGTCTTGCCAATGTTATCTACCAGATAAAAACCAACATCAGCTTGAGTCGGTCACCTAACAGCAGTGCTGCACGAGTGATACGTGATCAGAAGTTCCAGGCTTCAGTCGTGTGTAGTACCGGTGCCAAGAGACAACATTTCAAGACCATGATCTAAAAGAGTATCTTAAAGACACTGATGAAATAATGGAATCCTTTTTCAAAATACAAAAAGAAAAAAAAAAAAAGAAACATATTCAAAATTAAATATAACCTTAATATTTTTTTTTTCAGCAAAGCCATCTATTGTGGGAGGTGATGAGAATTGATAAAAGTTAGTTTTTGGTTCATGGTACTTACAAGGGTTATACAAGGCTCTAATCTTTCACCGTTGTTGTTTATAGTTTACATGGATCATCTAATGAAAGGTATAAAGTGGCAGGAAGGGATTCAGTTAGGTGGAAATGTAGTAAGCAGTTTGGCTTACGAAGACTATTTGATCTTAATGCCAGCCTGTGCTGAAAGCCTGCAGTGTAATATTTTGGAACTTGAAACGTGCGATGAGTACGATATAAAAATTAGCTTTTCGAAGTTGGTAAGAAACCTAAGATAATTTAATGTCAGGTTGAGAATACGAAACTGGAACAGGTAGATAATTTGAAGTTTTGGCCTGTATATTCTCTCACGATTGTATCGTTGTACAGTGAGATTGAATGAAGATGCAGTAAAGCTGATGCAGTCAGCTCTCGCAGTTGCGATCAGTAGTATTCTGCAAGAAAAAAGTCAGCTCCCGGACGAAACTGTCTTTACATCGGTCTGTTTTCAGATCCACTTTGCTTTACGGCAGTGAAAGCTGGGTGGACTCAGCATATCTTATTTCTAAGTTAGAAGTAACCGACATGAAAGTAGCGAGAATCGCTCGTACAAACAAGTGCAATGGCAGGAGGTTACTCGGAATATTAGGAGATAAAGGCTGTCGGGAATAAACTCTATGAATGAACTCGATGAAAGAAGCTGTGCGCATGAACAGCCTTCGGTGATGGGGGCATGTGAGGAGAATGGAGGGGGATAGGTTACCTAAGAGAATAATGGACTCTGCTATGGAGGGTAAGAGAAGAAGAGGGAGATAGTTAAACTCAGTTTCTAACGATTTAATGATACGAGGTATTGACCTAAACGAGGCTACAGAGCTAGTTATAAATAGAGGATTGTGGTGGCGTTTAGTAAATTCACAGAGCTTGCAGACTGAATGCTGAAAGGCAGAACAGTTTATAATGAAGATGTATGAATGTTTCATTTATCTTCATATTTTTAACATATTATCAAAGTTATGAATTACGGATCCGCCTTGTCAGTGCAACATAATCTTCTTCTACTACTGCGTTTCCCACATTTGTGGGGTCACGGGAGCGAACTGTGTCGCACATGTGAATTTGGCCCTGTTTTACGGCAGGATGCCCTTCCTGACACCGACCCTATATGGAGGGATGTAATCACTATTGCGTGTTTCTGTCGTTGTTGGTAGTGTAGTGTGTCAATACACTACAATATATATGTTATTATCTAACACATATTGCTATACAAGTAGGCCCTATATGTTTCGAGAATATTGGTACTTTTCTTCAGCTTCTGGTTAAAATCACTTAAGCACATTAGACCTATTAAAAATTGTACATTCTGACATGAAACCGTCCACGAACAGTCTCCAGTTAAAAATACATTAAACAAATCTAACATGAATAGACATTCATGTTGTGTCATAATCCTTATTATATAAATATCATCTGAAAGTTCGTATGTATTGTGTTGTTTTTCAAGTTTCAAATGCTGATGATGTGTAACTGCTATGAGAGCTTCATATTAAAAATATCTTTCATTGACCTCTTATTCTTCCTTCCGACTAGTGTTGACTCGGTTTGTCCCTGCTTTTTGACGTAATCTTTGCTGAAGTGCATCCAAATGGAAGAAAAAATCGTCCGTAATAAAAGATTAGCCTGCCAGGTTTAAGCGAAATCACATTATATTGGAGATCTGTGTACACTTCCAACTGGAGATTAAACAGTGTTATTTTGCAGTTCTTAGTATTTTAAGTTTCAATCATTTTTTTTGGTATTAATAATAACATGTAATGTGGCTAAGTGTAAGAGAGGGTTAGGAGCCCTAACTTCGCCACGACCGGGCGAGTTGGCCGTGCGCGTAGAGGCGCGCGGCTGTGAGCTTGCATCCGGGAGATAGTAGGTTCGAATCCCACTATCGGCAGCCCTGAAGATGGTTTTCCGTGGTTTCCCATTTTCACACCAGGCAAATGCTGGGGCTGTACCTTAATTAAGTCCACGGCCGCTTCCTTCCAACTCCTAGGCTTTTCCTATCCCATCGTCGCCATAAGACCTATCTGTGTCGGTGCGACGTAAAGCCCCTAGCTAGTTGGAACTTCGCCACTGATGATAAAGGATTTTATCTAAGTGGTCGCAACATGCGACGAAAGTGTGCAAAAAGATATATCAAAGCCTGCATCCCCTGAAGCGGTTAAAAAAAATATATTTCCTTGGTCCCTGAAAATAAAGCTCATTCAGTTACTTTTGTTTCCAATATAGTTTTAATTGATATCAATAATGAGCAAGGCAGGAGACTGCAACGTGCCCAAAATGCATGCATCAAGTATGCATTCGACATACGTCCATTTGCCCACGTATCCCCCATACTACAGGCAGCTTTGTTGTCACTGAATGACAGACGTAGACTCTATTCAACTACTTCGGTGTATCAAGTGCTCTCTGAAAACACTCCTCCTTACCTATCCACCAGATTTCGCTACCTTAGTTCACTACACCTGTTCAATACTCAGTCAGGCTGTACGCTAGAAATTCCTGTTCATCGAACAGCAACCTACAACAGATCGTTCACTATTACCGCCACGAGCTGGTGGAATGAACTCCCCAATGACATCAGGGAAGCTAAATCTTTGTCTCTGCCCACGTCATCTTATAAGCACTTCCAGTCTTTCTTGAGTGTGAATGGGATGCATTTATGAGAGTGAATATGGGTGTTTATTGTAACGTGTCACAGTTTGTACTTTACTTACTTTAGTTTATACTTTAGGTTGTAAATATTTAATATGTTTAAATTAGGTCAATTCAGTTTGGATACTGTTACTATATATTAAAATGTAAATTCTTGAAATTATTACAGTGTAAAATTGTAAAAATAATATTGTAAATTAGTACTCATCTATATACATGAAGTGGTTAAGGGTATATTTATTTTTCTGCTAGTGGCTTTACGTCGCACCGACACAGATAGGTCTTATGGCGACGATAGGATAGGAAAGGCCTAGAAGTTGGAAGGAAGCGGCCGTGGCCTCAAGGTACAGCCCCAGCATTTGCCTGGTGTGAAAGTGGGGAAACCACGGAAAACCATATTCAGCGCTGTCGACAGTGGGATTCGAACCTACTATCTCCCGGATGCAAGCTCACAGCCGCACGTCTCTAACCGCACGGCCAACTAACGCGGTGTGGTTAAGTATACGAAAGGGCCAGGAGCCCTAACTTCGCCACAATAAAGTAGCTTTTTCTAATAATAATAATAATAATAATAATAATAATGTACTCATTCCTTACGGTCGTGTTTGAAGTCTTTAGACTTCCAATCTCGCTAAAGCCTGACCCTTGTTGCACAAGATTTCTGGCCTCTACCCAGAATTTACTGCCATAGAGTAGAACCGGCTAGAAAACATCGTGATATAAACAAGGACATAACTACTGAGTGAGTAGACTGGCAAATGTCCAGGGTGTCACAAGGTAAAAGGAGCCCCACCTCCTTCCTCGTATTTTATTTCTACGCTTTCATTTATTTAGTAAAAGAACTGTCTTAACAGTATCTTATAGTTTAAGTATCTACGGTCTGTTAATTTACCACTGTACTACGTTCATTCTCCAGGATGGAGCGTGTCGCTGTTTACGTATAGTCCCTCAAAGAAAATTAATGAGCGTATGGTGTTTTATGTTCCTCACATTTAATATCATCATCATCATCATCATTTCCAGCTCCAGTTTCCCGGGTGTGGTGTACAAGCGCTCGCTACTTATTCCTCTCAAAGTATAGTTTCTGTTCTTCTATGTCCTCCTACTTGGCATTCCTCTTGCTGACGCCCGATTTCACTGGGTCTACCCATCGACTACTTGGCCTCCCTAATGGCCTCCCCCTTTCAATCCTCTGTTAAGTAATTCCTTCCTGTTATTGGTATGTCCCTCTCATAACATTGCAAGTTGTATATTTCATAATGGGATCCGTATTGAACTACGTATAAGCTCATGAAAATTATCTCGTAGAAGCCCATCTTTTCAATACAATTTGTGATTTATTAGAAATCAAAACCGATGTTACATAATGGAATAACGAGACATGTTTCGCCTAAATGTATAAGACATCTTCAGTAGAATTGTCTTAATACAACAATTAAAATGGTTAACTAGTCTTTAGGCTATGCTTAAAACACTGTATAAAATGGCTTGTGACACTGAAAGAACTATCACAAAAATACACAACATTTATATAATATGAACACTTGTCTTAAAACTTTATTTAGATAAAATAACTCTCTTGCTGATCGTCTTTGACAGTTTATATTTACTAGCTATATTACCCGGCGCTGCCCTAGCAATTTATTAATCGTTTACTTTTAAGCATTTTATTACCTGTTAATTAATTATGTGTGAAGTGAATTTTTGTAGAATTCGTGATTGTGACGTTGACTGATGCTTCACCCTCTTTCCACCGCCGCCCAGAGGGGTACACACACATAAATCCATAATCTGGGCCATTTTGGACTTTTTCACCCCTTCTCACTCCCCATGCCGAAGGGGGCTAAACGTGGACTTAAACGTCATGAGGAGTGTCACTGTTCTTCTCAGCGACCCCGAAACCTATGGATTCGACAATATTTTCGATTACTTTTATATGCCACCCCCTGCCCACCTCCATCCGTAGGGGTGGCTTACCCCCACAGCGTTGGTCTCCTTGGTCTAGCCTACATTTATGCACGTGCCTACTTCGAACCGCAGGCCTGTATTCTACTGTAGAATCCTTCAGCTGACGTTGTCATGGTTACGGCTGGTCACTTCTTCATCCCATTCCTAGAGCGGGGTAGTGTGATAATATCTCCATAACTGTTGGTTTTAGGCCCTTAAAACAATTTTCGGGGCCCAAAGGGCCTTGCCCAGTTTTGTTCTTCATGTCGTGATGCTTAAGATGAGCTTTGTCTCGTCCTTGTGCGACAAATTCGATGTTTCTTCTATATTGGCCAATAATTACTTTTATAGGCAAATTTTTAATACTTTGGGTTACGTTATTTCAATTTTCGTAGGGATCTCTTAATTGTTTCGAAAATAAAATACAGCCTATGTTACTTCCTGGTAATGAAGCTTTCTATACGTGAAAGAATTTTTAAAATCGGTTCAGTAGTTTTTGAGTTTATCCATTACAAACAAATATACAAACATACAAATCTTTTTATCTTTATAATATTAGTATAAACACTCAGGTACACTTGTATTTCATTCAAGCTCTCTATCTGTTTGCAAGACTATCAGTGACGAACATGAATAGCTGCTGAAAGATATTTAACCCAGCTAGTTTTATTCATTTAAATATGCACCGGTGACATCTTGCGATGTTGAACGGTCCTAATCAGTCTACAAGATAATTTTATCGCATCAGCGGCAAAACATCACAATGGAAAACATGGAGAAGTACTTCGTGACTCACTGCGCATCACAATAAATAAAAGTTACCGAACCATTTGTAATAGGGGTTAAAAGACATATTCTGTATTAACTTTATTTAGTAACATTCTTTTGCTTCATTTTCAGAGCATGAGGGCAACAGGAAATTAGATACAACAATACATTATGTAATATATTCCGCGATTTACAGTGCATAACATAATTTTTAAATATCCGAAGTTTTTTGATTACGTCTTCAATTTGTTTATTTATTACTGTGAGAATTAGAAAGCGGTAGACTATAGATATTATGAAGAACCAACGATGATGACTTGGTCATAAAATATGGAGGTATCCAAGAAAATGTTATTGTCTCATTACTCATAATAAAGGGAATATGTGAAACCTTTTTGTAAATTTAGTTCTTCTTATTCTTCTTCCCTAGCGTTTAGTCCTGCAGTGGTGTAGGGTCCGCTTTTAAACATGCCATCCTCCACTTCATGCGATCAAGGGCGTCAGCTTCAGTGATGCACAGAAGACGCATGTCTTCCTTGATGCAGTCGAATCATCGCTTCTTGGGACAACCTCGGTGTCGGGAACCTCCAGGATGTATGTATCGCTGAGTCCGCAGGGCATTTTTTTTTTAATATTTGCTTTACTTCGCACTGACACAGATATGTTTTATGGCGACGGTGGAATGGGAAAAGCCTAGGAATGGGAAGGAAGCGGCCGTGGCCTTGATTAAGGTACAGCCCCAGCATTTGCCTGGTGTGAAAATGGGAAACCACGGAAAACCATCTTCAGGGCTGCCGACAATGGGGTTCGAACCCACTATCTCCCGATTACCGGATAATGGGCGCACTTAAGCGACTGCAGCTGTCGCGCAGGGCTTCGGACGACATGACTATACCATCTAAGTCGTGCTTCTCGCCTCTACACTGGGATAGGTGCCACTCCCAATCGCCTTCGGATATCTTCATTTCTAACATCGTCCAGTCGTGTAAGAAACGGTGACCAACGTAATATTTTCACCTCCATACCATGCAGAACCCGCTCATGCTTCTTAGTTGTAGGCCAACGTTCCGAACCATAGATTGCAACTGGTTGGACCATGGATTTGTAGACTTTCACTTTCAGGCGGGTGCGAATTTTCTTGTCGTATAGCAAATCAGTCACGTGACACCACCTCGGCCATGTAGGATTGTTACTCGTAATTTACCGCCAAGTAGCGGTCTTGCATCTTGCTGCGGGGTCCAGTATAATAATAATAATAATAATAATAATAATAATAATAATAATAATAATAATAATAATAATAATTCTGGACCGTCGTCAAAACGTGCGGACCGCGCTGGAAACGGGTCCTGGCCGATTAATGACTACGAATGCAGTCCGGCCGCGGGTTCAGTACCGCCAAGGCACCCAAGACGATACCGCGCCGGATCTCCTTAAGGATTTGATCCATATTAAGAATGCTTATAGGAAAATATGGCAAAGATTTAGAGACCCAACTGACCGGGCGGAATACCTGGAGCTAGCTCGGGAAGTACGAAATCGATTGCTGGAAAGAAAGATTGAAAAATGGGAGGAACTATGCCGTAATCTGTCAGAAAACGAGTCAGATCGCGAAATATGTCGGATTCTCTCAGAAAACAAGTCAGGTCGCGAAATTCGGCGGATTATATATAAGACGTTAAAAATTCAATTATAAATTTCAGTATAATACCGTAGAGAAGCACGGGTATCTTGATAATATCTTTCCGTCTGAGGTGATGAGTGATCCAAGGTACTGAAATTGGTTGGCTTTAAAAGTAGGTCTTGCCGTCGATACGAATACTGCCAGCAGTCTGCAAGCCACACTGCACATACTCGGTTTTAGTAATGTTAAGGTGCAAGCCATATTCCCCTAACCGATCTTTCCAAATTTGCAGGAGATTTTTCAGATTCCGTCGGGATTGATCCGCAAGGAACACATCATCAGCACATAAGACTGTCTACGGGTATTGCGTCTGGATGTCAGCTGTTACTATATCCATACACAGAGTAAATAAGAGAGGTGAGAGTGCTGAACCTTGAAGCACCCGAACATTGATAGGCTGCATTAATATTATTAAATATTTTATGGATATTACATATTTCCCTCATATTTACTATATTTTATATAGATTTCGCACTTTGATAATAAATAAAAATTCGGGACCTTTTGATTACCATCAAAACATAGCTTTCCGCATTAATTGTCATATTGCATTCTCTGTTTTAATAAACAAAATTCACTGCAGAATCAAAGCCTAGATCCCGCTTCACTGGCTTTGCTCCAACTTTTGGTATGCTCAAATATTTATACACCCTATGTGTACGTGATTAACATGTATTTTAATTACTACCTCGTTAGGCACACCGTTGAGTTACAATACAAGCTCCCTCCCCTCCCTCTACAGTATCACTGCTTTGATCTGCGGAGGTGGCAACATACAATAGGGCTCCGTGAAGTTTAAAATGGTGAACAATATTGGTTGGTTGTTTATTCAATGTTTTAAGATCGTATTCCGTGATAAACGGCTACTTCTCGATGCAGTGGGCTTGTCAGAGTGCTCGCCTGGGTTTGTTAAGTGGGACTTGTTACAGGACTGCGATGATTCAGATTTGGCTGTTCCATGACGTCAACTCAGATCCCTTCGTTGTGTAGCCTCTAGTAGATATACGAGGGCGGTTCAATAAGTTTTTTGTTTGTTTATACGTTTATTTACTTCGCACCGACAGATATAAGTCTTATGGCGACGATGGGACAAGGAAGGGGCTGAGAGTGAGAAGAAAGAGGCCGCGGCCTTAATTAAGGCACAGTCCCAGCATCTGCCTGGTGTGAAATCGGGAAACCACGGAAAATAATCTTCAGGGCTGCCGACAGTGGGGTTAGAGCTATCAAGCTCGGTCGGTTCAGTAAGTAAGGGAACAGGAACTCGCATTATGTAAACACAGCCAACTCCTAAATACACAGCATAGACTTAGTACTTATTCTTCTTGAACACCGAGCAGGGTAGCTGCATGGTTTGGGGCATGTACCTGTTAGCGTGCATTAGGGAGATAATAGGTTTGAATCCCACCGTCGACAGACATGAACAGTATTTTTAGTCTTTTCCCATTTCCAAAAAACCAAACCAAACCCCATGGCGCAACAGTCACGAAGGACCTTGGCCTACCAAGCGACCGCTGCTCAGCACAAAGGCCGGCAGATTACGAGGTCAGCACAACGAGTCCCCTCGGCCGTTATTCTTGGCTACTGGACCGAGGTCACCATCTCACCGTCAGACTGTTCCTCAATAGTTATCACGTTAGGCTGAGTGGACCTCGAACCAGCCCTCAAATCCAGGTAGATAATCCTGACCTGGCCGGGAATCGAACCAGCGGCCTCCGCGTAAGAGGGAGGCACAGTGGGGTTCGAACCCACTGGATACTGGCCGCACTCAAGAGACTGCAGCTATCGAGCTAGGCTGTTTTTCCATTTTCACACCAGGCAAAAGCTGGGGCTCAATCAATCAATCAATCAATCAACCAATCAAACACTGTTCTGCATTTAGGACAGTCGCCCTATCAATTTTTACTAAGTCTTTTCTTAAATATTCTTAATTGATATTTATCGAATGTCTACCATGTTAAATTATTCCTATTTCCAACTCCTCTTCCTACAAAACAATATTTTCCCCAATTTGTCCTCTTGAATCCAAACTTTATCTTCATATTGTGCTCTCGCCTGCTTTTAAAAACACCACCTAACATTTTTTAATGCTATTTGTTCGGGGCGTCGACCTAGAAAGATCTTTTGCCTCTACTTGCACCATATATGGGGAACCTGCGTGTATTTGGTAAATGGCGGAAGTGTAAAGTGTTGAATGTGAGGAAAGGAACGTTAAGCACGACACAAACACCCAGTCTCCAGGCCAGCGATATTAATCATTTACAATTATAATTAGAAACCCCTGATCCGGCCTGGAATCGAATCCATGGCCCCTACTCCGCCGGGCCGGACGACACCTAACCTTACTCGTCCACTAATGTCACGCCACGCCATCTCTCCAGCAACAGTTCGGAACAAACCGTTTAATCGAGCAGCTTGTCTCCTTACTACTAAGTCTTCTCAGCACAAATTTTACAACATTTTCTTAACACTACTCTTTTGTCGGAAATCACCGAGAACAAATTGTGCTACTTTTAACTGGATGTTTTGCAAGTTCTCAAATGAAGTAATCCTGGTGAGGGTCCCATACATTGGAACTTGTGACCATATTTTCAATCCCGCTTGTGTGATTATCACAATGATTATCTTCCCTTATATCTACACCTCGATCGCTTCCTTCCTAGTCCAAACCGTGTTCAACCTCTTCCTCACCACTTCAGACGGTCTGCAACCAGTCACCTAAGTAATCTCGTGTTCTCATCCTGAGATTGTGAAGCTCTTTTCGGGCTCACCTTCATGACAAAATACTCCTGATAGGTCCACCTCCGCCACACCAACCGAGGTAGCATGAAGCTACAAGACAAGAAGCAGCGTGATCCCCATGAGTTACTGTCAACCTAGCATTCCATCCCGGTTACCATCATACCACTGTCAGCTCTCCATCTCACAAATATGTCGAGGACTTTTTGTTGTCGCTCACAATCCTGTAACTAATTTATTACTCCATACAGTTAAATATCGTCCGCAAAATGGCTTATCTGTGATTCCAATTCTTCACTCAAATTCTATATACAAGAAAAAAAAAAGGTCCTAATACAAAGCCTTGAGGGACGCCCCTCTTAATTATTACAGGATCAGACATATGTTCACCTTTGTTTAACCCTAGTTTGAAAACGATAACAGACAAAACTAAATGTAGCTCCTCAGTGTTATTCTAAGTTCTTTCCTCATAGCATTTTCATAGGATAGTTATCATCAAGTTTTATTAGCGTTATCTGATATTTTAGCCGTCCTATGGAGGGTCCTGAAAAATTATTTAGTTTCCCTACTTTTTAAAATAAGAGAATGGAGGCCCTTAGAAATATTGGTCCTACTTCGTCGTTAACTTCAAATGGCCCTGGTAATATAAGTAAATTTGTATATATATGAACAAACGAAAGCAAACTTGAAGTCTTACGTGACTATTCATATCCTGTACAAATGATACTCACCCGATCTTCCTCTGTGTTTTATATCACTTTAATTATTTTTCTCAACACAGTCTTGCCGAGTTATTTTTTCACAGTACTTCATTTGACAGTCTCTTAAAGGGAGGGAGAGAGATTTAGGGCAAACTTGATTTGTTGTTTGAAGGACACATGCCGATGTATTTATGGCATTGTTCTGCCTCCCTACAGTAGTACCGCACGTGATCTCTTATAGCCACTCGACGAACGAACAGATTAACTAAGTTCCACTTCTTATAACAATAATAACAGACACACGCCTTCTCCCTTCGTTTTTCGACCCGCATCGGTTATAGGAGAGAATGAGAATGGGGAGAGGACCCTCATGGGCAACCGAGACAATACGTCGACGAGAGAGGAAAACAAAAAGACAGCTAATGTGTTTTCTAGTCAAAAGCACATTCAGGGAAGGTATCCAGTATATTCTTCGTAAGGAAACTGTACCGACCTTTCCTAGAATTAAAGTGAAATGTTTGTAAGGATTGTTGAAACATGCGGCGAGTAAACTTCGATTTTTAGGATCTCAAAACCAGACAAGGACGAAGAATTGCAGCTGAGGAGAGAATTACTTACAAAATATGAAGAGATAAGGACTGTAATCTGTTTCAAACACTTAGAAGTAACTCTTCAGCCAACCGAATCATCATTTAGAATTCACGTCAGAGAGAGGATTTCAACAGCAATCACAAAGGATGTATCAAATGGAAAAACCTTACTAAACTTTCCCCAGATACAGCCATGAAGCTAGAACCATTATTTACATACGACATACACTTAATATGGGATCACGTAACGATGTTGGATTTAAGGTCTCTAGAAAGTGTCAAAGCAAGGTTTAGAAAAAAATGGAGTTTGGAGTATCTTAGCGCTGACCGTCGAGGATCGTTTATGAACTGACACGACAAACGTTCCTAATAGAAGATTTGCGAATGACCAGGCAGCTCCCATCTACACCTCAAGAGACTACTCTCCTTAGGCAAAGACAAGAAAAGAAATCAAGATATCCCACTCGAATTCTACTCGACCGAAGCAATGGTAAATCGGGTAAATCGCAACTGGACTGAACGAAACAACCATCTACGGAGTGCTGTAGCGCGTTTGGCGAGTCGTGGTTTCCATCACAAGCTGTATACAAAAGGCACTTTCCATGAGCCTTGTTCGAAATGTATATGTAAGCTCTGCGACAGACTTTGCGAACGACAGCATTAAGAACAAAATCTCTGATGCACTATAACAAAGAGAATTAAGATCTACGTTATTTGATTTACTTTACGTGTGTCCCCTATTCCTTAATAAATAAATAAATAAATAAATAAATAAATAAATAAATAAATAAAAACTAGACTTTACGAACCTGAAGTTTGTTGTATGGATCTATGAAATAGATCCTAAAAATCCTATCTAAAAATTAACAAATTAACGAATTTCCCTTATTTTTATTCACCAAACAATGAACGCATCTGTTGGCCTTAGCAACTGCGTGGAAGTATTTTGATTGGACACAATTTAGGCTTCCTGCAAGTCAATTTCGACGCTCTGTTTTAGTCTAGGATACGGTAGAGAGAATCGGAAATCATTTTTCGGATGAACATCATATGTGTTACTGAAATATTCTACATGCAGAGATCGAATGATATTGAGTTCCGAAAATTCGTGGCTCTGTTTGCGTAACTTTCATTTTTACTCACGGTTTTCCTTATAATTTAAACACTACTGAAGATATCTGAATGAATAGTTTAACAAAAGAAAATAATGCGAATATATACACAGATGTGCCTTTGCTAGCGAGACCTATTGTTTACAGTGCACTATGTCTTCTGGTATAGGCTAGAGCAATTTTGTTACTTTCATTGACCTGTCTCAGTCTAATCCTTGGCTGTGACAACATGAAAGCGACTGAGGTATGAGTGATGCTAGTAATGCCATTCCTTATGCAGCCAGTCCCTGCTATGAGTTGTGTGAAAATGCTGCTCATAGGATCGGTTGCTGCATTCATTTCAGAGGGCTTGGCAGACTGATATGTAATAGCAACGGGAAACTACCTCGCTCCTCATTCCTCTAACCCGCCTCTTCAGTGATGCCTAGGCCCTGTCTATGGCAACTAATGGTGGAGCTGTTGAGGATCCAACCGGCCTTCGGGCTGAGGATTGAACATGTACCCAGTTATACGGTTACCAACTGACCAGTGTTTACAAGGTCAAGACCGGCAATATTAGCCTACTGCAACACTTAGGAACGGCCTCTGCATGACCTGTATTTTGCATTTTATTCGATAACAAGACAGCCAAGGGAAATTTACTACCACTTAACGTACAATGAAAAGGTATATCTACAAACGACTATTCCACTTAACTTCGGTCTTCAAATTGATGGAGGTTCTCCTTACAAGAGCATGTGTTTAACACGAAGCAGGGCATTCTCTTGTTCAAGATAATGCATTTACAAGAGCTGAAATTTGGGTCAAATACAGTATTTCCAAGAAAAATGAGCTGCAGGCAACTCACCTCAACAACCTTGTTGAGCGTGTTTTCAGGGCATTAAACCATTTATAGGATGATGAAAAAAATCGTTTGAGTTTGTCATTAGTCAAACCTGAGCTGTGCACAAGAGAAAACGTAAAATTTACATACAATGAAATTTACGGAATTACTAATAATGAAACAGGACTTCTTAAAGCTACTTCCTCTAGTTCAAAATATATGTTTAAAAAGTAACTTTAATTTCTGAAATTAACTTTTGACCCACAATATTTCATGCATTAAATAATGATTATTCTCCATCTGTTTTCAGAATGCTTAAGGAGTATGAAGACTAAATAAAGTATCATGGAAGTAGACCTCGCAATAAAATTGCGAATACCGACTATTTTTTCCACTTCTTTCACAATGTAAGTCCACCTATTATGCTGATTAGTGAATTTTTAAACAAAATTTCATGAACCTAAAATACTGTGTATCCAGCTACCCATCGACCGAACTGTGGACGCATGATCATAGGAAATTGATAAGGGGTTGCCGGTAATTTTGTTTCACAAAGTTGGCCAACCTACCCAGTTGCCACTGGCCATTGACGCCATTGTCCAGGCAATGTGTTATAGTATTTTGATTTCACCTGATGTTTACAAGAATACATTAACCTCTCTATTCTTTTACAATGGCTAGAAGTAAGAGTGACTGAATGGGTGGCTATGTTTCTAGAAAACAGAACTCTGAGAATTAGAGAAGGTGAAGCTTTATCTGATCCTGTAATAATTAAGAGTGGAATTCCTTAGGGCAGTATTATTGGACCTTTATGTTTTCTTATATATATATAACTGATATGAGTAAATAAATGGAATCAGAGATAAGGCTTTTTGCACATGATGTTAATGATGTATAGAGTAATAAATAAGTTATAAGATTGTGAGCAACTCCAACACGACATCGACAATGTTGGATGACGGACAGCAGGTAGTAGTATGATGATAAACGGGGTTAAAAGTAATGTTGTGAGTTTCACTAATAGGAAAAGTCCTCTCAGTTTTAATTACTATGTTGATAAGGTGAAAGTTTCTCACGGGGGATCACGAAGTACCTAGGTGTTAATATAAAGAATGATCTTCACGGGGGTAATCACATAATAGGGACTGTAAATAAAGAGTACAGATATCAGCACATGGTTATGAGGGTATTTAGGGTTTGTAGTAAGGATGTAAATGAGAGGGCGTGGAAGTCTTTTGTAAGACCCCAACTGGAGTATAGTTCCAGTGTACGGGACCCTCACCAGGATTACTTGATTCGAGAACTGTAAAAAAACCCAAAGGAAAGCAGCTCGATTTATTCTGGGTAATTTCCGACAACATAGTAGCGTTACAAAAAAAGCCTCCGTGGCTCAGGCGGCAGCGCGCCGGCCTCTCACCTCTGGGTTCCGTGGTTTAAATCCCAGTCACTCCATGAGAGATTTGTGCTGGACAAAGCTGAGACGGGACAGGTTTTTCTCCGGGTACTCCGGTTTTCCCTATCATCTTTCATTCCAGCAACACACTCCACCATCATTTAATTTCACCTTTCAGTCATTAATCATTGCCCCAGAGGAGTGCGACAGGCTTCGGCAGCCGGCACAATTCCTATCCTCGCCGCATCCCTGACCCGGTCACTGACTGGAAAACAGGTTGTAGGTTTTCATACTAGTGTTACGAAAATGTTGCGATGTTTGGGCTGGGAAGACTTGGGAGAAAGGAGACGAGCTGCTCGACTAAGTGGTATGTTTCGAGCTGTCAGTGGACAGATGGGGTGGAATAACATTAGTAGATGAATTAGTTTGAGTGGTGTTTTAAAAATAGGAAATGTCACAATATGAAGCTATTACTATATCATTTATTAATTCTATTCCACAATTATTTAAAAACTCACTCCATATTCTTTTAATGACTAACAACCCCTTTTTCTGAAGTCTCCACGACAACAGAGCAAATACAATCTCATCTTTTTTTTTTTTTTTGTTTGCGCTTAATCCGCGTGTCACCATGGAGCCACTACAAAGATAAAGTTGGAATTCAAGAGGACAAATTGGGGAAAAGAACGAGGGGAGTTAGGTAATGGAATAATTTACCAAGGGAGATAATCAATAAATTTTCAAATTCTTCGCAATTATTTACGATGATGCTGATGATTGTTGTTCAAAGGGGCCTAACAGCTAGGTCATCGGCACCTAATTGTACGAGGTGAACAAAACTGAAATTACAACGTGAAAATGTATCCACTGACTAGAATCCAAGGAGAATGATGAAAAAAAATGATCGTGAAACAAAACTACCAGTGGATCCTATGCACAATGCTTTCATTACTGGGATGATGTCCGGCTCCATGGCTAAATGCTTAGCGTGCTGGCCTTTGGTCACAGGGGTCCCGGATTCGATTCCCAGCAGGGTCGGGAATTTTAACCTTCATTAGTTAATTTCGCTGGCACGGGGGCTGGGTGTATGTGTTGTCTTCATCATCATGTCATCCTCATCACGACGCGCAGGTTGCCTACGGGTGTCAAATCGAAAGACCTGCACCTGGCGAGCCGAACATGTCCTCGGACACTCCCGGCACTAATAGCCATACGCCATTTAATTTACTGGAATGATACTCATTATCAAAAGGGGTCCAAAATCCTGATCACCGGCCCCTCAATGGTACTAATCACTGGTAAAGCAGAACCATGGTGTTCCTTCTATAGTGGTACAAATCAGAGATAACGTAGACTCATGGTGTTTCACACATAAGGGCACGACTCACAAGCACCGCAGACGCGTGGTGTACCTCACATACAAAGTAGTAGGAATAACCACGAGGGTCGGTATTTCCGTGGTGTTCCCCACTTAGTGGAAGTCATCACAGGCCACGTATACTCATGGTATCGTTCACATAGTGGCACTAATCATGAACAATGTAGACCCACGGTGTTTATGGCAATGCCCACAAGCAACACAAACCCACGGTGTTCCTCACATAATGGTACTACCACTCTCAGGCAAGGCAGACCAATGGTTTTACTCACATAGCGGTACTAATCACGGGCGCCAACCAAACCCGCGGTGATTCTCACTTGGTTGCACTAACCACAGGCGACGTAAACCCATGGTGTTTCTCATAAAGTGGTACTCATATGCAAAGCAGACCCATTCCGAACACAGTGGAACCGACCTGTGGAATGCACACGATGACCATTATCATGAACAACGCACAGACCCGCAGAGTTTTTTCGCATAATGGTACTGGTCGCAAGTAACGTCGACCCATGGTGTTCCGCACGTAATGGTACTAATCACAAATATTCTCATGTACGGTACTAATTTAGCCTCCTCTTACGACAGGCAGGGGATACCGTGGGTGTATTCTTCGTATGCGTCCCCCACCCACAGGGGGTAATTATTTACGAAAAGCCTAGGGGAACAGCATGTAGGGAATGTGCCACCTGGGCGACTGCCCTAAATGCAGATTAGTGGTGATTGATTGATTGATTGATTGATTGATTGATTGATTGATTGATTGAAGTAAACAGTAGTAATGTTAATGTATGGACAGTGACATTACTTCATTGTCCGTAACACATACATCAAAATGTGCATGTCTTCAAAATTCTACAATCACCTCCAGAGAAAAGGCAAAACATGTAAGAAAACACGTTCTTTCCTACCACTCTTCATCTATTTTAAACTGGATCTGTTTAAAACCTCTAATTTCCTTCATAGTTTCAGCTAATCAACACCGTATTTAATTAAAATCAACTTTTTTCATTGCTTCTTTTCTCAAAATGCATTTAACTTTGAGACGATGCCGGCAAAGGCGGTTATGCCAAAAGAGCAGTGAAATGACTTCTACATTCTTGCAAGTGCCGGCGATAATCTACCAAGAGTTGAACCACCTGAATGGTCCGAGACGAGAAAGATAAAGGAAAGAAAAACCACGAATGACATCTTGATGTTACGCAAACTTTCGGTTGAAGTCGCTATGAAATTGTTCCATGCAAAAATATCGCCGATAATGACGTACGGACTAGAATTGATAATGGAACATCTCACTAAAAGAAATATTCGAGACATTGAAAGTGTAAAAGCAATCTATATGAAAAAAGGTATTATGTTTGTCCAAATTCAGTCCTTCAAGACTATGTTACGAGATGACAAGAGAACTCTTCTATACAGAAGAACTACGTCACAAACTAACATTGTCATCTACAGATGCATTCAACCAGTTACAAACAGAGCTGCGAACCAAGAAGGGAGATATATGGAAAACCTTCTACACCACAGAGGCTATAACCAGTACGGATTGGATGAAGGCAAACTATGTGTGTGCTAACAAAACTTTTCACACCCCGAGAAAGGAATGTATATGTGTACTGTGCGGGAAGACTTGCGACTTATGTTGTGACGTGTACTAAAAGACAGATGGGACTAACCAAATTCCGTTTAACGTAATTAGTCATGTAAACATGTTTTAATGGCCATTGGCTGTAATAAAAATTTTATTAAAAGAGAGAGAAAAGCTGTCATTCACCAACACGACATGGCACGCGACTTTGACGAATTCCATCAAGGACAGTTTGAAATAGCGGTCTGAAGGATTACATTCTCTCAAGTTGGGTTCCGTGGACGAAATGCATCGTTCCATCACCACCAAGTTTCTTCTCGCCAAGGATATGAAACCTTGCACCAGAAGTGGCAAAATTGATATCACAATCGTTTGCGGTGGATATAGCTGTTCTACAAAAGGTTCGATGATGGGCGTATATCGAGTGGACACTGGCTACAGATGGTCAGAAAAATGATGAATACATTTGCTACAGATGGTGAGAAAATTTTCAAACGTATTAATGTTCATTCTCAGCCACCATTCTCCGTTTCTCTATCAACGACAGCTCAATGCAAAAAATCACCCCTGCACAGCGAGAAACTATCGTCATACTTCTCAACTCCCCACGAGCTTAATCCTTGTCAGACCTACAAAACCTCAGCGGATTCTGTCATAGCTTTCACTTGCAAGCGTTAGTTCCATTCTTTCATCATTCCTTGTTTAAATGATTATTTTTTGACATCTCCCCCCCCCCCCAACATCAGGATATATGTCAAATGTATTAACGAAACCCTTCTATGTTTCAGAAGCAGTGCATTCCAACCACAACCAAGATAATATTGTAAATCATCAAGCAACAACAAATGTAAATCTGCTAAACAACAACTGTAAATACCCAGATCAACTTGTAAATAACTCCATATTGCACTACAAATAATTATGTAAATCAAGACAATGTACTGTAAATAACAACGTATTGTAAACAACCAAGCACTGTAATAATCAAGTGTAAATAGCCAAGTTCTGTAAATAACCAAGTTTAAATAGTCCATAGCTTAACAGTTGTAAATATCCTAATAACCCCCCAATAAAAAAGAGGGGGGAAGGGATATATTAAAAATACACGGTAGGCAAAACAATAAACAAGTAAAAACAATCTTAATGTAAAAACCCAAAAATTGTAAAAATGTAAAAAGTATAACCAAACTGTACATATTGAAAGAATCAATAAATACTTAGTCAAGAGGTCGAGACCCCCCCCCCAACTCCTTCAACTTAGCAAAGCTCCATCCCTCTCTACCAATCCCATCAAATCCCCAAACCCCGCCAAATCTCCTGGCCAGAGAGAAGGCGTAACCTTCTAGGTGGCCCGCCCCTTCCTTCGGGAAGGGGAATGAAAACTTCCCCCTTGGTCCTTGACATCTCTTCCTATCTACATTTGTGTCTACGTCCACGACGACGATTATGCCAGAATAGTAAAAATTCAAGCATTGATTTAGGGTGCAAGGTGCCAAAGATAGAGAACTTTGGCATCCCCTTGTAATGAGGAACATTTACAAATACCGTAAATCGACAAACATGTATTTTATATATCTGAAATAATGAAAACATAATTATATAACAATAATTTTATTACGCAAGTCCTTATTGGTAAGTTATCGGTCTATTCGCTTCTCTTTCTCAGTTTTATATCAAACGTTCCATGGAAATACAGACTAATGCACACGAATATTTGAACTCAGCTTTGTAGCATAATAAATATCCTTATAAAAATCATGTTACATAGTTTAAATAACATAATAGAAATAACAATTAATTCCATAATTTAGGTCATTAAACGAAAGAAAGTACACCTTCATTTATATTTTCTTATTTCCTGTTCTTTTCCATTCTGTCTCCGGTCAGCACTAGTGTGGATTGAGCCCAGATTTACGACGGTATGCCTTACCTAACGCCAACCTCGTGTGGAGGACAATATTGCGTGCTTCTGTTGTGATTAGCAATCTGATATGTTGTACATATTGTCTATAAATGAAATGATGTACACTTATTAAGGTGGTCACAAACAACCAGTCCTCAAGCTAGAGGAACTATCTAAACACGGTTAAAATTCTTGGTTCGGCCGAGAATCGAATCCGAAGCCATATGAACCGAAGGCCACTATTCTGACAATACAGCGAAGGGGCTTTTACTTAATGGCAAGAAATCATATTATGACACTCGTCGGTTTTCTTTAAGCAGGAATTCTCCCACTACCAGATGACAGTAAGCCGAATCTTTCTTCGGTGTCTTCACCTGACACGGGGAGTTCGCTACGTTGTTTTGTAGAAAAGTGCTCAAATTGACGATTTGCCCTTCATTAGAAATATTTTAGTCCTGTTCGAGCGATTCTTTGCCAATGGGCCTTATTTTCTTCAAAATGTAACCTTTAAATTCATTCTCAAACTTTTTGTAGTCTTATTCCCGCAGGTATTTCCGACTTTTGTTCGTCGGGTAGCCGCTAGCGTAATGCCACTGGGAAATGAAGTTTCCGAGTTCGAATCCGACCATGATATTTTATTTCTTTTTATTTCTTTTTCATTTTTCTTTTAATTTTCATATTTTGGTACAATATTTAATATTTTAGATGACATCAATTACTTTCTTATTTATTGTTGTTTTTCTATTTAGCCAATAATTTTTGTCATTGTTCCGTCTGACAATGAATCGCTTCAACTTGATTAACGAATAAAACTTAGGACACCTTCAGCGACAAGGACGAATAATGATTTAAAATATTGCAAATAGCTCTAAAACAAAATAGACCACAGCAAATAAATGACTTAAAAAACAAACAAAAAATAAGGGGTATCAGAAAAAGAAAAACGTGCTGACGATGGTCGGACTCGAACTCGAAACCTTCAGGTCCCAACGTCAATGCGCTAGCGAATGCGCCACGGAGACAAGTCGGAAATACCTCCGCGAATAAGTAGGCCCTACACAAATCTTTAACAAAATAAGGCTCATTGGCAAAAATGCTCGAAGAGGGTTAAAATATTTTTTATAAAGGGAAAGTTCTGAAAACTTGAACACTTTTCTAGAACACCACATGGCGACCCGCTCTTTTGGAAGTTTTAACGAATTTTGTCGGGTAAACATCAGATGTTTCAGAGATCTTTTACTCTAATCAGAGAAGAACGAAGAATGGAATCATCTGTAAAAGGAACGAGAGTGAGGGACAAGAGTGATGTGAAGAAAAAAACGTTTCCCCTAGGTCACGCGAATATAATAGCCTACAGTCGGAATCAGAAGAGACCACGAGCTGGCCAACAGATGTGTGATAGGAAACATGAAAGCGGAGCGTTTCTAGAGCCCGGATGTTTATGCATTAATAGGTTAGATTGCAAACTTACTGAAGCGAGAAGCAAGTATAGTCTACCTTCACAACGACTATGCTATGGGGTTTGCATAGACATTAGGGGTACGGCCCATCAGAACCCCTATAATTTATGTTACTCATGCTACATTAAGGAAGAGCGGGTGGCCGACACTGCCTATTAACCAAACTAGTTTGCAACCTAACCTGTTACTGCATAAAAATCCGGGCTTTATTTATCACAAATAAGTCGAAGCAATGCCAGATTCACTTAGGATCCCGTAATCACCACCGCGCACTCTCCCGAAGTTCAGAGTCTCTAAGGGAAAATTCTGAAGAATGAATCGACAGAGTGACTATAGTTCTCAGTTTATGCTGAGCCATGGACACATCCAGCAGTCAGAGGGACGCGCCAGGAAAACGTTTGAAAACTTATTTTTGTGACAACTAGAGAGCTTGAGAGGGAGTGGAATGTAGAGACCATAAACCAGTCACAATGTCACCATTAAGTCCCTCAACATCACTGTGATTAGGATGTAGTTCTTCAGTTGTACGCACAAAAACATCAGCACGATCCTTCTGTCAAGGTTAAGAGGTTTGCTACTGCATTCAACTGTCACTATCCAGCCACATTCTAGTTCACAACGATTCTTGAAGTGCGTTACCATTCCACAAAACAAATAGACTTACGGCTTGCAAGAGAAACCATAAGCCAAAATTTTACCTGTTCTCTATTGCATCCACTGGAAATGAACTTTCACCATTCTGTTCACCTGTTTAAAACGTAAGTCCATAGACTGTTTTGATTCAGCTTCCATGCCACCCTATACTGCGCTAACATTTTCATTTTGTTTTACATAATTACCACATAAATCAATCAATCAATCAATCAATCAATCAATCAATCACCACTGACCTACATTTAGGGGAGTCGCCCAGGCTGCAGATTTCGTACCTCTTACCTAGTCTTTTCTTAAGTAATTGTTAAGAACTTGGAAATTTATTGAACATCTCCCTTTGTACATTATTTCAATCCCGAACTCCTCTTCCTATAAACGAATATTTGCCCTAATTTTTCTTCTCTAATTCCAACAACTTTATCTCAACATTGTGACCTTACATACTTTTAAAAACACCACTCAAACTTATTCCTCTACTACAATATCATTCGACGCTATCTCACCACTGACAGCTCGAGCAGCTAGTCTCCTTTCTCCCAAGTCCTACAAGCCCAAACTTCCGAAACCACCCAGAACAAATAGAGATGCTTTTCTTTGGATTTTTTTTTCAGTTCTCGAATCAAGTAATCCTGGTGAGGGTCCCATACGCTGGAACCGCACTCTAGTTGGCGGGGGGGGGGGGGGGGGGGGGTCTTACCACAGACTTTTATGTTCTCTCCTTCACATCCTTACTACAGCCCCTAAATACTACCATAGACATGTGCAGAGATTTGTACCCTTTATAAACCCCGTTTATGTGATTACCCCCAAAGAAGATCTTTCCTTACATTAACACCTAGATACTTTCACGCCATCAACGCAGTAATTAAAACTGAGAGGATTCTTCCTATTAGTGGAACTCTCAACCTGACAATTAACCCCATTTATCACCATCACCATCATCATCATCATCATCATCATCATCGCACTGCCTGCTGTCAATCTCACAAGATTGTCGACGTCTGTTTGCAGCTGCTCACAATCTTGTAACTTATTTATTATTCTAAAAAGTATAACGTCATTCGGAAAAAAAGCCTTATCTCTGCTTCCAGTTCTTGTGTTCAACAATTTCACAACAGAGCATCCCGTTTAACTGGATAGTAGTACCTTGCTAAGCCCTGAGACTTTAATCTATCTCAAGATTTTTACCTTCTTGAAGCCATGGCGTAGTTTACTACAAGCCATTTATATACAGCTGCACCAATGTCATCCTCCCACCTCACCTGTTAACCAACAGTATATTTCCAAAAGTGACAATTTGTAATCCTTAGTTACAATAAAATATTAAAGCTAGAGCAACCAAACTATATACACTTTAACGTGGATGTATGTTTGTGCTCTGGTTCTATCTGGAATTAGCATAATCAATTTAGCGTAGACAACTTTGCGTGGGCAGAACGGAGACACCGTGGTAATCAGGCAAGCAGTGTTCGTCGTCTCTCTATACTAAGCCTTCGTCATCATTTTCCTCATGTTATTAGAGTGTGTCAGAACTCTGTCTTCTATATACAGTAGGTAGAAACGGAGCCATGTTTTAAACACGTTTCCACTGTCTTTGACTGACGTTTCGTCTAGGTCACAGCAAAGCCCCGAAGGCAGCAGATAATGTATCCTTTCACTCCACCCACAGAGGAGAAAGAGTTACGATAAATCGATGTACGACCAAAAATATGGCAGATGATCCACCACCCACCATCCCCATGTCATGACACAAGATAACCCCACCTATCAAGATCTAGGTCCAACAATATGGCAGCTGATCCACCATCAAACATTCCCATGTCACGTCACAAGATAGCCCCACCTATGAACGTCCAAGAAAATGGTCGCTGATTTAACATACAATGTTATGGTCATACTTGTTCGCAAGATACGTATGAGAAAAATTCTGGTGCCTTCGGTGACGTTACTGTGTGTAAGGGGTGAGAGAATTATCATTGCAACACCGCATTTTCGTACGTACAAGTTCTGGTTTCATCTTAATGGTCATGTGCACAGCCATAACTCTCGCTATTGGTGTACAGAAAATCCCAGTGGTATTTATGAAGTCTCTCATTATGAGAGGAAGACTGGTGTTTGAGTGCTATTTGTGTAAGACGGATAATTGTGCCTTTTTTTTTTTTCAAGACGACAGTAAATGCAGACAGGTACCAAGATGACATTTAGATGCCGTTCTTCCATAACGGAAGAAGAAAAATCGCGTGGATGGTTTCAATGAGATTCAGTCCCTGCTCATACAGAAGAAGATTCCCTTCTTACAATCTCGAAAGTGTTTACAGACAGAGTGATCCGTGCTGGTCTGTTCCCCCCTCGTTCTCCAGATCTAACAGTGTGTGATGTTTATTTGTCGGCTAAACTGAAAGAAAAAGTGCATCGAACAAATACTCGCATACTGGACGAACTGAAAGAAAAATATTACGAATGAAATCAGAAACAATACAGTGGCAGAAATCACTCGCACCGGCCAGAATGTGGTTACCAGATAAAATGACTGTATAACTCAGGAAGGACAACATTTCTAGCATCTTTTATAAGGTAAGATTTTATACACGCTTAAAGCAGGGCGGTCGCGCGTGACCTAAGTTCGGCTGAGGCAGCTGCCGCAGCCCAGAGTACAAACACCGTGCGTTCGGTCCTAGTTTATATGAGAAACCCTGTAGAAAGCACACTCTCTCTCTCTCTCTCTCTCTCTCTCTCTCTCTCTCTCTCTCTCTCTCTCTTCTTCCAAGCCCATTATATGCTTTTCGATTTGGCAGAGATATTTACATAATATATTTTTTAATCCTCCTATATTACATTTCAGGACAAATGTCAAACGTTCTCTTGACACATACTGTAACTGCATTGACGTTAAATAACCTACCTAGATTTATGCATCAATAATAATGCGCAGGTTTAAAAGGTTGATTTTGTTATTTTAAATTAAAAGACACCTCGAATATTAAGTGGAACAGACAAACTAATTCGGTTTTCCGTTCATGCAACAGAAGCATAGCATTATGCATAACAAAACTCACTCGTGAGACTTGCATGACCCGATACTGCCGCACGAGCTGCTAAATTCATCACCTGACATGTAACACGCTATTCTTATCATTAAAACCTTGTCTCGATCTACAAAACTGTTAGAGTCTTCACATACCACAGTCAGTCATCACTTTTGGGCGTTACAATTCACCGTTTCGTGCATCGACACTATCGTTCTCACCAAGATGACCCAAACAAAAATGATTAATTGATTAAAACGACAAGGTGACTGTCACCCCCTTCTATTCAACTGCGTTCTAGAGAAAATTGTAAGAATTTGGAATATAAAGCTTAAAGAATATAACATTTTGCCGGTAACTTTGGGGGAAAAAAAACAAAGGCATTGAAATAAATTGCCTAGCACTTGCAGACGATTTTGTTATACTGTTAAAACCTACCAAGTGCAACAACACAAATCAATCTCTTGGAAGAAATAGCCAACAAGACAGGTTTGAGAATCTCCATAGAAAAAGAAAACTGATTACAAACATCAAGAACGCTCCAAAATGTTTGGCAACAGATATTGGTTCAGTGGAAAGAGTAACGAAATTCAAATATCTGGGAGAAATAACTCAAAATGGTTTATACAAATCTGCAATAGAATATGGAAGAGCATACGGTATCACAAAGAATTTTTATAACAAAAAGTGTCTAGCTAAAAATGTTAAAATAAGGCACTATACTAGAGTGGCGAAACTGGGATGCCTACATGCAAGTGAATGCCTGGTACTAGAAAGGAGAATCATCAGAAAAATCTCAGGCCCTGTGGAAACAACAGAAGTATGGAAATTAAGATCTAATGATTTAATATACAGGAACATATAAAACATAACAGAAACCAGAAGAAAAAGGAGATTGCAATTTTTTGCACAAATTTACAGAATGGATGATTCCAGATTAACAAAAAGGATTTTCAAGTATCTTTGGGACAAAAAGGCAATAACTGGCTCGATTCAAGAAGTAAAGAAAGATTTAGAAAGAAATAATGTAAGAGAAGAAACTATGGACAGAGAGATTTTTAGAATTTTTAGAGATTTACGTATGGAAGGATTCCAAGGAAGACTGAACAAGGAACCTGGTGAGAAATGGTCCCAGGACAGAGAGAAACAGCATAGTGAAAGGATGCAAGAATATTAGAAGGAACGGAATAGAAAACAACAAAGTATGAAGAACTGAATTGAAATTGGTACGAGGTCCTTAGCGGGCCTCATCGGAAAGAAGAATGAGAATTGCGAACAATGTACATAGTAAGAATTACAATGTTTCTACGACATTTAAATCATTAGTATGTCTGTAATTCACTGCAAACTTCTGTCCTTTTCGAGCAGACAAGGGCGTGATATTTGTCGCAAAGTGACTTGCATAATTCACAGATACACTCTATACAGGGTGAGTGATATATTTTGGTCATGCAGATCTTGTAGTGGAAACCATGAGCCGCAAAGCGTACCAGAGAAGAAGATCAACGCTGCATGCCATATACGGGATATTATTCAAGATGTGCTACGAATCTGCAAAGGGATATTATTCGTAGTTTCTTAGATTACACAAAAGCAAACTAAACAGACGCCTACTAACAGTAAAACTGGCTTCACTAATTGGACCAAACCACTGCATGGTGAGAATAATCAAAGATGTACTACATAGTAATTTAATTGAAATAGATGACAATATAATGCAAATCCAGACCTATAGAGCAGACAATCTGAGTCCTCCAACGGAACCCAGTAAATCCGTGAACGTAGCAACAGCCGATGTAATAAACGCCACAGTCTCAAGGTGAAAAATGGTAATCTACGCAGGTGACATGGCTGTAACATCAAACTCACGGGAAGATTTGCAAAAATGCCAAGAAAATATAGACTAGCTATTTCGGCTAACACAAACGACCTTCAAATAAATGCTACCAAGACAGTGATGATGATCTTTAGGAAAGGAGAAACACTGGCGAATGGAAACTGATTAATAAAATATCCTTTTAGTTATGGGAAAATGCTACACAATAAAAAATAGGCTTTAACATATTCGACCAATCTAAATTCTGGTGACTGTTTAACAATGGTTTAACGAGAAATATATCTTTGTTCTATTCACTGCACAGCACTTTTGTTTACAGAAATAATTATCTGCTAATTTATTACATGATTTACAAAATAAAACACGCCCACCAGTCGTAAACACGTAGTTTCAAAATATATGCAATAGCTGATTTTAAAAAATGATGCCGCTTCTTCCCTCTTCCTTGTCTATCCCTTCCAATCTTACCATCCCCCGAATAAGGCCACGCTCAGCATAAAAGGTGAAGCCGCTTGGGCAAGGTACTGATCCTCCTTCCCAGTTGTATCCCCAACCCAAAGTTTCACGCTCCAGGACACTGCCCTTGAGGCGGGAGAGGTGGGATCCCTCGCTGAGTCCGAGGGAAAAACCTGCCCTGGAGGGTAAACAGATAAAAAAATATGATTATTATTATTATTATTATCGTACTACTTATATTGGTGTTACGACCCGCTAACTTCTTTTTTTTTACGATTGTCGTAGATGCCGAGGTGCCGAAATTTTATCCGGCTGAAATTGTTTCGTGACGGTATATCCATCGACACGACGCTGGTATTTATTTATTTATTTATTTATTTATTTATTTATTTATTTATTTATTTATTTATTTTGTTCATAGAAACCTGAGCGCGAGTATGTATGTGATGTCGAAGTGAGGTCTACATGGCTGAACGCGCAAGCCACGTGCAACACAGGGACAAGAAAGGAGGAGGAGAGGCAGGAGGAGAATATTACGGAGACTAGTTCTACAGCTCATTCATCACTACACAGTAGCTGGTGTCCTTTTTTGCTATCTTGTGTGCGCCACGTCTACCGGCTCCTGGCTCTTAGCAGCAGTGAATCTCTACGTTGGAAGTCAAGTACAACTTCTTAGAGGTCGGAAAGCGAAATGCACGATGTCCACAACTTCACTGCACTGAATCCCTACTTTATGATCCCCCAACCTACCTGTATGAACGATTTCACACATTTTCCGAACAACGTAAGAAAAATACCAGAGCGTTGAACATAACACTGCTCGCTTGCTTTTATTCCCAAACATAAAATCCTCAACCTACAACAATTCTTTCACTGTTGAGGCCAGTCGTGAAAGGAATCTCCTTCCGCAGGTTAGACGGACATCAAATCATGGATGATTTAAAAGAGATGAGCTCGCAGAACGACAGGAGTTCTTAATAATATAAATAATAATGTTACTGGCTTTACGTCCCATTAACTAGTTTTAAGGTTTTCGGAGCCGCCGAGGTGCCGGAGTTTAGTCCTGCAGGAGTTCTTTACCGTGCCAGTAAATGTACCGACACGAGGCCGACGTACTTCAGCACCTTCAAATACCACCGGACTAAGCCAGGATCGAACCTGCCAAGTTGGGGTCAGAAAGCCAGCGCCTCAACCGTCTGGGCCACTCAGCCTGGCACAGCAGTTCTTCTTTACTATTATTAAAACTAAGCAACAGAGCAATAGTGGCACTCAGTATCGAGTATTCGGGAGATAGTGGGTTCGAATCCCACTGTCGGCAGCCCTGAAAATGGTTTTCCGTGGTTTCCCATTTTCATACCAGGCTGTACCTTAAGGCCACGGACGCTTCCTTCCCATTCATATCCCTTTCGTGTCCCATCGTCGCCATAAGTCCTATCTGTATCGGTGCGACGTAAAGCAACTAGTTAAAAAAAATTGTACTCAGTTGTGTTCCCTGTATGAGTCGTCCTTATCCCGAACCTTATTTTGTAATATTTTTTGCTCACAGGCGAAACGTGATTTCTGAAACTTTTTCAATGCGAGAAATGTTAAATAATAGTACAGTTGTCTAGATTAATATTATTATTAGTTATTCTATTTTCTTCGTGGGTATGATATTATTGAACTTAGGAAGCAAAATGTCCATTTAGTTCATATTTTCTAGTATATTGGATATTTTATACATAGGAAAGTAGAGCACGATTCAAATGTTTCAGTTTTTTATTATGTTACTCATGCATTCACTGGTTGTTAATAATAATAATAATAATAATAATAATAATAATAATAATAATAATAATAATAATAATAATAATCCTGTAAAAGCATATACACCTTCAAGTACACCTCAAAGAACCTAAAGCTGAAGCACTACAACTCAGTAGTAAGACCCTCTGTACTTTACGCCTCTGAGTGTCTGTAGATGAGTCGAAAGGGCTCACTCAGGGAACTAGAACTTAAAGAGGGGAACATCTTTAAGAGGATACTAGGACCCATAAGAGAGGAAGATGGCACCTGCAGGATCAGGCACAACAACGATCGCTACGAACATCAGGAAGACAGTCACACGTATGAGGAAAAGGCGACTGGCCTTCTACGGGCACATGAGCCACCTGAAACTCTAGGCTCACCAACAAAATTCTCACAGTGACAAGTAGGGAAGAAATGAAATAGCGTATGGCTTTTAGTGCCGGGAGTGTCCGAAGACATGTTCGGCTCGCCATGTGCAGGTCTTTTTATTTGACTCCCGTAGGCGACCTGCGCGTCGTGATGAGGATGAAATGATGATGAGGACGACACTTACACCCAGCCCCAGTGCCAGCGAAATTAACCAATGATGGTTAAAATTCCCGACCCTACCGGGAATCGAACTCGGGACCCCTGTGATCAAAGGCCAGCACGCTAACCATTTAGCCATGGAGCCGGAAGACAAGTGGGAGAAAGGCTTCGAAGACCAAGTGCATCACCTCAGTAAAATCAGACCTATAGGAACTGCAGATCCCATCAGAGACCATAGAGGACCGATCTCAGTAACGACAGGCCATCCTACAGGGAGTCTTCCCACTGTCCCGACGGATGGAAGGAAGCAGACACATAGCCAGAAAATGAAAGCATAAACGAGTGCAGGGACTACCTGACCTTAGTGGACGGATGGAAGGAAGCAGACACATAGCCAGAAAATGAAAGCATACTGGGCCAAGAAAAAGCAGAAGGCCATACTTTGGCTAATAGTTAAGACGAGCCCCGTGGTCCCTAGCAAGCCAAAACGAATCGAAAAAAAAATTGTATCATGCTCTACTTTACTGTATATAAAATATCCAATATACCAGACAATATAAAATATATGGTCATTTTGCTCACTATCAGAATCCTTTAGGATTAAAACAGGCGTCAGACAGGGTGATGAGCTTTCTCCCCTTCGATTCGACAAGGTCATTAGAGAGTGGCGCAAGAAAATGCAAGGAATAGGATGACATTGTGATTCTGTCAGAGTCAATAGAGGAGGCACGAAACCAGATTGCCCAGCTCCAGGAACAATAATAAGGCAGGCTTACGGATCTCTTTCGAGAAGACACAGTACATGACCCAACATCGAAACAGCACCCAGATGGATGACAGTGGAGAAAGGGAGAATTGGGAAAGTAGAGAAATTTAAATATCTGGGAGAGTGGATAGATAGCTGTCAGAGAAAGCTAAGTTTGAACACCTATAACAAGATGATCTCAATCAATGGAAAACTCAGACATTACCAGACAGTGATCCATCCAGAAGCCTTATATGCAGCTGAATGTTTCAACCTGATAAAGGTAGGATTGGTCAAGTAGTTAGAACTGATGGAGCGAAAAATTCTAAGGAAGATACTGGGAGCCCAAAGAACTGTACCGCAAGATAGAAAAGATCTCAGACACCATCCGGAAGAGGGGAGCCATGTTCTTTGGACACATCTACAGAATGGGCCCGGGAAGACTGACCAACCAGATAGTAAGATTTTTTTGAGACCAGGAAAACTGTGGTACGCTGGCATCAGGAAGTGAAGAAGGACCTGACAGAAGTGGGAATACAAAGATCGGAAATAAGCAAAAGGGAAACTTACACTTCGAAAATAAAGAACACAAAGAGTTTCCACGAAAAAGTTATGCAGACATTTCACTTGACGCCATCCGGCTGCTTGCTCCGACGCTCCGTTTTATTCTATGTCTACTAGATGGAACAGTAAGCCGAATCTCTCTCTTGAGCTTCTGTGGCTGAGTTTTGATGAATTTTGTCGGGGGAACACCAAATGTGTGACCAGAGATTTTGTACATGCCGACATCGTACGGCATGGACCGTCGCATGGACCGTTCTCCGCCTTTCAAAAATCACTGGTTCCAGTCATTTCAGCGCCCTCAAACGCCGCCGACCCAGACAGGGATTAAAACCGCTATACTGACAACAGAAGGACAGCAACTATCTGAATGTGCCTCTGAGGTCAACAACAATGAAACAATTAAAACCCGTAACAATAAAACCACATTTGAAATGGAGAAAAAAATGCCCAGAGTCACCCAAGGATCAACTTAGCCTTATCAAGGACAGCCAGGCCTACTCTCATTCGACACACATGCTGGGTTCGTACCTCGAGACACTATCACCGAGACAAGAATGGGCCATTTACACACGTTCACCGTTAATGTGGCCCATAAGATGGGCTACATTTCACTTAATGTTAAGAGGACTAGGGAAAAAACCACACAGATAATTATCAAGAGGACGCATTAAGTCCAAGGCCCCCTGAGTGCTCACAAATGAGGGGTCAACAAGACGAGAACTTACTTAGATCAGAATCACGATCGGAAGTACGAGAAAGCTTCTAGCACACTTCGCTCTCAATAACATATTTATACTGACTAACGAGGGGACCCAATCCAAAAGACACGCGTGCCACCTGGCAATTGATAGACCTTGCTACACCCCCCAGATAGCCACTACCTCTCGCATCGTTCTTAAGAACAGTTAAGGGCCCATATACGATGATCAGGACCTGTGTTTTTCTTCCTTGGTGTTAATTTCTCAGAAATGTGAAAAATATAAAATATAATGTTTATAGTTAAAACTATGAATGCAATTTCGTTATAATTTTAGTGCCATACATTTATATACAATGTTATTAAATCAATGAATGACTTTACAAGATGTAACATTTGCAAAATTTATAAGAAAATAGTAAATAATGAATTGTACTTTCTGAAAATCAATAGTATACGGTTATATCTGTACATTAAAAACATGCAGCGTAAAACAAAATCGTGTCTCTCAATATTCATTTATTAAAAATCAGCATACAAGTGACAGAATTTTGCTCCTTCATACTCCTCATATTTGATACTACAAGATTGTTGTTGTTTGAGTCATCAGTCCATAGACTGATTTGATGCAGCTCTCCATGCCACCCTATCCTGCGCTAACCTTTTCATTTCTACGTAACTATTGCATCCTACATCTGCTCTAATCTGCTTGCCATATTCATACCTTGGTCTACCCCTACTGTTCTTACCACCTACACTGCCTTCAAAAACCAACTGAACAAGTCCTGGGTGTCTTAAGATGTGTCCTATCATTCTATCTCTTCTTCTCGTCAAATTTAGCCAAATCGATCTCCTCTCACCAGTTCGATTCAGTATCTCTTCATTCGTGATTCGATCTATCCATCTCATCTTCAGCATTCTTCTGTATCACCACATTTCATAAGCTTCTATTCTCATTCTTTCACTCTTTCTCTTTCACTTCCATACAATGCCACGCTCCACACAAAAGTCTTCAAAAAATCTTTCTAATTTCGATATCAATGTTTGAAGTGAGCAAATTTCTTTTCTTAAGAAAGCTCTTCCTTGCTTGTGCTAGTCTGCATGTTATGTCCTCCTTACTTCTGCCATCGTTAGTTATTTTACTACCTAAGTAACAATATTCATCTACTTCCTTTAAGACTTCATTTCCTAATCTAATATTTCCTGCATCACCTGCCTTCGTTCGACTGCACTCCATTACTTTTGTTTTGGACTTATTTATTTTCATCTTGTACTCCTTACCCAAGACTTCATCCATAAAAGATTACACTGTAAAAAACAAAAAACAAAAACTATCTGCGTTTGAAAGAGATAACCACAACGACTGCATATACTTATCAACGAACTCTGTAAACTATCGCCTATTGCTTTTAATGCTTCCAGTATGTCAATTAAATTGAGCGAAGATTTATCATTATCAGTGAATAGGCCTACATCCTTAACTAGTCTGCATAATCCTACATAACTTAAAAGCAAATCATATTGTTCACCAACATTTGCAAACTCCGGTAATTTGTTTTCAGTCTATGGAAATTATTCATCCCGGCCTTAGAAGGCAATTTTGCTGGTTAAAAAATATTACCTAGGGCTTGTCCGACTCGTTGGCTGAATGGTCAGCGTACTGGCCTCCGGTTCAGAGGGTCCCGCGTTCGATTTCCGGTCGGGTCGGAGATTTTAACCTTCACTGGTTAATTCCAATGTTCCGCGGGCTGGGTGTTTGTGCTGTCCCCAGCATCCCTGCAACACACATCACACACAACACTATCCTCTACCACAATAACACGCAGTTACCTACCTATGGCAGATACCGCCCACCCTCATCGGAGGGTCTACCTTACAAGGGCTGCCCTCGGCTAGAAATAGTCATACGAAATTATTATTATTATTATTATTATTATTATTATTATTATTATTATTATTATTATTATTATCTAGGGCTTGAAATATTTCAATATTACGTTCATCATTCAATAGGATGTTTGTGGAAGCGAAGAGGAAACCCAAGACAATAGTAGTTCATATCGTCGTTCCTTCCTTTACTCTTGCAGCTAATCAATAACACTATAAAAGGACTAAATAAAGGAAATGTTCCAAAGGATCAGGGAAACCTTTGCATCGATGATCCTACAGGTATCAATGAGAATAATAGACTTTTGGGTTAATGTAACTTTCCAAATGATTTCTAATTCTTCTGCAATCAAAAGCTTAAAAATGAACATATTTCTTCAAAAACAAATCTTAACAACGAAAAAAAAAGCAATTTTTCGTTTGATAGTAAAAACATTTTCGCAGAAAAGGTCAATTTTCAGGATAATTCACGATAATAGAGCCATGCATTTGTAATAAATCGGGCAAATACGTCTTCCTGAATCTCTCCGTTACATTTTGTGTTTATCACTAATAACACAAAAAACCTGGTGCACCGGGCGAGTTGGCCGTGCGCGTAGAGGCGCGCGGCTGTGAGCTTGCATCCGGGAGATAGTAGGTTCGAATACCACTATCGGCAGCCCTGAAGATGGTTTTCCGTGGTTTCCCATTTTCACACCAGGCAAATGCTGGGGCTGTACCTTAATTAAGGCCACGGCCGCTTCCTTCCAACTCCTAGGCCTTTCCTATCCCATCGTCGCCATAAGACCTATCTGTGTCCGTGCGACGTAAAGCCGCTAGCAAAAAAAAAAAAAACCTGGTGCTGAAATGATGATAGGGCCTATTTGTCTCGATACGTCGTGTTGCGAGTATCGGTTATCATAATACAAAGCACGTATATTCACTATCAGTATCTATTTGTATCACCGTCTGTATCAGTGTTGTGAATAATGTTTGTATCTTGAGTGTGCAACTGATATGGATTTCTACGCACTTCAGCCAATCTCTTTGTAGCGTACAAACTAATTAATTCAATCATGTTTGCAAATTAAGATTTTTTTCGAACAGTCTAAATATGTATAGACTATATCCGTGTTTGTAGGATTCTAAGTCGAAAGACTATTTAAATATTAAGTACGACAAACGGCAATAACATAACTTGTGGGGAAAAAAGTATATGACTTGTTATCCTAACGTGGGTCGTAGTTTTATTACAAAAAACATGCAGTACATACGATTCACCGTGTTTTCCGAATATAACTTAAAATATGGGGTATGTTCGGATGATAGATATAAACGGAACCTATTACGATATTTTGAGCTTACCTGCTTTGTCCATGTTATTTTGTCTTTAAGATTCTGGTGAAGCAATCGCTGCAAACGTTGGTTGGAGAGGCAACATTTCCGGCAAACGTAATGAACTAAACTGGTGTCTTATGATTCGGGCTCAATGTGTATGTTGAAATGGTACTCTATACAGATCTCAGATACCGTAATCGTAATTTGTATGGATACTTGTACCGCGACATACCTCAATCCATTAGTTGAGGAGCATGTGTCGATTCTCTGAAAGAGGAAATGACGAAATAGCTGATTCACAATCATGTAAAAAAAAAAAAAAATGTCCATGTCTCTAGTCCTCAGAGTCGGTGCCTCTCAAAGCGGCCATTTTGATTTCAATCCGAAACCTTCTCTCGAACTATTCACATGTTTCCAAGAAGTTTCCAAAATGCAAGCAATAAGCGTCCAAGTGAATAGGTCGCATAAATAAAAGTACATAGAATGGTACTATTCAAACTCTTTACCGCGTCTCACTGAGCAAGGCAGGAGAACTTAATACTAGTCCAATCAAAATGATTTTGAGGATCAAGAAAGGTCATTAATAAAGCTGACATGCATAAAATGCATTAACAACGAATTCATTAGTATGTTGATGGGGATAACTGCAAATGTTAATAAGGGAAGATCTTCGGTAGAATAATCACATACACGGGATTGTAAGTGAAAGTTACAGATTTCTTCACATGTTTATGAGGGCATTTAGGAGATTGTAGTTAGGGCGTAAAGGAGATAGCGTATACGTCACTCATAAGACTTCAACTAGAGCATGGTTCCAGTGTATGGGACCCCTCACCAGGATTACTTGATTCACGAACTGGAAAGCAAAAGAATCCAAAGAAAACCAGCTCGATCCGTTCTGACTGATTTTCGATAAAAGAGTAGCGTTACGAAAATGTTGCAAAGTTGCTCGACTAAGTGGTATGTTCCGTGCTGTCAGTGGAGAGATGGCGTGGAATGACATTAGCAGACGAATAATTTTGAGTGATGTTCTTAAAAGTAGGAAAGATCACGTTAAGATAAAGTTGGAATTCAAGAGGACAAATTGGGGGAAATGTTCGTTTATAGGAAGAGGTGTTAGGGATTGGAATAATTTACCACGGGAGATGTTAAACAATTGCAAAGAATTTGGAAATTTCTTCAAGAAAAGACTAGGCAAACAACGGATAGGGAATATTTCACCTGAGCGACTGCCATAAACGTAAATCAGTGGCGATCGATTGATATTTAATAAGGTAAAATAATAGAAAATTTCCATGTGGGATAAAACTGATGAGGTTCCTTGCGTTAAAGGAATTTCTTGTCTGTTACTGTGATCGTCTCCCAGGAAAAATTCGTGTGAATTAACTGTTCCAAAATAAAAAGAATTGAATTGTGGCAATGCGAGATCTATTGTATTGCTCACGTCCATGGCAGTTCTTGTTATTGTCCTGGTCACGAGGTCCGAGTCAGCGGGTTCAAGGACTAAAACCTGGCGGTGTTGTAATCTGATGAGACAAGAAGATGAGTCTGCAATGCCAAAGGAAGTCGGCCTAGCTGAGGCAGGTGAAAACTGAGTATCAATCGAGGGCAATGGAACCTGTCTACGCACCCAGCGGTCACTCGGGCGCCTCACCACCCCACCCCTCTCCCACGGGACAACTTGCTGATACCAAATCTAAAATATTTAATTGAACCTACAGTACCAACTCTTACTGGATCATCAGACTAAACCCCTGCAATTTGCTGATCCTACCAGTCAACCAGCGTAATGTTGTCTCCATGATGCATGCTTACCTATTTATTTCCCTCCCGGGGCCGATGACCTAGATGTTAGGCCCCTTTAAACAACAAGCACCGTCGTCGTCGTCATCATCATCATCATCATCATCATCATTAAGGGGTGGTTGTTGAAATGTCATGTTTTCCCCTCTGCATTAGAACGTTGCTCAATAGTACAGAAATTAATTCTACAATATAACGAAGGATTATTACACGTGTTTATTTTATAATAGCGTCCGACTCGTTGGTTGAATGGTCAGCGTACTGGCCTTCGGTTCAGAGGGTCCCGGCTTCGATTCCGGCCGGGTAGGGGATTTTAACCTTCATTGGTTAATTCCAATGGCCCGGGGGCTGAATGTTTGTGCTGTCACCAACATCCCTGCAACTCACACACCACACATAACACTATCCTCCATCACAATAACACGCAGTTACCTACACATGGCAGATGCCGCCCACCCTCATCGGAGGGTCTGCCTTACAAGGGCTGCTCTCAGCTATAAATAGCCACACTAAGTTTTTATTATTATTATCTTATAATAGCTGTAGTACGCGGCGTTGACCTGATAATTTTTGGTACACCTTTAAGACTTGTATTGCCTGTTTATTATATGTGATGTGAATTTTTGTAAAATTCCTTATTGAGAAGTTGAATGACTTAATTATGTAGTTTTAGAGTTATTTATATGTATTCGATTTCAAGTTTTAGATTATTTCATTTTCGAGTAAAATGTTGTCCTAGTGGAAGTCCAAACCGACTGGAAAATATTTGATCCCTTTAAAAAAGGTGTGTGTTTACCCGTCGTGCTATAGATATGGTGTACACGATTCCAACTGTCATTCAGCCTTGCGACCCCACCCCACTGTGGATTCAACACTAATCTTGGTCTTTACGGACTATTTACTTTTCACCCCATATCAGCCCCCTTACCAATGGAGGCTGAATGTGGGCTTAAACGGTACCTAGAGCTCACAATTTATGTCAGCAACAACATAAACAATAGATTCGACATTAACATCTGTTATTTTTAATTATTTTTACATGTCGTCCCCTCCCATTCTTCATCCCTGGGCGGGGGGGGGGGGGGGTCAGGAATTTCTCACCCTCATAGTATTTTTTATACGCCATACGTGTATAAAGTTCGGTTGAAAGCTATGCTAGAACATCCTCACGTACATCCATAATCTCAACCTCCAATCCCACTCCAGCATCCGGAGTACACGTATGCACAGAAATGGTGTTCCGATATAAACAAAGCATCGCTTCTCCCACCTCCTCGCTTAACGCATTGCTGCAGGTAGACAGCCCGCTACAAAACTGTTATGACTGAAATGGGCACAGTGGTGGATGTGTAGCAAAACACACACACAGCCATCAACACTACCTGTTCAAGCCCTTCCCCTCCTTTTCAGTACTGTAGTGGGGCAGTGTTGATTGCTTATTTCTGGACACCATTTATGTGCATGCGAGTTCAACTCAGCGACCTCGAAAACTATGGATTCGACATTAATATGCGTCGCATTCGATTATTTTTATATTTTCCGACTCGTTGGCTGAATGGTCAGCGTACTGGCCTTCGGTGCAGAGGGACCCGGGTTCGGGGATTTTATCTTTGATTGGTTAACTCCATTGGCCCGGGGGCTGGATGTTTGAGCTGTCCAACATCCCTGCAACTCGCACACCACACAACACTATCCTCCACCACAACAACACGCAGTTACCTACATATGGCAGATACCGCCCAGCTTCATCGGAGGCTCTGCCTTACAAGGGCTGCACCCGGCTAGAAATAGCCACACGAAATTATTATTATTATTATTATTATTATTATTATTATTATTATTATTATATTTCACCCCTCCCCTACGGGTGCTTAGTGCGTTTTACCCCCCCCCCACACACACACTAATTTTTCACATAGTAAGTCATATATGCACCAAGTTTAGTTGAGAGCTATGCTGGAACAAATGCATGCGTCCATAATCTCGCTCATTTTTGGACATTTTCAATTATGTTATATGACAGCCCTATCCACCACCATACCTAGAAGTGGTAGGGGTGACTTACCACCACCGAGTTTGTCTCCATATAGTAAAACATAAGTGTAGCAAGTTTGGATGAAATTGCTCAAGTGGTTTGGGATGAGATGTGGAACTTATACTTACAGCCTAAATACTTCCACTTTTATAAGATATAGACTCACCTTTTCTCACCGTCCTCAAACCCCCAGTCACTCTTCGTTACGAGTGAGTGATAACTCCTGTCATTTCAACTGTTTATGTTCTACATTTTTCACGGTTGCTTAAATATTTTTTCACATCTAATTCACAGCTACATTCTTCAAACTTGGCAGAACTATCAAAGTGGGTCCTATGACATGAAATTACATCTCGATCACGGCATGTTGGATTGCTATTTCCAAATAATAGGCATGGTCATGAACCTCCCAGCAAACAAGGAACTTTATAAAACATGGCGGCGTGTTCCCTTATACAGCAGTTCTTACCGGACTATCATGATAGAGCCTCCGTGGCTCAGGCGCGCCGGCCTCTCATCGCTAGATACCGTGGTTCAAATCCCGGTCACTCCATGTGAGATTTGTGCTGGACAAAGCGGAGGCGGGATAGGGTACTTCGGTTTTCCCTGTTATCTCATTCCAGCAACACTCTGCAATACCATTTCACTTCATCTGTCAGTCATTAATTACTGCCCCAGAGGAGTGCGACAGGCCTCGGCAGCCGGCACAATTCCTATCCTCGCCGCAAGATGCGGCTTCTTTCATCCCATCCCTGACCCGGTCACTGACTGAAAAAAAAAAAAAAACAGGTTGTAGGTTTTCATTTCCACTATCATGATACAGCATAAGGTGCTGTCGCCTAGCGACAACCAGTCCATCAAATCGATCCAATCTTGGTGCGGCTTTGCAGTCAAATTAATTGTATAAAATTACTCACCATAAAATAAACTACCCATCGGATTTCGTTCGAACCACTTCCTAAACCGCCTCAGATGTAATAAGAACAAACTATGCAATTTTCAGCGAAATCGGTCCAGTAGTTTTTGAGTCCACATCACACACATATACAGTTTTAAGCGTATATATGTAGACAGATAGATGAATAGATAGTATTGCATTTTTGTCAATTTGAGCTGATCAGGCATTATTTCATCTGATCATTTCATGCATGTGTTTTTTTATTGTCAGAGTGAAAGTCCACAAATAACAATACAGAACATTATAAAAGACGTGTATTAAGACGATGATAACCACTTCACCCTCGAGTTGGAAGAATTAACCGAAAGTGGTTTAAAATCCCCGGCCCGGCCGGAAATCTAACCAGAGATCCCTCTGAACAACTCAGCAATGAGCGGGACAACACGCCACTTGGCACTATCCTAACATAATGGAACTACGCAAATTTACTGGCAAAGTGCGTAAAGAATATAATAGCCTACATACAGGAAGGTCGGAATGGGGCAAATAAAAATGGGAATATATATGGGTCAAGAGATTCCAAATACCAATTTTCAAGTCTGTAACATGTTACGTTTTTAAGATATACTCATTTTAAGAATTTACCCCCCCCCCCCCCCTTTGTCACTCCTGTTCACCACACCTTAAGTAGATTTTCCAAAAACAATAAAATACGTGTTTCTTTATTTTTAAAGGATATTCCAAATACCAGTTTCTATGACTAACATCTTCAGTTTTTGAAATAAGAATCAACATGAAAGGTATTCATCCACTTTCACCTCTTTTCACCCCCGTTAACAGGATTTCCCGAAAACGAAAAAAACGTGTTTTTTAATTTTAAAAGGAGATTACAAATACCAATGTCCTTGTCTTTAAACTGTTCAGTTTTCGAAATACAGATACTCTAATTTTAAAAATGCCCTCCCCCCCTCCCTTTTTACCTCCTTAGCGATGGAATATCCAAAAATCCTCCCTTATTGTGCACCTACATTGTAATATGAATGTAACCCCAAAATTTCATTTCTTTATGTCTAGTAGTTTTGGCTCGTCGATGGTCAGTCAGTCAGTCAGTCAGAAGTTGTTTTATATATTTATTTATATATATATATATATATATCAAGAGATCCAACGAGGAAGTCTACAGCAAAACGGAGAAAATTACCGACACAATCCGTAAAAAGAGGGCCACGATTTTACAGTCATCTGAAAGAATCGACGGAAGAAAGTTAACTAAAGAGATATTTCACTTTTTTAATTCAAATCCCAAAACCACAATTCCCTGGTTTTAAAATACCAAAGAAGACCTGCAAATGCTACATATCTCAGCTAAAGACCCCCTTAACAGAGATCGCTACCGCAAGAAAATATTGCGAACGAGTTAAACCGAGACGAGCAACTGAAGAGAAGACACGGTGCCCCTTGGAGAGAGGAGCGTAAACAGGTCCGCCCACAAACAATGAGGAAAATTTGGGCTCTAAAGAAGGTCAAGTTCAGTGTCAAATGCAACAAGACTTATCGTGGTCCTTGATGGCCCCAGCGAATTATATACACATAACATACATACTGTAGATAATGGTTTGCGTACAGTTATCGTAAAAAGGTTCCGTAAAGAACAGTATGCTTCCAAGAAATATCGCTAAAATTTGTCATAATCTGGAGAATGTTAAACAGGACGGCTGCGAATGAATGAGAGTTAAAACTATATTATACCGGACGGGCAAAATAAAACTGTCTCAGAAAATATTTATTTATAAGACTGATGCGGAACTGATACTTGTTAATGAACAGGAGAACTGCACATCACAGAAAATGCTGGAAACCGTGATTTCGATGCACCATTCGGTTGCTGTAACGCGTGTGCGCGTGCGCACCTCCTCAGTACGTCGCTATGTCATTACGTGTGAGGAAGTCAGAGGAACAGACGTATTTAGTGACCAGTTGAATGCAAAATGGTGCTCATGATAAAACAGCACGTGTTCACTGTCGAGTGTTAGGCGAAACACGATTCGTGGAAAACCTGTGCGAAACTGTTTGTGCAAGACTGAAAGTGTTTTGGCGAAACCTCCAGCAAAGTCTGCAAAGTAAAACGGCGTGAAACGGGCTCTGTAGCGAATAAAATCCGTAACAATTCGAAAAGTGTTCGAACACCAGAAAACGTTGCTCGAGTGGAGGAAACCCTGGAACGAAGACCGTCGAAATCTCAAAGCCGTTTGTCAGTGCAAGTGGGAATTAAGAGTTCGTCGTGTCGAAACATTACCTAAAAGTACCTGGATCCGTATCCTTACAAATGTACTGCTGTGCATGCGTTAAAGAGTCCACATGTTGAGCATGCGGGAAATGCGCACCGCGACAGCAACCGATTGGTGCATCGAAATCACGGTTTCTCTTTCATAAAGAATGAACCGGTTTCGAAGGCTTATTGCGCCGTACTCAAGCCACGCAGCGGAACGAGTCACATATCGTTACAAAGGGCGTGATCTCACATTTCTATTAGTAGTCAATAGAGTGCTCCGCGCCTTCCTTCCCCCCGCCCGACTCCATTCAACGTGCACAGCAGTGAATTCACTCATACTGCTGTACTCGCATGGCCTCCCAGATCCCCAGACCTCACTCCTTGCGACTTCTTCCTGTGGGGATTCGTCAAAGACAAAGTTTATGTTCCGCCACTACCCACTACACTGGATGACCTTCAAGAGCGGATAATACGTGTGATAAACTCAGTGCATCGTGATATGCTGCAAAACGTTTGGGAAGATTTGTCCAATCGCCTTGATGTCGTCCGTGCTGCTGGTGGTGGTCATATTGAACACTTGTATGACTAAACTTGAACATCAAACACATGTGTTTTAGGTTTAATCTTGTACTACCGACTGTTGGGAAAATATAGCTTGATGAAATCGGTTCATTCTTTATGAAAGACCCTGTATTAGTGTACAGTGAACCTCCATGCTGTGATTGCTGACCGAGTGTGTGTCTGTTTTCGTTTCGTCACTAATTTAATCTAAGTTTCTTACCAATCAAAGGCATTCAAAATTAGACAGGCTCACAGGCGGCGTTAAAGTGAAAATGAAAAATCCTCAGCCTGTTCCCAGTCATTCGACCGGGTCAGGAATAGAATGAATGAATCTAGCGGCGAGGATAGGAAGTGTGCCGCTGCCAAAGCCTGTCGCTGGAGTGAAAGATGACAGGAAAAACCGGAGTACCCGGAAAAAACCTGTCGTGCCTCAGCTTTGTCCAGCACAAATCTCACATGGAGTGACCGGGATTTGAACCATGGAACCCAGCGGCGAGAGGCTAGCACGCTGCCATCTGTGCCACGGAGGCTCTTCCGGCATTAATGTACTGTCCTCAGATTCAAGCGGAGTAATCTGTTTACGGTTACTGCGAAAAGTAGAGAAAAGGCGTGAGTGGGCACCGTGAATCACACACGAATATGTGCTTCAGTTGTCGAATTAAATATAAAACTGCTGTACCATTTATGTTCGAAACACATACTTACCGAATACAGCTGTCGATAACAGGCAGTCAATCATCCTCTAAAGAGAAAGCTTCAATTCCAGCGCCTTTCCTTTCCCGGCAGCGAAACACACAGTTAGTACAAGATATTTTCCGACACTAGCTCGTAACATCCAAAGGGACTGAATGTAGATGGAGTTGACCACAGATGTATAAAGTAAACACTTGCTAGAAGGCTGTCAAATACAGGTGAGAAGTATTCAGAAGGAACAGCTCAAATCCAGAACGCTCTGGACAATATTTCTGAAGACTTGTGGGAGGGGAGAAAAGTAGCCACTTATACAAATATCCACTCTGTTTATTATTCCCTGTGCATATACATTCAATGGTTTGTGTATGCGTGTATACACATCGAGCTGTTTGAACGCCGCGGTATAGTCTGAGTAATAATACTGTTGAGGCAGGGAGGGATTCAGTCGAGTGGAACTGTATTAAGCTGTTTGGCACATGCCGACGACTTCGTCTTAAAGTTTAGGCACTTACAGGTTAGAATGGAAACTCCCCCTGTGGGTTGGGGCGGTAGAACACCCAAGGTAAACCCTGCCTGTCGTAAGAGGCGACTAAAAGGCTCCCCAGGAGCACTCTGCTTGGGAGCGTGGTTTTGTGACTACGAGGCCCTTAGCCGAGTTCTGGCATTGTTCCCACAAGTGCCAGGCTTCTCAATTTCATCTATCCGACCTTCCTTGGTCAACTCTTGTTCTTTTCCGACCCCGACGGTATTCCAGCACTCGAGGCCTAGGGAGTTTCATTTTTACGCCATTTGTGGTCCTTGTCTTTCTTTGGCCGATACCTTCACTTTTCGAAGTGTCGGATCCCTTCCATTTCGCCCCCCCCCCCTCTCTGTGTTATATAGAGGATGGTTGCCTGGTTGTACTTCCTCTTAAAATAATAATCACTACCACCCCCACATCCCTTCCATTTTACCCCCTCTCATTAGTGTTAATAGAGGATGATTGCCTAGTTATACTTCCTCTTGAAACAATAATTACCTCCAGAACGCAAATGTATTTGAACAAGGCGTAAGTATAATCTACCCGCTCTACAGCAACGTCAGAGATTTGCATACATTTTAAGGGTTCCGATAGTTCAGATTGCCAATATTTATACAAAACTCACAGCAGAACAGTTGTGCGGGTAACATACACTTGCCCCTTGGTTAAATACGTTTGTATTCTAACCTATTCGTGTACAAAAATCCCATCCCTATTAAAGACAGAGTGTGTTGAAAGTTGAAGTTCTTGATGTTTAAGTCATCAGTCCATAGACTGGTTTGATGCATCTCTCCATGCCACCATATCCTCAGCAAAACCTTTTCATTTCTATGTAACCGATGATGGAAATGAAATGCCGTATGGCTTTTAGTGCCGGGAGTGTCCGAGGACATGTTCGGCTCGCCAGGTGCAGGTACTTTGATTTGACGCACGTAGGCGACCTGCGCGTCGTGATGAGGATGAAATGATGATGAAAACGACGCATACACCCAGCCCCGTGCCAGCGAAATTAACCAAGGTTAAAATTCCCGGCCCTGTCGGGAATCGAACCCGGGACCCCTGTGACCAAAGGCCGGCACGCTAACCATTTAGCCATGGAGCCGGACACCGATGACGACGATGAAAATGCTTGTTGTTTAAAGAGATTACGAGATTAGACGAAATGTCATTTAAAATTCCTACCGAGCTTGATAGCTGCAGTCGCTTAAGTGCGGCCAGTATCCAGTATTCGGGAGATAGTAGGTTCGAACCCCACTGTCGGCAGCCCTGAAAATGGTTTTCCGTGGTTTCCCATTTTCACACCAGGCAAATGCTGGGGCTGTGCCTTAATTAAGGCCACGGCCGCTTCCTTCCCACTCCTAGCCGTTTCCTGTCTCATCGTCGCCGTAAGACCTATCTGTGTCGGTGCGACGTAAAACAACTAGCAAAAAAAAAAAAAAAAATCCAAGATTTACCCATTGACCAAAATTCAAAAAACATTATTATAAAGAATGAAAAAATGAATATGAATTTAAAATAATCAGCGGCTCTAATTCATAATGTTGGAAGTAAATGATTCCAAAATCCATCCACTGATGATTACAAAAAGACGAAAATGAACAATGGTTATGAACATTAAAAAATCAGTGGATCCGATCCACAATACTACAACTTCCCATAAAATAATTGAACAAGGGGCTGTTTCCAGAGCAAAATCCTAAATCGATCATGCTTGTTCGATAAAGGGGTCCAAAATCCAGGTCACCGGCCCCTCATAACGGTACTCATCGCTGGTAAATTAGAACCATGGTGTTCCTCATGTAGCGGTACTAATCTACAAATAACGTAGACTCACGGTGTTCCTCATATAGTGGTACTAATCAAAAGGTAATGTAGTTCACACAGAGACCTATGGCGTTTCTCACATAATGGCGCCACTCATAGGGAACGGAAACTCATGGTGTTCCTCACTTAGCGGGTACTAATCACAGGCAACGCCGAAACCCGCAGCGTTTCTCACAGAATGGTACTAATCACAGGCAACGAATGGTGTTGCGCATATAGTGGTACTAATCACGGGTACTGGGAACCCATAGTGACCCACCTACGATGCCACTAATCACAAACCTATGTTGTGGCCCACCTAGTGGTACTAAACGCAAAGTCGACCGATGGTGGTGGTAGGCCTACTAATCACAAGCAGTCTCGTGGTTCTAATTCCATCATCACCATCATATTTTATTAGTGTTTTACGCTTCACAGAACATCAAAATAAAGCTCAAATATACTGTTCGGATCTCATTTTTGAGACGATATTAATTGTATGTATCTTACAAGAACATATGAAAACAATGTCGGTTATCTTAATAGCGTTTTTTTTAGTCTGCCTTGGGTATTTTGTTGTAGGAGCATCCCTTTTCACCGTTCATCAATCATCAATAATAATAATAATAATAATAATAATAATAATAATAATAATAATATGAGCCCTAAGAAAGTGTCAGAGGGGTCTTTCACCTGCCGTCGAACAAGGAATTGTATGCGAGAATCCTTAGAAGCTGCGGGGTTGAGGGATGATCCAGAGAACGAACCTGCTTATCGTGGAACATCTCGGAGGAAAAACGACTGAAAAGGAGCGTCACGTTGAAAAACCTTTGGTTACAATGTAAACAAAAAAAAGTGTAAGCTTAAAAAAGAGAGGCAAGTAGCGTGTGTTACCGTAATCCACAGTTGGCTGTATCGATGTGAATGAATGAATAAATAAATAAATAAATAAATAAATAAATAAATAAATACTATGGCTTTACGACCCATTTATGGTTTTTGGAGACGGCGAGGTGCCGGAATTTTGCTCCGTTGGAGACTCAGACGGAATCGACTCTCCTCCTCCCCCCCCCCCCCACACACACACACACACACACACACTTCGTGTCGGGGAGGGATAATACGAAAGCGAACCAAGATGATCTAATTTCGTCATTTGAAAAGTAGACTTTATCGCCTTTCGATCCCGCACTGCCAGGTAGAGCGCCTTCGCAACAGTGATTGAGCAACCTCAGGAGTTGGGAAAGTGAAGTAACTGGTATCCAATTCCAGGAAAATTCTGCCCGCAGACCGGAAGGATAAAGGAAACTGACAATTTACAGTTCAGTAGAAGGACTGCCATTCAAAACAAAAATAGCTGCGACTTCCGGCTGTGTAGTTCAAAAATGTAGGCATACTGCTGCGTTAAAATACCTCTGAGAACAATGTACAGCAGCTTTCTTGCGCCTCAGATGTTCAGTTTTAAGATGGTCACTTTGGAGTTCTGGTCGTACTCCCAGTCGGTCCACAAAATACTCTAAGCTGGACACACCAACCAGACCCCCGCACCATCCTTCACATCATCATTTGATCTGCCTTTCGGCAGGTCCAGTCATGGCTGTGACCTCCATATCTCTGTCTTGTGCCCTTTCTTCTATCTCTGCATATCCTTTCCTTCGATGGCAGAAGTAAGGACATAAAATGCAGACTAGCACAAGCAAGGAAGACCATTCTTAAGAAAAGGAATTTGCTCCCTTCGAACATTGATATGCGAATTAGAAATATGTTTTTTTTAAGACTTTCGTCTGGAGCGTGGCATTGTATAGACGATAACCAGCTCAGAAAGAAAGAGGATAGAAGCTTTTGAAATGGTGTGTCACAAAAGAATGCTGAAGGTGAGATGGATAGATCGAATCACGAATGAAGAGATACTGAATCGAATTGGTGAGAGGAGATCGATTTGGCTAAATTTGACGAGAAGAAGAGACAGAATGATAGGACACATCTTGAGACACCCGGGATTTGTGTAATTGGTTTTTGAGCGAAGTGTAGGCGGTAAGAACGGTAGGAACAGACCAAGGTATGAATATAACAAGCAGATTAGAGCAGATGTAGGATGAAGCAGTTACGTAGAAATTAAAAGGTTAGCACAGGATAGGGTGGCGTGGAGGTCAGCATCAATCCTGTCTATGGCCTGATGCCTCAAACAACATATTTTCCTTCACTTATATATTGTCTAATAGATGGTATCTTCTCCTTCCCCTTCCTCGTCTCCCTCCTACTATTTCTTCCATCGCCACTCATAACAAATAATCATGTAGACTATATGACCTATCTAATTTTGGATTTTTTATTTTTTTTACAAGTCGCTTTATGTCGCACCGACACAACTAGGTCTTTTGGCGACGATGGGATAGAAAACGGCTAGGAATGGGAGAGAAGTGACGGGGATCTTAATGTACAGCACCAGCATTTGCCGGGTGAGAAAATGGGAAACCACGGAAAGCCATGTTCGTGGCTGCCGACAGTGGGATTCGAATCCATTATCTCCCTAATGCAAGCTGACAGCTGCGCACCCTTAACCACAACTCGCTCTGTATGTCTCTCAGTCTTCACCGTCCATGAATACTTCACATCACAACTTGCACGGTTCCTAGGAAACATTTTAGATAGCTAATTTCGAACGCAAATTTTCAGATGGCCCCGAACCATAAGACTCGTATGTTTTTTAGAAACCACACAAACAGAGTTTCGGAACAAATATATAAAATGAGACACAACTAGAACCAGCAACGTAACACGACCGGGTGTTAAGGGGGATGCTGTATGGGGGACGACAACATTCAAAAATAGGTAATTTTACTATTTTTATTTCTGCCCCTATTATTTCTACAGCAATACTGAAATATATTATATTAAAGTATGAAGGCTTTCACGGCCGGTGTCAATATAATAAAAATCTTTGGGGCTATTATGCCGTGGTCCACTCCTCCCGTTTCTTCCAAACGTTTCGACTACTGCTGCGGTGGTTTCCCATTTTCTCACCAGGCAAATGCTGGTGCTGTACCTTATTTAAGATCCCCGTCACTTCTCTCCCATTCCTAGCCGTTTCCTATCCCATCGTCGCCAAAAGACCTAGTTGTGTCGGTGCGACATAAAGCAACTTGTAAACTGCAGTCGTCAGCGGGATACAGGAGAGCGTATCGACACGACGCCACAGAAGATGACTACCGCAGCAGTAGTCGAAACGTTTGGAAGAAACGAGAGGAGTGGACCACGGCATAATAGCCCGGAAGATTTTTATTATAATATATTATATGTTTACAACAACATCACTTAGAATGCCTAAGTGACTGGCATAAACATTACCTAACTCACTAATCAATATTCAGAGTTTTCTTAAAGGCTGGACTATTATTATTATTATTATTATTATTATTATATTATTATTATTATTATTATTATGATATTTGAATTACACTTTCAACATGTGTGTTTTAATGTCTAAACATTTCTTAACAAAGTAGAGGTCCCCATACTACGAAAAACGAAAAATTAAACAATCTCCTCAATTGTGCCTGAAGGGCCCGGAAAGGTTCCAAATTGTGAGTCTTGGATAGCTCTATCAAACTAAAAAAAGAAAATCACTTCCGCCCTAAATGCAGTTCCGGAAAACCAGTCTAAAATCGCTTCTTCCTCTACTCGTTTTCATGTTCATTCAAATCCTAGCCGGACAGGAAAGGCCTAGGGATGTGAAGGAAGTGGCCGTGGCCTTAATTAATGTACAGCCCCAGCATTTGCCTGGTGTGAAAATGGGAAACAACGGAAAACTATCGTGACGACTGCCGACAGTAGGGTTCGAACCCACTATCTCCCGGATGCGATCTCACAGCTGCGCGCTCCTAACCGCACGGCCTATTTGATGTTTGAAAACATGTCCACACCTAATGTAGTTATACGGGGTTAAGTGAAACTCTGCATTGACTCATATTAGCGCTCGTAGTGGAAGAAAAAGGCAAAATGCTAATCTAATCGACCGGATGTTGATGATTGAGAAAAGGATTGTAATTTTTAGGAATAAATAAAGAATATATTCTGAAACTTTATTATATTTTACTTACCTGAAATATGTAGCTCATATCCCTAGGATGTTTTCAACAATGAGTTGCTTGCCTGAAGGAATTATTTGTCCAAAAATGAAACAACCATAGGCGCAGGGTTCAGGTCGGTTTTCTAAATATTATACCGAAGAATAGAAAATGTAAAATCATTAAGTGCGATATAGTTTAGAAGTTATGAGAGAAGATTTGAAATGGGATGTGTACGGGAAACTAGTCGGCTCCATCGCTAAATTATTAGCGTACTGGCCTTTGGTCATAGGGATCCCGGGTGCATCCTCACCATGACGCGCAGGTCACATACGGACGTCAAATAAAACGACCTGCATCTGGCGAACCGAACTTGTACTCGGACACTCCCGGCACTAAAAGCCATACGCATTTCATTTCATTTCATTTCATTTCATTTCATTTACGGGAAATGAGCACCTCAGACATGCACTAACACACTAATCTTTCACTAACAGTTAAAACGCAGCATCTTGCTTTTAAAACCATAACATTAAAACTGATTCAGGTACTTATAGAATTATTTCACCAAAATGTACTACTATAATTGGGCAATGACTATACTTCTGATTTTTATGCAGTAATGCGTTAGAATGGAAACTAATTTAGTTATTAAGAAGCGTTGTCTACCCGCTCTTCCATGATGCAGCGAAAGTAACAAATTCTAGCAGTTCTGATGGACCGTACCCCTAAGATTTATGCACAACTCTTAGCACAAATGTTGTGCAGGATAGGGTATACTTGTTACGCGCATTGTTTGCATTGTATCCTATTAATGCCTGAAAATTCGGGCTCTCGAGTTACGACAAAGTTTGAGAAAAATGTATTTTGCCAGAGGTTGTAACGTATATCGTTCTCTTTCATATCACGTTCTTACAAGAAGGCAAAAACGTAATTAACTTACCATCTTCTTTCCCCGTAGAGCATAATAATCGCTAAGGGTTCTGATCTGCCTCTGTTTAGCCTGTGTGTGTGTCGGCACGAGATGCCTGGGCCAATTACAGAGCGACTGGACATTCAATTTCACAGCATTTTTCCTGCTTGTTACTACGCGTTTAAGATCCATACAGGTCAACCTTTACATGGTTACACACTTATTAGAATCACAAAAGACGGTGTGCTGCTTCTGTATTCACGCGCATTCTAAATCCAGACTGCGTACTTCATCACCAGACTTTCTTCCTCTTCGATGCAACTTGCAATTACGTATGACTACATTTTCTTTTCCCTTTTCACAAACATTATACTTTAGTGACCTAGATATCAGTATGCTTGAGCTACCACCAGAACCAACGTTTCAACTGTAATGGAAATTAATACGCATAGATAACTTTGCACATTCACAACATACAGTGATTGACATCTCAAAAGTAATCATCTCTCACAGTTAAAAACATTATAAATGAACAAATTCCTAAGGCTTAAACTTTTAACAAAACGGTACATTTATGAATTATGAGTTACCTAACGAAGTGGACGATTTCAAATTAGGCACACCAAGGGGATAATTCCCTCAGCCTCCAGGAAGTTCTCAAAGTCGGCAACGTCAACGAAGTTGTAGAATATTGGTGGGCTAATGTTTTAAAGTGAAGGATACTGAGGAAAAAGGGCTTTGTTAAGGGGGCAGAATTCAGAACAGATACCAGTGAGAAATCTGTATGGGTCACTACAGGTAGAACAGTAGAGGGAAGATGAAGAACAGAGAACTGTTGCAGAAGAGAGGAGAAGTAGGAAGAATGGAAAAGGTAGGAAAGGGAAATGTAGAGGAGAGGAGAGGAAGGGGGAGGTGGAACAGGGTCATGGGAGAGAGAGAGAGAGAGAGAGAGAGAGAGAGAAGCGAGGAGGAAGTAGGTTCTGTAGCAGTCAGGGAAGTTAAGGGAGAGGATCTAATGAGCTGGGCGGGGTAAAGGCTCTGATCATAAGGGACTCCATTGTTAGGCATGTGGGGAAAGTGTGTGGAGAAAGGGAACCGGCCAGTGGCGGTGGGCTCTCAGGAGCACATGAGCACGTGAACACCCAGTTTTAACACATCTTACCGTATTTATGGATAATTTAAAACTTTCCTTGCTTTCGACCTGATTTCGACAATCCATCGAAAGCATTCGACTTATATCGAAGCTCCGTTACACCGACAGTCGTTCGTTTTGACTTGACAGTGCAGTGAGCACACTGGCTAATGCGCTCTTGCGCTGAAGACTATACGCATGCGCAAAGCAGGTGACGTCATGGTCTATGCACTGATATTCCCATTAGCGAGGAGCACGGTAAGGTCCGTGCCTTGCCATCTAGAGCACCGTGCTCGGTGGTCTAGAGTCACCCTCAAACCAGTCGCAGTATTACAGTTGACCACAAGGGTCCGCCACCTCCCCTATTGCGGTTGGCCACAGCCTCCCAGGAGTTATTATTGCATTACATTACAGGCAGATTTCGCTAGTAATTCTGAATAGCCATTTTCTAGCTCGTTGTGAACAGGTGTTCGTAATCGCGGGAAGAAGTTTGCTTTACCTTGTGATTGGAAAATATTTTCAAGTGAAATTTATTTGAGTGTTGTGTTGTGTTTTGCTTCTCGGTTTGTATGGTTTGTAACCATGGTATTTTTTGTGTAAGAGGAAATTAATTCAGTTCACGTAATTTTAACCAGCGAAATATCAACCTATCAGGATAAGTTAGAAATTAAACGGCTTGGACCGGACAAACCAGATTTGAATATCGAAAAAGTTACAAAAACTGACAAACGCGAGTATAGGCGTAAGTTTAAGAGAGAAGTGTACAAATCACGTAAATGGCTATTTGGATGTAGATCTAGGAATGCGCTTTTTATTTGCCCTGTTTATTGTTCAACAAAGAAAGAAGTGTATGGAATTCAGCTGGGTGCACAAACCTTGCTCATTTGAGTACAAAAATAAACATGAAAATTCTCATGCACACAAAAACGCGAGTATTTAATTCCCTATGCTAGTTTTGTCTATAATTTCTAAGACGAGAATAATTAACATGTGACACAGTAGAACCGTGATTAACCGAGATAATGTGGAGACTATTGGGGTCAATTCGGAAACAATTATTTTTAAAAAATCGACCGGTAAATGCGGTACACATTATTTCTACGCTTCTCGTCATACCCAAGTGAATTTCGTGCTATTTTAAAAACAAGAATGGTGCTCGCATCCTTCAAGGTTCGCAGTGCAATAAAGTTATTATGAATTTTAGTTTTGTTCTACACTAACAGATTAGTCTAGTATAAAATGTATCCTCGGTTGCAGCGTTTCTACCATATTATATGTGAAAGAGGAACCGTACACGGAACTTTTAGTGAACTGTTTTATGTACCTATGTTACTTTTTCGCTGATTTGAGACATGAACTAAAATGTTGTTGCGAACCCCCTGAAAATTTTGTCATGATCCGTCACTGGAACCGGGCTAGAGTGTTATCCTGGAATTAGGTTAAGGAATATGTTGAATAAACTAGAAAAGGGGGAAAAGGTTAAGGAGAGGGTGGCTGTTTTTCACGTTGGTACAAACAACGGAAGGAAAGCAGGTATAAGTACCAACATAGTTGGGGAAGTGTGGGATCTGGTGAATGCAGCAGCACGGCAGAACTTTAAGGGAGCGGAGATTGTTATCAGTGGAATACAGTGTAGGAGGGATACTGACTGGAAGGTAATCAGGGATTTAAATGAAACTATGGAGTGGGTATGTGGGAAACTAAGAATGAGATTTTTAGTTTCGAATGGGTGGGCAGGAGATGGGGATCTGCGCTCAGACGGCTTTCGCTTAGATTGGTGTAAGTGTTTTTCGTTGTTAAGTCTTTTCGGTCCTTGTTATCTGAGTGGAGTCGTGGCCGTATGCCCCAGATCACATCAGTAGATCAGGTATGCAACGAATACGTTTGGAGACGAATGAGAAAGGAGCGAGGAATTATCAGCACCATCAAGACCAAGACCTACGTTTTTTTTTCTAGCTGCTTTACGTCGCGCCGACTCAGATAGGTCTTATGGCGACGATGGGACAGGGAAGGGCTAGGAGTGGGAAGGAAGCGGCCGTGGCCTTAATTAAGGTACAGCCCCAGCATTTGCCTGGTGTGAAAATGAGAAACCACGGAGCCATCTTCAGGGCTGCCGACAGTGGGGTTCGAACCTACTATCTCCCGAATACTGGATACTGGCCGCACTTAAGCGACTGCAGCTATCGAGCTCGGTAGGACCTACTTACGTCATGTGATGAGACACCCAAAGATGTATTGTCTACTCTATCCTGCAGAGGAAGATATGTGGAAGACGAGCCACGGGCAGAAAAAGGACCTCGTGACTGGAAAACCTACGTCAGTGATTTGGTCTTTCATGGGTTTCGGCCCACAAGCGGCCACGGCTGGTCTGTGGTCCGACAGCTCTGCACTCTGACCGGCCAACCGAGCAGAGGAGGTGTGGCTCTTCGCTTCTGTATTCAGGAGACTGCGAGGGGCTGATCCTCACCGTCGGCTGTCCTCAGAATGGTTTTCCGTGCTTTTTTCCATTCCCCTGCATTGAGACTAACGCCCAAACGGTTCCTAGTATACGCCATGGCCATCAACCCTCTCCGCATATCTCCGTCTCCGATACAAATCCCCTGGCCTGAGAGACGGCGTCACCGTCTAGGAGGCCCGCCTCCCCCTTCAGGGGAGGAATGAAAACATTTAGCAGTAGCCTCCAACAGCCAACATGACTACCAACGTCTGTTTACGGGCATGGCAATTCAAGAAGACGAATAAGAAGGTCATGGTGTTGCATCCAGTGAATTGCGATATTTCTCACCCAGACTTTAGTTAGTGACACGATAAGAACACAATTCGCATGCCTCAAGCTAACTTAATGTAAAACATAACACAGCAGATATGATAACGGATGTCTTATTAACAAAGCTTTCAAAAACATGTAAAAATTTGCATGGACATTACCGACCTTCATTAATATTAATGCAAAACAATACAAAAGTATCTTGATGTCCTTCAACAAACATTTCGTGACGAACCGTACTTTCAATGCGTCTGGAAATTAGGTACAAGATAAATGTAACTCAATTAGGCGATACTCTGTAATTGGCAGTTATAACAGTGGCAAAGATCCCATACATTAAACTTTCAAGAATTCCATTTTACATTCATTACTCCTCTTCCCCCGACACGGTAATTACTAAAAGTCAGTTAACATAAATGCCACAGGAGAAATAATTCAAAGTACAAAAGTGAACTTTGTGTCGGTATTTTTCAGGAGATGGAAAACAATCATCATCTACATAATTTCCAACTTCATGGAATAATTAACGATAGAAATAATAATAATAATAATAATAATAATAATAATAATAATAATAATAATAATAATTATTATTATTATTATTATTATTATTATTATTATTATTATTATTATTATTATTATTATTATTATTATTATTATTATTATTATTATTATTATTATTGTACCGGGCGGTACACCTCCGCTCCGCTAATTCAAACATTGCGCCAGTTGAAACTCCTCTACTGGAAGAAGCCTGAACTTTAACTACCGTGTTAATTCTCAAGTTTCTCAGAAGATGTCCCTACCTGTAAATTTTGAAGTGTTCTGAACTGCGTCGTTTTCTATGTATTTTTGTTTTCCCTGTAGTAAGAAGTGTGAACATTCTCTCCTAGATGGCACTACTGAAGGACTACTATTGTGCACCCTAGTGCGAAGTGAAAGAACTGTTTTTCTGGAGAAATTTTGTGTTCATAAGTTTGTTCTTTATTAAATTTCTTTCAGTCATTGTTTATGTTGGCTGTATAACCCTTCTCTTTCCGCCAGTTTTTAATTCGACCAATGAGTAATTTTTGTAATAAATTTTCTACCAATAATGTGTTTCTTCCTCATCTGGTGTAGTGGTTTTCGTTGTTAGCCAATAAAAGCTTGTGGGCGGGTGTTCTTATTCATGAAAGGTCTCGAATGTTCCGCGAGGGTATATAAACTGCTGATTTTCTGGTCTCCGGGCCACTTCAGTAACATCTTTCCTAGTGTGATTATGTAGCAGGGTGCGAAGCGCCTCTTTCGTCGGGCAGCAGTTCTTCAATAAGGTAATGGCCTTTTAATAACTTATTTTCTTGCTAGCTCAGCAGTTTAACTCTCGGGGCAGGTTCGATACCTTTTACCATGTAACTTTCCTCTAAAATGTAAAAGACTCTTGGTATAAATTCTGTCTCTTTAAACTACAAATTGGGATAGAGAGTGCCTAACCCTCTCGAGCTCCCATTCATTTTGTTTTTAGGTGACTACGTTTTCATAACAGTTTCCCTTCTACTCGTAATGTCGAAGTTTTCTATCGTGTCACCTCCGTAGAATGGGATTAGCCCTTGCATAAGCGGCCTAGGGCCAAATTAGGTTTTAATAAAGTGTATTAGGAGTGCAAGTACGCCTCCACTCAAATTGGTATTTTGGGGCCATGTCATTGACCTGTTTCTTTACTTAATAGGCCTCAGTAGGTTGCTTTACGTCGCACCGACACAGATAGGTCTTATGACGACGATGGATGGGACAGAGGAGGGCTAGGAGAGAGAGAAAGAAGCGGCCGTGGCATTAAGGTACAGCCCCAGCATTTTCCTGGTGTGAAAATGGGAAACCAGGAAAAATCATCTTCAGGGATGCAGACAGCGGGGTTCGAACCCATTGAATGCAAGCTAATAATTGCGCGTTCCTAACCGCGCGGCCAACTTTCGCGGCCTGTGGACACTTAGTAAGAAAATGAAATGACAATAGGGTAACAAAGAGACTATTCAATCCCTTCAACAACAACCCTAAGACAAAATTCGCCCGGATACTAGAGATACATAACTACGTAAGAAATAAGCCAATAATCGTCGGGCAGATATACAGATTCAGACAAGTGAAAATCTGGAAGAGTTTCCAGGAGTCTACGGTAGATGATGATTGATGATGATGATGATGATTGTTGTTTAAAGGGGCCTAACACAATTCATCGTCCCCTAATGGTACGAGGTGAACGAAACGAAAATCAAAACTTCAAAATGTATCAACTGACCAGAATCTAAAACGTATGTTGATGAAAGAAATGATCGTTAAACAAAAACAATCAGTGGATCCAAGTAACCCCCGTGGTTTAGGGGTAGCGTGCCTGCCTCCCACCCGGAGACCCAGGGTTCGATTCCCGGCCAGGTCAGGAATTTTTCTCTCAACCTGAGGGCTGGTTCGAGGTCCACTCAACCTACGTGATTAGAATTGAGGAGCTATCTGACGGTGATCTCGAAAGCCCAGAGAGGATGCGTCGTGCTGACCACACGGCCCCTCGTAATCTGCAGGCCTTCCGGCTGAGCAGCGGTCGCTGGGCAGCCCAGAGCCATTTCAAGGGCGTTAAGAGCCGTGGGGTTTGGTTTTGGATCCAATTCACAATGCTTTAATCACTGGGATGATATTGTATCTAAAGGGGTCCAAAATCCAGGTCACCGGCCCCTCATAATGGAACAAATCACTAGTAAAGGAGAACCATGGTGTTCCTCCTATAGCGGTATTAATCACAGGTAAGGTGGACTCATGGAGTTTCTCGCATGGTGGTACTAATTACAACGTAACTTAGATCCATGGTATGTCACACACAATGGCACCACTCACAGGTAACAGAAACCCATGGTGTTTTGCACATAAGGATACTACTCACAAGCAACGCAGACCCATGGTGTTCCTCACAAGGTGGAACTAATCATAGGCAACGTAGGCCTACGGTGTATCACACATTATGGCAACGCCCACAGGCAATAAAAACCCATGGTGTTCCTCGCATAATGGTACTACTATCAGGCAACGAGGACCTTGATTTCACTCGCATACTGGTACTAATCACAGGCAACGTAGACCCATGGTGTTTCTCATAAAGTGGTACTACTCATGGGTAACGGAGACCCGTCCTGAACACAAGTGGAGCCAACCAGTGCAATACACACGATGACCATTAATCAAAAACAACGCCCAGACCTGTAATGTTTCTCACATATGAATGAAAAACTACAATCTGTTTTCTAGTCAGTGACCGGGTCAGGGATGGAATGAATGAAGCGGCGAGGACAGGAATTTTGCCGGCTGCCGAGACCTGACGCACTCCTCTGGGGCAATGATTAATGACTGACAGATGAAATATTGGAAAAATGAAATGGCGTATGGCCTTTAGTGCCGGGATGTGTCCGAAGACTTCGGCTCGCCAGGTGCAGGTCTTTTGACTTGACTCCCGTAGGCGACCTGCGCATCGTGATGAGGATGAAATGATGAAGACGACACATACACCCAGTCCCAGTGTCAGGGGAATTAACCAATGATAGTTAAAATTCCCGACCTCGCCGGGAATCGAACCCGGCATCCCTGTGACCAAAGGCCAGCACACTAACCATTTACCCATGGAGCCGGACGATATTGGAGAGTATTGCTGGAATGAAAGATGACGGGGAAAACGGAAGTACCCGGAGGAAAAATTTGTCCCGCCTCCACTTTGTCCAGCACAAATCTCATATGGAGTGACCCAGACTTGAACCACGGAACCCAGCGGTGAGAGTGGTGATGGTGGTGATGATTATTTTAAGAGGAAGTACAACTAGGCAACCATCCTCTATGTAACACTCAGACATAAAAAACGAAAGGGACCCAACACTTCGAAAAATGAAGGTATCGGCCACAGAAAGACAAGGACCACGAAGGGCGTGAAAATGAAAGACTCCCTATCCCTGGCAAACCTAACAGGGTCGGGGTCGGAAATGAACAAGGGTTGACCAAGGGATGTCTGATAGGATAGATGAAAGTGAGGGGCCTGGCACAAGTTAGTGGAAGCAATGGCAGGACTCAGCTGAGGGCCCCGTGGTCGCCAAACCACGCTCCAATGTTCAGAGTACCTGGGGCGCCTTTTAGTCGCCTCTTACGACAGGCAGGGGATACCGTGGGTGTTATTTTACCGCCGCCACCCACAGGGGGGAGCTGCCGCCTGAGCTGCAGAGGCCGTTTCTCGCATAATGGTACTGAAATGAAATTTTGAGGGCATGGTCGGCTCGCCAGGTGCATGTATTTTTATTTGACTCCCGTAGGCGACCTGCGCATCGTGATGAGGATAAAATTATGACGAAGACGACACATACACCCAGTCCCCGTGCCAGCGAAATTAACCAATGATGGTTAAAATTCCCGACCTTGCCAGCAATCGAACTCGGAACCCCTATGATCAAAGGTTAGCACGCTAACCATTTAGCCATGGAGCCGGACATAATGGTACTGCTCCTATGTAACGTAGATCCATGGTTTTCCTCTCAAGGTGGTACTCGTCGTAAGTTACGTCGACCCATGGTGTTCCGCACGTAATGGTACTAATCACAAGTATTCTCATGGTTCTAATATCATCCCTTGGTCACCCTAATCGCCTCTTACGACAGGCAGGGGATACCATGGCTGGTTTCTTCATCTGCGTCCCCGACCCACAAGGGGTTCTGCGGGTAGAAACATCTGGAACGAGCACATAACACTATCCTCCACCACAATAACACGCAGTTACCTACACATGGCAGATGCCGCCCAGCCTCATCGGAGGGTCTGCCTTAGAAGGGCTGCACTCGGGTAGAAATAGCCACACGAAATTATAAATTATTATTATCTGGAATGAGGAAAGGAAAAGACTAGCAAGTGAAAGGAAGTGGAGGAAGAAGAAAGCTATCATAGTTGTTTTACGTGGTCCTCAGATGGCCGGTACTGAACGAAAACGAAGACAACTGCCATTGCTAGGAGATGATGCCGACCACACCGGTTGCTCACAAATGGAGGGAAAAAATTGCTGCACGTAGGCCACACAGAAAATGAAAAAATGTACGGAACTAGTGACGGGACTATCGAATGAAAACTGCCGAATTATTCGATAGTTCGTCAACTACCATTACAATCGATTGTTTCCGTTTGAATTCGGATCACGAATTCCAATTGTTGCCACTAGTCAGCGCTCAAATCGGCCTCCTCTTTCGTTATAGAGTGAAGCCAGAGTCATTTATTATAAATCAATAGATATCCGACTCAAAGTTGTATATTAATAAATGCAATTGTATTATTGTGCACTTTATCATTAGATAATCATGTTAATAGTTTTTTATAAATACCTTCCATATACTAACCATTAACCTCTAATGATTGAATATTAACCTTAAATGAACGGAATTATTTTTAAATTAATATATGCACAATTAGTTGGTCATAAGAAAATGTATTGCTTTTTTTACTTTAGTTTGCTGTATTCAAATTACTTTAATACGTGGTGTCATTACAATAAGGTGTAAACCTAACCTTCGTCTGAAATTCCCTAACATTTGTTATTTTATGAACAGACGATCTTACATTCATTAACTTGTGGTTAGGGACACAAACATGCATTTTATTTAAAATGAAACGTAACGACCACAATTACTTTAATCGGGACATTTTATAGTCCAACGTAGGTACTTCAGATTCCAACCACTTCATTGCATCATTGTGTAACGTTTGTTACTAGTCTCAATATTTCCGCTTATATAATCTAAGGCATTTGATAGGGTATATCATGGAAGACTACTGGCAAAAATGAGTGCAATTGGACTAGAAAAAAGAGTGACTGAATGGGTGGCTATATTTCTAGAAAATAGAACGCAGAGAATTAGAGTAGGCGAAGCTTTATCTGACCCTGTAATAATTAAGAGGGGAATTCCTCAAGGCAGTATTATTGGACCTTTATGTTTTCTTATATATATCAATGATATGTGTAAAGAAGTGGAATCAGATATAAGGCTGTTTGCAGATGATGTTATTCTGTACAGAGTAATAAATAAGTTACAAGATTGTGAGCGGCTGCAGGGTAACCTCGATAGTGTTGTGAGATGGACGGTGGACAATGGTATGATGATAAACGGGGTTAAAAGTCAGGTTGTGAGTTTCACAAATAGGAAAAGTCCTCTCAGTTTTAATTACTGTGTTGATGGGATGAAAGTTCCTTTTGGGGATCATTGTAAGTACCTAGGTGTTAATATAAGAAAAGGCCTTCATTGGGGTAATCACATAAATATGATTATTAATAAAGAGTACAGATCTCTGCACATGGTTATGAGGGTATTTAGGGGTTGTAGTAAGGATGTAAAGGAGAGGGCATATAAGTCTCTGGTAAGACACCAACTAGAGTATGGTTACAGTGTATGGGACCCTCACCAGGATTACTTGATTCAAGAACTGGAAAATATCCAAAGAAAAGCAGCTCGATTTGTTCTGGGTGATTTCCAACAAAAGAGTAGCGTTACAAAAATGTTGCAAAGTTTGGGCTGGGGAGATTTGGGAGAAAGGAGACGAGCTGCTCGATTAAATGGTATGTTCAGAGCTCTCAGAGGAGAGATGGCGTGGGAGGACATCAGTAGACGAATAAGTTTGAGTGGTGTCTTTATCTTCATATTGTTATCTTTCCTACTTTTAAAGTTGGAATTCAAGAGGACAAATTTGGGCAAATATTATTTTACAGGAAGGGGAGTTAGGGATTGGATTAACTTATCAAGGGAAATGTTCAATAATCTTCCAATTTCTTTGCGATCATTTAAGAAAAGGCTAGGAAAACAACAGATAGGGAATCTGCCAGTAGTGATTGTGATTGACTAGCAACAAAAGAAACACGCTATAAAAATCGGTAGTATAATACAAAAATCCACATTTCGGTAGTTACAAAACGTATATTACTACTTTTTAACCGATTTCAAGGTGCGGCTCCATGGATAAATGGTCAGCGTGCTCGCCTTTGGTCACAGAGGCCCCGGGTTTGATTCCCGCCAGGGTCGGGAATTTTAACCATCATTGGTTAATTTCGCTGGCACAGGGGCTGGCTGTATGTGCCGTCTTCATCATCATTTCACCCTCATCACGACGCGCAGGTCGCCTACGGGAGTCACACCAAAAGACCTGCACCTGGCGAGCAGAACATGTCCTCGGACACTCCCGGCACTAAAAGCCATACGCCATTTCATTTGATTACCGATTTCAAACTGAATGAAAACTATCGAACGTTTTCGCTTGATAGTCACGCTTCACAATCGGAAGTCTACCGATAGTTTGAACCATTCGACATTCCAATCACTATATGGAATTATTATAGGGGGTCTGACAGTTGACCGGCCAAAAACTAAACTGCGAAGCGTCATCGCATTTCATTCTAACGACCAGTATCGTCTTACCTTATATAATTTTCTTCTCATCTCTCACTTCATGAACAATGTACAAATACTGAGGAATGCAAATTCTAAAACTAATTTAAGAAACATGAGGAAGTAACTGAAGTCCTCTCCGTGTAAGGACGTACCCTAAGGGTGCAACCTTACCCTTTCTCCCCTGTAATATTAAGATATTGATTTATGGTTACTTTTCTTGCTGTTGGGTCTTTTTCAGTGTCGGTAACCATACAGTTTAGGGACCCTACTTGCCGATACGACGTCTTACATTTACCGTTAATCTGGCACGTTGGCAACGTTCAATCACTGCTCTAGCGTGAAGTGCGTGTTGCCACCGCATCGCCGTTAAAGTCACTAGTGATACATTTGCGAGAATATTTAAAGCATATTTTCTTTTTCTGTGGGATTGTAAATCTATTTGGCTAATACCAGGTAAGTAGGATTGTGGCATGTTCGGATAATGCATTTAATAACATAGTTTGTGCGAAATGATGAAAGTGCTCAAATACGTCAGTCTCATGTCTAGATCTACCGGTACATGAAATAACTCTTGCGGGACGAAATTTTGGCAGTAGAACTTTTAACATTATTATTTTCAAATCCGCAGTGAACTTGAAAGCTGACCTAAATTCTGTTCACGGAGCTTGGCACATTAGTATTCCTATATGTTTCCTGATAAGCTTGAAGATATAACCAGCCTGCAGGCTGAAAATATGCCCAGTAATCTCTCTCCTTACTGGTTACCGGTATTGAAGAGAGAAGGAAATATTCGCGCAAAAGAAAGGGAAGTCATTGGATGTCTGGAACTTTCGAAAATCACACTGCAAAGACTTATTAAATAAATTGCATCGTTTAACACGCCCCTCTTTTCAAGAATATGGTTATAGTACGCCTACTGTATATCAAAATAAAGACAGATAATTTAAGTGAGAAAGTGTATTTATTTCCTTAATTCCTCATTGAGGAGATATTCATAATTATCTTGATTTATTTCATCTTATCTTTTATCATTTACTAGGGTAGGGACACATTCATTATCGGTGTTTACATTGAGGTTAGTTTGTTATGGTTATGTCTGATGATTTTAATATGTAACCAGGCAGGTTGGCAGCAGTGATCAGCCATTACAAAAAAGAGAAAAGAAGAGCATCGGGCGGCGATATTTACTTTCTGGGGTATTTCCTTACGTGGCAATTACTATAGATCGTTCCTAGCAAAATGTTTTCCGTCACAATGCCGTGAGATGGACAGTGGATAATGGTATGATGGCAAAGAAGACGAAAAGTCAGGTTGTATGTTTCACAAAGAGGGAAACTCCTCTCAGTTTTAAGTACTGTGTTAATAGGGTGATAGTACCTCATAGGGATCACTGTAAGGATCTAGATGTTAATATGATTGGGGTAATCACAGATTGTAAAGAAAGGTTACAGATCTCTTTACGGTTCGAATCCCACTGTCGGTTGCCCTGAAGGTGTTTCCCATTCTTAATTAACGCTACGGTCGTTTCTTTCCAACTCCTAGCCCTTTCCTATCCCACAGGCGCCAGAAAACCTGTGTCGGTGTAACGTATTTACGGGTCGAAGTAAGGGTGTAAAGGAGATGTCGTATATGTCTGTGGTAAGACCCCAGTTAAGAGTATGGGACCCACACCTGAATTCCTTAATACGAGAGAGATCCAAAGGAAGGCAGCACGATTTGTTCTGGGTGATTTTCGACAACGGAGAAGTGTTACGAAACTGTTGCAAACACTGGATTGCGAAGACTTGGGAGTATGGAGACGAGATTCTCGACTAAGTGGTATGTTCCGAGTTGTCAGAAGAGAGATGTCGTGGAAAGACATTAGCAGAGGTGCCAACTGTTGAAGTGGATTATCAGTAATCACCCTCCGCACCCCCAGAGAATTTTCGAGACAAGTCCAAAGCATGCTCTTCCCTTTTCAATAATGACACCTCCTTTGCCCTTCCCGACAGTAATCTGTTTTAAAGTATATCATATTACATAATAACATTTGCATACTACCTCTTAATTCAGGGATAAAACATCCCTTGTAACTCTTTTCGCACCCACCAGCTGCTTTCCAAGGTAGGTTTTCTTCAATTATCCTTCACCCTCTGATCACATTTTCGTCTCTTGAACCATAAGCGATTCCAGTGTAGATGTCCTTAATGTAGATCTCAATTCTTTCTATCAACTGTTCGGTACACTTAATATAGAAATACATTACTAAGGATTTATAGCAGAGAGCGTATGGGTAGCAAAAGGAAGTGACGATAGAATAAGTATCGTTGTCTCACAAGCACTGAAACGAGGAGAATTGAGCAGAAATGCTGAAGGATTTAACATTTTTCCTTCTTTTCTTTTTTCCGTAGAAAATGATTTCGTGTGAATGTCAGCTTTTCCGTAATAATTTCCCCTTTGACCGTAATGCCGTAATCGTGAGGTGAAATCCGTAATAATTACGGACAATCCGTAATAGTTGGTACCTCTGCATTAGTAATCGAATAAGATTGTGCGGAGCTTTTAAAAGTAGGAAATATTAAATGAAGATAAAGTAGGAATTGAAGAGGACACATTCTGGCAAATATTCATTTATAGGGCGAGGAACAAGGGGCTGGAATAATTTTATCACGGGAAATGCTCGAAAATTTCCACGTTCATTGAAAACATTTAAGAAAAGGCTAGGTAAGCAATTGCTAAGCAATCTGCCACCGGGGCAACAGACCTAAATGCAGATGTTTGATTGATTGATTGATTGATTGATTGATTGATTGATTGATTGATTGATTGTCATCAATACCTTACTCGCGCGCCAGTATTCAATTGTTTCAGTGTCAGCAGTCCCAATATCAGAGAAACTTCCGCAGTTCGCCCAACAAAATATTCCCGTCTTATTCACACAAAGGTAGAGTAAATACATTCTGACCGGTTTAATCTAGAAATATACAGCTAGAGCCAAGCACTCTTCTGTACTTACCAGCTTAAGTCGAGATGCAGATAACATATCGAGAGTTAACGATAAATCGATAGTGTTTATTGAAAGAGAGCATAAAGAGAAAAGTGGTGAGCAAATATATGCGCTCTGACAAGGGGATTCGGATATTATTCACCAGCATATGGTGTGTCTGAAGTGGGTTTTCTTTGCTGGGCAAATGAGCTGCGACGAGACTGAAGTCAGCAAAAACAAAGCGGACTAATAATAATAATAATAATAATAATAATAATAATAATAATAATAATAATAATAATAATTTGTTAGTAGTTTAACGTCGCAAGAACACACGGAATGAATTTGGCGACACAAGGATAGGAAAGGGCTAGGATTGGGAAGGAAACGGCCGTGATTGTAATTAAGGTAGGCCTACAGCTCTAACAGTTGCCTGGTGTAAAAAATGAGAAACCACGGAAAACCATCTTCAGGGCTCTCCACGGTTGGATTCGAACCCAACAACTGCAAGTTCACAGCTCCGCGCCCCTAACCGCACGGCCAACTCGCTCGGTCTGCAATAAGAATAAAATCGGAATCATTCATCCGTGATGGATGGGTGTTTTATTCAAGTCGTGGTGAGATGATAATGTGCTCCGAAAGACACAAAGAGGTTGAATCTAAAGGGCCGAGCTGTTTGTAGTGAGAAGGTTAGTATTTAGATTAACTGGAAGAGTGGTCTGGGATAGAGTAAGGTGAGGTGGATTGGAGATCTGCTTTCGACCAATCCAAGGACAGATTTAACTCTCACTCGGATAAAAAAAAGAAGAAAAAGAACCTGGTAGTGATCACCAGCCACCTGCAAGCAACAAAAAAGCACCAGAAGAAAAAAAAAACTAAAAGGCAGTGGCGAATAGTTCGTAATTTTACGCGACTTTAGAAGTCTTGTTCATAGCCATGGGACCTCCAGCTTTACGTGGGTTCCTAACCACAGGTATGCCACCTTTCATTATTTTCCACTTGCACTAGCCGGGATTCAAACTGCAACTGTCATGGCGAGAAGCCAGTGGCATTATTTATTTATTTATTTATTTATTTATTTATTTTTATTATTATTATTATTATTATTATTATTATTATTATTATTATTATTATTATTATTATTATTATCATCATCCAAAAAGAATGTTGCTACAATTTGTGGACGGCAGATGGAGAAAGAGTAAGCCACACATACAGCGAAGTACCCCACCTCCATTCTTTTTCTTCTTCCAAAATCTCTCCATGAATTCACTGTGGCGCTTTTTCGGTTCTTCTGTCCATTATTTTCCACTGGTCTTTTTTTTAGCTTTTTCCACGAATGTGTAGTTTGTAACCAGAATTCCATACACTTTACGATCTCTATGATATCGTCCGTATAGCTTATTTCTTGTAAATTCTGCTTAATTTCTTCCAACCAGTCGATTCAAATTATTACAGTTAATAGATTTTTGGTAAATCTATTATTGTCCATTACATAGATGGAAACCTACAACCTGTTTTCCAGTCATTGACCGGGTCAGGGATGGAATGAATGAATCAGATATTAGGCTATTAGTACGATGAGGTCGCCACTCCCAAAGTGATTTATTAATGACTGATAGATTCTACGAAATGAGAATGGAGAGTATAAAGATGACAGGGAAAACCGGAGTACCCGGAGAAAAACCTGTCCCGCCTCCGCTTTGTCCAGCACAAATCTCACATGGAGTGACCGGGATTTGAAACACGGTATCCAGCGGTGAGAGGCCGACGCGCTGTCGTCTGAGCCACTGAGGCTTCCCATTCCATAGATGTGACCGCAAAATTTCAAGGGTCTCCTACGTACTCTATCGGTAATCTGTTGCTGTGTGCAGGTCTGTACTTTTTCTTTTAATCCATATGCCATTTACGTATGTGGCACCATATAATTTCCTAAGATTTTTCGATCTTGCTGTCCAATTTCATCAATTTTTCAGTGGTCTCCTCGAGATGTAGTTTCTGAGGCTTACAATGCTTCCGGCAAAGTAACTGTCCCGTAATGACTAAGTTTCGCATTACGTGACATCACTCTTAATGTAGTGATTCCAGGTTACTCAGTACGCTTTTGGTGGCTCTTTCTAAATTGGCTTTACTGTCCGGTCCAGGTGGTAGCATGACTCCTCCGAGATATTTGAAGGAAGAGACACACGAAATTATCCCATATTTCGTCTGTAGTAGGGATCTACTGTCGCCAATCTTGTTTATCATGAAACTATGTACACTGACTGACAGAGCAAATGCAACACCAAGAAGGAGTGGTCAGAACTTTATGCCAATTGCAGGGTAGACTGACGTCACTGAGGTATGCTCATGATGTGAAATGCGCCGCTGTGCTGCGCACGTAGCGAACGATAAATGGGACACGGCGTTGGCGAATGGCCCACTTCGTACCGTGATTTCTCAGCCGACAGTCATTGTAGAACGTGTTGTCGTGTGCCACAGGACACGTGTATAGCTAAGAATGCCAGGCCGCCGTCAACTGAGGCATTTCCAGCAGACAGACGACTTTACGAGGGGTATGGTGATCGGGCTTAGAAGGGCAGGTTGGTCGCTTCGTCAAATCGCAGCCGATACCCATAGGGATGTGTCCACGGTGCAGCGCCTGTGGCGAAGATGGTTGGCGCAGGGACATGTGGCACGTGCGAGGGGTCCAGGCGCAGCCCGAGTGACGTCAGCACGCGAGGATCGGCGCATCCGTCGCCAAGCGGTGGCAGCCCCGCACGCCACGTCAACCGCCATTCTTCAGCATGTGCAAGACACCCTGGCTGTTCCAATATCGACCAGAACAATTTCCCGTCGATTGGTTGAAGGAGGCCTGCACTCCCGGCGTCCGCTCACAAGACTACCATTGACTCCACAGCATAGACGTGCACGCCTGGCATGGTGCCGGGCTAGAGCGACTTGGATGAGGGAATCGCGGAACGTCGTGTTCTCCGATGAGTCACGCTTCTGTTCTGTCAGTGATAGTCACCGCAGACGAGTGTGGCGTCGGCGTAGAGAAAGGTCAAATCCGGCAGTAACTGTGGAGCGCCCTACCGCTAGACAACGCGGCATCATGGTTTGGGGCGCTATTGCGTATGATTCCACGTCACCTCTAGTGCGTATTCAAGGCACGTTAAATGCCCACCGCTACGTGCAGCATGTGCTGCGGCCGGTGGCACTCCCGTACCTTCAGGGGCTGCCCAATGCTCTGTTTCAGCAGGATAATGCCCGCCCACACACTGCTCGCATCTCCCAACAGGCTCTACGAGGTGTACAGATGCTTCCGTGGCCAGCGTACTCTCCGGACCTCTCACCAATCGAACACGTGTGGGATCTCATTGGACGCCGTTTTCAAACTCTGCCCCAGCCTCGTACGGACGACTAACTGTGGCAAATGGTTGACAGAGAATGGAGAACCATCCCTCAGGACACCATCCGCACTCTTATTGACTCTGTACCTCGACGTGTTTCTGCGTGCATCGCCGCTCGCGGTGGTCCTACATCCTACTGAGTCGATGCCGTGCGCATTGTGTAACCTGCATATCGGTTTGAAATAAACATCAATTATTCGTCCGTGCCGTCTCTGTTTTTTCCCCAACTTTCATCCCTTTCGAACCACTCCTTCTTGGTGTTGCATTTGCTCTGTCAGTCAGTGTATGTCACTATGCATGTAACCCTATGTAACTCTATGTATATGTAAACTCATGTAACAATTCTCAATAAAAAGCACAAGACCAGAACTACACTCCTTAGCCACATCTTCACATCACCCAAATTCAATCTCCCCCTTCACTTAGGTCCAAAACTCCAACAAATCCCAAAACCCCGCCAAATCTCCTGGCCAGAGAGAAGGCGTTACCTTCTAGGTGGCCAGCCCCTTCCCTTCGGGAAGGGGAATGAAAACTTCCCCCTTGGTCCTTATCATGATTCATGACACCGGATAGTATGCTGAGAGAGGCAACGAATAGAAAGCGTGGCATTCAATGGGGATTAAATAACCGACTGGAAGAACTGGATTATGCGGATGATTTCTGTCTTCTTGCAGAATGTTTTCGGGACATGGAAATCAAACTGAATGACTTAAAAATTGAAGCTAAAGAAGTAGGCTTACAGATTGATAACAAAAAGACTAAAGAAATGCGCATAAACCATCGTAACAATTGTAGCTTGACTCTAAATGGAATGGATATAGAAAGGTTTTTTTTTTTTTTTTTTTTTTTTTTTTTTTGCTAGTTGCTTTACGTCGCACCGACTCAGATAGGTCTTATGGCGACGATGGGAGAGGTTAGGACTAGGAGTGGGAAGGAATCGGCCGTGGCCTTAATTAAGGTACAGCCCCAGCATTTGCCTGGTGTGAAAATGGGAAACCACGGAAAACCATTTTCAGGGCTGCCGATAGTGGGGTTCGAACCTACTATCTCCCGAATACTGGATACTGGCCGCAATTAAGCGACTGCAGCTATCGAGCTCGGTGATATAGAAAGGGTGGAGGAATTTAGCTACTTAGAAAGCATGGTAAGCCAGGGTGGAGGTGCTTTCAGAGATGTGGTGAGTCGTATAAATAAAGCCAAAGGAGCTTTTGCACAGTTACGACCAATATGAAGATCCCCTCACATTCGTATAAAAACGAAGCTAAGGATATTCAAGTCAAATGTTAGTCTAAATCTGCTACTGTATGGAAGTGAGACCTGGAAAGTGACCCAAGACATTATCACAAGGACAGACTTTTATAAATCGATGTTTGAGGTACATTATGAGAATAGGGTGGCCAAAGACCGTCTCAAACAAAGACCTTTGGGAGGCCACAAGTAAAAGTCCCATACAGGAACAGATAATGAGAAGAAAATGGAGATGGATTGGGCACACTCTGAGAAGACCACAAGAAAGTATCACAAGGCATGCATTGAGTTGGAATCCACAAGGCAGTCGCAGGCAAGGCAGACCGAGGATTACCTAGAAGAGAACCATAGACAAGGAGATTGCTGGAGATAACAAGACATGGAGGGAGGTGAAAGCATTGGCGGCAGATAGAACAAGCTGGAGAAATTTCGTCGAGGCCCTATGTTCCATCTGGAATAAAAGGAAATAAGTCAAATCAATCAAGGGATCTGCGGATATTCTGATTTACACTTTCCATACAATGAGTTTTCTCATACGATATTTGGAGGGATATCTTCGATGTTATCTCATGTCACTGCTCTATGGATACAGTTATTATTATTATTGTTATACATCCATATAAACTTTGAAAAAATACATGAAGAGTAGCAACATTTTCTGGATCCGAGTATTGTAATCTCCGATAAAATACCCCTTTTTGTCTTCAGCACAAGTTGTTGGATAGTCTTAGGTCTTCACACCGGTTAATCAAAAATGATACGCCTGGGCACGGAACCAGCGCGAAATTGCAAATGAGATGCTTCTTTTAGCGCGGGAATTGGACTCAGTCAAAGAAACACTACCTCTCCCTTAGGATCTGTGCATCTCGTATTTCATGAATGGAGTTCGCGCTCTGGTGATCTTCCGTTGACAACGCCTGTCCTGCAAAATGCAGTTCACTTTCAATATCGCGTGTGAGAGCAAGGCCAGGACAAGGCATGATACGCTGATAATATTGATGTCGAACGGTGATGAATCTCTCTGTGAGTGTGTGTGTTACCGCCCCTCCGTACGCTTGAGATGCTTGCCTGTATTTCCGGCGACCGTCGTAGTCTATACAGTACGTTAAAACTCGTCCATCTGGAACTGGAGGAAGTGACGAAGTGTACTTCCTCCCTCAGCCCCCCTTGACTACACGCTACAGGTGTCACCCAAATTACAGGGTGGCCTTGGTAGAAACCGTTGTCTAAGCAACGGAAGTACCGAGCGCAAAAATAAATCCTCTCATCTCAAGACAATAACGAACGGGCGAGAGTGTCTGCACAGCCAGACACGTACGTTAGCAAGAATGCAAACCAAACCGCATGGCGCAACAGCCCTGTAGGGCCATGGCCTACCAAGCAACCGCTGCTTATCCCAAATGCCTGCTGATTACGAGGTGTCGTGTGGTCAGCACGACGATTCCTCTCGGCTTGCTATATCGGGGCCGCCATCTCACCGTCAGATAGCTCCTTAATTGTAATCACGTAGGCTGAGTGGACCTCGAACCAGCCCTCAGATCCTGGTAAAAATCCCTGACCTGGTCGGGAATCAAACAAGGGGTCTCCAGGTTAGAAGCAGGCATGCTACCTATACACCGCGGGGCTGGCTAACGACTTATTAACCGCAGTACTAATTGCTCATGAAGAACCAAGTAGACAGGTAACCCAGGGTGCCTCTTCCCCTGTTTATCAATAGCCACTTGTCATCAGACGAAGTCATTAACTGGCTAGACGATGTCAAATATGCAACGAATGATTTTTCCTGCAATCACTTCTGATTAATAACGCAGTAGACTCAAGTGAAACAGGATGAATCATTAATGGACACGGCCTTCGGAAAAGCAAGGACAATATGGGGAACTAACTGAAGAAGCACCACAGTCCACTGGGGAGAAGGAATTTTACCCCATTTAAGGAGTGATTCAGCACAGATTCCGTGGTGAGTCATTTCTTTCTTTATTTCTTAACCCATTTACCCTCACGGGTTGGTTTGTCCTCGGACTAAGCGAGGTATCCAGGGTTGTCACACACCTGAAATCAAAATACGAGAGAGATGTGCGATCGAGGAAATCGACAGGCTTTTATTCTACAAGTTATAAAGTTCACTTCAAAATGATACGTTTATTATTATTATTATTATTATTATTATTATTATTATTATTATAATTTTTATTATGTTGACATAATGCAGTTTATTAATGCATGCCTTAACATTTATACACAAACTTACAGAACGGAGCAAGTTGGCCGCGCGGTTTGGGTCATGTAGCTATGAGCTTGTATTCGGGCCACGATGGGTTCGAACCCCATAGTCGGCAGCCCTGAAAATAGTTTTTCCGTAATTTCCCATTTTACTCTAGGAAAATTGTGAGGCTGTAGCCTGTCTTTAAGGCCACGGTCGACTCCAATCCTGGCCTTTTTCTATCCCATGTCACCGTAAGATCTTCCTCTGTCGGCGCGACTTAACACAAATAGCAAAAACTTAGTTTATTTAATTATTCATACCAGTTCTTTCAATTTCAATATATTTTTCATATCTCTGAAGTGCTTTTAACAGGTTTTTTGGTCATTCTTATCAGTTTCACAAAAATCTCTGCATGACATTGAAGAAAAATTTTCAGAAATGAACAGCTCAAGACATGTCAACAGAACATAATATTTCTCACAGCTGACAATTTCACACGAAAAAGCGGTGGACTCCGACTACCTCAGGAAGTTGTCCTCTATTATGCGTCTTATTCGCCAGGACGGAAAACCCGAGAATTGCAAAATAAATTAATCTACGAAATTGCACCAGATAAAGAAACCAAGGAGTGAAGAAATGTATCCTCTTCGAAAAAACGCAAAATAGCTCTTGGTACTATCAAAGCTGGAAACACTGGCGTATTCCTTTAGAGATTCAAAATACGGGACAATTGCCGTCCCGGATAGGAACTGTCCGGGACGCGTGACATTTAACACGAATACAGTACTGTCCGATAAAATCCGGGACGTGTGGCAATCCTAGAGAAATCCCATCTCTACCGCCTCGAGGGTAGTGTCCGAAGTTTGTCCGGATCCTATTGAGGGCAGTCCACATTCTTCTTGGCAGGTCAAAACCGGGTGCAGGGCTGTTTCTTTCTTTTTTGGTAGTTTGCTTTACGTTGCACCGACTCGGATGGGTCTTATGACGACGATGGGATAGGAAAGGCCTAGGAATGGGAAGGAAACGGCCGTGGCCTTAATTAAGGTACAGTCCCAGCATTTGCCTGGGGTGAAAATGGGGAAACCACGGAAAACCATCTTCAGAGCTGCCGACAGTGGGATTCGAACCCACTATCTCCCGGATGCAATCTCACAGCTGCGCGCTCCTAACCGCCCGCTAGGGCTGTTTCTAATTCAATCACCCTAAACTTTACTTTGTACACCATTTCTCCATTGGATATTCGGCTCAAAATAGTTTTCTGTGAGAGTCCTAGCATATTTGATAGGTGGATGTCTAGATGTCAGCCGGTTCCCATTCAGACCAGGAATGTCACAGTGAATAGGAAGTGCTGAGTTACCGAGGAACTTCTTAAGCCTGTACGTACGGTAATAAATATAAAAGCTGTCCATTTCCTTGAGATATTTCTCTTGCAATATCCTCGTACGCTGCTGTTTTATTTATTTCATTTTTCACTCTGCGCTGTGATGGGAGGGAAGCGCCTCATAATCGGCAATTAATACACACACAACGTCCCTCAGTCAGAAAGACAGCTATTTTTGTTGTTTTGATTCCCGTCCCGGCAATACCTAGCGGCATAGCGCGAACACTTAATACTCGAATTACATTGGTCAATTCTGTTAAAGACTTAGCAAATCTCTGATCGATTAGAACATATTGGGCCGATTGCAGAAACAGTATTTAGACAATGTCTACGGTTAAACAATGCCTAAGTACGGCTGCCGCAAGGCACTTAGACACTGTCTCAAACCGATGTTCAACCGATCATGTTTAAACACTGCCGAGAGCACTGTTTAGCTTCAAATGAGAGGAGTGAATCACAATCAGAAGTTATGTACCATGAAACATGTAATTTGTGTTATTATGTTGAGACGATTCCGGGAAGAAAGGTTAGTCCGACGGTCTCTCTGTGGGTCGCTCGCTGCTAAATCGCAGCAATTCGTTTGACATGTACAAAGAGATATATCTTGAAATAAGGTTTCGCTTTTCGAGAGACTTATTTCTTGAGACTGACAAAGGGACAGTCCTGTAACTGTCAACTTGTATACAGTTCTTGGCAACAGATATATTTTATTATATACATGGAGTAATTTCCATGGTATTATAGGTCACTTCCACTATCAGAATAACTTGTCCCAACCGTAAAAGGGCTGTCACATACATCAACCGGGAGGGATTCACTTATATTTACTGCCAAGTAAACACACGTAATAGTGAAAACTAAACAGTAGGTTGTATGTAGTTTATATATATAAGTTTTCGGCAACTATCAGACAGGAAAAGGCAAGTGGTGGTGATGATGGTGATTATTGTTTAAAGAGGAGGATTGGGGAAGCAGAGCCGTGGCCATAATAACAGCCCTAGTATTTGCCTGGTGTAAAAATAGGGAAACTACAGAAAACAATCTTCAGGGCTGCCAATGATGCGTTTCGAACCTACGATCTCTAGAATGCAAGCTACATCTATATGGCCCGTACAAAACACTCGGTTACACATTACTATTGCTTAATCTTCCCTTCGTCGAAGCTACCGTATTTATGAGTAGATTACACTCACTGTAACAACGCTATAATCAAAGCTACACTTCCCTGTGCGGTGGCGTGTCGCTTTAGTGTCGATAATATTATGAGATTTAATTTCCACCGAAAGCGATACTCTTATTTGCGGGCAAGTCATGCTCATGCTTAGCCATAGCCTATTTGAGTAATGTGTACGAAGACAAACAGCTGACCAGCGTTCGGCGCGCACCGACCAATGTCATTGGTTGCGAAAGGCAAAGAGTTGCATGAAAGATACTTCAATCTCCATTTTCAAACCAAAATTGACATTTTAAGCGATGTCTAGTTAAATATCGACTGAACATTGTTTATGCAATGGAAGATTGTGCTAGATTTAGATGTTGTTTAGGTAGACGTTGTCTAAGGCTTAAAACTAGTCATCGTTTCTGCAATCGGCCCATTCTATTCACTTTCAAGACTTTTGAAGACTTCTCAAGACTTCCCAAGTATTACAAGCGCTATGACAAGGAAACTTGTGAAGTATTGAGAAGTCTTGTGAAGTCTTGAATTTGACAAACATATGATCGTATACAACAGGTTTAACTCTCGAATCAGGGCAACATTCCTGCGTAGGTCAGGTGGGATGATGTTGCTAATGATAGGGAGTCAGAAAGTGGACGTAGGTTTAACAAGTCCACTGATCAGTCTGACGTATCCACAAAGACGCACACATGAAATACTGTCAATTGTGTGTACACTATTTTATTTACAAATTATATATACATATCCTATGTCCGACTCGTTGGCTGAATGGTCAGCGCACTGGCCTCCACTTCAGAGGGGTCCCGAGTTCGATTCCCCCCGGGTCTGATTAATTCTTCTGGCTCGGGGACTGCGTATTTGTGAACGTCCCAACACTCGCCTCTTCATATGCAGACAACATACCACACTAGCAACCACTACCGAAACACGTAATTGTGATTACATCCCTCCATACAGGGTTGGCGTCAGGAAGGGCATCCGGCCGTAAAACAGGGCCAAATCCACACGTGCTACGCAGTTCGCACCCGCGACCCCACAGGCGTGGGAAAAAGCGGTAGGGAAATAAAAACAAAACACTACTACGAAGAATAAGAAGAAGACTGGAGACTGCAACACTTTCATGTCAACTAACTACCAACGTAACAAATTCACATACTCGATTAAAGACTTGCACTCGTAACTCTCACTAAAACAACTCCACTCAAACCTGAACACCGCCTCTTTATATACATTGCCTGGCCAGGCTTCTAGAAGAATATGACAACATGTTTCTCGTAATTTCGAGGGTCTCCAATAACTAATTTACAATTAGATGATGTACCCGCGCTTCGGTACGGGATTCTCAGAAAGACTGTCTTTGTGGTTTTCCTGCCTGAAGTCGTCAGTAGGAATGTAGCGATTAAAATCAATCTTATCATACAAAATACTCTATCAAATTAAAAAACCGCACATTTTCTCGCTTTCAACGAACAGTAATACTGTGCCGATCTAACAGTCCAAAGTTCCAGTGCTGGAATGACCGGACCGCAGACAGCCGTGAACACTTCTCTGCCATTATTCCGTTAAATAAGCACACTGCTCATTCCAATCAGTGCCTCAGAGTAGGAACTGAATAGCTCGAATGCTATGATGAACCAGTTTGTTACCTATCAGTAGTATCAGAAAGTTATCTAACTCCCCAGCTACTTCCCGCCAATATTCAGGCAGGCTGTTATACTCGGTACGACCGAGTGAGTTGGCTGTGTGGTTAGAGGCGCACAGCTGTGAGCTTGGATCCGGGAGGAAGTGGATTCGAACTCCACTGTCGACAGTCCTGAAGATGGTTTTCGGTGGTCTCCCATTTTCACACCAGGAAAATGCTGGGGCTGTAACGTAATTAACGTCAGGGCCGCTTCCTTCCCACTCCCAGCCCTTTCGTATCCCATCGTCGCCATGAGTCCTATCTGTGTCAGCGCGACGTAAAGCACATTTTAAAAAAACTCGGTATACAGCAGTAATCTCATCTATCGGAGATGAGTGCCAACAGAGACACAAAACACATCACAACAAACAATGGTCAATGTATTGTTTTTGTTGACCAATGTTATGAGCTTTCTGTGTTGTAGGCCTTCACATTCAGTTTTCTTTCGACTCACTAATATTAGGGAGTCTTATAAATTTAATTATAGCGTAGACTGCAGTTCCTTATTCTCCGACTTTACATACCGATTTTCATTAAATTATGTTTACCCATTTTCTCGTGACGGCGCTGGTATGAACTTACCAACAAAAATCCAAATTCATGAATATCTCCATTATCATAGCCGGTTAATACCATATAACTTCAGTTAAATATTATTTGTCAATAACACCACTAATAACACAAATATTTGAGAATTAAATTTTGGGCCTTTCCCTAAACAACCATTTCGCTCAGCGTGATCAAAGTTATTTATGACGTAGATTGTAGCGACTTATCCCCCGACTTTGCATACCGATTTTCATTACGATAGGACAACTAATAACATGAATATTTGATAATTAAATTTTAGGCCTTCCCCTAAACTACCATTTCTTTCAGCGTGAGAAAGATTATTTGTGACCTAGATTGTAGCGACTTATTCCCGGACTTTACATACCGATTTTCATTAAATTCTCTTCAGCCTTTTTCTCGTGATGCGTGTACATACATACATACATACATACATACAGAAACTACGGAAAATTAAAAAGTATTTCCTGTTACTATGGACATGGCCGATACAGAAATACCATCCTTTTTAAATTTTGAGCACTGTACAGACAAAACTCTTCTTTTATACACAGTATATAGATGAATGGAATTTTCTGCAACTCTCTAGTTCTCAAGATACGTTGTTCTGGACTATTATCGTGTGTTGCACAACAATGCATTGGATCTATACATCATATATACAGGTAATAATAAATTATAAATTATTAAGTACGTGTTCTTACATTAAATAAACTCATTAATATACATACAAGCAAACGTGTCGTAACATAACCTCACACACACACAAATAATAAAACCACTATTTACATCAAATAACTAAATAATAATAATAATAATAATAATAATAATAATAATAATAATTAGATTTTTCCACTATTTACCCATGGGTTAGAGAATATTGTTTCCACGTTATACTAGTCCATTACACTTGCATCAAGTCTCAGTGTTACTGAGTGGGGTATCAATTATCTTGACATGTGGGCTGTTCAGCCACATTTTATTATTATTATTATTATTATTTTTTATTCATTTATTTATTCATTTATTCATTCATTTATTTATTCATTTATTTATTTATTCATTTATTTATTCATTTATTTATTTATTTTTCACTAATTGTAGGTACAATTTATGGATGGTGAATGGAGAAAGGGCATAGCCCCACATTGAAGCACAATATTCAGCGCGGAGAAGACAAGACCTAATGCAGAACACCTGAGAGTTATTGCACAAGTACCCCTAAGTAGTACCACAAAGCTTCTGCAGGATATTACTGAGGCTCCTAATTTTGGCAGCTGTATTTTCAAGATGTTTCTTGAAAGATAATGTACGGTCCAGGATTCGAAGGTATTCATTCTGAGTTTCTTTTAAATCTGGGCCAAAATGCTTGAAAATGGCTTGCTCGATTTTTCAGTGACATTCTAAACACAAAGGTCCTTCCAAATCAGTTCAAGAAAAATAAAATTATAGCTATTTTGAAACTTGGGTAATCTGTATGAAGACTATTCATAAACTGAAGAAGGCAAAGGACGGCCCATACTAAGGAAAAACTACTTTTTAGAGTTCTCAGGAGTAAGTTTTCGACGAAGATACCTAATTACCAAAGCCATAATGATGATGATGCTTGCTGTTTAAAGGGGCCTAACATCTAGGTCATCGGCACCTAAAAGCCATAATGAACAATGTACTAGAAGATATTGAAAATAGGTCCATGTTTCTCTATATATTCAAACAGATTCTCCAGTGCAGCGGTTGCTTATAGGTCTTAGATATTATGTTTCAGACTTCATGTAAATGATTATGTTCATGAGTTCAAGACAAGAGTGAGTAGAATTCAACAAAGATTACCTGCTACCAATGCGGCATTGGCAAAGCATTACATTATATTTTCCCCGCAGTAAAAGAATGCCCTAAAATCATTCAAGACATATCAGTTATCACATTTTAACTATGTTGTAGGAGCCTTAAATTGCACTCACATAAGATCATATTGAGTGTTGTGATGTAACATTCCGTTCATTCATTTTTCAAGCACACACTCATACTTTCAAATTACATCTGTAACTACATTTGTCATGTATTCTTCATAATAACACTTCTTCTGCTTCTTACTGCACGTGTTTACGTCATAACGGTCTCCGCTAACCATATCCTATAATAATGTCAACCATGTGTGACAAAATACAATTCCAATACAAGAGCTTTATGTAAAGAAACAAAACTCTCTCGCCGCCAAACGCGTTCAGAAATGTCACGGAAACGTATTAATTTGTCGTCAACAATTATTTCGTAACAAATGTTGGAAATGCATTCATGAAACGGGGGACTTTTAAGCGAAGTGTTAAATTAATAACAATGGTTAGTTAACATATGTTAAGTAAAATTTAATACAGAGTTGAAGAAACCGGGCATAAGTGTGAACTCGTCTAATTCAGTCACGTAGTTTGGTCATTTCGCAAGCTAGAAATGGGCCTCGATCCATTCCCGTATACAGTAGTAACAAACTGAGAATCCTTCCGTAAGAATAGGAATAAAAATGTCTTACCTGGCCCACGCCATGAGATGGGCTGCCCTTCATAGGGCTTGCCGCATAGAAGTCCTGCTCATCCAGACTGTAATCGCCGTACAATGAATCCAACTCCATTGCTGGCACTGGAAAGAATAAAACAAAAAAATACCAAATTAGTGCAAATGTATGAAGCAAGCAGACAACAATATAAGCTTCAAAATAGCATTAGAATTATCGTACAATTGCAATACGTCACAGGCTGTACGTAAATAGAAAGCTGAGAATATCGTTTAACCCTGGACTGGAAACAGTTTTTTTAGGACATAAACTGAAACATGGCGCACTGTGTACCCCATATTTCAAATGACAATTTGCGTAAAACATCCGGCTGTATTACAACTGTAAACACACTATAACACTTATGGAAGCACTACCCAAATAATGTACACGAAATATTTTCAAAAGTCATAGTTTCAACAATAATTAAACAAAATCTGCATATGTAGATCAATTATACCATTGGCCAGCTTCATGTTTAACGCGCTGTACGAAAACTATATTTCCGAACAATCCGGTATCTGAGTATCAGCTTGCGACAGTTCTGGATGTTCTAGATATTATATTCAAACGTATTGAAAGAATATTGTGAGAAGTTAAATGTGCGGCATGCTGTTATCGCAATATTGTTTCAAGTACACTCAACTTATCACAGCATGAACACAAATTTACATGAACGCATGCATTTGTTACTGTAATGTAAGGTGCAGAAAAACTGTGTCGTTAATTAAATGAGTGTTAGAGGGTAAAAATACGAGGGCCATCCAGAAATTTTCCCTATTCCTTACAAAAACGACAGCATAGTTGGATGAAAAACTTTATTGGCTCCCGATACAGCAATGTTGGAGATATTTGCCAACATAATCACCACCAGAATTGAGAACCCCCTGTGGGTGGGGGCGGTAGAATAACACCATGGTATTCTCTGCCTATCGTAAGAGGCGACTGAAAGGGGCCCCAGGAGCTCTGAATTTGGCAGCGTGGATTGGCGACCAAGGGTCCCTTAGCTGAGTTCTGGCATTGCTTCCAGTTACTTGGCAACTCCGGCTACAGTAGATGTAGTAAATCCTACAAGCCACTAATAGACACTTGGCTCCTGCCAGGGAGTAGTGGTGTGAGGCGAAGTCTTCATGTTTTAACCCGAAGTGCACACAGTTCAATGACAAACAGAGGTGATTGAAACTTTTTTTCATGTGTGAAACTTATTTTACAGTGTCCAGAAAAGGCCTACTTTTCGAACGCCTGGTTTTCGTAATGGTAGTAAATTAATATTTTATTTCATTAACCGTTAGCCTATTCTAGAAATGGTGTGCTTGTAGTACAGCACCAGTTTTTGGATGCATTTAATTTTATTTTTGATGTTACAGTCAAAACTGGTTATAACGACTCAAAAGGGACCGCCAATAACCGTCGTTATAGGCGATAGTCGCACAAACCGGTTATAACGACTCCGCACGAACCGCCAATAACAGTCGTTATAGGCGATAGTCGCACAAACCAGTTATAACGACTCTGAAGGGACCGCCAATAACACTCGTTATAGGCGATAGTCACAAAAGCCAGCTATATTTGCTAAAACGTCATATCTAAGTTTTAGGCTGCACACTTACGTACATGGTTAATAATTAGTATACAGTTACAACTTCAAAAAACATAAGTGCAATAAGTACTGTACTTGGAATACAGTACTTGTGGAATGGAACTGACAGGAATTTTTCTTCTAATGTATACGCAGTACATACAGCAATAATGTGTCAGCAGAATTAAAATTATAAGTGAGAAAATAAGTATCAACAATATAAACTGATCAATAATGTCACACACGGTCTCTGTCCTTCCAAATTGTAGAAATCGTCGAGTGTGATGCACCCAATTGCTTGGCGACGCTGACGTTTCTTTCCCCATTTTGCAATCGCCATATTACTTATTACTAGAGGCACCTGTTTTTCGCAAAGCGCGAAATCGCGGAAGTTTTGCGAAATATTACAAATTTTGCTCAAAACGCGAAATAATTTATCATCAAGCAAAATTGCTAAATAACTTGACGAAATTATGTGGAATTAATCTTTAAACCAAGAGGCATAATAAAAGGTGAATTAAAAACGATAAAGTCTCTCAGCTAACAAAACAAATTCCCATCCTACGAGAACTTTCAAAATCAGAATATCTTGAACCATACACAGTGTTGAGGGATCTAGTTGGTAGTTCATGTAGATCAGGTAAAGATATTGATGTGATTATCATTATTTTCCCCTAACATCAGTATATGGGCATTTTGTGAAAGCTACAGTGAAGGCTTTATGGATCCCAGTCAGTAATGTTGACAGCAAGGGCATATTTTCAACATATTGTAATATGTCTGACAGGAGAACAGCTCTTACTCCCAGTAATATAGAATTCATGGTATCTTGTCTTTCAGATCGGTGTAAAAAATTGTATAGGTAGGCAGGATAAAATTTGTCCAAACATCCAGGCTTTGTTATATGTGCTTTCATGAGAAGCATAACTCTCATGTTTCTTGTACCTATGTAAAAATAGAATATGTTTTACTGTAAATAAGCTATCAACTATCTTTTGGTTTAGTATTTATTGCTAAAAAATGTAAATTAAAAAAAGCGAAATTTGAGGAGATAAGTTAAAAATAGCAAAAAATATACCAAAATAACTTTTTTAAATGATTGAATTAGGCGAAAATTTTCCCCACAAACAGGTGCCTCAACTTATTACTTTCATTCAATAAATTAAACACTTCTTCCTCTTTTGCGACTTTTTCACAGAGATGGTTGCCTTGACTATTTAACACGAAGACTGATTTGAAATCTACAACCTACTGAAAACAAAAGTTTGAAAATAAGCTTTGCATTATTGTCAGCAATCTCCAAACACCAAACAAAAAACATTGGACGTTTTAGTCGATATATTTCTCCGAAAATGTAAAAAAAAAAAAAAGTCGTACTAAGCAATATTTTTAAATACAGTATTTTAGACGGGACAGTTAGATTTCGTCGTATTATCCAGTACGTCGTTAAAAGCGATGTCGCAATAAATGGTTTCGACTGTGTATGTTATGTTTCTGACACGATTAAATAAATAAGGAGCACTATTCTTCTAATTGGTTCCTCTTTTCTGCGGGGTCATTCCTGGAGACAGTCTGTGTATTCTAAAATGTTGACTTTCACTGTCTGTTGGGAAACTCCACTGAAGGAAGATGCGGTATACTATTGATGTTGAGCAAACGTGTGTCGACATTTCCTGATAAGATCCAAAGGAGGGGGTTCGGGATGAACTGCAACAGCTCCACGGGATATCGCTCATGACGAAACCAAGAACCTGAGCTGGTGTAGGTTACACTGAACAGGGATGGTGGTATTTAAATTAATAAAGCTATGTACACAATAACAGACAACTGGAGAGAATTGCATTTGCTTTTAGAAACGAAATAATTGAAAGATAACAAATCATATCTTATCATACATGGGAATGGTGACCTTGTATCGCCTTGCTTTTAACTGACGGTTGACAGAACAGATTCCATACCGATCCATATAATAATTTGGCCTTACTTAATAGTGAGAGTTCGGGGGGCAAATTTTCCAATTAGGGCTTGAGTATGAATTTAAACAGTAGGCAAATGGTGTTGAGGATTCAGTGAAATAATTGCCTTCATTATTATTATCATCATCATCATCATCATCATCATCATTATTAATACACATGCTATGCCTTTCAGCGTTCAGTCTGCAAGCCTCTGTGAATTTACTGAACACCTCGGCAATTCTCTATTTGTAACTAGCCCTGTGGCCCTTTTAATTCTACACCTCTTACCTTTACACCATTAGAAACTGAATCCATCGTCGTCTTGGTCTTCCTCTACTTCTCTTACCCTCCATGACGGAGTCAATTTTTCTCCTAGGTAACCTATATTCTTCCATTCGCTTTACATGACCCCAACACTGAAGCCGGTTTAGGCATACAACTTCGTCCAACGAGTTCATTCCTAACTTAGCCGTTATCTCATCAATCCAGGTACACTCCTGCCATTGTTTCCACCGGTTTGTACCAGCGATCATTCTCGCTATTTTCATGTTTTCTTACTTCTAATTTATGCGTAAGATATCCTGAGTCCGCCCAGCCTTCACTCCCTTTAAAACGTAGTTGGTCTGGAAACAGACCGATGTACAGGTAGTTTCCTCCGGGAGCTGACTTCCGTCTCACAGGTGATGGTGGTGATTTTTGTTTTAAGAGGAAGTACAACTGGGCAACCATCCTCTATGTAACACTCAGAGAGAAAAATGGAAGGGATCCGACACTTCGAAAAATGAAGGTATCGGTCAAAGAAAGGCAAGGGCCACGAAGGGCGTCCCCCTGTGGGTGCGGGCGGTAGAATAACACCCGCGGCATCCCCTGCCTGTCGTAAGAGGCGACTAAAAAGGGCCCCAGGGACTCTGAACTTTGGAGCGTGGGTTGGCGACCACGGGGCTCTTAGCTTAGTCCTGGCATTGCTTACACTTACTTGTGCCAGGCTCCTCACTTTCATCTATCCTATCCGACCTCCCTTGGTCAACTCTTGTTCTTTTCCGACCCCGATGCTATTAGATTTGCGAGGGCTAGGGAGTCTTTCATTATCACGCCCTTCGTGGCCCTTGTCTCCTTTGGTCGATAATTTCATTTTTCGAAGTTTCGGACCCCTTCAATTTTTTCCCCTCTGATTAGTGTTATATAGAGAATGGTTGCCTAATTGTACTTCCTCTTAAAACAATAATCACCACCACCACGAAGGGCGTGAAAATGCAAGACTCCCTAGGCCTCCATACGTAATACCGCCGGGGGTCGGAAAAGAACGAATTGACTGAGGGAGGTCGGATAGGATAGACAAAAGTGAGAATCCTGGCAAATGCCAGGACTCAGCCAAGGCCCCGTGGTCAACAACCCACGCTCCCAAGTTCAGAGCCCCTGGGCCCCTTTTAGTTGCTTCGTACGACAGACAAGAGATACCGTGGGTATTATTCTATCGCCCCTACCCACAGACGGATTCCTTCTTACAGAATACTGTTGATCGCAGATGGCAACTCAGACTAGAATATGCCACTAAAAGAAAATCACAGCGACGAGGAATATGACCAAGATTATGCAATAAAACATCCTAGGTGGATAAAGAAGGAACGCACTATATACTTCGAGGACTACGATGGACACTGATTTTGAAACACATTTCAGGTTATCTAAAGCCTCGACAACGTCAATCTTATCCACGATCGAACATAACCTGGAATTCCTAACACGTAGGCAGGCCTAAGATGAATTCTCGATCATAGCTTATATCTTTTATGGTACACGATTGGTTATGATGTTTAATGAAGAAGAAAGAAATATTTAAATATACAATGTGTACGCTATAATTTGTTTTCCTATTTTTCATTGCGTTAATGCTTTCTGCCACCAAATTCAAAAACAATCCCTTCCATTGGAACGTCATATTAGGCTCCTCCCTTCGTGTCTGGTCAACAGGGCACATAATTTATGATGAATTATTTGCAAACACCGGATGCAGTTTAAAAATTGTTTACATTTCGATAGTAGCGACAGCACGTAGTCATTTGTTTTCCGTGCATTAGGTATGAACAATTTAATTCAGACTGAAACGAAAATGTAGTTTTGGTAAACCGAGATAATAAATTATGTGTTGAGTAGAGAAGTGAATGACGACATTATCAGAGTTTTCGAAATCGAAATACGCAAGAACCTCGTTTATCCGGATTGTGGGCCGGAACTGATCCGGATTATCGAAAATCCGGATAATCCGGAAAAACTAAAAAAAATACAGTACATGTTATATAATCTATTCAAATTTCAATTGTATAAAAAATACCAGAACACTTTTCGTACATTTACGACTGTTTTATGCACTAAAATCATGTGAGTTTTTCTGTTTTACATTTGTTATAGCGTTTGCGCGCAGCACGATCACGAAGACGTTTTACTAACAACAGTTCTGCCGGTGTGGTTTCAGCTCCAGTTAAGGATTCTAAATAGGCCGTCAGTTAGTCTAGCCAGCTGCATTGTTGCCTCTCCATGAGTCATTGTTTCTTCTGATGGAGCGCCGGTTTCATTTTCGAATTCACTATCAGTGAATTAATAGTGTGTTGCATTCAGAAGAGTATGGGTTCGAATACCACTTCGGCCGTGCTGGGAATGGTTTTCAACGGTTTCCCATTCTCAATTCCAGGCGAACGCCGGGTCGGTACCTTTGACAGACCGTGGCCGGATTACTCCCAATTCCTGTCCTTTACTTTCCTAGGCGGAAAAGACACCCAAGAAGAGACGACGCCGTAAAAGAAATACTGTAAGATTACAAGTAAATTTTCTTTCGATCCGGATAAACCGGAGATTCGGATAAACGAGGTTCTTGTGTTACAACAAAAGTAACTGTCGTAGGCGAGGGCCTAAAACATCAGAGTATACTAGGCCTACTATGTTTGAAGGTTAGTGGTACTGCTAGGTAAGTACGCCCGAATCGTTCAGGTATTGGTCTTCAAGATTAAAGCTTATTCCTGACAAAGCCAATCTGTTGGAGAAGCTTCTTGAGCGTGCTGACAGGGAGAAACGTGCGTGAAGCGATTGCCATCTGGAGAGAGGAGAAGCGGGGAGAAGGATGGGAGGATCAGGTATACAGGGAGGGTCTGATGTCACATCCACCTTCAAGTACCCCACTCTAGCAAGATCCCTGAGGACTGTATTCTTTGCAGAGCGAAGAACATGCAATCCAATCCGCGTCGCACGATTAGGAAATCATTAAATCCACCACACGCTACAGGGCGGGTCAAAAATAATGTTATACTCCAATCAAATTTACTTTAGCAGATGGTACCTTCTAGAAAAATGAAAGTCATGAAAAATATTATTGTTGTTGTTGTTGTTTCTTTCTCCGTTAGTCTTCTAGGGACCACGTGACAATTTCAATGCTTCGTCCTTAGTTGTTCATTCTTCCTCCAATACTCCACCTGCTCACTTTGCCTACTTTTCCTCTCCTCAACCTATTCTGATCCTGTTTTCTTTCCCTCCTGACCTTGGAATCTTTATATTTTTAACACTTTCTTTCTAAATCTCTCTACCTCTGTTGCTTATTCTTCCCTTTATATTATTTCTTTCCAAATCTTTCTTGACTTCATGAATTCAGATTGTTGTTGACTTCTTAATCCAAAGATATTTCAAGATCTGTTTGGTTAACCTGTTGTCATCTATTCTGTATAAATGTTCAAAAAGTATCAATCGCCTCTTCCACATTGTACTCTATGTTTTCTATGTTCCGGTGTATTTCATTACTACTTCTTGATTTCCAGATTTCTGTAGTTCTTAGCGGACCGAGTGTTTTCCGTATATTTTTTCTTTCCAGTACTTCTAATTTATTCAGCTTATAATTCAGTACTAGACATTTTGGCCATGCACCTAGAGGTGCGCGGCTGTGAGCTTGCATCCGGGAGATAGTAGTTTCGAATCCCACTGTCGGCAGCCCTGAATATGGTTTTCCGTGGTTTCCCATTTTCACACCAGGCAAATGCTGGGGCTGTATCTTAATTAACGCCACGGTCGCTTTCTTCCAACTCCTAGGCCTATCCTATCCCATCGTCGCCATAAGACCTATCTGTGTCTGTGCGACGTAAAGCCCCTAGCAAAAGTACTAGACATTCACTCGCGTACAGGCATTCCGGTTTAACTACTGTGTTGTAATGTTGTATTTTTAGGTATTTTAGATATGCACTTGTTGTGGGCATTTCTAGTTATACGGTATGCTCTTTCCATCTTGTGTATCCTTTCTTACACAGCGGATTATTATTATTATTATTATTATTATTATTATTATTATTATTATTATTATTATTATTATTATTATTATTATTTAGCGCGTATCGAGATTTCCAGACCATCTTCCCAAAAGATGAGATCATTCTTTTGTGATAATAATCTAAACCTCAAATTCAGGCAAAAGTTATTGAAATGTTACGTTCGGTCAACATTACTTTATGGAGTAGAGATATGGACTGTCCAAGCTTCCTCCATGAACAGATTAGATCTCTTTGAAATGTGGTTACATAGGAGAATGCTCAGAATAGCCTGGACAGATTTTGTAACCAATAATGAAGTGTTAATGAGAGCTAGAGCTGGCAAAAACCATGAAAGCCAGGAAAACAACTTATTTAGGCCATGTTCTACGAAGTAGAAAGTGTGGGCTTCTACACTTCATTATAAAAGGAAAGATCGAAGACAAGCGAAGAGATGGTAGACCACATACGTCATGGTTCGAAAACATCAAAGACTGGACTAGCATCAACAACAGCGAACAACTCTTCAAGTTAGGTAAAGAAAGGGATGCTTTCTGCACGGTGATCACCAACGTCAGGGGGACCGGATACGGCACTTGAAGAAGAAGAAGAAGAAGAAGAAGAAGAAGAAGCCCATACTGGTTTGATGCAGATTTCCATAACACCCTATCCTGAGATTTTCATTTCTACGTACCTACTATATCCTACACCTACTCTAATATCTTTGTCATATTCATACCTTGGTCTAGAACATAATTTTGAAAGAAAGTCATCATCTGCGTCATAAAATATCAAAACAAGGAATGTACAGGGACATTATTTTATCTATTCGGGAGATTCTCACTTGCCCGGTCGCCTGCGCTGCGAGCCTGTCTCCCGCAAGCAATTTGCCGTTATGCGCTGCTCGGCGCCACAAGCTCTCCTATTATGCTGAGCTTTATCAGCGTAAGGTTCAGTTTAGTCAAGTGTTCACGTGTTTAGTGCTTAGTGCTCAGTGTGTTGTTTCAATGAGCGAAAACACGCGCTGGCGGCATTACGGCAACGTGCTTGGCGGGAGAGAGGCTCGCAGCGTAGGCGACCGGGAGAGAGAGAATCCCCGAATAGATAAAATAATCTCCCTGTATTTGCCAAGAGCTTTGTCTGGAGTTTGCTTATACATGGATGTAAAAGTTGGACACTGGGAAAAGTGACCTGAACAGATTAGACCCGAAAGGAAAATTAACGACCAGATTGTCGAGAAAGTTGATGAAAAAGGAACTGTGATCCATGAATTAGAAAAACTGTGGCATATATCTTTAAATATAGTTAATATTCCTTTGCTACATTCTGAAGGAAAATTTGTTGTAAAGAGGGGAAGATGACGACCAAGTAAGTTCTATTTAAAAAAGCCTGACTACCAGAATGGCCTACAGCTCTTATGCAGAATAAAAGGAACTGCTTAAGACGGTACTCTGTGGTAGCAACACCGAGGAGTGAATGAACTGTCATCCAGAGGCTACTTAGAGACTTACGAGTAGATTACTGAATTGACGTAAATAATAATTGTAGAGTGGAAAAATAATTTTTCTCAAAAACTATTTTATTGCGTCAAAAAGGACTGCATTTTCGTGAATAACTTGCAGAAAGAGGTACGATCTAGTCTCGCTTCAAACAGTTCGTAAAAAATCTAACAGATACTACTGGTGGCATATTCAGCAACATTTCCATTCATACTGGGTTATGTTCTTGCCCGACTCCTTGGCTGAATTGTCAGCTATTCAGAGGGTCCCGGGTTCGATTCCCGGCCGGGTTAGGAATTTTAATCGCTTCTGATTGATTCTTCTGACTTGGGGTCTGGGTGTTTGAGCATATCCTAACACTCTCTTCATATTCAGACAACACACCACACTACCAATCACCACAAGAACACGCAATAGTGATTATGTGACCCAAAGATATGGGAAAAGCCGAAAAAGAAGAAGAAAATAGTGTATGTTCTTATAAGCTGTTGTGCGAAGACCAAGGCGTGGTGTTCGTAAAGAAAACACATTCTGATATCCAAGATTGGAGACGCGTCCCTATTTTGAGGAAATGAGTGAACATTTATGATATTCAGTTCACCTTGTTGTAGGATCAGCAATATGTGAATGAAATCACTGCTGAGAAAAAAGATGAAATATAGTGTTGAAAAAAAAAAAGACTTTTGTCGTTTGAGGAACAATACAGCAATTTCTGAAGAGAACTGTGGTTACAAATACGATAGGCTGGGATTCCATTCTTCTCGCGGTTACAGATAACTTGGCCCCTTTCCTAGATAAGCAGTTCATTTAAGTTCTTACGAACTGTTTTGTGTTCTAAATGTAATCCATCCCCATACTCCATCAAACCTCCAAACCCGCCGAATCTCCAAGCCAGAGAAGGCGTTACCCTTCGGGTAGGGGAATGAAAACCTTTCCATGTTCTTGTTTCTAAATGTATGAATGTTTTAATTTGCATATTTTGATGTATCTAGAGGTATGTTTGTATGTTTCTTATTTCAATTAATACTCGTATGTATGTCTGCGAAATAAATAAATAAATAAATAAATAAATAAATAAATAAATAAATAAACCCATTTTCTATTCTACTGTATTTCGGAACATTAGTTTTAGTACAAAGCTCCTTATGATTCTTCACTCAACAATTTTCCACTCAGAGAAGATACACTTTTAGGTTAGTATGATCTGGACATCATTCTCAAGAACGCTGCTTTACATTTATTGGAGAAAATTCCTGTGATTATCCACGTCTAAATGCATTGAAACGACTAACCTTGATTCCATCAGCATAACCTACCAGCCGCTGATACAGAAATATTGGTTGGCTTGTAAAGTATTGGCTCTGGTTTTCCGAAGTCGGTTAAAATTTGGTGGTGTGTGATCGAGGAAACCTTGAAAGAGGTGACAGCTGCAGTGCGGGTGTAGCGGGGGCCGTGGGAAGACATAGCTGGGCTCAAAGAAGGCTCCGATTACAACACCTTCTCTTGTCCTCCCTGTACAACAGGTCCACAACAAGCGAGCGATCACTATGACAGAGATGAACCACTTTACAACACTGATAAGCTCATTTCGCCTAGTAAACTGTGAGGTGGCCGTGTCAATTTCCAAGCCTGCCTTTTTATACATGTCAAGGGGAATGCATCTTTCGCAAAAGAGAAGTGTGTACATTTCTAGTTTACAAGTTGATATTATCATACGAACCATAGCCAACAATGCAATTTAACATCGGTAGGTTTTATGGGCTGGGAGGCACGTAAGGCTATACACTAAAAAGCCTAAAAAGCAATATCGCCGCCCTATTCTCCTTTTTTTAATGACTCATCACTGCTGCCAACTTGACTAGTTACATATTGAAATAACCAGACATGACCCTAAAGAACTACAACCTCGACGTAAGCATTAATAAATAAGGCTTCCTTACCAAAGTAAATGAGAAATAAAGATACTATTCATAATTAAGTCTGTTTTCAAGATCAGTGAGGAATTAAGGAAGTAAGCACACTCCTTCACTTAATTTGATGTTTGTGTCGACCTTCATATATACATCACTGTAATCACATTCTTCCGGAGTTTGCCTGGTGTAAATAATACTTGAAATTTGCTATTACTTTAACCACACCGTAATAATACACACAAGCAAATACATTCCATGCACATATTCCTTATGTCAATAAGAATACACAAAAGGTAAGTCCGCGAATCGTACCAAAATCAGATGTGATAAGGTTAGGTTAGGCTAGATTGATAACGAAATTTCTTTCTATTTCATGTAAAATTAATCGAAAGTGACCGATATTAGTGTTGGATCCATAGTTTTCAAGGTAGCTAAGATGAATTGTGACACTCTGGATAGGGGTTAATTCCAAGTTCAATCCCATCGGCATGGGGGTGAGACGGTGTGAGGAATAAAATGTCCAAAATGACCGAGATCAGTGTTGAATCCGTAGCTATCGGGGTGGGTAGGCTGTTTACCGACAGTTGGAATTGTGTAAGTCATATCTATAGCGCCAAGCATAAATATTTATACATGTAAAAAAACCTATAAATAAAATTACTTTGATTTTACAGTCAAATTAGGCAGATTTGATTTTTTCCCTGTCTAATAGAATGCCGGGTCAGTGCCGCGTACTGCAGCTAGTTAAGCTATTAAAAACTGATTATTTGTTTCCATAGTACTTGGACAGTTGAGTAGAAAATGTAGGCATCTACCAATCATACTTTAGAGCAGGGGTTTCCAATCTGTACGAGCTCGAGGGCCGTATTAGGAACCTTAATCACGATCGCGGCCCGCACCTGAATAATAGGCCATTTTTCGGTAAAATACTGCAAGTAGTACAGAAGTTCCGTTATGAAATATTATGCATAGTTCAATTGAAATGAAGGTTTGATTATTTTGATTGTAATTGAAGACATAAAAGAGTGAAGGTTTAGGTGTATTATTAAATGTTGATCTATTACAAAAGGTAGCCGAGCAGTAGCGATTTTTAGTGACGGAATCCAAAGAAAGGACGGCCATACGAGCCTTCCTTGGCTTAAACCTTTAACGATAGACCTAAAGTACGTGCGGAAGAAATGGTGAGCATAAAATAACTGACTATTATTAGAAGTGGGAACTTATCTGACGTGTTACATGACGCAAAAGTCGCAGTGAGCAAAATAATAGAAAATATCTGATGTTTGACGAAGGCCTCTCATTGGCAGAGCATGAAAAATATACCTGTACGAGAGTGTATCAGTCGCTCCATCCATTGCAAAGAGTCAGAAAATTCCTACCTCTGGCAACAAACATTAATTTATCGCACTAGTAATGCCCCTTTTTGTGTATTACGACCTTAACACACTGTCAGCTAGTAGACTACAGAAAGCTGAAAATTCCTTAATTCGTTTCATCTTCAGTGTGAAATCGCCTCAACATATCGATGATTGTTGTTTAAAAGGGCCTAATAGCTAGGTCATCGGCCCCTAATAGTACGAGGTGCAACGAAATGAAACGATAATTAAAATTTAAACAAGTATCAACTGACTGGAATCTAAAATGAATGAATGATGAAAATTGAGCACGAATCGAAAACAATCAGTAGATCCAATTCACAATGCCTTGTTTTTTGGGATGATGCTTGCATTCCAAAGGGGTCCAAAATACAGGTCACCGGCCCCTCATAATAGTACTAATCACTGGTGAAGAAGAACCATGGTGTTTCTCGCATGGTGGTACTAATCACACGTAATGTAGACCAATGTTATGTCACGCACTATGGCACCACCCCCAGGCATCACAGACCCACGGTGTACCTCGCACAACTGTACTATTCATAAGTAACGCAGGCCCATTCGGAACACAGAGGAACCAACCCATTCGAGCGCAGCGCTCGGCACCTATTCCCGCTAGCAGCCGAGCACCCACGAGGTTACTAATCGCAAGTAACGTCGACCCATGGTGTCCCTCACATTATGGTACTAATCACAAGTAGGCTCATAGTTCTAACTCCACCATTGCGGGATTCGTCGTGCCGACCACAGTAACCTGTAGACCTTCGTGCAGAGCAGCAGTCGCTGGGTAGACCAAGGCCCTTCGGGGCTGTTGCGCCATGGGGTTTGGTTTTGGTGATTAATAACAAAGCGTAACAATGAACCGAGAGCTGCAATTTGATTCGGTGTATCCAAATTCAAGAGGACAAATTGGGGCAAATATTCGTCTATAGGAAGAGGAATTAAGGATTGGAATAATTTACCAGGAGAGATATTTAAGGAATGTCCAAATTCTTTGAAATTATTTATGAAAAGTGACAGAATCTGTCACCTGGGCGACTGCCCTAAATTATTACTGAAACCGCGGCCCTTTGAACCGAATACCACTGAGTTAACTATTCAGACGGAATAATATTTGAAACAACACGCAGATTTTGATTCTGTTATGGACCAGCACATGAAAACAGTTGCCGTTAAATCAGCTAATTCGACTTAGCAATGCAGTTCCTCAGTTAACGTTTCTCCTTACTAAATTCGGCATATAGTGCGGGCTAATCTATTAAACGGATTACCGTTATTGTACACAGAGTAAAATACCTTGCTCTTCTATGAAGTGATCCTCCATGTCGACCCACCGACTGACCCACTGTAGAGCCCTCCAAACTATTACAAGTTCACAATGACACTGTCACGCTCAGCTAAAAGAGAAGCGCTTCTGAACATCGAAGATAGCTTATCGGGACGATCTGCGCACCGTAATCACACATCAATGTGACTAGAAGAACATCACAAACGCTGTGCGGGAGATATCCATGCGACACCAACTATTATGGTGTCTTCTACACACCGTGAAGGAGGCTTTACATGGGTAAGTTTCTGGAAAAGTGGATTTCTAATGACGAAGATAGCTACTGTTCATATGTAAACCCTCTAGGGTAGTATCAAGGCTGGTTTACGTATCTGGAGTAGTGGTTATTTTTCTAGTGACAAAGATAGATGCGTACTGCCCCTGTGTAAACAAGGCCTGTGCAGTACTGGTCGCGACTATATGAAAAATGAGCTCACCAACCTATATCGTCTCCTTCTGTCTGCTGAATGCCAAATAGTCCGAATTGCCATCCGACTCCCTCCCTTATTTCATACTAAGGACCTATACGACATCTTCCCCATCCCCCAAACTTGATGCGCACTTCTCTCTTCTCTTCCAGAAATTCCTCAGCACAGCCCTCGATCCCAACAACCCTGTCACATCGCAATTCCTACAGATCAATCAATCCTGATTTGCATTTAGGGCAGTCGCCTAGGTGGCAGATTCTCTATCTGTTGTTTTCCTAGCCTTTTCTTGAATAATTGCAAAGAAATTGGAAATTTTTTGAACACCCTTGATAAATTTTAAGTCACCGTCAAATGCTTCGAATTTATGGAATGTCTTCAAAGAGGCTATGTCTGAAGATTTCCTTAAATCACACACCCCCGAAATAGCTTACCAATTGCCTGTGCAAGACATTTCCAGTACACTAAAATTACATGTTTTTTTTTCTCTTTCATCTTTCGATTTACCTACCATTGAGGATGTCCCTCAAAATAAAGAGGAAACTTGGGAGGAAATCCAAGTTGGGGAACTAACACAGATGAAGGATAGAGCTAATGAAGAACAACGGGTTGTTATTGACGAGATTCATAACCCTTTACTGCATGAATTATTTTTCTTTTCGTTTGGTGAACAAAATTTCAAGCTTCAATGTTCAACTTACGTTCAGTGTTTTAGATTTACCAGCAATTCTTAACTAGGGCTAATATAGCTTAACACTCGTATGTGATGTGGATTGCCATAACGGGGTATATATACGATTTTTCAATCCCCACGCCAGTATATTTTTCAACATCAAAAACGTAAAAATACGTGTGCCATAGCACACTTTCAATAAATAAATTGAACACACAAAAACCACCGAAATCACCGGCCAAAGAGTCCCTAGTTTGACTGGTGGCCCGCTCCCAAACAGGGAGAATGAAATAACTATAAGCAGCAGCAGCAGCAGCACGCTTTTACGCTAAGCTTTTAACATTCAAAGACCGAACATTACTGCTACTGGCCATGGCCATGGGTACGTATTGCAGGGCGCATTATGTAAAGAAAACAAGGCATCACTGGTATATGTCTTTAATTGACTGTACAGTTGAAGGTGTGCCGAAAAACTACCTCTGTCAACAATCTGTATCCATTTATACAGGTGAAAAGTGAGGGCAACAGTATGCTTCTGAATAATGATGCATCTACAAGTGACTGCAAGGCATACTGTTTGGATGGACCAGGCGCTACTGGAAAGACTTTTGTAGTCCACACTAAAATCTCTCCTATACACCCTATCCCCACTTCACTACCCACCGCATCCTCAACCAAATCACAGACCGCCCGCCTCCACAAGAACAGACTGCACTGAGGTAAACCTTTATCCCTAATCCTACTACCGCCCCTTCAAGTACAACCCCCCAATAATGGTCATCAGCGGATAACAGTTACGTGCTCAGACAATCTGTTACCGAGCTCGATAGCTGCAGTCGCTTAAGTGCGGCCAGTATCGAGTAATCTGGAGATAGTGGGTTCGAACTCCACTGTCGGCAGCCTTGAAGACGGTTTTCCGTGGTTTCCCATTTTCACACCATGCAAATGCTGGGGCAGTACCTTAATTAAAGCCACGGGCGCTTCTTTCCCATTCCTAGGCCTTTCCTATCCCATCGTCGCTATAAGACATGTCTGTGTCGGTGCGACGTAAAGCAAATAGCAAGACAATCTGTTGGCTCTCCTCACCATGAACCTCGCAGTTGTACCATTTCTTATTTCATCTTCTCCATATGCAATGTAGTTTTGCAATTCATAATCATTGCATTTATATATAATTCAGTCCTTCACAAAATGATTTATAAGCCGCAGCGTTCACGTAAGTTCAGTCCATCTATTCATTTGTACCGGCCATTGTTCCCATTCATTCTACGTTTATGATAGTGTAAACGTGTACTCGAAATTCGGAAGTAACTCTTGTACTATCTCCTACCATATATGCAAAAAGCACCACCACCACCACTTGTCAGCAAACAAATAAAGTATATTCATTTATTATGTACCCCTTACTCACAAAATAGAATTAAAACCTACCTCAATACCCTTCCATCCACCTCACTTATCCTCCTCTCCTCCTTTACCAAGCCCATTCTCCTGGCAGAAAGAGGGTGTTATCCTCTGAGTAGCCCTCCTCACCCCTTCAGGGTGGGGAATGAAAGCAATAAACAAAACTGGGCTCAGTGACATTTCCGCTCAAATGGAATGTTGCCTGCGGGCTTTTCCATATTCCGGTACTGCAGGGCACCTGTGTGTGACTCACTGCTCTGAGAGTTATTCCAGAATCAGAGACGCAGTCATTTGTTTGAAGAAAGAACAAGAGAATTCAGCATTTGCGTACATGAGATCTCAGTTAAATTTTGACGGACAAAGGACGGGTTGAAATTTTCATCGCAAAAATCACGTGATTAGGAAGGGCATCTGATCTCAAACCCCTGGCCAAAAACCAAAATGAGTCTGGGTGGCTCCAGAAATAACTAGGAAAATAAAGTTTTGCCGACTCTGTATGGGACGGGATAAGGCTGAGATGAAGACCATGGCAGTGTGACCAACAGGGCTCACAGCTCACTGCAGTATGAAACTTTTTTTGAATTTGTTTTACGTCGCACCGACACAGATAGGTCTTATGGAGACGATGGGATAGGAAAGGGCTTGGAGTGAGAAGGAAGCGGCCTCAATTAGGGTAGAGCCCCAGATTTGCCTGGTGTGAAAACAGGAAACCACGGTAAACCACTTTCAAAGCTGCCAACAGTGGGGTTCGAACATGCGTGAAACTTCCTACATTCGCGTCTTAAGATAGGTCACATTCTTTTTCCGAATCGCTCGGGAAGAGTAATTTTTATGGGTGAAAGGACACTCAGAATTTTCATACAACGATCTGGTTGGCAGTCTGGCCAAACAAGGCGCACGCACTGGCTTATTCCTTTCATTACGCCTCCCCTGCACTGATTTTTATGTAAATAGCAGAAGGAAGACTTACGTTGAATAGACAGCTCTGTGGAACAGGACTACTGAATTCAGCCAGCTATCTTACACAAGTCATAGTATCAAGACATCAGTTCGGCCAGAGGACAAAAAATAACCACCATCATCCAGATGAGATTCAACCATGCTTCATTCTCCTTTCACCCCAACAGGATTGGAGTCATCCTATCAGCACAATGGCCGCGTGGTGCAAGAAACCACGGCTAACTGGATCCCTCGCTGCGCTCCTAGCTAGAGCAACGCATCAAGTCGGCCGTCAAGAAACATAGGAGATGTGAACCACATCATCTTGGAGTGCAGTAGAACTATCCTTCTACCGCACAGAATTGTTCGACACCCTTGTGCACCTTCGTGTTCCCTTTCCAACATACCCAGCTGCTACTGGCAACCGGAGACCTAAATACGTACAGTGCAACTGTAAAATACTTGACGAAAAATAGTGTAAATGCCTAAAGAAACAAGGGTGTTAATTTGAAGTGTGTTTTCTTTTTATGCGATACCAAAGACACATATAGGGGACAAGAAGGATAACAGAGCACAGGTGGACTGCCTAGCCTTTGTGGACGACATAGCCATAGTAAGAGAGACCGAAAAAGATGCAAACAACTCAACATAAGCAACATAGCCAGGAGAGTAGGACTACGGATCGCCCACTGTGAACATCACCGGGGATTGGAAAACGTCAAAAGGAACCGTGCAGAAGGTACAAAAGTTTAAGTACCTTGGAGAATATGTAACAGGAAAGGGCAGGAGCAGCGATGGGATAAAACAGAGGGTGAAAAAGTTGAGAACTATCTACCTTGCGACCAGAGAAGTGTACAGTAAAAGAAACATAGCAACAAACGCAAAGTTCAGGCAGTGCAAGGCAACAGTGAGGAACGCAGTACTGTCCGCGGCCGAGATGATGACACTAGGAAGGCACCGGACAGAGCAACTGGAGAAAGAAGAAATAACATTTCTGAGAAAGATACTGGGACCCAAAAGAAGAGGTGAAAGATGGGAAAAAATATAAAAGGGACGAACTATACCGAAACATGAGGACGATCTGTGAAGAAATAAGACTCAAAAGAGCAAGATCTGCTGGCCATGTGATCAGGATGAACATGGAGAGAATGACTAGAAAAGTATGGGAGACATCGGGTAGGACGAAAGGAAAAACGGGACCTAAGTGGGTTGTCGAACTCCGGACGGATTGGTCTGAGATGGGGATCACGGTGGAAGGGACAGAGAACTGGAAAAATAAATATTTACCAACCAATATGCCAGAGCTCAATGACAGAGACAGGTGCGGGAATAGGATAGAGACGCACCAGTGGGGGAGACAAGAGAAGAGGATACTGAAAATATCAGCTGAAGCTATCAAAAAGCAACATCATCCACACCCACAGATATTCTCCTCCCCCGTCTCCAAACCTGCAGCCACCGAGAATCAAATCCGTACCGCCCACGACCTTCACTGATTTTCATGTGCTACAGCTGCCAACAGCTAAACCATTCTTCGGCTACCTGTACAAATAAGAGCCACTGTAAGAGAGGTAGTCACGACCACCACCATCACACCACTTGCACAGTCCCACGGGAACAGGCGCAGTGCTCCAACTGTCAAGGCAAACATAATGCCTCATACCCTGGATGCCCATTCTTAAAAAAAAATCAGTCAAAGTCCACTATAACGGTAGCAAACACCTGCAACGTTCTGAATCAACAGATCATCAACTTCCGTCTCTTGTAAATCTCACTCTCAACTCCACCCCCTGTAATTCCTAAGTGAAGAAACCAAACATTACAATCTCATCCCTCAACAGAGCTTCTAAAATGTCTTCTATCCTTCCGAACTAGCAAAACCTAACTTCTATGTACCCCGAACTCCACGACGCCCTCCCCTTCCCATCCCAGAAATGATGCATGACCATCCCAGAAATACCGCACGCCAGAACTAATCCCCTTGTAGCCCTCAATGCGAATCAGACAGATGGCAAGCCCCTTCTGTAATTACAATTAGTCTCATATTCCCATAAACTCGCCGATCAATGGTAAGTCAATTCGCCAACACCACATTTCAATTACTCCACTTTCTCCAACACTCTCACCTTTCCTGAAATACTGGAAAATTGGGCATAAATTCGCAACGTCGTAAAATACCACGTCCATATTACAGCAAGTCAATAACGTCGACACAAGAGGTACTACCAACCATAAGATATGGGATATATGATTTTAGGTCGGTGGCCCCACCATTCATCATCCACTTGGGCGCATCTCGAAGAGGATGAAGAGGTTCTGGGAGGAGACCATGCATGACAAAGGCTGCCCGTGGCTCCTTAGAGGCCATAACGGAGAAAACAAGAAGAAGAAGAAGAAGAAGAAGAAGAAGAAGAAGAAGAAGAAGAAGAAGATACATGCTCTTTAATTGTGTTTCTCTTTTCTGTAACATTTTAAACATTGTGCACTGTTGATGCCCAAATGTCCTTAGGATGAAGGCCATAATTTAAAAAAAAAAAAATTATCCTATCCCTACTCAGTGTATTTTTTTCTTCCCTGTTTTACCTCAGTGGAACAATCCTACCTCAGCAAATGGATCACAGGTACAAGTCGTCAAGTTGTGTAACACTTCATGACTCACACTGCAGTAGAAACGTAACGTATACCCAATCAATACTCCGGCAAGTAAACACGGTCACGACTCTGCTTCCATGTATCTTCTCACCGGGTCACGATCACTTGAATGTCGGTCGTCAGATGTGCAATGGTACACAGACGATTGAATGAATCAGGGGTCTCCAATATACGGCCCGCAAAAGAGTTTAATCAGGGAATAAGCTTTTTATATACGGTGCGCAATTCTTACTGCTTGCCTACCAGATGTATGCGTAAGATTTTGCCGGTTTTTGCGATAAAGGTAAGGTAAGGGTTATTCTGCCCGAAGGCAGCTCCGAACCTCCGCAGAGGTGTTCCTGAGCCGGAATTTACGTGCGGTAGGGTGGCCAGTTCCTTTCCGCTCCTCCATTCCCTTACCCCCCCCCCCACCACCACCACCAACAGCGCGTGGCAACCCATCCAACTCCTGACCACGCCCAATGTTGCTTAACTTCGGGGATCTCACGGGATCCGGTGTTTCAACACGCCTACGGCCGTTGGCTTTTGCGATAAAAAAAACCCGTAATTTTCAAGGGACATTTTTTTTTTTGTTTATTCAAAATATTGGCCAACGGCTTCTACACACTTCGCCCATCTTTCAGCTAACTTATGAATACCATGCCAAAAAAAACTGCTTGTATTTTGCGACAAACCATGCGTCGAGCTATTTTCCAACTTCCTCGAAATTGCTGAAGTGTTGCTCTGTGAACGCGTGCCTTATTGATGCGAAGAGGTGATCGATGACGCCAGGTCGGGGCAGTACGGCGGGTGCGGAAGATGTCCCATACAAAAAATTTCAAAGTGCCTTTCACTGGTTTTGCTGTGTGAGACGGCGCATTGTCGTGTAACAAAATCTCTTTGTCACGTCTTCTGGTCTATTACGGTCGTCTTTCGATCAATGTGCGATTTAAATTCATCATCTGTTGGCGATAGCGTTGTGCATTAACGGTTTCGCCGGTTTTGCTCGTCTTCGCACTTTTGTGGTCTAACAGAGCGTGCACTGTCTTTCACACTGAAATTACCAAGTTTAAACTGCCGAAACCATGTCTCAAATGTTCTAATGGATGGAGTTTGTTCACCGTATGTTTCTACAAGCAAACGATGACTTTCCACACCCTTTTTCTTTGGATTAAATAAAAGCAATGCGTGCCGCAAATGTTCATTTTCAGGCGCAAACATCAAAATGCTCACTGAACGATACAACCCAGACGCTAGTGTTTAGAGGACTCAACTTGTATGTGTTGGTAGGTTAATGTAAGACGAACAAACTGACGTATGTGTCAAATTCATACGCTGCGTACTGTTTGCTGGCGCCATCTCTTAGTGAAACCGGAAAATACTATGCATACACATGGTAACTCGACGAGGGACCGATGGAACTGTTACTGGCACCTTCTGTCAGGCGAAGATGATTTGAATTGGTGAACACAAGGGCAGTGCTGTAGTAAAAAAAGACTGCAAATAATAATGAAATAAAATAAAGTTGCAAACCCGTTAGCTAAGAAGCCAAACCACCTCCCATCTCCTTATCCACATTCTTTAGCACGCTCCTTCCTCCATCACATCTTCCTAACCCATCCGTATAACTTTGCTAGACAGAGAACCGTTTTCGGAGATGCCGAGTTGCAAGTATTTAGTCTCGCAGGAGTTATTTTACGTGCCAGTAAATCTACCGACACGAGGCTGACGTATTTGAGCACCTTCAAATACCACCGGACTGAGCCAGGATTGAACCTGCCACGTTGGAGTCAGAAGGCCAGCGCCTCAATCGTCTGAGCCACTCAACCCGGCTATAAATTATATAAGTGAGGAATATACCTAATTTATGTTTGTAAGCGTAGTCGCCTCGCACCTGATACACAGATTACATCCATTGTCTATCTCTTTGCCGACTTCTATTGGCTGGATCGCATCAATATCGAATCTGACGGTAGGGTCAATTATTTGTTGGGAAACAGAAGGGTATCCAGGCTAAAAAATATATAAATTCATCTAACCTCATCCCCGACCTCGTATGAAGAAACAGGACTAAGGGGTAGACAAACAAACAAATTCGAAGAGAAGTGGCTGTGAACAAGAATATAGAAGTAGAACGAGAAAGTGCTCAATCCACTACATAGCCATGTAGCCCCAATTCAGTGACTGAAGTCCAGGAACAGGTTTTTTTTTGGAACATCTCGGGAACTAATCGGATCAGCCGAAAAAAAAAAAAAAAAAACAAGATTACAGTTATGGAAAACGAGGTCTACCAACATCCCTGGACAGACAGCAGCAGCTGAATGCTTACCACCTGACTACAAAGAGAATTGGACAACGTGGAAATCCTTGACCAGGTTGAGATCAGCTGTGGGCAGATCTAAAGTAACCTCTCATCGATGCTGACAAGATCAAACGTGAATGCGAGGAAGACCATTACTCTGAAGCGCATGCTTCAATGTCCGCTGTGCACAAGATCGACACTCTTTCAAGGCAAAGTTTCGGTCTACATGTGTGTAATGTTAGAATAATGTTAACTGTATATTCTAGATGTTTCTTACAGGAGACGGGCTGAGTGGCTCAGACGGTTGAGCCGCTGGGCTTCTGACCCCAACTAGGCAGGACCGATCCTCGTCTCAGTCCGGAGGTATTTGAAGCCGCTCAAATACGTCAGCCTCATGTCGGTAGATTCACTGGCACGTAAGATAACACCTGCGGGACTAAATTCAGGCACGTCGGCGTCTCCGAAAACGATCAAAGTAGTTAGTGAGATGTAAAACCAAAAACATTTCTGACAGGAGACACATTTAAGCGCTTTTCACACGGACCTACCCTTCATTTATATGATACTCTTATTCTTCGGAGGATCCGAGGGTCGCTAAGGCCAGATATTCTAATGCTTTGGTCCCATAAAATAACCATCACCACCACTCTACCCCATCAAGTGCCGGCTTTGACCCCAAAGAATTAACCTGCTAGCGGTACTCATTTTTGGTGTAGGATGAGTGAACCTCAGGACCATTGCACCTCCGGAAATAGAAATCTCGTTCCTTCAATTTTTCGACTTCGTGACGGAAAATAGAACCCGCGTCCTTTCTGGTGAACCGAACGCGCATTTACCGCCTCGACCAGGCAGCTCCTAAATTCACAAACTTACATATCAATTAAAATCCTACGCAGAAATCGATTGTTAGAGATATCTTTCTATCTACCTCCTACGCTCGCTCCGCAATTGTGCGCTGTAATTTGTTAAATGTTTATCAGACTGTAGCATTAAGTTGTAAGTTATGACTTTTTTCAACCACGAAGATCAATTAATGCATGCTGGCCGCATGGTTTTCCGAGGCCAAACGCCATTAATATTAATAAGAAAGCTCCCTCGGCGGATGAATCATAGAGTATTGATTGGCCTTAAGATTCAAAGAGCGTGTGTTTAAATCAGGTAGACGTAGTTCAATCTTGAAGGGCGGAAAACAGCCCATTCGGCCGCCACTCATGCCGGCTCATATAAAAAAAATTGTCTGCCGACACATTCGGTGTTCAACCAGCAGAATTAATTTAAAATCTCAGCAACAGAATTCCGGATTCTAGTAATGCCACTTCTTTAATAGAAATTACCGGTATGTTGTATGTGCCGGTAAATCTACAGACACAAAACGAGGATCCGGTATTAAATCCGACAAGTCGGGTTTTCGTACCATCTAGTGGAAATGAAATGGCGAATGGCTTTTAGTACCGGGAGTGTCCGAGGACAAGTTCGGCTCGCCAGGTGCAGGTCTTTTGATATGACTCCCGTAGGCGACCTGCGCGTCGTGATGAGGAAATTAACCAAGCATGGTTAAAATTCCCGTCCCTGCCGGGAATCGAACCCGGGACCCCTGAGACCAAAGGCCAGCACGTTAACCATTTAGTATAGAGCGGGACACCATCTAGTGGAGTAAAACGAACACACGGTAATTGACATACAGGCAGCCTAAATAGCGCTAAATCTAAATGCCTGCGTACGGTAGGTGAAGTCATAACATAATTATTTTCTTATCTACCTCCCAGAAAAGGTCGATCGTGCTAGAAACCCTATTTCACGAAGCAACTGCGCACTGTGGAATGAGATGATGTCATCCCATTTTCTTCCTCATGCCACAGTTTATAGACAAGTGCCTACATTCGAGTAGGGTAATAAAATTAGAGATAAAGAGCAACGATGAGAGTCGAATGGACGTCCATACGCTTCCAAATAAAGAAAGGAAAACAGTAAGAGCAAGAGCAGGAGTTGGTAAGTTACATACATCACACATCCTCCCACGATTTTCTGAGGCATAAACAACCCCATAAATGGATTACACGGTAAAGCAAGAGACGTATTTGCGTTATATGCGTCACGAAACCAACAAACTAAAAATGCATTCACTTTTTTTTTTAATTTGGACATCCAGCAAGAAGCCAAGATCTGAAGACCATTATATACGAGGGTCGACTCATAAGTCATGGCAACTATTTTTTTTCTCGCGAACAGGAGACAACACGAAAAATCTAAGATATGCATTTGGAAATATAGGGCATGTACTTGCCTGAAGGCAAATTCTGAGTTCAGGAGATTCTCGTAGGAAAGTGACAGCAAACAAGGCCAATGGTAATCATTGATTTATTATGGTATAAGACAGCAAATGCACAAGACTACGTACAAAGGACAAGTCTCCACTGGGTACCGACCTTCGAAATAATCACCCAAGATTTCCACTGTGCGTACATCTTTGTCCATGGACACTGGACGGCCTGGGCGAGGCAAATCGACAGTTGATACCCTACGCCGTTTGAACGTCTCCACCCCCCTCGCCACTGTTTTATAGGGCATGGCTTACACACCTAATGCTTCCCGCAGCTCTGCATGGCATTGGCGTATTTTTCTGCCGAGGAGAACTGCTACTTTAATATACGATCGTTGCTCCTGTTTGTTGACTTTCATTTTGTGACTCTCTCACTCACACACTGAACTTGGGGGCATGCCTAGACCCACAATGTTGTTTACATACATCATCTAGTGGCATCATACGCAAGTATAGTAATTTCCACGTAAGGAAATACCCCAGAAAGTAAATATCGCCACCCGATGCTCTTCTTTTCTCTTTTTGTAATGGCTGATTACTGCTGCCAAACTGCCTGGTTACATATTAAAATCACCAGACATAACCATAACAAACTAACCTCAATGTAGGAAACACCGATAATCAATGTTTCCCTACCCTAGTAAATGATAAAAGATAAGATCAAATAAATCAAGATAATTATGAATATCTCGTCGATTTCCACGCTCAATGAGGAATTAAGGAAATAAACACACTTTCTCACTCAAATTATCCGTCTTTATTTTGATATACACTAGGCGTACTATAACCGTACGTTTCCAAATGCACATCTTAGATTTTCCGTGTTGTCTCCTGTTCGCGAGAAAAAAAAATAGTTGTCATGACTTATGACTCGACCTACGTATGTATTTAATTTTCAATTTGCTTTACGTTAGTCTTATGGCGACTATTGGATAATAAAGGACTACGAGTGGGAAGGAGCAGCCGTGGCCTTAAGTAACGTATAGCCCCAGCATTTGCCTGGTGTGAAAATAGGAAACCATGGAAAACCATCTCAGGGCTGCCGGCGGTGCGGGTTCGAACCCACTACCTACCGAATACAAACTCACAGCTGCGCATCCCTAACCGCACGGCCATAACTAACTCGTTGACCATACTGTCATTCTGTCGCAATTTCGAAATAATATGGAGAAGTTGCCGAAAGGTATGGGTAGGCTTCGAATTAATGGGGGAGGGGGAGGGAGAGTGGATTTCCTCCCTTCGTCGTAGAATTCATTTCCTGTCATGTAAAAGTATTTTATGATTTATCACCGTGTAAACATACATTTCTTCTCGAATGAATTACCTGCATGATACGATTTTGTAGAATCATCGTCATCAACAACATACAATGAGAGGCTAAAGTTTCAATAGTTTACGCTTATTTCTCGAGTTATATCGGGCTGATTGTAATAACGTTTATGTTATTCGAGGAAACTCCGTGGCTCAGGCAGCAGCGCGCCCACCTCTCGCCCCTGGGTTCCGTGGTTCAAATCCCGATGAGATTTGTGCTGGACCAAGCGGAGGTGGGACAGTTTTTCTCCGGGTACTCCGGTTTTCCCCGTCATCTTTCCTTCTAGCAACACTCTCCAATATTTCATTTAATGTGCCAGTCAATCACTGCTCCAGAGGTGTGCGACAGGCTTCGGTAGCCGGCACAATTCCTATCCTCATTGCTAGATGGGGCTTCATTCATTCCATTCCTGACCCGGTCGAATGACTGGAAACAGGGTGAGAATTTTCATTTTTATGTTATTCGAAAGCTCTGCCTCAGCAGATTCGAGAATGACCGGTTTCCCAGAGAAACTCACCGGAAAAGTGGAAAACCTCTAAAGAAGTCAGCTCCCAGACGAAATCATCTCTACACCTGTGTCTTCAGATCAGCTTTGTTGTACGGGAGTGTATGGCGGAAAGAGATGTGGAGGCGACTCACGATATCGTATTCATAATTTAGAAGTATCACACTCGTCTGTGTCGCATCGACACAGACGGGTCTTATGGCGACGATGGGATAGGAAAGGGCTAGGAGTGGGAAGGAAATGGCCGTGGCCTTAATTAAGGTACAGCCCCAGCATTTGCCTGGTGTGAAAATGGGAAACCACGGAAAACCAACTTCAGGGCTGCCGACAGTGGAGTTCGAACCCACTATCTTCTGAATGCAAGCTCATAGCTGCGTGACCGTAACCGCACGGCCATTTGCTCGGTAACTAGTACAAACAGGTGGGAACAATGGAAGGAGGGTACTGGGAGTGAGGAGATAACGACTAAGTTAGCAATGACCTCGACAGATGAAGCAGTCCGCATAAACCGGCTTCGGTTTTGGAGTCATGTGAGGCGAATAGAGGGCGATAGGCGAATAGAGGAGGAGAGGTTACGTAGGATAATAATGGACTCTGTCATGGAGGGTAAGGGAAGTAGAGGGAGACGAAGACGGCGATAGTTAGGCCCAGTTTCTAATAATTTAAAGATAAGAGGTGTGGAAATAAACGAGGCTTCAGAGCTAGTTAAAAAAAAAAAAAGAGATTTGTAGTGGCGGTTAGTAAATTCACGACGGAACGCTGAAAGGCATAGCAGTCTATAATGGTTTCTAACGTGTACCACTGTTGAGGAATACCAGACACAGCAGGCTACCTCATCTGCTAAGAGAGAGAGAGAGAGAGAGAGAGAGTGGTCGAACTATACCATCAATTATATTATGTCTGGCAGCTGTGTATTCTGGTAGCAACAACATTTAAATCAATGGCGCGAGAGAGTAGCGAGTGTGTCAGGTGGCGACGCAGTGCAGACCAGGTCAAGGTCAAAGAGACAGGTAGCGAGGTGAGGTGAGTCTATTGTGTCTCCTCAGAAGCTGCACTCAATTTGTATGTTAGAGCAAGAAGCAGTGATGTCAATAGCAGGCAGTCTATCAAAGAGCATCTGAACAACAGAGTGCGGAAAGCTATCGCTGGGGAGGTAGAATTAGTACCTATAATACAGGATTCTCGTAGGCGAAATCCCTTGCCGTCCTCACCCCCAGATACTTCAGCGAAGATTAACGGAGGTAGCTTTGAAGTTCCCGTGCACCTCACTTCACATACAAATTGCAACGAGTTTTAAGAAGAAAGTCAACGGTCTATATAAACGTGTTACATTATACAAACAGTCTCCGAGTTACATAAGTTCTACATACGTAAATGAATACATTCTGACTTACGAAGAAATTTCCAAAATTCGTACTATTTACGAAAGTAGTATTAAAAATCTAAATTATATTTCAAGAATCATGTAGTGAGTGAGGACGTTGATGGTGCTGGTAATTAGGTGATTAACTACAATTTAACTGTTATTTTAATAATGAAATAATGAAAATGAAATTCCACAGCCTGTTTCTAGTCATTCGACCGGGTCAGGAATGGAATGAATGAAGCCCCCATCTAGCGGGGAGGATAGGAATTGTGCCGGCTAGCGAAGCCTGCCTCACTCCTCTGGGGCAATGATTAATGAATGATAGTATTGGACGGAAGACTGAGGAGGAAACTAGAAGGAGAAATGGAAGAACAGTATGGTTTTAGGAAAGACAGATCAACGTTTGATCTGATCTTTACATTAAGGCATATGCTGACGAAAATATAGGAGTTTGGAAAAGACCTAGCGATGACATTTGTTGACATTGAGAAAGCTTATGACAATGTGCCCAGACAGTTGGTATGGGACACATTAAGGAAAAAAAACACAAGTTAACAGAGTGGAAGTACAAATGATAAAAGCTATGCACAAAAAATTGTGTTAGTAGTGTGAAGACTAGGTTAGGAAAAACAAAATGGTTTAAAGTTGAAACTGGTCTCCGACAGGGAAGTGTACTATCCCATATACTATTCATCATAGTCATGGATGAAATTCATAAGGACATTAAACAGAGATTGGGAAGACAGGCAACAAAAGCCATGTTGTTTGCAGATAATATAGTGATATGTCGAGAGGATGAAAGGGAAGTGCAAAAAACAAGTAGATGTATGGAATCAAGAGATAGAAAAACTTGGAATGAAAGTAAGCACGGAGAAAAGTAAAACAATACTGATGACAAGGGGAAGGAAGGAAGGAAGGAAGGAAGGAAGGAAGGAAGGAAGGAAGGAAGGAAGGAAGGAAGGGGAAAGATAAAACTGAATGGTAAAATTCTGTAAGTGGTTAAAAATTTCAAGTACTTGGGAAGTGTGATCAAAGAAGATGGAAAGATAACCGAAGAAATTGGAAAAAGAATACAACGAGTAAACAGTTTCTACCAGAGTAAGGGGTATTTTGTGGAACCAAGATGTCCCGCAGAAATGTAAGAAAGTATTATATTCAACCTGTTATGAACCCATACCAACCTATGCAGATGGATCGTGGACTACAACAAAACGAGAGGAGAGTAGAATACAGGCAGCGGAGATGAAATTCCTAAGAGGTATCAAGGGCAGGACCAGAAAGGATAGAATTAGAAATGAATAGATAAGGAAAAGGACAGGAATCTTGAAACTTCAAGATAGGACAGAAATAACAAAGCTAAAGTGGTATGGGCATATGATGAGAATGGGAAAAGAGAGAGTGCCAAAAAAGAGCTTTTTCAGAGAAGTTAACAGCAAAGAGTCCACGAGGAAGACCCCGAAAGAGGTGGACAGATTCAGTGTGGGAGAGCATAGAAGATGGGAGGAAAACCAGAAGATGAACTTAAGAAAGGATAAGAGTGGTGGAGAAACAGGCAGCGATGGAGGTCCTTGATTCACAACCCAACCCGGGAAGCTGGAAACGGGAAATGAAGATGAGATGGAATTAAATTATATTGTAGTGTGTTGCTGGAATGAAATATGACAGCGAAAACCGAAGTACCCGGAGAAAAACCTGTCCCGTCTCCGCTGTGTCCAGCACAAATCTCACATGGAGTGACCGGGTATTTTAATAATAATAATAATAATAATAATAATAATAATAATAATAATAATAATTATTATTATTATTATAATAATAATTATAATAATAATTGTTCCGGGAGGTACACCTCTACGCCGCGCATTCAAAATTAGCGCCTTAAAAAACTCCTCTATTGGTGAAACAGTGGAACTGAAACTACACCAACTTAGAACTTTACTCAGAAGATGCCACCACTAAAATCAGATGTAATTTTGTTATTGTGAAGTTTCCTTAACTGTGTGAATTTCTACTAGTTTTGTTTTCCATTCATCAAGGTTTGGACATTCTCCGATAGATGACACTACCAAAAACTATCATCATGCACCCAGGTGGGAGGTATAAGAACTTATAATTCAAAGAAGTTTTGTATTCGTAAGTTTTTTTTTTTTTTTTACTGATTGATGTTTATTTATTTTTGGGTTGGCAATATTTCCCTTTTATTTGCGCCAGTTTTGAATCTAGCCAATCCCTAATTTCTGTAATTAATTTTCTATCAATTACAGTTTTCTTCGATTTTGAGTGTAACTTTAAATTTACCAATAAACATGAGAGGGTGTGGCTAGTTTAATCTTGAATGATCTCGAACTTTCCCCGAGGGTTTATAAACTACGGATTTTTTCGTTTCTTGGCCAATTGATCGTCACCTTACTAAGTGTGTATGTCAAAGCAGGAGGCGGGCGGCCTTTTTCATCAGGCAGCAGAACATCGACAAGGTAATTGCCACATAACATCTTTACTTCTTGCTAGCTCCGCAGTTTAACCTGAGGGAAAGGTCCGAATCATTAACTATGTAACCTAGTTTTCCTAAAAATTTAACTTTCTGCCGGCTAATTAAAAACTTCATAAAATCTTTAACTGTAAATCGGGGATAGAGAGTGATCTACCCTCTCGAGCTCCCCTTCATATTGGTTTGATGTAACTACGTTTTGTAACTGGGTTTCTTCCTTTCCGTAATGTTCTAATTTATTCTTATACGAGTCACCTCCATAGTTTGGGAATAGCCCCTGTTTCATCGGCCTAGTGCCCTTTAGGTTTTAAGTGTTCATATCTAGGAATGCAAGTATTCGCCTCCATTCATTTTGTTGTTCGGGCTATTTATTTAACCGTTATTCCTTTTACATGAAGGCCCAGTAGCTTGGGTATTAAATACCCCTGTATAATCATTTTCCTATTGTAAGTTGTGCATTCAGAGGCCAGAATTTGTAAGTTGATGTTGCCTTGAATAGGCTTGGAGAACTGAGAGCCTGTTAGCTCTTTTGCAAAGTTTTCGTAAGTTTAATGAATGCCTCTTGAAGGCTAGATGTTGTAATTTCGGGAGCAAGTGCTCTTTGAATTGGGGGATTTCTGCTCTTGTACAATTTGTGCTCTTTTGTAAATCTGAGCTAGGAGCTCAGGAAAAGTAAAGTGAGGGCTTGAAGCCCACGATCTTGTCTTTCCTAGACTTGTTTAATGATTGCTACTTGTACCTGTAAAATTGTTAAGTTTGAAGTTTTTTGTTGTTGTTGTTGTTGAAAATATAACCTTCAGTTTACGTTTTAAATTAAATTCTTGACATTGTAGTTAGACCCATTTACCCCGGCACCTTCTTCAACCTCTTTCTACTCCACGGGTATCCCCGTACTGTATGTATGTTTAGTCCTCAGCCCGTAGGCTGGTTGGATCCTCAACAGTTCCGCCATCAGCTGTCATAGATGGCCTAGGCATCACTGAAGAGGCGTACTAGGGAAATGAGGAGTGAGGTAGTTTCCCCGTTGCTTTCCTCACCGAGCCAGAAGTTCCTATTACATATCAGTCTGCCAAGCCCACTGAAATGCATGCACCAACTGACCCTATGAGCAATATTTTCACACCATTCATAGCAGGGACTGGCTGCAGAAGGAATGGCATTACTAGCATCACTCATACCTCAGTCACTTTCATTTTGTCAAAGCCAAGGATAAAGCTGAGACAGATCAATGAAAGTAACAAAACTGCTCTAGCCCATACCAGAAAACAAAGTGCACTATAAACACTACGTCCCACCAGCAAAGGCACATCCCCGTAGTAGTAATAATAATAATAATAATAATAATAATAATAATAATAATAATAATAATTATTATTATTATTATTATTATTATTATTTATTAGCTTTACGTCCGACTAACTACTTTTACGGTTTTCGGAGTCACCGAGGAGCCAGAATTTAGTCCCGCAAGAGTTTTCTTACTTGCCAGTAAATCTACCGACACGAGGCTGACGTATATGAACACCTTCAAATACCACCGGACTCAGCCGAGATCGAACCCGCAAACTTGAGCTCAGAAATCTCGGCGTAAAGAGAAGTGATTCCCCAGATGAGACTAGTTCATGGTTCAGCGCTCCATGATCACAGCGCCGTCTGCCCGTTTCTCACCGTAAACATAGCTCCGTAGAGGACAATCGATTCACTCTTATCTCAATGCGTTCTACACATTATTTGGAACAAATATTATAACTGTAACAAAAGTAAACATACATGCATCCAGACTCTGGAGAAGTGGAAAAAAATACATACACTGAGCCTGACTGCGTAGCAGAAAAAAACTAATTTCATAATATAATTTAAGAGAGCTTTTACTGTATTAAGTAAAAAGAAGTAAGTAAGATGTAAGTTTACATTCTTATTTAATTAAAATTGATACCGGTTTCGACCAGTATTCATGGTGTTCATCAGCTAATTACAAGTAAGTGTAAAACAATGCATAGAAAAATAAAATGCGAAGTTTAAATAATTCTGTTTGTTTTCTGCTAGTGAAGCACTGAAATCTTCAAGGAGCACTGTGCTTTGAAATATAGCCAAAAAACACACAAATAAGATTCACAGGTAAAAATGAAGTTTAGATGATGCTGTCAGATGCAGTTTATGGAGCACTATAACACGTAAGGGAGCACTGTGCTATAAGATTTCGAAGTTATGTAGAAGTCTGAAGTCAAATACGTATTTTTAGTTGTAGTTTGCGAGGCACCGGTATAATTGTAATCTCAACGCGCAGTGCTCCCTTATGTGTCATAGTGCTTCATAAACTGCATCTGACAGCGTCATCTAAACTTCATCTTTACCTGTGCATCTTATTTGTGTTTTTTGACTATATTTCAACGCACAATGGCTCCTTAACGATTTTAGTGCTCCACTAGCAGAAACCAAACAGAATTATTAAAACTTCGCATTTTATTTTTCTATGCATTGCTTTACACGTATTTAACTGGCTGATGATGACCACGAATACTGGTCGAAACCGGTACCAATTTTAATTAAATAAGAATGTAAACTTACATTTCTTATTTTAATAGTATTGAAAGGTGGAACCATTATATACCTTCTTTTAACTTAATATTGAACTCACTTCAATACGGAACAATATGAAATTCTTATCTCTTAAGCTTTTACTGTAGGTAATAAAAAATATACAGTAGAATGTACCGATATCATGTAAGAACTCAAGCGGACTCTACCTATATTCCGAACTCGGTTGCATCTCTTCCGGAATCAGTGGATTCCTCCTCTTAAATTTTACGGTTCGAGTCACGTAGCTGTGAGTTTGCATTCGGGAGAGGGTGGGTTCGAACCCCGCAGTCGAAAGCCCTGAGGATGGTGTTCCGTGGTTTTATCATTTTCAGACCAGGCAAATGCAGGGGATGAGTAATTAAGACCATGGACGCTTCCTTCTCAGTCCGAGCGCTTTCCTATATCATCGCCGCCAAAAGAGTCTGTGCGACGTTAAAACGCTAGTAAAAAACGAAGTTTCTATGCAAGTACAGTATTTTCCAAGTTTTGAAGAAATACTCAAAAAAAAAAAAAAAAAAAAATCTAACGATGTGCCCATTCCAACGGGATTTGTCAATAATACCCCGAATGCAGAACTTGGCTCCATAGCCGTAACGCGTTAAAATAGGCGGCCACTCCGCTCAATAAGAAGGAGAAGAAGAACTTTATTGCCTCAGGTACCAGGCGAGGGCATTTTAATGTGACGTCAATTGGACTGACTACGTGTCAATTTTTTTTTTTTTGCTAGGGGCTTTACGTCGCACCGACACAGATAGGTCTTATGGCGACGATGGGATAGGAAAGGCCTAGGAGTTGGAAGGAAGCGGCCGTGGCCTTAATTAAGGTACAGCCCCAGCATTTGCCTGGTGTGAAAATGGGAAACCACGGAAAACCATTTTCATGGCTGCCGATAGTGGGATTCGAACCTACTATCTCCCGGATGCAAGCTCACAGCCGCGCGCCTCTACGCGCACGGCCAACTCGCCCGGTTACGTGTCAATTACGACGTTTCGTTTTATTCTACCTCACGGCGGAAAACCGGATCTCTATTGGGCGACCAATGGCTAAATATCAATAGATTTTGTCAAGGTAATACAAAATGTGTTACCGAATATTGTTTACATGCCGACATTGAGTGTCGAATGGACTTTTCTCTGACCTTCTCTGACCTTCAAAATCCATTAGAATGATAATGGCCACTTATAGAGAGATCTTTACAATATAGCACTATACATTCGATCGACTTGTTCTCGTATTTAGAAATAAAAAACAAGAACGCCCGTGGCAACATTAAATCAATATAGTAGCAGCCTAAAGTGAGTCAGGTGATTAAGATGAATAGGGGAAGGGGAGGGTCAAGGCTACTGGGCCAGTCCACCAACAACAACCACCAAGGAAGATGGGAGCAGGCAGAAGACACACACTCTCACAATATGTGAGGGAGTGAGGAGGGGGCCTTGTCCCGCCAGCTGCGACCGCTCTGTAAGAAGAGACGCGGCGTTGCCGCATCTCCTCAACACTAACTCACCCAGTTGTATAATTATCAGTACAGAGATACGATCAAACATGAGATTACACTCTCACTTGCTCGCACATTTCTCCCGATCTCGTCCTCCTCTTAGCAGTTGTTTTGCCCTCTTAACGGTCCTCGCCGTTTATCCTCGATGACTTCACCACCACCGCCCAATGACAATGAACACAGCCCGTCCATAATGGCATCTGAAATAATTGTAGTAAATGATAACCTAGGTTTATTTACAAGCCACGATTTTCAGGGTTGCCTACTTAGAACATAAATATCTTGTCGAATCAAAGCAAGTCAATAATAATAATACTAATAATAATAATACTAATAATACTAATAATAATAATAATAATAATAATTGCTTTACGTCCCACCAACTACTTTTACGGTTTTTGGAGACGCCGAGGTGCCGGAATTTAGTAGCGTAGGAATTCTTTACGTGCCAGTAAATCTACTGAATGCATTTGCTGGCGAGATGTAGTGTTTACAGTGCACTGTCTTCTGGTGTCCAGCTCCATGGCTAAATGGTTAGCGTACTGGCCTTTGGTTACGGGGGTCCCGGGTTCGATTCCCGGCAGGGTCGGGAATTTTAACCATAACTGGTTAATTCCGCTGACACGGGGGCTGGGTGTATGTGTCTTCATCATAATTTCATCTTTATCACGACGCGCAGGTTGCCTATGGATATCAAATCAAAGAAGACCTGCATCTGGGGAGCCGAACTTGTCCTCTGACACTGCCGGCACTAAAAGCCATTTCATTATTTTCGTGTCTTCTGGTATGGGCGAGAATAAATTTGTTACTTTCATTGACCTGTCTCAGTCTCATCCTTAGCTTTGACGACATGAAAGAGACCGAGGCATGAGCTATGCTAGTAATACCATTCCTCATGCAGCCAGTCCCTGTTATGAATAGTGTGAAAATATCGCCCATAGGGTCGGTTGGTGCATGCATTACAGTGGGCTTGGCAGACTGATATTTAATAGCAAATTCTGGCTCGGTGAGGAAAGCAACGAGAAACTACCTTACTCCTAATTTCCCTAGTATGCCTCTTCAGTGACGCCTAGGCTATTTGTGACAGATGTTGGCAGAGCTGTGGAGGATCAAACCAGCCTTCGGGCTGAATTCCCAACACACAAAAATCTACCGACGCGAGGCTGACGTATTTGAGCACCTTTAAATTCCACTAGACTTTTTTTTTGCTATGGGCTTTACGTCGCACCGACACAGACAGGTCTTATGGCGACGATGGGAGAGGGAAGGCCTAGGAGTTGGAAGGAAGCGGCCGTGGCCTTAATTAAGGTACAGCCCCAGCATTTGCCTGGTGTGAAAATGGGAAACCACGGAAAACCATCTTCAGGGCTGCCGATAGTGGGATTCGAACCTACTATCTCCCGGATGCAAGCTCACAGCCGCGCGCCTCTACGCGCACGGCCAACTCGCCCGGTAATTCCACCAGACTGAGCCAGAATCGGACCTGCCAAGTTTGAGTCAGAAGGCCAGTGCCTGAACTGCCTGAGCCACTCAACCCGACGCAAGTCAATAGCATGCGATAACATTTCCAAATCCATTTTGGACGAATTATTAATTTTTACAATATAAAATGCTCTAATAGAAATGGTAAAAACCGTACAATCAATATCAACTGCTTAGATAATAAAACGCTATGGGAGAGAAATATCAGAAGAAATGCTTCGAACAAAACTGGCAAGTGCCTGGAAGAAAGAGGAGTGTCCTTATTATTATTATTATTATTATTATTATTATTATTAGCTACTTGTTTAACGTCTCACTAACTTAACATATCGATTGACTGAACATTGATTGATCGAAGACTTATTTATAATGATGTTTGTTGCTTAAATGGGCCTAACATTGTAACCGTACAACAGGGTTACAGATTCCATTCAGTATTTATTATTATTATTATTATTATTATTATTATTATTATTATTATTATTATTAACCCGATTCATTATATTTTATATATTCTGTTTCTCATCATTTAGACTGTAATAATTAGGTATCACGTATATTATTGTATTTAATCATAGGTTAAGTGAAATTAATTTGTAATTATTCTGTATTGTAGTAAGTGAGATTTGTTGGTTTCATATTGTCATGCTGGGGCTTGTAACTCTGGCTGGATGAGCTGGCATAGTATTTTGCAATCGAGGCTATGTTTAACTGTGCAAGTAGATTTTCCGGTGACGCATTCAGCATAGTCATTCTCAATCCGCTTGGGTACGCTTAGACGACACATGACTGATGACATCAGTGCGTGGGCATGTGATTGCGACCAAGTGTCAGTATTCGCCAGCTACTGTATGTTGATGTGGAAGGGATGAACAGTGAGTAGGGAGAGGAGTCGTCATCGCGAGGTTATATAAGTTGATGCAACGGTGGGGAGAGGTATTCAGTTCATATTATTCAGATCATATCGTTCAGATCATATTGTGCAGATCATATGAAACAGTCAGATGTATCAAATGGAAGAAGTGGTCTTAGTGTGATGGTCAGAGCTAAGAGTTGTGTTTTCAAGAGGTCTTGTAATCATCGAGGAGGTCTACAAGTGGTGGTTGTATCCGAGCAGAGACGGGTACTATGCTGATAAAGAAACATCATCTTCTTGTGAGGATGGACTTCACAAGATGTTTCAATAATATTTTCCAATTTCTTATTATATATTGAGTGGACGTAATTACATTGGAGCTCCCTACACGCGTACATGGTATGTAGGCCAACTCCTTGTTATATAAGAAGATAACAGCAGACGGCTCCCGACTTCAGCTCAGAGGTTTTCCCAAGAATTTCAAGTTCAACAGCGGTGTATGCCGACATCAGGTAATTAAAGCATCAGACATGTTATGCATTCATAACATGAAGAAGAATGTAATCAGCGGCGATATCACACCTCACTTCAAGTTCATGCCAATAGCTTTTTTGTTTAAATTAAATTTTCCTTTTATTAGTATCGCAAATCTCACGATATATTTTTTTGTTAAATTAAAAGACGTCAATGATTGTTCATTGTGACGTAAATTATAGTCATAAACTCAGTTTTATTTTAATTATAATAAGTGATTCCAGTTCCATGTACAATCCTCAATTGTGGAAATGCAACAGTAACTTAATATTTTCCTGATCCATATCCCTGTATATTGCCAGATATGTGAGTTTATCACCTCACGCCTTGAGATAATTGATATAAGAGGTATGCTCTACCGAATTTTGTTGTTTTTCTTAAAAAAGCAACTGGCGCTCAAACAAATGTTATTTATATTGTGTGGAAGATATGAAGGTATAAGAGTAGTGGTTGGAGTAGCCAGAACATATACACCCTAGGTCATCGGCCCCTAATGGTACGAAATGAAACGAAATGGAATGATAATTAAAGTTTAACATTTACCCATTGACTAGGATGTAAAAGTTGATGATGAAGAAGAAGAAGAAGAAGAAGAAGAAGAAGAAAATGATGTTATTTTATTGGTTGAAAATTCTTGATTTAAAATTTTATTTATACCGGGGGTACAGCTCCGGCCAGTTAAACTGCGCGCCTTGTATAAGACAATCTTTGTTAACCTATCTTGAACTGTTGTTATGCATGATACTTGGGTTTTCAACTCTTAGATATCTCTACCACAGGTTTAATTGCTCCATCTTGCGGGATGAACTATAATTACTCCAGAAAGAAATTTGTAATTTTGAGGTTTGTCAACCTGGTTCTTAGGATTGTTTTAATGTACCAAAGTTGTGTACACTTCTCCTGCTTCCTTCTTCAATAGCTATTCTACCAATCAAAAATTTGTAAATATTTTCGCTAGCCAATTGAAATTGGGGGTGTGTACAGGAATCCAGCCTTTCTTCAAAGAGTTCTGGAAACTTCCCCTCCTCGAAATACTATAAAAGCAAGGCGCTTTAGGGCCGTATTGCCATCTTCATCCCTACAGTTTAGTGAATGCAGCGTGTTCTTCGGGGGCAGGGGCCGCGGTCGGCGTTCGGAAGGCCCAGCAACTCAAGGTAATGGCAGAATTTTCATAACATGCGATAGCTCCGGAAGATAGCTTGCGGGGAAGGTTTCAAGCCACTTATTTTATGTAAATTTCTAAACCTGGTGATTCAAATTTAGGATTTTCGGCCGGTCTGAGTACTCTGTTCTATTCCCTTCTGGGAAATATGTAACGTAAAGGAACAAAGAGTGATTACCCTCTGTTGATTTCCATTAAACTTGGTATGGGGTGACTAAAGTCTCTAATCATCTAAAATCCTTAAAACTCGTTTAGAATTTAATGCTTCTCATTAGGTCACCCTGGAGTAGAATAGGCTTAGCCTATGTATCTTCGGGCCAAAAGCCCAGTTAGGGACTTAAAATATTCTAAAAGGAGTACAAGTATTTCGCAGCTAGCCTTTTTGTTCAAGGCGAATCATGTTAAACCTTTTCTTTTTACATTAAGGTCATTTAGTACGGGCACTCATTGCCTCTGTTTATTCGGTAATTTTTATGGACCAGTGTGTAACGAACTGTTGAACGATAAATAAACCCCCATCATGGCAACGATGGGCAAATACTTTAATTAAGAACAACTTACAGGTTGTAAGTGAACTATTAAGAACTGATGCCTCTGTGAGGCTGGACTATGATATAGTTGGAGCCCAGACTCCCTTGTAGCGAGAAGGATAGGAGCAAACAGTGTTCTTGTAAATTTTGTACCTGTCAAGAGCAATCCAGCTCTTTTCTGTGGAAATTAGTATCTGTAATTCTCTCAAGTTGTACCTGATTTCTTTTACTTTAAGTCATTGTTGTAGAGCTGACGAGCCCATAATACTGTTATGGTTTATACAGATCTTCTATTTATCAGATTTTAATAAAAAACAAAAAGCAAGAATAAAATTTCAAAATTTATCGTGTAACGTATGCTCTAGTTCAGGGCCTCTCAAACGCCGAAAATCTCACGCGTGCAAATCGAGGCGCAGAGACTCCGTGCACTGTGCATCGGTTCCACTCGGCTCAACTCGGCTTGACTCGGATGGTGTAGTGTGCCGAGAGCGACGAAGCATTCGGTGATACACGGCTTGTTTATCAGTGAAATAGATATGCGCAAGACAACAACATAAATAATCGAGCAACCTGTTTCGAAGAAAGCAAAGACTTCCGAAAGTCCATTTCAATCGAACTGGGAACTTTCGGGGTTCTTTTTTTTTGTCCATCGTGAGGATGAAGTCAAATGCTTAATCCGTGGGACAATAATTATGTGACAAGTTAATCAAAAAGATCCATTTTCCAATACAAAGGCTTTGCTCAAATTCTACGAGAATTTGTCGAAGGAAGATTTTCCTAAGCTGCATCGAGAAGCAGCTAAGATTATTTCTGTTTGGTTCCACATGCATAATTGTATGAAAGGCATTTTTTCCTATTTTGACTTGTACGAAAACTAGATTGCGAGTGAGTAGGCCTATTTCTGATGGTAATTTACAGAAGGCTCTCAGAATTGCTGTCAGACGGTCCCTTGTTCCAGGCATAACTGGTATTATTGCAAAGATAATGGAAAAGAACAGCTAGAGAAGATAAACTGTCTGCTCAAACCAAATTGAAAGAAGAGTGTTTTAACACCGGCAACATTGTCCCATACAACAGTGTCACCGCTCACCGCACATAAATATTTCGCAGTGAGGGGAGAATTAGCGGGAAAAGTGAATAAGGCGCAGACAGGCCGAATGGGTGAGTCAGGTGTAGGGGAAGTGGAGTGGGGGTTTGCACTCTGGTCAACCTAGTGAAGTCCTCTCCTCCATCTTGCGCCGTGCAGTGCACGGGCGCATGCAACCTGAGAGGCCCTGCACTAGTTAATTCCTTGTCCACCCACTCACCCCAGCAGTCTCTTAAACCTCTGTGATCCACTATCCCTCATAAAACGGATGACGAGTTGCGCTGACTGCTCGTTATCTCTGAGAATGTGGGAGAGGGTAGGCCTACTCGGAAGTTTTGGACTACGACGCAGATCGGCCAGGTCCGCACACTCCGCAGGGATGTGTAAGATGACCGACGCAAGTACACATCGCGGGGAGCTTTTCCCTTCAATAAGTACGAGTGCGCTGCTATACCATGGCCGATCCGAAGAAGATATAATACCCCTGCTTCTCTCCGAGAAACTAGAAGGGAAGTCTTCCATACCTTCGTAGTTCCTTCAATCGTTTTCAGCTTATCTGAAACAGAGATGAACTGCCAGTCCATCTCCCAATGGGACATCACCAGATGTGTCAGCTGAGAACGAATCGAAGATTTTTGGCGACGAAGGGTGGGAAAGAGCAGGATTGAAAAGATAGCGGCCATGCCGTACATTTGCCTGATGTGTTCGTTTTAATAAACACAAACCTTTTTATCTACAACACACACTACCAACTACCAAACAAACACGGAATAGTAATTATTTCCTTCCTCTTAGGGTTGCCATCAGGAACGGCATCCGACCATTAAAACTGGGCCCAATCCACATTAAATGTCGACCTCAATAAATGGGTTAAAGGGGAAGGAAGAAGATATATTGTGCTACCCGACAAAACTAGTGTCAGTTCAGCAAATACAGGTTCATAGCCGGCATTTTGAAATGGCTTATTATTTTTAAAAATCAGAATAGGTTTACATTTGAAGTGAATATCTGAGATATATCCATACCAAATTTCAGATGAATTGGTCCAGAATTTTTGGCTTGATTGAGCGAGAAAAACAGACCCCCACCTTAAGTTGATGCGCGATTTTTTTTGGAATTACTGTAGTACAGTAGAGTCTCAATTATCCGAGTTAATGTGGACCCAAACTACCTCGGATAAAACTGATGGTTCCTCAAAAAACTCTTTTGATTAGAAATTGAGATAAACTAATTATTGGACTAAATGAAAATCCAAAGCCTGTTTCCAGTCATTCAACCGGGTCAGTAATGAATGAATGAAGCCTCCATCTAGCGGCGAGGATAGTTGTGCCGGCTGCCGAAGCCTGTCGCGCTCCTATGGGACAATGATTAATGACTGTCAGGTGAAATGATGATGATAATGCTTGTTTAAAGGGGCCTAACATCGAGGTCATCGGCCCCTAATGGTACGAAATGAAATTACAAAAAGTTCAAAATCATCCACCGACCAAAATAAAAAATGTCGTGAAGAATGAATGGATGGACATGAACCCAAAACAATAAGTGGATCCGACTAAGAAAACTATCATAAATAAAAGTAGTACAGACCAAGGGACCACTTATAAAGCACAATCCTGAATCGAGGATGCTTGATGTCTAAAGGGGTCCAAAATCCAGGTCAAAGGCCCCTCAGAATGGTACTTATCGCTCGTAAAGTAGAACCATGGTATTTGTCATGTTGGGGCACTAACCAAAAGTAGCGAAGACTCAGGGTGTTCCACACGTGATGGTACTAATCACAAGTATTGTACGTCGTACAGGTAACGAAGACCTGTGGTGTTTCTCACATAATGGCGCCACTCATAGCCAACGCAAACCGATGGGGTTCCTCACCTAGGTGTACTAATCACGGGCGCCGGTATTCCCGTGGTGTTCCTCACATAGTGGGTACTAATAACAGGCAACGCAGACCCACAGTGTCGCTCATACAGGCAACGCCCAGACCCGTGATGTTGCTCACATGGGCAAGACTCACGGGTACTGGAAACCCACAGTGATCCACCCTCTCCTGCTACTAAGCACAAACCTATTGTGTACCTAATATAGTGATACTACTCGCAAATGAAGGCGACCCATGGTGTTCCCCGCGTAATGGTACTAATCAAAAGTAGTTTCATGGTTCTAAGACAAACATCCCTTGGTCGCCTCTTTTAGTCGGCTCTCACGACAGGCAGGGGATACCGTGGGTGTATTTTTCGTCTGCGTCCCCCATCCACAAAGGGTAGAAAGTGAGAATAAGAAGAAAAAGAATGGATCCGTCACTTCGAAAAATGAAGTAACGGACGAAGAAAGGCAAGGGCCACGAAGGGCGTGAAAATGAAAGACTCGCTAGACCTCGAATGCTCTAATACTGTCGGGGTCGGAAAAGAACAAGAGTTGACCAAGGGAGGTCGGACAGGACAGACGAAAGTGAGGAGCCTGGCACAAGTGGAAGCAATGCCAGGACTCAGCTAAGGGCCCCGTGGTCGCCAATCCACACTCCCAAGTTGGAAGCCCCTTGGGCCCCTTTTAGTCGCCTCTTACGAAAGGCAGGGGATACCGCGGGTGTATTCTACATGTGCGTCCCCCACCCACAGGGGGTACTGTGTTTGGTCCGCGAGAGGTATTTTATTTCCCTCAAGTCCGCCGGCAAGCCGTTTAGGACCACTCTATCCGCCACCTGGGACGCGCCACGTGGGAGTACCACCTCTCCCCCTGCTACGCCAGCGTAGTAGGTTCGTGGTCAGGTGAAATGAAATATTGGAGTGTTTTCGACCAGCCTGTATATGCCGAGTTTCATAAAAGTATGCCTTGCTCTTTTACGTGACAGAACTTATGGCCTCTTAAGACTTAAGCCATGGAAAGATTTTTAGTCAAAGAATGTGTCATTTCCATAACGTACTGTCACGACCGCCCCCTTTCATGTCTCAGTGCCGAGCGAACGGACTCGAGCGAGTCTCCAATTTGCGACCTCCGAGACCAAGGATATTGAGTATTCATCTAGAGTTTTTATGATAATTTTACAGTGGCAAGAAGTTAGGCCTATAGTGTTTCAAATGTTGAGTGATAATTTTATTAAGTGGTAGTATTCATCAAAGCATAAGACTTCATACAAGTTCTACTTGAAGCAAGCCGGTGCAACAAGTCAGTCTGTGTAATGTTGTACAATAGTCAGCACAGGGTAAAACCGAAAACGCAAATGAAAGTTCTGTAAGCGTTTCCAGAAGCAAATAGAAGCAAATATCGCGTAGATCGTTGACGCAGTAAAACGCGAAATTGTTAGGGTGAATTCCATGACACTCTCCCCTCAGTTGGTGGGAGGAACTCTTAAACCAAAAGTCGTACTTCTACAGAAGTAGAGGGGGGGGGGGGGGGGAGCTTCGAGAGGCTTCGAACAGGAAATATAGGGAATGACACTTCGTCAAATCGGGGGAGACTAGTCATACCCTGACCAGCTCGATATCTCAAAAGGTACCACCACCACCCAAACCATCCAGTTTATTCTATTACCTGTCGAAAGCAGCACTCAAGACCGAATAGGTCGATGGGCTAAAATTGTTCAAAGGGTCTGGGCTCCGCCCACACATCCATTGAGACACGTGGTCTGTCTGTCGGGGGGAGAATCCGTCGAACTACTGAACAAGCAACATGTGTGTGACTGTGTCACAAAGAGAGAATCTGACTGCCGTGCGAACAACGTGTGTGTGGCTGTACGCCATCCAGGGTTAGAAACTGTCCAGCTTCAGTATAAGTAATGTGTGTGTGGCTGTGAGCCAAAGTAGTACAGAATTTCTAGGTTATGTACGTAGCAGTGAGCCGCAGAACCAGTTAAATGCGGCTAGGCAAAACGGTCTAGAAATCGGAAAGGGTTACACGAGGCAGCGATGGAATCGTCTCTGTAAACAACATAGTTAGCAGGTTGCTAGCTGCAACGACACGAACATCGAACTGTTTGTCAGGAAGGCCGAGTGTCAAATCGAGCCTGTCCTATCAGTAAACATAACCTAGTAGTCATAACTGTTTGGGAGATAGACTATTCTGTTCGACGACAGAGTTTGAGGGTGGTGTGTTCGAATAGCGGAGTTACACATCCACTTGAACTAAACATCGCTTCACTCAACGCGACTATGGTATCGTGGGCGCAGAGAAGAAGTCAAGAGAAGACGACGCAGTTGATTGAAGAAATCTTCAATCGGAAGCTAAGTAACTACCAAGTTTGTATGGTACGATCTTACTGTATTATACAGAGCAATTGAACTGGACTTTGAGAGAGACTATCTGACCAACAGCTATAAGTGTATCTGTACAAAGATTTTCAGGTTTCTCAATTGTACACTTTGTAAATGTATAGAGTGTGCTTATCTAATTAAGACAGGCGAAGGGGTCCGGCTCCATGGCTAAATGGGTAGCGTGCTGGCCTTTAGTCCCAGGAGTCCCGGGTTCTATTTCCGGCATGGTCGGGAATTTTAACCTTAACTGGTTAACTTCGCCGGCACGGGGGCTGGATGAATGTGTCGTTTTCATCATCATTCCATCCTCATCACGACGCGCAGGTTGCCTGCGGGTGTCAAATCAAAATACCTGCATCTGGCGAGTCGAACTTGTCCTCGGACACCCCCGGCACTACAAGCCATACGCCATTTTTTTCACATGTGAAGGTAAGAGAGAGTGTGTGTGTGTGTGTGTGTGTAAAGGTGTTCTTGTTATTTCTAAGATTAAGCTCCCGAAAAATCCGAACCCAAGTCCCCAGCCTGCCGTATCCTTAGGGTCACGACAGTACAGACAAAAAACAAGTTTTAGCAGTAGAAAGTAACTTGGTTACCTAACCCCTAGTTGACGATCTACTCACCATAATCATGACCACGGATCAAGGTACGCGCCCCTATAAATATACATCAGTGCCTTAATAAAAAGATTTCTATTTCGAAGAGGTCAACACTGAATCATAATCCTCACATTAGCGCCTGGTTTACAGACAGTTTAGTTTCTAATATGTAAAATACAGTCGTTCGTGCATCCGATACGGTACCACTGGAGAGCACAGTAACAGAGTGGAGCAAAACGATACCTCCAAAGAATTATATTTTTTTCCTCTTCTCAGTTTGTATAGAGGGAATATGGAGGACAATAATCATCCCAGGAAATATATTGTCACTGAAGAAATATCTCACACTTTTCAAATAAATAGATTGAAATTTTATGGGCACATTATTAAAATGAACGATAACAGACCAACTAAAAGAATACTCAACCTGGCCCTTTCATCTACAACCAAGAACACCTGGCTTCGTGAAACTGAAACAGATCTCCAGGAAATCAACGTCTCGGAAGACATTGTACTGGACAGATATACATCTACAACCAAGTGTTTTAATGCGATTATAAAATGCTTTCAAATGAGAAAAAAGAAATCTAGCCGTGAAAGTTCCGGCAGGAATGTTAAAGCTAAAAAAAGTAATGCATATATGAAAGATCAAGCCCTTTCACAGCAGTCCATTTCTCATTTTGGTTATATGTCTAATTCCAGTCTTTAAATAATAACCTGTTAAATACTTCATTTATCCAGAATTGCTTTAGCAACTTTGAAGTTAAAATCTTAGTAACACTTTCTTTCTAGACGTAATTTATTTATCCATTTCCGTATCTACTTTTCCATTGATATTTGAATTTGGCGCGAATTTCCAAGTCACGCCACTAGGACCGCCACTTGCGAATTGTCTCCAGTTTTAACAAGGCTAAATTCGGAAGTGTCGGGTATTGTCTCTAATGTATTTGGTACCGTTTGATTTTCAGATCTTGCTTGTAATAATTTGAGTTCTGTTTGTTATGTTCCCATACTGTACTGTTGTGATTCTAATCGCAGCCGCCTTGTTGTGACTATGCCAGTCGGCTATCATATCACTCCGCTCAAGAGAAGAGAATCAAAAGACACCGGCACCACGATGTATTGTGAAAGACCAGTATCTCGTAATAAGATCAGTGATTACAGTAATGGTGGTTGTATTAATAGACAGAGCGGGTCGTTAGCATCGAGGTAGCTGTCCTCAAGGAAGGCGAAATTTTCTTCCATATTTATACGTGGCGACCAGAGTGGCGAGAGCAATGAGATTCCGGCCAGAGCAATGAAGGTGAACTGCGCAAGGAGAACTGGATCATCCAAACCGGAACTCTTAGAGCGTAAATCTGAAAATAGTTTTATTACCTGCAACAAGTTTTTCCAACGATAATATCATCGTAAGGAACAACTGTTGATCTCAACCTCAAACCCTTTCCATCCCACGGATGTCCGACTCGTGGATGAATGGTCATAGTCTTTGCCTTCCGTCCTCGGGTTCGATTCCCGGCCGGGTCGACGAATGCTAACCTTAAATGGTTGATTCAATTGCTCAGAGACTAGGAGTTTGTACTTTTATTTATTTATTTATTTATTTATTTATTTATTTATTTATTTATTCCTAGTGCCGGGCTGAGTAGCTGAGACGGTTGAGGCGCTGACCTTCTGACCCTAACTTGGCAGGTTCGATCCTGACTCAGTCTGGAAGTATTGAAAGCTGCTTAAACGTAAGCTTCATGTCGGTAGATTTACTGGCACGTAAAAGAACTCTTGCGGGACTAAATTCCGGCACCTCGGTGTCTCCGAAACCTGCAAAAGTAGTTAGTGGGACGTACAACCAATAACAGTCTTCTTCTACCGCTTTTCCCACATTTGTGGGATCGCGGGTGCGAACTGTGACGCACATGGGGATTTGGCCATGTTTACGGCCGGATGCCCTTCCTGACGCCAACTCTGTATGGAGGGGTTTAATCACTATTGCATGTTTCTGTGGTGCTTGGTAGTGTAGTGTCTTGTCTGAATTTGAGGTGGAAAGTGTTGTAACAAACACAAACACCCACAGTCCCCGGGCCAAAAGAATTAATCAGATGCGATTAAAATCCACGTCCCGGCCGGGAATCGAATCCGGGACCCTCTGAACCGAAGGCCTCAATGCTGACCATCCAATGAGTCGGATATTATTATTATTATTATTATTATTATTATTATTATTATTATTATTATTATTATTATTATTATTATTTACTTTCTTCGTTACGCCCGTTCAAAGAACGCGTTTGAACTTGTTCCCTGGCCTGACTGTTTTCGCCTTGTTATGCTTCCAAAAAAAAAAAATCTCTTCATGAATGCAGTGTGTTGTATCTTGCGTTCCGTGGACCACTTCCTACCCGTCTTCTTTCTAGATTTTTCCACGAATTTGTGCTTGGCTACCATTGTACTAAAGGTTCCACGATCTTCTAAGATGTCACCCGTGATATTAATTTCTTGGAGGTCCGCCTTAGTTTCTTCTAGCCACTTTAATTTGACCTTCTTTGAGTTGATTACTTTAAATAATATGTTGGCGAGTCTCTCGCTGTCCATTCTATAGACATGGTCATAGAATTTCAAGCGTCTCTTGCATACGACGTCACTAAAACTGTCATTGAATTATTATATTATTATTGCTGGGGCTAACACATTCACGGTTTTTCAGCGACGCAAGAACAGGAAAGGGATAGGATTCTGAAGAAAGGGGCAGCACATTTATCTGGTGTGAAAATTGGAAACCACGGAAAGCCAATTTCAGGGCTGCCGACGCTGGGATTCGAATCCACCATCTCCCGAAAATAAGCTTAGAGCTACGCGGCCCTAACCGCACGGCCAGCTCGCTCGGTGGTCTGTCCCCAACATTCAAGTAACTCGATACACCACACGCAGCACTATGCTTCTTCAGACTAACACGCAGTTTCCAATACACAACAGGCACCGCCCACCCTCGCCGGACGCCAGAGCAGCAATGAATACGATACGCGACCCACCTGCACGAAACAAAATTGGGCCCTCTCAAAGAAATTGAACAAAACCTGTCAATAACACGAATACATTTGACTAAAACAGATAATCAAATAATACACTATAAGAGAATACGTGCCACTTAGCGAGATATCGCAAGACATTTGTTGCCAGCGCACCTGGCGGGACGATCTTTAGACTGAGTGTAGGAGTGTAGACTACTATATACACCATGAATTATGCCGAAAGTGTCAGGCTCCAAGTCATCTTTAACTAAAAAGTGGTTACAAGAGTTTCCCAACTTCACATCGGATGGTAAAATTAATATATTCTGTGGCGTTTGCGGCAAAAGAAATGAGTGAATATTCTTTTATATATTCCCCCCTAACGAGTTATCAATTTAGCAAAATAAACATGGTATTTTAATTGTTCTTTCTTTCTTTCTTAATCTATTTCAACTTTGGGTCGAGGTTACAACTGGGGAGGAGGACCAGTAGCTCGCCCAGGCGGCCTCACCTGCTATGCTGAACAGGGGCCTTGTGCGGGGAGATGGGAAGATGGGAAGGGATAGACAAGGAAGAGGGAAGGAAGCGGCCCTGGCCTAAAGTTAGCTACCATCCTGACATTTGCCTGGTAGAGAAGTGGGAAACCATGGAAAACCACTTCCAGGATGGTTGAGGTGGGAATCAAACCCACCTCTACTCCGTTGACCTCCCGAGGCTGAGTGGACCCCGTTCCAGCCCTCGTACCACTTTTTCAAATTCCGCGGCAGAGCCGGGAATCGAACTCGGGCCTCCGGGGTTGGCAGCTAATCACACTAATCACTACTCCACAGTGGCGGACCTACTTTAATCTGTTTGTCATATTCATACCTTGGTTTTTCTACTGATTTAGTGGTCCCCCACCAGTGCAGTTAACCCGCGAGTGGTCGCTATACGTGATTTTCTCACATTATTTTTTTATTGTGAGTTTACTTCTCAGCGAGCAAGAGAGGTGACTGTCCTGAGTTTATAACTGTCGTGAGTAAGGCGATTCACATTTGAAGGGTAAGTATCCCTTCCCCTAGTCGGAACAAAGAATGTACCAGTTCGTGCCCCCTGTGTGAGAGGTTCTCTCATCGCGCGACCAGTGGCGTTGGTATTATGTTGAAGTCGAGAGGGAAACTCTCCTGTTGTAGGCGTTAGTATTTGACTTAAGTCGTGCGTGTAACGTTCTCCATTTGCAGTTACTGATAAACGAGTCTTCAAAAATAACTTAAATGATAGAGAGAAGACCTATTGTACTTTTTTTTCTTGCTTTTGTATTGAGACTGGAGAAAGTTCTAGCCTATATTAATAACCATGTTATTGGTTTTACGTCCCAATAACTACTTTTTAGGGGTTTCTCAGATGCCGAGGTGCTGACATTTTGTCCCACAAGAGTTATTTTATATGCTAGTGAAGCTACGGCCGATTTATCTGAGCACCTTCAAATATCATCGGACTGAGCTAGGATCGAACCTGCCAACCAGGGCCCAGAGAACCAGCGCCACTGTCTGAGCCATTCAGCTCGGCACTTTGTGAATATTACGTACTTGCATGTGACTGAGCTAATGACTAATTTCCATTATGGAGTAATTTGTTTCTATAATATATGGATAATCATTTTTTATCTAAACTGTATAACGCAGTCTCTACGTCTCATTTCCGTAATTAATTTCAATCTTACGCCCCGCAAAATTACAGAAGATATATTTATTTTAAATGAAGTTTAATGTGAGAGAAATTTCGCACGTGCGACCATTCGCGGGTTAACAGTGATTTTCCGTCTCATCGGTACTTTAGGGAAACATATGAGCAGAACAGCATAATTTTCGCTCTGGGGCTCACAATCACTTGTCCACAAAAATACATATATATCAACATGACTGCCCTTGAACACTCATATACTCTGTTCACGTTGTTTCCGACCATCCTGTATATCAGACTTGAGGTACAGGATTTTCTGTACAAAACCTGACCGCTCCAACGCAGGCGAGAGCTTCCCGCACACCCGTGCGCCACCTGGCCCAAGCCGGCCCGTACTCTGTCTTCGCTTTTTAAATCTGTAACTCTTACCTCATAGCAAGTGCTGGAAACGCCGTCCTTCCGCACCTTAAGAGGCACTGTACCGAGCAAACACATTTCGATTGACTGATGACAGAAACCACTCATAATAACGTACACGTGCTGAGTCATCAGCTGTTTTTAAATTACGAACACGTGTGCATTTGTAAGGTTTGAGTTTAGTTAATTTTGTTGATGTATATGCAAAATTCGTTGACACCCCAGCATGCTGTGCCAATTTCGGTAGTGATTTTCCTGACGATCGCTGAAGCTTTGCGCAAATTTCGTCTAATTTTCCTTCCGTTAACACTGTACGTCTTCGCAAGCATTTCTGGTTTACCATTGAGGTAGTGGTGGTGGTTTATTTATGTATTTATTCATTCGTGTCAGTAGCACAATATTATTTATAGAGGAAGTACAATTTAGGAAACTATCTCTTTCAACACTAATCAGATGGAAATTTTTTTTTTTTTTTTTGCTAGGGACTTTACGTCGCACCGACACAGATAAGTCTTATGGCGACGATGGGATAGGAAAGGCCTAGGAGTTGGAAGGAAGCGGCCGTGGCCTTAATTAAGGTACAGCCCCAGCATTTGCCTGGTATGAAATCAGATGGAAAATTCAAGAGGTCCAACAATTCGAAACGTGAAAATGTCGCCAAAAGAAAGGCAAGGGAAGGGACGCGAAGGCCGTGAACGTGAAAGCCTCCCTAGGTCTCCACATGTAATACACTCGTGGTAGGAAAAGAACAAGAGTTGATCAAGGAAGGTTGGACAGGAAAGATAAACGGAAGGGAGTCTGCCAGATTCAGTAGTTTCCAACCCACATTTCCAAGTTGAGAGTCCCAGCTCCCACCCTACTCTCGACAGACCTAAAGATGGTTTTACGTGGTTTCCAATGTTCACACCAGGCAAATACTGGGGCTATACCTTAATTAAGGTCACGGCCACTTCCTTCCCACTCCTAGCCCTTTCCTATTCCATCGTCCCAGAAGACCTCTGTGTCGGTGATGCGACGTACAGCCAATAATGAAAAAGACCTATTACAAACTTGATGCTTCAACGATCATGGCTACCAGGCCAGTGACAGAAGATGAAGAAAGAATTAAAGGGTCATCTGCATGCAAACACAGAGACTGGCGACTCTGATTATCCTCAATAATGCAAATACATTATCCTCAAGAATTCGCGCTAAGTGTTGGTAACAACCCAAGTGTTTTTTTTCTTCTTCCAGCTTTATTTAGTGATCATGGTTGGCTAGCCTGCTGTGATCTTCAGTACCTTTCAGAGAGACGTTAATCTTGCAGTGTGTGTGCGAGAGTGAATAGATCCACTGTAGCAGCTAACAAAGGGCTCTCTTAACGTCCGGTGTGTTCTCATACATTCACACACCTATTAACCTGTTGATGTCGCTACGTGGTTCTTGAACGTAACATTTTTATTTACTTACTTAGTGATTTGGTCAGCCCCCTTTTTCTTGGACAGGCTCTGTTCTAGACATTTTTATCTGTCACAATTAGTTTTTAGAGTATGTGAAACATTTGTCAATTTTTTCAGTTCATTGATTTATTTGGAAGTTGTATACCACAGAATAGCCAATTAAAAGTTATTTGCAAGGTTAGGTAAAAGAAAATAATTATTCATGATACAAAACTAAATAAAAACCTCGCGTTATTAATAACACGACAAAATGCGCTGGTTCGTTGAAGGTTGTAATTTTAAACAATAAGATGGCTTGGAATGCCATCAGTAGACGGATAAGCTTGAGTGGAGTTTTAAAAGTAGGAATGATCATAATATGTAAACGAAGTTGAAATTCAAGGACAATTTGGGGCAAATGTTCGTTTACAGGAATTGATTGAGTAGGATTTTCACTACTAACATGAGCAATTTTATGACTTCTAGGACACGAGTCGAGTTTGTACATCTACCTCTTGTACCGTTTTTGATATGGTGCTGGGGATGCGATGAATTTATGTAACTTGTTTTACCGGCCGGATACCCTTCCTAACGCCACCCTCAGTTGAACGGTTAATGAAAATGAAATGAACGACGGGGAATGAAACTGGGTGAAAGATATGGGCTGTAGCCTATACATAGGAAGTGTTCTGTCTTTTTCCTGGAAGTGAAAATGAGAAACCGCAGACAACCATTCTCAGGACAGCCGACGGTGGAGCTCGAACCTAGGCGTCTCAAGAAAGCTTACTCGAGTCGAGTTTACTTTTAAAAAATATTATTATTATTATTATTATTATTATTATTATTATTATTATTATTATTATTATTATTATTATTATCCAGTTAGACAACGACGAGCGATGAACCGATAGCGTGGGACACAACTCCAACTACGACCTTTTTAACCGCAACAACTTTAATATACAGTACGCTATTGGAGGTGGAATTACCGCGGCTGCTGGCACCAGACTTGCCCTCCAATGGATACTCGTTAAAGAATTTAAAGTGCACTCATTCTGATTACGGGGCATCGGATGAGTCCCGTATCGTTATTTTTCGTCACTACCTCCCCGTGCCGGGAGTGGGTAATTTGCGCGCCTGCTGCCTTCCTTGGATGTGGTAGCCGTTTCTCAGGCTCCCTCTCCGGAATCGAACCCTGATTCCCCGATACCCGTTACAACCATGGTAGGCGCAGAACCTACCATCCACAGTTGATAAGGCAGACATTTGAAAGATGCGTCGCCGGTACGAGGACCGTGCGATCAGCCGAAAGTTATTCAGAGTCACCAAGGCAAACGGACCGGACGAGCCGACCGATTGATTTTGATCTAATACAAGCGTCCCTTCCACTTCTGGTCGGGACCCTGTTTGCATGTATTAGCTCTAGAATTACCACAGTTATCCAAGTAAAGTGGTACGATCTAAGGAACCATGACCGATTTAATGAGCCATTCGCGGTTTCACCTTAATTTGGCTTGCACTGAGATATGCATGGCTTAATCTTTGAGACAAGCATATGACTACTGGCAGGATCAACCAGGGAGCTGGCTGGCTCGAGAGCCGAAATCGAGCGTCGTAGCCCGCCGCCGACGTGTTATTAACTTTACTGACCACATTGGACCACTTGAGTTTTCCATGTACACTTTTTGTTTGAAGGTTGTACTGTTTGATTCTTCTTATCTGCCCAGTACTTCTTCATTCCTTCTGATTGCAGTGTTCTTAATTCGTCTGAAATCTCTACAGGCCTGTGCATCATTTCAGTTGAAAATTGGTTGGTAATTTTATTCTAGTTCTCTGCATCTGTAATTTCGAGTCCAACTGTTTTGAGATCCTCTTGAATTTCTTTGATCCAATGCCCTCCTGTCTTCTTTCCCAGATTTCTCATCACTACTTGTCGTAAAATCCTGTTTTCTGGTAATCGTAAGATGTGAAAGAAATAAGAGATTATTTTCTTCTTCATCGTGCTGATAACTGGGTCAATCTCTCGATGGACAGTTTCATTGGGGAGGATTCTCCAGACTCCTTCAACCTGGTACTTTATATTTATACGAGTTATGATAATTTTGATCAGGAGCGGATCAGTTCTTTCATTTTTAATTTGGAACAAGGTTTCGCAAGCATAAGTGGCTTCGGGCAAAGTTACAGTTTTGCAGTGTTGGATCTTAGTGTCTATTGACAACCATTTTTTGTTAAGTTGACCAGGTTAGAAATTGTGCTTTCTTCATTTTGTTAGTTCTATTTATTCATGTTGCTTCTTCGCTTAAGTTGCGCATACTGATAATGCTTTCTGAAAGGTATTTAAATTGTAGGAATATGTTAATATTTTGATCACTTATGACAACTTCGTTTATGTCGAGAGCTTTCATTGGCATGATCTCAGTTTTCTCAAAGGATATTTCTAATCCTATTTTTAATGCACTTTTCTGGACACTGGTGATCTGAGCACAGAGTTCTTCCATGCCAAGGGCTAAGAGAGCTAAATCATCTCCAAACCCCAGGCAGTTTGTCCTTATCGAGCGTTTTTCTCCACTTTTGAATTTAGGTGGGTTTTCTTTTTGCCAAATTTTCATGGTGTAATCTAGAGCCACAATGAAAAGCAGTGGGGATCAGCCGTTACCTTGTCTGAGGCCTGTATTTATTATTTAAAAAAACCATTTGATATTTCTCCCCTGAACTTCAACTTTGAAACTGTCTTGGTTAAAGTTAGTTCAATAATTTTTGTTAATTTAGGATGAAGCCCATATGCTCTGAGGATTTTTAAAAGAGTGAGTCTGTGTATACTATCATGAGTCTTTTAAATCTATGAAATTATTATTATTATTATTATTATTATTATTATTATTATTATTATTATTATTATTATTGTGTTCTGCCCTTAGGCAGGTCTTCAGACACAATCTCCCCATGCATTCCTCTTTTCAGCTGTTCTCTTAGCTTGTTTGTAGTTTCTTGCTCTCTTGACACTGTCCATGAACTGATATCTTTTCAGTCTTCATCCTTTCCTTCCGTTTACTAATCCTTCTAAACTGACATGTAAATATTTTATATCAGCTTATTGTATGTTTCTTGTGTATCCTTATTTTTGTCATACGAAATAAATAAATAAATATATGTAATCCTTCTAAAGCGTCCTTCAACAAACCTTCTGTTTTCAGTCAGCGCCGAAACCAGTTCCTTTTCCTTATATGTATATTTAATCGTTCCCTTTTTTTTCAATTCTTTCCAATAATACATGCTCATTCCGTACCCTGTCTACCCAGGATATCCGCTCCATATTTCTCCGTAACCACGTCTCAAATGCTTCTAGTATCCTTTCATCTTCCTTTCTCAGCGTCCAGGTCTCAGCTCCATCGAGTCACACTCCTAACAATGCATGCCGCCAACCTCTTCCTTAATATCAAGACCACCTCTCCACACAAGAGTTTTTAAAACAGACTTTCTTAACAACAGGAATGAGAGTTCTCACTTCCTTACTGCTTCTCATAGCATCTGTTATTATGCTTCCTAGGTATTTGAAAGCTGATACGTGTTCAATATCTTCGTCTTTGCCTTATTCCCTCTTCAGCTTATTACCATGTTCTTTATCTTGTTCTTATTCACTCTCATTCCATATTGGATACACGCTGTACGCACTCTTCTTCTATCTAGGCATATTTTTCTGGTAAACGCTAAACAGTATGACAGACAGCTATCTTGTCCAACGGCCCTTCCGATTCCGCTTTCCTCCGACATCAAATCGCCTATCATTATTATAATTATTATTATTGTTTAAATTACGGACAAGGAATAGGCCTATTTTTATTACACAATGGGTTCTATAACGCAACTACTGAAGGTACGGTAACAACGTTCAGACCCCACTGAGAGAGGTAGTGAATGCATTAAAACTAAGACTGATGATAATTTAGGCACGAATGATATATTAGTCATTATGGGTGAAACAAATAATATATGAGAGTCTAATGAAACAGTTTTTAAAGAAATAGGCAACGCCTTAGTTTAACTGTTACCTTTAACATACAAAACTACGTAATGTAATTTTCTACTCTATACCGTACAGATATGATTTGCCGGAGTTTAATGATCTAATTCAGAGAGCTAATTAATATGTTGTGAGAACTGTAAATTCATCAGAAACTGTGAAGAGGTAAAGAGTAGCTATTAACTTTGAACCTGAGAGGTTATGCAGATACCAGTTTACTAAGTACGGGCTTCATATGAACACACAGGGTAAATTTCAAATATTCAATCAGCAACAAAATTTAATTAATGCATTTAATAAGACACTGATGCGAAAAAGAAAGATACCTCAGTCCACATTGTTAGATAGATGGTTGACAAGATACGTGGAACATTTTTCAGACAGTAGGCAGTTTCCTTTAGGGAGAAAGTAAGTATTGTCAGAGTGACAATATTCCCCCTAATAATAATAATAATAATAATAATAATTGTTACGGAGATTTCCGTGGTAGTTAGAGGTGAAAGAAGGTGGTGAACAGGTCTCAAGCTACGAAAGTAAAATTAATTTAAAAATTTAACAAGGTTATATTTTCTTTTCAAAATAAAGAAATAACAAGTACGGGAGGTACAGAGTAGCAAGTCAACAAAAGTACAATTACAGTATTTACAGGATTTGGGCTTCGAGCCCCGACCTCGCAATTCTTGGGCAACTAGCCCAACTTTACCTCAAAACAAGATTTAACAGAGGGGCAGAAGACCCCAATCAAGCCCCGGAGCACTTGCTCCAAATTACACAGTAAAGCCTCCTCGAGGCGTACAACAACAACAATTTACACTAAAGAGCGACCCGCTCTCAAATTTAGGCCTCTCCCAGGCCACACCAAACTCCACCTTCAAGCTGTCCTCAACGGACATAAACACAGGGGTAAAATACCCAATCTACTGAGGCTTATTAAGTGAGAAAAGGTTAATTATATGGCCTCTAAAATACCAACTTGAAAGGAAGCTCTCCGCACTCCTAATACACTTTATTTAAAACCTACTTGGCACTAGGCCGTTAATGCAAGGGCTAATCCCATACTACAGAGGTGACTTTAGAAAAGAACAATTTACATTATATTAAGGAAGAATCGGTTGTGAAAAATAAGTTCACCTTAAAATAAATAATATGAGTGGGAGCTCGAGAGGGTTAAGCACTCTCTATCCCAATATGTGACTTTAAAGAGAATAGAGTTAAGAGACGTTACATTTTAGGAAAAGGTTACATGGTAGGAACGCTTCGGACCCGCCCCGAGAGTTAAACTGCTGAGCTAGCAAGAAAAGAAGATATTAAAAGGCCATTACCTTGGTGTAGAACTGCTCCCCAAAGAAAGAGGCGCTCCCCGCCCCCTGCTATGTACTTTACACACTGAAAGATGGTACTGAAGTGGCACAGAGACCCTAAAATCAGCAGTTTATATACTCTCGCGGAAAGTTCGAGGCGTTTCAGGAAGGAAAACACCCGCCCACAATCATTTTATTGGTTCACCGAGAAAACCCCTACACAATACGAAGAAGAAACATATTATTGGTGGAAAATTAATTAAAGAAATTCAGGATTGGCTGGATTTAAAACAAGGGGAAAGAAAGGGTTAATATTGCCAACATAAACAATGACAGAAGGAAATTTAACAAAGAACAAACTTTTGAAATTAAATTTTCTCCAAAAGAACAGTTCTTTTTCTTCGCACTAGGGTGCACTATTGTAGTTCTTCAGTAGTGTCCTCTAGAAGAGAAAGTTCACACTTCTTACTACCGGTAAAACAAAAATACATCAAAAGTGGCACAGTTCAAAAACTCCAAACTTTCCAAGTAGTGACATCTTCTGAGAAACTTGAAAATTAATACCGTCGATAAAGTTCAGACTTCCTCCAGCAGAGGAGTTTCAACTGGCGCACATTTTAAATTAGCGGCGTGGAGGTGTACCGCTCGGTACAATAATAATAATAATAATAATAATAATAATAATAATAATAATAATAATTGTTGTATGTCCGGCGCTCCCTTTCTCGCTCCGCCAGCCAGCTGCACGCGCGCCTGTGTATCATTCTGCTAGCTTCGACGCGCAGCCCTCAGTGCGCGTGCCTGACCATCGAGTGTACTATAAATAGGAGCTCCCTGCCTGCTCACTTGCCCACTTGCCCCGGTGTCCAGCTCCAGAATACACCCTACGTCGAGCACGGAGGCTACTCCTCTTGAAAATGTGCTTCGACCAGGTGGACTGAATTTCTGGCAGTACGAGGTTTCACCTCTGGTCACCGTTCCCTTACCTGTTTCCGCTGCCTATGTTCCGTAATTCTTTTACAAGCCATTTTCATTCCCTAATCTATGCAAGCTCCCTTAGTTTCGCTAGGTGGAATTTCTTCAATCAATTGAACTTGCTTTTTAGGAATTCAGGCACTTCAACAAACAAGGACTCTCATAAACATTTATGTTAGTGTGCCAGATAGTTCTCGACTATCAACGTGTCAATTCACCAAGACTATCTTTTCAAGATAGAAGTGTATATAAAGACTGCAAACCTGTACATATTGTATAAAGACAGACTTTTCTCAAGATTCAATATTCCTTTTTGCTTCAAAATAAATTTCAGTTATTTGTGTAAATATCATAAAGTGAAGCAAATAAAGTTGTGTATTGTAAACTTCAACCTTGGTTACAACACAACTCTATGGCGACGAGGTAAAAAAGCACAAACTACAATTCTTCGACCCCAGTTGCCAACTCTATGGCGACGAGGTAAAAAGCACCAAAATACAATTCATCGGCCCCAGTCGCCAACTCTATAGCGACGAGGTACACACGAAACCAACACTACAATTCAACGGGCCCAGTTGTCAACTCTACGGCGACGTGCTAAACAGCAACGACACTCCAACCTGTTCTGACACACAGCTTACCTTGCTCTTTCTTGCACGCATCTCGCAATGGCTACTGCGGAACAACTCGCTACGGTCTTCCAAGCCTTACAGCAGCAACAACAGTTTATGCAACAACAACAGGCAGCATTAATTCAGGCTATTCAAGCTATTTCTGTCTCTACACAGCCAGCAGCTATTCCTCCGTTCTCTGCTTTTGACCCGGCTAAGGAAGAATGGTCAGTTTATTTAGCCCGCTTGCAACAGCATTTCATCTGCCATTCTGTCACAGACGATCAACGCCGCCGCGCACTATTTCTTAGTTCGGTTGGCAATGCTACGTGTGAATTACTACGTAAATTAAGTCCAGAAGAACACTTATCTGAGGTACCCTTCACGCAGCTCTTGGCCCGTCTCACGGAACACTATGCCAAAGCTCCTCACATAGTGGCTGCTCGCTATAAATTTTTTCAGAGCAGAAAGCAACCCCATCAGACACATACTGAATGGATAACTGAATTGCGTGGTCTAGCTAAACCCTGCCAGTTCATCTGCTCCAAGGACGGTTGTGGTTCATCCTACACTGATTCTCTCATTCGGGACATGATAATTTTACATACTCCTGAAGACAAAATACGTTTTGACGCTGTCAAGCAGAGTAACCCTTCTTTAGAAGACGTCCAGCGTATTGCTACGGTTTATGAGCTTACTACCAAGACTGCCGCAGCCATAGCTTCTCCACACGAAGTTGCACAAGTCTCGCCTCAGGCCCGCAAGTCCTCTGCTACAGTGAACCGTACGGATAAGGCGCTCTCCACCAAGCATTCTCGCCAGGTTCCCTCTCGTAATGCTACACGGAAGCCCAATTCTAAAAGCACCTCGAAACTCCTGCCTTCCTGCCGAGGTTGTTTCAAGCATCATGAACGTCGTGACTGTCGTTTTTTCAAAGCTACTTGTGAACGATGTAATAAACTTGGACACATTCAGACTGTCTGTCGAAGTTCGCTCCGCCCTGCTAAGACTACTGCAGCGCGCCGGAAGCATATACAGCCCCGCCAAGACATGGAAGTTGATCAGATCAATCTTATTCTTCCCACAAAGGATTCTCCCAAAATCATCATTCCTCTCTCATTCTCTGATCGATCTGTCGATTTTCAATTAGACACTGGATCACCTGTCTCTATTATTAACCTGACTATCTACCACGACTTAGGTTCACCTTCATGCTCTCCAGCTGACATCCAGCTCGTGACATTTAACAAGACGAAAATTGACATCAAAGGTCAAATTAAGCTTCAGGCTAGTTATAAAGGAATTCAGAAGGCCATTCCTCTTCTCGTAGTTAACAACTACACTGCATCAAACATTATGGGCATGGATCTATTTAACTTATTTGGTTTCCAGATACATGACAACATTAACGTCGTATCTACATTGCATCCTACTTCTGACGTTACCGCTCTCCTAGCGCAGTTTCCTGAAGTCTTCGACTCTCAGCTCGGAACAGCAAAAGACTATACAGCTCACATACAGCTGAAATCCGGAGCTAAGCCTCGCTTCCTCAAAGCACGTCCAGTACCCCTAGCACTTCAAGACCAGGTCACGAAAGAATTAGAAAGATGGATACAAACTGGAATTGTAGTACCAGTTACTTCTAGTCAATGGGCTACTCCACTCGTGGTAATCAAGAACCCTGATGGTAATGTTCGACTTTGTGGCGATTTTCGATCTACAGTCAACGCACAACTCGAAACCGATATCTTTCCTATTCCACGTCCAGAAGACTTATTCCGTCGTCTCTCTGGTGGACAATTCTTCTCTCGAGTTGATCTTAAAGAAGCATATCTCCAGCTACTTTTAGACGAAGAATCTAAGAAATTTCTCACACTTAACACTCCTCTAGGACTGCTCCAGCTCCAGCGGCTCCCATTCGGTATTTCATCCTCAGCGGCTATTTTTCAGCGCTATTTGGCTCAACTCACCGCCTCCATTCCCGGTTGTGCTAACTACCTGGATGATATTATTGTTACTGGAAAAGATCATCAGGAACATCTAACCAATCTCCGCCTTCTTCTCCAGAAATTGAAAGACAATGGCCTACGAGCGAATCTCGCTAAATGTACCTTCTTTCAGCCTCAAGTTCACTACCTCGGACATATACTTGATAAGAATGGAATTCGTCCTAGTATACAGAATGTCTCCGCGATAGTAAACATGCCAGCACCTCAGAACCTCAAGCAGCTTCAGTCCTTCATAGGCAAAGCGAACTATTATAATAAGTTCATTCCACGCTTCGCTACAGTGGCAGCTCCATTAAACGCTCTACGTAAAAAAGGAGTTAAGTTTCAGTGGACTCCGCAATGCCAACAGGCATGGAAAACAATCAACAACGCCTTAATTCAAGCTATACAACTCACTCATTTTCAGCCCGACAAGATCATCACGCTAGCTACTGACGCTTCAGACTATGGTGTCGGTGCAGTTCTCTCCCAGAAGGATCGTCATGGACAAGAACGCCCCATCGCCTTCGCTTCGAAAACACTTAATGACCATCAACGTCGATACTCACAGATAGAGAAAGAAGCTTTAGCCATCATCTTTGGTATTCGCCGTTTCAATGAATATCTTTATGGCAACCATTTCCTGATCATTACCGATCATAAGCCTCTCGTACACTTATTCCATCCTGGTAATAAGATCCCAGAGAATTCCCTCAGAAAGCTTCAAAGATGGTCCATGTTCCTTTCTGATTATTCCTATCAGATTGTATATCGAGCCACATCCCAGCATTGTAATGCTGATGCCCTCTCCCGCTTACCCGTTGGTCCTGATACTGCCTTCGATTCTCAAGAATCTGAATGTCTTCAGTTGGACATAGAACTTGAAGATACTGTATCCAGTTTTCCTATTGATGCTACCTGCATAGCTAAAGCTACGGATAAGGACAGTACACTTGCTACTGTACGTACTTACATCCGCAACGGTTGGCCTCTTCAGAGCACACTTCCTGCCCACCTGGCACCTTATCATCGTATGCAGCATCGTCTCACGACTCGTGCCGGAGTTGTACTACTAGAAGCAGGCACCATCTTCCGAGTGGTTATCCCACTTAGCCTACAGAAACAAGTTCTCGAGTTATTACACCAAAGCCATTGGGGTATCTCCAGAACAAAGCAACTCGCCCGTCAACACTGCTACTGGCCCGGTATTGATGCAGCCATCGAAAAGCTAATACGTCATTGTGAGCAATGTCAAACGAATCAGAACGCCCCGTCTTCTGATCTTGCTTCATGGCCTCCTGCTACTACTCCATGGGAACGAGTTCACATCGATTTCGCAGGTCCTTTCCTTAATTCCATGTGGTTAATAGTCATCGATTCACTGTCAAACTTTCCATATGTCGTGGATATGCATTCGACTACTACAACCGAAGCTACCATTCGTGCTCTCCAGAAAATCTTTACTACAGAAGGTTTACCACAAGTACTCATTTCGGACAACGGACCTCAATTTACAGCTACTGCTTTTCAGAACTTTTGTACACATAATGGCATTCGTCATATCCTAGCACCACCTTTTCACCCTCAATCTAATGGTGAAGCTGAACGCTTCGTACAAACATTTAAAAGAAGTATGAAGAAAGCTGTCTCTTCAGGCTTAACTAAAGACCAAGCCTTGCTCCAACTCTTAAACAACTACAGAACTCTACCCGGCGCTGATAATATCACTCCTGCACAGAAGCTCCATGGACGGCCTCACAGAACTTTACTTTCTCTGTTACAGCCTCTTCCGGCCCAGCATAAGACCTCACCAACGAAGTTCTCCCTCAACGACAAGGTCTACACCAGGACATTCAAATCCAACCCACTCTGGATACCTGGAGTCATCTGCAGATCTTTGGGTCATCGTCTCTACGAGATACAGACTACGGAGAAACGTATCTGCCGCCATCAAGATCAGATACGTCTGCGCTACCGCCCCTGTCCAGCTATTGATGCTATTGCTAAACCAGATAAATCTATTGCTGAACGCGCTTTAGATCATTTAATAACAATGGGTTCCTTTCAGGACGAGACAGCGCCACTCCGCCCAGTTCCAGCTCCGGACAATACAACAGCGACATCAGCAGCTCCGCCCCAGCATCGCAGTCGCCGCCAGCGCCGCCGCCGTTTCACGCCGTACCGGCGTATTTAGGAGGGGAGGGTGTTGTATGTCCGGCGCTCCCTTTCTCGCTCCGCCAGCCAGCTGCACGCGCGCCTGTGTATCATTCTGCTAGCTTCGACGCGCAGCCCTCAGTGCGCGTGCCTGACCATCGAGTGTACTATAAATAGGAGCTCCCTGCCTGCTCACTTGCCCACTTGCCCCGGTGTCCAGCTCCAGAATACACCCTACGTCGAGCACGGAGGCTACTCCTCTTGAAAATGTGCTTCGACCAGGTGGACTGAATTTCTGGCAGTACGAGGTTTCACCTCTGGTCACCGTTCCCTTACCTGTTTCCGCTGCCTATGTTCCGTAATTCTTTTACAAGCCATTTTCATTCCCTAATCTATGCAAGCTCCCTTAGTTTCGCTAGGTGGAATTTCTTCAATCAATTGAACTTGCTTTTTAGGAATTCAGGCACTTCAACAAACAAGGACTCTCATAAACATTTATGTTAGTGTGCCAGATAGTTCTCGACTATCAACGTGTCAATTCACCAAGACTATCTTTTCAAGATAGAAGTGTATATAAAGACTGCAAACCTGTACATATTGTATAAAGACAGACTTTTCTCAAGATTCAATATTCCTTTTTGCTTCAAAATAAATTTCAGTTATTTGTGTAAATATCATAAAGTGAAGCAAATAAAGTTGTGTATTGTAAACTTCAACCTTGGTTACAACAACAATAATAATAATAATAATAATAATAATAATAATAATAATAATGTCTGCCTCTCCAGGACACGGCCGCTTCCTTCCCTTCTTGCTTGTGTATCCCTTCCCATGCCCCACAAGACCCCTGTTCAGCACAACAGGTGAGGCCGCCTGGGCGAGATAATGGTCCTCCTCCCAGTTGTATCCCCGACCCAAAGCCTCACGCTCCAGGTTAGCGTGGTTAGCTACAACCACCGGAGGCTCGGATTCGAATCCCGGCTCTGCCAAGAAATTTGAAAAGTGGTACGAGGGCTGGAATGGGGTCCACTCATATTCGGAAGGTCAACTGAGTAGAGGAGGGTTCGATTCCCACCTCAGCCATCCTGGAAGTGTTTTTCCATGGTTTCCCAGTTCTCCTCCAGGCAAAATTCGAGGATGGTACCTAACTTCAGGCCACGCCCGCTTCCTTCCCCCTTCCTTGTCTATCTCTTCCAATATTCCCATCCCTCCCACAAGGTCTCTGTTCAGCATAGCAGGTGAGACCGCCTGGGCTAGGTACTGGTCCTCCTCCCTAGCTGTATTCCCAGACCCAAAGTCTCACGCTCCAGGACACTGCCTTTGAGGCGGAAGAGGTGGGATCCCTTGCCGAGTCCAAGGGAAAAACCAACCTTGGAGGGTAAACAGACTGATGATGATAATAATAATAATAATAATAATAATAATAATAATAATAATAATGTAAATGTGTAATGGGGTCCGACTCGTTGACTGAATAGTTAGCGTACTGGCCTTCGGTTCAGAAGGTCGCGGGTTCTATTCCCGGCCGGGTCGGGGATTCTACTCGCTTCTGATAATTCTTCTGGCTCGGGGACTGGGTGTCTGTGTCCGTGGCCAATACTCTCCTCTTCATATTCAGACAACATATCATACTACCATGGACCCCTTATGGGTGGGGGAGGTAGAATAACACCCACGGTATCCCCTTCCTGTCGTAAGAGGCGACTAAAAGGGGCCCCAGGGGCTCTTAACTTGGGAGTTTGGGTTGGCGACAACGGGACCCTTAGCTGAGTCCTGGCATTGCTTCCACTTGTGCCAGGCTTCTCACTTTCATCTATCCTATCCGACCTCCCTTTGACAACTCTTGTTCTTTTCCGACCCCGACGCTACTAAGTTTGCGAAGGCTAGGGAGTCTTTCATTTTCACGCCCTTCGTAGCCCTTGTCTTCCTTTAGCCGGTATCTTCATTTTTCGAAGTGTCTGATCCCTTCCATTTTTCCCTCTGATTAGTGTTATATAGAGGATGGTTGCCTAGTTGTACTTCCTCTTAATAATCACCACCACCACCAATCACCACAGAAACATGCAATAGTGCTTACATCCCTCCATATGGGGTTGGCGTCAGGAAGGCCATCCAGCCGTAAAAGGGCAAAATCAACATGTGAGACGCAGTTCGCACCCGCGACCCCACAAGTATGGGAAAAGCGTATTAAAAAAAGACTAAATAAGATACAACGTCCTTTGTTTCGAAAGAAATATGGTAAAAATACGTAGGAAATATTTTTCAATTAGTAATGACTAACAGAAATTGATTCGTTGGTGAATTTGTCAAAATCTCAAAAGCTTGTGTGTCCAGTTGAACTAAGTGATCCTTCAGTAAATCACCATGAATATGACTGTAAAATTGTTTAACTTATAGACTCTAAAATCTTTCAAGTTCCTACGGTCAATATTTACATGAAGAAAGCAAATTATCTTAGATATGTGCTATAGATTAAATTCTTATATGGACGTAATGTGTGCAACACCTTCTCTTGAACAGTTGGGTACTAGGAATGTGTCTAATTTCAGCCGACAGGGAATTCCACAGCCAGGGATGAATGAATCACTGTAACTACTAGTTTAATGGTTAGGGAAACTTAGCAGGGGGTTAGCTAATGACCTTGTTATGTGAGTATTTCTGGGGATAGGTACTGAAGGTCATCTCTCAAGTAAACCACTATGAAACGACACAGAGTGCAGATTTCGTCTCTCCCTTAAATATGGCCAACATAACTGTTTGAGGTAGGGGGGGAGGAGATATGGCAATGTTTCAATGTTTTGGAGATAAAGCGTACACATGCGCTATAATTTGGTACCGAATGTGCTGTTTAAACTGTTGTATATCACGTCTCCGTAGTCGAAAATCGGTAGAATTAGACTTTGTATAAGTAATTTCTTTGTTTGAAGTGGGAGAAGATCTTCCAGCCTTTTAAATGAGTGTAGCGTGTAGAAATTTCACGGGCATATATATGTATTTTGCATGTTCAGACCAAGTTAGATTTTTGGCGATGATTAGACCAATATTCTTCACGGAATCTTTCAGACCGATTTCTGTTCCCTGGAAAACGATGGGAGGAATGTTTTCTCTCTCCAATTTATTTTGGTTATTTTTGGTTCCTACTATGATGGTTAGTGATTTTTTGGGGCGGTTAACTTTAAGGGAATTATTAACAGTCCAGTCTTGAATTCTGTTTGTATGTCTGCATGTCTTGTAATGTGAGCATGACAAGAGACGCGTGTCGTCGACTACCCCAAGGTACTTTCCAGGAGTGTTTTTTATTCGACGCTTTATCGTATCGTAGTCCGAATTACAGTCCGGAGAAAAGAACGTTGTAAGCATATTAATGTGCGGTTGTTATTTGAAACACATACCAAAATGTACATCCGTGGCTCAGGCGGCAGCGTGACGGCCTCTCACCGCTGCGTTCTGTGGTTCAAATCTCGGTCACTCCATGCGAGATTTGTGCTGGACAAAGTGGAGGCGGGACAGGTTTTTCTCCGGGTACTCCGGTTTTCTCTGTCATCTTTCATTCCAACAACAGTCTCCACTATCATTTCATTTCATCTGTCAGTCATTAATCATTGCCCCAGAGGAGTGCGGCAGGCCTCGGCAGCCGGCACAATTCCCATCCTTGCCGCAAGGATACATTTAGTTCCTCCCTGACCCGGTCACTGACTGGAAAACAGGTTGCAGGTTTTTTCACTATTCCCAAAAAGGACTGGAGAATGTTTACGAAGATATCGCCGCTATAAGCACAAAAAACGTACTCCTTGCCTTCGTGGAAACAGCAGCGCTACAGACGGTGAACAGCTACGCCCTGCCTGTTAACAAGTGATTCAGCAAGTCGTTATACTACAGGGGTAATTTCTATTCGACCTGGTGTAAAACTTATTCATAATTCTGACAATAGTAATATGGAAGTTCTACCGAAACAAGGCAAAGTCCGATATTTGCAACTAGCTGTCGTACCCGTTGTTACCTTTGTTCACTGCACGAGTTATGCGATCTAGCGGAGATGAGTGGCAGCAGACGACATAAAGTCGCGGCCAACTAGATCTACGCTGCGCTTCAGCTCGTTAGAGTGACGTCTCAAGTCGGTCGTGTATAAAGCACACGCCTCAAGTAACATCACAGGACATCACAATACATTTAGTTTTCTTTCGGCTCAGTGATATTAAAACATTCGAGACCTAGGCTTCAAGTCCTTTTCTAAAATGGCAACTGAACAATATTGCCGTATCAGCGATGCTTACTGGTGATGGAATTTGCGATTAAAACGTAAAATTTTATATATCAAGAGATAAACGATTGAAAAATACATGTTCTATAATTATTGTTAGGTACACTGTTTAGATAGAATTAGTATTCCCAGAGATATTCGGAAGTTGTAAAATAAAACAAAATAATCGCGAACATATCCATGATTATTATTATTATTCGTAAGGTAAAATTACATTAAACATAGTCAGGAAATTATTTTTCACACAATTCTTATCACTTACGATTTTTTGAGGAAAGCTTTGAAATTCCTTGTTTTGGTCCCCTTCATATTGCTACGCCACTGTATATGAAGCAAATAATAAACACACCGGGCGAGTTGGCCGTGCGGTTAGAGACACGCAGCTGTGAGCTTGCATCCGGGAGATAGTGGGTTTGAACCCCACTGTCGGCAGCCCTGAAGATGGTTTCCCGTGGGTTCCCATTTTCACACCAGGCAAACGCTGGGGCTGTACCTTAATTAAGGCCACGGTGGCTTCTTTCCCCACTCCTAGCCCTTTCTTATCCCATCGTCGCCATAAGACCTATCCGTGTTGGTGCGACGTAAAGCAAAAAACAGCCTAGAACTCACTACAGAGTTTTACAGGAAATTCTTTCAAGACATTTTCCCGAGATGTTCAGACAGGCAGACACTGAACTGAACCTATTTTTGAGTTTTGTATACGCAGTCCGAGATAGATACGACGTATGAAGCCAAAATTTGAAGTGTAGAGACAACAATTATAATTTTATTTATATAGATATTTATATGTTTTACTAACAATTAAATAAATAAACAAAGAAAGAAAAAAAGAAAGGAAAAAAGAAAAGAAAGGAAAAAAGAAAAGAAAGAAAAAAAGAAAGAAAGAAAGAAAGAAAGAAAGAAATTTAGTACAAACATAAAAAAGCACTTCAACATTTTTGACGACAGATATTGGTCGATTAGAGAAAGTAAACAAAATTCAAATACCTGGGAGAAATAATTCACAAAAATGGTTTAGAAAAATCTGCTGTAGGGAAAAAGGTTACACAAGATGGAAAGAACGTAGCGTATGGCATTACTAATAATTTTTATAACAAGAAATGCCTATCTAAACATCCTAAAATAAGTCACTACAATACAGTGGTGAAACCAGAATGTCTTTTACGCACGTGAAATGTCAGTTTTGAATTATAGTTTGGATAAACTGGGAAGTAGCCTACTAGAAAGAAAAATGAGAAAAATCTTAGGTCCAATTAAAGCACAAAAATGGAAATTAATAAGGAATTATACCAGAACATATAAAATATATAACAGAAACAATTTTAAAGGAGATTATTTTTGGACGTATCTGTAGAATGGATGGTAAGAGATTGATAAAACAAATATTCATGCACCTTTGCGAGAAATAGTCAACAACGAGCTGGATACAGCAGGTCAAGAAAGTCGATTTAGAAAGAAATAAGAGAGGAGGGCATTTTAGAAAAAGATTTAAAAAATAAAGTTCTACAATGGAAGGATTCGCAGGAAGAATAAAAGGGAAAACAGGTCCAAAGTGGTCTGAAAAAAGAAGAATAAAACATAGTGAAATGATGAAGGAATAGTGGAAAGAACGGAAGAGGAAACGAAGGAAGAATTGAAAAGGACATTATATGGTCCCTAGCAGGCCTCATCGTAATAAATACATACATACATACATACATACATACATACATACATACATACATACATACATACATACATACATAAATAAATAAATACGTATACCTAATTTCTCACTATAGGCTACATTCTCTTTATCAGCTAGTTAACTGATCAATTCTTCACCAATTGGTGCGCTCACATAGTTTCCCCTTCACTACTAGTGCCGGGCTGAGTGGCTCAGAGAGTAGAAATCCGGCCTTCTGAGCCCAAGTTCCCAGCTAAAACCGGTGGTATTCGAGGGTGTTTAAATACGCCAGTAGGCCTAATTTTTTGTTGCTAGTTGTTTTACGTCGCACCGACACAGATAGGTCTTATGGCGACGATGGGACAGGGAAGGGCTGGGAATGGGAAGGAAGCGGCCGTGGCCTTAAGGTATAGCCCCAGCATTTGCCTGGTGTGAAAATGGGAAACCACGGAAAACCATATTTGGGGCTGCCGACAGTGGGGCTCGAACTTACTATCTCCCGAATACTGGATACTGGCCGCACTTAAGCGACTGCAGCTATCGAGCTCGGTAGTAGGCCTAATTAGTGGAAAATAATAATAATAATAATAATAATAATAATAATAATAATAATAATAATAATCTGAACAATCAGAACCCCTACAATTTATGCAACTCAACTACATAACTGTATAGCGGCTAGATAATACTTGCGCCTTGTTTAAATACATTTTTGTATTCTAACCTGTAGTACCTAACAATCTTTCCTTAGAGATAATATACAGTGTTCAAGAAACTCTGGTAATTTCGCAGTAGTACTCAGAAACTCTGCAAGAAATCATTGTTATTTTACTAGTTTAATGTAACGTATGCTGTTGTTACATAAAGGCATGAAATACATTTTCATACCCGAAAACTATATTTATTGATTTTGTATTGATTAATTATTAATGAATTAACTGATCACGATATTAATTAAACCAATTTATTAGTTCCGAAATGTATTAAAGAAATGAAATGCAAAGTAGAACAAAGTTACATGAAACATAGAAATTTGTCCCGCTGAAAGTTGACAAAAGGTATGAATGAATTGATGAATTAATTGACTGCTATCTTATGTCAATTTGTTCATCTGAATCGGCCTCTGAGGTATAAACGACATATGAAAGCGAAGTATGACTTCAGTCCTTGAAATGTCTCACGAAAGAAAAAATTACACACACTCTCTCTCTCTTCAGACACTTGTAAATCCTTATCACTCTGACCCCTCTCCATATTTGTCCCTTAGATTGGACATATGTAGATCCCAGATTTTTATGCAGTAATAGGTCAGAATGCAAACTATTTGGTTATTAGGATATGTCTACTAGATCGCTCTTTCGTAATGTAGTTTTTTGTTTTGTTTTGTTTTTGCTAGTGGCTTTACGTCGCACTGACACAGATAGGTCTTATGGCGACAATGGGGTAGGAAAGGCCTAGCAGTTGGAAGGAAGCGACCGTGGCCATAATTAAGTTACAGCCCCAGCATTTGCCTGGTGTGTAAATGGGATATCACGGAACATCATCTTCAGGGCTGCCGACAGTGGGATTCGAACCCACTATCTCCCGGATGCAAGCTCACAGCCGCGCGACTCTAACCGCACGGCCAACTCACCCGGTCTGTCTCTTCTTCTGGTCAAATTTGGCAAAATCGTTCTCCTCTCATGAATTTGATTCACTATCTCTTCTGTAACACCACATTTCAAAAGCTTCTATTCTCTTTCTTTCTCAGCTAGTTATCGTCCATGTTTCACTTCCACACAATGCCACGCTCCCGACGAAGGTCTTAAAAATATCTTTCTACTTTCTATATCAATGTTCGAAGTGAGCAAATTTCTTTTCTTAAGAAAAGCCTTCTTTGCTTGTGATAGTCTGCATTTTATATCCCCCTTACTTATACCATCGTTAGTTATTTTACCACCGAAGTAACAATTGTCATTTACTTCCTTTAAGACGGAGCCTCCGTGGCTCAGGCGGCAGCGCGCCGGCCTCTCACCACTGGGTTCCGTGGTTCAAATCCCGGTCACTCCATGTGAGATTTGTGTTGGACAAAGCGGAGGCGGGACAGATTTTTCTCCAGGTACTCCGGATTTCCCTGTCATATTTCATTCCAGCAACCCTCTCCAGTATCATTTCATCTGTCATTCATCAATCATTGCCCCAGAGGAGTGCTTCAATGCGTTGTTTTATTTAAGCACCACCACAAGCGCTAATGTGAGTCAATGCGTTGTTTCATTTATGCACCAGTACGAGAGCTAATGTGAGTCAATGCAGAGTTTCACTTAAGCACCAGTACGAGAGCTAATGTGAGTCAATGCGTTGTTTCATTTAAGCACCACTACGAGCGCTAATGTGAGTCAATGCGTTGTTTCATTTAAGCACCACTACGAGCGCTAATGTGAGTCAATGCGTTGTTTCATTTAAGCACCAGTACGAGAGCTAATGTAGTCAATGCGTTGTTTCATTTAAGCACCAGTACGAGAGCTAATGTAGTCAATGCGTTGTTTCATTTAAGCCCTTATGACTACAATCGGTGTGGACTTAAAAAAATCAAAAACCGCCCAAGAGTATTGAACCAAGAACTTCTTCCCAGAGCACCAATGAAATCCTTGATTGATTGATTGATGCTTGTTGTTCAAAGGGGCCTAACATCTAGGTCATCGGCCCGTAATGATACGAAACGAGACGACATGAAACGACAAATTAAAAACCCAAAATCCTCCAATGACCACAATTCAAAACGTGAGGACGAAGAATGAATTGATGGATGGATATGAATTTAAAACGATCAGTGGAAGCGACCCATAGTGCCACACATGCACAGAAGCTGGCGTAGAACAATAGGATTACTGACCAGGGGACTGCTTCTATAGCACGATACTGAAACTATGATGCTTATATTCGAAAGGAGTCCAAAATCCAAGTTATTGGCTCCTCGTAATGGTACTTATCGCTAGAAAAATACAACCATGGCATTTGTCATGTTGCGGTACTAATCAAGAGTAGCGTACACTCGCGGGTATTCCACACATTATGGTACTACTCACAGGTAATGAAATTCGCACAGGTATTACAGACCTAACGTGTTTCGCACATTGCGGCGCCCTTGACAGGCAACGCAAACCTATGGTGTTCATCACCTAAGTATACTAACCACAGCGACTCGTACTATCCCGTGGTGTTCCTCATATAGGCAAGCCAGAACCATGGGTTCCTTCATCCCATGGTGTCACTCGTTACTAATCACAGGTACTGTAAAAGCCGTCGAGCCCTCGTTTGCTGCTAATCACAAACCTATTTGGTACCCAACATAGTGGTGCTACGTGCAAGTAAAAGCGACCCACGCTGTTCCCCGCGTGGTGGTACTAATCACAAGTAGTTTCATTGTTATAATTTGATCATCCCTTTGTCGCCCCTTTCAGTCGTCTCTTACGACAGGCAGAGGATACCGTGGGTGTATTCTTCATCTGCGTCCCCCATCCATAGGGGGTAATGAAATCCTTTCTCGATGACAGAAGTACGGGTGAAGGGTGGAAAAATTGGCAACTCCTCCTCTGTAAGCTGAACGATATGCAAGCGATAAGCGGTGGAAGGGATCAACATCTATAGAGGCAGAGAGGGATTTCCGGAGACAGATCAGGTCAGTTTGTTTGGCTATTGTCTCAATGGAAATGAACCTTGTTGGATGGAAGAAAGGAATGGCAGTCAATTAGCTTTCCTGCGCGGCGCTGTACTCTGTAGCTTACTCATGTTCTCCGCTGTTCTGGGATGCCAAGCAGGTAGATTATACGTCAGAATAGGCCATGCAAAGGTATGCTGGCTGACCATATAGCTCTTCGACTGAAGCCCTTTCAAATTATCTACAGGAACCCCAGAGTTTTCGTCTTGTGAAGGTTAAAGACAGAATAGGGTTTTACATAATAAATACAGCTTGATATTTTAGACTCTCTCTTTCCTTCGTATCTCCTCTCAACCATAAGAATTTAACACAGTGAAATTATATGCTACTTCGTAGAAGCAAAATCCTTGGACGGGAATACGTTTTACTCTCAACTCGACCCTTATTTTTCTTCGAGTAATCATCCATTCCTGCTTTTTTCCTCATTTCGACAATCGCCTTCGTAATCAACCATGTTTTTTACTGCTTTTAAAAACAATCACGACGACCACCAACAATCTTATTTATTTGTGCGCACCATCTTTGGTCAATAAAAAAAGCAAAGCAAAGTCATCTCCATACAGGCCATGAAGGCCCTTGGAGGGGTGGAAGGTAAACGCTTACACTATCCGTAATTTCGGCACTTGTTGGGGTAGAATAGTTAGCTCTACGTCCGGCCGCCTTTGCCCCCAGGAATTAGCCTGGTACTCATTTTTGGTGTAGGCTGAGTGAACCTCAGGGCCATTTGCACCTCCGGAAGTGGAAATATTGTTTCTTAAATTTTACGACTTCCTGACGGGGAATCGAACCCACGTCCTTCCGGGTGTCTTTGGTCAATAGACAAAGTTAAATCATAACAAGAGTGTATGTGTTGCTGTGGACACAGGCAAGGCAACAAAGCGATGGCTCTTCCCACCATTGTGCTTCCTCCCTAGGAATATATTTATTAAACAGAGAATGTTAAGCGGTTATTTTAATAACTCAGGGGCAAAAACATGTCTCATTCATTTTATTTCGTAATAAAATATAAAGTACATTATAATATTCCTTAATCACAAGGAATTATAGGTGTCTCAGAGGGGGTGTATTCACTTATTATTATTATTATTATTATTATTATTATTATTATTATTTGCTATTGGCTTTACGTCGCACCGACACAGATAGGTCTTATGGCGACGATGGGGCAGGAAAGGGCTAGGACTGGGAAGGAAGCGGCCGTGGCCTTAATTAAGGTACAGCCCCAGCATTTGCCTGGTGTGAAAATAGGAAACCACGGAAAAACATCTTCAGGGCTGCCGACAGTGGGGTTCGAACCCACTATCTCCCGAATACTGGATACTGGCCGCAATTACGCGTCTGCAGCTATCGAGCTCGGTGTGTTGACTTCTTGTAGGTCCATAAAAGCAATACTGTTCTGTTAACATGGAATGACCTCTACACGAGGAGCACTCTGTTAATTATTACCCATCAAGTGACACAAACCGTTCGTGATTTTGGCCGTTATTTTGCTTGCACAGCCAAAGGTACGTAATAATATTTGCGAAAAAGCATGCAGTTTTACATGATTTAAAATATTTAACCACAATATACACTAACCTGGTTGGTATATAGGACATTATCGTGAAAAATCCGTTCAGGCAATTCCTCTGCTTGTGCTTTTAATTACTTTAAGGTAAGTTTTCAACTCGCCCACAAGTTTTCTGATATAAATGAGTTTTGGCGTTGAGCCATGCGCTGCTGGCTGGTTAATAAGAAGAAATATATTGGCAAGGAGGCAGGTGGCAATACATATTCTCTCTTGTATATATTTAGAAAAATAAAAGTGTTACGGTTTCCCTGGTGATGCAAAAATGCGCAAGAGGCCCCAAATATACGGTTACTCAATAACTACAGTGAATTGTTAACGATTTGTTTGGTATTGCATACATGAGTAATGGTCTCAATTAATAATAAGGGCGTGATCAGCGCAGTGTCTCAACTGCTAGCTTTACACCCGGGGGGCTGAGGTTCGAATCTTGGATGAACCACAGTTGAGTTTTCCGCGTGGCATCAGAAAGGATGTGTTCAGAGACTCCCCAAAACACTTGGAATAAGCTGAAGAGAGTTTAAGAAAAACAAATTTATTGATTATTATAGTTTTAAGCGGTCTAACTTCTAGGTCATCGGCCCCTGTTAGTTATTAAGGTGTATACGATGATGATGATGATGATGATGATGCTTGTTTAAAGGGGCTAACATGTCAGTCATCGGCCCCTAATGGTACGAAAGGAGACGAAATGTAAGGAAAATTAAAAATCCATAATCCTCCACTGACCAGAATTCAAAATGTGATGAAGAATGAATGGATGGATAGATATCAAGTTAAAACAACCAGTGGATCCGATCCGCAATGCCCCACATTCCCAGAAACTAGCGTTAAACAATAGTATTACTGACCAAGGGACTGCTTCTAAAGCACAATACTGAATAGATGATGCTTGTAGTCGAAACGGGTCCAAAATCCAGGTCATCGGCCCGTCATAATGGTACTATCTGTAGGAAAGTAGAACCATGGCATTTGTCGTGTTGCGGTACTAATCAAAGGTAGCGTAGACTCGCGTTATTCCACACATTATGGTACTACTCGCAGATAATGTGATACGCACATGTAACACAGACTTACGGTGTTTCGCACATTGTGTCGCTATTTACAGGCAACGCAAACCTATGGTGTTCTTCACAGAAGTGGACTAACCACAGGGACTCTCACTATCCCGTAGTGTTCCTCACATACTGGATACTAATCATTGGCAAGGCAGAACCATGGTGTCGCTCATATAGTGGTACTGATCACAGGTACTGTAAAATGCATCCTGAGCACACACTGTCGCTAGTAATCACAAACCTACTGTGTACCTAAAAGACTGGTACTACGCGCAAGTAAAAGCGACTCATGGTGTTCCCTACGTGGTGGGATTAATTACAAGTAGTATCATGGTTCTAATTTGATCGTCACTTGGTCGCCCCTTACGATAGACAGGGGTACCGTGGGTGTATTCTTCGTCTGCGTCCCCCATCCACAGGGGGCTGTGTGTTTGGTCCGCGAGATGTATTTTATTTCCCTCAAGTCCGCCGGCAAGCCGGTTAGGACCCGGCTATCCGCCACCTGGGACGCGCCACGTGGGAGTATCACCTCTCTCCCAGCTACGTCAGCGTAGTAGATTCGTGGTAAGGTGTATTCTTTGGTGTCCGGACATTTCGTACCACGGACATTCCGTACCACTTGATTTTTGAGGACATTTCGTACCACCTAGGTCGTTATCTACCTGCCAACGGTTTTCCCGTAATCTCCAAATATTTCCGCCCGGACAATCCGTACCACTTGATGTCTAATTGGAATTCCATTTCCACACCAACGGGCATAATGAGCTTGTCAGGCACACTTAAGAAATCAGAAACAAAACTAATTTACAACATTTGCTGAAGAAAACATCTATATAATTTTAATAATTGCCTTTTCAACTATACTTATCAGTCATGTTTACGTAAATATTATTATAAGAAAGTCGATTTTTTAAAGAAATCCTCAACAAAACACTACATAGAAATATACATCCAGGAGCGCGCGGCTGTGAACTTGCATCCGGGAGATAGTGGCTTCCAATCCCTCTGTCGGCAGCCCTGAAGATGGTTTTGCATGGTTTCCCATTTTCACACCAGGCAAATGCTGGGGCTGTACCTTAATTAAGGCCACGGCCGCTTCCTTCCAACTCCTAGGCCTTTACTCTCCCATCGTCGCCATAAGACCTATCTGTGTCGGTGCGACATAAAGCCACTAGCAAAGAAATATAGTCTACATCGTGTTCGGGCGCAATGTGCCTGGTGAGCATAAGGATGGATAATATTACTATTATTGTGAATATTTATAAACTACTGCATTGTTTCAGTATCAAGTAAGTAAAATAAAATATTCTGATGAACTGGCCGATATGGGCTTGAAGGTCACGCGGAAACAGGACATTACTGTAAGGTGGAAGTAGTTAGGTCCCCGCGAATGACGAATACGAGATAAGAATTAACACGTGTGCCTATCAGATCATTTGCTCCCGACGGAAGGTTAGCATCAGTAGTGGTCATACAGTGCGGAGGCTTCTGCGGCACTAGTGGACAATGGACATACAAATGAATATTTTCATTAGGATACCGTTTTTACTTCGAAATACTTCTCACTCTCTCAAGTGGTACGAAATGTCCTCTCCTAAATATTTTAAAGTCATTACCTGACACTTCGCAGGTAATCAGCCGGTCAAGTGGTACGAAATGTCCGTGGTACGAAATGTCCTAGAACCGTATTCTTTATAAAGCGAGTTCCCTTCATCCGGAACATTCCAGCAGTTGCATCTTCCTCGTTTAAACCGAATGTTTGTCTACTACTACAGGGTGGATGAAATAAAACTGGCCCGGAAAATATTTATAAGACGTGGATCTGACCCTTGATAATGAACAGGAGAACTGTCCATCACAGCGAATGCTGAAAACCGTGATTCCGATGTCGGTTGCTGTCACATATCTGCGACCTCGAACACCAGCAAACATTGCTCGAGTGAAGGATAGCCTGTAACTACGCCCGACGAAATCTGAACGCCGTTTATCTGTGCAAGTGGGATGCAAGAGTGGTGATGGTGATTGTTTTAAGAAGAAGTACAACTAGGTAATTACTATAATCATTCTCTATATAGTATTAATCAGAGAAAAGGTGGAAGCGATCCGACGCTTCGAAAAATGAAGGTATCGACCAAAGAAGGACAATGGCCACGAAGGGCACGAAAAATGAAAGACTCCCTAGGCCACGACACCTAAAACCCTCGGGGTCGGAAAGGAACAAGACTTGACCAAGGGAGGTCTGATACGGTAGATGAAAGTGAGGAGCCTGGCACAAGTAAGTGAAAGCAATGTCAGGACTCATCTAAGGGCCCTGTGGTCGCCAACCCAAGCTCCCAAGTTAAGAGCCCCTTTTAGTCGTCTCTTAGGGCAGGAAGGGGATACCGCGGGTGTTATTCTACCGCCCTCACTCATAAGGAGGCCATGGGATTTAAGAGATCGTCGTGTCGGAACACTATCAAAAAGGACCTGCATCTTGAAAATTTACTGTTGTGCAGACGTGTTGAGTTCTGCCGGTGGTTTCTGAGTGAAGTGGAGTGAGGACTTTGGGATCCTCAGATTCTCATTTCTTCAGACGAGGCTTGGCTCAGGCTGCCAGGGTATGTGAACTCATAGAACATGTGCCATTATGCATCAGTACGTCGAAAAACAGTTGCATAATCTGAAGACTGGCGTTTGGTCCGAAATGTCTGGTACCCGCATCGTAACACGACTCTTTCTCCAAACTGTTAATGCTAACCGGTATGTCTAGACACTGATCCATATTTGGATTAACTCAGACAATGAACGACTGTTTTGATATTTTCAGCAAGACGGAGCAACAAGTGTACTCCAGTAATCCTGCAGCTATTGGTACGCGTGTCTCACACTTTCATAAATCTAGCACAGCGCTGCATCGACCTAAACGGTGGCCATTTCCAGCACCTTCTGTGATGTTCATCAACAAGGGCCAATCCTGCGTCAGTCCAATTGTAAATTATTTCAGGACCAGCGTTATTTTGACCTCCCGGTACTACTACGGTTCTAGGACATTTCGTACCAAATGACGGGCTGATTACCTGCGAAGTGTCAGCTGATGACTTTAAAATATTTAGGAGAGGACATTCCGTACCACTTGAAAGAATGGGAAGTAGTGCGAAGTAAAAACGATATCCTAATTAATGTGTTCACTTGTGTGTCCATTGTCCATTAGTGGCGCGCAAGCCTCCGCACGGTGTGACCACTACTGATGTTAACCTTCCGTCGGGCGCAAGTGATCGGACTGGCACATGTGTTAATTCTTTCTCGTATTCGTCATTCGCCGGGGACCTAGCTACTTCCACCTTTCAGTAGTTTTCTGTTTCCGCGTGACCTTCAAGCCCATATCGGCGAGTTCATCAGAATCTTTTATTTTACTTACTTGATAATGAAATAATAATTTCTAATTTCTTTGCAATCATTTAAGAAAAGGCTAGGAAAACAACAGATAGGGAATCTGCCACCTTGGCGACTGCCCTAAATGCAGATCAGTAGTGATTTATTGATAGTGATAGTAACTGATGAAATAGTAGTAACACCATCCATCCTTGATGCTCATCAGGCACATTGCGCCCTAACACGATGTATATTTCTATTGTACTTTGTTTCAGGATTTATACTTAAAAAAATCGACTTTCTTATGATAATATTTACGTAAACGTAAGTAATAAATACAGTTTAAAGGGCAATTATTAAAATAAAAGTTTTCTTCAGAAAATATTGTAAATTATTTTTGTTTCTGATGTCTGAAGTGTGTGTCAGACTCATTACGCCCGCAGGCGTGGAAAATGGAGTTCCAATTTGACGTCAAGTGGTACAGATTGTCCTGGCTTAAATATCTTGGGGTTACGGGAAAATAGTTCGTTGGTAGATAACGGCCTAGGTGGTACGAAATGTCCGGATACTACTCCTACAACCCCGGGGCCAACTGAACCGTGCAGTTGACTTACTCGACAAAGTTTATCTCCCAAGCGGCTCAAATCTTCCCACAGGCGATCACAGGGCCGTAGGTGAGTAAAACAATTTCTCCGTCCACTAGCGCCAGTAATTTTCCCTGGCCTAAATCCCTTCGTCACTTAGTACTTTTATAGGATACCAACAGTATGTATGTAAGTATACACCGTAATCCTCTATCCTGATGCAGGGTCGAGGATGAGGCAAGGTGAAATTATTTACATTTTTACGGCCGGATGCCCTATCTGACGCCTACTTCAGTCGAGGAGCTAGATGAATGATGATAGATGACATTAGGTAAGGAAGTGGAAAGAATCTTGTGTCCTATGAATAAGAACTGTCCCGGGATTAGCCTAGAAGTGAAAATCGGAAACCACAGAAAAACCATTCTCGGGGCAGCCGAGAGTGGGGTTCGAACCCATTCACCTCTCGAATAATAATATAGACTCCATAGCCGTAGCACGGCTAACTCACGCAGCCACCACGCTCGGTGGTAGTATTATTTCTTCTTCAGCTTTTCCCACATCTGTGGGGTCGCGGGTGCGCATTGTTTTACGACCGGATACCCTTCCTGACGCCAACCGTTTATAGAGGGATGTAATCACTATTGCGTGTTGCTGTGGTGGTTGGTAGTGTAGTGTGTTGTCTGAATATGAAGAAGTGTGTGTTGAAAAAACGCCTAGTCCCCGAGCCAGAAGAATTAATGAGACGCGATTAAAATCCCCGACCCGGCCGGGAATCGAACCCGGGCCCCTCTGGACCGAAAGCCTCAACGCTGACCAGCCAAGGAGTCGGACGGGGCCAGTATTTGTTACACGAGGTAGGCTAAAAAAAACCTAAGTAAATATATGTTCTCGTCCCGAACTTTGCACGTACATATTAACATTATACCAGCCCTCCAGCCAATCTTAAATTTCTGTCAGTACCGGGAATCGAACCCGGGTTTTCGAGCACAGCACTGCTAATCGTTAAACTAAACTACAGAAGTGAACCTCTTATTCTCGAGATGATGCAGCTCTTTTCAGGCACACCCCTAATGGAGATGAACTGTAAGTTATACGAGGTACACAAAGTCTTGTTTGGTATCTTGCATTGCCCTTTCATGTCCACAACTCTCATTCTCAACAGGGCGAGGGAGAAGAGGGGGATCTGAATTATTAGTTTTTACTACGGCTGATATTACACCATTAAATAAATTTGTCAAAGATATTTTGTAAAATATTTTGTGCAAAGTTAACTTTTATAAACGTGGTGTGTTTCGCGCTGTCAGTGGAGAGATGGCATGGAATGACATAAGTAGACGAATAAGTCTGAGTGCTGTCTTTAAAAGTAGGAAAGATCACAATATGAAGATGAAGTTGTAATTCAAGAGGACAAATTGAGACAAATATTCGTTTATAGGAAGGGGAGCTAGGGATTGGAATAACTTACCAAGGGAGATGTTCAATAAATTTCTAATTTCTTTGCAATCATTTAAGAAAAGGCTAGGAAAACAACAGATAGGGAATCTGTCACCTTGGCGACTGCCCTAAATGCAGATCAGTAGTGATTTTTTGATGGTGATAGTAACTGAAGAACTCTATTGTTGGCCCTTAAATTGACTTAGCGAGATCTCTTACTGCTCTGTCACACGTGATGCGGTGTTAAGTAGCGATCAGTGTAGTTTGGTTATTTCTGTTTAAATTCGGTGCTCTACATTGTGTATGTATCTGTGTCAGGAGTGACACATTACAATGATACTCTTTGTTCTGTTCGACCTTGAGTATTTATCCAGCAAACTGTGTTTTTGAGTGTAGGCGTGTCTGATACGTTACCGAGGCGCGTCGAGTACAGCATGCAGAGGCAGAGGTCGTTGTGTCACAACTCTGATTTCCAGATACATACATACGTGCTCTTACTATTTCTTGATGGATGCAGTATTTTTGGATCTGTCTTTTGGGGACAGGAGACAGTGTTGCCAACACCTGATGGCGAAAAGTAGCTAAAACTGATCGTCAAAATGACCAGAAAAGGAGTAGCTTGCAAATAGTCGCGATAATCTTAAGACCGTGTCCGTGCACACACACACACACACAAACGCGCGCGCGCAAGGTAATTCAATTTTTTGAAATCAGATCCATGGATTTTAATCTGCGTCTGATTAATTCTTCTGGCTCGGGAACTCCTCTTAACACACACAAACCACACCACACTATCACCTATCACAGAAACACGGAATAATGAATACATCCCTCCACACAGAGTTGGTAACCGGCCGTAAAACAGTCCGGACCCATGACCCCTCCATGGTGTGGTACAAATTCAAGTAATTAATAGACTACAAGTTCATACAAATTTTGATTGAGCCTCAATCTTTTCGTATGCCTGTTTAAGTAGCATAAACCAGGAGTGTTAATTCCCAAATGTCCTCAGTTTATTTATAAGGTCTCTTTGCAGTCGTTTACAATCCTGAAACTCGTTTATTACTCTATACAGTAATGTAATTTGCAAAACGCCCATCAGTAATTCCAGTTCTTTACCCATATTATTTACATATGTAAGAAAACAAAGGTCCAATAACACTGCCTTGCGGAACCCTCATCTTAATCACTACAAGAACAGATAACACTTCACCTACTCTAATTCTCTGAGTTCTATTTCCTAAAAATGTAGCTACCCTTTCCAGCAATCTTTTGTCTAGTTCTATAGTCCTCATTTTTGTCAGTTATCTCCCACGGTCTACCCTATCAAAAGTCTCTGACAGGTCAATAGCGATACAGCCTATTTGACCTCCTGAATCTAAAATATCTGCTATACCTTGCTGGAATCCTACACGTTCAGCCTCACTAGAATAAAGTTTCCTAAACCCGAACTGCCTTCCATGAAACCAGTTAGTACTTTCGCAAACGTGTCTAATATAAACAGAAAGCATGCTTCCTCAGAGCAACAAACAACATTATTAGTACGTTTACATGGGGATTGAAATCGATTTGAGTACACTTACCGTATTGAATACGATTCCCGTTTACATGTAGTAGGCTACTTGAGTATCGTATTGAATCCGCCAGGCAATATCGACGTATACGAACGATGCAGAATTGTAGTAAAATCGATATCGCCTCTTAGAATTTAAAAACGTCAAATGCAGTAGAAACCGAAGAGGTAACTTTCAGTTTTGAAAGTATGCGTGATATTCCAAATATACATAATTGGTGCAATAGATGGAACGAACATTCCAATTTTAGCCCCAACAGAAGGATATCGTGATTTTGTTAATCTCAAGGGCTGCCCGTCTTATACTATGACTGCAGTTGCTGATCATTTATACAGGCTTTTTTTTTTTTACTGGCTTATTATATTTGTTATTTCGACAGAACTGTGATTTCGTCAGAACAAACATGGAGTGTATGCGTAGTCGTTTTCAATGCTATCTCAGTACGATCCGCGTTTACATGGAACTCAGTTCGAACCGAGTACGATACGATCCCAGATTTTACCGTATCGACCTTCAGACTCAGTCCGAACTGAGTCCCCGTTTGCATGGCGTTTACAATACGGGAAGTGTACTCAGATCGATCTGAATCCTGCATGTAAACGTAGTCAAGCTGACTAGTCTGTATTATCCGCCTTATGTTTATCACCCTTTCCACTGTACACTGGGGCTACTATTGCAACTCTCCATTCATTTGATATAGCTCCCTCAACGAAACAGTAATCAAATCAGTATTTCAGATATGGCGCTATATCCCAATCCATTGCCTGTAATATATCCCAAAATGTTATCAATCCTAGCTGCTTTTCGACCGTCAACAGTCAAAATAGGCATTTTCAGGCACTAAAAATGCCTTTCATTCGTCATAATTTGTTCTAAAACGGATCTTTAACTAAAATCTGCATGTTTAGATGTTTACAGGAAGAAATGAGAATCTTAGGAAATATCCTCAGCTTGTTGTTGTTGTTGTTGTTGTTGTTTTTATTTGTCCAACCTTTGTCCCGTTTCCCTACGGGGTCGGGTGTGAGGTGAGATGAATCTGTCGTGGCGCGTTTTTTAATGACCGGATGCCCTTCCTGACGTCAATCTCATCAGAGGAGTTAATGAGATGAAATGAATGACGTGATATATGATAGTAGGGAGAGGGTAAAACCCGGTGCTGGCACATAGCCTACTCCTGCCGAATAGCACCAAGGGGTCTGCTCAAGGCATAACGTCCCCATCCGACGGACGAATCACCAACAGCGTCATATGCCTTCACTCTATATTAGCACTGCGGAGAGGTTTGGAATTTAATCCAGGTTTTTGGCACGCAATCTAGTGATTAGAAATTGTATACCACCACCTCCCCTACCCTGCCGGCCAACATTCTGATGCTGATATTTTTTTCGACCAACGGGACTCGAACCGGCTAACCTCGGTGTCAGACCGTTTAAACGTCAGCACCAGGCGGGCAGGAAATATCCTCAGCTTACTTATAAGTAATAATAACTCCGCCTGGTGGCCACGATCGTTAAGGCATCAAGTCTATATGGTCCGACACCATTGTTAGCCGGTTCGAGTCCCACTGGCGGATAAAATGTTCACCATCAGAACGTTGGCCGGCATGGTAGGAAAGGTTGTAGTATAACATTTACAATCACTACATTGCCTGCTGAAAGCCTGGATTCAGTTCCAAACCTATTCGCATTGTTCATATGGAATGAGATTATATTACTCTGTTAATGGCAATTCGTCCGTCGGATGGAGACGTTAAGCCTTGAACAGACGCCTTGGTGCTATTCGACAGGAGTAGGCTATGTGCCGACACTGGCTTTCATCCTCTACCTTCCTACTATCATTTATCACGTCATTCATTTCATCTCATAAACCCCTCTCATGAGGCTGACGTCAGGAAGGGCATTCTATCGTAAAAACTCGCTAAGATGATTCATCTCGCTTCATACCGAACCCCGTAGAGAAAAGGGACAATGTTTGGACATAAACTTGTGATTAATGATCTTAAGTCCAATTGTGTGTGAATTTGTGTATAATGACGCTGGATTTAGATAGTTAAACTAGTAGTAATTCGTGTCATATTTTCTTCCCATGAAATTATTTGTTGTACTCTTGTTGTTTGTTTGTTTGTTTGTTTGTTTGTTTGTTTGTTTGTTTGTTTGTTTGTTTGTTTGTTTGTTTGTTTCTTGTTGCTGGGTAATTATGTTAACTTTACTTTATCATTACACTACTGTAGGCCTAAGTGCCGGTCTAGAAAGCCAAGAATAACGGCCGAGAGGATTCGTCGTGCTGACCACACGACACCTCGTAATCTGCAGGCCTTCGGGCTGAGCAGCGGTCGCTTGGTAGGCCAAGGCCCTTCAAGGGCTGTAGTGCGATGGAGTTTGGTTTGGTTTGGTAGGCCTAAGTGACCACTGCCACCGGGATATTTCCTATTTGCGATGTATTTGTTAATAATAAATAATAGTTATCTTTCACTCCCGTACAATAAAACTCGTTTGAAAACAGGATATTAGTACGATTTCGTCTAGGAACTGGCTTCTTTCTTGCAGAATACCGCTGATCGCTACTGTGAACTCACTTCAATAGCTTTGTTACGATTTGACTATATCACGTCCTATAGTATACCTACCAGGTTGAGATAATACATGTAAGTAGGCCTACTGAAATGGTCTGACTGTTCCAGTGTAGTACTCCCTACCCGATATTATTCCCCCACCTCACCTCTGTAACTGACATCATTTTAGTCACGAAAATACTAATTGCCAATAATTCATAGTCGCTGGTGGATGCATTTCCTTTCAGCAAAGTCGGCCTGAAAACAGGCGAAAATGTTGACTTTGTACAACTTTGAGTACCGAATGGACTTCTACCCTTCAAACATCGACACCTCCGCTGAGTTCCAGCCCGTGATCTTACAATGAGGAGGCCAACGCTACCACAGATCCGAAGAGGAAGGAAGGAAGGAAGGAAGGAAGGAAGGAAGGAAGGAAGGAAGGAAGGAATGAAAATGAAAAGAAGAAAGAGGGAAAATGTAGGAAAGAAAAGAAAGCATAAGGAAGGAAAAAAGAGAGGAAAGGAAGAAATGGAAAGGGAGGGAAAGAAATGAAAGGAGGAAAGTAAGAAAGGAAAAGAAGAGAAACTGAAGAAGGAAAAAAGGGATATGAAAATGAAGAAAGAGGGAGAGCAAAGAAAAGAGAAAGAGAAAAATTAAATGGAAGGAAAAGGAAAGAAAAATGAAAGAGAGAAATTAAAGGGAAGGAAGAAAAAAAAGGAAAGAAAAGAAAATGATGATGATGCTTATTGTTTAAAGGAGCCTAACATCTAAGGTCATCGGCCCAAGAAAAGGGAAATTAAAGGGAAGGGAATGGAACGAAAGGAAATAAAATGAATGAAAAGGAAAATAAGAATTACTTTAGGGTACAGGTTCTAAACTGTACCCCTCACTCATGGCTAAAAGTTCAACGTACCCCCGCCCCCACGAAAAAATCCCCAAATGATAGGTTTAAAATTACGAGTACTTGGTTTATTATTAAATCATTTTAATTGATTATAAATCATTCTTTTACCTACACACCGTAAATAAGACGAGAGTGTGAAATGAAATATATATGTTTAAAACACATCACGAGAAATTTAAGAGTTTGTGTCTGTATTAATTATAATACAATAATGCTAAAGTAACACAGGATACCCTGTTTGTATGCAAATTTCACCAAACGCTAGATTTTGGCCTCAATATCAAATTAATAAATAAGGATGAAAAATTTTCTCTCTTAATTCTGGAATTCAGACATTGCGAACGATGTTCGGCTCCATGGCTGAATGGTTAGCGTGCTGGCCTTTGGTCACAGGGGTCCCGGGTTCGATTCCCGGCAGGATCAGGAATTTTAACCATCATTGGTTAATTTCGATGGAACGGGGGCTGGGTGTGTGTGTTGTCTTCATCATCATTTTATCCTCATCACGACGCGCAGGTCGCTACGGGAGTCAACTTAAAAGACATGCACCTGGCGAGCCGAACATGTCCTCAGACACTCCCGGCACTAAAAGCCGTACGCCATTCCATTGCGAACCATCAAAATTTCTATGGTATGGATGTGCCTGCATGGGGTGACACAGTTTTCTGATGTGTCGTAGTCGACGTGAAACTTTCAAACAAAGCGTGGGTTTATATGTACAGTACATATTTAACTATTCTGATTTTACATATTTCAAATTTTCCTTATTTTTTTCCTGAAGTATTGCTCGCATACCCCTAGTGGTATTGTATGACGTGTTTAAATATAGACAACTAGCAAGATGCCCGTGCTTCGATACGGTTTTAAACCGAAATTTATTATTCATTTTGGAGAGTCCACTGTCAGCCCTCAGTTCGTACGTCAAACGGTCTTGGGGGAGTGATTATTTATTTTCTGATCTAACACTCATTTGATCCCCATGTGGAGGAATGTGAATGTTTAAAACTATCTTATTTAACTTCTAGGATGTAAAAGCGACCAACCTGCGAAATTTTGATTTTTTTTTTTTTTTTAACTCAAGAAAGGGCACCTGAGCCAAGGCTCTTTTGGCGCAATACAAGATTAAATATTGGCAGAGTTACAAAATATTGACAATACAATAATAGCTTATTTCTAAATACGTTACAGTCTTACAAATATAAATACAAATATATAATGCCACTGTACATTACTTGGTTGTAAGATTTACTGCTCATTTTTTTTGTCCATTGATTATTTATTTTTTGTTTAAATTTTGAAATTGTTGTTGCCTGTTGTATATGTTTTGGAAGAGCATTGTACACCTTCGCAGAGTAGTTACAACCATACTTACTAGTTTTTACAAATTCGGTATGGGCTCTCTTTGCTCCTCGAGTGTTATATGAGTGTATGTCAGAATTTATAATACAGATAGTGTTTGTATGAACCAATTTATGCTTAATTTTATATACCATTATAGCTGAAGCTCTATCACGTAAAATGTGGAGTGGTAGAAGTCCGCATTTCTTAAACAAATAATCTGTACGTGTTAAGGGTGGTAAATTAAAAAGTATTTTTAGAGTTCTTTTTTTGTAAAATGGCAACTTTCTCAAAGAGTTTCTTATTGCAACATCCCCAAACATGAATCATATAAGTCAGGTGACTTTCAATGAGAGCCTGATAAATAGTTTTTAAAAACTTATGGTTGAATTCATATCTTAGTCTGAAGCACTCCAATTGCTGGAGTTATTTTTTTTTGCATATGGTTTTAACTTGCTCATTCCAGTCAAGCATTTCATCTATTTTTAAACCTAGAAATTTAGTAAATTGTACTCTTGGTAAAGGATGATCGAAGAATGTTAATGTAAGATCAAGAGGAGTTGCACATGCGGGCTTGTGAAAAATCATGTAGTTGGTCTTGCTAAGATTAATGGATAGTCTATTGTTTGAAAGCCAAGTTTGTAGTAATCTAATGTCACACTGCATTTTTACCTCAAGTTCTTTAGCAGAGGTACCAACATAGAAAATATTTGTATCTGCAAAAAGAGATAATTGTCCTTGTAATTTTAGGGAGCCTATATCATTCACAAATATTAGAAATAAAATTGGACCCAGTACTGATCCCTGAGGAATTCCAATTGATAGAGGAAGACATCAACTTTTAACATTTTTATATGAGACGAATTGTGATCGATCACTGAGAATCCTTAAACCAGTTCATCGCTACACCTCTTACTCCTGCGTCTTCCAGTTTTCTGATCATGATCTCGTGATCAACTGTGTCAAAGGCTTTTCTTAAGTCTATAAATAACCCAGAAGCTAATTTTCGTGAATCAAGAGCTTCCTGCAGTTTAATGATAATATCCTCAACATCATTGTATGTGTTTTGTACGTCGAACAGTGATGGAGGAATGAATACTTTTTAAGGGATGAATGTTTTTAAACATTTATTAACATCTAGGATGTAGAGCACCACCCTTCATGCCTGAAACGATTTCGGAAGAATGGATGTTGTGTTTTTGAGATTCAACCACCATCTAAACCCCTCAGGAGAGAAACATTTTGAAGTATACCATAGTTTACACATAGGTCATAAAAGAAGACCCTTCTCGTAAAATTATAACGATGTACTGAACCCATGACCTTTGTGCCCTAAGAACATTATGCATAAATCGTCAATCATTTAAAAGTTGGATTCTTGATAGCATGGATTTGACACGTGACGAGGGGGTGATTACCTTCGGTCCCACGCTCTGGGGTACGTGACGTCAGCCACACGTGTCAACGGCGGAAGAATCTCAAGTCATTTTTATGAACTATTTCAAAGCGCGTGTACATGGCGTGACCAAGCCAAGTCAAAAAAATATAGTGCCTATCAAAGGGGGTCAATCATCTCACAAATCGAACCCGTAAAATTTTTAAATGTCCATGAACACTACCGCCAGAAATGTAGCAAGCATGTAGTCACTTTCAAAACTCTTGAAATTACAGTTTAGGTAAGTCAGAAAATTTATAGAAATTTTCTTGGAGGCAAAGGGAGATATCCGAAGAGAGGGGGTAACTGCTATAAATATGAAGGGACGCCGTGACGAACTCTCCTTCTCCGGCATTTGTGATACAAAGCGGACGAAAAATTGTTGAGCTGCTCTGCGAAATCAAACAACGAAAGTAGACTGAGTTCAACTGCAGATTTCAGCCAGTGTGACTAGGTCTTGAGTCCATGAGGGGATAGTTTTCTTGAGTGAAATAATTGTACCAGATAGGACGGTCAAAGTACTGAATAAATTCTAATGTGATTAATTAATTCGTGTGCGGAAACAATTATAGTCCATCGTGTGCGCTCAACAAACAAGTGAAGGGTATTTTCTTTTTTTTTAATGCTTTATTCCAGGAAACCTGAAGAAAATAAAACTGTGAAGCCATGAATGTAAAAATGGCTAAATAAAGTGCCAGGGTCGTAGGTGAGCCCTATGACGAACACTGGCGTGACGACATGAGGTAGGTGACTTTCCATCTTACTACCTCTTATATCTTGTCTCGTGATCTCTGAAAGTGTATTTGAATGGGGATATACGACGCAGTGGTCACCCCTACTAAGTTTTGTAAATGTGAGAATACGACTAAAAAAGAGTCATTTGTTTTATTTTCCACTTGGATAAATTTTTTTGAAGTCTTTCGAGTGCCGTATAATGTTGTAAAAAGTTATTGAATAGGGTTCCGAAGTGATATCACGTGCAATGTAGATCGTCATCCGTGTGAGTGTACTGCCTATATTTTGTGATGTCAAATTAAGATGTTCATTCGACGTAAAATTTTTCTGTCTGCAATTTGACGTTAATAATAATAATAATCCCTGGTCACTCATTTTTAATCGAGTGGAAGCGCGCTGTCGGGTGAGAACCTAGGGTGATGAATTTGGTCACGGAGAGAAACGTTTTTCTAAGCTCATTTTAAACTGTGTCTGACTGACAATAAAAAGATCTAGTAGAATGTTTCAGTCACTTTGTTCATAAAAAATCAAGTTATTAAATACGATATCATTTATGCGAAGTTATTCATGATTAATGCATTGTGCGATATTAGACGTCGAGATTTCTAGTAAGGATTTTATTCCAGTTCTTTGTCGATAATTGTGGAGCTGGGAAACAGAGGTTAGTTTTGTTGATATGAGATTTGTGAATCAGGTTGGACCTGTCATTGAAGCCGGGACACGGAAGCCCGAGGAATGTTTTATATGAGTTGAGATGAGATGTGCGAATCAGGTTAGAGTCCTGTCATTTGAAGCCGGGACATGATAGCCCGAGGAATATTTTATAATGTTGAGAATGGAAAGAAATTCATAGAAATCCATAGCGGTAATAATTGGCGACGCGTATAATTAGTGTGGGCATCTTGAAGCATAACCTGTGCATTTTGTTGGTTAGAATATCGTATTTGTTTACTTATGTCGGCAGAGTTTAAAGGGAGCATTTTGAGAAGCCAGTCGACTGAATAAACCAGGTGTTTCGTGTAACTGCCAAGCGAACTCGGGGGATGAGAGGCCTCAGCTGACAGCGGGGATAATAACGGGACCCGTGTGGAGTTGAGATTGTACTGTATTCTCGGCCAGGGAAATGTTAAAATGCTGGATTTAGTTGAAATTCATAGCCGGTAATGATCTAAGTATTGTGAAATACTGTAATTGGGGACGTAATGAACATTTGAAACCATGAACTTCGAGTATAAGGAACAGAGTAACCAAATTCAGGGTTGTCCAAAATATAGAGCGGTGGTCGTGATAATTGGTTTGTCTGTGAGGGGTGTGCAAAATTCATAATGGTATGACAAGATATGACATCGTAATTATATGGAGAGTTGTTTGGTTTGTACGTAGATTATTAGGATATCCAAGTGTTAATAACGGTTAGGACTAGATTAGATTTTAAAAAGTGTGAGATCACAAGACAAGATATATAGCTGGACATGAATTATGTAACAAATTCCTTTCCAGCCAGATAAACATCGCAATATTGAATTCACATCACAGCTGCGTAGGAATTTGTGAAGAAACCAGAGTCCGCGGAGATAAAATTTGTTGTTCGTTAACATTCCGTTCAATCATTTAAATTTATTTAATTATTAAATTCAGTGAAACCGCATTTGAAATAACTTTAATCAAGCGAATAACTTGGAGATGCATTCTGGAAATTTTAGTTTGTTTTTCTGGGGGAATATTTAAATATAAAGTAACGATTAAAGGGACATATCCGAAGGAAATGGATTTTACTGCCACAAAGTTTGTGAGCATTGCTATTGTTGTAATTATTGAACTTTGATTGATTGAGCAGTGAATGTGCTGGGGATAGTAAAGTGGAACGTTGGTCATCAACCGATGTAACTTAATTGTGTTTAGCCTTCAGCTTAGAAACTTGGATGGTCAGGGGGTCATCAACCTCAGTGATTTAGATTAGGGCCATATGCCATTGTAGCATCATTTCCTTGCGGTCATCATCCACAATGACTTTAAAGTAACTTAGAAGATTAGATGTCGGTCCATGACATAGACGCAGGTCACATCGATTCAATTAAGGGTCCAGTACGTCAAACGGTTTTGGAGGGACGAATAATTCAGTTTTCGGAACTAACCTCATTTAACATTTTAGGGGTGGAACGTTAAAAAATTCCCTATTTCACACGTCGGATTTAAAATAGATACCCCTATTTGGAATTTTGTCTTCATACGTTAAACCGCTTCGGAGGAAGGAAGGAATATATTTGTTTTCGGATCTTAACCCCCATTTAACTCTCTGAGCGGTTAAATTTGTTTCAAACCTCAGGTTACTTAACACCTAGGATGTCATTTGAAATTTTAATTTCATAATTCAAACGGTTTTAAATAAATGCATATTTTCGTGATCATTCCTCACCCCCCCCCCTCAGTCAAAACCCCCTTAGGGCTCTATTGTTTCAAGTCCACTTCTTATTTGTTTCCTCATAAAAAAATTAGACTCCTTTTACAACACCGCTTAATTCCCCCCCCCCCCCGCCCCTCCTTTGCCGCAAAATACGTGTTTTAATTTTTAACAGAGATTCCAAATACCAATTTTCTCGTCCCCTCCCCTTAATTTCATTTTCCGAAAACAAAAGAATACGTGTTTAATTTAAAGGAGATTCCAAATACAAATTTTCATGCGTATAACATCTTCAGTTCATGAGATATAAGTATCTTCATAAAAATAATTCAACCCCTTTTTCAGTCCTTTCTACAACCCCCACCCCTTAAGTGTTATTTTTCGAACACAAAATACGAGTTAATTCATTTTGAAAATATATATAGGCCTACTGTAGATGCTCATTTTAAGAATTCACTCCCTTTAAACACTTCCCCTTAAGTGGATTTTCAGAAAACAAATTATGCGTGTTCCTTTACTTTTACAGGAGATTCCAAATACCAATTTTCATATCTGTAACATGTTACGTTTTTGAGATATATTGTAGATATAGTCATTTTAAAAATGTACCCCCTTTGTCACTCCTGTTTCCTCTTAGGTAGATTTTCCAGAATTAAAAATAAAGTGTTTCTTCATTTTTAAAGGATATTCCAAATACCAATTTCCATAACTGTAACTTCTTCAGTTTTTGAGATTTAAGTATCCTCATAAAAGGTATTCAACACCTTTTTCACCCCATTAAGAGGATTTTACAAAAACAAACAATGTATATTTCCATTTTTTAAATTTTCACGTCTTTAAACTGTGAAGTTTTTGAGATATAGATACACCTATTTTAAAATTTCACCCCCTTAGCGGCGGAATATCCAAAAATCCTTCCTTAGTGAACACCTACATTGTAATATAAATGTATCCTCAAAATGTCGTTCTTTTATGTCCGGTAGTTTCGGTTCGGTGATGATGAGTCAGTCAGTCAGGACATGCTATTTTATATACAGATTGAGTTAACTGATTTGACAAACCAAACCTTATAATTACTAGTTAACTTCGCAGAAATTTTGGACACTTCATCATGTAAATGGGACTTACAACTGCACACAACATTTCATTATTAAGATGGTTTTGAGACGAAATGCGTGAAAAGTTAGACTTCGTTAATACAACCCTTGAATTAAATTGTACTACTTGTGTAATCCCATCGATAAATACTCACATTACAACTACTGACGGAACAATGATTCCAAATGAGTTAACCAGTTTACCTTCGAAGTGCGCCAACAGTGATGAATAAGCTAAGAAACAGCCATGTGATTTTGTCAACTAAAGTAGTAATGGACACAAGAAAATTAAACTCGTGGGGAGTGAAATGTGATATGACCACTTGAATACCTTAAACCGGAGACGTAGACATAAACACACTTCATTTTACAACCAAGAACAATGATCAATGGACACAAGAAATCAGATCATACGTAACAGAATGTAATCAATCTTGAAATAAATGACTCAATGTTTACACGTCATGCTGATATAGACACGAACTATATCAAATCGGGTTTCGTATAACATGAAAATTGTCTAAACAAATCGTTCAGCATTCCTCTCACGATTAACGTATCCAACTTTGAACTCGGAAAAGCACAACGTTGCCGATAGCATTGAAAATTCCATACAACATTGCAACATTGGTTCGCATGCGTAATATCATCTAATAATGGACAACTTTGTATACAGAAGAATGATGGAAAGTTTATCTTAATGTGATGCGAAAAAACACTTGCCTCTGAATAGCAAGATGATATTTCTTTCAATCAATCAATCAATCAATCAATCAATCAATCAATCAACTGTATTTTGGGCAGTCGCCCAGGTAGCAGATTTCCTGTCGTTTACTTAGCCTTTTTTTAAATAATACCTAAGAATTGGAAATGTATTGGTATATTACTCCGTCCCTAACTCCCCTTCCTATAAACGAATATTTGCTCCAATCTGTCCTCTTGAATTCCAACGTTATCTTCATATTGTGATCTTTCTTACATTTAAAAAACACCTACACTCAAACTTATTGGTCTACTAATTGTCATTTCACGCCATCTCTCCGCTGACAGCCCGGAACATACCACTTAGTCGAGCAGCTCGTCTACTTTGTCACCTTCCTCCCAAGTCTTTCCAGCCCAAAACTTCGCAGCATTTTCGTAACGCTACAATTTTGTCCTCACTTTTCATCTATCCTATTCGACCTCCCTTGGTCAACTCTTCTTCTTTTCGACCCCGACTGTATTAGATTGGGAATCCTAGAGAGTCTTTCATTTTCATACCCTTTGTGGCCCTCATCTTCCTTTGGCCGATATCTTCATTTTTCGAAGTGTCTACTAATGTCATTCCTCGCCATCTCTCCATTTTCCTCTCTGATTAGTGTTAATACAGGATGGTTGCCTGGTTGTACTTCGTCTTAAAACAATGATCATCACCACCACCTTTTTTTTAAAAAAAAGGTTATTTGTTCGGGGCGTCGACCCATGTGGATCTTTTGCCCCTATTACCACCACCTTGCTACAACCCCTAAATACTCTCATAACCATGAGCAGAGATCTGTACCCTTTATTTACAATCTTATTTATGTGATTACCCCAATTTCCTTATATTAACACCTAGGAACTTTCACCTCATCAACGCAGTAATATCAACCGAGAGGACTTTTCCTACCAGTGAAACTCACAACCTGACTTATAACCCCGTTTATCATCATACCAATGCCTGCTGTCCATCTCACAACATTATCGAGGCCATTTTGCAGTTGCTCACAATCTTGTGACTTATTTATTGCTCTATTCAGTATGACATTATCCGCAAAAAGCCTTTTCTCTGATTCCATTCCTTTATTCATATCATTTATATACATAAGAAAACAAAGGTCCAATAATACTGCCTCGAGGAATTCCCTCTTAATGATTAAGGATCAGATACAACTACACCTACCATAATACCGAGAGTTCTATTTTCTAGAAATATAGCCACCCATTCAGTCACTCCTTTGTCTAATAAAATTCCACTCATTTAGGAGAGTTCACAAAATTATCAAAGCAGACTTTTAACTTGCAGTATGGGTAGCAAGAGAACTGGTCACATGAGCAGGGAGTGAAGAACGAGTCAGACCACTAATCACAGAAGATGGACTTCTATGGTTTCCGGAGACTCCGAGGTGCCGGAATTTTGTCCCGAAGGAGTTCTTTTACATGCCAGTAAGTCTACCGACACGGGGCTGACGTATTTGAGCACCTTCAACTACCACCAGACTGAGCCAGGATCGAACCTGCCAAGTTGGGCTCAGAAAGTTAGCAGCTTAACCATGTGAGTCACTGAGCCCGGCTCAATTTCTTTTACAGACACCTGTTGGCCAGTTGTACTTCGCCTTAAAATAACATTTTCCACCACCACCGCTGTGCGCATTTGTATGCATTTCTTTGGAGCTGGCAGTGGATAGAAAGCGACAGTGATTTATTTAAATGTTGGGTACAATTCGCTTGGAAAGAAGGAAATAAGGTAAATGAACTTCTAGGATGGTCACGAATAGGATGTTAACCCATTTCTCCCCTCAATACTGTTAAATGAGTCCGTTCCACTCTCTTGAGGCATGATCGGAGATCGAACCCGGGGCAACCAAGCGGAAAGCTACACTGCTAACCGTAAACCATGGCGGCATGTGAGAAGAAAGAAGAGCAATAAAGTTCGGCGTGGAAAGAATCAAGCCTGAGGTTTCATGAGCAAACGCATACGAAGAGAGAGAACAGACGAAGCAGAACAGTCTTTATACAGAAGAAAACCAGGAAGAACGTAATAAAACCAGATCAGCTGGAAACCGGAAATAATAATTTTAAGTCCTTTTTAAAATACAGTTTTTAGGCTATAAGCAAAATTACTGAGAATCTACAGGATATTATGAAATTTAAGCAATCCACTGATATTCTGGTTATTGCGTATTTGTCGCGATTCACATGTGGCGGAATGGTAAATTTTTTATCTGCATATTTCTAAGAAAGGTATCTGGCCATCTGCAGAAAAATCCTTTCCTTCTCTAGGATGTAGATCTGCGAAGGGTACGGTATCTAGTAGTAGTAGCAGTAGTAGTAGTAGTAGTAGTAGTAGTAGTAGTAGTAGTAGTAGCAGCAGCAGCAGCAGCATATTCTCCTAATACTGGAAGACGTTATGCAAATACCCAATCAATTCTTCTGTAGGTTCTTCTTGTTTCAACAGGCTTTCATTCTTTCCGAGAATCTCTTTACCCTCTGTCTATATGTTATCATCGTTTCTTGTGTGACTCCTATGGAATGTTTTTTTTTTTTCTATCAATTACTTTTTAAAGTACAATACGAGTGATACATGTGTCAGTGTTAAGTAATTAATGTTTTCGTGACTGGACGATAACACATGAGTCCAACCACACCTTTCAAGAAGAAGAAGAATTCTTTCCGAGAAGACTTGTTAACGTTCTTCCCACCACTTTGGTTTGTATTGTTTTTGTTGTAGTTGCTTTGATGTAGCTTCCCAACTGTTTACTTTGTGTCTATGGTGTCCCTTCCTTTCTAGAATGTCTGTTGAACGTATGTTTGCTTTTGAGGTCCTATCGAAGTTGTTCTTCATGCCCGACTAAGGAGCGCAATTGATCTAATTTAGCTGATGTTGCCTTTTTCTTCTCCCAAAATCTCTTCGTCTCGCTGTGGCTTTTCTTGCCATCTTCTGACCAGAGTTTTGTTGGTGGTAGTGCTTGGATTGTGTGCAAAGCGGCGATTGTTCACTAATTTTCTGGACTTACATCTCTCCAACACAATGTCATCTGTGATGCCTATTTCCTGAGATCTTATTTCCAACCAACCAGCAGCCAATTGTTTTTCCTTTCATTGATAGGGCAAGATTCAGAATTCGTTTGGTCAATCTCTCATTACTCATTCTGAGATTACGCCCGTCAAATTTCAAACGTCTTTTACTAAAATAATAATAATTTAATTATTATCGACCTCTTGTGGGGCAATACATCTTTGGATTTGCTGTAAAGACGTTCTAAAAGGGCACTTGAAGGAATACTTGTGTTTAATTTTAAGAACATCCTCATCAGCGATGGATATTGTAGGATAAATGTGATGTCTTTGGTAGTAACGGGAAGTAAAGAAATACCTCAACCACCATTGGTTTTGTTTCTGCTGTGGCAGAACTGAAAACGTAATCTTCATGATCACTTAAATTTTCCCCGTTTCTGCTTCCTTTATAGTAAAAATGTTTTACGATTTACCATGGCCGACTAGATCTCTCGCTGCGCTCCTAGAGCTAGAGCAACTAGAGCGACGCATCAATATGGCCGTGGTTTTACAATGGGAAAACATAACACCAACTGTGTAAAAGGAAAATGCCTTCCAGACGAACATGGGTACGTCTATATAACAGTAAACGTTTGTGCATGTTTGCGAAATATGTTCCTACTAGAAACTACAGACTGGTGCTTAGTCCTTCATCCCAAGGCGGCATGTTCCAACAATTCCGGAGTGCATTCTATGAATATAAAACAACAGCTGAAAACATTGATTCACCATTCAGAACTGAACTTCTTTCTTCTGCCTTAGGAAGTTACGAACCAGCTTACGATCCCGCACAAAACGAATGCTTCATATTCAAAATTCGATACACAGTTACATACATGTCTTGGAAGTCAAGCAAGACTTACATCTCATTACACCATCTTTTTGCTCTGTAAAGTATGGCAATCGTTTCAAGTGTTTCAAGGAGGAAAAAGTTACTAACTTACAATAGGCTTTCCGTCGCACCGACACAGACAGGTCTTATGGGGACGATGGGAGGCTAGGAGTGGGAAGGAAGCGGCCGTGGCCTTAATTAAAGTACGACCCCAACATTTTCCCTTGTGTGAAAATGGGTGGATGAGCATATTTTCCTTAAAATTAGAAATATATTTTCTAGATATAGGTTTCTACGGTATTCCCGTCTTATTATTACTGTTGTTAATGTTATAATAGTTTTTACCTTAATATTTTATTGTCATGTTCTACATTATAAATTATATTATTTCTTTCTCCATATTTGCAATTAGTACTACTATATTATTTTTTTCATGATTTGTTGTAACTTCTTGTAAGAGAGGGCCTTGAGCTCTAACTTCGCCACAAATAAAGACGAATTACTGACTACAATAATTGACCCAGCCCAATGCTGTACTGGGAGCGCGCCCGCCGTCTTGATATCCAAGGCTTTAGCAGGTTGTCGCGCAATTATTATTATTATTATTATTATTATTATTATTATTTCACCGCTTTTTCCCCACTTTCGTAAGTTGCGGGCGCGAACTGTCACATCTGTCGACTTCGTCCTGTTTTGAGATTGGATGTCCTCCCTGGCGCCAACGCTAGTGGAGCACGATTGCTTCTGTCTGTCTGTTAGGTCATCAGCCCAGAGGCTGGTTGGATCCCCAAATAGCACCACCAAAGGCTATAACACTTACTATCTTAAAAAAAAAAAAAAAAAAAATACTGTGCGGGGTAAGAGAGCCCTGGAGGGGGGGGGGGACATGTAAACATTATCGGAAACCACCGATAATAAGGTAGAATCTACAGCTTTCGGAGTCACTGAGGTAAACTGTGACACTCCCAATGCCGCTTAACTCCAAGTTCAGCCTCCGTCGACACGAGGGTTGGAAAAAAAGAAATGGCGTATGGCCATGGAGTGTCCGAGGACATGTTCGGCTCGCCAGGTGCAGGTCTTTTGATTTCACTCCCGTAGGTGACCTGCGCGTCTGATGCCCCATACACCCAGCTCCGTGCCAGCGAAATTAACCAATGATGGTTAAAATTCCCGACCCTGCCGGGAATCGAACCCGGGACCCCTGTGACCAAACGCCAGCACGCTAACCATTTAGCCATGGAGCCGGACACGAGGGATGAGGAAGAAAATGTTTAAAATGACCGAGATTAGTGTTGAATCCACAGTTTTCGTGGTCGCTAGGCTGACTGGTGACAGTCCTAGTGACAGTTGGAATCGTGTACATCATATCTATACGGCGACGCGAAAATACAGTTATAACTTACTTTTTTTTTCAAAGTATCAGCTACTTCCCAGACAATCTGGGCTGCCACAATGACAAAGTTTAACGAGAAAGTGAATAATCTCAAACTAAAACACATAACTCTAAATCTACCAAAAAAAGTTCGTCAAATATCAATAAGCATCAAACTAAAGAAATCTACAAAACTTCATTTTAAACAGGTATACAAATCTTAACAGTAAACATTAAAAAAGTAACCGAACAGAGCTGGGTACTACAGCTAACAATAATAATAATAATAATAATAATAATAATAATAATAATAAGTTTCTTTCTGGCTTGACATTCCATCAACTACTTCTACGGTTTTCGAACACGCCGTGGTGCCGGAATTTTGTGCCGTAGGGTTCTTCTACGTACCGGTAAATCTACCGATACGGGGCAGACGTATTTCAGTACTTTCAGATACCACCGGACTGAGCTAGGATCGAGCCCGCCAACTTGGGCTGGGAAGGTCAGCTCTAGAACAGATGAAGGCATCTGTTTTATTCAAAAGTATTAGTAAATAACAGTGACAGCTACAGCCTACTGCTCCTACAGACTTAGTTTCAATCACATATCAGTAGCCATGAAAAATGTTCATTTCTCAGTTAACAGAAAATGCGAAAAAAGAAAAGAAAAGAACAGTGGTATACAAGGACGATTGTCTTCCATGTAAGGGGAATTATTATTATATTATTATTATTATTATTATTATTATTATTATTATTATTATTATTATTATTCCAGAACATCACAAACCATTTCCTAAACTAAGATGTCACATTTCTCATAAAATCTCATTCTACTGTTTTACACCACATGTAAAATGGTTGTGAGGACGCATTAGACTCATTTTTTGAGCAATCAGCTGCAATACATCGCATAATAACGAAATGACAAATTCGTTAACAAGCCGAGACAGTATAAACAGCTCCAATAAGATTATACTGACCAGTGCGAATTCTTCGCGAGGTCACAAAGCACAACAGTGGCCACAGGCTACCACTGGATGCTCAGGCTGAGGACGCTGTTGCCGAGGTCAACGTTCCGCCCACCGCTACCGATAGAGCATGACAATTTTCCTAACAAGCCGACCATTTGACTTCTATAGTCAGAGATAGACGAATAATTTTTCATTATATTATTTACTGCATACTTTCACTTCGACTTAGAGGTAATTATGAATGACTTATAATAAGAAAATGAAGTTGGAATTCAAGAGGGCAATCTGGGGCAAATATTCATTTACAGGACGAGGAGTAAGGAATTGGAATAAATCAAGGGCAATGATCGTTACATTTCGAAATTCTTCGAAAACGTTTTAGAAAGAGCTAGATAAATAATGAATAGGGAATCTGCCACCTGGGCGACAGCTCTAAATGCAGTCTGACTGAAAGAAATCCGATAACACATCGATCATCTGACAGTTCTTAAAAGAATGTCTATTTCATCCAGAATGACAACAATAAAACAGATTTTTTTCCCCAATATGAAACATAAGAATTCTTCGCGAGACTTACTTGTATTATGAGATTGATCACAGGTTTCGGATTTCCTTAATATTCATGGGAAGACCAAGGAAATTAAACAAATATCACTATTCACTTTGTTACGCCTGTACCCGAACAGATTTTGCCCGCATGCGAAGCGCACGAAGAGCGCAACTTTAAACACGCAAGAAACAACAACAAAGTCAACCGAATTGTTATTTTACAATATTGAATGTAAGAACTTCGGTATATCAAAACCCATACATAGTTCTCCAAATCCACACACACACAAAAAGAGAAGAAGGTTAATTTAACATCAATGTTTCAAACTGTCACTTTTCTACAAAAGCACATGTACTGTATTACACGGCTGTTCATCCTCAGTCTTCTCTTCAAGAAATCTTTATTTTTAGACAAAACATTCTCCAGAAAAGAATGTTACTTGGTTGATTTGATAAACTCAGCCAGAAATGTATTTTTATAATACAGTGGAAACCGACTCTCCCCGCACATACAGTCCGTGCAAAAAACATCGTTAAATAATATTTGTTACCGATTTCTTACTTACCTACTGGAATGATACCGGTAGTATTTCAAGCTGGCTTCCTTGTGGACAAGAAAAAACCCACGTTAGCCTAAAATTCCTGTGGAGCGATATATAACACGAAGCACACACTGGCTGTAGTACCGTTCACAACATAAACCCCAAAGATTATGGCTGCCGAGTGGTGTTCTTAAATAAATGAATGAATGAAAGAAAACATGTAATATGATTGGTCGAAAGCCCCATGCTTTTCGTGACGTATGAATGGAACTTCAAAGTAGAAAAAAAGAAGTACAAAGAAAAGTACTATAGAACTTTTGAACTCACTATTGCGCAATTAAAAACAGTTGATAAATAACTATGTAATTTAAAATTCACTTGTCACTACTTATAACTTTTATAACAATGAAAATCTAGTGTTTTTAAAGTCTCCAATTTGAAACCATAGTATCAAGACGGTCTTCCACCATATTGGCTAGAGCAGCTGATAGTTGAGAAGGACATTCAGGTATAAAATTCTGCTAAATAAGAATTTATAATATTATTTTATTCATTCTGTATTGTTATATTGCATCGGAAGAGTTTCTGTACTTTATTATAACGTTAATGTTCATTCAATTTGACCTGAATTTTAAGAAAATAACTTAAAATGCAGAACTGCATTGACCCGCAATTTGCACCATTTGTAGCACCAGCGTATATTCAGTTTATTAGATTGTATATTAAAGTCAAGCATTTTGTGTTTCATTTTTTAGAATGCTATCGTCACAAATACTGAACACTGTAAGGCACAGGTTTCCTGTACTCTTGAGACGTAATATTGGAATCAGTGCTCCAATTCTCCAAAAGGCTACTGATCCTATCCAACAATTATTTATAGAAAAATTAAAGGAATATCAAAAGAAAAGCAGGTAAGCATGTTTATAATTGATTATTGTTCCCATACGACCTGGTTTGAGAGATTCATTTCTACTTTTAATTTTAAATGCTGTATTCTTCACAACAGACTAGCAGAAATAGGCCTACGTTCATTGTGAATACAGTCCTATCAGTACAGTACCGGTAGTCAGTTTATTTAAATAAACTTACATAGAAATGTTCATATTGTCATGTGTGCAAACTACCTTGAGTAGAGCCCTGAGCCAACTCTGTTCTTTGGAATTTGTTGATATCGTCGGCCCAGGAGTGTGATTGGTGGTTGCTCCAAGTTCTGTGAAAGTAAAAAATGAAATCTCAGTCAGTGATGGTCTAATCTCTTTTGTCGAGTGGAGGATGATAAATTAATACACATGTCTAAAGGAAGTTTTAATACCGTACAACTCGTTTTGTCTGTACTGAAAGGAGGCCAGTGGGCTGACATTCATATGAATTCACAGTCATAGTTTTGATGACTCTTTTACCACAACATTGCTTTGGCACCCACCGTCTGAGAATTTTACTGATAAAGTTTTGTAGATTTTTGGTGTTTAAGGAATAGACTAGAATTTCATGAAGTTATAAATTCTCCACATAGATTCAGAGATATAATAACTCCACGGCGTTTAAGTGCACATCATGTGATATGTATCGTCACGACCTCCCTGGCATTGGCCCACTCATTGCAGAGCCTGGTGAAACTTAACTAGCAGGGATGCAAAAGGGAGGTTAGGATCCAACATGGCATGGCTTGCATGATGTCATATCACAGTATTATCCACAAAACTTTTTGTGATACTTCGGCTTCCTAGTGCTGAATCTGTAGAGCTCGGTTATCTTCGAGGTTTGTATTGGCAACCTTTGACACAAAAACTATGAATCGATTATGCATCGCCGTGAGACATCTGGTGGTATAATTGCAATACTTTAAGCACTGTTGTTGTTAACACAGCAAAGTCAAAATATAGGTTAGGATTGAACATGAGTGAGGAAACTATTACGGGAGACATGTCAGGAGCTAACTTACTCCGACTGACCATCAAGGCATTCCATTCAGTACCTGCCGCAGATTGGGAGGGGTATTGCAGAAAGGTGAAAGAACTGGAAGAGGAGTACTGGAGGCATGACTGTGTCATGGAAATAGCCATGGACGAGATTGTAATTATTAGTACTGCAGATAGCAGTGACGATTGTGAAAGTGATATTTCTGAAAATTCATGCTAGGTACAAGATTCACATCGAGAAATGTAATATAATGTGTGTGTGTGTGTGTGTGTGTCCCAGTTGTTGGCTTAAGGTTTAAAAAATTCATATTGATCGATCATACTATCGATTCAATTCAAATTTAATTTCCTGGCAGTATTACCGGAACCAGGATAGCTCCCTCCTTACCACTCACCCCCGTAAAACGAAGTATCAGTAAAAGTTTCACAGATAATGAAAAAGCCAGCCAACTTGTGCAGACAGTGAGAAGATCATTGGTCTGGATTGGTTAGACGATTGGTCTGGAGGCAGGTTAGGTTTGCAAAGCAGCCCACAGGCCTCTGTTATGTCCTGCAACAGTATTGGCTAGTGACAAGACCATTAGTCTGTATAGGCTTGGGTAGAAATGACTTACCACACTTTTATGGCATGATAAGGATGCAATATGTTACAAATCTTAACTGGAATACCTTATAGAGGAGAGATGTGTTCACTGTGACTGCCAATAATCCACTCGCCATCCCACAGAAAGAATTTTGCTTTTATAACCTAATACAATTTATCACGCCCTATAGTCCATCGCCTAACTACGTACCAGCATTTCCATTGGGTGAGACATAATGGGATATGACGTCACTCCCAGCAATGAAGTAAAATGAATACCGTTACCAACCCGCGCACAAGAAATACACAAGTGAATGCAATCTCTAAAGAAAGAACTCTATTCAACTCACCTTAATGTAGGGGAGGGTACAGCATGCTTGCAGATTTAAAAAACTCGTGCAGGATAGTAGAGGCTTATGCCCCCAGACCAATGGCTTTGTCACTAACCTACCCTAACCCATCCAGACCAGTGGAGGTGTCACGCGGGATACTAGAGGCCTCGGGTCGCTTTGCAGCTTCCACGCCCCCAGACCCCTGTGCTTAATCCAGACCAATGGCTTTGTCACTAACCTACCCTAACGTATCTAGACCAATTGTTTGGTCACTAACCTACCCTAACATATCCAGTACAATGGCTTTGTCGCCGTATGAGATTCGTAAATTCAAAAGTAGCGCCGCTTCACTATGACTAGTTCTTTATATGAACAGGTCTGTCCACCGCACGATCGTGCGGGACGCGAGCGAGAAAGAAACAAATGACAGAGCAATCGTGCCTGGATGGGTGCGCTGGAAAATGGTAAGTCTTGCTGAACTTATGCCCCAACTTGTGCAGACAGTGAGAAGAGCATTAGACTGTATAGGTTAGACCATTGGACTGGGGGCAGGTTAGGTTTGCAAAGCAGTCCACAGGCCTCTGTTATCTCCTGCGACAGTATTGGCTAGTGGTGGGTACCTGGCAAGCATAAAGGTAGATCTCTCCTCTCTGCTATCTTAAGGTATTGTTTCACATCATTTTTCTATGCTGAGCTGAGTAGCTCGGGATGGTAGAGCGCTGGCCTTCTGAACCCAACTTGGCAGGTTTGATCCTGGCTCAGTCTGCTTGTATTTGAAGGTGCTTAGATATATCGGCTTCATCTCAGTAGACTTACGGGCATGTTAAAGAACACCTGCAGGACACAATTCCGGCACCTCGGCATCTTCGTAAAGCATAAAGAAATAGTGAGGCGTAAAATCAATATTTATTAATTAATACATCCATAACAGGGTATATCCCCAATTACAATATAATAATAATAATAATAATAATAATAATGGTGAGTGGCCTGGTGCAGGTCTTTCGGTTTGACGCTGTACAGGCAACCTGTGCGTCTGTGAGGATGGGCCCCTACCTACAATTAATCCTAATGATGAAGACGGCACACACATCCAGCCCCCGAGCCAAAATCCCTCACCCAACCGGAAATCGAACCCGGGATCCCCTGAACCAAAGGCCAGCAGACTAACCATTTAACCATGGAGTCGGGCGTAAAAATCAATATTATTATTATTATTATTATTATTATTATTATTAACATTTTTGCATGATTTTCTTCTTTCTAAACGTGCACCCCCTCCAGTTAAGTGCTACCCAGAACACTTGTTGCATCTTTCCTCGTCACTCTGCTTCGGGCTTCAGTCAAATGTATGCAGCCGATTCTCATACTAGCATTGATGGTGTCTTACCATTGTTATGCAGGTCTGCCTCTGGATACTGAACCTTCAACTTTAAAATGTGACCATTTGATCATAACTGTCCTTCTCGTGTTTCCTCTTAGATAGGGGTAATGATGAACTGTCTTCTTGGTGTGTCGTGGATATGATGTGAGAGAGAAATGCCAATTGTCCAATGGACTATGCACATGTCCATGTTGTGGAGACTATGCTCGGTGGCTTCAGTTGTGGGCCAATACTCTGTGCATTACGATGCCACTGGATAGACAACAGTTCGGAAGTTCTTAGATATCAAATGCTCTAGGATCTCAGATTTCCATACCTGCATTGACGGTGTCCTGCCATCATTATTTAGATCTGCCTCAGGATTCTCCTGTAGTAAGATATGTTTCGGACAATTCCAGGCACTCTTCTCAAGATGTGAACATACCGTCATAACTGTCCTTGCATTCAGTGATGGCGACTAGAGGGGAGGGGAGAGAAAAAATGAAATTTGAATTCCATTTTAGCCACATAAAACTAGGAATTATTAAAAATGTATATATATTGCACAGTGTTGGTGTGTTACATGACTTTCCCTGTTAACCGAACTTGTGAAAATAGTGTTTAAAACCTATCAGGCATCCGATGATAATAGCTTGCCTCTAAATGACTTGGGATTTTCATTACGAATGACGACAGATATTTACTATCCAAGATTAAAGTACAACAACAATGTAAATGTAGATATACAGTACTCTATACCTTCAAAAAATAACTTAACTGATATTAATCCTGGTAAGCATAATTGGATTGTTGGTGAGTATATCAAATTATTTAAACCCAAGCAACTACAAGCCACAGTTTATCCACCTTAAATCCTAAACCACCTCTTAAAATAAAATAGTGAAAATTGTAATTCATTACATACAGTACAAAAATATTTGAGGTTGTAGGCCTAACTCTTTATTGTATCCGTTCAAAATACATAAACTGCAATGAACAGAAATAACTTATTCCTTACAACATCAATTGAAAATTATTTTCTGCCTCCATTTCAAACTCTGGTATCGCTGCAGTGATCGAGAGTGACTGGGAGAACATAGTCCAACCTTCACAGCCTGTGAAGAAACCATGTCACTGTGGTTGAATAGCATACGCTCATTGCCTGCCTGCCCATCTGCTTACAGTGCTGTGCACCCACAGGACGAAATGCCCAGCGTGAGCACCTCTTCTCTAGGTTGAACACACTGTTCAGTACAATGCCACTGGACAGATGACTGTTCGGTAGTTCCTAGATATCAGATGTACTGATCTTTCAATTGCATAATGTGCCGGTAACTTCTCTCCATCTCATCCAGGTTACATTTACATGCGCTCAAATATTGCCATCACTCTGTAGGCAGGAACCTAGGTTATGGAACATACGGCTTTTGCCAGATTGTGGTGGTTGACTAGGATGGAGCCTTCTCCATGTATTCAGCCTTTGCATTAAGGCAGAGTTCAAATTCGGAAAGCCAGTTTGTTCAGGCCCGCTGCAGCTCTTCACTGGCGGTTGTTGCAAGCATGACGTCATCAGCATAGAGTAGGGTCTGTATCTATATGGTTGTTAAAATCAACCCACCTATTGTCCCAGCCTGATGTCAGCTACTGACAGCGTAAAAGAGGCTACTGCTAACATGGAGAATGGATGCCTTTCGTAGCTGCTCCACTGGAGTGCAGAAGCTACCTATAGTGGGATTTCACTTGCATTTTCCTCTACTGGGGACAAACTGCCTTACTATGAAGGCTTTTCCAGCCGAAGCTATTGGTTCATGTAGGGGGTAGAGTTATTTTTCGCTGCCTGATTTTCAGCGTCGAGTTGCTGGCTGTACAGTCTGCTCCATACCATAGCAGGATGAGCCTGGCTAGACAATGTGATGTGTATGGTCAGAAAATGTTTATTTTGATATTACATACATCCATCTTCATTATGGGATGCACTGCCCTACTGCGGCCAATCTGTAAATCTCAGTGAATTAAGTATGCACTCCTTTAATCCTCTATTTGCAACTAGCTCCGTGATCTCCCCGTTTTGTTCTACATTTCTTATCTTAAAATAGTTAAAAACTGAGCATGTTTAACTCCCCCTCCCTCCATGGTCGACCCTGTTATTCTCCCAAGTAACCTGTCCTCCTCCATTCGCTTCAAATGACCCCACTACCAAAGCCTGTTTATACAAGACTTAATTGTTGAGTTCATTCTTAGCTCTTTTTTTAAAATTATTTTTTATTTTTACAATTTGCTTTAAGTCACACCAGCACAGATAAGTCTTATGGTGACGTTGGGAGAGGAAAGGGGTAGGAGTGGGAAGGAAGCAGCTGTGGCCTTAATTAAGGTACAGTCTGGTGTGAAAATGGGAAACCACGGAAAACCATCTTCAAGGCTGCCGATACCGGGGTTCGAACCCACTATCTCCCAAATGCAAACTCGCAGCTGCTTGCTCGGTGTTTCGTCTGTATCCTTATTCCGAGTCAGCTTCTGCCATTGTTCCCACCTGTTTGTACTGGCAGTCATTCTTGCTAGCTTTATATCTTTTACATCCAGCTTATGAATAAGACATATTAAGTCCACCCAGCTTTCACTGCCATACAGCAACAGTCTGATCTAAGCATACATTTTTCTGAAATCTCTCTTCGTTACAGAATACCATTGATTGCAATCTCACTGTATTAAACCTGTTACTACTTGATTAAATTTCACATCCTATACTATCATCTTGGTAGAATACACATCCTAAGTACAGTATTAGAAATGATCCACCTGGTCCAGTTTTGTATTGCTGACCTAACATTGTGCTTGTAGGTCTTTTCCCTACTGGCTTCATTTTAATCTTGAAAATGCTAATTTTCATATCATACTCGCTGCCCATCTTTTGAACCTCCAAGATACTAGATTGCAAGCTTTTAGCACAGTCTGCCGTTAGGATCAAGTCGTTGCATTTCCATCTGACTGAATCTCTCCCAAATTTGACTTTTTTTTTTTTTGCCTTATATTGGCCCATATTGACAAAGCTCATGGAAATAAGTACACAGGGTTGTTAATGGGTCTGCCCTGTCAATATTTATTATAAGCACATTAATTTAATCAATCATTGATCGTACATGTTTCAAGAAATGGTCATTCATTTCATCAGCGATAATATCATAAGCAAAATCTCCTTATTATCTAAGACCCAAACCAAACACCAAAGGTTTATGGCTTACCAAGTGACCGCTGCTCAGCCCGAAGGCCTGCAGATTATGAGGTGTCGTGCTGAGCATGACGAATCCTCTCGGCCATATTCTTGGCTTTCTAGATCGGTATCTAATGAGATTTTGCTTATGATGTTGTTATCACTGGTGAAGAGAGTGATCATTGCTCAAAACATGTACGATTGATAATTGTTTAAATTAACGAGGTTATAATAAATATTGACAGGGCGAACCCATCAACAACCTGGTGCACTTATTTCCATGAATCTCTCCCTGCGACTTATTTCCATGCAAACTATGAATTATAAAGGTGAAAGATTGCAGCCTTGTCTAACCCTTGTTAACTATTTTGAACCAAAAACTCATTCTACCATCATTCCTTACCCAGATTGCATGTTCAGGTAAGAGAAAAATCATAGGAAAATGATGTAAAACAATTTCTGAAGTAGCAGAAAGGTGAGATCCTTACTTTATGCTTGTCAGGGACCCTCCAACCCACTCCAAGAAGTATTCTTACTGGTAAAGAAGAATGAAAACTGAGACTGTGTAAATCTACAGAATGCAATTATGTTTTGTGTTGTGTTGTCTGGTTGTGATGAAAAGTTTCTCCAATAGAGGGTGTTTGCCCAGTTGTAGTTCGTCGTAAAGTAATCGCCGCCACCGCCGCTTTAATGATCTGCATCTGACCCCATAAACCCTCAGTATGGTCAGCAAATTTTCTGTTGGTGCTCTATCATATGTACTACAATGCAACAAATTGGATTTTGAAGAACAAACATATAAGAAATCTTTGAATATGTGGAGTTTACTCTTGAACTGTTTGTTCTCATATTTGTTCTGGTTTCTGCTTTTTGTATTCTCTTCTCACACTAGCCTGTTGTGTGTATCTCTCTGTTTATTCCTATTCTTCTCTGTATCTTTCCGTCTGTGACGGTTTGCTTATATCTACGTCACAAAACACTACTCTTTTTCTTTACATAACCGGATGTGCATCACCATGTGTTTTTCTTGCAGGGACTGGACCGGTCGAGTCAAAGTTGTGGTAGCACTTTAATAGAACTTAAACACAGTATAGTTCAAATGTAATAGTTTGACTAATATAGTAAACTTGAATTTTCTTTTTCTAACTTCAGAATCTGATACCAATATATCTTGATCTATAAAAAAAAAAGGATATAAAAATGTTAGATAAAATATTTTATGAAAGAATTGAATATAAATATTATTGCCTTGGAAGAAATATAAGTATCCCTGAAATTCTACAAATTATGAAGGAATATTATGGTGCTTAATCATAGGACAATCCAGCGAATGTATGTTTTTATGGTAACAAAATTATTGTTTGTTTCCAGTTCTGTTGGAGGAAAGATGGTAGACCCCACACCAGATATTGAACGGGAGCTGGCTGCTGAGCTGGACAAGGTTGCAAAGCAGTATGGTGGCAAGGAGGGTGCCGACATGACTAAATTCCCCACTTTCCAGTTCAAAGGTAGGCTGTAGCAGTTACGTACCAGTATAGCCTTCTGGCTCCTTGGCTAACAGGTTAGCATGGTGGCCTGTCGTCCAAGGGGTCCCAGGTTCGATTCCTTGCTGATTTTAACCTTCATTAGTTATTTAGTTTGGCTTGGGAACTGGGCATTTGTGCTGTCTTCAGCATCAGGTTTCATCCTAGGTTGAACCCCTTTGTCAGATCTGCAGGTGGCTCATGGGTGTCAACTTGAAAGACCTGCCTCAGGCCTCTCCGGAGGCCACATGCTGTATTAAATTATCTTTGGCATGCCATTGACCAAACGATTCATCGTATGTACTACAGCATGGTTTTGCTATTGACAAAACAGTTCGTCACTACTCACTGTAGCCATAGGCTACAGAACATAAACCTTGAGCACCAGGTAGATAAACTTTAAAATAAGTATAAATTCAAAAATAAAAATCAAATAAGTCACAATCTCAGGTCGTGTCGGATGGTTCGGGAATCCAATTTCAGTGGCAGGCCTTATCTTACCCACACCTGAAAAGGTGCTTTTGAGGATAGGGAAACTGTTAACTGAGAGCAAATAAACACAATAACAATATCTAATCTACAGTTCATACAACAAAATAATGTAATGTTAAAAGTATACTACTCTTAAATGAAATTGTTTAATATGTCTCTAGGATAACTCTTGGCTTCGGTAATAATGCTGACAAAATATTTAGTCAATAAACTGACACTAGTGATTTATTAGCAAACTTGAAGGTACTGAGAGTTCCAGTAGAACTGTAGCTTGACTTCCGTTTTCAATTTTGCTCATCCTCGTGATAATCCAGTCGAATGATACGTTGGATCACACATAATTATTGAGCACATACAGCTCACAAATGGTTGAACTTGTGCCCCTTAACATAGCACATGAACATTCTTAATATAAATGTAAATTGAAATATTTCCATGTACATCTTGCAAGAACAGAACTGATCGTTCTCACAACATCAAGATTAGACAACTTAGGTTACAGGACTGTACTTGTCAGGCAACTATGAAGTTCTTAAAGATCCTCCACCATAAAATTTGACAAACTGTTGTTAAGCACATACTCTCTGCAGGTTTGAGGATGAGCGTATTCACAACGCTCTTTCTAAAGCATAAAAGTTATTTACTTATTTCAGAAGCGAAGCATAACAAAAAAAAAAAAAAAAAAGTCAAATACAAACAGAGCAGGTTTACATGTACACATTATTATTATTATTATTATTATTAAGTCCAAGATGATTTAGAAGAGTTGAATATTCTACCAATTACAAATACGAAAGAGAAGAGGATTCTGAAGAACAAAATTATAAGACTTACATTAAATTAAAAATTTTCCAACGAAAACAATGTCATGTCTGATAAAATTAAAAGGGCACCCAAGTCGGAAAGAATGAAGAGATTTGGGAGAGGAGAAAAATGATGAAAGCTAAATGTATATAGTTTGATTTTAAGTGCTCCAATGTAGGCGTAAAACATGTTTCCATGCCAGGCAAATGATGGGACTGCATCGTAATTAAGGCCACGGCCGCTTCCTTCCCGCTCCTAGCCCTTTCCTATCCTATCATTGCCATAAGACCTATCTGTGTCGGTGCGATGTAAAGCAAATATTAATGATTAATCATCAGTTTCTTTTGTCCAGCTCCTTCCTTTCTGTTGCATTTATTTTTAACAATGAAATAAAAGAAGTGAAGAGGGAGCAACAGAAAGAGGGGACGGGACAAACGTTAATACACACACTGACCTGCCTTTTATGTTTGTCCTATTTTGGGTTCCTTTTCTTGTTCTTCCTATCTGTATATAAGTTAAAAGTAGCTGTATTTCAGGACATATGTTTGAAGTTTTAAAAACAGAGACGGTATTAATTGTCAAGAGTTTGAAATGAATAGGCCTACATTAACCTATTTAAGAAAATTTTATTTTTGCTTTTTAATAACCATTTTCTTCAACTAACTGTTCAAAATAATCAGCGACTTGTACTACGAGGACACAATATATCGTAACTTTTACTCCCTGGCACGAAAGATATATTACATAAAGTATAAAGAAGTGCAGTGATTTAACCAAATATACCAGATGGTTTTTGTCGAGAAGCATGCCACATCTAGGGCATTTTCACTGTCAAACAAAAAGTCCTGTTCAGAACAGGAAGACACACAAAGAGCACTGATACACATTTCACTGTGTGTTCTTCACCACAGATGCACTTGGTGTCTTTTGAATGAAACCCAACACCAGTTCTTAAATGGTTAAGTGATTTCAATACAACCCAGTCCTCGTAGTCAGCTGGAAGCTGTTTGTGTGGTTCCATTCAATCTGGATGATTTGATTTCCACAGAAGTCTTGCTTAACTTGAAATAAAGGAGAAACTCTCTCTAGATTTTGATTTAGAGCGAGACAGTTGATAACCATGCAGTCGGTAGACTTAAGTTGTTACCCTTAAGATAGTCAGCAGCAACTTGTCGACAAGTCTTTAGAGGTGCAATGTCAGCAAGACAGTTTATCTTCTCCACAAGAGTTGGTTTTAAATAACTTGCGGTCATTCTGAATGTCTTACTCAAAGTAGTCTTGTATGTAATAGAAGTGAGGCTGAGTGGCTAAGACAGTTAAGGCGCTGGCCTTCTGACCCAAACGTGGTAGGTTCGATCCTGGCTCAGTTTGGGGGTATTTGAAGGTGCTCAAATACGTCAGCATTGTGTCGGTAGATTTACTTGCACGTAAAAAAACTCCTGCGGGATTAAATTCCGACACCTTGGCTTCTCAAAAATGATGCCTATTCATATTCGCGCGCTGGTCAATGAAGAGTGGCGCTGTAGCTCCATTATGACCTTGCAAAGCAAGTTTGCTTTAAATACACTTCATGAGCAGTAGTCATCATCTGATGTTGATGTTGTGAGGTAGGTGTGAGTCAAACACGCTTTTAAGGAGACAAAGAAGGCAGAATGACCAGCCTATTGCGTTTGAACGAGGTTATATAATAGGACTACGGGAAGGTGGATGTTCTTTCCGCAATATTGCAGAAAGGCTTGCCAGGGATGTATCCACAGTGCGTCGGTGTTGGCAACAGTGGTCACAGGAAGGCACTGTCTCAAGATTGGGGTCCGGGTGCATACGGAACACTACAGAGCCGCATGGCTATGGTGGATTGTACTTCATCCCAGCAGCCATTAGAGCTCCAGATGGCACTAGAATTACACAGCGAACTGTGAAAAATCAATTATTTGACAGACTGCTCCAAGCCAGACGTTCTAGCGTTCATGGCTCTAACTCTATATCACTGCCATCTGCAACTTTAGTGGTGTCAACTTAAAGCTCATTGGAGGTTGGAGTGGAAATTTGTTCTTTTCACTCATGAGAGCCATTTCTGTCTTGGGGCCAGTGATGGTCATAGGTTGGTAAAGAGGAGGTCAGGTGAGTGCTTGGAGCCAAGCTGTCTGCTGTGTCGACACACTGGACGTACACCAGGAGTTTTGGTCTGGGGAGCAATTTAATTTGACAGGAGGAGCACTCTCGTCATTATCCCAAGAACCGTGACAGCAGACTTGTATGTCACACTAATGATTTGATCTGTTTGTGCTGCCATTCATTTGCAGTATTCAATGGGGTGTTTTCCAACAGGATAATGCTCATCCTCATACTGCTGCTGTAATCCAGTATGCTCTGCATGATGTCGACCAGTTGTCTTGGCCTGCCAAATCACCAGACTTTCACCCATTGAGGACATATGGGACATTATGGGATGGCAAATCCAGTTTCATCCAATAGCAGCATTAACCGTTGCTGATTTGACTGCCCAAGTGCACAGGTGTGGAACTCCATCCCACAAAATAACATATGGCACCTCTATGACCTAATGCATGCAAATGTGCATGCTTGCATTTAAAATCATGGCAACTGCAGGGGTCACATCTACCATCTACCATGTCACATGTCCTCTCGTACATTTCTGAACCTGTAACCTGGAAATTTTAATCAAATAAATGTTTCCTAGACAATTGCTTAGTTTAAATTGCATTCCTCTGAACTAGTCTTCTTGGTGTTGGGATTTCATTTTTTGCCAATGTATGTGAAGTTTTTTGTTCATTATTGAAAGGATTTATTTCCTGAATGATATGTATTTAGAGATTTCTGCTTGTTTGTTTCAGATCCTGTGCTGGACCCCATTAATTTGTCCCAGTAAAGATCCATCAGTAAATCAGTAACTTAAGATGTAGCCAAATCATTTCCATTGTACAAATTCTTCTTGTTAATTAAATAAAATATAAATAAAATGATATGATATTCAAACTTCTCCATTTTCCTGTAGTTAAAATAAGAAGCTGTTGCTTTATTTCTTTGTCGTCGCTCATGTCTATCGGAATATTGTGGCACCACTCTTGTGCTGTAATATTATCGCTCTGTTCGGATTACCAACGGCTGAATTTAATACAGGATAATCATCTCTTAAAATGGTACTCTTCTCTATGCTAGTCTGCATTTCATGTGGGAAGAATTCAAAATAAAACTTACTGTGTTTCAGAAGTCTGAATTTACTATTGTATATTATAGAATAAATTAACATTTTAATACTAATGGACCATATTGTAAAATTATTACAAATCTTCAAACCGCTAGTAGCCTTATGAAATAGGGCTTCTGTTTTATTTCCAGTAAGCTTTTAAATTAAATTATTGAGTGGCAGGCTTAGCCATTGTCATATAAATTTGTGTCCACATCCCAAGGTGGTGTAGCTCTTTTCAGGCACACCCCTAGTGGAGGTGAGTTGCGTGGACCATTTCAACCACTTACCAGCCCTCCTGCCATTCTTAAATTTGTGGCAGTGCCTGGGATCGAACCCATGCCATCCGAGGGCTGCCGTTAATAGTGTGAACCGTTACAATAGGGTGGTGGACTGCGAGGGGTCTCCAGTTTGATTGCCGTCTAGGTCAGATTTTAACTTTCATTAGGTAATACTTATGACTCGGGGGCTGGATGTTTGTGCCATCTTCAGCATTAGAATTCATCTTAGACAGGGCCCCATCCTTGCAGACATGCAGCTTGCCTATAGGGCGTCAATTCGAAGGACTTCCACCAAGCCTCTCCAGAGGCCACATGCTATTATTATTATTATTTATTATTATTATAGGCAACTTTGCCATTCCTGTTCATTCAGGAGCTATGAAATAAATGCAGAAACCTCTGCCACAAATCATAGGGCATTTGAACAGGAGAGTCCACAAAAGATATGAGGGTTGCAGACTGGATGAAGGGAGACCTAACACAGAACAACCTAGCTAAATAAGCATGTCAAGAGAGCCACATTCCCATATACAGTACATAGTGTGATTATAACTTAATGTCCATCATTATAAGGACATATACTTGAATTCTTGTAATTTAACCCAGTGTACCAAAGAAGAAATTCCAAGAGTTTGAAAATTTGGTGAGTATTATTTGGTGTCATTTTAGAATTCTGGGTTGTACTAATTACTAGGTATGTGGTGAAGCCTTTTCCTCTTTTCATGTCATTTAGGCAAGTCTATCCCTTAATTGTTTTCACTTTTATTGAGTTTATGTATGTCAGTCAGTCAGTCATATATCACCTTTTTGGTTGACAATACTGATTACAGTACAACTGATAGCCTTAAAACAATAATCACCACGGGAAGGGGTGTGCCATTAGAAAATGTGCAGTGTATGACCCCTGAGCGTTGCGGCGTAGCTGAGCAGTCTGTCACAGATGCCAGTGTCGTGAAGATGGCAATACGTCGCGAGTTAACAGACTTTGAACGTGGTACGATCATCTGTGCACGGCGCATGGGTCATACCTTTGCAGAGATTACACGCAAATTCGGGTTTCCGAGGTCAACAATGTCGTGGGTAGATCTTTAATATCGTAGAGAGAATGTTACCACCCGCATAAACCGCCGCACGGGAAGACCACAGGTGTTTAACGAACAGACATCAAGTCGCCTACGCAGAATCACACTGGGCGCTCGTCGGGCTACCGTAAGTCAGATCACTGCCCAGTTGAATGTTGGGAGTCAGGAACCTATTTCTACCAGGACTATAAGGAAGCAACTGCACCGCATAAGCTTCAAGATGATATAGATGTTGATTCCCATAGGGAATCTGAAACATTTGTTCCGAATGAGTAAATTTATAATACCAATATGAATGGTCCGTTATTGGACATTATAAATTTTCCAGCTAAGTCATTCCTGTTTGCCAGCGTTTCGCCCCCATGTGCTAGGCTGGGCTCATCAGTTGGTACCTAGCACACCTACCAACTGATGAGCCCAGCCTAGCACACGGGGGCGAAACGCTGGCAAACAGGAATGAGTTAGCTGGAAAATTTATAATGTCCAATAACGGACCATTTATATTGGTATTAAGCTTCAAGAGCCGATGATGAATTTGTGTCCCTTTGCTGACACCTCAACACACAGAGCTCAATGAAGTAAATGGGCCTGCGAACATCGGCAATAAACCATAGAACAGTGGCAGCGTGTGGTATGGTCCCATGAATCTTGGTTCCAGTTCTATCAAGCTGATCGGGCACTTGAGAGTGTGGCGTATGCCCCATGAAGCTATGGGTCCTGCGTGTCAACAAGGTTGTATCCAGGCAGGCGGTGGCTCAGTTCTGGTCTGAGCGGCATTCTCATGATCACAATTAGGCCCCATTGTCTGGCTTCAGGGAGCGCTCACAGGTGCAAGTTATGGGGACATTCTTTCAGACCATCTGCATCCCTTTCTGGCCCTCGAATACTCTGGTGGAGATGCCATGTCACTGCTCTGTGGTGGCACGCAAGTAGTTGGAGGAGCACTCCAGTGAGGTTATGACCACGGATTGGCCCTCCAGATCCCCCAATCTTAATCCAACCGAGCATTTATAGGATGCTGTTGATGTTGGTGTACACTCCATGAATACCGCACTAGCTTCACAAGACCAGTTGTGTGTAGCAGTGCAGATGCGTCGGACCAGATCCGTCCAGAACGATTCCAACACCTTGTAGAGTTGATGCCTCGCCGTATTGAGAGCTCGTGCAGGAGCAACTTGTTATTGTATCACATATGCATAACTTCATTTTAATAGTTACATGTATCTTTGTTAAATAGATGTTTAGTCTTGTGCCAGTATAAAAAATGTTTTCATTTTTTATATTTTCTTTCCCAAACTTATCTTTATGATAATAAATCTTGCTGGCTATTTTTTCTCAGTATCTCGTCTTGACATCTTAATGCGCAGTGTCATAAAGAACAGGATTTCAGTGATTTCCCATTACTTTTGGCCACTCAGTGTAGTGCAAGTCCTTGTACTGATAAGACTAGACTAATGAATGGTACCTTTTGAAGTTACAAGAGCAACGCTGGCTGTGTATTGAAGGCATTGCAGCAGAGCGTAACAAGGTGGTATAGCAGCACAGAGAAATAGGTCTTGGTAGTGTGTCTGCATATCAAGTCCAGTAGAGGAATGGTTGAGGAAGAGTGATGGCAGTCATTCTCTCCATGCGCTGGATTTGGAATCCAGATCAGATTATAAATGTTTAAATTTCATGATTTTTAACTACTGGCCGGAGGAAAAAGAAAACTAAAGTGAGAAGTAACTAAACAAGATTAGTACAGAGTTTTCTGATACTGAATTTCAGAAATATTTTGGTTTTAGCAGAAGTCGGATGGATGGTATTCACAATTTAATGGAAGTGAATGGTGATTATGATCCTGTGAAAGCTTTAAGGTGCGATCAATTGCTTCCATTGGCAGCAAATAGAATAAAACATTCCAGTGAAGCATCAAAAAAAATTTCAGCTGCTGGGAGTGTTCCCTGACAACAGCGCTTTGTTAAACTAAGAAAAAATGTATGCATTAATAGGTAACCAAGATGAATTTAATAACTGTTTGATAATTTAAAAAGTAAACGAATTGTATCACGTATGCATAACTTCATTTTAATAGGTACATGTATCTTTGTTAAATAGATGTTTAGTCTGGCGCCAGTATAAAAAAAAATTTCATTTTTAATGCTTTCTTTCCCAAACTTTGCTGGCTATTTTTCTCAGTATCTCGCCGTGACGTCGTAATGTCCAGTGTCATAAAGAACAGGGTATTCCTCCAATCTCCATATTACCGGGCGAGTTGGCCGCACACGGCTGTGAGCTTGCATCCGGGAGATAGTGGGTTTGAATCCCACTGTCAGCAGCCCTGAAGATGGTTTTCTGTGGTTTCCCATTTTCACACCAGGCAAATGCTGGGGCTGTACCTTAATTAAGGCCATAGCCGCTTCTTCCAACTCCTAGCCCTTTCCTATCCCATCGTCGCCACAAGACCTGTCTGTGTCGGTGCGCCGTAAAGCCACTAGCAAAAAAAAAAAAAAAAAAAAAAGTTTCGGGCTGAGTGGCTCAGATGGTTGAGGTGCTCGCCTTCTGACTCCAACTTGGCAGGTTTGATCCTGGCTCAGTCCGGTGGTATTTGAAGTTGGTCAAATACGTCAGCCTTGTGTCTGTAGATTTACTGGCACGGAAAAGAACTACTGCAGGACTAAATTCTTTCACCTTGGCGTCTCTGAAAACTCTAATAGTGTTGCATAAACTAATTTCTTGGCTAGGCTGCCCTGCGCGACAGTTGTAATTTTATCCAACATGGCTTAGCTATGCAACATCTAGCAGCTTTGTCAAAAATGGCCACTGGTGACCATCGCCTTCCTGTTGCCACGAGCCTGTACCCAGAGGTCAGCACTCTCACCACGCCAGTTGTAAGATGGTAGTGAGTGGAGGTTAATACTGAGTGTTTAATAATGTGTCTCTGTTAAGAAATAAATTCTCTTCCAGCCTCAGAATGGGTTGACTTGTGTTGTTGACACCTGAATATCATTCGGTTGTTCTCACTATTTGGGTTTTTCAAACACAGCTTTGTTCACTGATGTTCCTTACTGACAACTTAAGAAGCAAGAGTCTGTAATGACAATTACGTTTGATTACTTAAGGGGAACATTCTAGCCTCTATTATTGCACTTCAACATTTCTACTACCTCATCGGATAGCACTAGCACAAATCAGAACTTTTTGATAATTTTAGATGGAAATTCAGCAAGATTTTTACCGGTTTGGTTTTAACATATTAGTGTGTGATGTATTTATTTTAAATGTCTTTGACCGCCTGTGGGTGGGGGACGCAGATGAAGAATACACGCACGGTATCCCCTGCCTGTTGTGAGAGGCAACTAAAAGGGGCGACCAATGGATGATCAAATTAGAACCATGACACTACTTGTAATTAGTACCACCCTGCAGGGAACACCATGGGTCGCATTTACTTGCTCGTAGTACCAGTATTTTAGGTACACAATAGGTTTGTGATTAGTAGGCGACAGTGTGTGCTCAGGATGCATTTTACAGTGCATGCGATTCGTACTACTATATGAGCGACACCATGGTTCTGCCTTGCCTATGATTAGTACCCACTATGTGAGGAACACCACGGGATAGTGCGAGTCCCCGTGGTTAGAACACCATAGGTTTGTGATGCCTGTAAACAGCGACACAATGTGCGAAACACTATAGGTCTGTGTTACATGTGCGCATTACATTTCCTGTGAGTAGTACCAATAATGTGTGAAATACTGCGAGTCTACGCTATTTTTGATTAGTACCGCAACATGACAAATACCATGGTTTTACTTTCCTAGTGATGAATACCATTATGAGGGGCCTGGATTTCAGACTCGTTTCGACTACAAGCATCATCGATTCAGTATTGTGCTTTAGAAGCAGTCCCTTGGTTAGTAATACTATTATTTAACGCTAGTTTCTGGGAATGTGGGGCACTGTGGGTCGGATCCACTGATTGTTTTAACATCATATCCGTTCATTCGTTGTTCTCACATTTTGAATTCTGGTCAGTGGAGGATTATGGATTTTTAATTGTCCTTACATTTTGTGCCATTAGGGGCCGATGGCCTAGATGTTAGGCCCCTTTAAACAACAGTCATCATCATCATTAACTGTCTTTGTACCTAGTTTATTTTAACTTGCCTTCATTATGAATTTTAATATTCGCAGAGGATGATCCCATAAGGATTGAAACGTGCAATACCAAAGTAAACTATTTAACATAACCGAATAGTTGACAAAGTTTCTTTTATAGACATTTTTTAAATCTTAAAATTGCAAGTCAATATGGAGAAATGAAATTAATTTGTTCTAATAAAGCAATCTAATTCGCTCAGCTGATAAAATGACAACGGCCTGAGATATGGAACTATTTTTCAAATTACTTATCAGTATTATCAATTCTCTGAACGCTCATATACCCGATTCGTGTTATATCCGACCACCCTGTATGAACGCAATTAGCACCAAACACTGGGGGGTGGGGTGCGATGACCTAGATGTTAGGCCTTTTTAAACAGCAAGCAAGCAAACACTGGGATTAAACACGTGTGCAATTACTATATCTCTTTCTACTACAGATGGAGGAGTTATGCAGTTATAAAACCTAACATCTGGCACGCTGGAGTCATGGGTTTCCTTTTAGCTTACACAGCAAAAGTCAATGAAGCAACAGATACAGCGTTGCCAGGTCTCCCAAAATTTCACCAAAATGCACATGACCCCCCCCCCCAAAAAATCCCCCTAAATATATTCTAATCCGAATTTAAGGAAAATAAATAATAACAAATAAAGGTACATAATATATTTGTGCCAAAAACTCTCTCCTCGTCTCACTGTGTGATGTTTTATTGGTAAAATCACTCATTAGGCACTTCCCCACATTCATTTTAGGCTCAAATTACATAATCTCTCCCCTCTTATTGAACTCAAAACTCACGCTTGACAGCATCATTCTAATTGTAAGAGAAATCCCCGACCTGCATACAGATCTGTATCCTGTTACGACTTCAAAATTTCTATGCCTGATGAATAACTATATCTACAGGAAGAGTGGGGAGAAAGAGAAGAAGAATAGTGGCCACAGAGTACGGGTGAGTGAAATGTTATATTTTTCTCATAACTTCACATGACTATTGCATTCTTTGATTTAGTTACATTATGACATTTCAGTGCTCAAGAAACTACAGAAAGTTTTATTAAAACTGCTGACATTTTTATGTACAATCTGCTGATTTTTTAAATTTGTAGATCTGGCAACACTGAATGGACATAAATCTTTGTGATTATGCGAGTAACATGTTTTGTTAATAGCAAAGCAAAGTCATCTCCGTACAGGCCATGAAAGCCCTCGGAGGGGTGGAAGGTAAAGGCTTCCACTATCCGTAACCTCGGCACTAGGTGGGGTAGAGTGGTTAGCTCTATGCCTGGCCGCCTTTGCCCCCTGAAACTAACCTGGTACTCATTTTTGGTGTAGGCTGAGTGAGCCTCAGGGCCATGTGCACCTCCGGCAGTAGAAATCTAGTTTCTTAAATGTTACGACTTCCTGATGCGGATTCGAACCAACGTCCTTCCGGGCGAACCGACATGCCTTTATCACCTTGGTCAGGCAGCCCCTGTTTTGTTAATGGATGGCATAAAAAAATAATTTTTGATCACAATTGAGTTACGCAGTTTTCTCACTAGGCTGACAATATAATATTCAAAATATTACTCTTAATGTTCTACTGTATAGTCTAAAGAAAATGGTATTCATCCACGATATCCCTTGACCTTGCCTACTTTAAGAACCCCCAAGGGCTCTAAACTTGGGAGAGTCAAGGCCGATGACCTAGATGTTAGGCTCCTTTAAACAACAAGCAGCATCATAATCAAACTTGGGAGAGTCCGTTGGCAACCACAGGGCCTTTAGCTGAATCCTGACATTGCTTCTACTTATTTCTGCCAGGCTCTATACTTTCATCTGTTCTGTCCGACCTTCCCTGGTCAACTCTTGTTCTCTACCAACCACAGTGGTATTAGGTTTGCAAGTTCTAGGAGTCTTCATTTTCACGGCCTCTGTGATCCAACCTTCCCTTTTTCAGATACCTTCATCCTCTGAATGTGTTAAGATTGCCCAGAAACCATAATAATCACCACCACCAACACCGTAGTATTCATTAACAATTTAAGCACTAATAAAGAATTTTAACTAATATTCTTCTTCCTAGTTTTTTCATCGATGTATCTTCATTGATGACATCTGTTTGTGGAGCTCTGCTGCAGATCCTCTAGGGCAGAGGTGCTCAGCACTGTAAGTGGGTGGGCTGGCAGGCGATGAACGAATGCTATCCAACCACAGTGATGTGGGCAGAAATCCACATCATTTTCAATTTTCGTTGTAAGTAATAATTTATGTTCATTGCAGTTTATGTATTTTGGTAGGTTACAATAAAGACTTTGGCCTACAACCTCAAATATTTTGTTAATGTATGTAATGAAGTACATTTTTCACTATTACACCTGGACCATGAGGAGAAAGGATGAAGCAAGGATTCAGGCAGCTGAAATAAGATTCGTCCGAGCGATGATTGGCAAAACAAGGCGAGATAACATTCGTAATGAGAACATCAGGAACATGGCTCAGGTTGGCAGAATGCAGGATAACATAACTCTGCATAGACTCAAATGGTATGGTCACATGCGAACGATGGATCCTGATCGCATACCCAGAAAAAGGTATGATCTGCAGTAAAAACATTCAAGACCAAGAGGGCGGCCAAGAATGCAATATACAGACATGGTGAAAACAACATTCAGCAACGAGGAGGGGACTGAGACAACACTGAAGAAGGAGAAAAGTACAAAGATGGAAGTTGGTGGAGGGGCTTCATTCGCCGACCCGTCGTATAGATGGAATGACATGGGACATGTATGTACATTTTAAGAGGTGCTTTAGAAACAGTTCTAATATAAAGTGGAGTTAAGGTGGATAAGCTGCGGCTTGTGGTTGTTTGGGGTTAAATTATCTAATAAACTCGGCAACAATCCAATCATGCTTACCGGGAATAAAATCAGCGAGGTTATTTATTTGAAGGCATACTGTATATCAATCTGGTAGATACATTTACAATGTTGTACTTTAATCTTGGATAGTAAATATCGATGTCCTCACTCGTGATTAAACTCCCACTTGTCATTTAGAGGCTAGCTGTTATCCCCGTATGCCTGTTACATCAATGCTCTCTCGCTTCCCTGCAAAGTGTGTTCGCTCTCTCGCTTCACTGTGAAGTACAGTAGGCTTGTTACGTAAGCTGCCCGCATTTACTTCAGGTCAGCCTGACCGCACTGGGCTAGCCTCACCAGGCGCCCAGCTGAGCACCTGTGTTCTAGGGTTAGCAAAATCCAGTTGCACTTTGTTGACAGCTGCTTGTGTTTCAACATTAGTACAGCTGTGAAGCAGTTGTTGTTGCCTCATCTGTTCTTAGGCTTTTCTCTTTTTCTTACCCCAAGTAGCTGAAAGTCAACGGCTCTCTTAGTTCCATATCTTTCGCCCAGTTCCGTTTACCTTTTTGTGCAATGTCACCCACTCATGCTAAACCTTCTCCATGAGTAATATGCTTCTGATGCCATGATTTCAAATGTGGGTTTTCCCTGCATCTTCATCCCTGTGGCATTTAGACAATGCTTATGGTGTTCAGAGAATCTCTAGCATTTTCAAGCACAAGTCAGTGCAGGGCTCACCACTATCATGTAGAATTTTCCTTCAAACTTCAGTGGCATCCTCGTATCGCAAAACATAGGCAAATTTTGTTTTCACTTCAACCACCTTACAACGATCCTATGATTAACATTCTTGTCACATCCACCCAGTTTTTCACCACGGAATCAAGGTATTTAAAACCACTGCATTTCAGGAGTGGCTGGAAATCAAGCAAAATATTTGGCATTAAAGCCATGGGATCTTGGAAACAGCAATGAATATATTCAGTCTTTGAGCAGTTAGCACTTTAAGCCAATTTTCAAATACCTCCTAAAGCAATTTCACATTGTCATTGATCAGTGGCACATCAAGCAGTAATGTCTGAAGAAGTGCATCTGAGATTTCAGATGTTAAAAAAAAAAACCACCCTAATATGTTGTGAAACAAATAAGTTTAATGTGAAAATTGGCTGATAAAGGTATTTATTGTCTGCCAACCAACTGTTGTGTCAAAGTATACATCTTTTATGAATGCAGTAAATGTACAAGAACCAAAAGAGCTTCTGCCTTGGAGTTGGAGGAGGAGTCCTCAAAGGGTAGGAGAAATCTGCTAAGAGAAACTCCTAGGTCCTCCAAAGGCATAGGGGCTCAACAAAGGGCTAACAACCCTTCGGAAAGAAACTTTAAAAAAATGAAGAAAGGTAAGGGGGACTGTCATTACATAGGTGCTTTTGGACGGTGGAATGACGATAGAAAATGTTTGGAAGCAGATTGTGTGTCAAGCCAAGGACTGACTGTAGTGCTAGAAGTCGATCACGACACGATTTTACAGGAGGATGGGAGTTGTTCCCATTTGAAGAAAAAAAGCCTTAGAGGGGTGCCTAGGGTGATATAGCCATGCCCAGCAAGCAGCAACTGGTACTATAGTTCATGATGATTACAACTTCAACATCAAAAGCAAATGTCCCAACAGATGACCAATACAATGGTAATAAAACAACAGCCACTGACATGAAGATGAGTCGGCTTGAACGAAATGATGCATATGAACATGATTTACCAGGCGAGTTGGCCATGCGGTTAGGAGTGCGCAGCTGTGAGTTTGCATCCGGGAGATAGTGGGTTCAAATCCCACTGTCGGCCGCCCTGAAGATGGTTTTCTGTGGTTGCCCATTTTCACACCAGGCAAATGCTGGGGCTGTACCTTAATTAAGGCCACGGCTGCTTCCTTCCCGTTCCTAGGCCTTTCCTATACCATTGTCGCCATAAGACCTATCTGTGTCGATGCAACGTAAAGCAAAATAGCGTATGATCATGAAAACTAGCTTTTGTCGATTCAAAGAGTAGTCCCCATACTTTCACGAAAACACTAGGAAAAAAGAAAATGTAACAAGTACAGATCTTTCTTACTGTCCAGTATGGTAAAAGTCAAAGTAGTTCGGGAGTGAAAATATGGCGAGGAATGATAGAAACCAAGAAAAATATAAACAAATTTTATTTATACAATCATAATTTAAAAACATATATACAATACATTAATTGCATTCTTATATACAATTCCATTCTAATCCTAAAAATAAATACTTTAAAATATATTTATCCAGTCTCATTTAAAGTGATCTCCCAAACATTTTCAAGCAACTTCCTTATAAATAAAATACTGTAAAGCAGTCGACCTCCAGTTATTTGTGCTGTGAGTTTAGACATAGATTTAGAAGGCTTGTTTGATAATGAATGATGCACAGAAATCAAGTCAAGTTTCCTTCTAACATATCTGAAAGGACAGAACTTAACAAAGATTCATTTGTAAACATCTTTCTGGTTTATATTTTTCAAATCACTTGAAACAGGACAGAAAAGAAAGGGATGGAACACAATTTGGTAAGTTAAAAAGAAAATTAGTCAGAAAGGAAGTAAAATCAGTGTAAGGTGATGGTATAGCACAGCAAGTGTTTCGGAAGATGGACGATCAATGGAGCTATGAAGGTTAGGGACCGGGTAGAAGGGATTTATACCAGGGTCTGTCCTGGGCTTGCAAGCAATTTCAAAGACTCTCTTTGTATTTGCGAAGCTAATCCTTTCTCTTCTTGTCTATTCTTCTTTCCAGTGTGACATTATTTGGAGCAAAATGATGATTTAGTGTAATGTGAACTACATGATAGTAACTATGTGGAAAAGAACTATATAGAGTACAGTAGAATGAGGGAGGTTTATATCACAAGTAACCTGAAAACATTACTGTATTAAGAAGGTTCAAAATTGAAGTCTGCCAGTTAAAATTTTGTGAAAATTTCATTCTTACTGATCACATGTTTCGTCCTCTTTAACCTTATTAGGACCAGGCATATTTAAGAAGAGTGTGGCTATAAACACCAGCTGCATAACAGGTGGTGTCATGAAAAAGACCAAGGTGTATTTTGAAGTTCTCTTTTCATCAATCCATACATATGTTGTAACTAAAGATATGGATAATATGATTTTGATTCAAAATGTTCAGAAAACTGTAATTTCTTTGCAGGAAATAAGAAAGAGAGAGAGAGAGAGATTGTAAGAGAATTTCAAAACATGATTTATCAGCGTCTTTTTTTGCAAGAGAGGGCACTGATGATATATAGTTAATTAGTTCTATTAACCCGATGAGTGCTACGCCCGCCTATAGACGGGCTGACGCGGCCGGTCCACCAGTGCTACGCCCGTCTATAGACAGTGCGCGAGAATTTTAAATTTTTTGAGTTTCCCGATTCACTTTCAAGTGCGAATTTGATCTCTGACATGTTCTGCCTTCTGTTGGGCATTATGTATAACTAACTGATCAGAGATTATAGCTTCAGGAAGTAACTTACAGAGCTTTTTGTAGACGTCTGTGCAGTTCATCTGTAATGTAAACAAACATGGCGGAACAACAATTTATTTGCTCTTGCAGCGATGTTATTTCGGATCACAGAATCTTTCAGTTATTAACCATAGCGAAAAGTGATGATGGAGACAATCATTTTAAGGAATTGTTAAGCGATTTTGAAAGTGAGAGTGATAGAGTGAGTGTCAAAAATAATGTATAAGAGAGAGACAGAGCCTCCTTCTAAACGAAAGAAGAACAACACATTGAGTACAAAAGCTATTTTATCGCTAATTTCGTGGCGGATGGATTACTTTTCTTCACCAGAGTTTCAGGTAACTGTGACAGGTTCTGAGGGCCAAGTAGTGTTTGATGACAATCCAAAAATCATTGATTTTTTAGAAACTTTTGTGTCAGTGGAGTTGGTGCAGATAGTTGAACAAATCGGCATCACAAACAACCAGTAGAAAACATTTAACTAGCACCACATTCCAGGTTTGGAAAGTATTTTAAAATATCAACTTATATGCTTCTAAGAAGTTACATGTATTAGTTGCCTACAGATTTTAGGAAATATTATTATTTTGGGCTCTTTACTTTGTATAGAGATAATGCACGCATGATACATAAGTGTAATTTTGTTTTCTCTCAAAATAATATTGAACATAAGTGCAGGATTTTCCATTTGCATTTAGATTTATAAACAAACAACATTTATAAACATTTTAAGCTAATCACCCCACTGATAAGTTAAAAATTGAGGCTTCTACAAACTGTTTTACATACGAATGAAAAAACTCAGCAGTGAGGTACCAAACAGTCAACTGGTAACTCAGCACTTAAAAGGTTAATAAGGGTTAAGGATTTCTTCAGTATTGGATTCACATTCAATGTCACAAATGGATGAATATAATGTTCTTTAATTTGACAGCCTGGTGAGATTTTAATTTTTAAACTTTCTTGATACAAAATAATCATCAATACTGATAAATATAATTTTTGTTAAAATGTCCTAAGATGGTCACACATGAATCAAAAGTTGTGGTGAGCCTGTGAGATAGCCCCATGATGGATGTGCAAGAGTTGTGACGAGAAGAAAAAACTATGAAATATTGTGAAACGAGGTGAATTCAGCACAGTGTACAGAATTTGACCAACTGAATAATAATTCTTTTGGTCATTACTGTCCTATATTTAACATCTCCTTGGCACATATACTAGACATATTCAACATGGCCTAACAAGCTAGAAGTATATTTCACGTACTAATGAAGGAAAGAAAGAAAGGAGAAAAAAAACAAAAAAAAAAACAGCATTACATACAACACAATACATACATATCACAACTTACGGTCTCCACATATGAGACTTGTCAGTGACCAAAAAGGATGACGATGACATGTCAACAGACGGAATGACATTTTCAAGAAGTATGATGCAGAAGATAAGGAAAGATAGAGTAATAAACAAAGGAGAAAAAAGACAGCGGTAGAATTGTGGACCACCTTCCTGTGCAATATATCATGGAGTGGGATTGTCTTTAAATTCAAATGTAGCTATGTACTCAGTCATCAAATGGCAGAGATTTCAAATTGTGGTGGTTGTGAAAAGTTGTACCTTTCTTTATGAAAGTGAGAAAATATGACTTACACTGCAGGTTATATTGCTAGAAAAGTGAAAGTACTTTCATCACTTTTGAGGGCTGAGAAGCAAGATGGCTACTAACTTTGTTGATGACTCAAACTGAGCTCTTGATTTTGAAGCTCTGCGTGACAGTACCAACAGTGACAATAATTACTATGGGGAATTAAGAGTGATGGTGATGAACAGCATGCCTAGGAAGTTACGGTAGACAGTAGACCATGTCCTAAATTTGTAAACAGAAATGTCAGGCCACATAAATACAGTGAAACCTTGTTAGTGTGTTCCTCATTAACACGTTTTCCCACTTAGCATGCAGTAAATTCAAAATCCCGATTATCATCGTATTAAATCTATATAAAAATACCTCACTTATCGTGTCACAAATTTTCACTATTACCGCTTAGTACGATAACATTTTTCCTAGCCCTCGCCATGTTGCGTAATAACAGGAAAAGGTCTTGAATTCATCAACTTCACAGGACAAGCACACCTTTGAAGAGCAAGCTGTTAGCCGTTAGACTGCAGAATAACACAGTGAGCCTGTTTCTGCTTGTATTTCGCATTCCATTCAGAAGTTAGAAATGTACTTTGTATTGAGTGGTACAGTTGAAGGTAGCAAGTATTTGTAGCATGATAGCCTACATCTGGATTAGGAACATCATTCTGTAAAGGTGACCAGCGTGGTGCATACTTGTCTTGTGATAGCCTAGTTATGGATATGTAAAAGGTCATTCTTCCACAATCACACATGGCTGAGCATCACCTCCAATTCATTGCCTAAGAGTGTGACCAGAATATAATGTTGTACTGTATAAACCATTGATCCAAAATAAGAGGTTTTTACTAAGATTTGTTTTAAAAAGAGTGTGATCTGCAATAATACTTTGTTATTTTTATGAGACCCATGCAAATGTTTTCGTATTTGTTGTTTGGTGTTTTTCACACCTTTCAGTATAAGCCCCAACGGAAAAGGTTTTCATGTTTTCATGTTTTTTTTTTTTCACCTTTCAATACTCTCTTATATAGTTTTCACTGTACCTGCAGATACACAACGTAAAATGCTGTTGTGTCGGAAAAAATCAAATCTAGTGTTTCCATATCCCTGTTAGATAGTTTTTATTCATGTATTCAGTAGCATGTTTTCTTGCCTAACATGCTCATTTTCCTTGTTCTCTGCAGTAACATCTTAACAAGGCTTTACTGCAACTGTTTTGAAAGATCTATTTGGAAATATTGAGATTTGTCGCATTAATAAGTAGGAAAATACTTCTAGGCTTCCAAAAATCATGTTCCACAAATAAGCTACCAGTATAAATCCCCAACAAATTAAAATTTTCTTTAATTAATATACTGTAATTTCATTTACTAATTTGACCATAATGTCATTTGATGACAATGCTTTTGCCATAATTACAGTTTTCTTGCTTCATACTGGTGTATAATATGTATGTACTGGAAGTGTTTTATGCTTTTAAGCCATAAAGACCCTTGGGAAAGAGGGGGAGGGGGGAGGTAAATCCTTCCACTATCCGTAACCTCGACATTAAGTGGGATTGAGTGGTTAGTTTTACGCCTAATGCCTTCCCCCCACACCCTCACTCAAATTAATCTGGGTACTCATTTTTGGTGTGGACTGAGTTAACCTCAAGGCGATGTGCTGCTCCACAAGTGGAAATGTTGTTTCTTGAATTTTTCTATTTCCTTTTCTGCCTTCGCTAGGCACTTGACAGTCAAACCTGCAGCAGTTCTAGGATTAAAAATGTGAGTGAATGAAAGAAGAGTGCAAAAACTATCTATGAAATTACAAATGAATCCCAGGAAGTTCTAGATTATGAAAAAGATTAAAATAGAGAGGAAGCATGTATGTTCCAACTTGACTGCACCTGTATATGGGAAAATGATGACAATGATGATAACGACGACTCCTTGATAGAAGGCATGTCAATCTTAATTCTAAAATGTCATTTAAATTAACGTTTTCAATATAAACAAATGCAGTTACAAACAATACAACTTGTACTGGAATGCTTGCACACTGATGGAAATGGAGAATAAGCCTCTAATTTAAAATATACAAGGGCTTTAAAATATTCCCCTCCCAACTAACCATTCCCAAAGAAGCCTCACAGATCATATTGAGTCAGTCAAGGTAACAGAGCAAAGAGTAGCATTGAAATCATACAAAACTACACATCCATTTACCTAAAAAGACTCTAAGGGCTACAAAAGTCTCCCAGAAGATGATTCAGAGGGTTCATACATTTGGTAATACATTGCAGACTTAGATACTGCTTTGTTATCTCGTGCTTTCAGTTGGGGTCATCCGCAACATCCACTCCACACACTCCAGCAAGAGAGGCATTTTGAAGTGTGATGCTATTGTTTTGAATGTCTTGAGATGCATGACAAGATCTTTCTTTGACACCAGCGTCTGATACTCGCCAAAACAACTGCAGTATGCTGACATATTATCCATTTTGATCTGGAAAAATAAATTTTAAAATCTCAATGTAAATACAAAGAGTCACACTACCACAGTGAAAGTTTTTTAAAAATTTTCTCTTACATTTCTATTATTCATATTTAGAGAAGACTATAAAGAAATAGAAGTTAACAGCAAATCAATCCACATCAGATTTGCTGATAAAATTTTACTGGCCCCAGATTTAGTAAAAGAAGTAGGACGTTCGAAGTTCTGGCAACTGTAGTTAGACAGTACAAACTAAAGATCAATGTTCAGAAAAGGAAGATTCTTACAGTGAGGAGGAATATTCCAAGAACCAGAGTAAGCACAAGTTATAAACCTAGACAATTCAAGGAAGATTTTAGGTACAAACCACTAAATTAAGGATAAAAAATGCCACCAAAATGTACTTTATTGACAGGACAGATAGCGTCTCTAACTAGACGAAAACACCACGTTATTTTGAAAAACTTGTTCATTGTTTTTTATATATATATTATCTTTATAGCTGAAGATGTCACATATAGGGAGATGAAACATGTACTAATTAAGTGTAATTCTAATTACGTGTTTATTCTTGATACAGAAAAAACAAGGTGGGAAATATCTCGATTACAATTAACCACAGTAGATATGAACCTAAGAACATACAAAGTACAACAAATGAAACAATTCTGTTACTTGGGAAGCATTATCTCTGTGGACAACAGATCATCATCATCATCATCTTCATCATTTCCCTTTATCCAGCTGTAGCCGGGTAGGGGCAAATATGGTTCCTCTCCATTTTCTTCGGTCTTTCCACCACTCCTCCTCCAACACTGTCCCAGTCCAGGTTTCTTCCTATAATACTGCGTTGGATTGTGATCGACCACGGCCTCTCCTTCCTTGCATTTGCATTTCCATCACCTTTTTTTTGGCATTCTTTCATCACTCATTCACTTTACGCGCCCAAACCATCTTAGTCGGCTCTTCTCAATTCTATCATTCATTTTTTCCATTCCAATTTCTTCCCGGATTTTCTCATTCCTTATTTTGTCTCTTCCACTCTTCTGTAACATACTCCTCAAGAACTTCATTTCGGCTGCCTGTATTCGACAACAGATATGTTTTTAAATAAATAGCTAATAATCAATTTTTTTAAAGAGAAAAAATAATGGCTAAACAAGCTTTCCAAACCAAGAAAGGTGTTTTTTTATTATCCGGCACACAACCATTGAGACAAGGAATTCTTCTGCAAAGTCCTTCATTTCAACTGTGTTGCTGTTTGGATGTGAAAGCTGGACAGTCAGGAAAAAAGGAAAGAGCTCGGCTAGAGGCAGTGGAGATGGGGACATGGAGGAAAATCACCACAATGAGTTGTTTGCTCTTTGTAGTCTAGTGTAATGCAGTTCTATTTTTTCTTCTTCTTCTTTTATGACCACACAGGATCACTTTAGTCAGTTCGTCATTCAGGTCTCTTTGAAGGGATTGTTCAGGCTTTGCGGTCTTCCCAGTACTTCTTCGGACGCTCCGATCTTCGTGCCCTTTCCTCAGTTGAAAATATGCGTGTTGGTGGTTTGTTTTGTGCAAGGGTAAAGCGGACGTTTGTATTCTTGAGTTTTGTATTCAATTTTATCTTATTTGTGGTGTCTTCTGTTGTAAGGCCTATTTCCTTCAGATCCTCTCTTACTTCTCTGATCCATTTACATCCTGTTGTGGTATTTTTTGAGACGAGATTGTGTTGTACTAGTTGTTTCAGAAGCCTTGAATCCTGCATCCTGATGATATGTCCAAAGCCTTAGACCCTTCAATAAAACTATTAACGGAATTTTATATTATGTAAAATGTCCGCAACGTCATCAGCAAGGAAGCTAATTAGATCTTCAGATAGCACCATCAAAGGTTAAGCTGTTATAAGGAAACTGTAAAAGCTTACAGCGGCACCATAATGAGACAGGATGAGCTAGTTTGCCACTGCTTTCCTCTCTGGGTCGCCGGCCCCGTGGTGTAGGGGGTGGCGTGCCTGCCTCTTACCCGGAGGCCCCGGGTTCGATTCCCGGCCAGGTCAGGGATTTTTACCTGTACCTGAGGGCTGGTTCGAGGTCCACTCAGCCTACGTGATTAGAATTGAGGAGCTATCTGATGGTGAGATGGCAGCCCCGGTCTAGAAAGCCAAGAATAACGGCCGAGAGGATTCGTCGTGCTGACCACACGACCCCTCGTAATCTGCAGGCCTTCGGGCTGTGCAGCGGTCGCTTGGTAGGGCAAGGCCCTTCAAGGGCTGTAGTGCCATGGGGTTTGGTTTGGTTTTTTTTTTTTCCTCTCTGGGTCAGAAGTTGTTATTGCAACAGAACTGAGCCTAGAGTAGCACCTTTCATAACATGCAAATGCACCAGTCGTGGTCCAAGTGTCATTACTCAACACTACCCATACTTTACATGTAACATATTTAGCCCGTATTGTCAACTTTGAACAGTTTTATCTTTAAAACAAAGTTACAGGAACATGTTTCGTCCCTCCTGGGGACATCTTCAGCCTTGCAAGGAACAAAAGTTAAACGGTAAAGACAAAAGCATAGTTAAAATGTTGTTGTCTTCAATAAATTTAAATCTATAAGGTCCATTCAGTGTAGAATTTTGAGTGCTATTTAACAACAAAGCAGCAAGATGTAATTAAAAATCCACTTAAAAACCTTAGTCATTAATCACACTTGTGACGCTAGAAATGGAGATGAAGGGAAGAAGACCTAGAGAAAGAGCGAAGGACAGATGGCTGAAAGGTGTATAATGAAGAGATTCGAGGCAAGAGGGAACTGGACGGCAGTGACGGAAGACAAGTAGTGGATGGACGGAAAATGGAGAGGCTTATGTTCCAACCAGACCCAGCCTGTGGTTGGAAACTGCTCCAGATGATGATGAGTACTGTAGAGGTGGAACTTTTTATTGATAATATCATAAAACTGTTTACTACCCATACCTCACCAGCTACCATAACGTCAGACATAAACAAAACTTAAGACTCTTCAGCAGAAGCTACATTTAGCTCTGGGCTGTGCCAAGAGAGAGATAAAAATATATTGTGCCATGAAGAAGAGGTCACACATGGAAGTACAAAACAGCTAGCCTTAGATTTTGATATGTACTATTTGCAGACGATATTGTTGTCTGGAGAACGAACAGCAAAGAAGTACAACAGACGCACTGAACGAAAAACTGAAAAGTATGGCATGAAAATTAGTGCAGAGAAAAGCAAGACCATGGTGATATCAAGAAGAAAAAGACAGGGAACGGCACTGTGAAAATTGGTGGTCAAAGCCTTGAAATTGTGGACAGTTTCAAATACATAGAAAGTGAATTAATGCAGAATACAAGGCTGCACAAGGACATCAGCAAGAAGGTGCAACAAGGCAATGCATTCTGCCAGAGTGTAAGAAACCTTGTCTGGAATAAGAAAGTACCAAAATGTATTATGCCGGTCTAGAAAGCCAAGAATAACGGCCGAGAGGATTCGTCGTGCTGACCACACAACACCTCGTAATCTGCAGACCTTCAGGCTGAGCAGCGGTCGCTTGGTAGGCCAAGGCCCTTCAAGGGCTGTAGTGCCATGGGGGGGGGGGGGAGAAATGTATTATGCACCCATATTAACTTATGTTCCTTGTTTTCTTGAAAGTGAGTACGTCAACTACAAGAGCGTCATTATGAATGGGGTAAGGATCTTGTGATGGCCTTCGTGGACGTTGAGAAAGCTTATGACCATGTGTGTAGAAACAAGGTATGGGAAGCCTTACAGAGAAAAGTTGTCGAAGAGCAGACCATAGAAAGAGTGAAGGAGATCTACAATAGGAGTGTCAGTTGTGTGAAAATAGGAGGAGAGAGGACAGGCTGGTTTGAGCAAAAAGGTGGATTAAAACAAGGAAGTGCTCTGTCACCTTTGCTCTTCGTAGTAACAATGGACGAGATAATGACAAAAGTGGCAAGGAAAGTTGAAGAAGGAAAAAGGAAAGTGATGATGTTTGCAGATGACCTGTTAGTCTGGGGAAAAAGAGAAGAAGATATCCAGGAACAGTTAGATGCTTGGGTAGATGAGGTGGAACAAAATGGAATGAAATTTAATGCCCAAAAGAGCGAGATAGTGATCACAACTAGAAAGAAGGAGAGACCTACGAGAGGGATAATGCTTGGAGGGGAACAGCTTAGGAAGGTAGAGAGTTTCAAGTACTTAGGAAGTATCAGAGAGGAAAGTGGAAGAAATGATAAGGAAATAATCAAGCGTGGAAGACAAGCAGGAGCATTCCTGAAAAGTGTCAGAAACCTGGTTTGGAGTAAGGATGTCCCTCAGAGAAGCAAAAGGGTGATATACAAGATGTAACTATATACCTATTCTGACGTATGCAGCTGAGACTTGGATAATGAGGCAGAGAGCCGTGAATAGAATACAGGCAAGATGAAATGAAATTTCTGAGAAGCAGGATAGGAGTGAGAAGATGGTATAAGATGAGAAATGAGAAGGTTCGAGATATAGTAAAAGAAGAGCCACTACAGAATAGGATAGAGGCATCTAGACTTAGATGGTATGGACACATGAAGAGAATGACAGAGGAAAGGATACTGGGGAGGATGCACGACATGGAGGTAACAGGTAAACGACCAAGAGGAAGACCAAGAAACATGTGGATAAAAGGAGTGGAAGAGTGTGTACAGAGAAGAGAAGAGGACTGGGCAAGAGTGACTAGGGAGAAGTGGTGGGAAGACAGGAGGAGATGGAGAGTTTTATGTTCCAAGCATCCCCGGCCAACAGCTGGAAACCGCAGATGATGGTTAACTTATGTGGCTGAAACCTGGACAATGAACAAGTAAGGAGAAGAGTAGAATTCAAGCCAGTGCAATGAAATACCTAAGTAGTATGATAGCAAAGACAAAGCAAGACATAGTGAGAATCAAAGATGTCAGAAAGGAAACGTAAATGAGAGAATTGACACAAATAACTAAAATGGTTTGCACATGTAAAGAGAATGGAGGAAAAAAGAATACCAAAACAGGACGATGGAAACGAAATTCGAGAGAAAGAGAGCGAGACGGAGACCTAGAACAAGGTGGATCAATTCAATGAAGAGGAGTGCAAGAAGGAACCTAGACTGGGACAAAATGATGGAAGAGGAATGTTGGAAGGTGGAGTAGATTCCAAAGATAGTCATCCAGAGGGCTGTATTTATTTGCTTTAAAAAAAAACACCTAGGAAAATGTGCTTCTCAAGAAGGATGCTGCCATCTAATTACTAAATCTGTAACTTTTTTCTAGCAGGTAAAGAAGACTTCTCAATATAATGACAGTGGCAGATGAGATACGCGACATTTCAATTTAGCGTCAGCTAATGGTTCTACGGTTGAAAACACTAATACAAAGTTAAGAACATTGTTTTAACATTTATATTGTAATTATCTCAAGAAACAGGCCATTCTTCTTACCTGTAAACACTTCTTACACTGAAGATCTTGCAGAGTGTATGCCATAGCCTTCCTGTTCATGGTATCCAACATCATGTATTCAAGTTCTGTATTGTCATAATTGGTCTGACAAAGAGGGCAATGCCACACAGGCCTGAAAATAGAATTTAAACAATAATCTCATCATTTGATTTAAATCAATTTATATACTGTATGTTGTAAAGGAAAGTGTTTCCTCCAATTAATAATAAATGTTATTTGCTTTACGTCCCACTAACTACTTTTTAAGGTCTTTGGAGACGCCGGGGTGCCGGAACTTAGTCCCGCAGAAGTTCTTTTACGTGCCAGTAAATCTACCGACACGGGGCTGTCGTATTTGAGCACCTTCAAATACCACCGGACTGAGCCAGGATCGAACCTGCCAAGATGGGGTTAGAAGGCCAGCGCCTTAACCGTTTGAGCCACTCAGCCCGGCGTTTCCTCCAATTACATTACAAACTAACTCCTTCTACCTATACATATTGTACCAGAAACGCTTGTCCAAGACTGAGTTCCCGATGTTTGAAGTCAAACTACGCGCTGTGCATAGCACCCAGCCGGCTACAGCAGGTCAGCTGAGAGCAACATGGAACATGTGACGTCACGTCCTGCATATCTTCGCCAAGGTTAGATTACATCAGCCGAGAGAACATTCTAAATGTTCTATTCCTAATAACTTTTTTCTGGATTGGAGTACAATTAAAAGCACAACGTCATCATGTTAACCAATTTTTTATCATCATAGTCCCCAAGTTTGAAGAAAATTCAACCAATATTAAGGGAGATATTCAATAAAATATAATGGTCTTAATTTTCAAGAATCTGTTATAAAAGGAAGGCAAATTTGCATGTCCATGTCAGTCAACTAAGTACCACAGTCGAGGTCAGACGGTCGACTGGTGGTCCTATATCGTCGTAACGTGAAGTACGGGTTCGGTTCGCGTCAAGTGTTTGACAAATTCTGCGAGCTAAAAAAAACTAACTCTGCGATAATCTGTGTCGGACTTAGAAATTCTCAACACCATTCGCGAGTGATAGAAAAATTTCCAACGCGAATTTAAACAGTTCAATTTAACTTGTTTTTCAAGTGAGTAACTATTTCTGAGACCAACTCAAGTTATTAGAACACACACTAGAGTCCCGTTAATCCGAAAGTCCGGTTAATCCGAACTGAAATATTCCTTATTGAAATGAACGAACCTATTATAGAATGAATATTTACTTGCATTTTATTAGTCATATTTTACTAGAATAACTTAATAAAACATAATTACACATCATAAACCATCAACCACTGGTCGTATATCTTAACAAAGTCTGTTAGTTCCTTTTGCCGTAGTGATTGGAACCTACTCGAAGGTGCAGTGTTAAACCAGCGTCTCATAAACATCACATCAGTGGGCGTAGCATGGGAGTTAGCTCGACGTAGCGTACGGCAAGTTGTACTCGTAAGGTGGCCACGGCATCTCAATGTGACACTAGTTGTTCATTGTGGTCTTCTTCGTTGTCACTCAGTTCCTCATCAACTCCAGATTCTTTCTCCACCATAGCTACAATTTCTTGGTCTGTTTGTAATTGATGACAGTCAGCTTCCATCCACTCGGTAATGCCATTTGCATTGTCGTTTTCTCCTCTACGGGTTCTTAACTACCCTACTGTAATTTTATACAGTATTTTATTAATGTAACTCCTAAAGAATGGACATTTCAAATTACAGTGTGTACTGTACTGTATTGTAGAAAATATTTTCCTCAGACGGTTGAGGCGCTGGCCTTCTGACCCCAACTTGGCAGGTTCGATCCTGGCTCAGTCCGGTGGTATTTGAAGGTGCTCAAATACATCAGCCTCGTGTAAGTAGATTTACTGGCACTTAAAAGAACTCCTGCGGAAGAAAATCCCGGCACCTAGGCGTCTCCGGAAACCGTAAAGGGAAGTAAAACAATAACATTATTATTAGAAAACATTTTCCGGTTAATCCGAAAATTTCGTTATCCGAACAGACTCCGGTCCCAGTTAGTTCGGATTAACGAGACTCTACTGTATCTTATTTTCTAACGAGTGCAACATTTCTTCAAGTGTTTGAAATATTCTGAATAACTCAATATTCACATTCTAAGGTGATAGGAATATTTCTCCGATAATAAACTTTGAACTGAGCGTTTAGTTAGTTTCATCAAGTGATTAAAATATTTGACTAAGTATAACATAACAACTGAACTTAGGATTTTTCGAGTGAATAACATTCCAAGTAGTACTTTATCAATTGTCACGACTTTGTGATTACTTCATTAAACTTGTGTTTTGTGAGTGGAGGACATTTCTCGCGTATTATATAAACATTCTTAACCCTTTTGCTCTCAGGCTATTTTCACCAGTAAAGCCCAAAACACTTGGACCATTTTTAATGATTATGCATGTTAAAATGTAAAAAATTGCCGTGTAAAGAAATCCTCAGATACAAAATTGAAAAAATCTCAATAGTACACTATTCAATATAGTATAAGGAAAAAAAAATCCCAAAATTATTCATGGCATATTTTACTACAAAAAAAATTGAAAATTACAAAATATATTACAAAAAATTAAAATCAGTTTTCAAATAATAAAAAAGTAATCTGTTCTTTAGTGATGTTGTTCAGTCATACTGAAACAAAGAGTGTTTAATTCTGTATAACATGATATAATTTTGTTTTTCTGTATTCTTATTTAGCCATGAGTTATAGCATCTGACGTAAAGAACTGTACACGTACCTTCCGGAGTCAGCATTTGTTTTTTTGGAAAACATTCTCCTATCATCACTACCTGTAAAATCCGAATCACTCTTCTTCTTTATCTACAGCTTTTCACACACTTGTGGGGTTGCGGGTGCGAACTGTGTCGCACATGTGGATTTGGTTCTGTTTTGTGGCTGGATGCCCTTGCTGACACCAACCCTATTGCGTGTTTCTGTGGTGGTTTGTAGTGTAGTGTGTTGTCTGAATACGAAGAGGAAAGAGTTGGGACAAACACAAACACCCAGTCCCCGAGTCAGAAGAATTAATCAAAGGCGATTAAAATTCCCGACCTGGCCGCGAATCAAACCCGGGCCCTCGAAACCGAAGGCCTCAATGCTGACCATTCAGCCGATGAGTCAGACTAAAATCTGAATCACTATCGGCTATAAAGTCACTGTCATCGTCTAAAGCATCTAAATAATCCAAAACATCAGAATTATTTAGCCTAGAACTTGGACCAGCCATTTCAAAAAATTAGGCCTACTCGTGGCACGGAAATCTCCTAACACGAAATGTTAACCCTAAACTTCACTTATGAACACTGATAGGGGAGGGAGGGAGAGAGAGAGAGAGAGAGAGAGATTTATTAAAGAAATAAATCATCCGTCCCCCAATGAGGGTGACCATTTGGATCCGGAATACAGTTTCAATTTCAATGGAGTTAAAAATTTCAAGAAATGAAAATTTAATCATTGAAGCTGTTATCTTCTATTTTGCCAGGGTTAGTGGGGGAGAAATGTCAATCACGTTCTCAGGTACAGATGGAATTGAATGATTTGCAGAGAGTCCCTCAGTATCTGTATTACTATTTTTTCTAACTCGCAGAATGGAACTTTCAAGTTTTGTACGAAGTTCGATGTCTGACTAGGGAGGGCGCCTCTTGCTCTGAATAGCAGGCCTCTGACAATTCACCGATCGATAGGTATTTTATACTTAGATGAAAGGTAAAGCAAGCATGGAACATAAATAGCTTGCTTTTCTAGGTCCACATCCTGATCCTGATCCAGGTCCCTTTCAAAGCGAATGGTGGGATCTAAGACCATTGCTTTAATGTCTTCTCTGTTGATGGCTACGATGTCCGCCCTCCGATTAGAGTCATCGGTAGAGACGCAGTGAACCTCCTCGTGCACCTCCCATCCACGCTGTCTCAAGCCTTGAGCAATGAACGATCTTACATGGTGGTGGCGGTGGTTGCGCATTAGTTCAGTGCTCCAGCAGAATCCCAGCATATGTCCAAGGGTTTCTGTCTCGTTGCAACGATTTTGGCGGGAACGGGTTGTGTTGAATGACCTACCGGGAACCGACCTGACTGCGGTGAGGTTGCATGTCATCTTCACTGCATTTATGTATTCAGAGGAGGACAGAGGTGATTTATGAGTCATCCAGGAGTTTGCTTTCAGGCAGTCTGAATATAACGCTACTCCTTTTCCTTTATGTGGTAGCTGACACCACGATTGAAAGGATCGATTTCTCATAATTCTGCGTAGTTTTCTTCCGTCAATCTTTGAGAGGAGACTTTCCTTTTTTATGTCAAGTCTGTGGAGTGCCATATCTTGTTCTTCAGGTAACTTCCTTACGTATGGTAGGTGAACGTCCTGAACATGGAGTAAGAGATTACAAATATTGTAATGCTGTATATTAGCTTCCCATTCTGCGCAAATTATTCCCATCCCTCTGACCTTTCTGGCACTATACAGGATCGAACTTGGAGTATCATCAGGCAGCATCATTATTTCTTTTACAGAAATTAACAAAATATAATAAACAATAAACTACTATTAAAATGGAAACAATAAAACAAAGGAAAACGCGTATTTTAAAGCTTAAAGGAGACTGTACTCGCAAGCAGAACACTTCAACTCGCCATGCGGTAAACATACGCGGTTTGATAACTTCATTTGTTCCAAACCGATAAGCTCAGTGTCTCTATCTCTCGAGAAAAGTGTAAACTAAATCCAAAAGCTACTATTGCTGTCTTTTCTCGACATCTGGAAGTCCATTAAGGTACTAATACAGCCATCCAAACACAGAGCCGATAGATTGGCTCGCTGAGCGTATAAGAGTTAAGATTCTTGACAGAACTTGTGTCTGTAAATAATACTTACCTTTCGTATAAGTCGAACCAAGGACTGTCTTTGAACAGATTATATTTGTGTTACGAAGTTTTTCACTAAATTCATGAGATAGAAATCTTCACAGATAATTTATTGAAGTGATTAATTTCAAGTTAGTTGAAAACTGTGTGAACTTATAAATAATCACCGACTTAAGTACTTTTTTTTATTTTCTTTCAAGTATCACGTTATTTTTAGGTCGATTTTATTAACATTCAACAGTGATAAGTGACGTAATTTTGCAATTTCCTAAGTGGCTGTTTTGCATTACGAGTTCAGTTCCATTTTACATTCGACTCGGTCTAATAACATTTTCAACTGTATAACTCAGAGTTGCGTGTTCTACCTTATTTAATTTCTCTCAAGTGATTGATCTGCAAATGTGATCATTTCACTGACATTCTGTCGTGTGGAATTCATTAACTAATTACAGTAGAAGCCCGTTATAGTGAGAATTCATAACAGCAAGAAATTTACTCGATATAATGGATTGTCATTATATCCGATTTTTGTATAAAAGTCGGATAACCCCCCATGCACAATAAGATCGGTATGAAACGGCAATTAGTTTGTTCAAACCTTGTGTAGGGGCCGATGACCTCGATGTTAGGCCCATTTAAACAACAAGCATCATCATCATCATCATCATCATCATCATCATCATCATCATCAACATCAAACCTTGTGTTTCCGCAGATGATATGAACACTACGGCTTACTTGTTTTTTATTTTTTTAAATCCAATACTACGTGAAAGTGTAGGTTTAATTTCATTCCAAAAAAATATAGTACCGTATTTCTTCGAATCCAAGATGAACCCCAAATTTTCCTATAAAAAATTTAAATCAGGCTCAAAAAGTACTTTGTAAAGTCATATGAATGCCTTGTTGTACAGTAGGCCTACGCGTTTTTAGACTATTTTTAGACGCCGAACATTGGCTTTCGTCATGCCGTATTTTTTTTTTTTTTTTTTTTTTTTTTGCGGCTGCACAATTATTCCGTATTTCCGCGGGTTTAAGGTAATTAACTTAAAATTGGCATCATAATGCCGAAGAGAACCCGTTGAAAATTTGCCAGCAATACCTATTGCATGCGTCTCTACAATACGACGATCCATGAGAAAATTATTCTTGCTGTATATAAAACTGTTACTTTTATTCAGCTACAGATATAACCGCTACACGCACGTCTCGCTTGCCGGATTCGGCCAAATTCAGCGGCTGGCGATGTATAGGCCTAATTGCGGACGTTGAAAGTCAACGAACGAGTTAATTGTGCCACGGTGCGGCCATTTCACCCTTGCGTTTTTCGTACACTTACCTCACAATTTCATCTTCGACTTCTCTAAAGCGTCCTTGTTGCGGACCACTGAATGCATTTTTTTTGTACAATACGCTTTTTTTTAGCTCTTTGTCTTCACGCTAATGCCAAATATTGGCTTTAGTTAGGCCTATGCTGTATTTTCTTGCGGCTGCACAATTATTTTACATTTCCGAGTGTTTAATAGCCATTAACTTAAATTTGGCATCATAATATCGACTAGAACCCGTTGAAAATTTGCGGCAATACCTTTTCCACATATCCTTACAATACGACTACCCATCACGAAAATACTCCGGCTGTCTATAAAACTTAATTTTACTGAGTGTCAAGTACAATAGATGCGTTATGACTGCCACAGAGTAGCCATGGCCTTTCTAAGAATTCGAAGGGTCGCATGTTTTAATGCCATTCTGCAGACTTGAGAAACTGTTTTGTAGAGGCTAATAGAACGCCATTCTCTCTTCACTATTTCCTAAGATCCAGTGATGCTACACACAGGCACTGTCCAACCGGTTGTCGCGGCTAGCGATGTAAGTTATAGTAAAGAGGCGGCCGTTTATTGTCAATGAGTTCTGTGCGCGTGTGAAAAGAAGCAGCGTGGTTACCGCAGTAGTTGCCAGTGATATACACTGACTGAGCAGATGTCATGGGATAGCGGAGCACTGATGCACAGGTGAGTTGTCTGAGCACCACACGCCCCCTGTGCCAGCGGCAGTTGTATAGGACACCTTGTGAGCAGTGGTTGTGCATGTGATAGGTGTAACATGGAACGTCGTCGTGAGCTGACACCGTTTGAATGGGGTATGGTGGTCGGTGGCCGACGGATGGGAAGGGCGATTTCGGAAGTGGTGCGGGAATTCGACTTCACACAATCAACCGTGTCCAGGGTATATTGTGAATGGATGAATGTGGGTGTCACCGTCCACAACAGACGAACGACCAGCCGTCCAGCCCCCTCGATGACCGTGACCGGCGACATCTGAGACGGATTGTCAATAGTGACCGACAGGCAACCGTGCAACAAATCATGGCTCAATTACACAGGCTGCGCTAGACACGTCTCACAGTGGACAATCTGTAGGAACATGGGTTCTATGGGGTATGGGAGCCGGCGCTGCACACGGGTGCCACCGTTAAACCAACGTCATCTAGCACGACGACGCGCATTTGTCGCCAGCCACCAGGGATCGACACTGGAACAATGGCGTAACATGATATGGTCGGACGAATCACGATTTCAACTGCACCATGCCGATGGGAGGCACTGTGTATGGCGCAGACCACATGAAGCGATGGATCCCGCCTGCCTCGAAGGTGTGGTCCAGGGCGCTGGTGTCTCTGTTATGGTCTGGTGTACATTTTCCTAGTATGGAATGGGTCCCCTAGTTGTTCTGGAAGAGACTTTGAATGGTATGCGGTATGTTGAGCTCCTCGGAGACCATCTCCAACCATTTTTGGTCGAGCATATCTGGGATGGATGTCCTGGAATGCAGGCTTCGTGCCATGGATCCTGCACCCACGAACAGACCAGCATTGGTGGCCGCTCTGCAAACGATTTGGTGTCAGCTGCGTTCAGAGGACTACCGGGAACTTGTTGACTCACTTCCACAGTGTCTCACTGCAGTTCGCAGGGCCAGAGGAGGTCCTACACGCTATTAGGTGACTATCCCACGACATTTGCAAAGTCAGTGTACATTAGCCTACTGCTGGGCCGCGAATGTAACAACCCTTGAGTTTTCGCATGAGATTCTGAGAAAAAAAACGAAGTCTTGGTTTCGGAGAAATATGATATCACTCCAGGGGTTTCTGTGGCAAACACCTCAGCTTTCTTCTTCAAACAGCGTCACCTAACCTAACCTTACATGTATCATGAAAACATATTTGAAACGCATGTAGAGAAATGATAACCTCCTCGCAAAAAATTTACATGTAAATAGCCTTTCCGAAATTTAACTAGATGCGAGAAGATATGAAATATCCTCCGAAATCAGTGATGTACACAGCCATAACTTGCGGCCACGTTATTTATGCATTTATTATGAAAACGTGTTATCCTCTTTCATTTCAAATTTTCTTTACGGAACAGCTGTCGACGGGTATTACTAATCGACTCCGACATTGCCTTTGAATGTCGACGAGAGAACTCGCTAGTGCACATAGCGAGGAAATGATGTCGAAGGTAATCGATCGCATGCAATATCATTGTTGGGGTGCATAAATATTAGTGACGGAAAAACTGCGTGTGCTTAATCGCTCGTCATAACAAATGTGTCAGTGATAGGGCTCTCGCTATAACCGAAGGAGGACAGTTTAATATAGGAATTTTGAAGGGACAGAAAAATATCGTCGCTATAACGGAGTTCTCGTTATATGCTGTACTTGCTGTAGCGGGCTTCTACTATATTTGAGTGTACAATCTACCCATGTAGTGATTCATTTTGAAGCCGTTGCTATTCATGATTTTGTCTATGTAGAAGCCATTTGCCTAACTAAATATATCTCGGGCACAGTACATTGCCGTGTTCTATCTCAACGTCTCTAAGAACTTCTAGACCTCCTAGGATTTCGAGAACGTCTAGAATTTCGAGAACTTCCAGACCTCCCAAACTGTGTAGACCTCCATCGGAAGTCGATCCAGGGGTGAATGAGTATAAAAGCAGGACCGCAGTGGATATTACCAGCCCAGACGAATGAGTGGGCATTCTCAAAATCTTCTGTGCAGAGATGATATGAAATCTAACATTTATTTTGTTAATAAATTCATCAGCAATTTTAAAATATCCATTATACTTATTTCATGCAAACCTCTCCTTCTCTGTAACGCTTCAGTTAAGAACCGGACACACCTTGTGCGAGTCTTATACTCAGCTAGCCAACCGGATCAATAATTACGGTTACAATATATATATAAAATAGAAGTTTTGTCTGTACATTGCTCAGAATTTAAAAAGAATGGTATTTCTGTATCAAACGTGTCCACAGTAACAAGGAAATGCACTTTTTAATTTTCCGTCATATCTGTCTGTGTTTAAGGGAAGCCGCCTTAAATTTAATTATTAAATTAACTATGTTATGGTCCTATCCAAAAGTACTACATAACACAAGTTACCGGTATAGAGAATACAATTTCTGATCATTTATGTTTTATTCAGTTTTATCATACCGACTATGATAACTGGTATTTCAGAGTCGGAAGAAAACTAAATGTGAAGGCCCACAATATTGAACGCTCATAAAATTAATCAACATTACATTGATCATTGTTTCTTGTGATGTTCCTTGTCTCTTAAGCGGCCACTAATCTCCGATAGATGGGATTACTACTGCCTACCGAGTATAACACCATGCTTGAATATTGGTGGGAAATAGCTAGGGAGTCGTTAGATAACTTTCTTCTTTAGCATGCCATTCCTGTCGTTCATACATTTTCTGATACTTCTAGTACGTAACACACTGGTTCATCATAGTAATCCAGCTATTTGCTCCCTACTCTGAGGCGCCGATTGGAATGAGCAGTGTGCACATTTAATGAAATAATGGCAGAGGACTATTCACGGCTGTCTGCGGCCTGGTCATTCCAGCTCTGGAACTTTGGATTGTTAGATTGGCAATGTTGTATTGTTTGTTAAAAGTGAGAAAATAAGTGGTTTTCCATTTGATTGAGTATTCCATATGATGGCATTACTTTTAATCGCAACATTCCTACTGACATCATTGTAATGACCTATGTTGATTTGAGCTGGGAGAACCACCAAGAAAATCTTTTCTGAGGATGTAAAAAGGCAGGTGGAGTGTATGCCATTACAATGAAAACTCCCCAACTTGATTGTGATTGATGATAGGCAAGGTGAACAAGTTAATTAATGGAATATCTTAAAAAAGACTCTCAGCTGGGCTGAGTGGCTCAGATGGTTGAGGCGGTGTCCTTCTGACCCCAGTTTGACAGGTTCGATCCTGGCTCAGTCCGGTGGTATTTGAAGGTGCTCAAATAAGTCATCCTCATGTCGGTAGATCTACTGGCACGTAAAAGAACTCCTGCTGGACTAATTTCCGGCACCTCGGCATATCCGAAAACCAAAAAAGTAGTTAGTGGGACGTAAAGCAAATAACATTATTATTATTATTATTATTATTATTATTATTATTTAAAAAAGGGTCTCATGTCTACACTATCATCTATTTCTCTTTCCTGTGTAAAAATATTGTTGTATGTACTGTATTACACATTCGATGAGCAATGTGCTGCTGGGTGGTTTTTTTTTTTTTTTTTTTTTTTTTTTTAACAGTATTATTCCAGAAGCTTGATGGGATTTACTGAAAGTAACTGAAATTAACCTTTGACAGAAAATCAGAATTGAGCATCAAGTTATTGATTATTTTATATAGGAATTTATTGTCATTATTTTTCCATCAGTTTTCCAGTGTGTTAAATCGCAACTTAATAATATGTGATATTTTCTAGGGGTAAATACTATTTATTTTATAACAAAGAAGTCTTAAAAATCATCTCTGGACAGTCTGAATAATCTGTTTATGGTTACGACATCCTGGGTTCGAGATAACACTAACGTGGTGCATATTTGTCTTGTGATAGCCTGGTTATGGATACAGAAAAAGTGAAATTCCATACTAATGAAGACAAAATTAAAATCTGTCAGAAAGTGGACTGATGTCCACATCTAAAAGCGTGCAGAGGTCGCGAATGTTGATCCCACACCTTCGGGTTTCGACTCGATCACTCAAGTTGGTTGAAGTTTTGTTTGATTCAAAATGGCGGCCAAAGTCATTCCTGCCAGTCGCACATGGCGGAGTGTAACCTCCAGTTCACTGACAAAGAGTGTGACCATAGAATAATGTTTAATAACCCACTGTTACAAAATGAAAAGCTTCTACTAACATTTGTTTTAGAAAGAGTGTGATATGCAATAATACTATGATATTTTTATTGGCCCCTCATGCACATGTTTTCATATTTGTTCTCTTGTTTCTTTTACATCTTTTAATATTTTCTTCTCATCTTTAGATATGGTAGATATAGTTTACACTGTACCTACCTGCAGATACACAACGTAAAATTCCCTCATGTTGGAAAAAATTGTGGTTTTTTTTTTTTTTTTTTTTTTTGCCATATCTCTGTTGGATAGATCTTATTCGTATGTTCAGTAGTATGTTTTCTCACTAAACACGTTCCTTTTTTTTGTCCTCTGCAGAAACGTCTTAATGAGGTTTTACTGTATTTGATTTGACAATGTTTATTCCTTTCCAACAACAAAATGATCAAGAATTGATCTGAAACTGATAAATATCCCAAAAAATTGCAAAAGAAATAAAAGTACAGATGGTGGACAATGTAATTCTTTAAAAATAAATACTTACGTGTCATTCTGCATAGAACGATAGTTGTCCTTACAAAGATCAATGTCTCGACAATGGTTACAAGCTTTGCAGATCACTTCGGGTAAAACAAACGAGATACATGGATCGGTCCATTCAGCCACTTCATCGAACTCGCCCACTTTCAATAGACGGAGCATGTTGCGACGTACGTGCATCACTTCTTCGCTCACGCTCGAATCGAGTGACAAAACCTGGAAAATAGGGTACAATGTCATGAATTAGGATTTGATACATTTCTTTGCAACATGGTAATATAGCAAAGTAATGGAAAAGATGCTTTCAGATATTTTAACTCTTTGGCACCAATTTATGGAACTGTTCTGTACTAACTTAAAAATGCTGGTAGTTCAAGTTACTGGCAAGAGATGGGTCTTGCAACACATACAGATTACTCCTTGAACTTAGGAAAACTTCTAAATGAAATGCACTGTGCGACGTTCATGGAATGCCGTATAAAAAAAACAAAATTCAATCTGCCTGCACTTGTTAGTAAACAAACGTGCCTTGTAATGACGAAGATTAATAAGAAATTAACCAGAAGGTCCACCTATTCAATACCAATTAATACAATGTCAAATCACTTATACATGACCCCATTATGGGTCATCTTCAACCATGGACTAAAATTGGCAATATATAGTGCAAATAATCAAATTAACACTTATTTTGTCATGTGTGACATTGCCATTGGTATTAATCCAAAATGAACAGTCCTAATAAGTAAATCCTGTATATATATATACAATTAAAATATTAAAATTGGACTTGAGCTGGCATGCATATAATATTAGAATTGGAGCTGAGCTGTTACACTGGTATTGAAAATTAAAATAACCATCTTGTGTACTTAGTTGATAAAAATCTGCGTTGCTGAGTAATATGTATTGGTGCGAGTTGTGTCGAATGCAACACAGCTGTGTCTGAAGAAATAAGTACACACACAATAAGTAGACTTGAGATGGTACGACTGACGAAGATATTGTGAAGTGGCTAAAAAGTTATAATGATGACTATGTCAATGATCTTTCTTACAATAATATAATAATCGTATGGCCTCAGCTACCGTGGGCAGACATTTCGATTTGACGCCATCTGGCTGTATGCTCGTCAATTTCGATGGTCCGTTTTACTCTAGGTCCGCTAGATGACAGACAGAGTAAACCGGATCTCTCTTGGGCGTCTATGGCTGAGATTTGATTAATTTTGTCGGGTAAATACCAAATGTATCACCAGAGATCTTTTACATGCCAACATCGTACGACATTGAGTGTCAAATGGATTTTTTCCTGCCCTTATCTTTCTTACAAAAATGATAACAGCGATGTTAATAGTTTTAGGGAAAATGATTCTACTTCCAGGCCCTGCAGAATGTGCAAGGCTCATAAAATAAGATCAGAAGTCAGGTTGTCAAGGCCAAGATATAGTCAGACGGCCAGTGTAATGGCGTCATAGTAATTGTAATGCTGTAGGTGGATGGTAATAAAATTAATCAGTTAACTTTCAGTTTACTTCTACAAGTCAAAAAGAACAAAGATAAACACAGCACATCCATCAAGTGTTAAAAAAACCTCAGCTGCTGGGAAGCTACAATGTACAGATATGGTAACTGTGAGTGCAGACGGCAGGAATCTCCTGCCATACAGGATTTTCAAATGAAAAACTCTACTTAAAGGAGGCATTCTGAAAGAAATTCATGTGTGTGTAAAGGACAAAGGGTGAATGGAGGTGGATCTGGTGAAAGACTGGCTAAGAACTGAATGAGAACGACGTCCAGGAGCCCTACTTAAGAAAAAATCAATGCTTGTACTGGACAGGTGTTTAGAAGAGCAGGAGAGAGAAGATGTTTTATGACACAAATAAAAAGATAGCAGGATCATCTAATAGGCCATATACTTGGACATCATGGGTTTTTGAAGAAAATAATAGAGGGCATTGTTCTCTCTAGGACCTTCTTAATGAGCACATTGCCTTCTGTTTTTACAGACCGTCTGGCTAACGTAACCTAGGTAGGTATGTTCTAGTTACATAATATTAATAAATGAGGCACTGGGTGCTTCAAATTAAAATATAAATATTAAAAACTGCTTATTTATATGATAAATGTTATTGCCAGCAAAACTGCATCAATTACATCAGAGTTTAAAAGTTTAGCTTGACTATCTCATAGTGTCGTGCACGAGGATGTTAGGTTTTGTGTGAGCGAGCTCGATTCCGCACGACGTCACAAACCCGTATGGCACTCCACACCAACCGAGCGACTGATTATGACTGAGCAACAGAACACTAGAAGTTCAAAACACTCTGAAAAGAACACGAAAATAGTTCAGTTTTGCAGTTTATTTTTACCTGTCTTATATTACAGTTAATGCCCTAAGAGGAATGAAATAAAATTATATCCTTTGCATTTTTATGTAGTTTATTCCTGCCACTGGGGTGACGAACATTAATGGGGAGAACACTGGAGGGTTTCAGAAAGGGAAAAAGTTATAGAGTAACATTATTTATGAGCTTCATGTCCGTACTGATAAATTACACATATATGGAAAAGAAAGGATTCTACCTGATCGATACAGTTTATTATACTTGTAGTTCTTACAGATTAGAGTACGACGCAAATGCAAATATATATATGGACAGCTTTCTCGGCCATTTTTTTAACTGCTTAAAAAAAAAATGGCACTACCTAAAACCTATCCAGTGATTATCCTTGGAGGACTTACCAGTTTTTCAGCCATTAGATGTCTCCAAAAAGAAAGCCTTTAAGGAAACTGTGCTTATTTATATATATTATGTAGGTAGCATCAAAATAAATTAGCTAATTCTGAACCCCCTTCCTAAAACAATGGATTAATAATAATGTATTGGTTTTACGTACAACTAACTACAGTGCCTGACAAAGAAAGTTAAGCACCCAGAAAGAGTAATAAAATATTATCCCATTTCGGTATACATGCATACCATTGATGTGTGTGTAAATTATTAGATGTACATGGATCTGTAATGTATAGTACACCCACCAGAGTGCATTCTTGATGGCACTGTCCTGTTGTTGGTAAGTTGTTACCAGTTAACTGCTGTGAATCAGACAGTTCAGGAAGATGTGCAGAGAGGACTACGTACAGTACAAAGCATCTGCGATGTCTTGCAGGTGCATTAGACAGCCTATCCATCTGACAACATTTGACAGAGGCTGCATTGTGGGACTGCATGAGGCTGGTTGGTTGTATCGTGCAAGTGCCAGGCATGTGGGCCATTCAGATGTCACAGTGGCCGGATGTTGAACTCAATGTGTACATGAGGGCACCCAACTATGTCGTGCAGGTTCAGGTCGATAAGAAACACCACCTCGAAGGAGGACCGTCGTATGGTGTGCCAAGAATTGCAGGATCCCATAACTTCGGCATCTGCCATCCGCGAACATGTACTGGAGACTCTACAACATCCTGTGATTTCACACACAGTGTCTTGACGACTATCATCCGCCGGATTGGGGTCCTACCACCCCATGTGTCGTTTACCATTGACACCAGAACATCAACGCCTGCGTTTGGAGTGGTGCCTTGCCCGGGAGGCATGGACAGAGGACGACTGGCGTTGCATCATGTTTGGTGATGAGTCCCGCTTCACCATAACCTCCAATGACCATCGTGTGCAGATTTGACGGCATCAAGGGCTGATCCTGCCCATAATGTGGAAAGACACACAGGCGTAATTCATGTCATTATGGTGTGGGGAGCCATAGGATATGTGTTCAGGTCACCTGTAATAGTGCTTCGGCAGACTTCAACGGCACAGCAATGTGTCACAGACATTCTGCATCCGCACGTCCCATTCCTTACGGCACAGCACCCTGGGACAGTGTTCCAACAAGATAATGCGTGTCCACACACAGCTTGTGTGTCTGTGGACTGCCTAGAGTAAGTTGAGGTCCTGCCGTGGCCAGCAAGATCCTACCTCTCCTCAATGAACACTTGTGGGATGACATTGGAAGGGGACTCCATCCCAGTACCAACCTGCCGGATCTGGAGGGACAGCTGCAACAACTGTGGATGAACTTGCCTCAGGAGAGGATCCAAAGGCTGTCCGACACCATTCCGAACAGCAAAAGGGCATGCATTGCAGCCGTTGGGGGGGTGGGGAGTGGCAACATTCCACCTGTAACTGCCAATGGCCTTGTCCTTTTCATCCCATATTGTAATCAGTTCAATCAAGGCACATGGTCTTTTAGCATATGTACTTTCATTCACTTTCAACCACTCCTTCTGGGTGCTTTAACTTGTTTTGTCAGGCAGTGTACTTTTACAGTTCTTGGAGATGCGAAGGTGCCAGAATTTTGCTACACAGGAGTTCTTTTATGTGCTGGAAATCTACCGACACGAGGCTGACGTATTTGAGCACCTTCAAATACCACCAGACTGAGGCAGGATCGAACCTGAGCTCAGAATGCCAGTGGACTACTGCCTGAACTCCTCAGCCCAACTAACAATGGATTTTTATATTTGCACGTATAGGACCCTCCCCCAGTTCTGGACGGAAAAGCTGAGGAAAAAACAGAATTCCTACAGACGATTAAATACAGTATATAAGAAAGAAAGAAAGAAAGAAAGAAAGAAAGATAGAAAGAAAGAAAAGAAAGAAAATATTTTGTTCTCATATTGATCAATTTCCCTACTTCCTCACCTTACACACAGCCTTAACAAACTCCAGTGCAGCATTCTTGTTTTTTAACAACTCTTCAGGAACAAGGAGGACGTTCTGATCTTGCTCGGCTTCTTCTGGTGATTGCAACTTCTTACGTGCCTTCTCCTTGATTACCTCGGTCATTCTGAAAGCAGATAAGATCATAAATCAATCAGGTTTAATTATTTTATTCAATCAGAATAGCTAAGGACTTCAAGACTAATATGGTATAGACATGTATAGTGAATGCCTGCCACAAGCACACCACATCAATGCCTAGAAAGAAGGGTTAAAGGAAGAAGGCCAGTGGAAGACCTAGGAAGAGATGGCTACACCAGCTGAGAGAGGATGTGGAAAGCAGAGGAGGGAAATGGTAGTCAGTAGTGAGAGAAGACATTTCTGGACAGACAACAATTACATAAAACGAATTTCATTACAAAGCCTGTATTGTCGAGAGTGTACTTTTTTAAGGGTACAGTCAAAGGTTCCACGTTACAATACTAAAAAAATGTTTAGAGTGACATTAACAAGTGTCAAGACATGTTTCGTCCTTCTTTTTGGACGTCATCAGCCGAAAATTCTTATAAGTAAAATAGACAAGGTCTCAAACACACATTAAAATACGATTCGGGTTACTGAATACGTCAAGTTAAAATATAGGATAAAATTTGAAGAATGTTCTTAAAATGATGGAGCTCAATTGGTTTTTTGTTCTGTTGAATTGTTGAATACATGTAATAGTTCCATTAAAAGTCTGCTGATCGAGTTCTTATGTTGGCGTGACAATGTATTATTAATAATTCTTAGTTTTTTTTTTTCGCTAGTGGCTTTACGTCACACCGACACAGATAGGTCTTATGGAGACGATGAGATAGGAAAGGCCTAGGAGTTGGAAGAAAGCAGCCATGGCCTTAATCAAGGTACAGCCCCAGCATTTGCCTGGTGTGAAAATGGGGAACCACGGAAAACCATCTTCAGGGCTGCCGACAGTGGGATTCGAACCCACTATCTCCTGGATGCAAGCTCACACCCACGCGCCCCTAACCGCACGACCAACTTGCCCGGTAATAATAATTCTTAGTTAAGAGGTTATGAGGCAGGCAGAATATTCGACTGTAAGCGCACAAAAGGAGAACGGTTGTTCTGTAGTTGAATATTCCTAGAATGAAAACAATGGCTATTAGCAACATTAAAAGTAGGCAACGTGTAAGTGTCTTATACAGTGTTGCCAACTTAACGGATTTTCCGCTAAATTTGGCGGAATTAGAAGACTGTCGGCGGAGAAATATATCACTTAGCGGACAGTGTTTTTTTTTTGGCAGAATTCTAGATTTAATATAGCGGAATTTAATGTTTTATACATTTTACGTAAAAAAAAAAATTTGTACTCCTGTCTTTCTCCGAACTATTCCGTATTTCGTGTTAGGAGCTAGCAGTCGTATGAGGAAAAGATGTTATTTGGATTTGATGTTATGAGATCATGGTATTAATTTGTAATGCGTGGGGAAAGGTTACTTATTTCTTAGTTGACGAATGACGACAGATAATGAATCTGTGAGAGAGTAGCATATATATTTATGCTATGAAGGAAGACCGTTTAATGAACTGGCTTGGTCTGTGTGTGCCTCTTGAGGTAGGGGATTCACCTACAGTAGTTTGCACCCGGCAGTAAAATGCCTACAAGTTTTAGCTCGTCGGCTCGCACGCAGGGGGTTAATCCCTGTGAAACTCACAGATCAGATGAGTGCAGATATTTACTTTTATTATTATTATTATTATTATTATTATTATTATTTGAGATCGGATTTCTCGGCGGAATTTTAGCGGATTTTTTGTATTATTTAGCGGCGCTTGAAAATATAAGTTGGCAACACTGGTCTTATATTGACAAGTGGAACTGAACTAATAGAAGACACATCTGACTACTTACGTCCTTGTCTGCCCCAGAGAGGTGAGGTTCGATGCGTGTGTTACAGTTGACTGAATGAGGACTGTATTATAAAGGTGGAACTGTTGATTTGTACCCTTAAAAAGTATACAGACAACGATGGCAAAGCCTTGTTCTACACCACCCTACCAGGCACGCTGGAGGGGTTCTATGAAGATGAATCAGAACAGCAAAGGTGGTGATGATGGTTGTTTTAACACTCCCACATTCGACCTAAATCGGATAAGCTTTTGCGGGGATTAATGAAATTCAAACCATGTTCCAATCGTATATTTCATCGTAGTTACGCTTATAACCTATAATGATAAATGAAGTACACCTCAAAGAGGATATACATTTCATCTTGCTTTCGTGCAGGCCACGTGCCTGCTACTTTTTGTTATTTGAACAAAGTTTGAGGTGGAGCACTTGGGACATATTATTGTGTTTCTAAGTGTGTATTGCGAGTGTTGACAAATGTGTTGCGAAATAGACAAGAAGCTACAGTCGTAGAAGGGAAGTTTGGAAATAGATTAAATACTGGAGGTGTTGCTCGATGAAGTGTCAGGTGATGAATTTACCATATTCCCGCTGAAGAGGAAAGTGACAGTGACAGTGAATTTGAAGAACTACTGTACCAGAATGCAACCCAGAGGAAGTTTATGTACCGGCGTCTCTGAAAACACACAAAAGTAGTTAGTGGGACGTAAAGCCAATAACATTATTATTATTAGTTTTTGTACCTGACATACAAAGATGTATCTGTGATGATGATACAAACTGTCAGGGATGATGAAGGGCGGCAAATGGATCTATTTGAGATAAGGAACCACATTCCGGAAATGATTGAGTCAATAAGCAAAATTCTACTCATTTAAATCAGTTTACCTGCACAAGTTTCACAAGCGTCTCCTTTTACCACAAATGTTGAAAATGGCGTCCCGCCTGTGTCAATGCAGGCATGGCATTGTTGCACAAAGTTCTGTCGTACCCGTTCGAATATCCCCGGTGTCGTTTGAACAGCGTCACAGACAGCGAGAATTCTTGCCAAGAGATCTTCTTCAGTCTCGACAGGTGTCTCATACACAAGGCTTTTCACGTTTTTGCTTTAACTTTTGACTGCCAGCCGCAGTGGTGTAGTGGATATGGCGTTGGTCTACTAATCCAAAGTTAACAGTGATTTTTTTCTTCTTTCTTTCTTTACGTCGCACTGACACAGATAGGTCTTATGGCGACGATAGTTAACGGGTTCAAACCCGACTGAGGTCACTGGCTTTTAGGGGTGTTTAAAGGTGACAACCCCATGTCCTTGGCTATTGGCCAAAGTATATTTTGTCGCAAGGCAGCCTCTGCATGAGAGGAAGTATTTCATAAAATAAAATAATAATAAAATAACAGAAACAAGTCACAAGCACTCTGATATTGCACCGACAAAGCATTGAAGGTCACATATCAGATCGATAGTGGAATCCCAGCTCCTGAGGACATCCAGAAGATCAGGGAAAAAGTCTACAAGTACCTGCCCCTAGCAAATAAGAGAGATTTGGCATCAGGATAGAGTTGATTTTGTTGTTCCAATACCTACCTGGTGTATGATGCACTTCACCACATAAATCCCCAAGAACAACATCTACATTAAGCTGCAGACGATAATTTCTTCAGACTTGTGTAGAAATCCCTCCTAATGTAACTGAACACTAGGGAAACCTGAGAAAACCTGATAATATTATTGGTTTTATGGAGAAGCCAGTGTCCCAGAATTTTGTCCCATAGGGGTTCTTTCATGTGTTCGTAAATTTCCTGACGTAGGGCAGGGGGCAATTTTTGAGGCTGCAAATGTCTTCTGATATAATGCACCCACATGATCAGCTGCATTTTTTGGTATATTGTGTTCAACCAAGAATGAAGTGAACAAGCATTCAGCTCTTATTACATCATAATCAGTCCAATTGTGAGTGAAAGCAGTGTCTTCCGACTGTCTTCCTTTGACTTCATACTAGACGTGTGTTTAATGAATTTATAATGAGTGATTTGATCGCTTTTTCTACCAAGTTGCTGTGAAGAAAAAAAACCACACACACAAAGCAAAAAAAAATCTAATCTCCTTTCTTTGAGTGAGGAATGCACAGGAATTCCATGGAATAAGCCTCCCTGAAGGACTGATAGTACTCATTTTTAGCAGTTTTATCACAACTTAAAACTCTACAAGATAATCAAAAGAACACATACTAAATACAATAACCGCCAACTCACAGCAGAAGGAAGTAGAGACAACACCACGAGAAGCAGCACTAAAAGTGGAAGTATACATAAACAACTACCAGATAATTGCCCATTTGACTTAAGAAAGCACTGAAAACTTTGATTAATAACTGAATGAGGGAAATGAGTAATTATCAAAAATCTTTAAGATATATTTATACACCATCTACTGGCGGGAGGATAAAATTTGTTGAAGCACTAATACTGAAAATCGCAGAACAGAGTTCATCTGCACACCTGTAAAACACATAAAACATTCATACATTTTTGGAAAATCAAGAAAATTTGGCAGATATACTGTCACGTGTTCCTTTGCACGTTCCTATCTCTCGCTATATAAAATACAGTTGAACCTCGATTATCCGTTCCTGGAAACTACGTTTTCCCAGATTATTCCTTCAAATTACGTGGTCCCGCGAACATCCTAATTAAATCCTGTATTACCAGTCCCTCGAAGAAACAATTTCCCAGAACAACCGTCCAGAAATTTCAGTCCCATCAACGCTAAATCCTCGCTCAAACGTTTTTCAAGAAACTGTATCTCACGAAAGGATGGCTAAGGCGTACATATGGATCTTGGTGTTAGCGCCCCGTCATTGGGATAATTAGAGCAAGTACTGTACTGGAAAAGCGATCAGCAGTGAACTTTCGGGTGGTATTGTTTAGAGAATCCTCAGAAATCATAAAGCAGAGAGCGGCCACAACAATTGGAAGGAGAGCGCATTTCGACAGCTCTACTTGGAGATGGAATGAATTTTGTCAAATGTTTGTACTTATACATCGTCGTCAATATGTCCAGGTTTAGATGTTTATTTTTTAAATTTCTTTATTGTACTGCCGAACAGGTTTTCGACACTTTCCTCAGGGCACCGTATAGTCAACGGGCTTTCAGGCAGGAATTGAAACTGTTCCTTCTTAACAAAAATCTAGTATTTTAATATTATCGTACATGATTATGTTATGAAAACCAAAACAGATGTTGCGCCTTTCATACATAAAGGCATGGGGGGTCTTGGGATTGCCTATTACTTTTTTGGTCCTAATATAAGACTGAGAATTTTACATTTTGGTGTTAAAATGTCATAAAAACTGCAATTGGTTATTTGCGCAATACTGCATTTAAAAAGTTTGTATCATTTCGCACTAGTACTGACTTGTGCAGCGAGTGCACTTTCCAGCTAAGTTCAAGATCACGAATATCCATAATTTCTGAAGTTTTAATGATATTTTTTCTCTTTCCAATTTTATTGTGATTAGTGATAGGCAGAGTTGAATATAATGCATTCGAGAACTTTCGAGACTCGACACTAACATTCAAAACCATAGTCTCGATTTCAACATAACCTTTGAAAGTCGATGTAGGCCTAATTTACGCAGTAAAAGATTTCCAGAAACTGACTACGAACTGTATACCGGTGATCAAATTACAATGGAAGATTAAAAAACGAAGGGATTTCTCCATCATTTTTGGCGCTTTTGTATCTAATGTTCTTTATTTTATTAGATTAGAGAATTAAAAACTACTTGTGGCCGAATGTTGTTTGGCTTGACGTTATTTGATTTTTTGAAGAGTTTGGCCAATCAAAGCTGCTGAACTGAAAGAAGTATTCATGGAAAACTGACGAAGTTTCCCTGGTAAAACTGAATGTAAAGCATAGAGATTTTTAACTCGCGCAACGGTAACTGACGTTTGAAGCCAGCCCCGCGGTTTAACTTGTCTGCCTCGCATCCGAGGGCCCGGATTTGATTACATGGACACGAGGGCTGGTTCCAGGTCCACTCAGCCTATGTGATTACCTTTAATTGAGGAGCTATCTAATGGTGAGATGGCGACCTCAGTCTAGAGAGCCAGGAATTATGGCCAAGAGGATTTGTCACACTGACCATGCGTCACCTCGTAATCTGAGGGCCTTCAGGCTGAGCAGCAGTTGCAGTTAATTGTTTAACATTTAATAGTTGCTTGGTAGGCGAAGTCCCATTAGAGATGTGATTTGGTTTGGTTTACGAGTGTTTGTAACATTATAATTATACACATTTTGTTTCTGTGATGTTTAACCAAATGGTTGATGGTTTCCATTCATTCCCAGATTTTCAGTTTTCCCGTGTCGTACGTTTTTTCTGTGGTCCCTCCAAAAATGGAGAATCGAGGTTTCAATGTACTGATATAAATTCATTTTTTCTTTCTTTCTAGGTTAAGCTGTCCAGTGGAATCAACAGCAACTGTACCATAACTGGAATTTGAACAGAAATTTACCTGTACAATTTCTGTGCCAATTCTTCAGTGATGAGCTGTTTGGCGTACTCGGCTGTGGTGGCGAAAGCTCCCAGTCCCGTCGGCTGGGTGGTTGTCTGGGATTGACTAGTCTTGATGCGCCTTCTCACTGGTGTCTGAGGGTACTCGGTCGCTTTGAGGTGATTGTAGATGGCTCCGATGTAGCCAGCAACCACAGCATTGAAGTTCTCTCGACATCCTCCGACATTTGGCAAATACTCTACTAGATTCCAGTTCATGATGATGGCAGGCTGAAATAGAAGATAATGAAGAGATTAATAGGCAAAGATAATAGAGAAAATGTGTGTTATTTGGGTAGTCAGTCAATAACTTGGTCTAACGTAGCATTTCACCTGTTTCCCAAGCCTATTCTTGCCCCCAAAAAACTTTTTGTTTTCAGGAATTACACAGAATACTCACACACATTTTATACATTCAATGATCACTTCATTTTTGTGAAATTTGAAAGAAATTGCCTCAATGACTGCATCACCGATGAGTATTATGGCACAGCTGGAGGTTCAAGCTTCCATGTCACTGTTTGCCCACTGTCGACTCCAGGTCTACTACTACTGAAATGTTTTCATTCCTCCCGTGAAGGGAAAGGCGGGCCTCTTACACAGTGATGCCGTCTCTCAGGCCAGGAGATTTGTTACGGCGAAGGTGAGGAGGTTGGAGGCCATGGCCTATACTAGAAACTGTCCCGGCATTCGCCTTAGTGCAGGAGAATGGAAAACCACGGAAAACCATTCTCAGGACAGACGACGGTTGGGGCCAGCCATGAGGTCCAGCCCTGTCCCGTCTCCCGAATGCAGATTTAAAGATAAAAATTTCATTGTTCCGTATTGAAATTATTGATGTTAAAAATTAAATAACTGGAAAGGAGGTTCAACCTATTCAATACTCAAAGGAAAGAAACGTAGCAATCACATTTCTATTTAAATGGGACCGGTTTCGACCTTAGTCTAGGTCATCATCAGCCATAAAAAACATGTAAAATGTTTATGAATGTTGGAGGTCAGTTTCACACTCTGTTAGGCACAAAGACACGACACCACATTCTGTCCTGCACAAAGTCACAACACTAACAATCAACATGCGAAGATCAAAAAGGCTTGAATTCGCAGACGAACAGATCTGTAGTAGAAAGCCGCCAGCTCCCGGTGACCAGCGCGGCACACTCAAGGTCACGCGCTGCGGCCAAACACCAAAGTAAAGCACCGACGGGTGCTCATTCGGTTGTACTAATTGGCGTCGTATATTTTTATATACGTACTTGGCTTCCCGCAGCCGTGACAGGTTCTGGACCTTCGAAACGATCTCCACTTTACTTTGGTGTTTGGCCGCAGCGCGTGACCTTGAGTGTGCCGCGCTGGTCACCGGGAGCTGGCGGCTTTCTACTACAGATCTGTTCGTCTGCGAATTCAAGCCTTTTTGATCTTCGCATGTTGATTGTTAGTGTTGTGACTTTGTGCAGGACAGAATGTGGTGTCGTGTCTTTGTGCCTAACAGAGTGTGAAACTGACCTCCAACATTCATAAACATTTTACATGTTTTTTATGGCTGATGATGACCTAGACTAAGGTCGAAACCGGTCCCATTTAAATAGAAATGTGATTGCTACGTTTCTTTCCTTTGAGCATTGAATAGGTTGAACCTCCTTTCCAGTTATTTAATTTTTAACATCCCGAATGCAGAGGCGTAGAGCCACGGTAGAGCTGTGGCCACCCCTCCTCTGCTCGATTGGCCGGTCAGAGTGCAGAGCTGTAGGACCACGGACCAGCCGTGGCCATTTGTTGGCAGCCATTCTGCATCTACCGACGGACTCCAGGCGGCTGGACATGTTCTAAATATGTGTAGCCAAGTTCTGGGTCCCTACGCAAATCAGACAGACCAGCAAAACACCTAGCAGTAAATGTTTACCACTGCCCTAAACTGGTAACTAGACTCAAGATAGGAAGACCCAGTTAGAATTATGGTATAATCCAAGGTCTACAAAGTCAAGGAGAAAGGTTGAAGACTTAAGTATGGGGGGGTGCAGGGGGGACCATGATTACCCAGTATATGGGGTGGTCGTAAACAACATGAACTGGGTATTTCAGCATTAGAGCATTTGTCATGCTGACAAAATGGAAATTTGGAGGAAAAAAAAACTGGATATCTCCTGCTGCTGTCATTTTATCATATCTGAGATAAAATTCTAAAAGATTTTAATTGTATAAAGTCCACCTATTAAATACAAGTTTGTCATTTAATAAATGGTCTGCGTAAAAGGCTACTTAGGACATGTTTCAACACAGCCAAGAGGTCATCTTCAGCTTAAAATAACACAAAGATGAAAAATATACAAAAACAGCGATACATAAGAAACTTAAAATAAAATACAAACAACAAATGCAATAAAAATCTATGTTTAAAATGTTCATAGCTTCAATCTTGATGTGGGCAATCTAGTTATAACAGGTGTGGATCCAACCGTGTTTACCACAACTATTGGTTGGCTGGAGGGACACCTTAAAATTGTGAAGACTGTCAAATATTATTTGTTTGTCATGCTTCTGGAACATAGTGAAATTTTAAAGTATAGCCAGCATCTAAAAGTGAAACCAAAAAGCTGAGTGTGAGAATGAAAAAATTTAGGTTGAAATAAAAGTTAATATGAAGAGTTGCAAACATTACTCACTTCCTCTTTCCTCCAGCCCTGTGCTTGTATATATTAAGTTGGGTTGGCGTTGACCTCCAGACCAACTAGCAACCGCTCTGAGTTTGTGTTTTATAGGGGAAACAGCGGCTGAGGGCAAGGACAGTGAGTAGAAGGGTGGGAGGACGGATTTGTAATGCATGTTGCGACAGAATTGTACATTGCTTCAGACCTTTTTCGATTATTGTGACAACCAGGATGTTCGGTTTTTTTTTTTTTTTTTTTTTTCAAGACTGGATTTATGATCTTGGTTTATATAAATATTTTCTAAAATGTTTAATAAAGTTCCGTTTTTAATTACATCAGCTGCTAAAGTTAGCCAATCAGATTGCTTCACAGGTGAATTGAAATGGGCTTTGCAAAGCGGAGTTCAATGATAAACACTCATCACGATCATACGTCTTGCGTGAACTCTTTACTTGTCTTACACCGAATATTGGCAACACATGCTTGTTTCATAAATTTTAAATTTTATCTATTATAGTTCATGGCTTGTCATAACTATTTTGACTCATGATGGCCTCTAGCAAGACTGAAACTAGTATCAAATATATGTAACTTTTTTTAGATTACAATAAACAGTATTAAATAGGTGGACATCTTTTAGGTCTTGGAATAACATAAAAATTTATTACCTATCTCCTAAATACTGTGCTGTCATTTAGTGGCCGTGAAAGTCTACATTTTAAGATATTACTTTAGTTTTCAAAAAGCTTAATTTAATATCACACTAGCTGCGCCTAGTTGCAGAAAATGAGAAAAAAATCTGTCTTACCCCATCGTCGACATCCTCTCCATTGTCTGCATTCAGAACTTCCTCTTCTTGTTCATTCATTCCATTAGCAGATGGAGTCCAGGTACCTTCCCCAGCTCCAGACAAACCCTTGGGCAGCTTCCCCTGGATACCAGCGTAGTTGGCCTACAAAGGTAATATTCTCATCTTAGGACATCACAGATTGTGATATTCTACTTATCAACTAGTAAAACTGACGGAAATCTTGTTCGTAGTGTAGATAAAATGCTATCCAATAATCACAGGCTGTGATAAAAAGAGCATGAGTTGGCAACCAAGGGGTGCTTATCTGAGTCCCAGCACTGCTTCCACTTACTTGTGCCAAGGCTCCTCACTTTCATCTACCCTATCCCACCTCCCTTGGTCAACTCTTGTCCTTTTCCAACCCCGATAGTATTAAGTGTCAAGGCCTAGGGAGTTTTTAATTTTCATGCCCTTCGTGGTCCTTGTCTTTCTTTGGCCGATACCTTCATTTTTGGAAGTGTAGGATCCCTTCCCTTTTTTCTCCGATTAGTGTTAATAGAGGATGGTTGCCTAGATGTATTTTCTCTTAAAAGAGTAATCACCACCGTGATAAACGGGATCAGATCAATGAAAATGAGAACAGGAACCAACCCTCTAACTCGCAATTTTCATTCCCATTCAAACTCATGCTCTTTTAGATGAGGTCTGTAGACCACAAGGAACTTCCATGATGTCATATTACTCTCTTATTTTTTGGTCATGAAATGCCAAGATCCCTCAAAAATTGGATGTTGAATTTTGACACAAACAATATTCTTTTCACTCTCATAGTCTTTCGAAAAGAAAGATGAAACAGAGACCAAGCAGAGGAACGAGGGAGACTCCGACCTAATCAATAATAATCAATAACTGTGAAGTTATCAGTCTGTCTAAGACCTTCCCTATCTCATCTTCCCAGTTCTTATTTTTTTACAAAATGCTTTATATACAGTGAGTGGCCAAAAGTCATGGGAAGGGGTGTCCCATTAGAAAATGTGCCGTTTATGACCCCTGAACATTGCAGCTAGCTGCGGCATAGTTAAGCAGTCTGTCACTGTCACCAGTGTCATGAAGATGGTAACATGTCACGAGTTAACCGACTTTGAACGTGGGATGATCGTTGGCGCACAGCGCATGGGTCGGTGCATTGCGGTGATTACACGTGAATTCGGGTTTCCAAGTTCAGTAGTGTTGAGGGTAGATCTTCAATATCACAGAGAGAATGTTTCCACTCACGCAAACCGCCGCACGGAAAGATCACTGGTGTTTAACGAATGAACATCACGCCGCCTCTGCATAATCATACTGAGCGCTTGACGGGCTACTGTGAGTCAGATCTCCGCCCAGTTAAATATTGGGAGTCAGGAACCCATTTCTACCACGACTGTAATGAGGCAACTGCACCGCATAGGCTTCACCAGCTGACAACCAACTCATGTCCCTTTGCTGACACCTCGACGCAGAGCTCAACGACATGCACGGGCCCACAAACATCGGCAATGGACCGTGGAACAGTGGCGGCGTGTGGCATGGTCCGATGAATCTCGGTTCCAGATGTATCGAGCTGATGGGCGCGTGAGAGTGTGACATATGCCCCATGAGGGTATGGATCCTGCACGTGAACAAGGTTGTGTCCACGTGGGAGGTGTCCGAGTTCTGGTCTGGGCGGCATTCTCATGGTCGCAATCAGGCCCCATTGTCTGGCTGCAGGGAGCACGTTATGTGGACATTCTTTCAGACCATCTGCATCCTTTTCTGGCCCTAGAGAACCCTGATGGAGATGCCATGTTTCAACAGGACAATGCGCCACGTCACTGCTCTGTGATGGCACGCAGGTGGTTGGAGGAGCACTCCAGTGAAGCTACGACCATGGATTGGCCTCCAGGTCCCCCAATCTTAATCCAATCAAGCATTTATGGGATGCTGTCGATGCTGGTGTACGCTCCATGAACCCCGCACGAACTACACAAGACCAACTGTCGGTAGCAGTGCAAGATGCGTGGGTCCAGATCCCTCCAGAATTATACCAACATCTTGTAGAGTCGATGCCTTGCCATTTTGAGAGCTCACGGAGGTGCAACTTGTTTATCACATTCAGTGTCTTCCCATGACCACTCAGTGCATTACACCACTGACAATCACTGGTAAAGTTCTATGTCCGCCTTGTCTCAATAATATAAAAATTATTTCATCTATGTTAATAAAATGTTGTACATGTTTCCAGAACCTTCCTTGTTCTCTTCATCAGTGACCAAACAATGTACACACTAGATACCTAATCTCCTCACAATACACTCTAAACAAGTTGTAATTAGATTTTTTTTTTTTTTTTTTTTTTTTTTGCTAGTTGCTTTACGTCGCACCAACACAGATAGGTCTAATACCAATATAATGGTCCGTTATTGGACATTATAAATTTTCCAGCTAACTCATTCTTGGTTGCCTGCGTTTCGCCCTCGTGTGCTAAGTTAGGCTCATCAGTTGGGACTTAGCACACCACCCAAGACGCAAGGCTAGTGCATACCGTGGAGGCCACTGCATAGGCTACTTGAAGCCACCAGCAGTGCCAATGCACTATGAGAGCTATGTCTCATTTCCAGAAACTTGATGCCTGCCTGGCCATCAGATAATACAGATGTTGATTCCCATAGGGAATGTCCAATAACGGACCATTATATTGGTATTATAAATTTACTCATTCGGGACAAATATTTTAAATTCCCTATGGGAATCAACATCTGTATTAACAGATAGGTCTTACGGCGACGATAGGACAGGGAAGGGCTAGGAGTGGGAAGGAGGTGGCTGTGGCCTTAATTAAGGTACAGCCCCAGCATTTGCCTGGTGTGAAAATGGGAAACCACGGAAAACCATCTCCAGGGCTGCCGACAGTGGGGTTCGAACCTACTATCTCCCGAATACTGGATACTGGCCGCACATAAGTGACTGCAGCTATCGAGCTTGGTGTAATTAGAAAACAAGAAATGTCACCTACATGAAACATTTAAAACTGCATTACTCTTGAATAAGTTACAATTAAAATACAGGATTTGTCAACTAAATAAAATACCTAAAATTAAAAAACAACAAATGTCCACATAAAATAAGCATAGCTTTCTTCTTAAAATTCTAATCATATCACCAAAAACAGTTTGAGTCTACAATTCAAAACATTTATTTCAGCTCCTTCTGTATGAATCATCCTTTGAATGGCTAATCTTTTTTGTGGCCGCTTGTATATATATAAAATCATGAAAACATGCCGGCGACCTTGTCTCGTGATTGTATACCTTTTCAGAAACAACAGTAAGGTGGGCATAATTCATTCAAGGGCAATATCGACAGGTTTAGGACAAGTAACAAAAGCCTACAAGAGATATTGAGACATTAAACAAAAAACAACTTGTGTTGAAGAATGTATTCATGTAGACATATAAATCTTACCGGGTCCAACCACATGAGATATTCCCAACACTGCTGATAGGAGATCTCTATGCTGTGGAACAGTTCCTTGTTGCGAATACTTTGCACCACAAACTCGACGTAACCAATGGCGTCTTCAATGTTCTGTTTTTTGGTACAGATCAAAATCTTGTTGAAGTTGGCATAAACGATGACTGATCCCAGGCGTTTGAATTCAGCGACAAGCTAAAAGAAAAGAAAGAAGAAACCTTATTATACAAAGCTTTGAACAAGCATAAACCAAAACTACTAAGAAAATGGACACTGGTAATGAGCATAATCGGGAAGAAATAAATCTGCTTTGGACATCAGCAAACAGGATCATCAGGAGAATTATACAATGTGTTTCTCTCATTGGTTGGCCGGCAGGCGCGCCCAACTTATCCGCCTCCTCTTGACTCACTGCTTCCCGTTACACAGCACAGCGACAGCACAGGAATGCCCGCGCTTCAGGTCCGTGCTCAGAACGTGTACGAAGTGTTGATGTGTCCCTCCAACTGTTCTGGAGTTGTGAAGTGTTACTTCGGGGTATAATTCTGATAATGCCTCCGCGTGTGTACACGGTAGAGGAAAGAGTAATTATGTGAAAACAGAGTCTTGCAGAGAAGACGTTAGGCGGTTTGTAACTTAATTTCCCGGAGCACGCCCTCCACATACAGAAACCGTGCGGAAACTCGTAAACATATTTAGAAGAACTGTTTTTTTTACTCGATAAGAAGCAAAGTATTAAAAAAGTGTATAAACGAGGACAAAGTAAATGAAATCGCAGAAAGATTAGAGGATACGGCTACAAAATCCCTACGACGACTTGGATAAGAAGCCGGGGTTTCGAAGAGCTCAGCATGGTGGCCTATGAAATTGTTAAAATTGAAATAGCTCCAATTACGGAAGACGAACTTACGCGTGTGAACTGGAGTTTCTTAAAATGATGCCAGAAATGTGTGGATGCAGGAGGAGAACATTTCGAACATCTGCTGTCATATGCTACAAGCTTATTTTCTTAATTTTACTTACTAATAATAATGATAATAATAATCATCATCTTTGCATTTTCCTATTTATGTGGGGTCTCCCTTCTTGCAACGCTTCCTCCACTTCAATCAATCATAATAATAATGTTATTTGCCTGTATGTCCCACTAACTACTTTTACGGTTTTCGGAGACGCCGAGGTGCCGGAATTTAGTCCCGTGCCAGTAAATCTACTGACACAAGGCTTACGAATCTGAGCACCTTCAAATACCAGAGGACTGAGCCAGGATCGAACCTGCCAATTTGAAGTCAGGAGGCTAGTGCCTCAATAGTCTGAGCCACTCAGCCCGTCGTCCTAATTTTCTTAATTTTCATTGTTATCCCATGTCATGTACGGATAAATTGAGTGAAATGCTGTCCTTGTTGATGATGAGTCAACGGGAGGCAGATAAGCTGGGCGCGCCTGCCGGCCAACCTATGAGAGAAACTCGCTGTAGAAAAATTATGGAACAGGAAGAGCAACATTAGATGGATTACAGAAATCAAGATATGAGGGGACTACAAATTAAAATGGAAGAATTAGAAAACAAAACAATGAAAATCGAGAAACTCACAGACGAACATTTTCTTTTTTTCAACTTGCTGTACGTTGCAGTGACACTTATGGCGATGATGGGATAGGGCTCTGAGTGGGATGAAAGTGAGCTTGGCCTTAATTAAAGTACAGCCCCAGCATTTGCCTTGTGTAAAAAGGGGAACCCACGGAAAGCATCTCCAGGGCTGCCGACAGTGGGGTTTGAACCCACTATCTCCCGAATGCAAACCAATAGCTTCATGACCCAAACCATGCAGCCACTCACTCGGTAGATGGAATACAGAAATAGAGGAAGATATGAGGGGATTACAAATCAAAATAGACGAAAGTAAGAAACTCACAAAAAAAACAGACTACAAACCAAGATCAAACAATGGGAAGGGTAATTTCAGATGAAGGAACGTTAATGATTTGAGAGAATCAAGATAATGGGTAGACAGGAAACTGAAAAACCCTTTTTATAAAGTGGACTAAAATGGTCTAATGAAAGCCATAAAACGTAAATAAATAAAAAATTAATAAATGAATAAACCAAGGCTTTGAAAACATTTATGCTGCATTTCACATTCTGTATAAAATGAGGTGGAAAGAATGAATCAGAGGTAGAAGTATGATAGATGCGTTCGTCAACTTCAAAACAGCATAGATGTTCCTCACAGTTTCAGAAGAATTTGGCATTGATGGAAAAATAAAATTTGGACCAAATCTATCTGGGTATTTTGATAGTGATAGATGTCATGTGGTAGAATTCCACTGCCTTATGAAACGAAAGCTCTCAACTATAAGTTGCTAGGCTGTGCAAAGTAGGTGAATGCCTTGATCAGAGTCTAGTAGACTAGGCCAGTAAGATCATTGGTTAAGACTGATTTCTACAGATCTTGTGATGCTCTCTCACTGAAGCATTAAGATCGCAAGGTGCGGTGGAGGAATATGACTCGGAACAGGAAGAAACCAAGGAATTTATTGTTCCCAAAAAGAGCCCTAAGATGCTGATCAGCTGAATGTCAATTTTCTTGGAATGAGGACTGTTGAGCCAAACAGGGGCACTGCAGTTGACATTGGAAAAGATTGAAACCCAAACATCGAAGACAAGCAGCATTAGAGTCCCATGCTGAACCATGTGGTTTATGAATGACATTATTCCAAATGAGTAATTTTTCAGGAACATTTTTGCAATGCTGTTCATCGGTGACAGAGTGGTGGCGAGAATTCTAATGGACATGATATTTTGGCTCTGTCTTATTTGGTTCTTTTCAGTCACTTGTGGAGCTTTTAGTTAAAAACTGGGGACTGAGACGGGAACTTAAAGCATTAGTTTGCATTTTACTCAGATTGATCCATCCAGGCCTACGAAACATTTTTCACACATGAAATCTGCAGACCGTGAACATTTGTGTTGTGGAGGTTCAAAGTTGTCATTGTATGGATATGGTATTGCTTCGCTTATGAATAAGTTTATGAATTTATTTTTACTATAAGTTAGTTTAGAGTTTGTTTTGTTGATATTTTGTGTGTTAGGAGTTTTTATTTCAGAAACTGAGCCAAGTTCAAAGCTGAATGATAAGAAGTCTGGTTTAAGTTTCACAAAGAGGAGAAATCCTCTCAGATTTAATTACTGTGTTGATGGAGTGACAGGAACCTCTTTTTTGTGTGTGCCAAGTGAAACAGTATTATTTTTACATTGTGGCAAGTAACCACAGACAGTGTATAGCAAGTGAACTACGCCTAGTTTCATCAGTTTTCAGGGATAAATAACCATAAACTGTGTTCTATCATTATTTCATTTTTTTGGTAACATTTTCATTTCTTAAATCAATGCTATCCGCATTTTCAACTTAAACATTTTGAAGTGACATTCATTAATTTCTATCTGCAAGTGTCAAGTCCTCTCTAAAGAACCAGAGAAACAAGGAAATGCCATTTGGTCCTTGTTTCAATGACGGTGAAATTCCGACATTCACCTCCCCGCGGTAGAGAGGGGGCAACGACTGCATATAAAAATAATATTTTATATGCAGGCGGCTAACGAATGAAGGGACAGATTATCTCCCGGTATAAGGAGATCCCCTATACCAAGTGCTAACAGTCTCTTTGAGAGTGCATAAGCAGGTAGGGGTAAGGGCAGTCTATTGTCCTGGGGACAAGAAATTGTTCCCAAAGGCGGAGGAACCAGTTTGGTCAACGGCATTAGGATGCAGAAGGCAACGGGAAACCACTGCATTAAAGATCCTGAGAGATATTCCAATAAATCCACATGGCATGGCTGCAACGTCAAGATTGGACCTGGCCGTGTGGATCGTCTACCTCCGTTTGGAGACGACGGCTTAAGAAGAAGAAGTGTCAAGTGAAGTTTATTGGCATATGTTCAATAACGGACCATTTATATTGGTATAATAAATTTACTCATTCGGAACAATTTTTTCAGATTCCCTATGGGAATCAACATTTATATCATCTGATGGCCAAGCAGGCATCAATTTTTGATAATGAGACAAAGTCTCTCATAGTACATTGGCACTGCCGGTGGCTACAATTAGCCTACGCAGTGGCCTCCACGGTATGCATTAGCCAGCGTCTTGGTAGGTGTGCTAGGTACCAACTGATGAGCCCAGCCTAGCACACGGGGGCGAAACGCTGGCAACCAGGAATGAGTTAGCTGGAAAATTTATAGTGTCCAATAACGGACCATTTATATTGGTATTATAAATTTGAGACCTTCGGTTATGAGGTACGGATTCGATTCCATGGTGGCGAGTGGACTTAGGAGCACGAGTCCAATTCCATGGTGACGATTTGATCCTGGAGTACGAGTACAATACCATCATGATGTGAGGACCCTGGAGTATGAGTTGCCTGGAGAACCATTCTGGAAGACAATTCGGGAGATGACAGTTCACTGTACCAAGGTGATATGAATTTCAAACTTGCCAAAATTTTGAATAAACCAAGAGTTCAAAGTACATCTTCACTTATTGCAGATAGAACTTATCCTCCTGTACCAAGCCCTAGCTATTTTTGCCTAGGAAGCACCTCGAGAACTTTAATTCATGCTCTTTTCAAAATAATAAGTTAGTACGGGCTATCTTTCACTGGTACAATATGTAGCTGACAGACCAAAACTAGTACTTCTTCTAATGAGGTAGATTAAGAATTTACATCTTACTTATAGTGTTGATTAGATGGCAGTTTAAATGAAGTTCTTTTTTCACATGAAACTCGGAAATCAACACAGATAATCAAAATGATAAACTATGAAAAAAGTTACAAAAATCACAAACTTTAGGCTTGGAAGACATGGGAGTAAGGAGACAAACAGCTTCACTAAGCGGAATACTCCAAGCTGTCAGAGGAGAGACAGCTTGGACAACATTAGTAGGATGAATACGCTTGATTGGAGTTTTCAAAGGTAGGAAATATCATGATATGAAGAACAGTTCAGTAAAACTAAATCAAGGGACTACTACAAAACCTTCAGAAAGCAGCTCCAAAAATATGAACCCCCGACCCTACTGATGAAGGATGAAGATGGTAAGCTGGCCCATAACAATAAAGACAATGCAGAAATTCTGGCTAAACATTTCAACAAGCTTTTAAATTGTGAGGAACCTACAGAACTCCTTCATTTGGACACCAACACCCCGATAAAAACATCACCAGAAAACATCAATCCCCCCACAATAAAGGAAGTCTACCAAGCTCTGAATAAATTAAAAAACTACAAAGCGCCAGGAGAAGATCAGACCTTTGCGGAAATCTGGAAATATGCAGGAACCTCAGCAAAAGTTGCCCTCCATCAACAACTTGTCTCTATCTGGATTAAAGAAGAACTACCAGAACACTGGACAACAGCCCTCATTCATCCTCTGCACAAAAAAGGGGACAAAACCGACCCTAATAACTACAGGGGAATCTCTCTCCTAGACATAACATACAAAATATTTTCAATAATCATCCTTAATAGGATAAGTTTACAACTTGAGAAAGAACTAGGAGAATATCAAGGAGGTTTCAGACCCTGGAGGAGCTGTCCTGATCAGATCATGAGTCTTAAGTTGATAATGGACTATAACAGGAGAAGAAACAGAGATATGGTGATAACATTTGTAGATTTCAAGAAAGCTTATGATTGCACCCATAGAGAATCTCTGTTTAAAATTTTAAGACACCTTGGACTACACCCCAAATTAATAAACATGATAACATTGACTCTCACCAATACCAAGTCAAAAGTGAAGTTTAGGGGTGAAACATCAGAGACATTTGAAATTAAAACTGGACTACGGCAGGGAGATGGGCTCTCACCACTATTATTTAACTGTGCTCTAGAAATGGTAATGAGGGAATGGTTTAGAAAATGTCCCCCCAAAATAAAGATTGGCCGAAAAATCAAAACAAATTGCCTGGGTTTTGCTGACGATTTAGCATTACTAGCAGTGGACATAAAAGAAGCAAAAACCCAGATATCAGAACTTCAAAACATTGCAAATAAAATTGGCCTCAAAATATCATTTGAAAAAACAGAAATTATGCCCCAAAAACCAACACAGCTAAAAGAAGTCATCATAAATGGTAATAAAATCAAAATAGTAACTCAGTTTAAATATCTTGGAGAAGTAATAACACATAACTTAAGTGAAAAAATCTCAATCCAAGTAAGAACAAATAGATTAGCTAAAGCACAAAAATTAACATGGGATATCTACAAAAAGAAATGTCTATCAATAAATACAAAAATAAAACACTACAACACAGTTATAAAACCGGAAGCTACATATGCAGCAGAAACACTCTTTTACCTGAATAAACAATCAAAGACTGACAGACTTCAGAAAATTGAAAGGAGGATTGGAAGAACCTGTATCAACAAAAAATATCAGAAAGATGGACAGTGGCGGTTAATACCTAACAAAGTCGTGTACAAAGAGCTAGAACCCATTACAGATACTATGCGTAAGAGGAGACTGGGATTCTTTGGACATATCATGAGGATGCAGGACTCGAGACTTCTGAAACAACTAGTACAACACAATCTCGTCTCAAAAAATACCACAACAGGATGTAAATGGATCAGAGAAGTAAGAGAGGATCTGAAGGAAATAGGCCTTACAACAGAAGACACCAAAAATAAGATAAAATTGAATACAAAACTCAAGAATACAAACCTCCGCTTTACCCTTACACAAAACAAACCAACAACACGCACATTTTCAACTGAGGAAAGGGCACGAAGATCGGAGCGTCTGAAGAAGTACTGGGAGGACCGCAAAGCCCGAACAATCCCTTCAAAGAGACCTGAACGACGGACTGACTAAAGTGATCCTATGTGGTCATAAAAGAAGAAGAAGAAGAAGAAGAAGTTAAGTTGGAATTCAAGTGAACAAACTGCAGCAAACACTTATTTATACGAAGATGAATTAGTGACTGGAATAATTTACGAAGGGTGATGTTCGATAAATTACCATCTTCTTCAGTACCATTTAAGAAAAGACTCAGTAAACAGCTGGAAGGGAATCTGTCGCCTGGGTGATGGCACTAAATGTAAATCAGTGGTGACTGATTGATATAAAAGATGTTATGGGGTTAACATTATCACAAAGTTACCTGCATGAAGAGTTTCTTCATCAAGTTATGCAAAGTTCTTCTGAGAGCTGGATCATACAGCAAGGCACTGGGAGATCTCAGCCACCTGCAAGGACAATGAGATACTTTGTTACTTTATACATTCTTAGAATTCTCATACAGAGTACAAGTAACACAATGCAGATGATGATTTATAGGCAGTAGCATAACTAGAAGCTTAAAGGCACCAGACAAAGTTATAATGTGTCATCTTAAAGAATATGACTGACTAAAAAGGAAAAAGCGAGAGTCAAATCAAGTCATATATAGAGAGCCAAGAGCACGAAAGGGAACACACAACAGGATAAACATGACAGGGAACAATAGAAAGAGGAAACAAAAGACAAACATGAGAACACATCTTCAAACACTGCTGTCTTGAAATAGATGGGCTCTCTCCTCATTAATCCCGGGTTTTCGACATCCACTTCTTCACAGTCTCTAGTTGACAGGTTTAATCCCCACTCAGCCCAAAGGTATCTGAAAGCATTCAATCATGCCAGACTTGTGTCGAGAGATTTACTGGCATGTAAAAGAAAAACTGTGGGACAAAATTCTGGCCTCAGCTTTTAACAGTCTACCTTTAAGACTAAGTTGTCAGATACTCCAAGCTGCTTACTTCATCAGCCATTTTATACCTTATAAGCAAATGATCCATGTAAACCATGAAAAATAAAAGAGATAGATTACAGCCTTATCTAATCCCTACAACAGTTTTAAACCAATAATTCATTCTACCATCAATTCTTACTATGCTCTGACTATAATAAGGTAGGAAAGGGTCCACCTGTTCAATATAGTCGTGTTAATATGATGTAAACTAAATTAGGGACTAATTTCATTCTTACAGTACAAGGTCATCCATTAACCATAAATTGGCAAATTACTGAATAATGAGCACTGATCCTTTCCTACCTTATTATAATATTTTGATTAATTGTCAATACACATCAATATGAACTTGATCACACATGTGATCTGGCTGTCGACATCAATATCTTCAATTACCTATAATAACCTACCCGATATCACAATTAATCACAATTACTCGGCACCCTGTTATAAGCATTAATGTTTATTTCTCTCATAGCATTTTTCAAATAGCCTACTTGACGCACACTGAAAATTTCATTCCGACATCCATCTTGGGGCCGGAAACCATATTAGTTTTTGTCTAAATGCCTGTGAACACCTTGCCTGGTATACTGATCAATAAAATACCTCAACAGTTGTTAGATAGGTGCAGTTATTGCTTTTGTCCAATCGAACTGGGACTAGATAAGAAAACCTTGAATCTAGTGAAAGCAACTCTTACCAACACTACAGCCAGAATCAAATTCAGAGGGGAACTGTCGCAGAGCTTTGAGATCAAAACAGGTGTTAGACAAGGGGATGGCCTATCTCCAATCCTCTTTAACTGTCTACTTGAAAAAGTCATTCATGAGTGGACAAAAATGCTGAAGGAAGACTCTGGATTGAGAATAGGCTACAAGAAAGACAAGTTAACAGTCAACTGTTTAGCCTTCGCAGACGACCTTACACTCCTGGCATCCAGTGTGGAGGAAGCTATCCATTAACTATCCTCTCTCGACCACATAGCAGATAAAGTAGGGCTGAAGATCGCCATCAACAAAACACAGTTTATCACCAACATAAAAAATGCACCCAAATCAATCCCACTGGGGGACAAAACAGTACAAAGGACTAACTCCTTCAAATACCTAGGAGAATGGATAACCCCAAACATGAATGAAGATCAGGCCATGAACAGCAGATGCATCAAATTGGAAAATGCCTACCACCTATGTACGAGCATGTACAAATCCAAATCCCTCTCCCTTAACCTCAAAATCAGGCATTACACTACTATAGTGAGACCGTCAGTACTATACGCCTCAGAATGCCTAAACATGGTAAGAAATGGGCAACTTAGAAAACTGGAGCTGAAGGAAAGGAAGATCCTGAGAAAAATCATGGGCCCTATTAAAGAAGAAGGCAAGTATAGAATCAGGCACAACAACGAACTGTACCAACATCTATGAGGAAGAGGAGATTGAACTTCTACGGTCATGTCATGAGAATGGACAATCAGAGGCTCACCTCCAGAATCTTCCACACTACCTCTAGAGGGAAAGTGACTAATGCCAAGTGGGCAAGACTCGTCAGAAAAGACCTTCAAGAATTGGACATTGCTTCCAGTGAAATTTATGACAGGAATAGGTACAGAACGTTGATCAGAACATCAAACTCTCTCCAGACACTAACAGAAAAAACAGTACACCCGGGAGGAGGTGTGAAATGGACTCAGGAGCAAAAAGACATTCACAGTGCAAGAATGAAGGAGTACTGGTCAAAGAAGAAAGCTGCTAGAGTTAAAAAAAATAATAATTAAAAATAAATAAATAAATAAATAAATAAATAAATAAATAAATAAATAAATAAATAAATAAAATATACATACATACGTACATACATACATACATACATACATACATACATTCAACAAAGATAAACACACTTGACTACAGACAAAAATCAACAAGCAGAGAATTGGAAGAGTAATTCCAGAAGCAGAAAGAAAATTACATTCAGAAAGGATGAAACCGTATTGGGCTGACAAAAAGAAATCCTTCCATAAACCGGACTAAGTAGTCCTATGTTGGATAAATAAATAAATAAATAAATAAATAAATAAATAAACCAACTAACTTTGTTAGCATGTTCAGAAGTGAAGACCACATACCTGTAGAAGTGCTGGATCTGGAAATCTGCAAACACATTTCTGTGTACAGTAACGTCACGCAACCAAGCGCTGACCATCGCTCGTAAGACACGGAATGCAGCACTACACAAGGCTGTCTCATCGTAACTGGATAAGGCAGCTCCTTGACCACCCATCATGTCTTCAAGGGAGGCTTGTGGAATCGTGTCGAACGCCACACCAGAGCTAGTACCTGTAAAAATAGAAAATGAAAGTCATTACAAAATACACCTCCTCGACAGTCAGAAAAATGAGAAGAATCTAAAGCCAGCACATAAGACACTATACTTGTCACTTGCTTCCACCTGTCTCCTAAAGGTTTTTGGAAATTTGGTAGAGAAAGGATAAAATTGTGCTAGAGCGAACTCTTGTCCTTAGTTTTCATGATTTGCAGATTATCTGAGCAAGGGTCTACAAAATACTATAACACAGTGGCCTCAAACTCAAACCCTTTGAATGGGCATTTGTAGATTTTTAGGATCTTGGTGGGATACACAAATAATTAACTTGCATTTTTTTTCTTGGAGAAAGTAAACATTTTCCTCAAGATACAAACTTCTACTCAGCCATTTATTAAAAAACCCACATTATCAACAAACAAATTTTTTTATCACACAGACCGCTAATATGGTGGTTGAAACATTGAAGTTTTAATTACTGAGTGGAGTAGGTGGTGGTGGTATTATTGTTTTAAGAGGAAGTACAACCAGGCAACCGTCCTCTATTAACACTAATCAGTGAAAAAAAATTGAAGGGGTCCGACACTTCAAATAATTAAGATATCAACCAAAGGAAAACAAGGGTCACAAAGGGCGTGAAAATGAAAAGTTTCCTTAGGCTGCGCAACCTAATACCGTAGGGGTCGGAAATGAACAAGAGTTGACCAAGGGAGGTCGGATAAGTTAGATGAAAGTCAGGTTGCTGACACAAGTAAGTGGAAGCAATGCCAGGACTTGACCTAAGGGCCCCATGGTCGCCAACCCACGCTCCCAAAGTAAGAACCCCTGGGGATCCTTTCAGTTGCCTCTTACGGCAGGCACGGGCTACTGTGGGTGTTATTCTACTGCTCCCACTCACAGGAAGATGAATGGAGTCGGCCTATACAACAAGTTATTATTTCTGACCACAAACTTGGGCACACATTTGTTACATCAGATTGATATAAAAAAAAAAAAAAAAATGAAAATAAGCATATCTTTCACGAGATTTCACTTGGTTTTACACAGTCTATTAGTTCTAGCTGATGTTCTTCATCAGCTGCATCGAAACTTCAAGAAAATGATGACATGAACAAATCAAAAATATTTTCCATATCCTGGATGCATTTAAATCACTGGTTGAAGTCTTGCATTATTTTTAAGAAAGGAAGTCAAAATAGAAAACCTAAAGGCGAAAACTGATAAAAATAAACTAAGATGGTTTGGACATATGAAGAGGATAGAGGAGAAAAGAATACCAAAACAGATGATGGAGTTTGAGGGAAAGAGAACGAGACCTAGAAAATGGGTGGATCGATTCAATAAAGAGAAGTGCAAGAAGAAAAGAATCTGGATGGGGACAGAAAGATGGAAGAGAAATGGTGGAAGGAGAGAGGGAGGTGGAGAAGTGCCATAAATGCCCTCAGCCGGCAGCAACTGGGTATGGCGAAGGGAGGAGGATCATCATCATCTTAACTTTATTGAGTTGTTCCATGTTCACTTTCTCTTTGATAATAATAATAATAATAATAATAATAATAATAATAATAATAATAATAATAATAATGTTATTCGCTTTACCTCCCACCAACTACTTTTAAGGTTTTTGAAATGGCAAAGTGCCAGAATTTTGTCTCGCAGGAGTTCTTTTACGTGTCAGTAGATCTACTGACGTGTGGCTGATGTATTCGAGCACCTTCAAATACCACTGGACTGAGCCAGGACTGAACCTGCCAAGTTGGGGTCAGAAGGCCAGCGTCTCAACTGTCAGCTACTCATCCCGGTGATCATTTCCACTGTATGGGCAATATGAGAGATATTCACAAATTAAGATTTTTGGAGCTAAGCCACTTAGCCCGGCCTTTCTCTTTCAAGGATGTACCGTTTGGTTCTTGTGATCTGTCTGGTACTTTCTCTTTGTTTTCTTTGATGAGCAAAATCTCAAATTATTATTACGTATACGTGTTTCCAGAAACAGAAAATTTTGTTTCTAATTCTTTTGATTTCTTGCCGGGTAATATCACATCCTGAGTGAGCCAACCACACCTTTCATGGCTGGATACAGCGAGTATAAACCTAAGAACAATGATGTAAGTAAAGGACCTAATCCTTTCTGAACTGAGATATCTTTTATTATACCAGATAATAGCTTTCACAATAATGATCTCAGATCGAAACTGCACAGTGATACTCTCTACTGCTTCATTTGTTGTGTGCAACTCATTAAACAATAATCACTTCAGTTACTGCACAGTTTTAGTGTAATGGACATTTCAATAACATTCTATTTTGAAGGCCCTGTGCTTCAAAAGGACACAAAGGTTGGACAGAAAAGATCAGTGAGTAAGACCTGCCTCAAGTAAGTTATAGCAATGATGGATTGAGGCCCAGTATTTATTGCCTAGCTCCCTGGAAAGGAAGAGATTGATTTTTACAACGTTTTATTAAAAGTATTTGGGACCACCTCATTCAACACCTTACAATTTTGTTGCGGATACATGACATCATTATGGTGGAAGCTATTATCTGGTGTAATAAATAGCATCTCCGTGATATCACTTTGTAAGGGATTAGGTCATCTACTTACATCATTGTTGTTAGGTTTATTCTTAATGTATCTCACCAGTAAGAGCAGTCAAGAAAATACGAACCTTCAACGTCTTGAACATGATGCGACTGAAGCAGCGTGGTGATAGCCAGACCATCTATGTCCAGTTCAACACAGAAAGTGGAGTAACATCCTGGATTGTTTGTTATTATACTGGAGCTCTCTTCAAACTCAGTCAGCAACCTGCAAAAATAAAAGAACTACTGTTACTCATACTAATAATAATAATCTGTACATCAGGCCAAATGTATGGAAAGAGCTTTTCACCTCTATTAATTTGTATTACTGTAATACTGACAAAGAATTAAATAACAACATCCGATGCAATCTTCGCTGACAGAATGCTCACTGAAAAGCACCGAGAGAAACAACAGCCGCTGCACATTGCCTTCCTTGATCTTGAAAAGGCTTTTAACCATGTTCCACATCAAGTGATTTGATATGCACTTCGCGACCATGTACCAGAAATGCTTATCAATTGGATCAAGATGCTATATACACAAAAACTACAAGTTGTTGTTCGCACCTCGGAGTGCTTCACAGTGAAAGACGGTGTACACCAAGGCTCCGCACTGTCCCCATTGCTCTTTGTCCTTAATCGCACAGGACCTGCAAATGAGTGTTTCTTGGAGATAATGTTGCCTTTGCTGATACTACCAGAAGAGGATTGTAGCATCAAGTTGAAGATTGAAACAGCCATCTCTCTAAATATAGTTTTAGTCTGAACAAAAAGAAGACCGAATACCTGGAAATCATTCCACGCAACGGCTCCATTCAAGTTGGTGAAGAGACCTTGACGGAAACCGTAAGCTTCAGGTATCCAGGATCTCACCTACAGGCTGACGGCGGGATAGGTGATGAAGTGCAAAGTAGGATAAAGGCGGCATGAATGAGATGGAGGAAGTCACACGCATACTCTGCTTAAAATGGTACTGAATTACATAAAAATAAATTCATTTTTAAGCCTGTACTGTCGACCTTGGCAAATGATAGGGTTCCTTTTTAGGAAATTCCACCTTCACAATACCAAATTGATTTATCCCTTATCAAGATAACATTATAGGTACATGTTTTGTCTTTTTTTAAAGACATCTTCAGCTATTAAGGAAACAATGTTAAAAAAGGCAAAGATACAGTTCCATTTCTAAAAACACTGAGATATGTCTCTGAAGATGTCTTTTAAAAAGATGAAACATGTACCTATAATGTTAGCCTGATAAGAAATAAATCACTTTGGTATTGTAAAGGTGAAATTTCCTAAGAAAGAACCATAATACTCGTTACAGTGTTGAAATGTCGACCAGACGACAAAGCTTCGGAGCGCCAATTACACACCATGGAAATGCATATGCTCTGTCGGTCGATGGGTATCACGCTCCTGCATCATATAAAAAGCGACACGATTTGCCAACAAATGGGCATTGCACCCATCACTGGCAAGGCACGAGAAAAATGTCTCCAATGGTATGGCCATGTCCTGCGTGCTGCACCTGGAACAGTTGCCAGTTTCACTCAGCGCTGGCATGACACAGTAAATGCTGATATTAAGACTCTAAACTTCAGACCAGATGATGCCCAAGATCATGCAAAATAGCAAACCAAGATTAAAACAGCAGAGCCTGCACCGGCGGGAAAACTCTGCGAAGAATAATTAAATAAATAATAACTTCTGTAAGCTCATGAATGAAGGAATCAATTGAGAAAGCAAAGAGAAATTGGAGGAGTTCTCAGAGGACAACGTACAGAGAAGAAAATGCCCCTAAAGTCTTTAAGTAACGCCTCACCTGTTATCGTCAGCTTCTCTGCCTCCCAGATCAGGCCTTTCAGTGGGCGAGCACCAGAGTACGAAGTTGTTCTTGACCAGATGCCGTGCATAGAATAGGTCTGTAGCAAACATGGTAGGGTCGGAAGGAAGATTGCCGAGAGGTGCGTGGAAGTAGCGAGCCTGCTCTGTGCTCAGTTCCAGGATGGTCTCCGTGTTCAGAAAGTGCCGTACCATACTTCGTGCCCATGAGCGCTGCCAGTTGAGGTCCCAAGCGCCTTCTGCATCCTGGACGTGGATCGGCACCAGAGGGAATTCATTTAGAGCTGGCATCAGCGAAGTTAGGTTAGCCATATCTGTTAAGGAAATATGACATTATTAGGGTGAAATTTGCAAGATTTATGCTGGCTAAGACAAGACAGCACTGAATCAGAAATATAAGTACGGAAAACAGTAGGCATATGCGGAGTGCGAGAGAGAGAGACCAGAACGATCGAGGCAGAGCTTATGAGCTTGCAAGGAACAATAGTGAAGTTGACAGATAGATAGATAGATAGATAGATAGATAATGCCTTTATTGGTGGCGAAGTTAGGGCTCAAGGCCCTCTCTTACACTTAACCACTAGATGAGTATACATATACATAACTTATAATTTCGAATACAAATAAAACAAATAATATTAATAGCAATAATAATAATAATAATAATAATAATAATAATAATAATAATAATAATAATAATAATAATAATGAAAGAATCCTTAATTTTAAAATACACAAAATAACGTACACTTAAATTATGTAACTGCAGTAATCCATTCATTCATCCCATTCATTCCTTCATTCACTCAACAATTATCCAGCAAGTCAGCGGGATCTACCCAGCAAATGCTCCCGGCAAGCCACTTTAAACTTGCGATGAGAAGGATTTTCTCTAATGTTCGCAGGTAGCGAATTCCATGACCTAGACACAGAGATTATGAAGGAGCGGTTGTACACAGCAGTGCGGTTTATAGGTATGGCAAGAGAGGAACCAGATCTTGTATTATGTTCATGATAGGACGAGAGGTAAGAAAAAGATGAAGACAGATAGTCGGGAGTATTAGTGGAAAGAACTTTGTGCACAAGCGATAGCACGGCGCTGGTGCACTCGAAGCCACGACAGCTCCTTATAATAAGGTGATATATGAGCATCATATCGCAGATTAAAGATATATCTTATGCAGCTGTTCAGGCTCCGGTCCAGTTTCTTGTTACTATCCCAGGTTATTCCAGTCAACACAGTGTCACAGTAGTCAAATATAGGTAGTATAAGAGAGCGAATTATTTGTACTTTCAGTCGAACAGAGAATATATTAGCGAACCGTTTCAGGGGATATAAGCTTTTATGTACTTCATTGCATGTGCTTATCACCTGTTGAGTCCAGTTTAGAGTCTCAGTCATGATAATTCCTAAGTTGGTCACTGAAGTAGAGTAGGGTATGATTTTATTGTTTAAAATTATTGGGGGGATGTTCTGTTGCTTGAGGGAATAAAGGTTTTTACTGGTACCGATAATAATAACTTGAGTCTTATTTGGATTCATAAATAAACTGTTTTTATTTGCATAGTCACTAAGATGTTGAAGGTCAGAATTTATTTTAGTAATTGCAGTATCAATATCACTCGGTTTTGAATGATAGTAAATCTGTATATCATCCGCGTACACTTGCAATTTGCAGAATTTAAGAGCTTTTGATATATCATTAATTTGGATGATAAATAGCAGTGGTCCGAGAACCGACCCCTGAGGGACGCCGAGGGTCTTCCTTTGCCATCCTGAACTCAAATTTCCAACTGTTACACGTTGCCGGCGATTTTCAAGATAAGATAAAAAGAAACGAAGTCATACACTGTTAAAATTTAGCTCTCGAAGTTTCTGCTGTAGTAACTGAGGATTAACAGTGTCGAAGGCACTACTGAGATCTAAAAATGTCAATACAGTCACGTCCCGTTGGTCCATGCTTCAACTGGAGGTTTGAGGGAAAAGATCTGGAGGTAGACCCAGGAAACAATGGAGATAACCAATCATGATCAAATTGGACAAGGGGAATGATGATGATGACTGCAAAGATAAGAATTGAACGCTATGAAAAAAAAGAAAACACTAAGCAGGAAGGAGTGGAGCAGAGTTGCTCTGTTAATATTAACCCTAGAACTGGCAATGTTAAACTTTGTATTAGCAGCCACATTTAGCAGTTTTTATTTATCTACATCAAATACAAAATATCTGCGAGATATGAAATAAATCTATGAAGTTTTATAGATCTAAATAAAGGATTGTCGTGGTGACACGAAAATGCATAAATGTTTTGAATAGAATAATGTACAGTCTGTTCAAAAAGTGTAATTCCTACATTCAAAATAATAATAATACAGTAGAACCTTGATTCTCCGTTTTTGGAGGGACCACGGGAAAAAAAACGTACAACACGGGAAAACGGAAAATCCGGGAACGAATGAACCATAAACAATTTGGCTAAACATCACAAAAATGAAATGTGTATACTTATAATGTTACAAATGCCCCTAAAACCAAACCAAACTACAGCCCCAATGGGCCTTCCGCCTACCAAACGACCGCCCTCGGTCCAAAGGCCTGCAGATGACTAGGTGACTCATGGTCAGTGTGACGAATCCTCTCGGCCGTTATTCCTGGCTCTCTAGTCCGGGGTCACCATATCACCATTAAATAGCTCCTCAATTAGAGGTACCGTAATCGTAGAATGACGGAACCTGGAATGAGCCCTCATATCCAGGTAAAAATGCCTGACCTGGCCAGTAATCGAACCCGGGCCCTCCGGGTGAGAGGCGGGCAAGTTAGACAGCGGGGCTGGCTTCAAACGTTTATTACCGGTACATGACTTAAAAATCTCGAAATTTTACGTTCAGTTTTACCGGGGAAACTTCGCCAGATTCCTTTGGAAACTTCTTTCAGTTCAGCAACTTTGATCAGCCAAACTCTTCGAAAAATCTAATACCCGTAACACCAAGCCAAACAACAATCGACCACAAGTAGTTTATCATTCTCTAATCTAATAAAATAAAACACATTAGATACAAAAGCGTCCAGTATCATGGCAAAATCTTTTTTTTTAATCTGCCATTGTAATTTGGTCACCGGTATACTGTTTGTAGTCAGTTTATGGAAATCTTGTACTGCGTAAATTAGGCCTACATCGACTTTTAAAGGTTATGTTGAACTCGAGAATAAGGTTTCGAAAGTATCAATCCTCAAGGTCTCGAATGCATTATATTTAGTTCTGCCCGTCACTAATCACAATCAAATTGGAAAGAGAAAAAAATATCATTAACACATCCAAAATTACGATTATTCACGACCTTGAGCTCAGCTGGAAAGCGCGCTCGCTGTACAAGTCGGTACCATACAAGTGCAAAATGCTACAATTTTTTAAAATGTAACGTGTGCAAATAAAATGACTGCGGCTTTTATAACATTTTAACACAAAAACATGAAATTGCCAATCTTATATTAGGATGAAAACAGTAATAGGCAATCCCAAAACCTCCCGTGGCTTTATGTATTTAAGATGCAACATCTGTTCTGGTCTCGATAAAATAATCGTGTACGATAATATTGAAATACTAAATTTGTGTTACTTAAGAAGCAGTTTTGATTCCTGCCTGAAAGCCCAGTGACTATACAGTGACCTGAGAGAAATGCCGAAAACCTGTTTGGCGATACACTCGAATAAGGTAAAGAAAAAAATCTAACCCTGGACATAATGTAGACGTTTCGCAAGTATGAACATTTGACGAAGTCTTTAAATAGAGCTGTCAAAATGCGCTCTGTCTCCTCCCAATTGTCGTGGGTATTCTCTGCTTTGATTTCCGAGGATTCTCTAAACAATACTACCCGAATGCGATGCTACGATGATCCCTTACGTAAGTTCACCGCCGATCGCTTTTCCAGTACAGTACTTCTTCAAATTACCGCAATGACGGGACGTCAACACCAAGATCCTTAAGTATGCCGTAGCCGTCCTTTCGTAAGATACAGTTTCTTGAAAAAAACGCATTATCGAGGATTTTGCGTTGATGGGACTGAAATTTCTGGACGGTTGATCCGGGAAATTGTTTCTTCGAGGAACGGATAACGTGGGATTTTTACAATGTGATTTAATTAGGATGTTCGCGGGACCACGTAATGTTAACGAATAATACGGGAAAACGTAGTTTCTGGGAACGTATAATCGAGGTTCTAATGTAATAAAAAAACCTTTGATCATACATTCACTAAATTCGAACATGTCACAAATAAACTGAGACATTCACATTGTCAATAATTTATCTTAATGCACTAGCAAAAGTTTTATCATTCTGAGAATTATATTCTTGAAAAAATTAGAATTAGACCATGTTGTTTTATGGAAGGTTCATCATCACCACTTTCACTTTCCGATATTTGATGCGAAAAAATAGCCGTTAAACATTCCAAATCTGACTCTGAATCTGTCGGTTCATTCTCAATAACCTCAAAGTGAGATCTGTCACTTTCATCTTCCAACAAATTTTGCACTATTTCATTTCTAATAGATTTCTAATAAGATGCCATATTTAGACACACACTGTACTAAAAATGCATATAATTAATCATATAATGTATATACAGAACTAAATAACTCACACTGAATGGAAAACTACGAAATATGAAATAGAATAGCAAAGCAGAAACTGTGGAGGTTTGTTTACAAACACTACACAAATGACGCTCGAGCAGATGGTCGGAAAATTGCACTCATTTATTTCTGTGAAATTGTGCCCAAAGAGGTTGTAAATATGAACTTGCGGTTGCAGTGGACATCGAGAACGATAAAAAGTAGATTTTTTCTTTTTACTTTACATGGCGAAAAATGAAAGTATCCTCCTATTCAATACATCATATATTCCGTCATTAGACGGAGTAAACAAGAGGAGGATACTTTCATTTTTCGCCATGTAAAGTGAAAACCGTCAATACGGAATGATTCTAATATCTTGTAATAAAAAGTAGATTGTCGTGAGATCTGTTGAAGAAATGAGGAAATTACGAGAAGAAATACGAACATGTTAAATATTCAACAGTGCCACTACAGCAAGGACCAAAGTGTCGATATTCAACAGTTGCCAGTTCTAGGCATAACTGTACCTAAAAGCTGCAAATAAAAAAAACTTCTTATCTTCTGCCCTTCGATATTTTCCATTTCCCGTCTTCTGGGTCAGGTTGTAAATCAAGGACCTCCACTGTTTCCTACCTCTCCACCACTCTCTTCCTTCCTCTAATATTTCTTCTACTTTTACATCTCTCTTATCTATACTCTCCTACACCGTAACCGTCCACCTCATTCTGGGCCTTCGCCATAGCACTCCTATTATTTTCTCCATAAATAGTCGCTTTGGAACTCTGTCCTCTTCCATTCTCATCATGTGTCCATACCATTTCAGCTTACTGGTTTTATCTCTGATTTCTATTTTTCTAATGTTCTCCGTTCGCATCTTCCAAATTATTCCTCTAAGAAATTTCACCTTGGCTGCTTTGATTCTGCTTTTATCATGTTTTTTTTTTTTTTTTTAAATAATGGAGATATATGTGATTGTTCCATTTTACACAACTCCCAAATACCTCCAGAAATATGAGGTGTGTACATAAAGTAATGAGACGGGTAGCGTAGTGTTCGATCGGGCAACACTGGCAACGCGGGACTTTGAGGCGGAGGTAGGTGAATATGCGATACGCCATCAGTGCGAGCTGGAACTCGCTAGTCACTCTGGTTGTCCGTACCAACTATTTTAGTTAAATGGCCATTGTTGTCGTGATTATTTCTATAATGAGAATAATGGAGGGTAAGAGAAGTAGAGGGAGATCAAGACGATGGTTGAACTCCGTTTCTAACGATTTAAAGATAAGAGGTTGTACCGTTTTCATCGTCCTGATAACGAGATATATGGGGTCATACGGCGTTAGAATTTGCCATGCACGCGAGGGGATTCACTTGGTTGGGCTATACATTAAAAAAAAGATACACGGACACAATGAATCAAAGGGGCCGTGGTTATCAAAATAATAAAATACGGGTGCAGAAAGTCAAAGAAGCCGTAACATGTCGGGGAAAAAAAAAATGCTAATTTGGCGATGCAGACAGGCCATGGTTTCGGGAGTTAGATGTGCGGACCGGCAGAATCCATGCGGCCGTGATATAAAAAAAGAATAGAATGCTTTTGGGATTGTTAAAAAATCGAGTTGGACAATAAAAAAAATTTTCACCGCAACGGGACGAGATTTTATACGCAGAAGGAACCGTCGTATTTAGAAGGGAGAAGATTAAGCTAAAGAATTAGTACTTCAAGCGAATCTTAAAGGATCACACCAAAATCTAGCGTTTTACCGAACAGATTAAATAATTAAAATCAAGAGAGAAGAAGAAGTTTAAACACTTTGTCGGTAGCCGTAACTCCAATTCAAACTTCGTGTATTGCATTAAACGAGATAATAATATCTATACACTGAAGATATTAACGACAGTGAAAATTGAGAGCTGACTAGATTGTATTCTTAAAGTCTTGTCACTAGATTCTATCGTTGAAGTTCTGATTTGGATTACTTGCAGAAAAAGTTACGAATTAGATCCTGAATAATATATTGCAGAAGAATATGTCCCTGATCCTAATGACAATGTTCAATATTCTGTCGCATGTACTCATCGCCGTCATCATGAGGAGCTAAACTAGAGATGGATCTGACAACTTGACGGAAGCCGCCCTGCCGATGCTGCTATCCCAAACCTGCATTCCAGTGCATAATCATGACGCAGTAATGTCCAGTGCCAGCCCGCAGGCCGTGGATGATCACATGGAAACCTAGCCCAGTCTAGTAACATCGGCAAATGATGATCTAAGTTCCGATATTCTTTTATTGGTAGTAGTAGTTAGAAATGTTAGAAGTAATATATAAATTAAGCTGTGAATTTGTAGTGCGAAAGTTGTTATTCGTGTCTTCGAGAGAAAATTCCAATCGGCAAGATCTTCGCAAAGAGTTTAATGTGGTTCATTGATACGTGTGGACGTAGGTATTCTTCAATAATGTATAATCAATGCCAATACGTAGGAATGTTTACAACCATATATGCTGAGATTTAAGGTGATTTTCTTCCCGTGCTAAAATGAAATGACGTATTTAATACGGTAAACTTTAACCGTAAAACAGAAAGAAGATAATAGTTTACGTGTTATTAAGACTTGGTTGCCGATTCACCACAATTACATGTGAGTAAATATGAGCTCTCGTTATTCAAATATGTATTTATTTTTTCATAGTAACGTAAATATTTGGTGATATGACTGAAAACTAACCCAATTATGTAACGTCGTAGTTTCAGTGTGGTATGTTGAAATGTTATGCTGCGGGGAAAGTGATTGGTAGATAAGGTTATGAGAAATATGTTGTGGAGAATATAGATATGAATATTCGTTGAGATACATGTGAATTTGAGTATGGTGCGATATTATGATATTCCCAAATGATATATGGAAGGGTGTATCCATATTTGAAAGTTGTTGGTAGTAATTATGACTTGTTACTAACCATTAATATTATTTGATATGTGCGGCACGACTGTCAGAATGAAATGCGATATTTTTGGGTTAGATATAGGTAATAATACGACGTTACATAACACGATGTAGTGGTAGGCTAACCGGAACTGTCTTCAAAATACAATCTATAAATGAAGTATAAATAAGGATAAAACTTGATGTCTTCTTGGAAAATTTCGAACGGGATAATGAATGTTATTTGATATTTATGGATGAAGCCATATTTTAAAGGGAGAAATGTCTTCTTAAATTTTATTCTCTGCCATAAGCAAATGAAATACATCACCAGCTGTATTCCTTGGGATGTTATGAAATATTATTCGGACCTGGATGCGAATTTGAGGCACGTCAATGACATCGACTGATAGTATATTATTGCTATTATATAGTACCTACCGGAGATATTAGAATACTAGATGGTTACATTTACATATTAATGACATGATAAAATGATTTATATATATATATATAATTTTTTTTTTTTTTTTTGATGGAAGATAATTAATATAGCTGAATAGAGCTATTGCTTTGGAACTAGGCTGACATTGCCGATGTTATAAATATTTTTTTTTTATAAGATACATGAAGATGTTATAAATATTTTTTTACAGGGAACTGAAAATAAGTGCATTCAGAATTGAAATTAAGTTTATTTTGTTTGATTTATCTAATTTATTCAATGCATGTAACTGCTTTTATTTATTCAATCATCTGATTTGATTAACTAATTTAATTCATTTAACAGCTACAATTTATGAATGTAGGCAAACTTTTCTTTGTTTTTCATGAGACGATTAAGATATTTATTCTGAAGGAATGATCGAATTATTTTTAAAGAGGCGATATAATATTTCAAGGAAAGCATGATGAATATTTGTTATAGAAAGTTATATATATATATTTTTTTTCTTTTTCTCTTTTCTTCTATTAATTGATGATCATGAATAAATATTCAAATTAAAAAAAAGGATATTATTGAGGATAAATTATTTGATTTAGCAGATAAGTTTAGGTTGAACTTGCATGATTAACGTGCTATTGAAAGACTGATTTTTAGATAGTAATTGAGAACTGACATTGCCGGACAAATAATTTTGGTGGGTGAATCTGAAGTATGAAGAAATGGGTTCCCAGTTGAACCTTACGTAAAATATATATATTCCTTTTGTTGGTGATGCGTAATAAAAATCCCTGAGAGATGTCGCGCAGCAGCTTAGAGAATATTTTGACGATTGCAATGAGTGGAAGACATGGAATTACTACGTCGGTTGAAATGATTTTGACATAATAAGTTAAACTTTACACGACGTATGCAAATTTGGATAGCTGCCGACATTTTAGCATCATATATTTATTGCATTGATCTGTTCATTCGATCCGAAGACATGACAGACATAATAGGGGAAATAGCCGGAGCATTTGACTGGTGCAGAAAAAAAAAAAAAAATCCCCGAGGATCGGTGCAAGGTGTAGAACTAAACGAGGCCATAGAACTAGTTACAAATAGAGTATTGTGGTGGCAGTCAGTAAATTCACAGATTTTTGCAGACTGAACACTGAAAGGCATAACAGTCTATAGTGAAGATATATGCTGTTTTTCAAATCTTTTCTCATGGGTTATGAACTTCATGTTGTTGGTACGTATTGAACTGAGAATAACATATTTTCTGTTGCATTATTTTCCATACCAAACCATATAAAACCAGGGAGATCTTTTTTGAATAACCCTGTATATCAAGATAGTAACTCACCAATAGGAGACTGTACTGCCAGCAATGAAGGTCCCTTCTTCTCATCCTTGTATTCCGTCAGTGCTCGCTGGATCAGACGATACACCTGACGAGCGTCCACCTCCACACGTACTTCAAAGGAGTAGTCCTTTAGTGGGAGCTCCTCCTCAGTCTTGCCATTCTTCAGCCTACAATATACAACAGTTCATTTTCATCTATTTATAATCATATTTCAAGGTAGTGCGAGTTGTAAGGAAGTAGGAGACAGAACAGGTGTTATTTGCACGGGTCACGGGTTCTGACTTTTCTTGATATTCATCTCAGTTAGTGGTAACAGAGCGTGGTTCAGGGTAGACAATGGGAGAAGAAATTAAAAGGTCCAAGAAATGATGATTTCCATACTCCCTATTTTACGTCTCAGGAGCTCTTCCAATACTTTTGCCACATCAATGTTAGACCAATCCATTCACTTTTCACAATTTACAACAGAAAAATATCATAATACATACAATTTATTTTATGCTATAATTTTACAAATATTAAATAAAACCTTTTACAACATGCTTCCTTGAGCCATGTAAGGTCTTTGTATATCACAAGTGAGAGTACTTCTTGCTGGCTCCATGGTCCAGGGCAGGGTTTCTCACAGTCTTTTAGTTCATGGCACACTTTCGTCTTGTGGAATACTAGGGCGCATCTGACTTGCTTTACAATGACTTCCAACATTAGGTAGCAGTCCCAATACATTACAATCCCTTGCAGAAATTATATAAACCTCAGGAATGCTTGAGAAACATGTCATTCATGCCCTATCTATCCTATGTCAGTTTTTAATGACATACTCGTATGAGCAGAGCTTTTTGCTACTGACCAATATTAAAATAAGAAACGGTAAATATTTCTTTATGAAGACAGAGAATTATGAGTGTGTCTGTCTGTGATTCTTCCCTGTATTCAACAATCATGCACAAGTAAACGACTGACCCCACATTTTCTACTGGGTTGTAACAATAATGTAATTATCGACAGAACATTCTTAATTTTGCAGTTTCTATTCAATATTTACAGTTCTCTAATAAATCAATGCAAAATGAACACTAAGAAATTACATAACTAAAATATTTAATATATATATGTGTTCATATTCAAACCTGAGTGTCTGTCCGCAAGTGAATGCCTCAGAATGAAAGGAAACGCTGGACTGAGAGAAGCAGAGAAGTATGAGCACAAGATCCTTTGCAAAATAATGGGTCTTAAGATAACAGATGGACAGTATAGACTCCAAGGAAGGGAAGAGCTATACAGGGATAATGAACGGCTGATGGAGTCAATAATGAAACGACGACTGAAGTACTGAGGACGGATGCAACTGGTCGAACGAAGCGGATTTTTAATGTGTTGGACAACAGACCTAACATTTTGGATATAAACAGTTCAAGGAAGTAAGGAAGGACCTCAAGAGCATGGGACTGAATCAGGAGGGCATCTCTCACCGATCAAAATACAGATCAGTGAATAACAAAACTTCAATTGCTTCCACAACGAGCAAAAACAGAACAGCCAGAGAAAGAATGCAGCGGTTTTGGGCTTTAAAAAAAAAAATCTTCCAGAAATGCCTTATAGTTACTTGAAGTGGTCTCTAATGGCACTAAATAATAATAATAATAATAATAATAATAATAATAATAATAATAATAATAATAATAATATGTGTTCATATTTCCCCAATCCATTACTTTTTTATGGCACAGCCAGGCAATTTTCAGCACCCTAGTGCCACAGCATTCACTTTTGAGAACTGCTAATCTAGGGGTAGCAAGTGTGCCTCTTACCTGGAGACATAGCTTTAATTCCAGCCAGATCAAGGATTTTTACAGCCTCCGTGGCTCAGGCAGCAGCGCACCAGCCTCACTCTGCTGGATACTGTGGATCAAATCCCGAATCCCGGTCACTTCTTGTGAGATTTGTGCTGGACAAAGCGCGAAGGCAGGACAGGTTTTTCTCCGGGTACTCCGGTTTTGCCTGTCATCTTTAATTCCAGCAAAACTCTCCAATATCATTTCATTTCATTAATCATTGCCCCAGAGGAGTGTGACAGGCTTCGGCAGCAAGCACATTTCCTATCCTCGTCGCTAGATGGGGAGGCTTCACTCATTCCATTCCTGACCCGGTCGAATGAATGGAAACAGGCTGCGGATTTTCACTTTCAGGAATTTTTACCTGGATCTGAAGGCTGGTTCCAGGAGCACTCATCCTTGTCATCTAAATAAAATATTTAAAATTACATAAAAACCAAAACTCTTTACAAGTCTTGTATTTTAGTTATAGCTTATTTAGAGTAATGTAATATTAAATATTTTATGTAGATGACATTTCTCATATTTTAATTGTAGCTTATTTAGAGTATATTGTTAGAGGTTATTTGGTGAAATATTTGGTTGCTGTTTGTTCCTTTCCTATACTTATATATGTTAAAATTTTAATTTGGCTTCTAAATGGAGGTGGACCGATTCTGGTTTTTTCCAAATAATAAGGGACACTTACTTGTCATTCCTCTCGTTCTCGTAGAGTCTGGCCATGTTGGGCATGTTGTTTGTGCGGACTGTATCCAGTACGTAGACCACAGCTCGTTTGCTGGGACCTAGGAAGAGTCCGAACATGGCACGTTGGCCTGCAGGGGCGTGTGTGTGGTACAGGTACAAGTGATGCAAGTTGGTGCCCTTCTTCAAGTAGGGAGAGTGAGCCAAGCTACGGAACTGTAACTGGTTCAAAGTGAAGGTGTCGGTAGTGCCGCCCGCGATCATCAAGCGGCGAGCTTCCTCCTTCTCCACGATGCACACGCAGCCCAGTCGCAGCAGAGCACGGAACTCTAGAGTCACTTGTGTCTCGTAGATACCTTCGATGTCAGGTGCAGAGAGATCAGCCGATAATTCTCTGTAAAAAAAAAAAAAGAAAAAAAAAGCCACACAAAGGATTTTATTTAACATTACGAGCAATATTTGTTGATAGTTTTAACTGTGTCCACACTCAAGTTGGGAGGATCGAATGGTTTAGGAATGTTACTGGGCTAAGACATGGAACCGTGCTGTCATCACTATTATTTATAAAATTAATAGATGTGATTGTGAAATAGTTATAGTTATTATTACTAGCTGATGTACCCGTGCTTCGCTACGGAATTCTATATTGTGTACAGAATTCTAGATAAAGTCCTGTACACATTATGAATACAATTTCATTAAGTTGCATAACAACATAGGTATTTAAAAATTGAATTTTAGGTCCCTTCCCCTAAACTACCACTTTATCCATAGTGAAATAAGTTATTTATAGCCTAAACTGTAGTGCTTTATTCCCCAACTTTTTTTTTCTTTACGTCGCACCGACACAGATATGTCTTATGGCGACGATGGTATAGGAAAGGCCTAGGAATTGGAAGGAAGTGGCCGTGGCCTTAATTAAGGTACAGCCCTGGCATTTGCCTGGTGTGAAAATGGGAAACCACGGAGAACCATCTTCAGGGCTGCCGACAGTGGGGCTCGAACCCACTATCTCCCGATTACTGGATACTGGCCGAACTTAAGCGACTCCAGCTATCGAGCTCGGTATTGCCCAACTTAACATACCGATTTTCATTAAATTTTGTTCACCCATTTTCTCATAGCTCGGCAATGATATGAAATTAGCAACAAAAATTGAAATTCATGAATATATCTGTTAACAAAGACAGTAAAAATGCATAAGACATAAATGATTGTAAATGTAATTATACATAACTTTAGTAATGTAGTATTTATGAATAGGACCACTAATAACATAGATTTTGAAAAATTAATTTTAGGCATTCCCCTAAGCTATCATTTCACTCGGTGTTAATAAAATTATTTATAGCCTAGATTGCAGTGCCTTATTCCCAGACCATACATATCGATTTTCATTAAATTCTCTTCAGCTATTTTTCCATGATTCGCATACGTATGTACGTACATACTCGTACGTCCATGACCGGTACAGAAATACCATTATTTTTAATTCTGAGCAATGTACAGACAAAACTATTTTATATATTGACTATTATTATTATTATTATTATTATTATTATTATTATTATTATTATTATTACTTACGAATCAAGATAGACAAAGGAAAAACAGAGAATAATCGAAACCGGCTTTCAACCTATGAAGTCATGTTATGTAGATTTAATACATGTAGAAGAGATGTTAAGTACAGAACAAAAATGGCCAACCGGACACTAGTGGGATCCGAACCCACAACCTCACGATTTCGCGTTGGTTGCTCTACCAATTGAACTATGGTGGCCTACATCATCTTTGTTCTGTTGGAAAGGACCTAAGCTACAGGTCTGTCACTACTGCCATCATACTGGAGTGTCTTTAAGTGGCCATTTTTGTTCTGTACTTAACATATCTTCAACACGTAATAAATGTACGTAACACGACCTAATAGGTTGAAAGTTGGTTTCGATTACAATGCGGTCGTGAAAATTCGATATTCATCAAGAGAGAATAAATTTTATTTAGTGGACAGATATTTAAAATGGGGACCATTTCTTACTAGTTCTACTTTGGAAGAAATACACATTAAGACTGCATCAACTTACTGACTGTATTCTCGGAACAAATCCTCGGGCACTGTGTACTCGTAGAGGCTGAACACAGGACGAGAGCGGGGAAGAATGCGATTACATTTGCGCCATAAAGTGGGGCCACCGTCTTCGGGTAGCTCTCTAGGTTTACGCTGGTTGACATAAAATATCCTCGGCACTACTAGGCGGATCTGATGCAGTTCCTGTCCAACTAGTGCCCACAGTTTGAACAAACCTGGCTGATTCATTTCCACAATCTGCAAAAGAATAAATGAAGATCATTAGAGTATTCAAATATCAACTTTCAGCTGATTAATTATAAAGCTGATCCATCAGAAAGACTTCAACGGGTAGTACGAAGAACTGAAGGGGAAGGGAATAACAGTGAACACGATCAAAGTAATGTGGTCTCAACACAAATAAAGTCTGCAATGTAAGATCTCACGAGTCCGGCCCCGCGGTGTAGGGGGCAACGCGTCCACCTGTCATCCGGCGGCCCCGGGTACGATTCCCGGCTGGGTCAAGGGGTTTTAGTTGTAAATGATTAATATCCCTGGCCTGGGGACTGGGTGTTTGTGTTGTCCTTAATGTTCCTTTCCTCACATTCAACACTCTACATTTCTTCCATTCCAATTACACGCAGGTTCATATCACACGGTGCAAGTAGGGGTAAAAGATCTCTATAGGTCGACGCTCTGAACAAACAGCATTTTTAAAAAAAATCTCATGAGAAAGTAGGAACTACTTAACACAACACATTGAGGATGGACCCCGCACAGAGGCTGCTAGACCATATAGACCGGACAGTTGTACTCAAACTATTCTGACTCGAAAAGTATTCAAGATATCGACCTCAAACCAGGAAAGTGTACCCACTAGATTACTGAGTAGTATGTACGGTGTGATACCTTTCAAAGCAGTACCATTTGTGGTGCCATTTAATAGTCTTCCTAAGCATAGTGTAGTAGGAATGCCCTATTTGTGCCTTTCGTGTACTTACTGTATTCAAGTATGCAACGATTTCTCTTCACGGTTACTCCCCGTTTAGTGGTAGCCGTTAATCATTAGAAAACCGAACAAGTTGGCCATGTGGTTAGGGGCGCGCAGCTGTGAGCTTGCATTCGGGAGATAACAGGTTCGAACTCCACTGTCGGCAGCCCTCATGATGGTTTATCATGGTTTCCCAATTTCACACCAGGGAAATGCTGGGGCTGTATCTTAATTAAGGCACGGCTGCTCCCTTCCCACTTGTAGCCCTTTCCTATCCCTTCGTCACTCGACCTACCTTTCTGTTTACATAAAATCAGCTTCATGGTCCGTATCGCGCTTCAATAGATTCACAATTAAGTATTTATTTATTTTCCACCTAGTCGATACAATGATTGCTTAAGGCAATTTTTAATGGTCAAAAGTGGTACATGTTTCGTATATTATCAACATCTTCAGCCACATAACACTGTTTAGATGAAAAATATATAAAATTGACAAAGTAATGCTTTACAGGAAGTGTCCTTAAAATTAACATAAGATTGACAAGATTAAAACAAACAAATAACTCAAGAGAAAATATATAAATTATTTCTACGATAGAAAGCAGTCATCAAGGAAACACTTTTGACCATTAAAAATTGCCTTAAGCAATCATTGTATCGACTAGGTGGAAAATAAATAAATACTTAATTGTGAATCTACCTTTCTGTGTCGGTGCGACTTAAAGCAACTTGTAAAAAACATTCTTAGAAATATCCAATTCACTGCCACTTCGTACCTATGATAAACGGTCTGCACATAATTAATCGCAAATATTAGTATTGATCAAAAACTGAATGTGCAACGCCATTTTGACATCTGCAATGGAGCTCCGGGGACTAGCTACATATCCGATATTATTTTGTTAAATATATGAAGGTTAAAGGAAAGAAAGAAAGAAAGAAAGAAAGAAAGAAAGAAGAAAAAAAGGATGCAGCAATAGCGATAGTTTGTATACCATGAATGCACCATTTGGAACTCATTATCTCACCCACAATTGCATCACTGATCAAGGAAATACGAGTTGCGTGAAAGCGGCAATTCTTGTAGCTCGTCACCTACTGTCAGCTGACAAACTACAAGAATTCTCAGGGCTTCTCACCCATGTGGCACATCAAATAATGAATCTGCGTATAAATGTTTAAATACTCTGTTGTCACAGAAGGCACGCTGCCATGGACGTGCACTCTTGACAATTGTCTCTAGGTGTGCGTGTCAGAACACCCGTGTATGTAGGTTGTTTCCATGGTTAAAATGATCGTAAAAGTGGAAAAACATATCGGCACTAACATCAATGATCTACTACTCCATGATTTGATGGCAAATACTTCAAACTGCTAACAGACAGTGCAACAAGCTGAAAACAAAACCAGTTTGAAAAAAGGGAGATCTCCAGGGTCAGTCTTCAATGTGTTAATAACTCAGTAGCGTATGAAATAGCAAACCCCTCAGTGGATCAGTGGTAGAGCGTTGGCTTTCAGATCACAAGATTATGGGTTCAAACCTGGCAGAGAAAAGCGGATTTTGAAGGGTAGAAGAAAGTCCATTCGACACTCCACATCATACGATGTCGGCATTTAAAGGATCTCTGCTGACACATTTGGTGTTAACCGGACAAAATTATTTAAAGATCAGCCACAGATCACCCAGCGGACATCCAGCTTACTCAGCCATCTAGCAGAGTAAAATGGAACATCAAAACTGATATGCAGGCAGCTTGGATGGCTCTGAATTAAGATGCCTGCACGTGGTAGCTGAGACCATACGATTATTATTATTATTATTATTATTATTATTATTATTATTATTATTATTGCAGTGTGCGTGGCCTCTAGATCCGCATTTTCAACCTTCGACTTTGGGTGGAGCCACTGTGCGTAAGCTGTGATGTCACCATTGTACCCATCCGCCCCTTCAAGGTCGAGCTTAGGTGCAAAGCCGGCCCACATCTCTATCCGTCTGTGGCAGCGCAGCGGTCAAATGGAAATTATGAGAATGATTAACCTGGAGTTTTCCACGTCGCAAGGTTTCTGGATGCATCCAAACTCTGGACACTGATAAAGAACTTCGTAATACTTATGCACTATTCAAAATATTTGAATGCTGTAAGTGGGATATAAATATAAAGAGTGTAGTTTTCAGATGGCATAATCAAAAGTTAAAATCTACAGACTGAGTATATAAAAAGTAGGAGTTTTTGTTTAAATCTCTAAAATCACTTGGATTCTGGGAACAAGTACAAAATATTGGCTCAGACCCGGAGTTTTAATCAAACAAGACCTCTTGTCCAGCTGATAAATAAATAAATAAATAAATAAATAAATAAATAAATAAATAAATAAATAAATAAATAAATAAATAAATAAATAAATAAATAAATAAATACATAAATAAATAAATAAATAAATAAATTATTTATACCATTACTAGTCTTACCGTCTCATATGGTTAAAATGTGTGTACACTTCAGAATATAATTTCAAGACTGAATCTATTTACCTGAAGAATCTGCCATGGAGAATCTAAGAGTGTGCGTTGAGCCTTCTTCAGGAATCCACCCAGAGTAGCAGTAGTAGGGTTACGGATCACCCCACCCATATTTCCTCCTCCTCCACTCCCCATAGAGTCCGAACCATCCATTCGAGCTCTCTTATTTCTGCGGGCTGCTCGCTGCTGAGCCTGCAGTTCCCACTTCCGTTTCTGAAACTGGATCCACTTCTCACGTTCCTCCTGAAAATTAAAACATATTCACATCCATAATTTAGATCTTGTTAATTGAGAGATTATGCCCATGACACTGGTTTCTGATACCAAGGATATCTGAGGGTGGGAACATTCAGAGTTTGCCAAGCCATTCACGTCAACAGTTATTGTAAAAGGACTTGTGTGTCCAGATTAGACAAAACTACAGTAAATTTCTGGCTGTTTGGGCTAATGAAGGGAAGAACATGCACGAAATATTAAAAAAAGGACATGCCATCATCGTCACTAATTGTCACACAAATATTCCTTGAAAGGAAATGATTGAGGTTCCACCTTATTCTATTTAAATCTTTAAAAGCAAGAACAAAATTTGAAAGGTACATGCTTCAGCTATGATATTTTGGCCTGCTTTAACCGTGAAAATTATTGTATATATACATATATATATAATTAATGAAAAACATAGCTGAAATGATAAATATGTTTAGAAAAAAAGAGAGACAAACACTGAATAATGTCTAAAATGCTTGTCACATTAAGAACTATTCTTCTGAAAAATGAAATGTGCCATGTGCATCAATTTTGACAAGAACTTTATTCACAAGGAACATTTCAGTTTTAGGAAAAATAGTTTATGAATATTGTATTTTCACAACTGCATTGTAATTGCAATTAACTTTCAACTTATTAGGTTGTGTTGTGTACATGTAGTACGTGTTGAAGAGATGTTCAATACAGAAACAAAAATGGCCAACTGGACACCAGCGACATCCGAACCCACAACCTCCTAATTTGGCGTCGGTTGCTCTACCAATTGAACTCTGGTGGAAATGCACTCATATCTCAGGTATCAAGAATATTTGAAAAGGTACTAAAAAAGAGAACGAGAAGGAAGATGGGAGGACAATTTCCAGAACAATATGGTCGCTGATTGAGACTGTTCATTTTTTTTTTGTTCTGCCTCGGCCATCGTGTCCTTCAGTTAGCTCAGCCACTGGAAAGTCCGGCTGGCACCTGTCCTTGAATGAAAAGGGAAAAGTGAGTCACGCTGAGGGAAGAACGACTTATATCGAGCAGCAGACAGAAGCAACAGCAGTTGATATAATGTTTATAAACAAGTGCCGTGATTTTGCTTCTAAAAAGCAACTGACACAAAAAAACAGAAAAAGACAACCGATTTCTTTTAATGTTTGAAGTATGCTGAGTGTATAACACAGTACTGTACTGTATTGCGAGTTCCTTTTGTTTACGACAGTCTGTGATGTTCACATGAAGTGTTAGTGTACCTTTACAAATTAAATCTTGCGTGTTTGTAATATATTTTTCTGCATTTAATTTTCCACCACAAGTGTTTATATCTCATCAGAAGTGACACTTCAATAATGTACGGAGACATTATAAAGACAACATCAACCCATTTCGGGTGTATACACTTGGTAAGGACACATTAATACTACTTGCATTATAATTGGTTCTTTATTTATGTACTGTATTTCACTTAAGCTAAATACAGTAAAACCTCGTTAAGACATTTCTGCAGGGAACAACGAAAAAGAATGTGTTAAGCGAGAAAATGTACTACTGAATTAAAAACTATCCAACAGGGACATGGAAACACTAGATACGATTTTTTCCGATATGATGGCATTTATAGTTGTGTATGCTCGAGTACAGTGAAAACTACATCTACCGTTTCTAAAAATAACCAGAGAGTATGTGAAAAGCATGAAAAAACAAATATGAAAACCTTTTTTCGCCAGGGATTATAAAATAACAGTGAAAACATTTACCTATTTACTCGTGTATTAGAACCCCCCTGGCTTTTCGAGACAAAGAAAATGAAAAAAAAAAAAAAATCTCGCATACAAGACCCCTCAACGTAATTCTTCAGAGAACAACGATTCCGCTTCGAAGCGGGTAAAAGCCTTACTGCAGCTCTGATTACATCGCACAAATTTGTGAATAGTTTCGTCCGCACGAGCCAAAGAATTAAAACACTCGTCGAAGTCATGCAGTAAATCTGTGTTTCGTATTTAAGAAATGTCCGCCTCTGTAGCGTAGGCCTACTGCAGCACTATGGCGTCACGCAAATAGATTTCGTGTGCGACCCGCGCATTGCAAGCATGCATCATTCATGTATATATGTCTGTGTTTTGTAGTTAAGAATGTCCACCAGCGTAATGGTTAGCACAATTAGCTGCCGTTCTCGGGAGCCTGAGTTCGATTTGTGGTACCGTACTGCCAGAGATTTATGAACGGTAGGAAGATTGATATGCGGTAAAAGTGGTACATGCAACTCCCACTTGAGGCCTGTCTAAAAGGAGCTGCACCATCTCAGGATGAGGAAACGACTTTTCTTTAATTAAGAAATATTCACGGTTGTAGCTATTAATATAGCAGGTAAGATCATTAACAAAGTGATCATTTAATATCTCGTAACTTGGGCCAATAAAGTTCTTTTTTTGGAGAGAAGTAGGTTTAAAACGTGATAAAAACAATTCAATCATAACTATTGTTTTACCTGCCAACGTATCTCACAAATAATAATAATAATAATAATAATAATAATAATAATAATAATAATAATAATAATAATAATAATAATAATAATAATAATAATAATAATAATAATAATAATTTTATGTCCCCACTTAACATTTTTCGGAGACTCCAAACAAAACATACTATGCGTTAATAAAAAAAAAGGAGACAACTATCACACTAAATTAAATATTATGATAATAAAACGCATTACCACCACACCTGTAGATATCCATAAATGCAGTAAACTTTCCTGTGATTACTTTTAATCTTCCTGTCGTGGAACTTCTGGCACCTAACCTAAACAATGTGATCTTTCTTATCTCATTTACAACTGTTTAGGTAAATCCTAATGTGATAAATGTGGAGAACATGCATGAAATATAATTAAAAATAAGGGTTTCGCTTTCAATAGCCGCAGTTATGCAAAGAACGCTTCCGGTCACTATGTATTAATTCAGAAGTACAACTCGTAACATACGCTAGTTATCAGCTGGTGATTTGGCATGTTTTCTGTAGCATGTCTTTATTCGGAAGGAGTGGCTTCTGCTACACATACAAAAAGTCTCCAGAAACCATTTGGGAATAGATTCTCAATGTTTGGACTCTATAGTCGGGAACAAAACTATTTTTTAAAGTTTCATAAAGACGGGACCTCGAATGCTCTCGATGCATGGCGGACAAGATAGCAGTGAAGATGACGTCATTTGGAATGACAAAATGTCGATAACAGGGAAGTTGGAGACACAAAACGATAATTCAAATGAAAGCAGTGATTAGATTTACTCAGGTTTACTATGCGGTAGGCCTACTGCTCAACTGACAACGACAAATGACTGGCCATTCATTTCTTTTCTATCAATACTGCATAATATGACAATATGGTACACTTATCCCTTTTCTCTGCGGGGTCGAGTATGAGGTGAGACAAATTTTCGTAGCAAATGTTTACGATCGTACGCCCTTCCTGACGTCAACCTAATCAGAGGAAATGAGATGGAATCAATGATGTGATACGAGTAACTAAAAATACCTATATTTACTTTATATGTAGGCCTAAAAGTCGTGTTCAATATTTATTGTCTTTTTACATTTAGAAATAATGCCTTCCAGTATAACTTAAATACATTCATAAGTTTGTTAAAGAATAGTGTAGAATGTTTACATGTAGAATTTATAGCTCCTTATAGCCTAGAAGCTATGTGTTCCCTGCACAAAATTTGAGGTTATTGCATAGTGGACACTCCCCTTACCATTTTTGACTGTAAAAGTGGAAGAAAAAGGGATCTAATACGCGAGTAAATACGGTACAGGGGGGCCCAAAAATATATCAAAGTATTATTGCAGATCACACTCTTTCTAAAACAAATGGTAGTAGAAGATTTTTATTTCGGACCAGTGGGTTATTAAACATTACTTTCTGGTCACACTCTTAGACAATCAATTGGAGGTTACACTCGACCTCGACTATGTGTGATTGCGACATTGGCCGCCATTCTGAATTGATAAAACTTTGATTAGACAAACTCGAAGGTGCAAGTCTCAACATTCACCCTACATCTGCGTGCCTAAAGATGCGGACACCAGTCCACTTTCTGACGGATTTTAATTTTGTGTTCATTAGTAAGGAATTTCTCGACTTTTTCTGAATCCATAACTACACTGTCACAAGACAAATATGCACCACACTAGTCAAATTCACATGATTATGTTGCCAATCCAGATGTAGACTATCAGGCGACAAATATTCGCTACCCTTCACTATATTACTCAACACAAAAAATACATTTCTAATTTCTGAATGGAATGCGAAATACAAGCAGAAACAGACTCACTGCTAACCGGAAGGCAGAACTGATCATTCCTGAGGCTAACAGTTTGCTCCCTGAAGTTGCAACTTTTCCAGTGAAGTTCAGAAATTCAAGGTTTTTCCCTGTTATCATGCAACTCTGGCAAGGGCTCTATCTTACCCGAGTTAGAAATTACATTCCTTACACAAGGGATGCCAAATAACATTTCCAGAACTAGGAAGAATGTGATCGTACTAAGCGGTAATAGTGAAAATTTGTGATGCGATGTGAGGTATTTTTATATAGATTTAATATGATGAGAATCGGGACTTTGAATTTACGACATGCTAAGCGAGAAAAGGTGTTAATGAGGAATGCACTAATGAGGTTTCATTGTACTGGTATTTCTAGCATATTGATGGTTAGTCTGGCCTTTCGTTAGTCCGGCCTGGGGTCCAGGCCCGAGATGGCCAAACTAGAGGGAGTCTACTGTAAATAAGATTCTTTAAGATGATAATAAAATTAATAATTTATCTATTAAATGACAATGGAGCACCAACCATCAATTTTTTTAAAATAAAAAAACAGTTTTTTACCTTGGTCTTGCCAAAGGGTGGTGGTGGACCCAACACTTCTTTCCAACTCTGCGACAGCTGATCTTCATTCATAGCACCATTGTTTCGTTTCCGTTTCACAGTATTGATCACGGGCCGACCTGCTGCACTGGCTTGCTCTGAAGATTTGCCACCGAGATCTTCGATGTCTGGGGGATTCGCCTGGTTCTCTTGTGACTCGAACATATCCTTCTGCGACTATAAGGAGAACAGAAAATACTAAAGTTACTAAGTTTATACAGTATATCAACAGAAATACCAGTAGGTTATATCATGGGCTGTAAAGTTGTGATGGACAAGGAGACTTCCCCGCCACCTGAAGAGATGGGGTAGTAAAGACAGATGGAATTGGAGGGAGAACTGTGCTGGCCAGTGATTTTGAGTCACACACTGAGAGGAATTCTGGACACTGCTGACTTAGACTATATTGCCAAGAGTTTCCAGACTATGACCACTTGCAAATTAGCTCTAATAACTATGTTCCTATTATGATGTTGGTCCTGCTTTTGCTGCTATCATGGGTGCAGTTCTTCTGGGAAGGCTGTCCACCAGGCATTGGTATATTGCCACAGGAATCAAATTCTATTTTTTTCTAGAATCTTGAGCAGGTCAGAAGCAGATTGTAGACATTGTGGTCTTGCTCGCTGTCATCCCAAAGATCAACCCAGATCTTCAACTCTCCATGTCATCAAATCATACCTGTATAGATGCCGCTTCATGTGTTTTAAATAATGAGGCATTATCATGTTGAAAGAGAAATGGGACCCTCTCTAAATTGTTGCTCTAAAGTGGGAAGTGCAGAATTGTCTAGCATTCTCTGCACAGAAACTATAGGCCCTAGTCCACGCCATGAAGAACAGCCCCTTACCAACCTGCCTTCCCAGCACAAAGTTTCCAACAGTTTCGTACACTACTCTTTTGATAAACATCCATAATAGGCATTTTATTTCATCCTGTATTGAATTGTCTAAATTTTTTTTTTTTTTTGCTATTTGCTTTAAGTCGCACCAACACAGATATGTCTTATGGCGACGATGGGATTGGAAAGGCCTAGGAAGTGGAAGGAAGCCGCTGTGGCCTTAATTAAGGTACAGCCCCGGCATTTGCCTGGTGTGAAAATGGGAAACCATGGAAAACTATCTTCACGGCTGCCGACAATGGGGCTCGAACCCACTATCTCCTGATTACTGGTCACACTTAAGCGACTGCAGCTATAGAGTTCGGTTGCCCAAATGTATTAAATAAATAATTAAAAATAGTTCATGTTGAGTCCACCTTGTCAATACACTTTTAATGATTGAAAATGATTTATTCTATCATACATATTTCAGGAACAATGTGCATTCCCTTCATCAATGAAGTCAAGAAAAAAGGAAGGCATATTGTTCCTGAAACATGTATGAGAGAATAAATCATTTTCAATCATTAAAAGTGTATTGACAAAGTGGACCCAACAAACTATTTTAAATAGTTTCTTTAATATATTCACTACTCTTTTATCAGAAATCATCCACAACAAATCGTGCTGCTTTCCTTTGGATCTCTCTTTTTTTTTTTTTTTTTTTTGCTATTGGCTTTACATCACACTGACACAGATAGGTTTTATGGTGACGATGGGGCAGGAAAGGGCTAGGAGTGCGAAGGAAGTGGTCGTGGCCTTAATTAAGGTGCAGCCCCAGCATTTGCCTGGTGTGAAAATGGGAAACCATGGAAAACCATCTTCAGGGCTGCCGACAGTGGGGTTCCAACCCACTATCTCCTGAATACTGGATACTGGCTGCACTTAAGTGACTACAGCTATCGAGTTCAGTTCCTTTGGATCTTTTCTATTTCTTGAATCAAGTACTCCCAAACAACAGAACCATACTCTAATTAGGGTCTTACCAGTTTTGGATCCCCAACCTTTGTAGGGAAACGGCATCCCAAGAAGAAGTAGTAACTGATATGCCCTCTCTTTTACATCCTTGCTACAATGTTGTGCAGTAGTTAATATATACTCAGCCATAATACATCTCATGATTTTATACACAAAAGCACAACAGCATGCAACTCTCAAATTCTTCTTCTTGCACTTGCTCACTTACAAATTTGCCTTGCATGCAAGGCCAGGACAGAAACAAGCAATCTTGCATTCCACTTATTGATTTAGGGCTCGCGGCCCTCTTTTATGTAAATTGCAAGTTAATACATATATAAAACATACCTGCCAACTTTTAGAAAACAAAAATAAGATGATTCTTTTAATTCTTGGATTTCATCACATATATTCCACCATGGTCTAGGTTAAAAAAGGTCAGGATAAAAGGCATACATATCTACAGTTACAATGCAAATTGACCATTAAATTTTTAATCTTAAACTAAGAAAATATAAAAATGGTTACAAGAAAATGTACCTAATCATTCTCATTTATGACACTTACATATGAATAATAACATTCACGTCACACCGACACACGTATCAAAATGTATTTTCTCGCGTAATTAAGGCACTTTTTTTGATGAAAAATACAGGCGAAAATTTTGGATGCGTAAATTATTTAAGGAATTTACATATTTACAAATTATTTACAATGCATTTACATTTAAAAGATACACAAAATTATATATAAACACAATTGGTACAACTTATTTGCGGTTATCGTCATTTGGCGTAAAATTCTGGGGTGCAATTTTTTCTGAAAAGTCAAATAGGATACATCAGATAAGTAAGACACGTGGGTTTGAAGTACCGACACTGGAAAATATTCTTCCCGATACGAGCTGACAATACATAAAATAAATTTCATCGTAAAGTCCGTATTGTCGTACGTATACTTTAAGGTTAAGTCAATATTCCACCTTTACAATACCATAAGTTTATTGTTTAATTATTTAAACAACATTATTAAATAATACGGGACATGTTTCGTCTAACTTGTAGACATCATCAGCCGTAAGATATTCAAGAAAAAGCTTAAAAAAGGACAAGGACAGAACAAACACAATAAAATAAATCGGTTGTCGAACACGTTAATCAAAATAACGAGGATGTTCCAGATTGTTCCAAGTACAAACATTCAAAACCTGTTGACGAAAAAACTTAAATTCACACACATGAGAACGATATAGTAAAGCTTGTTGTTAAAATTCTTCTTGAGTGTGCCGTTGATATGCAGCAATCAGGTGCTTCGGCAAAAACTAATAATGAAGTGTATAATGTTATTTGTAGCAGAAAAAAGACGATCAACGAGCATGTGTAGGGAGTCCAGAGAGAAGATGTAAAAAACGTCATATTGGTCTCTCTGGACTCCCTACACATGCTCGTTGATCGTCTTTTTCCTGCTACAAATAACATTATACACTTCATTATCAGCTTTTGCCGACGCATCTGATTGCTGCATATCAACGGCACACTCAAGAAGAATTTTAACAACAACTTTACTATATCGTTCTCATGTGTGTGAATTTAAGTTTTTTCGTCAACAGGTTTTGAATGATTGTATTTGGAACAATCTGGAACATCCTCGCTATTTTGATTGACGTGTTCGACAACCGATTTATTTTATTGTGTGTGTGCCGGGCTGAGTGGCTCAGACGGTTGAGGCGCTGGCCTTCTGACCCCAACTTGGCAGGTTCGATCCTGGCTCAGTCCGGTGGTATTTGAAGGTGCTCAAATACGTCAGCCTCGTGTCGGTAGATTTACTGGCACGTAAAAGAACTCCTGCGGGACTAAATTCCGGCACCTCGGCGTCTCCGAAGACCGAAAAAGTAGTTAGTGGGACGTAAAGCAAATAGCATTATTATTATTGTTATTATTATTATTTTATTGTGTTTGTTCTGTCCTTGTCCTTTTTTAAGCTTTTTCTTGAATATCTTACAGCTGATGATGTCTACAAGTTAAACGAAACATGTCCCGTATTATTTAATAATGTTGTTTAAATAAATAAACAAGAAACTTTGTCCGACATGAAAAGGGCCGGGCATCGAAGGAGGGACCCTGCTACATTACCTCGAACGTGGATCACTTGCGGAAATATATTACAGAAATGTACTATAACTAAGCTAAATAACACATATGAAGAACATATAATGAAAAATAAAAGAAAGCTAAACAAATAAAAGACTATAAAAAGAAATCTGGAGCATAAAAGTGCAGAAGAATGAGATTAAGTCATAATGAAAAAGTTACATACAAACTGGAAAAATATAAGCAATGCATAAACAAAACCTCATATATAATAAAGTTACGGTAATACGAGTATGGCCATAAAGAGTGATGTATGTACATGAGTTTAAAGCTAAATCTTATGCACATTTACTCTATAACAATAATAATAACCTAACCCAATATTAATTATAACAACACCAGTGTTCTTCAACTGTACAGTAAAATGCCCATGTTAATAGCCTACCTACCACAATCACACAACCTGTCATACAAAACCAATCACACGAAAGAATCAGCAGTATTCAACAGGTAATCTCTTAAATTTTGACACTGACTCAGAGTTCCTCACAGCAGCTGGAAGTGAATTCCAAAGTTGTGAAGGGAAAAACAGGACAGCAAGTTCTTACTTCATATGCTCTAACATACAGTATATGGAATGTGTATTTTGTTGTCCTAAACAATTTTGCTTTGGTTGTAATTCCATGATAATTACAGATAATCCATAATGGCTGCTATCTCTGAAACAGATTTTAATTGACAACTTGCTCCCTAGTTTCCTATACCTGTACATGCACATTTTGTCCTCCTCCTTACGACAAAAATAAAATTCACAAAAGCTTGAGAGCTTCCTACCTACCTCTGCCTGTTCTGGTCGTGGGTCAGGATCTTTTGTCTTCTTAAAGAATATTTCACTGATGCGTCGTTGTTTCAGGGTGTCATTCTTTTCAAGCATCTTCTTATGCAACCAATCAGGGTGTTGCACACGAGGCACTGGATTTGAAATCTACAACATGAAAAGTAACTTAGAGTCTACTAAGACATATCATACACTCTTACCTTAGATTCAGTCAAGTATACCACCTTCATGCCTTTGCTGGCAGGACCTCGTGTTTACAGTAGTGATGGGACATTCGATTCATTTTACTGAATCGATTCATTTGATTCCGTTCACGTTACTGAATCGATACAGTGATCCGATTCATGGCTCATTGGTCACCGCTCCTACTGCATCTTTGTAGTATGTGCTGGTAAGACAGCAGCAACAGCATCCAGTGCTCGCAGCTGCCATCTGGTCTTCATACTATGAACTCCTTTCTTAGAAAAAATGCTAGTTACTCTAATACATCGAAGGTTTCTGGCGACGCAGGGTGGGAAAGTTTAGGAAGGTAGCAGCCATGGCCTGAATTAAGGTACAGTCCCAGCATTTCCTGGTGTGAAAATGGGGAAACTACGGAAAAACCATCTTAACGGCTGGCGACAGTGGGATTCGAACCCACCATCCCCCGAATGCAAGCGCATAGCCACGCGATATTAACCGCACGGCAACTCCCTCAGTCTTTTTTTAAAAGTATTTTTCTATCAGCTGAGAATTTTTTAAATCGTCATATTTTGTATAGGCTACCCGAGATGTACAGTAGCCCGCTGGTTTTCTGATTCAACATACTGTTATTGCGTCTGTCCACATATGATTGAAGTCTTGTGCAACGATGTGACATATGAACTGAGAGAATACTGGGCCGTTCTCCCCAATATAAGACAGGTACTTTTGAGTGGTCATGACTCATGAGCATGACTCTCATAGGGCAGGCTAGAGTCGAGTTTAACTGTCAAATGTCAACTAAGTTATAATACGAAGATTCATTAAACTAATAAATAGTATAACCTAATAGCCTACCTACTTACTAGCTACTTCAGAATTATGTTGTGACTACCTTTTTAACACTGCAAATAAATCCATCTATTATTTAAACCTCCCTGTAAGAAGAGGACAGTGAATGCAAATGGGTATTATTTTCAAATGAGCTGAGCTCGAGAGTCCATTATAGCATACGATTCTTTCAGTGTAGCATGGCTCACTGTATGTCTCGCTGCAGTGAGCCGATAAGGAGCCGTGCGTATCTTGTGTCTCACTGAGCCGGCTCGTTCATGATTCTTTCCGTGTGCCATGGCTCACTGTATGTTTCGCTGCAGCGGAGCTCGGCTCTCCGTGTGTATCATGTGTCTCACTGAGCCGCGCTCGTTCACGATTCTTTCGATGTGCCATAATTCACTGTATGCCTCGCTGCAGCGGAAGTTCGGCTCTCCGCGTGTCCAGTGAGCCGATAAGGAGCCGTGTGTATCATGTGTCTCACTGAGCCGCGCTCGTTCACGATTCTTTCGATGTGCCATGATACACTGTCTCGCTGCAGCGGAAGCTCGGCTCCCCGTCAACGTCCAGTGAGTGCGCCACTCAGCACTGTCCGCTGGGAGTAAGCTGAATTGTGTGCCGTGAGCTCGCCTTTCCTGTGAATCGATTCACTCGGACACTTGAATGAATCGATACACTGCTTTGAATCATGCATTCAGTAGCCAACACTAGTTTACAGTGCACTATGTCTTCTGGTATAGGGTAGAGCAATTTTGTTACTTTCATTGATCTGTCTCTGCCTTATCCTTGGCTTTGACAATATGAAAGTGACTGAGGTATGAGCGATGCTAGTAATGCCAATCCTTATGCAGCCAGTCCCTGCTATGAATGGTGTGAAAATGTTGCTCATAGGGTCGGTTGGTGTATGCATTTCAGTGGGCTTGGCAGACTGATGTGCAATAGCAACTTCTGGCTCAGTGAGGAAAGCAACGGGAAACTACCACCTCACTCCTCACATCTCTTCAGTGATGCCTAGGCCATCTATGACAGCTGATGGCAGAGCTGTTGAGGATCCCACCAGCAGCATCGCTTTCAGACTGAACATACATACATACCATCTTCAGATGCACAAGTAAAGGCCTTTTCTCTATAACATTCGGTCAAGGAACTTGCCTTGGTATTATGATATTCTCTACATTATTCGCAATAGCAAGGAAAAAAGCAAGGGATGAGTGATGTTGTATACAGAATAACTTGAACAGTTCACCTAACTTGCCAGTATTATTATGGAGGCAAAGAGAAAGGAATCAATTATTAGATTCGACTGTCATTAGCTATATTAGAGCACATGTGTACAGTTTGATCAATGACAGCTTTACTTTGTAACAATAAAAATATAATAATACAATATAATATAATAATCAACTGCAATAAATGGTCTGTGAAACATACAAATTTATAACCAAGATGACTGAACAGCTAAGTGTTTTTTCAACAACATTGCTTCTGGAGAATTCTTGGCGTCTCATACTGTGATCATATCACTAATAAAGAAATATAACTCAGATCGGACTAATAGCTCCTTTCCGCTACTGTAACTGAGCGTCAGAAAAAACTCACTGGCCATATCCTATGCACACAAACAGAGTACCTTTATTCAATGGTTGCACTATGGTGGAACCTGGAGGGAAAAGGAAACATAGCTGACCATGAAGTAATTGCCATCACACATTCACAGAAGATCTTAGAAAGTTCAACATTTCTTGGGTTGAAGCTGAAACCACTGCAGATGACTGTCACTGCTGAAAAATGCTTGCTGCCCAATATGCTTGGCACAGGATCAGATGATGATGACAAGGCAAGGCAAGGGTTATTCTGCCCGAAGGCAGGTCCGAACCTCTGCAGAGGTGTTCCTGAGCCAGAGTTTACGTGCAGTAGGGTGGCCAGTTCCTTTCCGCTCCTCCATTCCCTTACACCCCCCCCACCAACAGCGCGTGGCAACCCTTCCAACACCTGACCACGCCCAATGTTGCCTAACTTCGGAGATCTCACGGGATCCGGTGTTTCAACACGGCTACGGCCGTTGGCAATGATGACAAAACAGACCAGAATTAACTACTTGTTGCCGACAGGTTATGAACAACTTACCAGCATAGATTTAGCAGGAGAGGCTGATATTGCTCATGTTGAAAAGAAAGCTCTTGCCGCAAATACAGCGGAACCTCCATTCTCCGTTTTTGGAGGGACCACAGAAAAAAAAAACGTACATGGGAAAACGGAAAATCCGGGAATGAATGAAACATCAACAATTTCGCTGAACATCACAAAAAAGAAATATGTATACTTATAATCTTAAAAGCACCCCTAAACCAAACCAAACTACAGCCCCAATGCGCCTTCCGCCTACTAAGAGACTGCTGCTCGGTCCTAAGGCCTGCAGATTACAAGGTGACGCATGGTCAGTGTAACGAATCCTCTCGGCCGTTATTCCTGGCTCTCTAGACCAGGGCACCATCTCACCATTAAATAGAGCCTCAATTAAAGGTAATCGTAGAACGAGTGAACCGGGAACCAGCCCTCATATCCATGTAAAAATGCCTGACCTGGCCGCGATTCAAACCCGGGCCCTCCGGGTGAGAGGCAGGCAAGTTCGACCGCAGGGCTGCCTCAAACATGAATACCGGTACACAATTTAAAAATCTTGAAACTTTACATAAAGTTTTACTGGGGAAACTTCGTCAGTTTCCTCTGAAAACTTCTTTCAGTTCAGCAACTTTGAACAGTCGAACTGTTCGAAAAACCTAATAACACCAAGCCAAACAACAATCGACCACAAGTAGTTTTTAATTCTCTAATCTAATAAAATAAAGCACATTGGATACAAAAGCGCCCAACATGATGGCGAAATCCCCCTTTTTTTTTAAAAATCTTCCATTGTAATTTGATCACCGGTATACTGTTCGTAGTCAGTTTACGGAAATCTTGTACCGCATAAATTAGGCCTACATCGACTTTTAAAGGTTATGTTGAACTCGGGAATATGGTTTTGAATATAAGTATCGATTCTCAAGTTCTCGAATGCATTATATTCAATTCTGCCCGTCACTAATCACAATCAAATTGGAAAGAGAAAAAATATCATCAAAACTTCCGAAATTACGGTTATTCGCGACCTTGAGCTCAGCTGGAAAGCGCGCTCGCTGTACAAATCGGTACGAGTGCTAAATGATACAAAGTTTTTTAATGTAACGTGCACAAATAAAACGACTGCAGTTTTTATAACATTTTAACACAAAAAAGTGAAATTCCCAGTCTTATATTAGGACCAAAACAGTAATAGGCAATCCCAAAACCTGCCATAGGTGAAAAATCTGTTCTGGTCTCGATAACATAATCGTATATGATAATATTAAAATACTAAATTTGTGTTACTTAAGAAGGAGCAGTTTCGATTCCTGCCTGAAAGTTCAGTGACTATACGGTGCCCTGTGGGAAGTGCTGAAAACCTGTTCGGCGATACACTCAACTACAAAAAAAAAAAAAAAAAAAAAAAAACCTAACCCTGGACAGAGCTGTCGAAATGCGCTCTGTTTCCTTCTAATTGTTGTGGACACTCTCTGCTTTATGATTTTGATTCTCTAAACAAATACCACCCGAATGCGATGCTAAGATGGTCCTGTATGCATGTTCACTGCCGATCGCTTTTCCGGTATAGTACTTCCTCAAATTACCTCAATGACGGGATGTTAACACGAAGATCCGCAAGTATGCCGTAGCCGACCTTTCGTGAGAAACAGTTTCTTGAAAAACGCGTGGCTGAAGATTTAGCGTTGATGGGACTTAAAATTTCTGGATGGTTGATACGGGAAATCGTTTCTTCAAGGAACAGATAATGCAGGATTTATATAACGTGATTTTATTAGGATGCTCGTGGGACCACGTAATTTGAATGAATAATATTGGACAATGTAGTTTCCGGGAACGTATAATCGAGGTTCTACCGTATTGAGAAAATAAATAACTCGTGAGGTGTTTCTTTGAAAGCTCCATAAGAATGCCTGTTTTCCAGTACGCAACAGTAAATAATGTAGGCTCTGTACCAGTTTGCATAAACAATTAAATGGCAGAAAATTTATTCCTTATGCTTTGTGTACAGTACTTCATTAATTTAAAATTTTATAAATTCATTTCTGATTTCCTGTGGGTCAGCTTACAATCGATGTCAAATAAATATGGCAGGTATGAGAAGGTACATACTACGCCACTACTCTCAGCTCAAGGTTAAACTGTCTCCTGTAATCCTCCCCTGATCTTAATCACAACAGTTCTCTTCCCTTCATTTGGTTAAAGGCAGGTAGGTAATTCTGGATTCTAGGGAATTCCTTGGCCTAATGAGCTAGACGATATGCAACACAGTTGAACTGGCTGCAATTTCAGGATACCGTACGTGTGAGACATAAGGTGGATAACCGGGCGAGTTGGCCACGCAGTTAGAGGTGCGCAGCTGTGAGCTTGCATCCAGGAAATAGTGGGTTCGAACCCCACAGTTGGCAGCCCTGAAGATGGTTTTCCGTGGTTTCCCATTTTCACACCAGGCAAATGCTGGGGCTGTACCTTAATTAAGGCCATGGCCACTTCCTTCCCCATCCTAGCCCTTTCCTGTCCCATCTTCGCCATAAGACCTATCTGTGTTGTCGGTGCGACGCAAAAAAACAAAGGTGTAATATCAAGTCCAGTGGATTTCGATACTGTAATTTTCTTTACAGCACGACATCGCTTATAGGTGAGTTATGGAGCAGCGCTGGTTTTAAAATTCAATGAACCAATCAGCAGAGAAACGCTGTAATCGTTCCATGGGCCGAGAATTTAATATGATGGAGTTCAATGTACACTACAGCAGGGAAGAGTATTCAGCTGTGAATGGAATCCTACAAACTTAAATACTTTTGTTAATATTCGATAGCGGATTACAGAACATAATAAAGTGCATAATCTATTATGCAAAACTGTGAGGCTTTGTTACTTCTAGAAAGTATTTAAATTCTGATCAAGTTTGATTTACTAACTTCTGGCAAATATTTCGCACTGCAACTTTTAAGCTCGAATTTTCAGAGAAAAGTGCAGGATATACGTGACTAAATATGGTAGCAGCTGATGCCAAAAGTTTAATATATTATCATAGAGAAGGAAAAAACCTGCTCACCCCTTGCATGGCTGCTGGGATTGTGATGATTTTCTGAATTGCACCTCCAAGTCTCTCGATGTAATAATTCCAGTCCAGCACCTGACGGATGTCAACATCGTAGATGGAGTTGTCCTTCAGCCACTTGCGCAGGAAGTGGCGCTTCACGCTTGGTTCGGACTGGAAGATGGCCAGTGGGATTGCCCTACAATGACAAACCATTATCCTAAACATACAGGAAAACTTAAGCAGTTGAAAGGAAATACATGAGTAATGAATAAAATTGAATATAGAAAGTTTTACTACTAATTCCTTACACACCATCACAGCCACACAGTTCACATCTTGTGCACAGCACAGTCTCATAACTCTGTATGTGTACACTCACAACAGACTTTGTTCACTGCACCTTGCCGATCCCTCACCAGCCTATCTCATGCTGCACCACAGACACAAACGTTCATTCCATAGCAGATGGACACAAGAGACTAAACTCCTCGACGAAAGACAGAACAGAACGGTAGCCTCGTGGATAGAACACTCTCAGCATTGAAACGGTGAACCGTGAACATACAGCAGTACACACACACAGCACTCCTCAACAGTACTCGTTCAATAGCATGAAACTCGGACTGACACCGATTAACCTGAACTAAGTGTGAACTAAATGGGAGTACACTCACACGCAGTACTCCATAACAGCACTCCTCAGTAGCAATCAAACTTGACTGACTAACCAATCTTGTCTGTTCCGCCTTAAATAGGGAGGCCTAGTAATTTCAGAACAGTTTGGAAACTGGTTAAGCCCAGAAGACTCTTGGCCTCACAACTGTCTCAAGGTTTCCATCAGTGGCCAGAGGTATCCAGGAAGATCTCGGAGAGGGCCTGGCTTTCCACTCTTCACTCCGTCCTGATTGGTTAGTCGTGCAGCGAGCAAGTGGGACCACTAACTTGGCAACGTCATTCGAGACAGGGGCCAGGCTAACAATAAAGTGATAGATGCCATCACAATATGTTGAACTCACGAGAATTTAAAATCCTTCTGTACAGCCACATTTCAAAAGCTGGAAGCAATTCTTTTCTTTTCTTTTTCCAAGGGGTTTAATACTTAACACTCGAGCAATCATGCTTCTAGATAATAATAATGTTATTTGTTTTACATCTCACAAATTAAATTTTTATGGTTTTCTGGATGCCGAGGTGCTGGAATTTTGTTCCACGTAAGTTGTTTTACATGCCACTAAATCTACCGACATGAGGCTGACATAGTGTAAAACAAAAGCTAAAGTTTCCACCTATTCAATACTGTTTGTTGTAACCTTAAAAAAGTTACATATATTTGTTGGAACTAGTTTCGGTCTTACCAGAGACCAACGTCAGTCAAAATCGAAGTAAAGGCAAGACATGAATAAAATGAAAAAGCAAAAGTATATGAAGCAAGCATGAAATTCAAGACAAGGAAGGATTTTAAAACACTCATCACAATCACATGTCCTGTGCAAGCTCACAGCAATGCAAACCTAACTGCACGGCCAACTTGCTCGGTAAGAAGGTAAAAAGCAGTAATTTTTAATAAATTCCTATGTTAAAATCTCTTGAACTCTATGGACAAGAACAAAATATTAGCTTACATGAGAGTGTTAACCATCGCCCTACATATGGGACTTTTGTGGCGATGCAAAGAAGAGAAAGGACTACGATTAGGATGGAAGCCGCCATGGCCTTATTTACGGTGAAGTCCTGGTGTGAAAATGGAAAACTACCAAAAATCATCTTCAGGGCTTCCGACAGTGATTTTCGAACCATCCCTCACTTGAATACAAGCTCACACTTACCTTATAGCCAACTCGCTCAGTGTGTCACAAAAAAGGAAGAAGAATAAGAACAACTTGCACATCTAAATCATTATAATTTCTAGTAATAACCACTAACCTCTCAGTTACAGGAGCACCTTCTGGTTTCTTGGAGATGATAAATCTGCATGCAAGACCTGCATCCTTGACCATCTGGTCACCCAAGAACTCTGCCAATCGTTTTGCTGTAGAAATAGATGTCGATTTCTGGTCTCCGTAATCTGATAGCTTACGGGACATGGAGCGGTTCTCCGAGATCAGCTCGAACAGTTCCGAGTCCGGCATGTTGGCAGCCTGTAAAATACAAGGCCGATTTCAGGATGAAGGGTTAAGGCAAGATGTTCAAGGAATAGAAGATAACATAGTGGTAACAATGCCATAATAACTTATTTCTTTTCCTCATCCTCTTTGTCATCCAAGGTTTCTTACAAGTATGTTATTTGGTACCTCTCTGTTACTAATCTATACCACAAGTCCAGCCCATTTCAGTTATGCTGTTATGATAAGAGAGGATCTTGATAGATGGGATACAGTTCATTCTATGCATCTCTGCACCAACATCTACATCATCCCCAGCAATGCCTCCCTGGTACCAAATCCATTATGAAATCCATACAGGGTAAGTCTACTTAGGTATTTATCATTCAAATTTGCCATAAATTCTTCCTCACTCTATCAGCATTTTCATGAAAAATACCTTTCTGTGTTTTGGACTATACTTATTCCAATAAAAACCAAAATAAAGGGTACATTGTTTGTAAATCTCTGATAAGGCACAATAAAATAGATTGCACTGGTTTAGTCATGAGTGAAAACACACTTTGAGTACATCGAAAACATAGGATCAAGCCTGTCCGTACGTGGACGGGGAACCAGAGTTGGACCCAAAATGAGGTGGAAGGATGTAGTATGATGTTATTGACAGGGTGAAGTGGAGGACGAGAATAAGGAAAGCTAATCCCACCATGAGGGAGACGAAAAATTTATTCGCTATAGCAGATTGTCGTTATGTCCAATTTTTCGTAAAAATAACATAAGATAACATAAAAATCAGTAAGAAACGACAATCTGTTGGTCCAAAACTGAAGTTTTAGTGGACGATTTCCATACTGCGGCTTGCTTGTTAAGTTATTTTCTAATTCCAATACTATGCTAATGCGCATGTTCAATTTTATTCTTAAAAATTGTGATAGTATCACTCCAGAAGCTTCTGCGGCAAAGGTTTCAGTTTTCTTACTCAAACAGCGTCTTCTAACTTAACCATGCATACATAATGAAAACATCTTTGAACACGTAGTAATGATAACGTTTTTGCAATAAACTAATGTGGGAATAGCCCTTCTGAAATGTAACTATATTTCAGTCTTTATTTCTAACAAGGTAGCAATTGCTATCGGCCAAGTTATTTTTGCACTTATATTATACTTTAATATAGGAATTTTCGAGAGCCATGCAAAAACTATTGTTTCAATGGGGTTCTTGCTACTTTGCCATACTCACTATAGCAAATTTCTACTGTACGAGGGGGGACCAAATATAAGCAGGATTTTATTTTTCATTTAAATTTATTTATTGAAAAACACAAGGCAATTAAAATTTATTTTCCTACATAGTTTCCTACTTTGGAAATACATTTTTACCAGCATATGGGCAGCTTTTTGATGCCCTCATCGTAAAAGGAACAGGGTTGTGTCACCAGCCAGTTGCGCACAAAGTCTTCCAAACTCTTGTCATCTTCAAATCGTTGCCCTCCTAGAGCTTCTTTGAGCGGTCCGAACAAATGGAAATTGCAGAGCGGTACGTCCAGGCTGTAAGGAGGATGATCAAGTGTAGTCCAGTGCATTTCCTGCAGCTTGGAGATAGATTTTCGGTCAAAAGGTGAGGGGCCCATCTGGAGAACACTTTAAGGAACTGTAGATCGTTTCTGATTATTGCTTGACAGCTCCCATAACCGATTCCAACTTGTTCTGCAATTTCTGATACTATCGCCCGTCAATCGTCGTCAATGTCTTTAACCGCACTAATATTTTCGTCTGCATTGCTGGACCGAGGACAGCGATCGTGTTGCTGATTTTTTACACGTTCGTCCTTCCTTGAACTTTTTATGCCAAGCAAACACATGCGTCCTTGACAGTGTTTGATCACTGAACTGTGCAGACAAGCTCTGGCAAATTTCCGCCACTGTAACTCATTTACGAGCAAGAAATTTTTTAATTATGCATTGCGCAGTGGAGGGATGCACCTGTTGCTCCTACATCATGAGCGCTACTGACGAAACGGCAGGAAATATCTGACAGCATGCTCTCCTCACTCCTAACGGTCCCGCCTAAGCATTGCAGAAGCGCGGGGCCAGTCCTACCAACTGTTAATGCTCAGGAACAAAAATCCCCTTAATATTTGAGCGACCTTCGTGTTTGCACAATGTTAGACTATGTTAAAAATAACTATGTGGCATGTAAAAGAAATTGAAATACCAAAACATTTAAAACCTATTTGAGGACTTACCTTGCTGTAGAGAACATCCAACCAGTAATCAGCCACTTTTGCTACATTCTCATAGCATTTCTCAAGAGAATCACCTTTCAGAAAAGCCTCAAACACAGAAGATTGGAAGATTTTGATAAGCTGTAATTCTCCACGCCGTTTTACTTCAAATCTGGGGGGCATAACGCAAGTCGAAAAGAAATTAGGAACAATTATATACATACACTTATAACAGTTCACAAGGACCAAGGTAGGAACATCTAATGGGATAAACACAAAAACATTCAATTGCAGGAAGAGGGAGGAACAAAAGAAGCAACAAAGACGAACATGAAAAAAGTAAAAGGATGGAAAATATCCAGATCTTCATGCACTGCGTTCTTCTTCTCTCATCATCAAGACCCGGTTCTTCTACTCAGTCCCTGACAGGCTTCTTTCTGCTTCCCAACTTCATCTGGAGGGCAGACTTCAGCACTTCACAGATTTTTAGTCTTGATGAGGGAAGTGTAGGATAAAAAGAAAGGTGGCTAATGCAGAAAAAGAGAAGAGATTAAAACAGAAAAGTGGATATGGATGGGAAAGTAACAATACAGGAAAAAACAGAAGGGAAAATCAAAGAGAGATAGTAAAAAAGCCAATGAAGGAAAGACAGAAGGAAACGAGGAAAAGAAAGGAAGAAATATTGAGGAAGGAAAGTAAATCAAAAAGAAACATAGATGTGTGAAGGAAAGAAAATCTAAAGATGAACAAAGGAAGAAAAATGGATGAAAGAAGGAAAGTAAAGAAAGGAAGAAAATTGGATGAAAGAAAAGGAAGGAATGCAAAATCAAAGAAAGAAAAACTGATGAAGAGAGATAGAGGAGAGGAGAGAGGGATGGAAAGTATAGAGGAAGGTGACAAATGAACTAGACAGACAGACAGACAGACAGACAGACAGACAGACAGACAGACAGACAGACAGACAGACAGACAGACAGACAGACAGACAGACAGACAGACAGACAGACAGACAGACAGATTATACTGTAGTACGAGGAAATGAAGTCCCCTTACCCCTTGAGTTCTGCCAAGGAACCATCCAGGTTAAAAACAGCGTAACGCTTCTTGAGCCGCTTGCCCTCTTCCTTTGATGCTGGGAGAACCATAGCCAAATACGGTCCATCAACTTCAAAGAAGATAGAGTTTTCACTTCGCTGAACGTATGACAGAGTAGCAGCATCCTCCAGTTCATGGTAAACATGGTTGGTGAAATGTTCCTGCAAATAACAAAACAATTTATTTTTTACAATTTGCTTTACATCACACTGACACAGACAGGTCTTACGGTGACGATAGAATAGTAAAGAGCCAGGAGCGGGAAAGAAGCGACTATGACCTTAATTAAGGTACAGCCCCAGTATTTGCCTGGTGTGAAAATGTAAAACCACTAAACAAGAAAATATTCCGAATTCAATTTGTATGAGAGTTGGTATTTTTAACAGCAGCAACACTTTTGTTTATTCACCAGGAAATTAACCCAGTGTCTCTTGGCTACACTACCAATGAATGAATGAATGATCTGCATTTAGGGCAGTCTACCTAGGCTTTTCTTACAAGTTTTCAAAGAACTTGATAAATTATTCCAATCCTTTACTCCTCATCTTATAACTAAATATTTGCCCCAATATGTCATCTTGAATCCAACTTTATCTTCATATTATGATCTTTCTTACTTTCAAAATCTGAAGCTAATTCGTTCTAATGTCATTCCACGCAATCTCCCCACTGTCAGCTCGGAACATACCACTCAATCGAGCATCGTCTCCTTACTCCCAAGTCTTCCCAGCCCAAAATTTGCATAATTTTCGTAACACGCCTCTTTTATCGGAAATCACCCAGAACAAATCATGCTGCTGTCCTTTGGACCTTTTCCAGTTCTCGTATCAAGTAGTCCTAGTGAGGTTCTCATACACTACATACTACTACATTATATGTTAGGTCACTGCCTGATCTACTTATAGTATGTGGAATCTCCCATCCAGGCCATGCAGCGAAGAAGAGCATCATCTTTGAGCTGGCGGTCTAAAGCTGCGTTCCCATCTGTGCAACTTGGCTTGTTGAGTCTATGTTATTTCCAATGTCGCGTACTGAATTGGAGAACACCAACAACCAGTCCCAGAACCATAGAAATAATTAATTGAAATCCCCGACTTGGCCAGGAATTAATCTGAACCGAGGGTCATTACAATGACCACTCAGTCAAGGAGCCTGACATTTATTCTACTCAATAATATTATTAATTTAAAAATACTCTCTACAGCATGTAATTTGCATGTATGGTTTGGGAGTTACTATTGTTTTATTAAAAGCACAAGAACGGATTACATATTGCATGGGGAGAAAGCAGCAAACTAATAAGCAAGAGGCTGGAAGGGCATTGAAGAAACGTCGCACTGAGCTACATAAATAAATCAGAAGGAAAAATTACTATATTACAAGACCTATCACCATACATTTGAAACTGCTCCCATGTAAAGCAGGGGCAGGTCGCTGTATTGTTAGTCTTTTTAAACATGTTCAGATTTCAACGGAACATACCTAGTCTACAACAGGAATAAGTGCCACTGGCGTGAATTTGTTTTAGGGTAGATCCCAACTTGCCAGGTATATCCACGTGCTGAGATCTCAGAGCCGAATCCTGCGGCACACACGCACGTTTCAACAATGGGACTGAAACGTACTGCTGCAGACTCAAAATATAGTTCAGATGCGCCCTCACAGCCAGTCCCTCTGGTGTGACCTCCTCCGCCTCCACGACTGTTGGGAACTGAGTAGTGAATCTTAAACTGCTGCTGAACTGTTTGACAAAGAGTGTCGCAGGCATGAAGAGGTTTAACGACAGTTACGCATATTCCATCAGATGCAGCCTCGTCTTCCTCCGTCCATTATGTGCAATATCGCACATCAGAAGTACAAGCACACATAGCAATGAGTGCTAGTGAATTGTAAGCAGAAGAATTTGTATACTCAGAAATGAATAGCAGCCGAAGCCCCAGTCTGTATCAAATACATGATCTGTACATGACATGACATGGAGTGAGCTGCTGGGCATCTACCATTATTCAGTAATTATCTTCGCGTAAGTCTTACCTTGACCATAGAGTTGAGCACAGCATTTGAGTAAGAGATGACGACCTCTTTCTTCTTGGGAGTTGTGGTATAGAAGACGTAGTTTTCGGGAAAGGATTCAGGAAGGATACACCAGATACCGTCTGTATCCAGCTCCAGAGGTCGTCCGATTTTCTCAATGATCTCCCTAGCCTTCGTAATGATTGCAGCTCCAGTATAACATACAATGCCAGCCATTTCCATGCTATGCCAACGTGCTCTGGAACAGAGGATATCCGTGGACAGGAAAAATATTACAGAAAATACCAGTTCATGTTGTCCTGATTGTCAAATTACTGTTCACATATTATTACAAACACATAGCATACAATTAATAATCTGTAAAAAACAACTAAGGTCAAAGGATTTTCCCCACTTTTCATTACTTATTTTATTTTTATAGATAGTTTAATGCGTATACAAACAAGCGTCAGCTTAAATTCTAGCTAAACATTAAGATTGATCAGAAACAGAACCCTAGCAAGAATATGAATGAAAAAATTGAAAGCATCAACATTTTACTAGAAGAAGTTACTAATTTGGATTCATGCAGGAAGGTCACCAGTAAAACATGCCGTACGCCTCCCCCCAACCATTTGCACTTTCAATAATATACCTGTCACTCCACCTTCCATCTCCCGTCCTCTGCTTCGTCCTTCAATCACAGATAAATCTCACAACACGTGCAGTCAGTCAGCTGACTGAAAGCAGTTTATATTGTTAAAATATCTTGTGATGAAAATATCATTGTTTTATTTAATATTATTATTTCATTTTTATGCATGATTTGACTGAGTCGCATTGACTCCTGGATTTATGGATGTCATTGTTTTAGATTGTTATCAGGAATATTATGCGTTCTTTACTATAATCCTATTAAGGCTGAAGATGTCTCATATAAGAGAGACGAAACATGTCCCTTTTTTAAAGAGAAAAAAGGAATAAAAATCGCATATTGTAAGGCCCCATTCACAATGCAAACGTAACCGTTAACTTAACGACGTAACGTAACCGTAAAATTAACGTAAAATTTGTGGTATTCACAATGGATGCAGGATACATATATGTATTGAATATGTATTGAATAGGTGATAAAACAAACCTTCTAGCATCCTACATTCAGTATCTTCAATACGGATAACAATGATTTTTATCACTTGCAAATTCACTATGGAGGAACGTAACATTAATGTAAAGAGTACACAGCAGCCAATCAAAACACTGCCATGTTATTTAGCACGGAAGTCGGGTTTTGGACTATCTCGCAGCTTTATATTTCAATACCTCGATGGAATCAAACATCATGGTAGCGAAATTGATATTACTTCAAACATCTATTGCTTTGCTCCTGGGAAAAGGCGATCTAAACAACGGTGCAGAAAATGGGTTCACCCCTTGAATCAAAGGAGGTTACCTCAGTGCGATTTCGGTTATCTAATGTAAGAAATGACCCTCATCAGTTCGTTTTGGACATGTGGATGAAACCTGAACTGTTTGCCAATCTTACGATTTACTTCCTCTTTTCTAATAAAAAGAAATGTAAGGTCTCCTTTACCGAAATCTATGCCCCTATCTATCACACCCCGATGAGATGTTTGGATCTATTTGTTTGGATGATATCGTTTTCGTAAACTAGTAGTCCGTATAATGTTAAGAAATATACAGGGACACTGTTTTATTTATGACAGGGATTGTCTCTCGTCCGTTCGCCAGCGCTGCGAGCTTGTCTCCCGCCATTTACCGTCAGATTTCATTGCTACAGGATATTTATTTCCATCTATAATTTTTCGGTACAGCGTCTTTGTAATTCTTTCACCAAAGATTGTTTTGAAAGAGAATTACAAGTGTTTCGTCGAACGAAGTAATTATATCGTGCACAAAATACAATGTTTACCTCTGCTCTGATTGGCTGGTTCTTAAAGTTAACGTAAAATTAACCACAAGAGCTTGGAGTTTGCAATCCCTTAATTTTACGGACTCGCAGTTAAGTTTACGTCGGCGCATTGTGAATGGTTCCATTAGATAAGATGGCCGCTAACTTCTGAGTTAACGTTAATTTTAAGTTTACGTTACGTTTGCATTGTGAATGAGGCTTAAAGGTGGAAGTACTGGGAGGACCGCAAAGCCCGAACAATCCCTTCAAAGAGACCTGAACGACGGACTGACTAAAGTGATGCTATGTGGTCATAGAAGAAGAAGAAGAAGAAGAAGAAGAAGAAGAAGAAGAAGAAGAAGAAGAAGAAGAAGAAGAAGAAGAAAGGTGGAATTACCCAACCATTAAGAACTCCTAACTTGTATACTCTATTAGTAACAAAAGTGATCAGGGTTCAGTTTACTGTATTCTGTAGATTTATGACGTGTTTTCAAGTGTCCAGTGCAAACAAATGGAGAATGTACACTATTTCCTAGTACACATTCAAAAGGCAGAAATTGTTCCCGTGGAAGAAATATTTTACTGTATTATGTACCAAGGTTCATTAGAATGGAAATATGCATTTATCACTGGAATCTTTCTTAAAACTCACTGAGATTATTATATGCAGCAATGTACACAGGTATGGCTAGTTCACTATGTATACGTACCCTCTCCTCATGACGTAGCCGTAGAAGGAGTTCAGAATGCACTTGTGGGCCAACTGGAGAGAGTCATAAAGCACTTCTCTGTTCTTGGCTGATTTGATTTCACCAGCATCTCCCTTTGCTACTGCCTCAGCTACTTGTTTCTTTGCTACCTACAACATGACAGAATATACTTCCAAGGATGATTATGTAGCTTTATTTTGGGCTTACAATACAGGATAGCAAGGCAAGAGAGGGGACGCTAGCAGGTTTGCCTAAGAGTGAGCTGATTACCAAAAGTACAATGGTTGGAGCCTTCATCCATGGAGGATAGAATAATAATCCTAGAGGTCATGTTGCCAAGTAGATGCTGTGTGCGGTAAAGGGAATAGGGGAACAGACATACAAGAGAATGGAGATAAGAAGCAGTTATATAACGTTAAGGTTGGTGCTTTCAAAGACCAGAGCACCCAATGATGTCCAACTTTGGAATCCCTAAGTAAAAAATACTGGGCCCATGTTCTTCTTTTATGTTCATACTATTCACGTGGTCTTGCATGGCGAGACACTGTTCTCTATCTGTTTCCTGGACTTATACATATTTACTCACTTAACGTCATCTCCTCCCCCCACCTCCCTCAAGATATTTAGGACGTACCTTCTGAATCTTGCAGCGAGATAAATGTATTAACACTCTTGGTAATTACTTTTGAATAAAACCATTCCAGGGTCACGTTGTAGCAGGTGTTCAGTTTTCATTTGACTGCCCCTTGTAAGTGGTCAAGACTTCCACATTCCTTGAAGCATTTCTATATTTACTGTCAGCAGCAGACCTTCAAATGATAAAAGCCTATGAAATTTGGCTGAAAGTTCAGGTTTTGTTAAAGACTTGTTTATATACATGTGCCTCTAATACAGAAAACTTACGGCTGTTTATTTTGCGGAAAATAACGGAATAAAGTATGCAGGAAGAGAGTTTGGTGTAGAACCAAGATTAATTTGCTACCGGCAGGCTCAGAAAGAATAATTAAAGAAAGCTAAATTCTTGTGTCAATCATTTCGTGGGCCAAAGTGCAGAAAAATTCCTGAGGTCGAGAAAGAAGTGCTTAACAATGTAAAGGCATTATAAGGGCGCAATTTAAGGCGAGCATGGGATGGACTGTTTGTTTTATGCGGAGACATGGACTTAGTCTGTGAAGATGAACCACGCTGGATCAGTGTCTTTTGAGTGCAGGAGCAAGGATGGATGTCAGCTGATGTAAGGAAAGACTGACTGAAAGTTGTGTGGAATTGATGCCCTGGAGCTTTACTTCATAACAAGTCCATGCTTGTTCTAGACAGTTTTTGTGGCCATTTGCAGAGCCCGTTAAAAATGAGATGTCCACGTGATTACACTAACAACGTAATCAAATTTGTTAAGTACATCATCAAACTCGGACGAGAAAATTATTCTTTCTCAAATTGGAAATGCGGACCAAACTCCCGTTTATTTTTTGCTAGTTGCTTTACGTCGCGCCGACACAGATAGGTCTTATGGCGACGATGGGACAGGGAAGGGCTGGGAGTGAGAAGGAAGCGGCCGTGGCCTTAATTAAGGTACAGCCCCAGCATTTGCCTGGTGTGAAAATGGGAAACCACGGAAAACCATTTTCAGGGCTGCCGACAGTGGGGTTCGAACCTACTATCTCCCGAATACCCCATTTATTTTGATATGCCGCGAAGTATGACTGCATTCGAAACGTGCACCCAGCATATTAATTAAAATAACATGCGCGGAGAAATCACTGTGTACTGTCATGTTGGCAGATACAGCAGACGGTAGAAAGCAACCATCCTTTGTCGTTTTCAAAAGAAAAACTCAGCTGAACTGCAATCTCTCAGCAGGCATCGTCTTTTCAGTGCAGGAGCAAGGATGGATGTCAGCTGATGTAAGGAAAGACTGACTGAAAGTTGTGTGGAATTGATGCCCTGGAGCTTTACTTCATAAGAAGTCCATGCTTGTTCTAGACAATTTTTGTGGCAATTTGCAGAGCCCGTTAAAAATGAGATGTCCTGTCTCAACATTATTACCATCAAAATACCAAGACCAGTATCCAGTATTCGGGAGATAGTAGGTTCGAACCCCACTGTCGGCAGCCCTGAAAATGGTTTTCCGTGGTTTCCCATTTTCACACCAGGCAAATGCTGGGGCTGTACCTTAATTAAGGCCACGGTCGCTTCCTTCCCACTCCTAGCCCTTTCCTGTCCCGTCGTCGCCGTAAGACCTATCTGTGTCGGTGCGACGTAAAACAACTAGCAAAAAAAAAAAAAAAATACCAAGCAGGCTAACGTCAATTTTACAGCCGCGAGACTTCTCTGTAAATAACCCATTCAAACTGGCCAGGTTTAAACCGCTTTGGACAGATTATATTCTTTGTTGTAAAATTTATTGAGCACTATTCTGTGTCATTAGGGAAAACTTGTATTTTGGGTACACAATGAATAATAATAAAATCAGTACAACTATTGATTTATATTAATAACTAATTATAGCAACAACCAAAACACCCCTGAAACTTAAGCTCAGGAACAACAGTACAATTTTTCTGAACAAAAATGTTTAGCTCTCACGCAGGGTGCAGTAAAGCTATTTTTGGCATTATTACCATTTAACTTGTCTCCATTCATTTTGTTGATTTCAAAAATTTATGACATGAATCATATTTCCATGACTTTTTCATCATTTCCAAGAGAGAGAGAGAGAAAATTATAACGTTTACATGGCACTGATAAAAGCTAGCAGGACAGTACCTTGCAAACTCAACCGAAGAGTGTTACCACAGTTGTCCATAAGTGGTACTCCCATACAGTATAGCCAAAACGTAATGAATCTTGGTATAATATTTGATGAACATCTGTCTTGGTCTGCCCAAACTATATCTGTGTGTAGAAAAATATACGGAATGCTACACTGTCTCAGTAAATTCAAATTCACTTTCCCTTTTAAACTAAAGAAAATTTCTTGTTGAATCGCTCGCATTACCTCATTTTGATTATTGTGATATAGTTCACAACAACCTAGGAGTAGAATGGGGAAAGAAATAACAGTGTGTCAGAATGATTGTGCAAGATTTATATGCGGACTTCGTTATGCTGACCATGTCACATCGTCGTACATGCGGCTCGGGTGGCTTCGCCTGCAAGAACGATGCACACTTCATACTCTTTGCATAATATTCTTAAAACTTCTCAACCAGCCTATCTCTGTGATCCCATCAAACTCCTCTCCACAGACCATAACAAAAATACTCGATCCTAGAGCACCATGTCTAGCAGCTCAGCTTTTAAATATGCATGTGTCGAAATACTAGGTAAACATGCATGAATAATCAAGTTTTGGCCTGAAAACACCTCCTCCTACTTCCTCTTCATTATTTCCCTCTTCCTTTCCCAGATCTTCTTCTTCTTACTAATCCTTCTATTCACCTCTCAATTGGAGGCGATATGTTGGTATATTGTGGAAACTTATACATTTTCAAAACTCATTATTCATATATTTTTAATGTACTCTATGAATGATGTGTATTATATAGATGATATGATTTGTGTTTTTTTTACGTGTGATTACTTTTATTAATACTATTACTGTTATTATTGTTAATACTGTTTTCATATTACTGTCATCAATAGTTAATATTAACTGTGTTCTAGGTTAAGACTGGTTAAGTGTAAGAAAGGGAGTACATCCCTAACTTTGCAAGAATTAATAAAACATATTATTATTATTATTATTATTATTATTATTATTATTATTATTATTACCTTGGAGAGACCCTTGTACTCGTATCTTCTGTCCCTGAATGCCCGTACAGTGTCCACATAGAAACTGTTCTCCTTCTGACATATCGTAGTGCGCCTCTCCTCCGTACACGTGACGTGCACCTTTTTGTAAGCCTTGCGACAATACTCGCTCAGCCTCTTCTTCTCGTAAGCTGCTTGGTCTTCACGGCTCAGTTGGTGGAAGGCTCGCTGGGGTCCTCCTGGGAAGAGTGGAGGAAATTTCTCCATCTCCAACTGCTGCTGGATCCTTTGAAACTCATTGCGGCTTGCTGGCACTGTCACAATAAAATGGTGTAAATTACTCTACTCTCCTTCACAAAATACACAGAGAACACAACAGAAACTACGAAACTGAGAATTCGAACCAACATTATTCAGAAGCTGTGCAGAACTACTGTAACACCATACGTCTCATGTGACGAGGGAGGCCCACCGCATCTTCCATGGCTTTCAACTTGAATTACAGGTCTCGCCCGCCAAGCACAGGTTGTTACATTTCTGCCTGTAGTAGGCTGGAAATAAAGCATGCCTGGGTGCAGCCAAGAGTTTTACAATGTCACGCTTGAGGGGTTAAACAACAGCATGAAAATTTTCCTACTGCACAATGTGTTATGGATTTCTATGACAAGCCATATTGTTTTCCTTAACATTATATCATGTAGTCTTGTATTTTCAACACATTTCCAAGCATGATAATCAAAATGAAACAGGTTTTATTAGGCATATAGATGCATATTTAGGTCTTTCTTCGTTTTCTGGCATATTTTGAACAAAATCTCATTTCAATGACGTATTCTGGTAATTTTCATTTGAACTTCATTTAAAAAAAATCAGAGTAAGGTCCAGATTTTTTTTTCATTTTTTTTTTTTTTTTTTTTTTTTTCATGTTAGACTAGAATATACTTCTATTGAAGAATGATTGAAAAGTAGTGTATGGAATGTTTCTAGCAGCTACGAGTTATTGTTTGCTCACTGGGCCAATTCCTGGAAATCCGGCTATTATTTTCACAGAAGCAAAGGCAATTTTGCAGTTATTTGTGTGCAGATTTCCAGGAATTTCCTCCAAATGCTTTAACTCTATTCAAGTACACTCCTGTTACATCATGTGATGTTGAAAGTAGTTTTTGGCGCTACAAGACAATACTCAGCGACAACAGGAGAGTTATCTCATTCAACAACATTAAGATGCATGTGGCCATAAATTGCAACAATCCTGATAATGGAGACTAGATCAGGTATGAAAGTTTCATTCAAATAACACACATTTTGTGTATCACGTAAAACTGATTGAATATTGAGTAATGAGTGTAACAGTAGTGTGTATATCTTCCACATAGAGTCCGTCGTTGCCTAGGATATGCAGTGTAACCTTAACGAGTTCAAGAACTATTCAGAATTATGGTTGTTTTTTAGGTTAGGATCTTGAAGAATTAAAACTATTTTAAGTCTACATTAATTGCAGCAACAGTACCCAGGACACTGGAACTGTAAAATGATGATGATGATGATGATTATTAAGTGCAGCCTGTAGCAATCATAATAAAAGTGCTCCTGAATGTAATGTAGATGTTATTCATTAAGTCATATTTTGAATTTTATAGGTTATATTTTTATGGTGTTGAGGTCATAAATGCATACATATTTCACACATTTTTATGTCATAGAAATCCACCCCTACTTAAAAGTTTTGTTTCAAAGTGTGCTGCAGGCCAATGCCGAGCTTTAAAACTTATTGGGTCATGAAATTTAAATTAGGTTCTGAGCAAACTAAGAGGCCTTTTAAATATGAGGCACGTTGCCATAAGACATATCTGTGTCGGTGCGACGTAAAGCAAATAGCAAACAAACAAAAACAAATATGAGGCAAATGGGTAAAGAAGTTCAAAATGATTGCTGCATGATGAGAAGTGACGGCGTTCCTAACAGAGGGTTGCAAGCTGTAATTATTTGCTCTCTACAGTAAGTATTACAAATACCTTTATTGTACATGTCTTTTAATCATTATCCCTCAACTACCATGATTTCTTTTTCCACACCTATTTTATACATTCAAAATGCTAAAGCCAATTAAGAGTTTTCACAGTAGAACTGCTAGTGATAGTTACAGTCAGTAGTGAACTCACTAATTTCACCCCTCCACATCCAAGTCATACTTCGCTGACAGGTAGCGCCAGGTCTGTTGAAGTCGCAAGCAGCACAGACTGTCTCGTTCACCATGGCAGATGGCTGCAGTCGATTTGTCAAGATGATGTTCGGGTACATAGCACCTTAGAAATAAGAAGAATAAAATCAATTAATTAATTCAAAAGAGACCAGTGCTGAGAAAAATGTGAGACAAATGTACTCTGAGAGGAATTTTTCTTCAATATGTACAGCAAAACTATGTCAGCAAAAGATAAAATATTAAGTGAGAAAAGAAGTAGCAATAATGTAAATTGATCAATAACGTCGCAGACGGGCTTGGCTAATAAACGACATGTTCTATCCGTCCTTCCAAATTGTAGAAATTGTTGAGTCCGACGCTGACGTCTGTTTCCCCATTTTGTAACTGCCATATTATGAGTGACTTTTCTTCAATATTAAGCCGATCTCTGGAGATAAAAATCGATATTTTCGTCATTTTGGTGAAATTTATGACAAATTGAAAGGATTGAGTTTCTTTTTCCTTGTCACAAAGTTATTCCACTGAATTCAAACAATTTATCACTGTAATAAGGCTTTGTTTGCCAATTGTAATTTTACATTTAAATCCCATTTTTCTCCCATAATATTCTGCCAAATGTAACAAAATTTGTATGGTATGTGTATCACAGCTATATTAAGAAACCTGCATATGGAATTTTTGATTGCAGAAATTTTTCAGGTAGTTGGGATTTTTTTTTTAGTCCAAAATTTTAGAACATAAAAATTACACGAACTTTAGTATGATATATCTCCTTATATAAATTATGTACAGAAAAATCGATGAGTAGTGCTTTTAAAAGAAGTATTATCTACATAATTTTAAATTTTCATTAACATGTTAATTAAATTTCATGGAAAAAATGGAATGAAAAATTTCAAAAAAAATTATTTTGGAAAGTTATTGTATATGAAAGAAATGTTCGTGATATCTCTACTCTTATGTAGGTGACATTCCCACAAACTTTCATGAAAATCCATGCATTAGGTAAAAATATATTATTATCTCCGGAGTGTCACCTTCAATACATTCCTTTGTTTTGCAACATATTCACAGCGATTCTTGCATTGCCTATTTAACAGACAAACTGATTTAATATCTACTGAAAACAAGGGTTTGAAAATAAGCTTTACATTGTTGTCAGCAATTCAGAAATGCATAACAAATACAAATCAACACTGGACGTTATAGTCGATATATTTCTCTAAAAATGTGATGCAAATACGCAGTTTTATACGATATATCGTAATGAGCGGTCATACTAAGAGATTTTTTTGAATAAATATTTATACAGGATCACTAGATTTAGCCGTTATATCTAGTGCATCGTTAAAAGTGATGTCACAATAAACAGTTTTGACTGCATTATGAAACAAAGCCTCTGTAAGGTATATGTGTGGGTAAAATAAATGTGTTGACTCAGACACAAGAGTTGTGCAGTTTCCATGAATTGAAAGGAGTTATTTTCATGTTGTAAGTTCAATAAGTTAGTTCCATTTCCACAACAGAGTCGAGGATGAGGAGAGATGAAATTATAAGGCATGTTTTTACAGCTAGATGTACTTCCTGCTGCCAACCTCAGTCGAGGAGATAACGAAAATGAAATGAATGATGGTGAATGAAACTGGCTAAGGAGGTGGAAAGGAACTGGCTGTGGCCTACGAATAGGAACTGCCCCAGCATCAGCCTAGAAGTGAAAATGGAGAACCACAAAAACCATTCTCAGGACAGCCTATGCTGGGGTTCGAACCCACCCCTCTCCCGAATGCGGAACTTGGAGCCACAGCCGTAGTGCGTTTACATGCGCGGCCATGTGCTCATCTAATACATGATTTTCAGATTTTTGAAGAGCAGAGGAAGTCTATTCGACACTCCATGTCCTACGATATCGGAATGTAAAAGATCTTTGGTGACACACTTGGTGTTAACCTGTCAAAAATAAATTAAAACTCAGCCACAGATTGCCGAAGAGAGAACCGGTTTACTTTGCCATGTGGCATGCAGGCAGCCTATATAACATACAATCAAAATGCCAGCATGCGCTAGCCGAGGCCATGAACATTATCATTAAATTAGCTTAGGACACAATTACACTGTTATTTCATTTAATATATTGATTTATTTTAAAATATGAAAAACTCTATTTTAAGGAACAGAAATCAAATCCCCCTGAAATTAGTTAAAAAGGGCTACCTACAGTATTTAGTTATTGCTATTACTTTACTAAATTTTATATCCAGGAGAACAATTTTTAAAAACGGGAATGGTGTGGTGGAAAATGTGCCTAGATTTATTTGATTTCATGTAATCATATAATTTCTAACTAAAATTTTTAAAACAATCACAAAGTGTTAGTCTACATCCAAATTTGAAAAAAGTATTACAAAATACTTGCCTACATCCAAGTGATAGATTATAGGTTTCTCATGCCGAACAGGATTTTGTTTCAATTCCAGAAGTTTTGCCTTGATCTCCTGAACAACCTCTTCAAAATTTGTAACAGTATCCATGGAAACTCTTTCTTCTTCCTCGAGAGCGTATTTCATGGCTGGTTCTACGCCTTCGATGAGACTATCGAATATATCTGGTACCTGATGAGACATAGCTAAAAATTACTAACAAACTGGTTATTCTGCCTCCACCATTACAATAAAGGAAAGCCCAGTACAGCAAAACAATAATAATTACAGACTTTACAAAATAGAGCTATGCATATTATTTATGGACTGCATCCACTAACACCTACCTCCGAAATATATAGCGTCAAGCATATTCCCTCTGGAAGCTGTCATTAAATATTCATCCAATATTTTCATATACAAGGTAAAAAATAAATTACGTCACTGTAACCTTAATGTACATTATAACGAACAGATTCGTAAGTATGACACTCGACAAAAATCAGTCTTACACTACCCACAACCACAATTCTAATGAAATATGGGTTAAGAAGTGTCACATATAGTATAACGACAAACGTTTCTGCAGCGTGCTCTGTGCCCGGCAAATCCCTGGATAACAACCTCTGTCGGTGCTGCTGTGGAGAGAAAGAAACTCTTGCTCATGTCCTAGGATCTTGCAAACACAGAGAGCTTCTGTGAAACACACAAGACCATCAAATTAGATCCTTTATAGCTAAAGAATTGAGGATGAAAGCCTTTAATGTCCACGATAAAGTTCTTGGATGTGCCATGAACGGCAGTTCTTGTCGTATTAAATGTTTAACAATTAATTTATTGAAAACCACCTATTCAATAATACTTTTAAAGTCTTGAAGACTATAATACAATCATTATATTAAAGTTTAAGCATGTGGTACATGTTTCACCTGTCATTGCAGGCATCATCAGCCATAAATTCTAAACTCCAAGTCAAGAGCTCTGAGTGGACGCTACACTACAACTAATCTTATGATTTAATTTTTTTATAAATAACAATTTTTACCAATGTACAAGAACATCACGGTCATATTTGGAGTGAACCGGCCGATCATGTCTTACAGTTCTAATGGGACGTTCAATTCATGTTCACGTCCAATGGAGATAACCTAATGCCGATAATGAGACAGCATTTGAAGTCAAGTGAAACAAAACATCTACACGTCCTTTCAGAAATATAGGAGGTTAACTGTACTAAAACTATTCTTAAGAACTATTTTTTACAACAATTTACACTAATGTCCTCATTCAATGGAGATAATACAAAAATAGTCCTTGTCGTCTCGACGAGAGAGAGAGAGAGAGAGAGAGATATTTACAAACCCACAATCCCCTGCTATAAGTCCAAATACAATGAGTTTCTCTCATCGGCTGGCCGGCAGGTGTGTTTAGCTTATCTGCTTCCCGCTGACTCATCCCTCCCCCCCCTCCCCATAGAAGCTTTATCTGTGCATGACATAATTACATTAAGAAAATAAGAAATAAGAAAATTAGTAATTAAGAAAATACTACAGTTTCCTTACATGGTTTCAATTTTAACATTTTCGTAGCCCGCCGTAGGCCTACGTTCTAATCTTTCTGAGATTTCATTTACTTTGTTCTCATTAAGTACACGTTTTTTAACACTTCGCTTCTTATCGAGTAAAGAACCAGTTCCTCTCAATTTGTTTACGAGTTTCCACACGGTCTCTATGAGGAGAGCATACACCTGGAAATTGTGTTACAACTTTCCTACAAGACTCTTGTTTTCACATAATTATCGTACATAAATACCCTTTCCCCTACTGTGTACACATGTGAATCTTACAAAATTGTATAAAAATTATTTTGATATCCTCCTAGTCAATACTAATCAAAAATAATTTTGTACAATTTTGTAAGAAGTTCAACCATTAATATGCATCTAACATGAGATTCATAGTCTGTAATACACATGTGGAGGCATTATGAGAATTATACCCCGAAGAAACACTTCGCAACTCGAGAACAGTTGGAGTAACAGATCAACACTGAACACATGTACGAAGCACCAGCCTGAACTGCGAAGTGCAAGAATTCCCGTGTTGTAGCTGTGCTGACAGCTGAAGACGGCCTAGTGCGACCGAAACATGTCCTGTAATTTTAATAAGATGTTTTTACAACTTACACTGAATTGTAAAAAGACTTGTAAGTATTGACTATGTGGAACCAATATACTAATATTTCAATTTATATAACATAATTGAAAATACCGATCCAAAAATGAAATTTATTTCATTTTGATTCCTAGTAATGTTAAAATATGTATCGCCTGTGCTTCCAATCACAACAACAAAAATGACTGCGCAGCAAAAGTTGAGATGCCCAGGTAACGCTGAAATTGAACATTTTTTAATTTATAGTGACACAAATAATTATTTTCTGGACAACGAAAGTGATGATGAAAATTATTTTGGAGATTTTGTGATAAAAATTGACAGTGAAGATGGGGACAACGACATCAGTGAGGAAGACGAAATTGAAAAAAAGTCTGTTCCACCAGTGAAATGAAAATAAATAAGTCATCACAATTTTCTTGGTCAGTTTACTCCAATACTTCACACTTTCTGTTCACGCAATTCAGGTGTTGTGGACAATATATTATGTGATGATTCTCTGCAAATAGATTTCTTTCTGTGTTTGTTCAGTTCTGCACTGGTACAGGTTACTGTGGAGGCTACAATGAATATTACAAGAAGGTCTTAACAGTTTACCCAACTTCTATGAATAGTAGACTTCAGAAGTGAAATTATACAAATGTGAACGAACACTTCCAATGCTCATGATAAGCTGAAACAACGTTCTGTGTGTCAACCATATAATGTATGGTTGTGTGTTATACCTTGCTTTGAACAATACTACAGTAACGTCCATTTTTAGACTTTGAACATCATAATCATTGTAAATTTATGCTTAATTTATTGAATTAAAATATCAGTTAAATAACCAGCAAAGCTATGTTTCAATAATCACATATTCTTGGGGGGGAAAAAACAGCACATAGGGAGCACATACATAAAGAAAACCTAGCATTAAAAGGGTTAAATAATATATAAAATAATTTAAAAAGTAGTAGAAGCAATTTATTTCAAATGTTCAACTGAACCAAATACATGTAAGCATAGCAGCATGATTTAAGGTTACTTTTTGATATTTAGAATTATCTGCTTCAGAGCAAGCCTGGAAACATCAGGAACAACATAATGGACAATTTATTTCTTCACAATGTTCTACATTCCTAAAAGAGCCTCATAACACTGTATGCTTACCTTGGCCAGAGTTTATAACACTCATGTGATGCCTGCACTAAACGTAGCACGTGAAAGATTGCACAGCTTTTGTAAATTTTCCCAATGTTAAACTGGACCTGCAGGGGTGATAAGTGGAAATATCACTGGACTGCAAAGGGTGAAGACCACAACCACTTCTTTCACATCACAATGTTGCTGAAAATCTACCTGTGTAATTGCACTGTTCAACAGAAGAAGAAGAAGTAGAAGAATACGAAGAAAGAAAAATGGCTTACCAATCTAAATCGAGCTGGCAGATCAGCTCGAAATACGCCCGATTCCAAAGCCTCGACGTGACCTCCTACGTAAGTTTCCTGATCAAGAACATGCCCATCATCTGTCATCTTGTTCAGTTCAGTCTCTTGCTTATTAGGAAAGATGATGTTTGCATGAAATGCTTCCACCATGAGTAAGGATTCACATAATGTACCAGATCCCTTCCTCAACACCTGAAACACAAAATAGTATTCACATAAATACTTAACCCAGTTGTATATAATTTTTGATGATGATGATGCTGATGGGGCCGATGACCTTGATGTTAGGACCTTTAAAAAACAAGCATATCATTTTCTTTAAAGTGAGACATTTAGATACTAAAAATCCTCTTTTAGGCAGCCTAAATAGGCATTAAAAATGTTAAAATGGGCAGTAAAAATAGACACCATCAACATTTGCATGCAGGGTGCAGGAAAATATGCCATCCAATAATCACAGACCGTACAACAACGTAAGGCACCACATAGTTGATGATGTGAGGGATCTGTTTATAGTAGCATGGGAGAAGTATTACTGCGGTACTGTGTTGGAGGGATACCAAATGGAAGGTGATCGGAGATTTAAATAAGACTATGGAGCGGGAATGTGGGAAACTGGGAGTGATTCTAATGTGAGAGTAGGTGACAAGGATCTGCGCAGAGTTGGCCTTCACATAAACCCTAGCGGTAAAATTTAAGGGGTTTGTTTAGAAGGTTATAGGGAAGACAATTAGAGAAACAGGAGGAGGAGGAGTAAAATGCAGTAATCTTACCTCATCAGGTTCAAGAGGAATGATGGTGCACAGAGCGAAGATGAATGGGTGGACGTACTTCATATACAAGTAGTAGGTAGCTACAGCATCGGACACCGAGTAGTTACACAGCACTTGCGGTTCCTCAGCCGCCAGCCGACACATGTCTTCCGGGTCCAACTCTACGGGGTCGTAACGAAGCTTGGCTTTAGCTACAGCCTTAAGATTCTGAGATCCCACAGGCAGATAGGAGTCTCTCTTCACCCAGCTAAAAGGAAAGAGACAAGTTTTATAAATATTACAAGTCTTTTGGGTTTATATTGTGAAATACCTAGATTATACTCTTGACACTTCTGTGAAGATCTTTGGTTTATTTACTCAGAACAGAGTATCGTGCACAGTTTGTGAGGAACTGAACACAAGGTCTCTGTACAGGGAGTATAATTTATGACTTCGTAGAGGAGTATGGAGGATTTGGAGCACTGGGAAACGCACACTGCGAGTGGTGTGCATAATTACGGCGGCATGATTATGCCTGTAGAAACTAAACAAAACTGAACCCACCAGTTATATACAAACTCAGGACAAATAAATGCGTAAATAAAAATAAAGACTGAATCAAAGATACCGTCGTAAACACTATTCATTAGCCAAAAGCAAAATCTTATTCTTCCAATGCAATCTATAGGCTGTGCAGTATGGACTGAGTGAGACTGGTAAGATCGTAAATGTAAGTTAATTTGTTACATTACGTTCTGTTGAATATAAAATACCAGTTTCCTGCTCTACTCTCTGAAGTGATTCATGCAGACCGACTGGCAGTCTTGCCTGTATATATTCCAACCTCTCCTGTGTGAGAGCTGTTCTCCTTCCCTGTTTTTCTTATTATTAGTTACGGAACCAGTACGTTTATTTTTGCTAGTGACTTTACGTCGCACCAACACAAATAGGTCTTATGGCGATGATGGGATGGGAAAGGCCTAGGAGTTAGAAGGAAGTGGCCGTGGCCTTAATTAAGGTACAGCCCTAGCATTTGCCTGGTGTGAAATTGGGAAACCACAGAAAACCATCTTCAGGGCTGCCGACAGTGGGATTCGAACCCACTATCTCCCGTATGCAAGCTCACAGCCGCACGCCTCTAAACGCACGACCAACTTGCCCGGTGGAACCAGTAGTACCCACTTGTGAACAAGTCGTTGCACGTAACGTTTTGATGGTACTGTTGAACCGGGAAACTGTCTACAGAATTTTCGAAGACATCTTTTAACAAGTATTTCTTCATCCAATGAAATAATGCTCGATCAAAAATATTCTCTTTCACGTGGTGTACTTAACCAAGGTGATGATAACCTTATAACACATAAGTCCAACAGTTACAAGCAAAGCGAACGGGAGATTTAAGAATCTGCTGCGTCAGCTGTCAACATTTTTTATGACGCCGAACTTGACACAAGCCATATGGAGCTGGCTTAGGGATTCCCGTGACCTGTGACCAGGAGTGCGGTCTTAAATTATACACCCTGTTTAATGCTAATAGCCTATGTACTAGAATAGCAGTAGTCAAGATTTGCACCCCTCAAGAAGACACGAGCAAGCCCTCCTTGCAATGAAGATGAAAATGCTCGGTTGGTCCTTAAGACATAAGAAACTCGACCATGTCAGAAATGATCACGTCACACAACGGATGGGGGATGCACCATTTTCAGATAAGATGCAAGAAGCTCGCCTCGGATGGTATGGACAAGTCATGAGAAGAGAAGTTTGATCAATTACGAAGGCAGCTCTCTAGTACAACCCATGAGGAAATCGTCCACACGGCTGTCCCAAGAAATGGTGGGGTGGCATGATCATCTGAAGGAAGACAAAATGTTTGTGGGTGTCGGCCCTGACGATGCCCTTAACAGGACCAAATGGAGAATGGCATGCAAAGTAGTGGACCCTGCAATATCATGGGGAAAAAATGCAAAGAAGAAGAATCTTCTGAACATAACTCTTATAATCTTCCAGACAATACTTCATTTTTGCATTTCCATCTAACGTATTGCACATTCTTACTAATGAAAAGAGATTAGGGTGACCAGATGCAAACAGATAAAAATCAGGACAAAACCATTTAAAAAGGAGGACAATGCCAGAAAAAAGAGAACACAAAAATCCTCCAATGAGAGTCTGAATTTAGACATATATTCTGATTTTCACATTACATAAATAAAATTTATCCACTTTCATATTATACATAAATTCTTACAAAATTTAAACAATGAAAATAATTTACACGCCTTACTCGTACTTTTCTGAAGATTCAGTTGCCTTCAGGAGTTTTATAAGAAATTGACAAGCGAGTCCGCCTTTTCAATACAGTATATCAAGAAAATAAAATTACATCAGTCTTGCTAAAAAAGAATATCTCAGCACATTCTTGTCAATTTATTTCTCACTCCAATATGGAACAAAAATGAAATTTAAGCTTATGAATTCAGGAGTTTTGGCATGTCTAACATATGCTTATAAAAAGATACACATGTAAATTCCTTTAAATAATATCAAACCATTAAGAGAATTTTCACAAATTCTACTTTGAAACGGTTCCTATTAACAGTCCATTGTGCTGAGATTAATGAAAATAGTCTTTTTTACATTTGCATTGTGCAATGGTACAGAAAAAAAGTATTCTGCAAGTTTTAATAACTCTGAACTACAATCAACTGACTTGCGTGAATTGAAATACTTTGCCCGTTTCTTACTAAACTTACTAAATTCAGGGTAATTACTATTCTCATTCAGGAATTGCAGAACTGATCAAAAGATTTCACATCATCAATTGGAAAAGATTTAGACTTACCTTGCAAATACAGAATATATTATTCAACATCATTTACAACAGGCTTCCTTCAAATCCCGATTTTTTTTTTTTCGCTACTTGCTTTACGTCGCACTGACACAGATAGGTCTTATGGCAACGATGGGATAGGAAAGAGCTAGGACTGGGAAGGAAGTGGCCGTGGCCTTAATTAAGGTGCAGCCCCAGCATTTTCCTGGTGTGAAAATGGGAAACCACGGAAAACCATCTTCAGGGTTGCCGACAGTGGGGTTCGAACCCACTATCTCCCGGATGCAAGCTCACAGCTGCGCGCCCCTAACTACACGGCCAACTCGCCCGGTAATCCCGATTATCTCCTGTAGCTTGTCACATTGTCAGAAGTCACACATTAACACAGCAGTGTTCTGAATGGATATAGAGAGAAGCATGCACTATACACAGTGGTAAATAGCACTTATTATCACAAGAAAAGGCATGCATAGAATAATAGCATATACTGTATACCCATAGTCACATTTCTGTATAACAATATGATATCAAAGATGCTGTCGTGTAATAAAGAACACTTGTAACAATGAAGTAGTACAACAGATTACCCCATAATAAGCAGATTCTAGGAGGACTTTTCAAATTTTTAAAATAATTCACCCGGATCTCGGACAATGATCTAAAAAGGAGGACGTCGTTATAAAAGAATCAGGAAATCTCAAAGGCAAGTGTGTAGTTTCAATATCAAAGGGTCAAGACGTTCACCCTAAAAGGGATACCCCTGATTAGAATTCTCCACTATACAAATAAAGTTAAAACATACCATAAGCAATCCATATGCATAGCAGATCTGCAGGTATAAACACCACTCCTGTCCTTGAAGAAGCCTATCTCGATCTTCATATCCATATCGTAGACAGCAGCGCGAGCTTCGACGAATGGCCAATCGAAGAAGTCACCGTTGTAAGTTACAAAAATGTGAGGTTTCACATCATTGATATGTTCAAAAAACCTTCTTATAACAGCCGCTTCATTCTCCTCGTTAAATACAGTGAAGAGACCTTCAAATTCAGGCTTTGGGGTGTATTCAAAATCCTCTATCTCAGCAGAGATGATTTCACGATTTGTTATCAGATATCCCTGAAATAAATAAATAAAAATACAGGACATTTTTGACAATTTGAATTTTTGAAATGATCTTCGTATTGTGTGTTCTTTTTCATGTTCCTGAATATACTGTATAGATTTATATATATACATTTCTTTCTTCCGCTTACCTGGCCATCAATCATATAGGATATCATCATAATCTGATCTACACTTGAATCAGGAAATTTCAAAGGCAACTTTGTAGTTTCAATATCAAAGGCTAGAACAATAGGGTCAGGACGTTCTATGAGATCATCCCTCCTTTTTATAATGGGATCATCCCGACCTTGGCTCTTTACTGAATACCAAGAACCACAGAAGATCTTCTTGTCAATAGATACACGAATGTGGTAAGGAACATCATATTCTCTGGAAGAAGAAAAGAAACACTCAATTATAAGTAAGAACAAAATAAAAGTAATATGAAATGATCCAGTTCATCATCTAAGTTCTTACCATTGTTATTCTAACGAGTTCATCTGTAACAATGGTCTTGAAACTGGGGGGGACAAGAGGTTTACAAGGAGGAAGGGGAGAGAGGGGTAAAATACAACTTACTCAAAAGAAGAAAAAAAACACCTGTGAAATTAATATGCACATGCCATTAAAACATGTGTGACCTGAGTGCATAAGAATCAGCATTTTCAACACTGTCCATTACAAAAACCAAATAGCGAAGTTGCTTACACGTGCAACGTGACCCCAGATGTGCCTTAACCAACTTTACACTGGTATTAATGAGGTCATTAAGGAAAAATAATGCAGTCCATGCCATTTTGTCATAAGATACGCCGAACATCACAACGCTCTCAAATATAATCGTTTTTCAGTTATGAGTGAACGTCATAAAGAATCCAGTCACGAATACACATCAATAGATAAAGATCTTAAGATCTTGCATTATGAGCAAAAAGGCACCTTGCTCAACGTTCTCGAGAGCATCCACATCAATATAGATCAGTTTATGAACTTCTCTCATGATTTAATTGAAATCAATGAAAAAAAGAACATTCTACGTACTTGCAACATTCGTTCCATATATTTATGAGAACTTATATAATAAAAACAAACCCCGCCTCCATCTCTCCAACTCACAACCACTCCCACTTCCACCCCTCTCCCCACCAGCGCTGCACCCCCCTCCCCAACCCCCTTCACTCCTCCCATCCTCGCAAACACAGCTGAGCCAACAATAGACACAATCATAAGAACAGGACTGTTAACTTTAGGAAGGTCAGGCCATTTCGAGGCGACAACCACCTAATAAGTAAGTGTAAAGTTTCTTCACACTTATTTTTCCGTTTTTACTCATCAGCCCAAGTTTCTCATAGCTCATTTTTTCCATTACAGATTGGAACTTCATTGACGGTTTCCACTATGGTCACATACAGTTTACCAGGCATCTGTTATCTTCTCTAACACAGCTTTTCAATTTTTTTCTCTGCACTCCTCACTATTTTAAAAATAAGGCAAACACACCTAGCCAACATTGGAAACGATCATTGAGAAGATCAGGCCTTTCGAGAGTGCTACTATTCTAAAATTTGAACTTCATTGGCGGTTTTTCCATCAAGTGTCATATACATTTCACATGGCACGTGTTTCATCTCAAACTTAGATTCTCAAGTTTTTCGCTCCCCTCTTAACTATTCATGATGGTGACTCTACGGAGACAGACTGACGATTCTGAATTTTTAACACAGTGATTTTGTTCATTTTTAATTATATAACACTACAAAATTTTTTGACCATAAGTTCCACAACCTCATTATAAACACTTATTGTTCATTTCCGTCTTATCTAATTTGTTTTCATTCTTTTCTTCACAGGTTTTAACACACTTTTTAGCTTCAATTACATAGAAATGTTAACGTTTTTCACTGAAGATGTCTCAAAGAGTTGATTATTACTCCATCTAATGATGGAAATGTGTATATATTGAATTGTTTTTTTATTTCCATCATGTCTTTGTTTTTCATTTGTTTCCTTCTTTATGTTTTTAACACATTTTTAGCTTCCATTATGTAAATCACTTTAACCCCCTTTTTCACTGAAGATGGCACAAACGAGTCGAAACATGTTTGACTATTAATACTCCATCTAATGATGGCGTTGTGTTATGTATTGAATAGGACATATTAAATTTTCCTTTGTAAAGTGAAAACCGTCAATACGGAATGATTCTAATATATTGATATTTTCTTAATGAAAGTTTTATTGATCACCTAGTCAATACAATATTTTATTTTACCAGGACTAGTTTTGGCCGATGTAAATGGTCACCTTCAGCTGTTCATGGCAGGATAGTTTAAAAGAAAGACATTGTGTCATTAAAATTGAATGTCTTAAAACAAACATTGAATAGAACTGAATATTAAAAAGCTATGACCACAAACATGGTGGCAAAAACACATATATGTACAGAATTAAAATATTCAGTATGATCCATATACAAAGATTTTTTTATCGTGATGAATACTTGTTAATTAAAAATGACATTAATCTATCATTGTCCGTTGATTCTCTTAAAAGAGTAAGTTTTGAACATGCATATAAGAAGGTGAGGATGTTATAAAGCACTCCTCGTGAACATCAAAACTACTGAGTTAAAAATATCATAGTGTTGAGCTTGAATAATGAGTTACAACTATAAAATCCACTGAAAAAAAATTAAAATATGCTGTGTGTGTACATGTGATTGAAGTACTTGCATCAATTTTTTTTTTTTTTTTTTTAAACCAATGTTGCCGTATTGTATTGATTAGGTGGTCAATACAACTTTCATTAAGAATATAAGTCATATCCTTCAGTATAGGCCTAATGATGAAATTCATTGTTTACTCTTACCTTATGTCGATAATATTCTCCATGTGGTCGGTAGTTTTCTTTGTCAAGCCTGAATCAGCCTTGCTAGCTATGGCATTCATTAACATTTCAGTGTAGTAGGTATTGTTCTTTTTACGCTCGCGATTCTTCCGAACGGCAGTCATGATTTCTTTACGAACTTTCACAAGGTCGTTTACTGTCAGGAAAGATAATTTCAGAAACTTTTGCTTCAATCCTATCAAGTGATTTGGCTGTAGAAACAGAAAAAAGAACAATCTAATGATTAGAAAAATAAAAGCTAATGGTACAATAATTTTAAGAAATGGAACATTTTAATCATCTTTATCAAATTGTATTGATATCGATTTATTACATAGTAACACTTCCTCAATTTAGAGGTTGCCTAAAAGACAATGAATACTTAGAACGAGCTACAAGTGTGTAATAGAGAAAAATAAATAAAACAAATCTGTTCAATTATAAGGAAAATCATCGAAGACGGTTTCTTAAAATACGATTTCAAGGCAGAAAGTGCAATGTCACTAATCAAAGACTTTGGTAGGTGAAATGTCTTGCAGATCTCAACAAATTTTCGAGGTAATGTGCCCCTACTCCCGATCAGCAAGCCTAAGACTTTGATCCTCTTTAGGTTATATCGACGTTGCCGGGACAAAACCTCCTATGTGATAATATTTTTGGAGATATACTGACCCGCAGCATATACATTATGAAGAGCAAGAATGCCTTGACAATATTCACACAAAATTGCACCTTAGATGACAGAACCTTACCGGCCAAAGTTCTAAGCTAAAATATTTCACATACGAGGTTTTGTCCCGCCAGCGACGATATGCTTCCTTGTAGAATGGATTTGTGGGCTTTTAATTATATTCCTTCTTTCCATGACCAATGTTGTCAGGTTGACTCACGGAGGATTCAAAACGGATAATTGGATCAATTATACATCCTACATTGTTGTCTTTGTAGGCAATTATAATGAAAAGTCTAAGTTCCTTATAAGAGACTTAAGATTTTTTCCCATCAATGGAGCATTTCGAAAATTAGATGCAAGGCTTTTCAAGCGTTTGCTCTATAAACCAGCGCTTCGTCTTAGGCCTGACACTAGACTCATCAGAGTGGGATGTGTCAGGCAGAACCCACTGACGCTGGCGTGTATACAGGTGAATACTAATACTAAAATGTTTTCATTTGTTAATTTACCAGAAGCCCATTAGTAGGGGGACAATCTGATAACTGCATAAGGGAGATAAATCTCCACAATGGAATTATTGCCCACTTAGAAATTTCTAATGGAAAATCTGAGTTCCCTATGAGGGACTTAGATTTTTTTCCCATCAATAGAGCAATTCAAAAGTTAGATGTAAGGCTCCCCAGACGTTTGCTCTATTGCACGCAATTTTTAAAAGTTTAATTTAGATGACATTTCTTGTATTTTAATTACAACTTGTTCAGAATGTACTGTGAGGAGATAAAGTCCACAAATTGTTTGGTCGCTGATGAAGAGAACAAGTGAGAACAACATGTACAGCATTTTATTTAAATAGATTAACCTCTCAGCGTGGGACGACTTTCACTACCTGGCTACCCTGTGCTGCGGAAGGAGTATAGCACCAAGCATACTATGAGTGCAGGCTTTTAGTTAATCAGGTGTAAATGACAAGCGGTTCAATGGATTTTACCAAAACGTTCAGTTTGTTATTAGTGCATAAACAGCATAATTTACTGGAATTATCCACGGTCAATGAAGTGGAGGAATCTTCTGAGCTTTCAAATCGAACACGAGATATGACTGAATTAAATATAGGAGTAGCTAGTATCCGGATTTTTTGAGAAATAAGATCTCATACAGGTTTCTGTACTATGCTCATTAAACTACATACAATTCCTCCACAGTAACCGGTACACATTCATTTACCCTCGATCAGAACGGAAATCTCATACCGTGTGACCGCAGGCGATGTTGAGCATAAATATCTGCCTACACTACTATCATCTCTGTGAACTCAACAGTAGGAAACAACTGAAAATTTTCACACAGGATATAAGCAGTTCTTTGCAGCATTCTGAGACCCATAATTTGCCGTAAATATTTCCCTTTGCCCTCTATAATTATCTACGTCTTCTCACAAAAACCCACCATCAATAACATTACGGCCGATATTTTCCCGTGTATCAAAAGCAACATCAATGTCACGATCACTACTTTCACTCTCAAATTCTATATCCTAGTCTTTGCTTAATGATACTAAACTTTCTGGATCATAATTCGGTAAAACATCGTTAATTTTTGAATTTGCGATCACAAGAAAACGTTTAGCCGCCATGATATCAACAACAGAACTTGTTGGTTTTTCAGATGCGATATATCACATGTAATCGATACAAACTCCACGGATATACATATCAAATGAAAGATCGATGCTTCGTCCGCAGATATATCTTACTACATTTGTAATAGTTCAAGAAAGGTTTGCTAGATAGAAGCACAAATCAGAAGTTGCTACGCGTGTGCAATGCATGTCACTCCGCGACAGAGAGCGTTGGGGAGTCTGCGTGCAGTGTACGGCACTTCACGTTGAGTGGCTAAGTAACATTTTATAGTACTGAAAAGGTGGACATAGACATTCACCAGTGATTTTCAGTGGTGTATTAGGTAGGGGAAACGCTACACTAAATTCGTGCAAATCTTGAACAATCGTCTAATGAATGTCTTGCATCAGTCAGAATGTGCTTTCCAGATACATCGCCTGTATAACCCAGGAAGGACGACACTTCCAGCATCTGTTATAAGGTACGACTGTATTTTGTACACAGTATTACTGGGCGAGTTGGCCGTGCGGTTAGGAGCGCGCAGCTGTGAGCACGCATCCGGGAGATAGTGGGTTCGAATCCCATTGTCGGCAGCCCTGAAGATGGTTTTCCGTGGTTTCCCATTTTCACACAAGGCAAATGCTGGGGCTGTACCTTAATTAAGACCACGGCCACTTCCTTCCCACTCCTAGGCCTTTCCTATTCCATCGTCGCCATAAGACCTATCTGTGTCGGTGCGATGTAAAGCAAAAAAAACCCACAGTATTTGAAGCAACGAGCCCGAGAGCGCGCGATGTATGCACACTTGGTGACAGAAAGGCAAAGCATCAGTCAAGTGCTAAAAATAAAGCCCTGTAGAATTTAGGTGAGTGCCCCAATGTTATCTATAATATTTTTAGCAACAAATTACATTTTCCTTTTTTAGTGGATGGTAATTTTTTTTACAAAAGTGATGCGTATTTGCTGAAAATTTGGTTTTTTTTTTTTAAAGGAAATAGCTTAAAAATTAAGAAAGCTGAGCTTGTTTCTTTCTATGTCTACATATTGCTCTGTTTGCCACTGACATTCTTAGCACAAGAACTGGGACAGGTTGATATTAAGAACGCAAAAAAAAAAAGTAATTACCAAGTCAAGGTCTTCCTTCGATACAAAATCCATTTTATGGAGAATTCCAGCAAATCGTTTGCTCAAGTAGGCTGATACTTCTTGCATGCAGTCCTTCTTTGGCAAGACATAAAAATATGGTCTGAAAGGAAGTGACACTTTGAATCTGCTCCCATCTTCCTGCATGAAGTAATAGTCCACTGCACTGACCAATCGTTTGTCTTCATCCAGTATCTCGGTCTGGAAGCAGAAAAATATGAATTTACACATCTTCATTACAGACTGTTACATAGAGACGGTTAAGCAAAGTGATTTCTTGGAAGAAATCAAGTAAATCAGATTTCTAACAATTAAATTAAATTTTTACTTACAGTAATAGTAATTTTCACTTCACTATTGCAAATTTTAATTTAACCTGTGCACTGGGTCCTTCTCACTTCATAAATTTCAACGTAACCTGTGCATTGGGTCCTATATGGTTGTATTTTTTTTTTAATACAGCAAACTCCCAATTATCTGTGTGCGCATTAACTGGTTTGCGTATCATCCATTCATAGTATGGTGGGGGAAAAAAAAAGAAAAAAAAACAGAGACTGACATACAGTAATATATTCTCTTATAATTAGAATTAATGTTTCCTTTTAGAAGGCGCGATTGTGAATGTGGAAACTAAAACAACACTCCGTTGCAATTGGATGGGCATGTTACAGAGAGAGTGAATAGCCTTTGCTACCTAGGAAGCATTGTAACGGTGAACGAAGGGGCAGATGAAGATGTGACCAGCCGTTTGAACAAAGCTAAGGGTGCGTTTGCAACACTCCGTCCCATATGGAGGTCCAAAGAACTCAGTATGAGAAAAAAACTGTGGATCTTCAATAGCAATGTTAAGTCTGTACTGCTTTATGCATATGAAACCTGGAAAGTGACCAAATTTTTAACACGGAAAATGCAGACATTTGTGAACAAATCTTCCAGAAGTGCTGTCAAATGAGGAACTGTGGAAGAGAACGTACCAATTACCAATTGAACAGCAGATTAAGAAAAGAAACTGGCAGTGGATTGGCCATACACTGCATAGATCTGATGACAGCATAGTGAAACAAGCTCTCGAGTGGAATCCCCAGGGGCAGAGGAGGAGGGGAAGACCTAAGATGACACGGAGATCAGTAGAGATAGAGTGTGAGCAGCTTGGGTATACACGAGGAAAGCTGAAACACACGGCAATCACAGAACCAGATGGCAAAACCTTGTCTTGGCCCTATGCTACTCAACAGGAGTTTAAAGAAGTTGGACTGGATTGTGAATGTGACTGAAGTTCTACTCCTGGAAGACACTACAGGATCCATTCCCACAGTCGGTTGTTCCTGAAGTACTTTCCGTTGTTTTCCACTTTTTGAGCGAATGGAGTGACTCTAGCCTTGTGACATATACCTGGCTGATTTCCTGTCTATATCTTTGCTAAACCATTTCCCTAGGATACGGATATAACGAACAAGGTGTGTTTGGTAGAAGAGGAGAGTGAAGATAAGGCGATCGAAGAACCCGTTATCACACACACACAAAGGCACTGAAATGTGCTGATCTGTTAGTAAAGGGCGCAGAACAAAATTTGTTTGACTATACTTATGCTTTCATTCTCCGGAAAATGAGGATTCTCGTCAGGAAAAATGTGAATAAAAAACAGAAACAGAAAAGAATTGGACAATTATTTCCTGAAAGTGAACTGAAAGCAAGTCATACGAAATGCAGTGTGTTTTTTAAAATGTAATTTTTTTAAATAATTTGTCAGCTTCCAGTAAGAGCTTCATGTAAGTAATACAAGTGTGATATGTAGCATGTTTTGTAAATGCATGGTTTCCACTAAGAATGCATTTATTTTGGATTTTCTGTGTTTTTCAGTTATCTGTGTAGTCTTGGATCCGCACTAACTCGGATAATCTAGTGTTTGCTGTAATGTCTCTTAAATACTTGTTGCTTGTTGTTTAAAGGGGCCTAACATCGAAGGTCATCGGCCCGTCTCTTAAATAAACTGGCAATATTGCTTAATACGCTTCTTTGTTACATTTGTGAGTGAAAATTGAAATATGTAAAAAAAAAAAAAAAAAAAAGTGACACTACTAATAATTCATATACCAATCGAGGGTAGAGATGACAAAAAAAGAGAGAACCAGAAATTAGGAAGATGACTGGAGTTTCAAAACTACAGGGCAGGGCAGAAACAAGCAAGCTGAAATGAGAAGAGAGTTCCAGAGAAACCAACAGGTAAAAGACCACAAGGAAGGCCTCAAAAGAGATGATGGATACAGGGAAGAGAGTATTATTATTATTATTATTATTATTATTATTATTATTATTATTATTAATGTCCTTATCAACTGTGAAGTTTACGCTTTCCAATAATAAAAGAAGATTGTGATATGTAACAAAAAAAATTTTAACCCATCTATGGTAAATCTTACAATACAAATGTAACTTTATTAATATGGGTTTGCCGAATTATACAAACAGCACACAATCCATTTTTTTTTTTTCATGAAAAAAATACACAAACAGTTAAACTGTTTTATTAGAATTACCCATCTGGAAGTTTTCTCTTTCCCTAATATTTTTTTTCTAATTTGAGACTGCATTGCACCAAAAGCAGAAACACATCTTACCAGACCTGCTGATGATGCAATGACTCTCAGAAATGAGAAAATACAACTTTTTCAGATTGTCCTGTTTCATTCTCTTTATGCATTGTTGGAATGGCTAAGAAAACTTAAACTACAATTATCTCAAATTGTAATTTACATACATCTTTGAGGCAACATTTACATCCATACCTTTTATCTTTTAAGACTTTCACTCCCAGCGTCCGTATACATGGACGTCGGCGGCATGTGCAAGAAATCCCAACGTCCGTATATATGGACGTCTTGTAAATATTTTTTTTTCAAAATATAATCCGCTCTCAAATATACGTGTAACATACATCAAATTAATCGGGAATAAATGTTCTACTCAGATCAATCGCTTAAACAAACTTTATATGCTCAAACTGCAAAAAGGGATTGCACCCTTTATGCTACCCTCTGCACAAATAATTTTAGAAGTTATTGGCACATATATGTTTAAGCATATATACAGTAAATATATGAACTGTAAATACTAAAGTGTAAATTTTTAAATGTTAATATGTTATTTTCATGAACAGTGACATTTTTGTGGGTTTTCTTATTATTTACTATATTGTTATTTTGAACATATGAAATTTATGTGCTGAGAAATACAAATTACTGGTTTATGTTTAATCTTCAATAACTACGTTATTTATTCAAACAAACTTTTGAAATTTAGTGGTTTCGTTCATTTTTAAATGTTCTTTTAAGTGATATGGATGGTTGGAAGCAAGCTATTTTTTTTTTTTTTTTGTATTTGAAATTTGGAAGAAATGTGAAAAAGATAAAAACTTCTGATTTGGTCAGTAGATTTTGGAAAATTCTGTATCTTTCTTGCATGACTATTTATTTTTTGCATTTAGTATCTTTTGCAGTATGTACACTGACTGACAGAGCAAATGCAACACCAAGAAGGAGTGGTTCGAAAGGGATGAAAGTTGGGGAAAAAAACAGAGACGGCACGGACGAATAATTGATGTTTATTTCAAACCGATATGCAGGTTACACAATGCGCACGGCATCGACTCAGTAGGATGTAGGACCACCGCGAGCGGCGATGCACGCAGAAACACGTCGAGGTACAGAGTCAATAAGAGTGCGGATGGTGTCCTGAGGGATGGTTCTCCATTCTCTGTCAACCATTTGCCACAGTTGGTCGTCCGTACGAGGCTGGGGCAGAGTTTGCAAACGGCGTCCAATGAGATCCCACACGTGTTCGATTGGTGAGAGATCCGGAGAGTAAGCTGGCCACGGAAGCATCTGTACACCTCGTAGAGCCTGTTGGGAGATGCGAGCAGTGTGTGGGCGGGCATTATCCTGCTGAAACAGAGCATTGGGCAGCCCCTGAAGGTACGGGAGTGCCACCGGCCGCAGCACATGCTGCACGTAGCGGTGGGCATTTAACGTGCCTTGAATACGCACTAGAGTTGACGTGGAATCATACGCAATAGCGCCCCAAACCATGATGCCGCGTTGTCTAGCGGTAGGGCGCTCCACAGTTACTGCCGGATTTGACCTTTCTCCACGCCGACGCCACACTCGTGTGCGGTGACTATCACTGACAGAACAGAAGCGTGACTCATCGGAGAACACGACGTTCCGCCATTCCCTCATCCAAGTCGCTCTAGCCCGGCACCATGCCAGGCGTGCACGTCTATGCTGTGGAGTCAATGGTAGTCTTCTGAGCGGACGCCGGGAGTGCAGGCCTCCTTCAACCAATCGACGGGAAATTGTTCTGGTCGATATTGGAACAGCCAGGGTGTCTTGCACATGCTGAAGAATGGCGGTTGACGTGGCGTGCGGGGCTGCCACCGCTTGGCGGCGGATGCGCCGATCCTCACGTGCTGACGTCACTCGGGCTGCGCCTGGACCCCTCGCACGTGCCACATGTCCCTGCGCCAACCATCTTCGCCACAGGCGCTGCACCGTGGACACATCCCTATGGGTATCGGCTGCGATTTGACGAAGCGACCAACCTGCCCTTCTCAGCCCGATCACCATACCCCTCGTAAAGTCGTCTGTCTGCTGGAAATGCCTCCGTTGACGGCGGCCTGGCATTCTTAGCTATACACGTGTCCTGTGGCACACGACAACACGTTCTACAATGACTGTCGGCTGAGAAATCACGGTACAAAGTGGGCCATTCGCCAACGCCGTGTCCCATTTATAGTTCGCTACGTGCGCAGCACAGCGGCGCATTTCACATCATGAGCATACCTCAGTGACGTCAGTCTACCCTGCAATTGGCATAAAGTTCTGACCACTCCTTCTTGGTGTTGCATTTGCTCTGTCAGTCAGTGTATTTACAAATAAAACATTAAAAATTATTCAATTTGGACAATAAATAAGTGAAATATGCATATTTTAGTAAAATACTACAATAAAGCAAGAAAAGGGCCTGGGATTTCTTGCACACACCCTGCCAAAATGTCTGGGAGCAAAAGGGTTAAATCATTGGAAACCGAGCCTATCACTCACTTGACTTTAGATTTTGTGTTGGTTGAGGTGAGTTCTATTTATCTGATTAATTGTGGGCAGGGTCCAAGATTCTTAAGATTCTTGGTATTGAAGGTCTATGGATACAATCATATGCCTTTGTAAAATCTACTGTACAAAGGTTATTGCAAGAGGCTTGTTTTGATTCCGGAAATATGCCATGGCTAATTTTAAAGTGATGATCTATTCTGTGCTACTTCTCCAAGGTCTGATACCAATATTATTATTATTATTATTATTATTATTATTATTATTATTATTATTATTATTATTATTATTGAGACTGACACATATGATGGAATGTAACAAATCTCTTTAAACCCATACCAATAGACATATGCACATAAAACACTAACCCTCACCAGAAATGGAGCTGGGTAGCATTTTGTAGGAGTAAAGATACAAAAGCAATACAAACCGTATGCATATTGATGAGAAAACCAACTCGTTCCAAGTGGTCGGAAACTCGTTCAAATCCATACTTAACGTCAATAGAGTCATTCTCTAATGATTCCCTGATTCGAAGTTCTGATGTTTCTTCCCTAGAATAAAGAGAAAAAAATGAATATATACCTAGGCTAATTCTTCTTGCAAACAAAAAGGTATCAAAAATGAAAAATTAAATATTTTAGTCTATTTTACATCAGAAAACCATGTGCCCTTCTCATCAAACAAAACAATTCCTTTAATTATTAACTATTTAACAATTACCAGGATATAAAAGAAAGAAGTAAGTCATTTTGAACCGTATTGATCTAATATAAAGAATCCGGATGCCTATTCAAAACCGTCCTCTCAACACTCCTACATTTCTGCAACATGATTTGCATCTGTCTGTTCCTTGATTATTTACACTGACCTTTTGGGTTCCTTTTCTCCTTTTGTGAGTCCTTTCTAGAGGACTGCTGTAAGGACGAGGACGAGATGATAAAGGCAGGGAAATTGGAATGTGCTGACCAATCAATTTTTTTTTTTTTGGAAACTGTTCAATAAAAGGCACCAAGAGTTGCAAATGGAGGTGGAGTGTTACGGTATATGATCAGAAAGAAATAAGCATTATAAATCTTTAGTGAAAAGTTCCACAATGAATGTATGTATGTATGTATGTATGTATGTATGTTCAGTCCATCAGAGATGCCGCTGGTGGGATCCTCCACAGCTCTGCCATCAGCTGTTGTAGATGGCCTATACATCACTGAAGAGGCATACTAGGGAAATGAGGAGCGAGGTAGTTTCCCATTGCTTTCCTCACTGAGCCAGAGTTGCTATTACATATCAGTCTGCCAATCCCACTGAAATGCATACACCAACCGAGCCTATGAGCAACATTTTCACACCATTCATAGCAGGGACTGGTTGCATAAGGATTGGCATTACTAGCATCGCTCATACCTCAGTCACTTTCATATTGTCAAACCCAAGGATAAGACAGAGACAGATCTATGAAAGTAACAAATTTCTCTAGTCTATACCAGAAGAAATAGTGCACTGTAAACACTAGGCCCTGCCAGCAAAGGCATACGTTTACAATACAAAAGTTATTTTATTCATTTCAAAATAACACATTAAAAAAAGGACATCTAGACAAGATATGGTCTTTTGGGCTTAGGCCGTGTCAAGAAAACAAGGTGAAACTCTTTACGTTTTGCAGAGAAATTTGCTCAGCGTCTTCAGAAAAAAATCTTGACTTAAACAAGGAAGTCTTCTACAATAATGAGGGTTCGAATTTAAGCAGGCTTTACCATTGGAGAACTGTAGTGGAAATAATCTTTGAGAACGGGACCGCTAAATTGAGAAGAAACTGAGAATGCTGTTATTCTAAAATTTTTAATTCATCAGCGTTTTTCCATCACTTATCACGTACATTTCACCTGGCATGTTGTCTCCTCTCAAACTTGGTTTCTCAAGCTCTTTTGCTCCCCTCACAGCCATTCGTGGGATGGTGTTTCTACAAAGACAGACCTTCTGCCTGAATTTTCTACACAGCGATTTCTTCCGTTTTTTTAATTGTTAAAAATGAAAACCTAAAACCTGTTTTCCAGTCATTGACCGGGTCAGGGATGTAATGAATGAAGCAGATATAGGTTGTTAGTACGATGGGGTCGCCACTCCCAAAGTGATTTATTAATGAATGATAGATGCTATGAAATGAGAATGGAGAGTGTTGCTGGAATGAAAGATGACAGGGAAAACCGGAGTACCCGGAGAAAAACCTGTCCCGCCTCTGCTTTGTCCAGCACAAATCTCACAAGGAGTGACCGGGATTTGAACCACGGTATCCAGCGGTGAGAGGCCGACACGCTGGCGTCTGAGCCACGGAGGCTCCCTTTTTTTAATTGTTATCAAACTTCAAAAAAATTTAGTCTAAGAGGTCCGCACCCTCACTTTCAGCGCTCATTGTTTCGTTTCCGTCTGTTATCTTTTATTTTATTTTCTTCTTAGGTTTAGCACATTTTTTGGATTCAGTTATGTTTTATATTAACCCTCTTGTCTCAGCGAGTTATTTATTGTTCCATGTAGTGATGTCAATATTGTATATTGTTATTGTTTTTATTTCCGTCTGTCTCTTTTGTTTTTCAATTTTTCCTTCATTATGTTTTTAACACATTTGTAGCTTGTATTATGTAGATTACTTTAACCCCCCTTATTTCACTGAAGATGGCTCAAACGAGTTGAAACATGTTTGAATTTTATTGCTCCATCTAATGATGGAATTATGCTTTGTATTGAATTAGGAGGATACATTTAACTTTTTCCTTTGTAAAGTGAACTGTAGTGGTACGCTCGTTCATCACCAGGTGGCTCGCTGTATGCTGGCACAGTGCTCCAGGCGGTAGATGAAGACAACATTAAGCTCCAATTAAGATGTTCTATCACACCGTGTGTGCTTGAGAAGTATCAGAGAGGACATCATGAAAATAAATAAAAACACAACTAGGCCTAAAGTTATGCTGGTCAGTAGAACTGGCACGGGGGCCCAGTGTTTGTTAGGTTGCAAGAGGCTAGAGACAGTACAGTCCTTCGCCTACCTGGAGAGTAGTCACATCAGACGGTAGGCCGAGGATAGGTGTTGTAAGCCACATACAGTAGGTATAGATGTTAATTTTTCTTCTCTTGTCTTAGCCATGAAGGAAGGGCGAGTTTTGGCAGTGTGGTTAGAGTCGCACAGTTGTGAGCTTGCATCCGGGAGATAGTGGGTTCGAATCCCACTGTCGGCAGCCCTGAAGATGTTTTTCCGTGGTTTTCCATTTTCACACCAGGCAAATGCTTGGGATGTACCTTGATTAAGGCTACAGCCACTTCCTTCCCACTCCTAGGCCTTCCCTATCCCATCGTCACCATAAGACCTATCTGTGTCGGTGCGACGTGAAACAAAACAAAACAAAAGTAAAGAAAATAGAAACGTTGAACGTAGTTGGGTGGATATCTGAATCTTGGAATGAATTCGAGCGTATAAGCCTCGCTCATTCCTGGAGAAAGTTGCTGGATCGTTCAGGAAAGGAGTTTAAAGAAAGCAAGGAAGAGACAGAAAATTGTGAAATAGTGGATTTAATGAAGAAAATTCCAGACTGCAAAGATGTTATTGATGGTGATCTTGGAGAATGGATGGGGCAGAATGAAAACTGTGAACTTTTAGTTAGTGGAATAGATGCACTAGTGAAAGAGAACGAAGATAAAAATGAAGATGAACCAGAAAAAAAAAAAAAACAGATGGAAGACAACAGAAAAGTTTAAAAGATGACTCACACTGAGTGCGAGAGATAGTCAAGCATCACAACATTTTTTCCTACAAAGAACTAGCCATTTCTTTAGTTTTGTATGTAAGTTTTCTTTAATTTTAACAATTATTTTAGGACATGTTCTTTTCTGTGTCCTGTATTGTGCTCGAACTTTCATTAGACTATTATTAGTTATGAATAACCCAGCCCTTTTTCTCTGAAACTCGACATACTCTCAGTCCACATTAGGTCGAGTTTGCAGGACTCTACTGTACTACCATGAGACAAAATTTCAGCTGGGCTGAGTGGCTCTGAAGATTGATGCACTGGCCTTCTGACCCCAACTTGGCAGGTGCGATCCTGGCTCGGTTCGGTAGCATATGAAGGTGCTCAAATACGTCGGCCTCGTGTCGGTAGGTTTACTGACACGTGAAAGAACTCCTGCGAGATTAATTTCCAGCACCTCAGTGTCTCCGAAAACTGTGAAAAAGGTAGTTAGTGGGACGTAAAAACCGATAACATTATTTATTATTAGATAACACTTCCTACCCTTTTCCACTTTCCTGATACACCTCCTTGTTTCAAAAGAAGACTAAAATGAAATCTTTAGAAAATATTATCGTTTTCATCTTGTCCATATATAATAATAACTTTATTGTAGCCAGATATAATTTAATGCAGCCAATGACCATGAAAGAGATACACAAATTTTCACTTAGAATACAATATGTAGTTCTCTGTGTTAATCACTACAGATATGCTCTGCAGATGACAGACTATCCAAAGTGCTACAACGCAACTTTAAAAAAAAAACGAACGCCGAAGGAAATCTTGCACATATACCTTGGTCCTGTTGTATTTTGAGCAGAATCTTTTTTCTCAGCACGATATTTACCACTGTTCTGTAATACCATTGTTCAGAATATCACTTGAAAATCATTCACGAAATATTTTCACATTGAACAGTCCTGGTTTGTACATCTTCCCGCGCAATTACATACATTACAGTTCATACAAACATAACGATTCCAGTCAAGTTCATTCCAAAGACGAGCGATATCTTTCGTTCCTTGAAATATAACAGTCAATCTTTTTATATTTTACTACTTTTTCCTGAATTCAGATTAATTATTCTAATTATGTATGCAATGTACGTTGTTATCAATATATTTTAAGAATTATTGGGAAGTTAATAGGTGAACGTTAGCGACACTGTTGACATCAAAATTACTCACTTGTTTCTATTTCTTCGATCAGCTGTATATTCTCCACGTTGATATGTCAAGCGTAATTGCTACACGTCGTGATAATAGTTTTTGAATTTAATTTCCAAACATAAGTTAATAAAATGCCCCCGGAACTCAGTGAAAAAGTTGATGTTCAGGTATTACGATAATATACATTAGATATTTGTGAATTGGTAAATGTAGTAATAACCTAACCCTATTTTCGAGTAAGGATGGAAGGTTTCTAGCGAAATTCTACTCTTTCACTAACAAATTAGGTTAAATCATTCTGAATAAATAACAGCTTAACGTAATTCATTTAAGTTTATTCAAGCGAAATATTTACGTAGCTGCTAATTTCACAGAATGTATTGTCTTCAATACAGCAGGCAGTCTCTAATATTTTTAATTTAATTTTTAGCTCTTTTATGGACCGCCGCCAGTATTACCGGATGTGGAGAAGCAACTGAGGGATCATCTCCTTGGTGTAGATCGTTTACCTATCCATAATTTTGAAAATGCTCAGCAATTATGGCCTCGACAGCCTGATTTTACGTCCCTGTATCACTATGAATCTTCACCCTTGGGCACCACATTGAAGGTACAGTATGTTTAAAATTCAATAGTTCTTCATATCAAAATAGCCTTTGACTAATATTTGTACATAATGGCTCCGAAAACCGTAAAAGTAGTTAGTGAGACGTAAAGCCTGTGTATAACGAAGCCCTTTTCAACATGTTCTATATTTCAACTACTGTTAAATATGATTATTATTTGAGATCTTAAAAACAGGTAGACCGGGCGAGTTGGCCGTGCGTGTAGAGGCGCGCGGCTGTGAGCTTGCATCCGGGAGATAGTAGGTTCGAACCCCACTATCGGCAGCCCTGAAGATGGTTTTCCGTGGTTTCCCATTTTCACACCAGGCAAATGCTGGGGCTGTACCTTAATTAAGGCCACGGCCGCTTCCTTCCAACTCCTAGGCCTTTCCTATCCCATCGTCGCCATAAGACCTATCTGTGTCGGTGCGACGTAAAGCCCCTAGCAAAAAAAAAAAACAACAGGTAGGTCTATGGTATAATATAAACGACAAGAAAGTGGTTTTTCACAAAGTCGGCTGCAGTTGGAATCCCGACCAATACAACTGGTATTTATGAAATCAATTGTTGCGTTGCTATAGTTCGTATTCCACATCGAACTAGAGTACACATGGATTGAACACAATCTTTAAAAAAATTACCGCTGTCAGTTGGTTGCCATCATTTTCTTGAGATTACGTATTTGATCCCAGATAAATAATAATATTAATGGTGTTATAAGAAGTATTCCCACACTTTGCTCTTCATCTTTTCATAATTTAGTAATCCATATTGCTTCCTCTCAATTTTTGCAGAGGCCTGTTGAAGGTATTGAGGATGGTGCCCTACCTAGGATGAAATCTATTGTTGAAGGCAGCACAAACACCCAGTCCTCAAGCCAGAGGAATTAACCTATGAAGGTTAAACTCCCCAACCCAGTCAAAAATGCATTCAGGACCCCTTGGATCAAAAACTAGCATGTTGACTTACTAGCCATGGAGCTGGACTAAATTAGTGTCCTCGTTTCTTGGTGAGATAAATCGTAGCAAATGAGACAGAACTGGTACCATTGACCTCATCTGGAAACAGTCCATCTCCATAGTGTAACAGTTAGCACTTTTCATCTTTTCAGGCACACCCCCAGTGGAAGTGAGGTACAGGTTCTTTTGTAAAAACAATCCAATCTTAAATTTCTGGTAGTTCTGGGAATCGAACCAGAGCTTCCAAGGATGTTAGCTATTAGTGCTGTTACACTATGGAGATGGACTGTTTCCAGATGAGGTCAATGGTACCAGTTCTGTCTCATTTGCTAGGATTTATCTTACCGAGTTAAAATTTTAACGCAGGTTGAACTCGTGAGGTATGAGCTGGTTAGCATTCCGAAAACTAATCATCGTGACCAACAAGGATGTTCGACATGACTACAACAGGTGGACCTCTAGGATTGTTCACTGGAGACCATGGGAACACAAGAGAGGCTTTGGAAGACCCCAGAAGAGATGGCTCGATGGCATAAAGCTGTTGGCTGGAACACGCTGGTTCCAAGTGGCTCCAGACCAAAGAAGCATATGGAAGAGGCCTACATCCAGCAGGAGATTGAAATAGGCTAGAAAATATGAAGAAAAAGGAGGAGGAGGTTGAACCAAAAAGTGCCGGTATTCTTTCCATTTCCAACGGAGCGCTCAGTTTGAAAATTCACAACTTCAAAAGTACGTTACCAAACTTTAGTACATCTTAAAGTAACTTATTGTATTAGTGAAAAGGTTGTTGTAAATTTTGTGAAGTAACATTTTCTCATTACTGTTCATCATAGCCGTGAAAAATTTGGCTTGTTATGAAGCTCATGAGAATTTTACAAATATCACATGAAATAAGAACTTGGTATACGGATCAACAATAAGATACTTTAAGACACTTGGGTGTCTTGGGTTCACGACAGTTGGTATTCTTTTGCTGGCTGGTGTAACAATTGCCTTCTTAGTGTGTAAGTGTTGTCATTTACGGGTTCTTCGATTGCTAGAGAGACCAGTTCTAAACCACAAGTTCTTCCACAATGCTAGTACATCAGATCTACTAAAGCTCCTTGTTGTTATAGAATCTGGCAGTCTGTTCCTCAATAATCTTCTTGTCCTTTTATTATTATCATCATCATCTATGATTTTTACACAATTTTATAGTCATTTATCCTATCTGATTTTCCACAGTTGTTGATTTAGCCATTCACCTTCCTGAAGTTTCCTTCCATCCATCCGTATTTTCTCCTCCCAACTTTTGTTGGTCTTCATCTTCTCCATCTTTCTCTTGGTATGTAATCCAGCATTTTCTTAGTAGAGGAAAGACAGGGAAGTGTATTGTCTCCCTTACTCTTCATTATCATCATGGATAGAATTCTACATAATATCAAGGAGAAGATGATGGGCGAGCAAGTAAAGTCTATGCTCTTTGCCAATGACATTGTAGTTTGGGGAGATAATGAAGAGGAAGTATAGATACAAGTTGATTTATGGAATGAGGAGATAAGAAATTTTGGAATGAAGATTAGTACTGGGAAATGAACCTCTTGAAGTAGTGAAAATTTTTTAATATTTGGGCAGCGTGATATCATAAGATGGAAATTTGGATGGAGAAATTGATTTAATAATACAGCAGTCTGCAAGTTTCTACCAGTGTGTGAGAGACATTGAATGGAACAAAGATGTGAAAATAAAGTGCAGTAAGGTTTTATACTCGTCCTATTATAAACCTATACCGACCTATGCTTCAGCAGCCTGGACGTTGACTAAGCGGAACCAAAGTAAGATACAGGCAGCTGAAATGAGGTTCTTGAGGAGCATACAGGGAAAGACAGGATAGAATACAAAATATGGAAATAAGGAGAGGCGTGGGAGTTTGTAATTCAAGAAGAGATTGACATAGCAAAGCTAAAATGGTTTGGACACATGATGAGAATACCAGGAGAGAGAATACCAAAGAAAAATTCATGGATACAGAGACTGCAAAGAGGCCTAGGGGATGGCCTAGAATGAGATGGAGAAGCTCTGTTGTGGACTGTATTGCAAATAGAGGAGTCGATAGCAATAAAGTACTAGAAGAGGAATGGTGGAAAGATCGAGTAAGGTGGAGAGCTTTGGTACACTGCCCTACCCAGAGAGAATCTGGAAAAGGGAATGGATGAAGAAGAAGAAGAAGTAAAGAAACAGAGAAGTGCAAATGATGTCATATACAGAAAGATTGGAACATAGAAAGATCGAGCTCAACAGCTGCAGTCGCTTAATTGCGGCCAATATCCAGTATTCGGGAGATAGTGGATTCGAACCCCACTGTCGGCAGCCCTGAAGATGGTTTTCCGTGGTTTCCCATTTTCACACCAGGCAAATGCTGGGGCTGAAACTTAATTAAGGCCACGGCTGCTTCCTTCCCAGTCCTAGCCCTTTCCTGTTCCATCGTCCCCTTAAGACCTATCTGTACACAAGTATGAAGGATGAGTTTTCCTCCTAATGAATACTTTATTTACAAAATGTTTAAAATTATCTACAATAAAACAGTACTGGTTTCGACCCGTAAGTAGGTCATCATCAGCCGTTGGTGAACCTGCTTAATAGCGATTGTACATAAAACATTACTAAAAACTAATTTAACAAGAATGCCTTATTCTTATATAATACTACTGTTAAGATATATACATATGGTACAATTATAGGGAGATTTTTAATGTTGGCAATAGTATAGATTTTTGAATGGAACTCCAACAAGTCAAAGCCCTGTAATTGTACCATATGTATATATCTTAACAGTTGTATTATATAAGAATAAGGCATTCTTGTTAAATTAGTTTTTAGTAATGTTTTATGTACAATCGCTATTAAGCAGGTTCACCAATGGCTGATGATGACCTATTTACAGGTCGAAACCAGTACTGTTTTATTGTAGATAATTTTAAACATTTTGTAAATAAAGTATTGATTAGGTGGAAAACTCATCCCTCATACTTGTGTTCTTAAATTATCAATACGGACAATGAAGCTGATAGATTATAGACCTATCTGTGTCGGTGCGACGTAAAGCCAATAGGAAAAGAAAAAAGAACATAGAAAGGAACAAATAATAGGATAAACACATCGATAGGTCAAGTGTTGGAAGAAAATATACTGTATAAGGAAAAAAAACACACACACACACAAAAATACAAGAACAATCTCCACATCTCTGTACACAGACATCTTCAGGTAAATCAGCTTTCACTCTGTCAATCCTATTTCTTCTACATCCTACTGAGCGAATTGGCCCTGCTGTTACGGCCGTGGAGCAGTGAGTTTGCATTCGAGAGATAGTGGATTCAAGCCTCACTGTTGGCAGCCCTGAAGATGGTTTTCCATGGTTTCCCAATTTCATGCCAGGCAAATGCTAGGGCTGTACCTTAATTAAGACCACGACCGCTTCCTTGCCACTCCTATCTCTATATCACCAAAAGACCGATCTGTGTCAGTGCGACGGAAAGCAACTTGTAAAAAAAAAGAAAACCCCTCTTTGAGACTTTCAAAAATATCATCCTTATTCCAACTATATTCTTAAAATTAAACACAGGTATTTTTCAAGTGCACCTGTAGGGCATTTTTTCAGAAATGCAAAGATGTACTCCTTCCCCCTGCCCCCCTCTAATTCTTCAAATATTAGCGATGAGAATTTTAGGACCAATTAATTTATTTGCCAAGTAAATGGCAAATTATTTGAAACGCTAGATGCCCTGAACTAAAATAAAAATGATAGGAAAAGATCAAATTCCTAGGTATCATGTTAAGTCTCACCTAGTGATGATAGCCACTTAATGTCTCTATGCTAAAATAAAAACATATCTTTTCCTTGCATGCTTTTGTACTATTCCAGCCCAATGAAAAAAAATAATTCAGTGATTGTTTTAAGACTAGTGTTCTGTAAACTAATTGTAGTTTTACTGATTACGTGTTCAAAAAGTACGTAGGCAAGTCAATAAGTATCTGCAGTTTTCTCTAATTGTCCTTAGGTTGGCTCTATGGTGTTGTGTACTCACCAGCCGCTAGATGGCACCATTGTCTACGTCTGTGGTAGGTTTCAACGTTATCGGATCAGTACAGCTTGCGCTGTTGCTACGTAAAGATTGCCGCACCACACTCTGTTTGCACCAAGGAAGAACAGCGTTCCGTAATCCGCTTTTTGTGGTCTGAGGGTGTACCAGGAGCGGAAATTCATAGAAGACTTTCAGCACAATACTGGGACAATGTTTTGCTACAGCAAAGTGTTTACCAGTGGACTGAACAAGTTCAAAAGGGGTCGCGCGAGCGTGACGGATGAGGAAAGATCCAGGCGTCCATTTGCAGCCATAACTGATGCCGATATTGAACAAGTGCGTGATATGATCCTGAATAACAGACGAGTGACTGTTGATGACGTGGCAAACCATAGGCATGTTAGCCACGGTTCTACATACAAAATCATGCATAACAGGCTTATCGTTCACAAAGTCTGTTCAAGATGGGTTCCTAAACAACTCAATGAAGAGCAGAAGCGCAATAGTGTGAGAATCTGTTAGCATCTACTGGACCGCCATGCTAACAAAGATGAAACGGATCATCACTGTAGATAAAACATGGGTTCACCACTTCAAACCAGAGAGCAAATATCAGAGCATGGAATGGAAGCATCCCGGATCCCCAGTCAAAAAGAAATTCAAGATTCAACCTTCTGCAGGAAAAGTAATGCTCATAGTGTTTTGGGACTCTTAAGGGCCAATTGTGGATCATTACCAGGAAAAGGGGGAAACAATAAATAATGAACGTTACAGTGATATGCTGGTAAACCAACTGAAACCTGCAATTCGCAACAAACGCGGAGGTCGATTGTCGGAAGAAGTTTTTTTGTTGCATGACAATGCGCCTCCACATACAGCTGCTCATGCCGCTCAAATTTCGAGGTGTTGGAGCATCCTGCGTATTTTCAGTCCTGATCTCGCCCATCTGTTTGGTCCACTTAAATATGCTCTAAGAGGCCGTTGATTCAGCTCCGATCAACAGGTGAAGGAAGCGATGGATACGTGGCTTGCTGCACAACCAAAAACCGTTTTTACAGAGAGTATCAGAAAGCTTTGAGAAACAGTGGACCATATGCATTGAAAAGCAGGGTGACTATCTTGAAAATATTATCAATAAAAAGTGTGTACTATTTTTTGTAATAAATTATAGAAATTGATTGCAGATACTTATTGACTTGCCCTCGTAATTTGTGATCGTAATTGAAACTGTAATAGAGCTCGTTTACCTTTTTCTCTGTAATCTTCCCATCACTGGAGATTATGTTGGGTGTGGTTAAACAGGCCTTTCATCAGGAATATGGATGTTGAAATCTAAATACAGTCGAACCTGCCCTAACGGACACCCTTATTCAGCGGACACCTCCCTATACGGACAATTTTCCTCGGAACCAACTTTATTTAACATAAGACTAATGTTAAATTGGCCTCATTTAAGCGGACACCTCGAACTCCAGACAGCGGACATCGCCAATTGTCCCGTCCACTTAACTTACGCGGACACTGTACATGTTGCAGGGCAATTTATTACGCCGGACCACATGTCATCGTTTCTTTTAAAACCATTCTTCAGACATAAGGAAATCCCTTTTGAATGTTGGTACTATTTCTAGTGCAAGGGGAGAGAAAGTACATTGGAATGCAGTTCTACCTAGTGGTGTATAGGCCTATTCCGAGAATTCTAATTGCCCAGAAATGCTGCCAGAGACTGTTGACTTACAAGTTACCTGGGGATTTTCCTCCCTTATTGAATCATTCTATTCATAACTCGGATTGTCACTGATAAGGTCGAGCTCAGGTAGTCTACTTGAGAAGGAAAAAACAGTACAGGCACTAATTAGTGAGACAGAAATACCGTAGTTGTCTGTTAAACATGAGTAACAAGGGATGGTCTATTTAGATCTCGAGGCAAGAAGAAATGTGATTATAGAAAGTGACAAGGGACTTTCAGTGAGAATTTGTGTGTCACGCTGGACCGCGAGTACGGCGAGAACACTATGCAATCATTTAACAGAATTTATTCCGTTTTCGAGAATATTGCAGTTAAGAAAACGTGCTAAATTTACACAGACGAAGCTTCACGATTATTTCACAAAGCTGTAATGTTTGTAAATGATGTAAAATCACTTATAATAATTTTCTATTAAATACCAACACAGAAATGACTTAGAATAATAAAAATAAAGATATGTATGCTTATATTTAAGGTGGATGTTCTTTGCTGTTAAAAGGTTCGATTATTTTTACAAACTTGTTTTAGCGGACACCTCTCATAACGGACATTTTCCCTCGGAACAGACGGTGTCCGCAGAAGGGAGGTTTGACTGTATATAAAATAAGAATTTTGTCTATACATTGCTCAGAATTTAAAGAGAATGGTATTTCTGTATCGTTTGTGTCCATAGTAACAAGGAAATGCACTTTTTAATTTTCCGTATTTCTGTGTGTATGTACAGGGATCACGAGAAAATAACTGGATATAATTTAATGAAAATCGGTATGTAAAGTCAGGGAATGAGGCACTATAATCTAGGCTATGAATAATTGTTTTCACATTGAGTGAAATGGTAGTTTAGGGGAAGACCTAAAATTTAATTCTCAAATATTTATATTGTTAGCGCTCCTATTGATAAATACTGTATAACTAAAGTTATATAGAATTAAATTTCCAATCATTTATCTCTTATACAGGTTTACCGTAGCGGCTATGATAACAGAGGTATTCATGAATTTCGATTTTTGTTACTAGGCTATAGGCTATAAATAATCTTTATTCTCTCAAGTTATTTGATTTGACCTACCTATTTCCTACTTTCACTATTTCTTCTTCTACTTCTTCTTCCTCGTCACATATCGATATTACAGTTCACGCATATACAATTTTACACCGTACCATCTTCTATCGAAAGTTGGCAATCATCATGGCTATTCTAGCCTTTGAGTCTGCCATGGAAAAGCGACATCGTGTTCATCTCGAACCATTCCCTCAGGTTCTTCGGCCAGGTCTCCATAGTCCTGAGATCTTCCCCTGCATCACCAACTGTAGGTAGGATCCAGTACTTTTCATTCCGCATCACGCGTCTGAAATATTCAAGATCCTGCTTCCTGTTGGAAAGGAGTACTTCAGTCTTCTTGTATAGTCTTCCCATCACGTCAGTATTCCTTACTCTTTCAGTCCACAACATAAGTAACATCCAGTGGTAGACCTACATTTCAAAGACTTCCAGCTTCTCGCACAGGGCCTGGGTTAGAGTCCACCCTTCCACTCTTAAGTGTGGGGAATACAGGGTGACTTGAAAGGTCCGTTAACATTTGACGAGGCAATACTTAATGGCCACGAACCTGCTACGCTGGCATAGCAGGGGGAGAGGTGGTACTCCCACGTGGCGTGTCCCAGGTGGCAGATAGGGGCATCCTAACCGGCTTGCTGGCGGACTTGAGTGAAATAAAATATCCCTCGCGGACCATACACACACCCCCTGTGGGTGGGGGAGGCAGATGAAGAATTCACCCATGGTATCCCTTGCCTGTTGTAAGAGGCGACTAAAAGGGGCGACCAGGGGATGATTCAATTAGAACCATGAAACTACTTGTAATTAGTACCATCACACAGGGAACACTATGGGCTGCATTTACTTGGCGTAGTACCACTGTGTTAGGTACGCGATAGATTTGTGATTAGTAGCGACAGTGTGTGAATCAGGATGTGGGTCCTACAGTACCTGTGATTCGTACCCCTATATGAGCGACACCATGGTTCTGCCTTACCTATGCTCAGTTCTCACTCCGTGAGGACTTCTACGGGATGGTAAGAGTCCCTGTGGTTAGTGCACTTATGTGAGTAACGCCAATAGGTTTGCGTTGCCTGCAAATAGCGCCGCAATGTGCGAAACACCATAGGTCTGTGTTACACGTGCGCATTACACTACCTGTGAACAGTACCATAATGTGTGGAATATCGCGAGTCTCTGCTACTTTTGATTAGTACCACAACATTACACATAGCATGGTTCTACTTTCTTAGCAATAAATACCATTATGAGGGGCTGATGACCTGGATTTCGGGCCCGTTTCGACTACAAGCATAATCGATTCAGCGTCGTGCTATAGAAGCCATCCCTTGGTCAGTAATACTATTGTTCTACACCAGCTTCTGTACATGTGAGGCACTGTGGTGGTGGTGATTATTGTTTTAAGAGGAAGTACAACTGGGCAACCATCCTCTGAGGCACTGTGGGTCGGATCCACTGATCGTTTTAAATTCATATCCATCCATTCATTCTTCGTCCTCATGCTTTGAATTCTGGTCAGTGGGGGATTTTGGACTTTTAAGTTGTCATTTCATTTCATGTAATTTCGTACCATTAGGGGCCGATGACCTCGATGTTAGGCCCCTTTAAACAACAAACACCAATCAATCAATACTTAAATGAATATTGGAGGTAGAAAGATAATAATTGGCACACATGATTGGCATGACATTGGGTTTTATTGACACTAAAGTAAAGTTCACAAAATGTCCAACAGATAGTGCTGGCCAGCCACACAGCAACATGTCAGTGAGTCCGCATGAGACCCATGTACGTTATAAAAGGAGCTGTTGTGAGATACAGCATCAGATGCGCCTGCGGTCGCAGCTTGTCATGCTTAGCCTCCCCGGTCCCTCGACCTCAATCCGTGGGGTTGCCTGAAGTCGCAAGTCTAACGCGATCATCCAACCTCATTAGGGATGCAAATAGACAACATCCGACGGCAATTTCTCACCATACCTAGGGACATACCGTTCAATGCTGTTCACAATATTGACCCTCGACTACAGGTATTGTGATGAATGACAGCCGACATGTTGAGCATGTGGTATAAAGAACATTGTCTTTGCTAAACTTCAATTATTATGCTCATTATTGCTTGTGTATCGTATGAAGCGCAATCTCTTGGTCATTTTGTGTACTTTATTTTGGTGTTAATAAAACCCCATGTCATTTCAATCATGTGTGTCAATTGTTACCTCTCTACCTCCAATATTCCATGAAGTATTACCTCGTCAAATGTTAACAGACTTTTGGGCCACCCTGTACTTAGCCCCTGACCACTCACAGCCTCAGATCTTCATTAAGATTGCAGTTGCTGAGCAGCTTCTTCATTTTCACACCAGGCACCTTAAGGCTTTGATCACTTCCTTTCCATCTGGCTCAATGGCTAAATCGTTAGCATGCTGGCCTTTGGTCACAGGGGTCCCGGATTCGATTCCCGGCAGGCTCAGGAATTTTAACCATACCCGGTTAATTTTGCTGGCACAGGGGCTGAGTGTATGTGTTGTTTCCATCATCATTTCATCCTCATCACGACGTGCAGGTCGCCTACGGCCGTCAAATCAAAAGACCTGCACCTGGAGAGCCGAACTTGTCCTCGGACACTCCTGGCACTAAAAGCCATACGCCATTTCATTTTTTTTACTTCCTTTCCAGTCCTGTCCCATGGTTGCTGTAAGACCTATCCGAATTGGTGCGACATATAACCACTAGCAAAACTTCCCTGATAGAACATTTGTGAAGGTGGCATCGTTTTCGGTAACAGACCTGTTCATAGAAGTCTCATTGTAATTCCTTGAAATATTCTGACATCCTGTATTTGTGCATTAGGTAGATCGAGATCCAACCACAGGTGAAGTTCTTCAGTTTCGAGAAGTACCCGTTGAGGACACAGGATGCAATGCCAAAAACTCCATGTCATTACGGAGAGCTCCTGGCCCGAGCACTCAGTCAGTTCGTGGTACTGATGCCAACTACCCCTTCTGGCCTGGAGGTTTCCCGGAGCTTTCCACACAGGATACACAAGAAGATGAAGCAGGGGATATTAATTTTGAAGATGGTATGTAGTACACAATACTCATTTTATTTTATTTCTCTAGCCTATAAGTTATGGAAAGGAATAAGCAAGCGCAAATCAAGTCATATAGAGAACAAAAGGAATAGGAAAAACACAATGACAGGTCAGTTTGGAAAGATGGAGAAATAGGGACACACAAAAAAAAGTGTGAAGTTTTCCTTTGGGAAAATGAAATGATCATTATGTATGTAGGTAGGTATGTATAAGCTGGGCTAAGTGACTCAGGAGGTTGAGGCGCTGGCCTTCTGACCCCATTGGTAGATTTGATCCTGGCTCAGTACAGTGGTATTTGAAGGTGCTGAAATACAAGGTGTGTTCCATAAATAATGCGACCAAATTCATAAAAAATCATTTATTGAATATATTCGTACAAATAATTAAAAATCTCCAAAATAGCACCCTCTTGCGTCGATACACTTCTGGAGGCGGTATTTCCATGCCTGGAAGGCCTTTTTCGGACTGTCCTCTAGAGCCGATGTAACATGCGCCTGGATTATTTCAGTCGTGTCCCAATGTTTTCCTTTCATGACTCCTTTTAACCGAGGAAACAAAAAAAAAGTCAGTGGGAGCCAGGTCAGGACTATAGGGAGGCTGGGGAACCACTGGGTTGTTGGTCCTGGCCAGGAAGTTGTTGACAATGAAGGTGCTGTGACTCGGCACGTTGTCGTGATGAACTTTCCACGTGTCCTTGATGTCGATTTGGCAGCGCGAGACCCTCCTTTTCAGTCTTTTGAGCACTTCCAAGTAGAAAGCTGAGTTCACTGTAGTCCCGGTAGGTACGAGTTCATGGTGGACAATGCCTCTGACTTCAAAGAAGACAATGAGCATGGTTTTGATCCTAGACTTGCTCATGCGTGCCTTCTTGGGACGGGGCGACGATGGGGTGTGCCACTCTGAACTCTGCCTTTTTGTCTCAGGGTCGTACTCAAAAATCCATTTCTCATCACCAGTGATAACTGAGTTAAAAATTTAGGATCCTTTTCACATATTTCCAACATTTCTCGGCACCGAAGCACTCGCATGTCCTTTTGTTCGCTGGTCAACACTTTTAGGACCAGTTTGGCACACACCTTTCTCATGTTCAAATCTTCGGTCACAATGCGGAAAACGGTTGTTTTTGCCATGTTTAGAGTTTGTGCTATCAATTGAAGGCTCAGCCGTCTGTCAGAGTTCAAACACTCACGCACACACGTCACATTTTCGCCGACGCGTGAGGTAGATGGCCTTCCACTGCGAGGTTCGTCCGTGATCTCTTCTCGGCCCTCCATGAACGACGTGTACCATCGGAAAACTTGTGATTTGGACAAGCAATTAGTCCCAAAGGCCTGCCGAAGTTATGGAAACGTTTCGGTGGCGGACTTCCCAAGTTTAACGCAAAATTTGATAGCATACAGTTGCTCTACAGAACTATCCATTGTACCGTGTTATATGAACTCAAAACGGGTTTGACGTAAACGCACGTCCTGACTCTCCAGCAGCTTGCTGCCAAATGAGACAAAGAGCATTTGAAGCTAACACCCCCCCCTCCACCTAGCCCAGCAGGTTAGAATACGCTGTGGTGTACAGTTGCGTCAGAAAAAAATTAGTCGCATTACTTATGGAACACACGTAATTCAGCCTCGTGTCTGTAAATTTACTATCATGTAAAAGAACTTTAAGAGAAATGAATTTCATTTTTGAATGGTCCGTATTGAACTGTGATTACAATTAAATTAAAAATTAAGAGTAAAATATTTCCACCTTTTCAATACAAAATCAAGTAATGTGGGTTACATTACAGAAGAAACATTTATTGGAACTAGTTTCAAGCTATTTTTTTTAAGATCATCAGCCAAATCCTGAGTTGCACAGTGTATCTGATAGTTTATAGAAATAGTAAAAACAGAAATAGTAAAAACAGCCTGTATATGATTCATTCATTACATTCCTGACTCGGTCAATGACTGGAAAACAGGTTGTAGGTTTTCATCATCATCATCATCATTATTATTATTATTATTATTATTATTATCATTATTATTATTATTATTATTATTATTATTATTATTATTATTATTATTATTATTATTATTATTTATGATGAATCTTGCTAGGGACCACATGTCAATTTCAATCCATACTTCCTTGTTTCCCCTTCCATTTCTTTCCAGTGCTCCATCATTGCACTGTGCTTTTTTCTTCTCTCCTCAGACCACTTTGGACCGGGTTTCCTTTTCATTCTTCCTTGCAATCTTTCCATTCTTAAAACTTTCTTTTTAAAAATCTTTCTATAGTTTCCTCTTGTTTTATTTTCTTTCTTTTATTTCTAAATCTTTCTTGACCTCTTGTATCCAGCTCATTGTTGACTATTTCACCCAAAGGTACTTGAATATATGTTTTGTCAGTTTGTCGTCATCTATTCTATAGATATGTCCAAAAAAAATAGTAATCTCCTTTTTCTTATTGTTCCTGTTATATTTTTTATGTTCACATTAATTTCCTTATTACTTCTTATTTTCCATTGTTCTGTTGTTTTCATTGGTCCTAAGATTTTTCTCATGATTCTTCTTTTCAGTACTTCCAGTTTCTTTAAAGTATGAGGACTTGTTTTCAACCTCCGATCGACCGCAAAATTAAAACCACAGTGAGAATCCGAGAGAGCGTTGTGCAGCTGTGTTGCGTAGTAGCTCTAGTATCCTTGTCGACCGCGTCACGTTGCACTTGTCAGTTCTGAGCGCACAGTAAGCACGTAAACACACCTAGGACAATAGAGCCTGCCGCCAAGTGTGAAGTGCGCCCTGTCATCCGATTTCTTCATGCTGAGGTTGCAATGCAATTTTCTCGAGTCGCCTGATGCAATCGCTGAACAAGGTCATCGGTTGATACTCGCTTTCTTCCCTGACCGCCTGCATCATGAACGTCTGTACGTCCTGCTTCAAAGTACCTGCACCATTGCTGCACTTCGCTGTCACTCATGAAAGTTTCACCGTACACATTGCTCATTCATTGATAAATTTCGGCTGCATTGCACCGCAATTAGGTCCTCGAAACATGTGACTTTAAATGTTATTTGGGTGATGTATTATTCCAAAATGTTATTTTTATATTTTCCCTGTAAATTACTATATTGGACTAAGCCCCTTTCTGCATGAAGCAATTCAGAATCTTTGATCAGTTAGTGTATTTGATGATCTTTATTTCTAAGTACTTTGTTTCCTGTTTACAGACCTTCTGTACATTGCTCCCGGCTTGGAGCGAGGAATCAAGTTCAAAGCAGATGGCCGTACACCTTGCAAAGGTGAGGATGAAGCGTTTCCTGAACTTAAGAGCAAGGCAGCACCGGTCGAGAAGCCTGCGGAGAAGGAGAGCTCGCCAGCTCCCAGTCTCATGGACATTATCCAACAGGAAGAAAACCTCTTGGGACTCTGGAAGGAATCGGCACCTCAGGATGAACAGAGTAATGTGAAGGATGCAACCAAAACAATAGTTCAGACTATGAAGGTGGATTCGGAGGAGGAGATGAAGGTTATTCCAGAGGTAAGATGTTGGTCGTTGATCTGTTATGTTGTTCGGTTTTTGTGTAGTTAAGTTGTTTAGGGGTATGAATAGGAATATGTAATGGTATAAACATAATTAAAAGTCATAATAATGTAAGTATAGTATGTACGAAGGGGTACCCAAAATTAACCGGAGTAACATTGCCGTGGGCGAAGCTTGTGTAGTATGCATTTCTGCCGCTAGGCATGTATAGCGCAATTCATTGCTAGTTCAGTGCCTGCTGTGTTGTCGACCTGGCTTGTTCTCTTCAACTACAGTGATTGTTTATGCTAGCACTTTGTTCTTGTTTTGTTTTTTATGATGGCAAGTTTAAGTTAACAATGTGCAAACCTTTTATTGGGAAGTTTTAAGAAGATTGCGCAATAGTGTTTGTCAAAAAAGACCCAATTTGTGGCAGACTGGAGACTGGTTCACCACAACAATGCCACCTGCACACACAGCGATCTCTGTTAGTTTTTGGTTAAAAATGGCATGGTTCCACTGCACCACGCCTGACCTGGCTCCATGGTACTTTTATCTTATCCCACGCATGAAAAGGGGCACGAAAAGTGTCATAGGTACGTCATCGTAACTGGTGTAAAACCTTCAATTATTGTGGTTGGTATATTTTGGTCATATTTTATTAAATGCTAAACACATCATAGACATATGGAACTCTGAAAAACTGCCTGCAGAATGAAATACAGCTATAATTCATCCAATACACAAAAAGGGGGGGATAGACTGGATCCAAATAATTACCGAGGGATCTCTCTACTTGATATCACATATAAGATCCTGTCCTAGAATTATCCTCACGAGAATTCAAGAACAGGTCGACCAAGAACTTGGAGAGTATCAGGGGGGATTTCAACCTGGAAGTAGTTGTCCTGACCAAATCATTAGTCTTAAGTGGATTATGAACCATCAAAGAATGAGAAACAAAAAGCTAGTTATCACTTTTGTTGACTTCAAGAAAGCATATGACAGTATTCATCACGAGTCATTACTTAAAATCCTTAAAGAATTTGGGTTACACCAGAAACTCATTAATCTCGTTGGTGTTACCCTCAAGAACACTACAGCAAAAGTTAAATTCCGAGGAGAGTTGTCTGAATCATTTGAAATCCGGACTGGGCTTCGACAGGGGGATGTTCTCTCACCAATACTGTTTAACTGTGCATTGGAGAAAGTCATGCGAGAATGGTCTAAGAAATTTCAACCAAACATCAAGATTGGCAAAAATATCAAACTCAATTGTCTAGCATTTGCAGATGACCTTGTGCTACTTGCAAGTAGTGTGGAAGAGGTTAAACTCCAAATTGAAGAATTAGAACAAATAGCAGCAAAAATTGGATTACAAATCTCCTTTGAAAAGACGGAAATGATGCCATCCTTCAAAGTGGAAACATCACCTATCACACTGACTAATAACAAACAAATTAAGGTGGTTAATAAATTTAAATATCTTGGAGAGATTATAACTGAGGGATCTCTCTACTTGATATCACATATAAGATCTTGTCTAGAATTATCCTCACGAGAATTCAAAAACAGCTCGACCAAGAACTTGGAGAGTATCAGGGGGGGGATTTCGACCTGGAAGAAGTTGTCCTGACCAAATCATTAGTCTTAAGAAAATATCAGTTGAAAATGGAATTACCAAATTAAAACAAGCACAACACATTACTTGGCCAACCTACAAGAATAAATCTCTCTCGATAAATGCGAAATTTATTATGTTATTCTGTTATTAAGCCTTATGCTAGTGAAACTTTATTCACTTTGAATACAAAATCAACTACAGATAAATTACAGAAAATAGATAGACGAATCATTAGAACAGTTCTGAACAAAAAACACCAAGTAGATGGACAATGGCGATTACTACCCAATGAAATTGTATACCAGGAGACTGAGTCTATAATAGATACAATGCGGAAAAGAATAGTTGCTTTTTTCTGTCACATATCACGACTACCAGAGACTACGATACTCAAACATTTATTCAACTACTTTTGGGAAAGTAAAACTAAAAATCACTGGTTCAAATAAGTCCAAGAAGATTTAAATGAATTAGGCTTGACAATTCAACAAATTGAAAACAGAGAAGAGAAGAGAAGAGAATCCTGAGAAATAACGACGTGAGACTTAAACTGAAGACCTATACACGCAAACAGTACAACATAACTGACAAAGAACGGGCAGCCAGGTCAGAGAGAATGAAACATTTCTGGGAACAAAAGAAGAAAAAATCAACGAAATTTGTAACCATTATTCATAAGACTTGACTGTATATAAATTGATTTCAGTGCTCCAATGTGGGCATAAAATAAATAAAAATTTTAAAAAATGCTAAATTATCTTTTATTAAATGTTAAATATGATTAATACATGGTTTCCCTGTAAATATGTAGTATAAAAATTTGTATAACCCCAAACACGTATTGTGTATAAGTTTAACCTCAAAACCTATATAGTCGAAAGGGGTAGAAAACTCTGTAATGTTCGTATATTAGATTTATTCTACTGTAATTTGGTATATATGAAGGGTTCTGGAAACTTACTGTAACGTTTATTATCCAGATACATGTAGATACATTAGGAATGTTGGACAGATTTCCATGTGTATTGGTAAACAGTAAGGAAAGTTCTAGCTGGATCCATTACTGGAGTACTCCATTCAACTAGCTGGTCGACTGATGTTTCGAGAGCGTTCCACTAAAGTGTTGTAAGAACCCTTCCAGAAATCGATAATTCTAGACGGTTGATCAAACAGTATATATATCGAGCCATCAGTCAGTGAGGCGGTGAGTTCAAGAGAGCGCATGTTGTAGTGTGCGAGTCGGTGTTGTAGATATGTAGTTGTCAAAATCGACTTCAGGGTACTGCGCTATTAAGTGTTGTAGTGTCACTTGGTAGTGTGTATAATTGTGTGCTGTGACTTACAGTGACAATAAAGTAATTTACACAAGGACGTGAACTTGTTCTCGTGTGATATTTATTTCTGTCAAATAAAATCACATTTGAGAACGATAAAGGACACCAATTTGACGACATTGAAGAGGTCAAGAAAAAACGAGGGAGGAGCTGGAAGCCATTTCTAAAGATGACTACAAAAAATGTTTTGAACAGTGGAAGCACTGGTGGGACAAAGGTATTAAAAAAAAATTAAAAATATATAGCTTTTTTAAAAAAATTCCTTCTTTCTTCGGGTACCCCCCTCGTATTAGACTACAGTAGGCATATCTTCATGAAGTGGGTACGAGGTCATAACGGCTCAGAAGGGAACAAGAGAGCTGATGGACTGGCCAAAGAAGCTGCAGCCACCCCCGACTCTCTGTTAATATATGACAAATGCCCTATGTCATTTGTCAAAAAGGAACCAAAAACATATACTGTACAGAGAATAAATGGAATAATCTATGGATAACTAGTTCAAGAAGTCAGCATACAAGGAATTTGTTCTTTCCTAAGATTCAGGATAGACTGAAAAGTAAATTAACACATGACCATATTATTTTAACACAGTTTATGTCAGGACATGGAAAATTTGAATCAAATTTTGAGAGGTTTAGAATCATCATCATCATCCTTTCATGTATTAGTCCTATAGAAGAACTGTTACGGTCTATACAAAAGATTTGCATTTTCACACCATCTCTTCCCACCGGGGCATGAATATTTGAATAACTCTATATTTAAGCCATCTTTCCCAGGTGTTTTATTGCACTTTAGTGTTTTCAGGACTGCGACTAGTTCTGCCATTGTAATGCATTCGACGCGTGGATTGTCTGAGTGAAGTATATGAATAGGTGAGACATTCTGTGACCATAAATTTTGAAAGTGATGTGACCAAGTGTTGCAGGAGATTGTGTTGATTCTGAGTGTGTCTTTAGTTTCCCTATTTAAATGTTTCAAAATTTTGTAAGTCTATGGTTGAGGTCTGGTTATGTCATTTTCTAAATGGGATACAAATTCTTCCCAGTTCTTCCTATGGTATTTGCGCACTTCTTTCTTGGCAGTTGCTCGCTTTCTGTGGTATTCTATTTTATCCTCATATTTCTTAGTACATAAGTACTTCCTGTAGACTTTATGTTTGTCTTTGATAATTTCCTTGATGTTTTCATCCCATATTCTTAGTCCCCTGTTCCTCTGCCATTTTGTTTTGGTGCCAAGGCTTTTTTTGGCTGCTTGTTTTAAGGTGGTTGTTAGGTGTTTCCATTCCTCTTCAACATTTTCTACTGTTGAAGTTGATTGTGTTAATTCAGCTAGTCGTCGTTGGTAGAGTCATCTAATACTAGGATCATGAAGAAGTTGTACTTTGTAGAGAGAGGTTCTATTTGATTTTGTTGGTTTCTTCATCTTGCTGTGCCATCGAGGTTTTATTCTAATGGGGCAAATTAAAAGGTAGTGATCTGTTTCTAATTCTGGGCCTCGAAAAACTCTTGGATCTAAAACCATTTCTGCTAGTTTGAAATTGCAAACAGCATAATCTAGTATTGATTTTGTGCCTCTTGCCTCCCATGTGTAATTATGGCTGTCTCTATGATTGGAAAAACCATTCATTACCTTTAACTGATTGTAAGTGGAGAAGTCTATTAATCTAATTCCGTTGTTGTTAGACTTGTTCACCAAATGTGCCAGTTGACTGTCCAACTTTCGCATTACGTACTCTTACATTGAAGTCACCCATCAATAAGAGATAATCATAATTTTATTCAAAACCTGTTGCAATTTGTTGTAGAAATCTTCATTTTTGTCTTCTTTGCCTTCTACTGGGGCATATACTCCAATTACAGACAGGTATCCCCTAGATATTTTCAGACGTATCCTTACTATTCGTTCAGTCCAGAAGGTGTAATCTTTAATGGCAGATTTAAAACGTTTATGTATCATAATTATTATTCCTGCTTGTGCTCAATTTTCGGAAGTTACACCAGCGTAAAACTGTAGGTAATTTCGTGTCTGTTTTGTACCTTGTAATTTCTTTTTGGTCTCTGATATTACGGCAATTGAGATTTCATTTTTTGCCAAAATGTCATCTAGCTGTTCCTCTTTATGAGCTATACCTCTTACATTCCATGTGGCAAACTTCAGGATGATTTCTTTCTTCCATGCATTAGCCTTATTCATGCTGTAATTCTGTTCAATCTCCAATGTGGAAGGATTCCAAGGACGCTCTGACTCATCCTCATTGGAAATGTTGGGACTCCCCAGAACCCTAGGTCCCGATGCATTGCATAACGCAGTGGTGGATTTCTCTTCTGAGCTACCACCTGGGATAGTACTTTCTTTAAGCAGTTTTTCCATTCTGCAGTTGTATCTTTGATAGACTTGAAAGCAAGGAAATGTCCCCCCAGCTAGTTGCTGGCAAGAAGGAGGTAAGTTCAGTGGTGAGTCTGTCACCTTTCAGATTCTGAACCAGCTGCATGGTACTGCATTTCCTCTGTACTGAGATGGAATGGTTATACCGCCATGACTCGGTCCCCAGAGCCTCGTCTGTAAAAGGAAGTTATTACACCATGTACAGGTGAGGTTGAGATTTGGGTAGGAGATGTTATGGAATGCACATCACTATGCCTTACAGACCCAGAGGTTTAGAATCAATATCCAGAAGCCCTACACTTGTACCTGTGAAATGCCACAAACTGATTTTCATCTTTTATTTGACTGTCCCGGTTTTGAAAGAAGTAGATATGAATTAGTAATTCACTTAAATGTACATTGCCTGACTACATACAGTACGAAGCACCCGTGATGCCCCACAGACGCGTTAGACAGCCTGTCCGCCAATTGGCAGCATTTGACAGAGGCCGCAGTGTGGGACTGCATGAGGCTGGTTGGTCGTATCGTGCAAGTGCCAGGCATGTGGGCCATTCAGATGTCACAGTGGCCCCATGATGGACTCAATGGGTAAATGAGGGCACCCAATCACGTCATGCAGGTTTGGCTCGACCAAGAAACGTCACCCCGCTGGAGGATCGTAGTATGGTGCACCTAGCATTTTGGGGTCCCGTAACATCGGCACCCGCCATCTGCGAACATGTATTGGAAACTCTTCGACATGCTGTGCGTTACATGTCATAAACCTCATGTTTTATCGGTATTGAAAGTTGTTATAACTTAAAATCCAATGAAATTATTTATTAATGCACCTATTCAATACTTTTTGTCTACTTATATGTGGTTTAATTTTAATTTTGTGTGGCTATTTCCAGCCGAGTGCAGGCCTTCTAAGGCAGACCCTCCGATGAGGATGGGCGGCATCTGCCATGTGTAGGTAACTACGTGTTATTGTGGTGGAGGATAGTGTTAAGTGTGGTGTGTGAGTTGCAGGAATGTTGGGGACAGCACAAACACCCAGCCCCCGGGCCACTAGAATGAACCAATTAAGGTTAAAATCTCCGACCCGGCCGGGAATCGAACCCGGGACCCTCTGAACCAAAGGCCAGTACGCTGACCATTCAGCCAACGAGTCGGACTTATATGTGGTTACTAATACAGTCAATCATTTATCACTTTCGGGACATGTTTTGCCCCATTTAAGGGCATTTTCAGCCTTGAATACAATCTTAAAATATTACACTTAAATACTAAAAAAGAAGCTAGAAAATTAGCCTTGCAATATTATCTAAAATATTGGTACATATATTGTGAATTGGATTACATTTGATAAACTCATGATAAAATGTTAATGGACCACTATCTGTGGTCATTCTAAAATAATGTAGTCTGAGATTAAAACTAGATTTTCTTGGATAAAATTTAAAGTTCTAATAAAATGGTTCATTAAATTGTGTACTATATCTCCAAGGCAATAGTATGTATATGCATTATAAACAAGCGATGTCACAAACACAGAGAAATGTGTCTGTCAAAAGACGTGGTCAAGGTTGCAGCTTGCCATTAAATTAGAAGGTAGTTAAACACTCGAAGAGTAATTAGGCATAACGTGGAAACTAAAGCCTCGAAACATGATCGTGAGAAATATGAAACATCATGCAGGCATAATTTGTGTGGGGCACCCTGCCAAGAGCATTCTGTGGTCTACTGGACTAGCTGTTCTGTGTTTGTTCTAAACAGCTACAGTCGCTTAAGTGCGGCCAGTATCCAGTAATCGGGAGATAGTGGGTTCGAACCTCACTGTCGGCAGCCCTGAAGATGGTTTTCCATGGTTTTCCATTTTCACACAAGGCAAATGCTGGGGCTGTACCTTAATTAAGGCCATGGCCGCTTCCTTCCCATTCCTAGGCCTTTCCTATCCCATCGTTGCGATAAGGAAATGGGAATAGGAAAGTACCTGATATCGAGGTTCCTATTACCAGTGTTGTAAAGAAACGCAGACTTCAGTGGTATGGGCACTTAATGAGAATAAACAGAGAAAGACCTGCCAGAAAATATTTTGACCTTAATCTCATAGGAAGAAGACCACAGGGAAGACCAAGAAAATGCTGGATAGAGACTGTAAAATCAGATGTGGAGGGGAGAGGACACAAATGGGAGGATGTACTGGAATAAAAGATGTATGAAGACAGAAGGAGATGGCGAGCGCTTGTACACCACACCTGGGAAACTGGAGTTGGGAAAAGATGATGATGATGATGATGATGATGTTTAAAACCGTTGAGGTTAATTGATATCAGTGGGAAAGTGTCATGCACATACCAGGTGTGTTCATAAGTATTTGCCTTTTTAAAAAAAAAAAAAAAGAAAACACGTAATTTTCAAGCGAAATTATTTTTTTGTTTTTTTTCTTTCAAAATATTGGCCATTGGCTTCTACACACTTCGCCCGTCTTTCAGGTAAGTTATGAATACTGTATCATGCCAGAAAACTGCTTGTCATTTGCAGCAAACCATTTATCGAGCCATTTTCAACTTCCTCGAAATTGCTGAAGTGCTGCTCTGCGAGCGCGTGGCCCATTGTTGTGAAGAGGTAATAGTCACATGGTGCCACGTCGGGGTAGTATGGCGGGTGCGGAAGGATATCCATCCAAGCTATTTCAAGGTGTCTTTCATTGGTTTTGCTCTGTGAGACGGCGCATTGTCGTGTAACAAAGTTAGTTTGCCATGTCTTCTGTCCCATTCCGGTTGTCTTTCGATCAGTGGGTGATTTAAATTAATCATTTGTTGGCGATAGCTGAGTTTGAGTTGTGTCATCATCCAGTAACACCTGCAAATCACTACCTTTAAATTGTCGAAACCATGTCTCACATGTTCTAATCGATGGGGCATGTTCACCATATGTTTCTACCAGCAAACGATGGCTTTCCACAGCCTTTATCTTTTGACTGAATAAGAAAAGCAATGTGTGCCGCACATGTTCTTTTTCAGATACAAACGTCAACATGATCACTGAACGATCCAACTCAGCCGCTAGTGTTTGGCGGACTCGACTTGTGTGTGTTGGTAGGTTAATGTCAGACAAACAAACTGACGTATGTGTCAAATTCATACGCTGCATACTGTTCACTGGTGAAATCTCTTAGGGAAACTGGAAGAGACTTATGCATACACCTGGTATATTGCAGAGTGAATGTATTATATGAAGATAAGAGACACTGCGTCATTGCGAGCTGAACTCGTCATTTGATTCATGCATGACCACAGCTTGTCAATCAGTGTGAATAGGTTAACCAATAATATCAGTCTTCACTGGTACCTTTGTCCATGACAAGTTTCTAGAAACATTGCAATATGGTGTAGCTGGATGTAAGGTGTGTGAACATTTTCTTTCATGTGAGTTCCTTCCTTTCCTCCTGGCTTCCTGTCCATAATTGCATGTTACTGCTGTCATATCATCGGTCTGTAACCTGCATATGCCACTTTATAAGCTATAAATTTCATTTTTGTTCCGTATTGAAGTGCAGTTATAAGAAATACATCAAGTGATGTAAAATCATTTACTTGATACATTGTATTGAAATTTATTTCTTATCTTCCACTTTTACTATGCTTAGTGTAAACAAAAGATGTGGATATTAATGATTTGTTTGTTATATTACAGAAAGTCAATTTGTCTGTCCTGAAAAAAATTGAACCACCTGTTCTGAAAATAAGCAACACACCGTCAGCCAGAGGGCCTACAGTTGCTGAATGGGCTGAATTGATCGACATCTCACAGCCTGTTACAGACTTTGAAGAGAAGATTCCAAATCCAGCAATTACATATAGCTTTGAATTGGACAATTTCCAGAAACAGGTGAGATGGAAGTGTGAATGCATGAGTACTGTTTTCTCCCGGTCACAGATGTCTAGCAATTGGGGAGAGTATTAACTTATTGTAATCATTACTGTTCTGGTTGATACAGTTAATTATGGAACCATTTTAATAGGAAGAATTAACATAACAGGTATATTCCTTTTTATATGTGTTGTTTAATTTTCTGTGTTTTTGTTTTAATGTGATTTAAAAATGTTAACTTAAAAATTGCAGTTGGTTGAAATTATGGTCTTAAACTGAAAAGAAAAGATGGAAGATTATTTTTTTAATTACATATCTTAATACATTTCCATGTGTGCCCCACGGCAGACATAGAGTTGATACTCAGTTTCTTGCTTTGTATGCTGGAGCATATCTGCAGTGACAGTTATGATAGTAGCAGTGATTCTTTGTCTGAGATGTTATATATTCTCACCATAAACATTGATCTTAATGTATCCCCAGAAGAAGAAATCCATTAGAGTGAGATCAGGGCTTCTAGGCGGCCAGGGAGTAGGGCAACCTCGACCAGCCGTAACTTTCAGATACTAAGCATTCAGTGGATTGTGTACATTTGCTTTGATGCCCATCTTGTGTGAAAATAACACGGACATCAGTTTCTTGTGTAATTAGTTATATATGAGCTTTCTGCTGGGTGCTCCACATTGTACTGGCCTGGCTACACAGCACACGTGCAGATGCACTATACATAGACAGGGTTACATTGCCCAGTCAAGGTCAAGCAACTACTACTGGTAGTGGTTTTGAAAGAACTTCCTTCTTTCCTCTTCATTTCAAGGCCACAGTAGCCTCAGCATGTCCATCCAACTTGAAGCAGCAATTTTTTTAAACTGTGGGTTTTTTCAATGACCCTGTATTTCACAACACAATGAATCTTCATCTATCCATTCATTAATTAAAATTTAACTTTATAAGTTTAAATAATTCATTCAGTATTTTTTTTCTCTCAGGTGAAACGTTTTCATTATTTTATCCTGTCTCATCGTTTCTAAATTCAACTCGCCTGTTTTTACCGGGCAAGTTGGCCATGCGGTTAGGGGCACACAGCTGTGAGCTTGCATCCGGGAGATGGTGGGTTTGATCCCTACTGTCGGCAGCCTTGAGGATTGTTTTCGGTGGTTTCACATTTTCACACCAGGCGAATGCTGGGGCTGTGCCTTAATTAAGGCCACAGCTGCTTCCTTCCCACTCCTAGTCCTTTCCTATCCCACCATCGTTACCATGAGACCTATCTGTGTCAGTGCGACGTAAAGCGAATTGTTAAAAAAAAATGAAAAACCTCGCTTTTCATGATTTCACGTTATGTGACTTGTTCATGGAACCAATTAACTGCATAAAGCAAGGGACGACTGTATTCCTTAAAACAAAGTACATAATGTCATTTTGGTTACTGCAGATCAAAATAATTGTGTTTGTTCTATTTCAGATATAGTTGTTCATTTGCCAGCAATAATAATATGAATTTGTATTTGCTGTCTGCTGATACAATCCCACCCTTTAATTAGAAGAACTGGGATAAGGATAGTTACCAAATACATTATTTCCTGTGACTGCATCCTTTTCATTCCTTATACGAACTGTACAATAACTTTCATTCACTTGTGTGAATATTTTTCATGTTAGTAAATTGTTTGTGTTCGGAATGTTATTAATTCTATTTGGATCTTCCCCAGTTTATTCAGATGAGGTGTACAATTATTTCAGGCTGTGTTTTACAATGAATGTTGCTTAAGTTAAGCCAATTTCCTCTGTATGTTGTATTTCTTTGACTTGAGATAGTCTTCTTAACCGAAGGAAGTTGTTGCAGTTATTCGTTATACTTTCAGGCCATCTTGAAAGTGGAAGAGCACTCTAATGTTTTTGTGGCAGCTCACACTTCTGCGGGAAAGACAGTGGTTGCTGAGTATGCTATAGCTTTATCCTTGAAGCACATGACGAGGTAAGATTTACAGTTTATTGATTTCTTTTCAAGATTAGCAGTGTGCAGGTTAAAAAGAAGCCTCTTCTACTCCCACTTGATGCACCCAGGCAGCTAGTTCTGCAATCTTGAACAGCCAATCTTGGTGCAAGCGAGTCCTGCGTGGAACTTAGCTGGGGGATGTTTAGTCTTGCCAGCATAATGGACTACATTCAAATAAAATAGGAATAACCAGAGAGTGAAGAGTAGAAAATATTATGAATGTGGTCCAATAGGGATGTATGTGGTGAGGATGGAGCCTACAAGAACAGCCAGAAAGACAGGTGGAGGGGAAAAGACCTGTAGGAAGAGCTAAAACCTGATGGATGGACATGATCAAGGTTTATCTAGTTACCAGAGGATGGACAGGTGGATGATGTTCTAATATATAAGTAATAATAATAATAACGTAAATGTTTCCACCTTTTCAATACAATATATTCACAAAATTACAAAATTATACGGTACTAGTTTCGACCCATCTAGGGGTCATCATCAGCCGTATTGGAGCAAAGATCATTTGTCAATACGGCTGATGACGACCCCTAGATGGGTCGAAACTAGTACCGTATAATTTTGTAATTTTGTGAATATATTGTATTGAAAAGGTGGAAACATTTACGTTATTATTATTATTACTTATATATTATTCTCAGTTCAATACGGACCAAAAACATGAAATTCATAACCATCAAGGATGATGTTCTCCATGACAAGTTGTATATGGACAGGAAGAAGTAGAAGAGGCTCATTAACAGTACCCAGGAAACTGGAACTGTACAATGATGATGATGATGATGATGATGAGGGATGTATTTTAAGGTATTAACTATGTCATTTGAAAGCAACATTCATTTACCTCGGTGCAGTTGGCTTGCTAAGTCTAACACTGCAGATAATTTTCTGTCAGGGTAATCTCCCTAGTCTTTGGCAGTCCCCTGCCACATCTACAAGGCAGCAGCACTTCGACGAATTTATGCATCATTTTTTACACAAAGGCCTCATCAGGTCTCCTATCGAAGAGCTCCTCCGCCTTTAGCTGTTAGTTCTTCCTTAGTTTGTTAGGTCTGGTACTGGCCAGACAGTCGCAGGTAGTACCATCAGCTGTTATTATCCAAGGAAAGAGACCAAGGGGAGGGCCAAGGAAATGCTGGATAGACACAGTGAAATCAGATGTGGAGGAGAGAGGTCTCTGATGATGTCCTGGAACAGAAGATGTATGCAGACAGGAAGAAATGGTGGGCTCTTGTACACTGGAGTTGGATGATGATGATGAGCTATGTGATTTTTAAGTGTTTTTGACAGGAAACAATGGATATGGCAATATCTTATCAGGTCACATCTCAAATTTCAAAGTTAAAAAAAAAAATCATCAAAGTCATGCTTTAATGTAATCCAAGATTACCATGCAATAAGCTGGGTGACAAGACATACACTACAGGAAAAGCTGCAGATATTGTTTGATTCAGCTATTGATGGAACCTCATGTCACACACCTAGAAAATGGATAATTCCTTTCAAAGAGGCTTGTTAAAATATTCACAGTTTCTAATTGAGATGTTCCAAGTTAAGAACAAAACCAGAAAACCAATTCAGATATCAGAGGAGGAAAGGAGGAGGAGATCAGTTAGAATGAAGAACTATTGGGAGAAAAAAAGAGCACAAGCATCTAAGAAGTGATTGATCTGACGTACCCCAAAGATGGGTGATTCGAAATGAAGAAGAAGAAGTCAGTCAACTGCTTTAAAACTGCATGTGATTGCTTTGGTCTTGCCATTAATACGGCAACCTGCCCCAGGATTAATTCCTGAGTGCAGCATCTCCCTCTTACACACAACACTGCAACAGATTGATCACTTTTCATATCTTGGAAGCATCTTGTCTAAACGGTGTACCTGCGAACAAGACGTTGATAAAAAAATTGGGGCTGCTCATGGAGCATTTGGACGGTTATGCACAGAGTCTTCATGAACAAAGACTTAAAACTGCATACCAAACTCATGGTGTACAAAGCTGTTGTCATTTCCATGCTGCTGTATGGCTGTGAAACTTGGACACTCTATCGCCGTGATATAAAAAAACTTGACCGCTTCCACCAACAGAAAATGAGATACATCTTGAATATTAAGTGGGAGGACTATGTGACCAACATGGCAGCTCTCGACAAAGCGCAGCTAAATAGCATTGAGGCAACAATCATCACTCATCAACGGAGATGGTTGGGTCATGTTCACCGCATGGGTGATACCAGGCTTCCCCCCCTCCCCCAAATTCTTTATGGTGAACTTTGCTCCGGCAGTAGACCTCATGGAGCCCCTCTTAAGCATTTTAAGGACCAGCTGAAACACATCATGAAGACAACTGGTATAAATGTACAGACATGGGAAGAATGTTCTGTGGACTGTTGACTGTGGCGGAAAACTGCATCCACCGCTGTCAACTTGTTTGAAAGAGAACACCGCAAGACATCAAGAGGCCAAGTGACAAGCAAGAAAACTCCATCAATTACAACCCCGCCCTCCTGCACCCATTCAGTGTGATTTGTGTGGGCGTATGTTTTATGCCGGGATTGGTCTGTTTAGTCATCGCAAACACATCCATAAACTGAGTTGAACTGGTCACTGTATGCAGGAAGAAGTTATATATACTCGGATCAAGTTACAGCCGACGACGATGACTAAATATGAGAATGAAGCCAGTTTTCTTAATGAAGGGGATATTCCAATTCATGGATCACTGTATTCTTCTTCGTATATCTACCAGTCTGAGTGTATGCATGATGTCGGAATGTTTGAATGGTGCAGACGGCTTCAATAACCTGTATTACCACGACTTTGAAATGTAAATACAAACCAGTTCTTGAGATTTCAAGAAGAATGGCATTTTAATTATAGTGAATCTTATTTTAGTTATTAGTAATAAGACACTGTTTTACAATTAGAAGTAAGCATTAGTGTATTTCACAAGTGTTTGAATGATGCAAAGGGCTTTAACATACCCATTTTACTGTGACTTTGATTTGTAACAACAGACCAGTGTGTAAATTTTTAAAACGAGAAAGGTAATATTTAAATCATAGTGTATGCTTTTTTTAAAATTAGGATTGTGATATACTGGCTGAAGATGATCTGAGATCAAAAGTAGTCTTATAATTTTTACAAAAAAAAGTGTGAATATATATACTTACTAGGGCCCGGATTCATATGCACTAAAAACTCCAAAAATATGCATGCACATATGCACTAAAAATGTTGAAAATAAGCACAGAAATATGCACTAAAAATAAAACAAAATACACTTACCAAACGTATTATTTAATTTTAACTCATTGTTAAACTGACAAGCATGTTTCATTCCTTGCAAAATGATGCATGGCAGTAGGTTATCAAGAGTTTTTCAAACAGGGCGAGTTGGCCGTGCGGTTAGAGGCGCACGGCTGTGAGCTTGCATCCGGGAGATAGTGGGTTCGAATCCCACTGTCGACAGCCCTGAAGATGGTTTTCTGTGGTTTCCCATTTTCACACCAGGCAAATGCTGGGGCTGTACCTTAATTAAGGCCATGGCAGCTTCCTTCCCACTCCTAGGCCTTTCCTATCCCATTGTTGCCATAAGACCTATCTGTGTCAGTGCAATGTAAAGCTAATAGCATTATACCAGGCAAGGTGTTCACTGGAATTTTGGAAGGTAGGGTGAGATCATTGGTTGGGAGGAAGTTGGATGAAAACCAAAGTAACGCAGGATGGAAATAAAAAACTGTTAAACAGTATTGTTAAGAATAGAAGAACTCAAAATGAATCTATCCAATCTGTAGAACTTCCTAATGGTGAGGTGACTAGGGATAAGACCAAAATATTACAGGAGTTCCAAAGGCACTTTGAAACTTTGCTGAACTGTTATGAAAATGTCACTCCATTAGACGACGAACCTTATGATTTTGGCAGCACAAATACCACTAGTCTGACATGGTTGGAAGTAGAGACAGCAATATCTAAGCTGAAAAACAACACATCAACTGGATCAGATGAATTAAGTATTGAGATGATCAAAGCACTAGGAGAGGTTGGACAAAAGTGGATGTACAGGGTACTAAATGGAATCTGGAAAGAGAATGTAATACCCAGTGACTGGAAGCAAGGAGTCATCATCCCATTGTTGAAAAAAGGTGATAGAAGGAAATGTACCAACTACAGAGGTATAACTCTTGTTGTCACATGGCCTCAAAGTCTATGAGTCCATCCTTGAGAGCAGGATTAGAAAATATGTTGAACCTATACTTGAGGAGTAAGAACATAGATTTAGACCTCACAGATCACCTATAGACCTCATTTTTGCCACCAGAATGCTCTATGAGAAGTATTGGGAGAGAGGTAAAACACTTATAACTGTTATTCTGGACATCAAGAAAGCATATTACCATGTACCATGCAGGCATATATGGGAATGTCTGAGACATAAGAAAGTGCCCGATGACATCATAGCATGAGTACAATGATTATATGATGAAGCCAAGTGTTGTGTCCAGGTCCAGGATGGAAGGTCAGGTTGGTTCCAAACGAAAAGTGGAATCCAGCAAGGAAGTTGTCTTTCACCATTTCTCTTCATAACCATAATGGTTGAAGTTTCAAAAGCGGTTAAAAGAAAGGATGTAACAACTAATGCCCTGGTTTTTGCTGATGATCTAATGGTATGGGGTGAGACAGAAGCGGAACTACAAACTAGACTGGATCTCTGGCATGAAACTTTTACATACAACCTTAGGTCTCCAAATCAGCAAAATGAAGACAGTTGGCTTGGTGATGAGTAGAAACTCTCCAACTGTTCATCTAAGAATTGGAGATGAGGAGATGGATATTGTAGACAACTTGCAGTATTTAGGTAGTGTTCTGTCATCAGACAATACCATACATCAAGAGATTAGTAACAGAATACAGAAAGCTTCCAAATTGTATCACACTGTACGTCAAATACTTTGGGATGAAACATTTCTGTTAATTTCCAAGATCAGCTTGTACAAAATATATCTAGTACCTATATTGATGTATGGCCTAAGAGCAGCAACACTTACTGGATCAACAAAGAGTCATCTTCAGGCAACAGAAATGAAGTTCCTCCGTTCTTGTCTACAAAAAAAAACAAAAATGGATAAAATAAGGAATGTGGATATCCGGCAACAGCTTGGATTGGAAGGAAGCTTGCTGGAGACTCTAAAACTGAAGAGATTGCAATGGTACGGTCACATGAAAAGAATGGACCCTCACAGGACTCCTCGAACATACTCTGACCACAATGTTCCTGGGAAGAGACCAAGAGAAAGACCTTGTGATGTTTGGGAAAAACAGATATTGAAGGAGATCTGTCGCATATATGAGCAGCATCTGTGGATGGATAGGACAAACTGGAGGAGGCTCGCACACAGCCACACCCGGCTTGCTGGAGCAAAGAAATGATGATGAAGATGAAGATGATGATGATGATAGGGATTTCTTGTTGTATCAGGGATTTCTTATTGTATCTTTTGTTAGTTGGAAGGCTAGTTCAAGTTTATTTTTCCTGGATTCTATTATTTTGCATTCCAACTAATCCATTCTCCAAGAAATATTAATTATTTTACTATTTCAATCTTTTGTTCTTGGACTTTGAGGTGTTTGTTGTTTGTCATGATTTTGGTTTTTTCAAAGGGGATGTGAAGACCTATGTCAGCTGCTTGTTTCTCTAGTTCAAGGATTTGCTCCCTTGCTTCCTCCATCGTTTCAGCAAACAAGGCCATATCATCTGCAGAAGCAATACAGTTGATTTTTAAGGCTCTTCTTTTTGCAACCGATTCTAATTCCACTCTTTATATGTTTGTTCCATTCTCTAACTACTTTCTCAAGTGCACAGTTGAACAACGACAGTGGAAGCCCATTTACCTGCCATACTCCTGTTCTTATTTCGAAGGAATCTGATAGTTCACCCATGAATTGAACTCTCAAAATTGTATTTGTGATAGTTGATTTTATGATATTTATTTGTTTTCTTATCCAAACCCATTTGCTCCGGGACTGATAAAAGGGATCCTCTATCTATCTAATCGTATGCCTTTTTAAAATCAATGAAGGAAATTATGTACATATTTGTCCTTAATTTTGGTATGCCATAATGTTTTTGAGGTTTAGTATTTGTTCAGAGCATGACCTACCCTTTCTAAAGCCTCCCTGGTATTCACCAGTTTGTGGGTCCAATTGTGGCTCTGCCCTGTTTAAAAGTACTTGGATTGTATACATTTTTTTTAAAATCTGTTTTTTTTTTTTTACAGGACAGTTTACACGTCTCCTATAAAAGCTCTGTCGAACCAGAAGTTCCGAGATTTCAAGGAAAAGTTCCAAACTGTTGGTCTGATCACTGGAGATATGCAATTAAACCCAACTGCCAGCTGTCTAATTATGACAACCGAAATCTTACGTTCCATGCTCTACCAAGGAAGTGAAGTTGTTAGAGATCTTGAATATGTTATCTTTGATGAAGTCCATTATATCAATAACATTGAGGTTAGTTAAAAAATTAATTGTATTTTTTAATAGAATCCCTTTTTCTTATACCTAGTATGGCCATAAATACTGTTAAAAACTATTTGCCAAATTCCATCTTTTTCGCTGTTTGTTTTGTGACTGTGGGGTTCTTCAGTCAGTCGAAATTAATTCAATATAACATAAATTTAGCAAATACCTGTAAAAGAAAAAAAAAATTTATTAACCGATTATACCTGAAAAATTACCATTAATTAAAAACAGAACACCGAGCTCAATAGCTTAAGTGCGCCCAGTATCCAGTAATCGGGAGATAGTGGGTTCGATCCCCACTGTCGGCAGCCCTGAAGATTGTTTTCCGTGGTTTTCCATTTTCACACCAGGCAAATGCCGGGGCTGTACTTTAATTAAGGCCACGGCCGCTTCCTTCCACTTCCTAGGCATTTCCTATCCCATCGTCGCCATAAGACACATCTGTGTTGTCGGTGCGACGTAAAGCAAATAGCAAAAAAAAAAACAGAACGACATGTTTCGTTCTTGATAGAACATTATCTTATACAGCTGAAACCGATTATAACGACTCTGAAGGGACTGCCTGTTAATGGTCGTTACAGGCGATAGTTGCTCAAACTGGTTTTTTTGTGTTGCTAAAAAAGTCTTGCCTGTAAGTTTTAGGCTGCGCACTTACATGTTTGCGCCCTCAAACGGAAACGTTTTGGTCACACCTTATACATAAGAATCCGGACTCTAGTCACCAGTTGTGACAAACCATTGACAGAGAGAGGCATTCCTCCTTGCATGTCTCAGGATCTCAGGGGTCAATAAAAATGTTATCTTTGCACATGCTAAGTGATAGTCCATTCAGAGAGAGAGAGAGAGAGAGAGAGAGAGTGTCACTACACTAGCTCCATTTTGCTTTGTTTTTCAGAGAGGTCATGTTTGGGAGGAAGCCCTCATCCTTCTTCCGGAAAGTGTATGCATTATCATGCTGAGTGCAACAGTGCCCAACACACTCGAGTTTGCCAACTGGGTGGGCCGTACTAAGGGTAGGAAGATGTACGTCATAAGCACTCTACGCAGACCTGTCCCGCTGAAACACTACTTGTACACTGGTAGTACAGGCAAGCCAGACAACCAACTCCACCTTATCCTCGATGAAAACGAATCATTTGTACTACAAGGGTAAGTAATTTTTTTTCTTCCTCATATTTCAGTGAAAATTTGTGGTAGTCGACGAGGAGAAGTTAAAAAGTACTGTGAAAACATTGCCCGAAAACTGGAGGAAGACAGCAGAGACAATATGAAACTATTGTTTAGCCTTTAGCAGTCTTATTTAAATAGAGAATGTGTGTTCAGCAGGTTGTATTTGAAAGGGAAAAGTTTTACAAGTTTCAGACAAATGCTCTAATTTAACTAAACTATAATACAGGTCATGCCTGTACTTTCTGGGCTTTTAGGCCGTGCTGTAGCAGCACGTGATGGTCCCAACTGTTACAGGTGAACTATGTAATGTGAGTGGAATGTATTTTTTTGAAGACCTTGTTTGAAAAATACGATATGATGTTTTATTTTTATTGACCTAACCTGTACTGTATAATGTTGTAACATAGGCATTTGTAAATAGTAGAATTCTGTCTATAGTTCCTGGAAAGATCCAGAAAGTTACATAACCTTTGTACAGGGTGTGTTACTTTGTTGGTATGTGTTCTAGAAAGTGTGTTCTGTCTATTCTGGAAAAATACGACTTTCGCGATCATGCGTATTCTAGAATGTTACCCAAAGTTCTCGATCGAAGTGGAGATGTTCCAGGTGTGTTCTAAGGAGAAGACAAAAACGAGGGCTTCCAGCTCATAAACGGAATAATTGCGCTCAGCAGGATTCAGGGCACGGGAAGCATAAGAAATAGGACGACGCCCTTCTTGAAATTCCTGTAGAAGAACTCCGGATATGCCTGAGGAAGAGGCGTCAGTCTGAAGAATGAAGCGTTTAGAAAAGTCTGGCATAGCCAGTACAGGGCCGTTACATAAGGCAGATTTCAAGTCCATGAAGGCTTTTGCGCGCAAATTCATTCCTAATTTTGCTGAACGTGCAGCTCCATTGAACGATTTGAGAAGAAAGGATGCCAAATTTGTGTGGGGTGATGCCCAACGTGAAGCCTTCATGGACTTGAAATCTGCCTTATGTAACGCCCCTGTATTGGCTATGCCAGACTTTTCTAAACGCTTCATTCTTCAGACTGACGCCTCTTCCTCAGGCATATCCGGAGTTCTTCTACAGGAATTTCAAGAAGGGCGTCGTCCTATTTCTTATGCTTCCCGTGCTCTGAATCCTGCTGAGCGCAATTATTCCATTTATGAGCTGGAAGCCCTCGCTGTTGTCTTCTCCTTAGAACGCTTCAGAATGTACCTGGAACATCTCCCTTTCGATCGAGAACTTTGACTAACATTCTAGAATACGCATGATCGCGAAAGTCGTATTTTTCCAGAATAGACAGAACACACTTTCTAGAACACATACCAACAAAGTAACACACCCTGTAGAAAAGTTATGTAACTTTCTGGATCTCTCCAGGAACTATAGACAGAATTCTACTATTTACAAATGCCTATGTTACAACATTATACAGTACAGGTTAGGTCAATAAAAATAAAACATCATATCGTATTTTTCAAACAAGGTCTTCAAAAAAATACATTCCACTCACATTACATAGTTCACCTGTAACACCAACATTTCACCGAAGACTGCGTACAGTGAGCTTCGCAGCCATCAAAGTCAGTCGGAACCCTTGATAATTGCAGGTTATAAATTTCATTTTCTTTGTCCGTATTGAAGATCTACTTGTGATAGAAATTCTTATAATTTTGTTAATTACCACCTATTCAGTACAATAACAACGTAGTACAAACTTATATATTTATTAAGATGTTTATATGGTACATGTTTCGCTCCTTTTTCGTGAGCATCATCAGCCAATTATTATTTACTTAAGGTTATATAAGATCATGAAACAATTCTTTTGGATTAAGATTATGCCTATAAAACTAATTGACAAATCTTATAATATTTTACAAGTCATATAACAATAAAATTATGTCTTTAAGTTAAAACATATTTGTCTAAAATCTATCATAGTCTAACATTTTATTGACGAAACTCATCTGGTGAACATCCTTTAAAATTTAACTTTTTTAACTTAAAGACATAATTTTATTGTTATATGACTTGTAAAATATTATAAGATTTGTCAATTAGTTTTATAGGCATAATCTTAATCCAAAAGAATTGTTTCATGATCTTATATAACCTTAAGTAAATAATAATTGGCTGATGATGCTCACGAAAAAGGAGCGAAACATGTACCATATAAACATCTTGATAAATATGTAAGTTTGTACTACGTTTTTATTGTATTGAATAGGTGGTAATTAACAAAATTATAAGAATTTGTATCACTCTATATAATCCCAAGCGCAGTCTTCAGTGAAATGTTGGGACCATCACGTGCTCCTACAAGCCCGGAAAGTACAGATGTGATTTGTAACGCTGGCCGGGAAAGCCTCAACTGTTATTTAAATACAGGGTCGAATCTTTACATACAGGGATGATTTTGCTACTGATTCTGCATTTCTCATTTGTTTCATACCAATGCCTTTAGTCCTTAGACCGGGCGAGTTGGCCGTGCGCGTAGAGGCGCGCGGCTGTGAGCTTGCATCCGGGAGATAGTAGGTTCGAATCCCACTATCGGCAGCCCTGAAGATGGTTTTCCGTGGTTTCCCATTTTCACACCAGGCAAATGCTGGGGCTGTACCTTAATTAAGGCCACGGCCACTTCCTTCCAACTCCTAGGCCTTTCCTATCCTATCATCGCCATAAGACCTATCTGTGTCGGTGCGACGTAAAGCCCCTAGCAAAAAAAGAAAATTTAGTCCTTAGTCCTATAATCGACTCTCATGTGGTACAGTACGAAACAAATCCCTGGATGCAGACCAGGATTCTTTTCACAAGTTGCACAAAAGTACACAGTTTCCCCATCAACCACCCTTGATTTTCCTATTTGAACACACTGCATAGTCCTCAGTGTTGCTTTTCATATTGGAATAAACAAAATGTGGTTTCCCGTTTAGCCTTTCACACTTGCCATGTGCTGAGTGACTACCTCGCTTCGCTGATCCTCGCACAGACTTTCTCTCGGCCAGTAGTTCTTCCACCAGTTTTCTCTTAACTTCTTCAGAAATGTCCAAGGAAAATTTTAATATCACTGTCAGAATTCTCAACTGCATCCATAATGTCTGAATCGCTCAAAAAGTTACATTTACATATCTGTCTATATTACTGATAGATGCCATGATACTCATTGAGAATGCAGAACATAAACAGAAAGACTTGGTTGTTTCCTGCTGGAATTCGATAGTAGTGTTTCGATATATATATAGATATTTCTTTAACCCCTTCAAGAAGTTAACACAACCACTGATATTGTGCAGTGAAGCATATAATTGCCGTAAGATGTTCGTAAATCACGTTGGGTTCTGCCCGACATTCGACCTCCTTGAGAAAAACATGTCAGCGCCAGCCCACCAGTCGACCAGTGAAGGTTAGAGTGATCAAAAACAAAAGGAATGGAATTTAAAACATCAAGGCAATTGAGGATCCCAATAGAAATCTGGGTAGGAAAGAAGTGGATATCAGAGGGGTTCTGAGGATTCAGTTTGATTACCTATTGAACAGGTCAGGAGCAGATCAGAAAACAAACGAACCAGCTGTTGAAACTTGTTCACAGAGAAATCTTCCGTTACATAAGCAGAAATAGAATTAGCCTTTAAGAAGTTGTCACAAGAGAACTCCTCAGGAGTTGATGAAGTCAGCACGGGCATGATTATAGCAGCAGGAGACCAGGGTTTACAGTGGCTACACAGGGTGCTCAATGCAGTTTGGAAGGATGAAAAGATATGTACTGATTGGAGCAAGGGTGTCACTGTCAACCTGTTTAAGAAAGAAAATTGTCAAAAATGCTCCAAATACTAGGGAATAACGCTTCTTTTTCATTGGCTTGAAATTCTCGAGAAGAAATTGGAGAGTAGATTGTAAATCATCTTAGAGCCTCAGAAGAGGAACAGTGTGTCTTGAGGCGTAGTAGGACCACGACAGATCTGTTCTTTTGTATGTTAATGGAGAAGCATTGGAAGAAAGGCAAATATCTTGTCATGGTTTTCCTGGATATTCATAAGGCATATGACAGCATTGCAAGAGAGAAGAAAGAGGAATATTTCAGGGGAACTGGTGAGGAAAGTTCAAATGCTGTGTGAACACTGTACCAGCCATGTGCAAATTGGGGACAGATATTCATCCTGGTTCCAAACCAGAAGTGGAGTCCACCAAGGCACTTTCTTCATTACTTTTTATCATCGTCATGGATGGCATAGTGAAAAGCATCAAGAAAACCTTTTGCTGGTGTCGTCATCGTCGATTGTAACTTGATCCGAGTATATATAACTTCTTCCTGCATACATTGTCCAGTCATAAGCTGGAGAGAAACTGAGGAACAGGTACAGTTGAGACTCAGTGAATGGAAGGTTAAGTTCCAGAAATTCAATCTCAGGATAAGTAAAGCCAAAACATTAGCGATGACAGATGGAGAGGGACGACCAGCAAACATCATGCTAGGGAATCATCAGCTGAAAAGTGTGGAAAACTTTGCATACTTCAGCACTGTAATTTCTTGGGACATCCCAGCCACAAAGGAGATGGCAAAAGAGAGTGCAGAAGAGCTCTCACTTTTACCAGCAAATACGAACATTCCTCTGGGGTCCCTACGTACCAAGAAAAGCAAAGTTGGTGATGTTCAATCAATACTTCATAACGATTTTAACATTTGGTATTGAAACATGAATGCTCACTAAGAAGGACTCATCAAGGTTACAAGCATCTGTGATGAAGTTCCTGAGGTCCACAACCTCAAAAAACTAAACTGGACAAGTTAAGAAATAACATGGTGAGAAAGGAAGCCAGGATTGAGACGACATTATTAGATCGGGTCAGCATGTCCAGATTGAGGTGGTTCGAGCATGTAATGAGGATGGAGCCGACAAGGACAGCTTATGTTAACTTTGAAAGGCATGCGACTGGAAAACAGATTAAATTAAAAATTAAGAGTAAAATATTTCCACCTTTTCAGTACAAAATAAAATAATGTGGGTTACATTACGGAAGAAACATTTATTGGAACTGGTTTCGACCTATTTCTTAAGACAAATTGTGAGTTGTACAATATATCTGATAGTTCATAGAAACTGTATAAAAGTTGTGAAAAACTCAGTGGTTTGACGCTATAAATGTGAACAAGTCAAAATGTTGTAAAAATTTTGGATAATGCATAAAAATGCATAAAGTGATGCACTTAGCTGTTGAAGGAAGAATTCAAGAAGAACAATTTGGGCGTTGAAGATTCTTGAGGTTTGTATATATCACTCCTTATGAAGTTCTGATAGTTGAGCTGCGATGTGTTGGATGTATTGCATTGGTGATCAAAGTTTCGGATTATGTTTAAAAATGCATACATCACTGCATATAATTGTCATTGAAGGATAACGAAGATTCTTGAGAATTATGTATCACACGATACGGAGTTCTAAATGCTGCAAATCATCAAGGGTAGAAGTAGTACTGAGAAAACAATCCATGCACACGCAGTGAACAATGTAAAAAGATGGTAAATATAAGTCATTCAAAGAGATTCAAGTCCTTAAAAAACTGAAAGTGAAAGTAGCGCTTGAAAGTTAAATAAGTTTAAAGATTTAAAATGGTGGACAAGATGTGCAGTTCAGTGCGGAAATAAATGAAATGAATAAAGTTGTAAATAGTAATAAAAGCCAAATTAGTGAAATATAATGGAAGAAAAAGGAAAATGGAAAAAAAAATTGTAAAGAAAATATGTAATATGTGACTCACCTTGCGTTGCTGAGTGTTGGATGTATTGGATACCTTATGTGACGGGAGCAAGATAAAGGAAGAAAAAGAAAGGGAAGGGAAATTTCGAAGAGAAATGGGGAATGGAGGGGAAAAAAGATGGGAGGTTAATTTAAAGGGAATGGAAATGGAGGAAGAAAATGAATAGAAGAGGTAATAAAATATATAATATGTGAATCAATTTGCGGAGTGAAGTGTTGGACGTATTGTGTAATTTATGAGAAAGGAAGCAAGAGCAGGAAGGTAAGGGAAGAGAAAATAGGGAGGATAGTTCGGAGATAATTGGGGAAGGAAGGTGGAAAAGGTGGAAATATTTTACTCTTAATTTTTAATTTCATTGTAATCACAGTTCAGTACGGACCATTCAAAATGAAATTATTTTCTCTTAATGGAAATCAGGTGGCAAGAAGACTAAGAACTGACTGGATGGACATTGAAGGATGGGCCTTATAGATTGGGAAAGGACTCGAGAGAATGCCATTAACAGCAGAATGTACTGTATCTCAATAAGGCAGAGTGGAAGTGCTTTTTTTTAAGTACTGTTACCATATAGTTTCTTCTTCAGGTAGTTCATATGCCATGTTAAGAAAACAAGGTGAAACTCTTTTCGTTTCACAGAGAACTTTGTTCCACATCTTCAGACGAAAATCTCGACTGTTCAAGAGGGAGACTTCTACAATAATGAGGGTCTGAATTTAAGAATGTCAACGGTTTATGCTCATTCATCACCAGATGGCTCGCTGATTCTGGCATTCCAAGTGGGAGCTGACGACACCTTTCAGCTCTAGTCAAAGTGTTCCATCACACCGTGTGTGCCTGAGAAGTAACAGATAGGTCAACAGACTATCAGTTGTCAGTATGGACCATAGTGAAATTCATAACTTACAACTATGGTGGCCTAGGTTGTATTTGTTCTGTTGGAAAGGATCTAACCTACAGGTCTGACACTAATGCCATCACACTGGTGTCCGGTTGGCCTTTTTTTTTTTCCTGTGCTTAACATCTGTTCAACACATACTATACGTACATAACACAACCTAATAGTAAGGAAGTCTATTTCAATTACAGTGCGGTTGTGAAAATTCAATATTCATACATTGAAAAATCTCTAAAATGAGCTTCACATTAAAATTGTTTTCCATAATATTGAAATGCCCGAGGCCGAAATTATGGCTGAAACATGTACGACAACTTCTGGCGACTGCATGGTTTCAGTGTTTCCAGATGTTTCTGTTTTTCCAGTGACATTCATTGTATCTGTGATAAACTCTATCCACCTCACTGCCAGTTGCCCTCGTCTCCAAGTTCCTTCCACTTTTCCAAGCATAATAGTTTTATCCAAGGAATCAGACCACCTCAGAGTGTGCCCAAAATATGACAGCTGTGATCTTAATAAATGCCTCAAGAAACATGTCTGGATTGATCTTCTGAATTACCTTTGTTTGTCTTCTTGGTCATCCAAGGTCTGCGTAAAATTCTTTGCCAACACAATAGCTCAAATGCTTCAATGTGTTTTCTATCTCACTGTTTTTTATGGTCCGAATTTCATAGCCACATGTAGCTGTGGGAAAGACGAATGTCGTAACCTTTCTGACCATGGTGTGCTTAGGCACATCCAAGTATTTATTGATCTTATCTAGGCCATTAACACTTTCAGCACTACCATATTTTAACATGAACCCTGGCAATGAACTGGGCCTTTTTACTGAATTTTAATACATTATTACACAACAGCAAAACATGGTACATACCTGATTTTTGTATCATATGAAGGTGTCGGCCATCCAGAAGGAAGATGTTTATCAGGAAGTACATATCTAAATTAATTTAATTATACTAGACTTACAAAAAACATTTTAAAATGTACGGGGAAATCTTTTACATTCAACTTTTATCAATAAGCCTGCTCAAACAATAAAAACGAATCACCAATAAGTAAATTTTGTATTTCAAATGCAACTGGTTTATTTGCGGCTTAAACAAAAAAATAAACCCAAATTTCTGAAGAGATGAAATATTTCTATCATTTGTATTCAGAGTAAAATATTGCAGCTAATAAGAATTTGTACTCAAACGTGATGTAACAAATAAAAATCTTGCCCGAACTATCACTTGGTATGTTATCTGGTTCGTAAGTGGAGTATTCATCATTGTCATCTATTTCTGAACCCACTTCTCCAGATAAAATATCCATGAAATCACTGTCATTGAGTCGGAGTGAGGACATTTTTGTACAGTAACACAGCTGTGACAGCGTGTCAGATTTGGCGCGCTCAGCACCCGGCGCATCGAGTGCTTCGGTAGAGTTCACGGCAAGGAGAAACTACCCCTTTTACCGATCTCGATAGCTGCAGTCACTTAAGTGCGGCCAGTATCCAGTATTCGGGAGATAGTAGGTGCGAACCCCACTGTCGGCAGCCCTGAAGATGGTTTTCCGTGGTTTCCCATTTTCACACCAGGCAAATGCTGGGTCTGTACCTTAATTAAGGCCACGGCCGCTTCCTTCCCACTCCTAGCCCTTTCCTGTCCCATTGTCGCAGTAAAACCTATCTGTGTCAGTGCGACGTAAAGCAACTAGCAAAAAAAAAAAAAAAAAACCTTTTATCGTTTCAGTTTTAATTTCCCAATAACTCCTGCATTCTAGTGGACACTAGATAAACTACTACCTCCAAGCAAGGGACAGGAACTGTATGGGATACGTGCAGCTGCCTATAAACATGAGCAAAATTCACACCCATATGGTATACGGGCGTCATATTTCTTTTTGAAAATTATTATTATTAACAAATACATCGTAAGTGGGAAATATCCCAGTGGCAATGGTCACTTACAGTGGTGTGATGATAAAGTGAAGTTAAAACATAATTACACAACAACAAAACTACAACAACCAGTTCAATGGAAAGAAAATATTACAAGAAATACTACTAGTTTAACATTCTAAAGCCAGCATCATCATATACAAACTCACACTCAACTTAAGTATATTCAGTGCTTAACACTATGGCTTATTATTTAATGTCAAAAACTTCATTTTGGACCTATTGGATCCAGATTTACATTAAGGAGTGAGGGTATTGTTTCCACCTATTCAATACTACAACAGTGTGAAGTCATTAATACATCACATATTTATTAGATTTCAACATAGGGGCCAGTTTCAGCAACTGTATTTGCCATCATCAGCCAAAGGAAATATTGTTACAAGGCATTATACAAATCTGTATTAACATAATTTTAAAATATATGTATATACAAATTGAACCTTACTCTTTAACTATTTTGTGTATTAGGTGTACACCATAAAACTTTTTTATTGAAATTACTAGCATATTTCTTCTGTGATATATTATAATTTGTTAATTCTGTACAATCTTTCGGATATAAATAGTTAAAACGTTGTCAATTCCTTGTAGTTGTTGCAAAATGCTGATTAAGCGTCTAGTTTAGTTAAAATCAATCTCTTAAAAAAAAATTTACAGCTGCTTACAGTTTTTCTTGGCCAATTATACATTTTATTTACTAACATACATTAAAATAAATTTTGACTGATTTAATTTTGAAACATTAACTTCTAGCTGATGATGACGCCACTAAGTGTCGAAACCGGTACTAGGTAACAATAAATAACATGTTGTAAACATCTTATACAACATACTTAGTATTGAATAGGTTGTACCTTTCCTCAATTCTAATTGTGCCTTTTTCAAGTCAATAAATGCAACCACTGTTTGTCTGGGTTTGTTTTAAGGTTGAAAATTTGCTCTACACACCATCTTCCTTTTCAAAATCCTGCCTGATATTCACCAATTAAGTGTTCAGTTCATTCTTCCAACCTATTAAGCAGGGCTTTGGGGAGGATTTTATAGATGATCAACAGTAAAAAAGAAAATTCCTCTGTAGTTGTCCATAACTGATTTGTCCCCTTTCTTATGAAGTGGGTGAACTAATGCATACCTCCATTCTTTAGGGATTTTCTCAGTATGCCACATGTCCCGTAATATTTCATGGAGGATCAGGGCCAGTTTTTTGCCACCTAATTTCAACATTACTGCATTTATTCTATCTTTGCCTGGTGCTTTGTTGTCTTTTAATTTCCGAATTATTACTTTAACCTCTTCCATTGTGGGGGGTGCTGAGTCAGAATTTGGTGCGAGTTTCTCAAAAGCAAGTTGGTCATTGGGACTTTCACAGTGCAGCAAATTCTGAAAGTAGTTTGTGAAGAGTTTGCAGTTTTCCTTGTTATTTGTTTCTACTGTTCGATCTGGACATTTTAAGCATAAGCTGGGGGCACTATAATTGTGAAGTTATTCTTTAAATTTCTGATAGTAGTTTCTGGTATTAATTTTGTTAGTCTTTATCAGTTTCTACCAGTCTGGCAAGCTCGTATTTACGCTTTCCTCTTCTAATGATTTTGGACATTTGTTTTTGAATTTTAAGGAATTCCTGCCAATTGATTTCTGATTTGTAAGAGTTCCATCGTTGCCATGTCTTGAGTCTTTGGTCAGTTGCTTTGACACAGGTGTCATTCCACCATCTATGTTTACTTCTTCTTGGTGGCGTGCCATTCTTTTGGGATGCCTGGTGTATTGAATTTTTTAAGTCATTCCAATTATCTGGTATATGTGAGGGTAAATATCCAAGAAAGCTACCTGAATTTAGTTTAAGGATTTCTGGATCAATTCTTGGTTTTCTAAAAGTTCTCATTTTGGTTGTATTTGGTTGAAACTGTATTTTTACTAGTGGCAAGTGATGGTCTGAATCTATAATTCCTTTTTTGACTTAAACATTCATTATTTCTCTCTGATTCTGCCTGGTGACTGCTACATGATCAATTTAAAATTAGCCTTACTGGTGATTGGGGGATATCCAAGTTTTCTTCTTGCTGGGTAGTGCCAGAAAGAGTTTTGACATTATTTTTTAAATCAAATGTTTGGCGAACTTTTACTTTGAATGAAATATATTATTTTGTTTCAAAGGCAATGCTTTATTCAATTTTAATTCATTTTAATTAACTTTAAAAATCAAGTTATAAGGAAACAAGGCATTGCAAATTACATCCACTGATTACCTGTATTTTAAATTCATAATAATTTTCATCATCAACTTTTAAAATCTAGTCGGTGGGTAAATTTCAATATTTATTATATTTTGTTTCATTTCGTACCAATAGGGGCCAGTGCCCTAGGTGTTGGGCCACTTTAAACAACAAGCATCATCATCTCCGTCTCTCTCTTCTCCAGTGCACATCACTAATGTTGTCTCTGGTTCCTCTACCCCCTTCTGAAACCAACTTGGGTGTTGGACATCTCACGCTCCTGGCATGCATAATTTAATACAGAGTATCTTCTCATTTCAGTTACCAGGATGCCTGCGAAGCCATGGATACACGGAAGAACAAGGCAAAGAAACAATTTGGTCCCAGACAAGGTTATATACCATTGACTGAGAAACAGGAGGCAAGCATGTGGCAAGCTCTCATCAATAGTTTGGATAAGAATGATAAACTGCCTATCGTAGCCTTTACTCTGTCTCGCAATCGATGTGATACCAATGCTAAGAACCTCATGAGCGTGGATAAAACAACTGCTAGAGAGAAGCATTTTATACATAATTTCTTCCAGACTTGTCTACGGAGACTGAAGGAGCCAGATAGAGAATTGCCACAGGTAAGTTCGTGACTCTTGTGGCAGTAAAGGTGGACACACTAAAATGGGGTGGTCATCCGACCTAACCGGAGGATCAATCAATCACTACTGATCTGCATTTAGGACAGTCGCCCAGGTGGCAGATTCCCTATCTGTTGTTTTCCTAGCCTTTTCTTAAATGATTGCAAAGAAATTGGAAACTTATTAAACATATCCCTTGTTAAGTTATTCCAATCCCTAACTCCTCTTCCTATAAACAAATATTTGCCCCAATCTGTCCTCTTGAATTCCAGCTTTATCTTCATATTGTGATCCTTCCTACTTTTAAAGACACCACTCAAACTTATTCTTCTACTGATGTCATTCCATGACATCTCTCCACTGACAGCTCGGAGCATACCACTTACAATACCAATATAGTTGTCCACTATTGGACATTACAAATTTTCCAGCCAACTCATTCCTGGTTGCCAGCGGTTTGCCCATGTGTGCTAAGTTGGGCTCATCAGTTGGTAAAAAGGACCTAGGGAAGGGGCGGGACACCTAGAAGGTAACGCCTTCTCTCTGGCCAGGAGATTTGGCGGGGTTTGGAGGTTTGTTGGAGTTGGGAGATGGGTAAAGGAGGAGATTTGTTAGGGTGATGTGGACATGTGGCCTCTTGGCTAAGGGGTGTAGGTCTGCTCTTGTGCTATTTATTTGGCTTTCATTACAGACATGGTTACAATTTTCAAGTATATGTATACAGACATGGTTACATATTTCAAGTATATAAGTACAATTAGTTGGAGTTGGTGTAGATTATTTCAATTCTGGTGCTTATATTAAATTTGGGTGCTGGGGAGAAGGAGGTGTAGCATTTGCTGGTAGAAGGAAGATATGTTTACCAGGGAAGTGAGTAATAGGAATGATTATGTAGGTTAGGTTGGTGGTGCTGGGGAGAGAGCCGGGGGCGATTGCGAGATGTGGTAGGGCAGGTGGAAGGTTGTGGGGGAGAGTATGATGGTTCTACTCGATGATGTTGTCCAAAGAGCTGTATCCCTTGGTGAATGAGGCGCTGAACATCATCGGGTGGTTGGAGTTGGAGTCCCACCATGTAGGTGGGCCCAGCTTCGTTGTGGATTCGGGATGCTCTCTTCGGGTGTGGTCCTGTTTGCCGCAGCTCGTGGGTGATGATTTCCGTGGGTATCCAAGTATTCAGGCCACGTATGACTCAGCTAGGATTGTTATTGGACTCTGGGCGCTGGTGGTGGCGGAGTTGTCCTGATGGACTCGGGCGGTAGTGTTGGCGGCGTTGGTTTTACTGTCTCTATATCCATGTTGGTAGCTTCCGCCTCGGCTGGTGACTGAAGTGTTGCATTTTGTGAACTGGGGGGAGTGGGGGTAAGGGGAGGCGACATGATAGGGGAGGGATGGAACGTGACTGTTGTGGTTATGGGAGTGTGGGCGGGAGTGGTGGTAATAGTGGTACTAGGGGTGGTGTGTACATGGGATGGAGGCTGTGGTGAAGTGTATGGAGGTGGCTTGGTTCCGGGTTTCGGGGACTGTGGAGGTGGGGTGTATGGAGGTGGCTTGGTTACCGGGTTCAGTGAGCAATCTGCTTCCGTTTGCCGAGGACACGGTTCTGCATAGTGTGGCAATCCATTGAAGTATATTCCCCAGTTCATGGCATTCTGGATGGCTTCTTCTGTTGTTAGTTGGATCAGGACCCTGTCTGTTGGTATTAGATTTTCTAATATCCTGGACACGTTTAGGACTGGCACGCCTCTATCCTTGAGGTAGCGAAGGAGCACACCATCTGTGAAGGCAAGATCTACGCTGTGGATAATACAGGTGGGCATGGTGGGGGAGGCCGACTTCCAGTTTGGTATAATTCTCATGTTAGGTCCGTATTGAAATGTACGTAAATACAAAGTATGTTACAAGTGTTTATTTATATATCCACCTATTCAATACAAAGAGATCTTTTTAGAAATTAAATATTATTATAAAATGTTAAGGGACATGTTTCGCCCATATTAAGGGCATCATCAGCCTCAAATTCCGAATGTGTTATGATAACAGTCTTCCTTACGTAATTGTGGGAGCAAGGAAAAAGCATTCGGTTGTCTATAGATGTATTTATCTTATTTGAAGGACGAAAGTCGAAGGTTTATCAACGTTGATAGAGCTCTTTGGTGTGAAGTCTGTAACAAGAGGAGAGTGAATGCTTAGGAAGGTATTTTTGAAGAGAATGTGGGTTTAAAGAAAGGTAAAACATGGAAAATTTATAAAACACTTACCCTTTCGTCTGTGAAGATGTAAATCGGTTATGGAAAGGTTAGTTGAAGAAAAATAACGTTATGTGTAGGTTCATTTATTTCTTTGACAACCGAATGCTTTTTCCTTGCTCCCACAATTACGTAAGGAAGACTGTTATCTTATCATAACACATTCGGAATTTGAGGCTGATGATGCCCTTAATATGGGCGAAACATGTCCCTTAACATTTTAGAATAATACTTAATTTCTAAAAAGATCTCTTTGTATTGAATAGGTGGATATATAAATAAACACTTGTAACATACTTTGTATTTATTCCAGTTTGGTGTCGGCCTATTATGCTTTTTGGCACGGCGAGGTCCGGGAATAAAGTTGAGGCGTTCCCCAGCTGTAATAAAAGAGACGTAGATGTGGTAAATAGCACACCCACCAAGACGCATGGCTAGTGCACACTGTGGAGGCCACTGCGTATTTTACTTGGAGCCACCGGCAGTGCCAATGCACTATGAGAGACTTTGTCTAATTTCCAAAAATCGACGCCCTCCTGGCCATCAGATGATATAGATGTTGATTCCCATAGGGAAGCTGAAATATTTGTCCCGAATGAGCAAATTTACAATACCAATGCAGTTGGTCCGCTATTGGACATTACAAATTTTCCAGCTAACTGATTCCTAGTTGCCAGCGTTTCACCCCAGTGTGTTAAGTTGGGCTCATCAGTTGGCAAATAGCACACCCACCAAGATGCATGGCTAATGCATACCGTGGAGGCTGGCTGGCTGAGAAAGTTTTCATTCCCTACTCTTGAGGGTGTGGCGGGCCACCTAGAAGGTTACGCCTTCTCTCTGGGCGGGTGAAGTGAGAGAAGCAGGAGATGTGTAGGGCGAAGAAGAGGGGAGAGACGAAGTGAAGAGTAGGGAAGATGTTATGTTGGGGCCTCTTGTCTGGGGGAGATGGCTATAGATGGGGATTTATACAGGAGTGTCGAGAAGGAAGTTCCGTGGAAGTGTAAGGTGGTGAAGTGCTGAAGCGATGTGATAGAGGACAATTATGAGTTGTCGGAGATGTTCAAGGGTCGGTGGTGGTGGGATGGAGATATTAGCAGAAGAAGGAGGTGGACGGACATAGATAGAATGCTGGAAGGGAGGATGATCAGGCCAGATATGGCAACAAGATGTGGAGTAGCGATATCTAGGGCGAGGAGGTGGCGAGAGGGTTTGACGGGATGATGACGGCCGTAGAGGAATGCTCCGTTGGAGATCAGATGGTAGACAGCTGCTGCGCTGGGAAGCTGAAGACAGATTAAGTACATCGGACCAGTGGAGTTATAAATGCGGAACGACCTCTGGATGGGTATTTCTTGAAGGCGGAGTTGATGGGTTTACGCCGCAGATGACACAACTGAAGACTTCAGGTGTGGCTGATGTTGCTGACGGTGATGAATGTTGTCTGGCAGCTGCTGCTGGAACGCTGGACATTGGTGGTGACGTAGTGATTGGCAGGACAGACGTAGACGGCATAGATGGGTGGGTGAAGTAGCGGGGAGGAATGCGTAATAGTCGAGGTGGATCAACAGGAAGTGGTGGGGAAAGGGAGGTTGATAGAATCGGCGATAGATGGGACGACGTAACAGTTGTGATGGAGGGAGAGAAGGCAGGAGCAGTGGTCGCAAAGTTAGTGGTGATGGTGGTGGTCGTCATGGTGGTTGAGCGTAGGGAGGTTGACATCCAACGAGGAGTCGTCCTATATGTGTGATTCAGGTCGGCGGGCGCTGGTATTAGAGATGTGGAGCCACCCAGCCGATCAAAATAATTGGAGATGCTGCTGCGAAAATCGAGGGTGTCCGCTTTACTGAGGTCAATGAAAGACCTCGTGGAGGCCAGTGCGTAGGCTACTTGGAGCCACTGGCAGTGCCAATGCACTATGAGAGACTTTGTCTCATGTCCAAAAATCGACGCCCGCTTGGCCATCAGATGATATAGATGTAGATTCCCATAGGGAACCTGAAATATTTGTCCCGAATTAGCAAATTTTCAATACCAGTGCAGTTGGTCTGCTATTGGACATTACAAATTTTCCAGCTAACTCATTCCTGGTTGCCAGCGTTTTGCCAATACCACTTCACTTCCTTCTTATCATCCATTCTTCCTTCCTCTTTCTCCCACAGTGCCTTCATTCTTTCAGAATGTTGCGCTCTTCTCTCTTCAGTCCATTTTCCCCTCTGCGCTCTTTCTCTTCTTCCACAAGAACTTTAATGTTGGAAAGTCTTTTCTTGAATTGGTCTCTGTCACGACATTCTTTATCTGCAATTCCTAACGTCTTAAGTTCTTCCTTCATCTGCTTGGCATATCCCCCCTGGCTCTTTAGGTAGTATATTTTATTAAAAATGTGTTTATTTAACCTTGCTGGATCCATTCTGACCATGTGTCCATAGAATTGCAGCCGTCTTTTCCTTATTGTTGTTTCCAAGTCTTCTGTTCTTTTGTATATCTCCTTATTTGATCTTAATCTGTAGTTTCCCTCTACCACCCTTGGGCTGTAAATCCTTCTTAATATTCTCCTTTCAATCTTAGTAGTTTTTCCAGGTTCGTTAGTGTTGCTGTTTCCATCCCATACAGAATCACTGGTTTTACCACAGCATCATAATGTCTTAGTTTGGCATGAATGGAAAGATTCTTTTTGTTGTAAATGGCTTTGGTGGTGGTGTTTAGCCTTTCCAACTTAAGTCTCCTATTTTCCATGGCCTCGTTATCCATCCCGTTGTTTCTGATAGTCTCTCCCAGGTATTTAAACTGCTTTGTGACCTTCAATTCGCCATATTTCATCTTCATTGTTCTCTTCACATAATTCCTGTCCGTGCTAATCATCTCTGTTGTTGTGAAGGAGATTTTTAAACCTGTTTTCTCGGCTATCTCCTGTAGTTCATTTGTGTTATTGCTTCCTTTTCTGTCTCAGCGAAGAGTGCCAAATCATCAGCAAAGGCTAAACACTTGGGTTTGACATGTTTATTTTAACTACCGATTATAGCACCTGAGTCATTATGTTTCCACAGTGTTTTCATGACCTTATCTAGAACCACGTTGAACAGTGTTGGTGATAAGCTGTCACCCTGTCTCAGACCTGCTTTTATCTGGAAGGGTTTGCTGATCTCTCCGCGAAATTTCACTTTGGATATGAGTGTTTTTTTGATCGATGCCATATTCTCTCAAAGTCCATCAATGTGCCTCTATCTATTGAATCGTATGCTTTTTGAAAGTCAAGGAAAGAGATCAACTTGTGAGGTGGAATTATAAATTCAAATTTTCACAAGTTGATGCTTTGACAATAAGGGCTCTAATATGATATTTATAACTTGCAAGAGATGAAGATGTTCTTTGGTTGCACATTGTTATATTTGATTATCATGACTCAAGATTTGATCCTGACAAGAGCTCCCTCGCCTGAAGCCACCCTGATACTCTCCCAACTTGTGGTCAATTTGCGGTGTCAGTCTGTTCAATAGGAGTTTAGAAAAAATCTTATACGTGACAGATAAAAGTGATATTCCTCGGTAGTTGTTGACGTCTGTTTTCGGTCCCTTTTGATGTAGCGGGTGTATTAATGCCACTAGCCAGTCTTCTGGTAATTTTTCATCTCTCCAAATATTCCGGAACAGTTATGTCGCTTCAGTGATAAAGGCGTCATTGGCTATCTTCCACAGTTTTGCTATTACTCCATCTTCACCAGATGCTTTATTATTCTTTAGGGAGTTTATTACTTCCCTTAACTCTTCCTCGTCTGATGGTTTGGAATCTGGGTTCTAGATTGTGTCCTTCTCAATCTCAAATTTTTCCTGTGGTGATTCACAGTTAAGGAGCTCTTCAAAGTACTTTGCAAGGATCTCACAATTATCTTTATTGTTCAGGGCAAGAGTTCCGTCCGTTTTCTTGAAATGCAGGCTCAGTGCTATATAGCCTTTGATTCTATTTTTAAAGGCCCTATGAAATAATCTGGTATTGTTCTCATCCATTTCTGTGACTTTTGCCCTAAGGTGTTCTCTTCTGACTCTTCTCAGTCTTTGATGTGTTTGTTTCCTTGTTTCTCGAGATTTTTCCAAATTTATCACAGTCTGATTCTCGTTCCATGATTTCCGCGCCTCAAATCTTTCTTTGATTGCATTTTCGCATTCTGCATTCCACCATGCATGCTTGCTTCAACGTTTTGTAGATGCTAATTCAACTGCTGGCTCCTGCAGATTTTTTGGCACCTGTAGCTTTTTCTTGTATTATTCTTATTCTTATTCTTACTATCATCTTAGAAGTATTTCCTTAGGCTAGTGTTAAGGAGCCCCAGTAGTGTTTCTTTGAGTGGTAATGTAGTCCTCTTCATAGTTCATTTATGGTTTTCATTTCAGAAGTGATATGCTTATGATTAGTGTAGGTGAGTTGATTATAGATCAGATCTTCTCATGCCTAGTAGTAGCGTTATAAAAATTGAATCTATTTGCTCATGTGAAGAAGCTGTGGCTGTTATGGATTTAGGGATTTTTTAAAATATATTTATTCTCTTTTGAAATAAACAATATGTGACTAAATTTTAAATGATCATAAATGTTTATAGTTGAAAAATCCTTAAAAATGTGTAACCGAGAGAGTTGGCCATGCGTTTAGGGTCGCGCAGCTGAGAGCTTTCATTTGGGAAATAGTAGGTTCGGACCCCACTGTCAGCAGCCCTGAACATGGTTTTTCATGGATTTCCATTTTCACAGCAGGCAAATGTTGGGGTTTAATTAAGGCCACGGCCGCTGCCTTCCCACTCCTAGCTCTTTCCTATCCTATTGTCGCCGTAAAACCTATCTGTGTTGGTATGACATAAAGCAGATTGTAAAAAAAAAATATATACGACGTATATAAAGCTTCGAGACCAACATGGACTAAACTTTGCTTCAATTGAAGTGACTGTATTAACATTTAACTAGCGATTTGAATATTAATTTTTGAATTTTATTTTATTTCCCTCAATTTCATTATATCCTCTATGCACCTGCGCTGCGTGTTTTTTTTTTTTTTATAGATATTACCCTGATCCCCTGAAATATCTGAGTCTCATTTTGGGTACAGTATGTATGTTTGTATGTATGTACGAGGGCCATCCGGAAAGTAGTACCCGTTAGTGCCGCATGAAGCGCTGACGACTCGGGTAGCCGCTGGGCAAGGTCAGACTGGGTCAGTGGCTTGTCTGCCTGCTCTGTGCGAGGTTGCGTGATGCTAGCATTGCCTGTGTTGTGTCTGTGATTGTTTAACATGTTTGAACAAATTGAGAACCCCGCCAGTTGTGAAGTGAGGGCATGATTAAATTTCTTAATGCACAAAACGTTCAACCTTGTGATATTCATCGCCAATTAACGGAGGTGTATGGAGACAATGTGATGGACGAGTCGTCTGTTCGGCGCTGGTGTCGCAACTTTAACCTGGGGAGGGGGAATACACACGACGAGGAGCGTTCAGGGAGACAATCTGTCATTACAGACCAACTACTGAGCGCACTAGACGAATGCGTGAGGAACGATCGGCGCGTCACAATTGATGAACTCTGTGAACATTTTCCTAATGTGTCTCGAACAATTGTTCATGAAATTGTCAAAGACCATCTGCATTATTCAAAAATCTGTGCAAGCTGGGTCCCTCGCATGCTTACAGAGGAGCACAAAACCAAGCGTATGGCTGCAGCACTGACATTTCTGGGACGTTATTCCGATGAAGGAGACTCTTTCCTGACTCGCAGCATTACTGGGGACGAAACATGGGTTTGTTATGCATCACCTGAGAGTAAACGACAGTCAATGGAGTGGCATCATGCTCATTCACCAACCAAACCAAAAAAATTCAAAACAGTTTTGTCCACCAGGAAACTCATGGCAACCGTTTTCTGGGATCGCCGAGGTGTACTGCTCATTGATTTTATGGCCCATGGAGACACAATTAATGCTAATGCGTATTGTGAAACATTAAAGAAATTGCGGCGGGCAGTACAAAATCGACGGCGAGGTCTGTTGTCTACAGGCGTCATTCTCCTTCATGACAATGCCAGGCCTCATGCAGCTGTGATAACACAACAACCTTTGCAGCATTTCAAGTGGGAAACCTTCGACCATCCCCTGTATAGCCCGGACTTGGCCCCTTCGGATTCTCATCTCTTTATGAAGCTTAAAGACTTTCTGGTGGGAAAAAGATTTGACAGCGATGAAGAACTTAAACGAGACATGACTACGTATCTCAATACGCTGGCGGCGAAGGACTATGATGCTGGAATGCAAAAACTCGTCCCACGTTATGACAAATGCCTAAATTTGCTTGGAGATTATGTGCAGAAGTAGTGTAAAGTATGCTCTTTCCAATTAAAATGTGTATATTTGTTAATATTTACTCCTGTGTTTTATTGCGCAAACGGGTACCACTTTCCGGATGGCCTTCGTATGTATGTACTAGACATTGTCCAACACTTTATAATTATATCTAAAATATTATGCACCGGGCGAGTTGGCCGTGCGCGTAGAGGCGCGCGGCTGTGAGCTTGCATCCGGGAGATAGTAGGTTCGAATCCCACTATCGGCAGCCCTGAAAATGGTTTTCCGTGGTTTCCCATTTTCACACCAGGCAAATGCTGGGGCTGTACCTTAATTAAGGCCACGGCCGCTTCCTTCCAACTCCTAGGCCTTTCCTATCCCATCGTCGCCATAAGACCTATCTGTGTCGGCGCGACGTAAAGCCCCTAGCAAAAAAAAAAAAAAAAAAAAAAAAAATATTATGCTTTCCCAACCTTGAACTGGGGTTGATTTCTTGTTAGCGTATGAAACCCCTTATTAATGAGACTGTCTTCTTGAAGGAATTGCCAGTCTAATACAACTAATTCTTCTTGTTTTTCCTCTCAGGTAAAGCAGATGGAAAAACTGTTGATGAAAGGACTTGGTGTACATCACAGTGGAATACTTCCTATCTTGAAGGAAATTGTAGAATTCCTCTTCCAGGAAGGGAAGGTCAAGGTATGTATTCTTCTCTTCCATTACAGGGCCATTATAGTGTACCTGTCTGGTTTCAGGCCTCAGGGTCCCAAATTTGCTTTGAATCATTGGATAATACCTTTGGATCAGGTATTGGATGTTGGTTCTCTCCTCACCATTTCTTAAACTCACATACTAGTTGAGTGACCATAAAAGAGGGACATTGAACCATTTTGAGGGACACATTTAGCACTAAAATATTATGAATTGTAATCATTATATAATATCAAATCTATCTTAATAACAGTGGAGATGGTGGTACTTATTATAATTAGTCATATACAGTTGTATCAGCACACTAAATTTTCTTTCAGAACTGGTTTTAAAAAACATTTTATTACCGAGCTCGATAGCTGCAGTTGCTTAAATGCGGCCAGTATCCAGTATTCGGGAGATAGTGGGTTCGAACCCCTCTGTCGGCAGCCCTGAAGATGGTTTTCCGTGGTTTCCCATTTTCACACCAGGCAAATGTACTTTAATTAAGGCCACGGCCGCTTCCTTCCCACTCCTAGCCCTTTCCTGTCCCATCGTCGCCATAAGATCTATCTGTGTCATGCGACGTAAAGCAACTAGCAAAGAAAAACATTTGATTTTACGTGAGTGTGTTGTCACATTCAGTCTTAAAACAGTTAAAATGGAGCCCTTTTGAGATCAACTGTAAAATAAGAAAAAGAAAAAATGTAAAAGTATGCATACAGTACATATAAAACTTAATGATGATGTAAAAAATATATATGACATACCATAGGAAGGGCTGGATTATCCCTTGATCTAGTATTAGAAAAACGTTCAGCTTTAAGTACTTTTACATTTTTCTTTTTATATTATATTATTACTGAGCTCGATAGCTGCAGTCGCTTAAGTGCGGCTAGTATCCAGTATTCGGGAGATAGTAAGTTCGAACCCCACTGTTGGCAGCCCTGAAAATGGTTTTCCGTGGTTTCCCGTTTTCACACCAGGCAAATGCTGGGGCTGTACCGTAATTAAGGCCACGGCCGCTTCCTTCCCACTCCTAGCCCTTTTCTGTCCCATCGTCGTCATAAGACCTATCTGTGTCGGTGTGATGTAAAGCAACTAGCAAAAATAAAATAATAAAAAAGAAATTATATTATGTTACAGTTGACGATGATGATGATGATGATGATGATGAATGTGTATACTAACCTAATGCCATGGCACTAGAGGGCCTTGGCGTACCAAGCAACCGCTGCTCAGCCCGAAGGCCTGCAAGTTACAAGGTGTCGTGTGGTCAGCACGATGCATCCTCTCGGGCTTCATTCTTGGTTTTCGAGACTGGGGCCACTATCTCACTGTCAGATAGCTCCTCAGTTCTAATCACGTAGGCTGAGTGGACCTCGAACCAGCCCTCAGATCCAGGTAAAAATCCCTGCCTTGGCCGGGAATCGAACCCGGGGCCTCCGGGTAAGAGGCAGGCATGCTACTCCTACACCACAGGGCCAGCGAATGTGTATATATTGCCTAGTTTTGAGGAATTCTGTTTAGCTGTTTTCCCATGATATTGATACAGACAGACAGACAGACAGTAACTGAACTGACACTATTTGAGGAAAAATTGTGAAGTATGCAGCAGAATTACATACATTTTAATTTTTTTCTTTTTTTCTTCTCAACTGCTGTGAATTTAAAAATATGATCTAGACAGATTTGCCTGACTGAGATGTAAATGCAGTTTCTTGCTTGGTGGGGTTTGCAGTGCAGAACTGTCTCACTCTTTATTTCCTTAGGTTGCCTCTTCTAAGACACGTTGGCTATCTCTGACAGGGGTTAGTAAAACTTCTGTGCATTCGACCACTGATCGCGCTGAGGATTTAACATAATTATACACTCATGGTCAGAGCTGTATTTAGGCATGGGCCCGGGACCAGGGCGGTGAATTTATGGGGCGGCAAAAAATTGAAAAGGTCTATTAGTTTGAAAAGGAGTTTCAGAATGTGCGCACTTTAGTAGTATTCAACGGCGAAAGCTCCCAACATGAATAACGTAATTTTCGTTCCACTTAAGTGAAAGCTGTCGGTAATAATATACCACGACAATGTTGAAATACAGCCCCTTCAGTTCTGCGTACGTGTATCAAGATGACTTTGGGCTGAACTTAGTCAAGCGGGCAGTGAATCATCACCACCTAGAGACAGCCCACAATGCCAAGAGATTTGGAGAAGTCTGTGAAAGCTATTTTCATTCGAATTTTGGGACTTTTATTAATCGTTTCTGGTGTAATATACACAGCAAAAACGATTACAGTTGGTGTTGCAAATTATTGCAAGTTAGCAGAAGGGGAAGGAAAGTTAATCATTCTCTCAAATGCTAAAATTAGACTTGTTTTCCAGAGGATCCAAATTATACAGTAACTCAAACAACTTCTCATGCAATAATGAAAATAAAAATGATGGTAACATCATAGAAAACTTTGATGAGTGTACCTCCACTTTTATTTGATTTCTGTAGATTTACTGTTGGAACTGTAAGTGAAAATTATGAAGACGGTCTAGTACCAAGAGAAGGTATTTTTAAACCAAATGATCACCCTTATTTTTGGCTTATGAATAACGTTACCAGAGACTACTATGCTAAAAGAGGAGTGAAACAGAGTCGTCATTTTGTGTAATTCTGTGCGGATGTATCCGCGATTTCTGGCAAAAGTGCTGTTTGAAAGAAAGCATTTAAATGGAGACATTATGATGAAACTTGAATATCTTGTTCATACCAGCAGCTAACGATCTTTTTTATGTGGTCCTTGTAAACTTTTTGAAGGGACATCCCAAACTGAAACAACTGGCTGCAATGACTGGAAGCATGGAAATCAGCGGTTAACAGAACATGAGAATTTCCACACTCATCATGATTATGTGGTAATGTTTAAAAGACGGGATAGCGAATTGTGCAGAGTTGACAGTTATCTGGTCTCTGTTAGAATAATAATTATAATGATGATGATGATGATGATTATTATTATTTTTATTTTTTGCTATTTGTTTTACGTTGCACCGACACAGATATGTCTTATGGCGGCGATGGGATAGGAAAGGCTTAGGAGTGGGAGGGAAGCGGCCGTGGCCTTAATTAAGGTACAGCCCCAGCAGTTGCCTGGTGTGAAAATGGGAAACCATGGAAAACCATCTTCAGGGCTGCCGACAGTGGGATTCGAACCTACTATCTCCCAATTACTGGATACTGGCTGCACTTAAGCGACTGCAGTTATCGAGCTCGGTATTATCATCGTCATCATTTAGGAGAAATCATAACTTATAATCTTAATGAGAAACCAGCTTGGCATAACAGAATAAATATACCGGGTGAGTTGGCCGTGCGCGTAGAGGCGCGCGGCTGTGAGCTTGCATCCGGGAGATAGTAGGTTCGAATCCCACTATCGGCAGCCCTGAAAATGGTTTTCCGTGGTTTCCCATTTTCACACCAGGCAAATGCTGGGGCTGTACCTTAATTAAGGCCATGGCCGCTTCCTTCCAACTCCTAGGTCTTTCCTATCCCATCATCACCATAAGACCTATCTGTGTCAGTGCGACGTGAAGCCCCTAGCAAAAAAAAACCAAACTCAGAATAAATAAATTAAAGAAAGCAAATGATATTACCAAGATTACACACAATAAAAAAAAGCTTATCAATAGCAGCAAAATGAAAACATTATAAATCAGTCCCACAGCCAGAAATACTTTATGCTAGTGAAACCATTCATAAAACTACTAATACAGCTGAAACAGACAAAATATTTAAGACAGAAAAAAGATGAATTAAAACATGGATAGAAAACAGTATCAAGTTAATGGACAATGGAGAATAGCATCAGATAAAACAGTTTATAAGGAAAATTGAACCAGTATTGAGCACGAATAGGAAAAAATGTATATCATTCTTTGGACATCTTATCAGAACACCTGGCACCAGAATTAGCAGAAGAATAATTGGAAAATTATGGAATAGCAAGACCAAGATTAAATGGATCATGGAAATTAAGGAGCATATTAAAGAACTACAAATAACCATAGACGATCTCAAAAACAAAACAGAAAAAAATTAAGATACTTCAAGACACACACACCAGGCTACAGACCAAGATTAGAGATTAATAAAAGGTCTAATGGGAGGGTATTTTCAACAGAACAAAGGAAGGCAGCATCTCTCAGAATGAAAAAATATTGGGTTGATAGGAAATCAAGAAATCCTTTGTTTTTATTGACTAGAGTGGTCCAATGTAGGCCATAAAATGTAAAATAAGTAAATAAATAAATAAATAAATTATTATTATTATTATTATTATTATTATTATTATTATTATTATTATTATTATTATTATTATTATTATTATTATTATTATTATTATTTATGCCCAACTAAGGAGCACGTTTGAACTTATTAGCAATTTTTTTCTTCTTCTCTTCCTAATAATATCATCGCCGTCTTGCTGTATTCCTTTTTACATTGTTCAGTCCATCCTGTATTTAGTCGGGTGGTTACAGAAAATTTGTGTATGTGAATTTAAATTCTGAATTTCATTCTATCTTGAATGGTTTCTTCATTAATGCCAATTTCTTTTAGTTATTATTATTATTATTATTATTATTATTATTATTATTATTATTATTATTATTATTATTAATATTATTATTATTATTATTATTATTTAATGGTATTAATTTTTGATATTTTACTTTGGAGGCATTCTTCTATATTTCTTTGATCATTATATAAAAATAATATTAAGTGCAATTTTTTCTCATCAAGTTTAAGGAAGAGATATTGCTTAATTATTTGGGCCCAGAGGAGGCATTGCAGTTGTTAAATTCGGCCCTGCTCATGGGTATCTTCTGTTTTTCCTTCCAGGTATTGTTTGCTACAGAAACATTTGCGATGGGTGTGAACATGCCTGCGCGAACAGTCATCTTTGACTCCATCCGTAAGTTTGATGGACAGGGCATGCGTCCTCTACTTCCTGCCGAGTACATTCAGATGGCCGGTCGAGCTGGAAGAAGAAACATGGACTCTACTGGCCATGTCATTATTGTCTGCAAGGCTGAAGTACCAAAGCTTGAGGATCTCAAAGCTATGATGCTTGGTAAGCACATCAAAGTATGACATTAATACTTTCCAGTGTCGACTCCGTTAAATGTAACGTAGAAAGTTTTTCAGTCTGTCAGACACAACAAGTTCATTGGGCACCTCATTAGTGCATTCCTAGTTAACACGTTTTCCCGCTTAGCAAGTCGTAAATTCGTAGTCCCGTTTCTCATCATCATCTTCCTCTTCTCCGTTTCACCCACTTTGGGGTACAATAGATCAATCAGTGGTTAGTGAGTAGTGTTTTCCTGTCCTCCCAGTACTTTTTCACCCTTTCAGATCTCACCTTCCTCTCTTCTACAGAAATTCTGTATAGTTGTTTGGGCTTCACCACGTCCTGAAACCTCTTTATTTTATCTTTTGTTATTTTCTTTGCGAATCCATCTACAAGCATCTCTTCTGTAATTTGGAACTCTCCTAGGTCCTTCTCAGTTTCCTTAAATCAGTTCGGCTTGGTTTTCTTATTGCGGAAATAGTCGAAGATTCTTCAGGTTATCCTTTTCGGGGGTCCATCCTTAGGATGTGGCCATAAAAGTTAATTCTCCTTTTCTTTATCGTGTGAGCAATCCTTTCTGTTTTCGTCTACAGGGTTTCATTGCTGGTGTGTGAAAGTTTGTTATTATGGAATTTGGGGCCTAGAATTTTTCGTAGTATTTTCCTTTCCTTGATCTTCATATTTTCCATAGGACCATATGTAATTATAGACAGTGTTTCTGCGACATAGAGGGCTTCTGGCTTGAATACTGTATTATAATGTCTGATCTTGGAATTCCACGAGAGGGATTATTCGTTATAGGTGTCTTTCGTAAACTGGAAGGCTGTTTCTATTTTGGTTCATTGAGATTCCATTGCTTTCTTCTCAGGACCATTCCAAATGATCCATTCACCAATGTATTTGAAATCCCTGATGGTCTCTCTTTTTGTTTCCCCACTTTCAAATATTTTGGAAGATTCTTAATGTTGGTTATTATTTTGGTCTTTCCAAAGGCGATTTTGAGACCTATCTTCTCTGCTTGTTTCAGCAGTTCGATGGACTTCTGCTTGGTTTCCTCCCACATCTCAGTAAGGTCATGTCATCTGCGAAAGCTTATATCATATTAAATGTATATAAAAATACCTCACTTATCGTGTCACGAAATTGCACTGTTACCGCTTGGTACGATCACATTTTTGCTAGACCTGAAAATGTTATTTGTCATCCCTTGTGAAAGAAACGTGATTTGCAACTCGGGTAAGAGACGTCACCACAGTTGTGTGATTACGGAAAAAGTTAGCCTGAAAATGGTTTTCCGTGGTTTCCCATTTTCACTCCAGGCAAATGCTGGGGCTGTACCTTAATTAAGGCCACGGCCACTTCCATCCAACTCCTAGGCCTTTCCTATCCCATCGTCGCCATAAGGCCTATCTGTGTCGGTGCAACGTAAAGCAACTAGCAAAAAAAAAGTTAGCCTATTTGTGCTTGTATTTCGCATTCCATTCAGAAGTTGGAAATATTTTGTGTTGAGTAGTACAATGAAGTTTTATCGTGTGTTACAGTGGCCTATATCTGGATTAGGAACATAATCGTATGAAATTGACTAGCGTGGTGCATATTTATCTTGTGATAGCCTAGTTATGGATACGGAAGAAGTCGTGAAATTTCTTGCTAATGAAGATAAAATTAAAATCTTTCAGAAAGTGGACTGGCATTTGCATCTTTAAGCGTGCAGAGGTCGTGAATGTTTAACTCGCACCTTCGAGTTTCGACTTGGTCAAAGTTATTCAAAATGGCGGTCAAATCATTCCTCCTGATTCCTCCCGGTCACAAATGGTCTAGTGTAACCTCGAGTTCATTGTCTAAGAGTGTGACCAGAAAATAATGTTTAATAAGCCTCTGCTCCAAAATAAAAAGCTTCTACTAACATTTGTTTTAGAAAAAGGCGCCTGGTCTTCTATTGCACCTGATCTGCATGAACTCCTGCAGACTTACCAGCAAGATCTTCGCTGTGGCATCCAGGTACAAGTGGATCTCTTCGGTCAGGTTGGATCTGGAACAACTGGGGATCCCGCATGAGTCCATACGACCGCACACAGTTTCGGCAAGCTATCCAGCGGGGAATTTTTCCAACGCCACTTACTAATAGGAAGATTTTTGGGAGCATCAGACTTATGTGGACGGAGAGAAAAAAAGCTGACTCTTGGCCAGAAAATGGAGTACTGCAAGAGAAGAAAATAGAAGGCCCAAGTGACGAGGAGATACGAGCCCCATGGTCCTCAGTAGGTCCAAAAGACAAAGAAGAAGAAGTGTGTATTTTTTATTCTTTGTCTAATAGTCTGTTTTCTTACAGGTTCATTATAATGTAATATTTATATTAAACTTGTGCTTTCGACAGACTGAAAAGCTTTATATTCATGTACGTCGATTGTATGTATGTATGTATGTTCAGTCCGTCAGCGATGCCGCTGGTGGGATCCTCAGCAGCTCTGCCATCAGCTGTCATAGATGGCCTAGGCATCACTGAAGAGGCGTACTAGGGAAATGAGGAGTGAGGTAGTTTCCCGTTGCTTTCCTCACCGAGCCAGAGTTGCTATTACATATCAGTCTGCCAAGCCCACTGAAAGGCATACACCAGCCGACCCTATGAGCAACATTTTCACACCATTCATAGCAGGGACTGGCTGCATAAGGATTGGCATTACTAGCATCGCTCATACCTCAGTCACGTCCATATTGTCAAAGCCAAGAATAAGACAGACAGATCTATGAAAGTAACAAAATTGCTCTAGCCCATACCAGAAGACATAGTGCGCTGTAAACACTAGGTCCTGCCAGCAAAGGCATTATTGATTATCAAACATAAATGCATAAACATAACTAAATAATAATGCAAAAAATTGAAAATGGATTAAAAGCAGGAATGTAATGAAACAAATTGCTGAAAATGACAAACATGAGGTAAAATTGAAGAAAAAGACTTCAGAGTTTAAAAAAAAGGCAAAAAATAATAAAAATTGACCTCATAAATACGCATTTCTGTAATCAGGCGGCAACGATCAGGATTTATGTATGCAATGTGTATGGTGGTGCACCGGTTATACGATGATATGTCATCCGAATGCGCACTCTTATTTTTGTTTCAAATTGAGCTTCTACAGAATGTGTGTTAATAGCCAATAATGTTTTCCATGTCTGTGTCTTGTTCGTTTGCCGCCATTGACATCCTGCAAGTATCTCTTGAGCTCATCGATCAGCGCTTTCTTGCGCTCCGCTGGTAAAGGGCCTCTCTGTCGTGTGTTTTTTGTTTCTAAATTTGGCGAACTATGGACCGTATAGGACTTCATGTTCCTTGGCATTTCTTCTCTTCTCTTTCCAGAACCAATTCATTCTTTTGCTTCTCATCTTTCTCTCTTTGTAAATGATCCGTTCGGGCCTCTGTTTTAGTGGTTTGTTTTTATATGATTTTAGACTCTCAATTTTTCTTCTGAACTCTCTTCTATTGTGGATCATCTGCAGTGTAATTCCAACTTCTTCGGCATCCTTCTTGACCTCTTCTACCCACTTGGGGGTGACGTTTAACTCCATGATGTATGTGAAAATCATTTTGGTCAGTCGTTCGTTATCCGTTCTTACCAGGTGCCTGTAGAATTTCAGCTGTCGTTCCCACATTGTGTCCGTGATCTTTTCAGTGTACATGTAGAGCTCCTCATTTTTCCTTTTCTTCCAAGTCCCATCAGTAGTCTTATGTGGTTCCAGAATTTTCCTCAGAATCTTCATTTCCTTCTTCTTGAGTTCTTGCAGCTCCCCTTTTTATTTCAAACGAGACACTCTGAAGTGTACAATCCTTCCAGTTTTATTACTGAGTTATAATGTCAGATTTTGACCTTGTAAAATATTGTCTATTTGTTATCCTCCTCAGTCCCGGTGTCCAGTCGGGCGGACAGTTTTTAAAAACATAAATAATAATAATGTTATTTGCTTTACGTCCCACTAACTACTTTTACGGTCTTCGGAGACGCCGAGGTGCCGGAATTTAGTCCCGCATGAGTTCTTTTACGTGCCAGTCAATCTACCAACACGAGGCTGTCGTATTTGAGCACCTTCAAATACCACCGGACTGAGCCAGGATCGAACTTGCAAAATTGGGGTTAGAAGGCCAGCGCCTTAACCGTCTGAGCCACTCAGCCCTGCTTTTAAAAACATATAACACCTTTACTGCTACTTGAATTCTCCCCTTGTAGCCATATATAGATATTCCATGACTTCCCCTGTTAATGGGAAAAAACATTTCAACTTAATTTTGGTTTAAACATTTGCCACCCCTGTCAAAATCAACATGGCTACTGTCCAGCCGACTGGACACTGGGACTGAGGAGGATAAACCTGTTATCTGTTAGCTTGTAGGTCAGATCTCAATTTCTGGCTCTTTCCATGTGTGCCTCTTTATCCAGTCCGTTGGGTTGGATCCATTCTCCCGGGTATTTGAACTTATGTCCTTTTAAACTTCCATGTTTTACCTTCATATATCTCTCACTTTGGTGCTTGTATTCCATATATTTCATATTTTCATAAGACCCGCTTTTATTTATTTATTTAGGATCGTTTCAACCTCCTATGGGTTATGATTGCACAACTTCCTTGACTGTTGATGTTCTTTCCTTTTACGCCAATACTCCTTCATTTTCTGGCGCGCTTTTGCTCGTTCCTCATCCGAGAACACCCTTCTTGTTCTCCAGGGTTTCTGTACGAACAGATACGTCACCTCCTCAAATTTCCTTCTGAACGCTGTTCTGTTTGTAATATCTCTCTCCTCAATGCCACATTTTTTACGATCCTGATGAACGTCTTTCAGCCATGGTACTTGGGTCTTTCTTCTTTCCTGGAAGATGAGGATTTTATTTGCTAGGCGTTCCGGTCCCGTTCTCCTCAGGTGTCCATAGAAAGTCTCGCCTTTTTCTTATTGAGGTTGAAATGTTTTCTTATTTTTCATGCAGCTCTTGATTTGATCTCAAACGGAAGGTAAACTCATTTCCTGTTGCTTTCTTGGGTCCCAGAATTTTCCTCGGGTCCCAGAATTTTCCTCAGAAATTTACACTATTTCTTTTCTATTTCATTAATCCCCTTTCTGGCAATTGTTTCTGATGCATAGAGGCATTCAGGTTTCACCACGGTATTATAGCGTCTGACTTTGGCTTGATAAAAGAGGGATTTGGACTTATAAGTTTCCTGGCATAGCCTGAATGCAATCTTCATCTTCTTCGCTCTTTCTTCAATAGCTGACTTCTCGTTGTTGTTAGGAGTCAAAATCTCCCCTAGATATTTGAATTTGTGGACACTCTTTATGTCACCATACTGGGTCTTCTCTGTTTGCTTTTATTATTATTACTATTATTATTTATGAAAAGCTTTAGAATCTCCTGTATTCGAATTCATTTGCATGTTATTGTAATTGCTAAGTATGGATGGTAATGTAATACATTTTCACAGGTAAACCCGAGAAATTGACCTCACAATTCCGCCTCACATATGCCATGATCTTACGACTATTGAGGGTGGAGAAGATCTCAGTCGAGGACATGATGTCAAGATCTTTTATGGAATTCGGGAAGCAGTCTCGTCAGGAAAACTATTTAAATGACATGAGAGCTGTCGATGAGAAAATAGCCAAGCTGGTGGCGAGCTCTGTCAGGTTGGGGAACACAGAGAAACTGACTGAGCTGTATTTAGTAGCTGATAAATATCTGCAGATTTGGAATGAAACCAGGGTAAGTATTTTTCTTTTACAAACTCTTTTTCATCTCTGAATTATATACTCAGAGCCACACTTGAAACATATATGCTTACATAACTTATACATTTCAGTGTAACCAGGCTGAGTGGCTCAGAGAGTTGAGGCACTGGCCTTCTTACCCCAACTTCGCAGGTTCAATTCTGGCTAAGTCCGGTGGTCTAGATGCCCCTATCTTGTTCTGTAGTGGCTCTTGTTTTACTGTATCTCTGACCTTCTCATTTCTCATCTTATCCATTCTTGTCACTCCTTATCCTGCTTCTCAGAAATTTCATATCCGGGAGATAGCGGGTTCGAACCCCACTGTCGGCAGCCATGAAGATGGTTTTCCATGGTTTCCCATTTTCACACCAGTCATGGCTCTCTGTCTCATTACCCAAGTTTCTGCTGCATACATCAGAAAAGGTACATAGTACATGCTGTATATCACTCTTTTGCTCCTCTGAAGGACATCCTTGCTCCAAACCAGGCTTCTGAGACTTCTCAGGAATGCTCCTGCTTGTCTTCCACGCTCGATTATTTCCTTATCACTTCTTCCACTTTCCTCTATGATACTTCTCAGGTACTTGAAACTCTCTACCTTCCTAAGCTGTTCCCCTTCAAGCATTATACCTCTCATAGGTCTCTCCTTTCTAGTTGTATCATCGCCATAGGACCTGTCTGTGTCAGGACGATGTAAAGCAAGTTCTAAAAAGAAACTTTCTAGTTGTGATCATTATCTCGATTTTTTTGGCATTAAATTTCATTCCATATTGTTCCACCTCATCTTCCCATGCATGTAACTGTTCCTGGATATCTTCTTCCTTTTCTTCCCAAACTAAGAAGTCATGAGCAAACATCATCATTTCATTTTTCCTTCCCCAATTTTTCTTGCCACTTTTGTCATTGGGTCATCCATTACCACAGTGAAGAGCAAAAATGACGGAGCATTTCCTCGTCTCCCTCACTCTTTCTATTGTCTGCTTCTTGACACCTTTTTCCTATAAGGCTTATCACCACCACCACCACCACCTTTCAGTGTTCAGTCTGCAAGCCTCTGCAAATTAACTATGCATCTCTATAGTCCTCTATTTCCTACTATTTATGCAAACAAAATAAAAGTAATGGTAAATGGTAAAAAAATCCTGCTTTCATTCCAAGAATAAATCTCAACTAGACAGTACTTCAGGAATTATCAGCATTTTCATATTGGGGCATGTATTGATATATGGTCTGGAAGCAGCAACTCTTACAGCATCAACAGAGTCATCTTCGGGCAACAGAAATGAAGTTCCTCTATTCTTGTGTACAAAAACCAAAAATGGATAAAATAAGGAATGTGGATATCCGACAACAGCTTGGATTGGAAAGAAGCTTGCTGGAAACACAATTAGTAGAACTGAGCAGACTGCAAAGGTATGGTCCAATGAACAGAATGGCTCCCCACAGGACTTCTGAAGCATATTCTTTCCCGGGAAGAGACCTTGTGATGTATGGGAGAAGCAGATTTTCAAGGACCTTGAAGTTAGAGATGTGAACTGGTTTTGCATACCTGAACAACATCTGTGGATCTCTATCAGAGGGTAGGGAAAGGTCAACCTATTCAGTACCATTATATTAATATAGTATCTTATATAATTGGTACTAGTTTTGACCTTGCTACATTAGGTCATCTTCAGCCTTAATCAAATTGGAAACTACCAATAAAAAGTTACAAATTGGTATTGCACCTGTCCGGGGCTCTCCAGGGCACTGATTATAAAACTTAATTTCACAAATGTTTGGATGGAAATCTTGTGGGTGAGGAACTTCGGAAATCAGTCCCCGGTATCAAAGTCCCATCCTTCCTACTTTCGCTGGCACAATGTCTAAGCTCAAGAGCATCCGGGTTGGTGGTCTGTTTGCATATAAGTGGGCATTAAATCTAAATATTCTGAAAGTAGGGTGTTCTATAAATAGAGAGAGGAATACACTATCTTATTGAATGAGAAGAATGTTTGTTACCAATTCAAAACATGAATTTTAATAAACTGATAAAGTCACAGAGAAATTGATACACTCGAGAAAATGCCATTTTATTAAACACAAAGAGGAAAAAAAGAAATCAATTATGTGGGATATGCCGATAACATTCATATCAGTCTATTTTCTGAATATCATTTTGGCATTAAACCAAATTAAAATAATAAATGAGTTATTCCACCTTTTCAATACAAATTAAATAAGTGTTTATTAAATGAACATTTAATGGGACTAGTTTTGACCTATTTAAAGGTCATCTTCAGCCATATCGCATGTAGAACAAATAATTTGAAACACACTGGTTTTAAAAATGGTCTTAAAACATAGAAGTTTGACACTATGAAAAATTGTTTTTAGAATTTCCTGAAAACACTTTTGTTGTAAGAAATTAGTATACTTCATATCACTGCGAAGCGTAGATACACTTTAAAATAATTCATAATCTTGATGAGATGTAGAATTGAGCATATATGCAAAGTACAGTGAAACCTTGGAATGCGAGTAACTTGGTCTACGAGTGTTTTGCAAGACGAGCAAACATTTGAAATAAATTGTAACTTGATATGCGAGTGAGGTTCCGCAGTACGAGCGTCACGTGTGCCTACCTTTCCCCTTCCCAGTTTGTTGAATGGATGAACGAGATCTTTGGTCCTGTAGAGAAGAAATACTTTTCAGAATATAATCTGCCGCTCAGTGTCTTGCTGGTTATGGACAATGCTCCTGCTCATCCTCCAGGTCTTGAGGCCTTGAGGACGACGAGGAATTCAAGTTTGTTAAGGTTAAGTTCCTTCCTCCCAACACTACTCCAGCCTATGGATAAGCAAGTCATTTTGAACTTCAAGAAGCTATACAACAAAGCACTATTTCAGCGATGCTTCGAAGTGACCGAAGGAACAAACCTTACCCTCACTTCAACTGAGATTCAGGAGAAGTGCAAAATGTGGGAAAAGGTGCAAATTTTTTTAGAAAATCACCACCCGAATAAGGCTGTAGCAGTGCGAGCAATGAATCAGTTCACTGACAATGCAATGTCACATTTTCGTGAAATCCTCAAAAAGAGGCAAAAGCAACATTTATTGGACAGGTTCCTCGTTAAAGTTGCACAAAAAAAAAAAAAAAAAAAAAAAAAAGGTTCCAGTGAGCCAACAGATAGCAGCGATTCCGTTGGTGAAATTCGTCTACACAGTAACTCTTCTCATATCATCTCTCGTCTCCCTCACACTAACAATGATTGTTTTGTAAGGAAAAGTGCACTTTAATTTGTTTTACGTTATATTTTGTTTTAGAAATGGTATGCGAATATTTTTGTGTTGTGGACGAATCATCTGCGTTTCAATTGTTTCTTATGGGAAAACTTGCTGTGATGTACGAGCACTTTGGATTACAAGCATGTTGCCGGAACAAATTATGCTCGCACTCCAAGGTTCCACTGTATTGCCTTGGTTAAAATGTGAGTTGAACAAATATATTATTGCCGTGGAAAGGAAATACTATATAGTTGTATATAAAGGAAACAATGTAAAAAATATTTAAGGTATCCATGGAGATTAATTACTTTAAAAAATGAAAGTGAAAAGGCACTTGATGATATGAATTAAGTTAAAAAATTATTTCTTCTTTGTATTAAAATGGTGGAATGAATTTTCATCTAATGCTGATCTAAAAGGAAAAATAAATAAGTGAAATGTCGGAAATATTAATAAAATTTAAGGAATGTAAAATATTAAATGAAAAGAATAAAAGAAAAGAAATAAGTCAAAATGTGGCTCATCTTACGTTACCAAGTGTTGGTCGTATTAGTAAACTAATGTACTAGGAAGCAAATGACATGAAAAAAGAAAAATGGAGATTATAAGAAAACTAAAAAAGAATTCGAGAGGGAAAAAAATAAATCGTGTAAGAAATGAATGTGAAAAGTAAGAGATGGGAAACAAGACAAAGACGAGTAAAATTGAAAGCAATAATGATATGAAATGAAATGAAATGAAATGAAAGGTGAAATGATGATAATGGAAAAGAAAGGAATTAGCGAAACGTAAAAATTAAATTATGTTGAAAAACAAAGAATGCTGAAAATATCTTCCTTGAGGGGAGCAAGAGGAAGGATAAAAGAGGAAAGAGTTAGGATAAGAAATGGAAAATGGAAGAATCGAAAAAAAAAAAGTCATAAAATATGAAGGTTTAAAAAGTTGAATAAATATATTGTTATAATGAAAGGTGTTATGAATGGAGGAAAAAGACTTAAGGTGCGGCTAAGGAATGGGGGAATGGCAGTAAATGCTGCAGAGATGTGGAATGAATAGATAGGAAGATTGTATTTAGATTGGTTAAATTATAATTTTTATGAATAATGATAAAAAGATCAAAAAGAATGTTGGTTTTCTCACATACACTGAAGAAAATGGAAATTGCATTGTCCTGCTGAAACATCCCATTAGCAATGTTCGCCATCATAGGCACAACCACTGGATCGAGTACCCTATCAACGTACTATCGAGCAGTCAAAGTGCCTTCAACAAGCACTAACTGTGATTTCATATTAAAGCCAATAGCTCCCTAGACCATAATGCTTGGTGTTGGCCCTGTGTGTCTCTCGACAATAAGATCTGGGCGGCCCCTCTCCCCGGTACGTCGGCGCACACTATTCCAGCGATCACTGCGGGCAAGACAGAAGCACGATTCATCACTAAAGACGACCCTATGCCATTCGTCGACCCACTTTGATTTTTCTCTACACCAGGCCAGCCTTACACGTCGCTGTTGTGGGGTCAGTGGAACACAGGCTCGTAAGCCAGGTTCACGCAGGCGATTACCAACTGTTTGTTGTGTGACGTGGGTTGCCACAGCTGCTCGAATTTGCGCTGCTGTTGCATGGAGTTCCATCCGGGCCATCCGAATGATGCGGCGATCCTCTCACAGTTGTCTGTCGCGCTGGGCCTGTGCCAGGTCTAAGAGTATGGGTACCTTCATTTGACCACTGCTGCCATACACGTTGTACCGTAGATTCCTGTTGGCCAACACATCCTTAGCGATAATCCAGCCTTACACAGCCCAATTATCCGAGCCCTCTCAAACGGCGACAGTTGTTGATAACGTGCTCTTCTCTGTTGTCGAGGCATGTTTGACGGAGAACACTTCACTGCACAGACTGCAAGTCAACTACGCTACAGCAGAGTCCGTATACTGGAGTTGATTCCTCTGCGACCAATCACATGGGGAGACTTATAGCAACAATCCAATGAGTCTGAAACTTTGATTGTTTACATACCTACATGCCATCGTTCCATATCTTGAAAATCAACACAAACGACCAATGCCTTCATGGTGTTGCAATTTCCATTTTCTTAAGTGTATTTCATTTTGGTTGTAATTATAGTTAAAATATTGATCTAAATGTATGAAAAAAATCTCTGGTATATCAAGTATTGGGCTTTGTGTAATGTTTTAAGAACTTTTAGGTCTTGTTGAATATCGGTGAAATTATGGTTATAGTCATGCACATGTTGACCTACAGCCGAAAATTTATAGTATTTAATGGCATTCTTATGTTCTGAGTACCTAGTGATGAAGTTTCTCCCTGTTTGTCCAATATAAGAAAAATTGCAATCATGACATTTGAATCTATAAACACCTGATTTAGAGAAACAAATTTATTAATTGAAGTGGAGTCGTATCTTTTATTAAAGTAGTTGAAGGGCGATGCCTGTATTTAATTATTCTCTCAATGAAAAAAATTGTTGTATCCATTTGATTTAGCGATGAAACGAATGGTATTTAATTCATTTTTTTTTTTAGATCTTGTTTGGACATCAGAACAGTGAAAGCCCTATGAACTAAACTATTCTGAGTAGCCCGTTTGTGGGTTATTGGGCGAGTTGAATCATAACGGATTGTGGAACTAGTTTGAATAGGTTTTTTTAAGATTTTATAACCTAAAGAGGTTGGTTTTCTAATGATGGTTAGGTCTAAATAGTTAATTTTTTTTCCTAGTTTGGATTCACCTGTAAATTTAATGTACCGGGTGAGTTAGCCATGTGGTCAGGGGCACGCGGCTGTGAGCTTGCATCCGGGAGATCGTGGGTTCAAATCCCACTGTCGGCAGCCCTGGAGAGGGTTTTCCGTGGTTTCCCATTTTCACACCAGGCAAATGCTGGGGGTGTACCTTAATTAAAGCCACAGCCGTTTCCTTCCAACTCCCAGCCCTTTCCTATCCCATCGTCGCCATAAGACCTATCTGTGTTGGTGTGACGTAAAGCAACTAGCAAAAATAAAATTTATGTGGGAATCAATAATTATTAAGATTTAGAAGAGTGGACTTCGCATTAGAAATTTTTTCATCTAAAATTACTAGGATATCACCGACATATCTAGCCCAAACGAGGATATTGTTCAAATTTTGGTTATTTTCAATCTTGTTGTGTTCCATGAAATCTAGGTAAATTTCAGCTAGTATGCCTCAAGTGGGTGAGCCCATGGCCAAACCTTTTTGTTTATAGATGTTCTATATGTCAATTCAGTTATTTCCCGTATCTTAAATATTTCTTTCTTGGTAGCTATCAATAGTCATCTCTTGCCAATGGGGAGAACAGATTGGTTAATATTATGAGTGAAGAAGGGTTAATATCTTGTAAGATGGAGATAGTACAGTGCCAGATATAGATCATAGTTGGATTATATGAAGATACGAGAATAATGTGAACTGAAACAGAAATTGATTAAGAAGAAATGGAATAATTTCTTCCAACAAAAGTGTTTTCAGGAAATTCCAAGAACAATTTTTCATAGTGTCAAGCTTCTATGTTTTAAGACTATCTTTAAAACCACTGTGTTTCAAATGCTTTGTTCTACACACAATATGGCTGAAAATGACCTTTAAATAGGTTGTAACTAGTCCCATTAAATGTTTATTTAATAAACACTATTTAATTTGTATTGAAATGAAATGTCGTATGGCGTTTAGTGCCGGGATATCCCAGGACGGGTTCGGCTCGCCAGGTGCAGGTCTTTCTAATTGACTCCCGTAGGCGACCTGCGTGTCATGATGAGGATGAAATGATGATGAAGACAACACATACACCCAGCCCCTGTGCCATTGGAATTAACCAGTTAAGGTTAAAATCCCCGACCCGGCCAGGAATCAAACCCAGGACCCTTTGAACCGAAGGCCAGTACGCTGACCGTTCAGCCAACGAGTCGGACATTTGTATTGAAAAAGTTGAATAACTCCCCTATTATTTTAATTTGGTTTAATCAAAGTTCAATGCGGACCCCTAGTATGAAATTAATTTCTCTAGATCATTTTCACAAATATGGACATGAAACTTATAGATTATGACATCTAGATCATTTTGGCATTCCCAAATCAGCTTATATTAACACTGAACACACGTATCCTGCACTTTATAATGAAATAGGGGTATATCTCTTTACCTAATATCGGTACCTCCTGGTATCCCTTATATTAATCCCTATCAACACACACTTTATATACACAGAGATGGCATTTTTCGTGAAGAAACAATATTAATTAACAACATTCATCATGGTCTTGAGATCTTTTTATAAGCTACAATTCCGCCTACTCCCATAACCATGAAAATCATGTCCTCGCTCGTCGCAGCTAAGATATACTTGACTACATCAGTAAATAAAGATGAAGTCAATAATTTCATCATAGGGATTTCATAGCCTTCTAACCTGGTAATTTCTATATCAAGTCTGACGATTTTTTTTTAACTTCAATTCTAATTCGGCTTGTAGATACCGAAATGTCTGCTCTTAATTCAGCTATTTGTGTTATAATTGTTCTATATGTCAATTCAGTTATTTCCCGTATCTTAAATATTTCTTTCTTGGTAGCTATCAATGGTCATCCCGTGCCAATGGGGAGAACAGATTGGTTAATATTATGAGTGAATAAGGGTTAATATCTTGTAAGATGGAGATAGTACAGTGCCATATATAGATCGTAGTTGGATTATATGAAGATACGAGAATAATGTGAACTGAAACAGAAATTGATTAAGAAGAAATGGAATAATCAAGTAGATAGATGATGGTTACAGAATTCTGTGCACTAAGTCAACATGTACAGTCATAGGAAAAAGTATACGTACACCTTAAAAGTTAAGGAATGTTATCGTTTGTAGTTGACGCATTGTCCATAGATTGCTAGAAATTTCACTACTATTCTATATTTCGGTATTCCACGAAACATGAGTATGAATACGTACCGGAAATAACAACAGTACTTGAGAAATGTTCGTTTTAACAAACGTATCATCCAATAAGTTTGAAATATAGGTGCATAAAAAGTATTCGTACAGGTGGTTTATCTTCACATCAAAGTCCTTGATGACATCCCTTGCAACGCAGGAAAGCAGTAAAGGTCACGTCTTGTACCAAGCCAGTTGTGCTTCAGTCGTTGTGAACAGCAAGTGATACAGTCAATCGGTAAGATGGACCGAAAAATGAAAGAAACGACAGAAGAAAAGAGAAGAATTGTAATCCAGGCTCATTCCTGTAAATCGCTCTCGGAAATATCGAAACTTGTGAAGAGACCAAGATCTACAATTCAGGGAATTATTGACAGGTATGGTGAGAGAAAATCTTTCAAAAATGTACGTAGATGTGGACGTCCATGCAAACTAGATGATCGAACTAGAAGACTAATCCTCAGGAAAGTTACGAAAAATCCTGCAAAACTGACATCTGACGTCTGAGCTAGGAAAGGATTTAAAACTTAATATCTGTGCTTCCACAATTCAAAAGTTTTTATATACGAATGGGTATCATTGTAGAAATGCCAGGCGAAAACCTTTGTACTTCAGCAAATAGGAAGAAACAACTACAATATGCTACCGACTATAAACATGCGTCTCTAGAATTCTGGGATCGAGTTATATTTATGGATAAAAGTAAATTCACTGTTTTTCAAGAACATGGCAAAAAGGTGTGGAGGAAAACGAACACAGAACTCGAAGAAAAAAAATCTGGTTCCTTCAGTGAAGCATGGTGGTGGTTGTTTAATGGTTTGGGGTTGCATGAGCTCAGCTGGAGTAGGTTCCTTAGAATTCATAGATGGAAAGATGGACCGTAAATACTATATTGAAATTTTGAAGAAAAATCTAGCATCTAGTGCTGAAAAAAATGGGACTTCTGGGTAATTATCTATTTATGCAGGATAATGATCCAAAGCATACGGCACTTGATGCACGATTGTGGATTTTATACAACACACCCAAATAAATGGTAACACCCCGCTCAATCCCCGGATCTGAATCTGATTGAACATGTATGGGCTTATCTTAAAGAGAGACTGAGCTTTGAAAATGGCTCTTTTGGAAGAATGGGGTAAGATTGAGCCCACCTTCACCTCCAAGCTAGTTCATTCAATGCCTAGGCGGCTTGAGGCCATTGCAAAATCAAAAGGATTGCCAACAAAATACTAAATATGTACTAAAATCAGTGGCGAATGAAAGTAAAACCGGACTGTACGAATACTTTTTATGAGTATGAAATCATGGTATTTTCAGTTATTTATCTATTATAGACAGAGAAATGTATCAATTTTATGTTTTGTGATGTATATATCTTTACATAGTGTACAGAAAGCTAACCTATTGATGTTATAAAATGTACATGACAATAAGTGTACTAAGTAAAGTATTTTTGTTTCAGTATTAAGTGTACGAATATTTTTTACTATGTCTGTATATGAAGGTTATTTGCAATTGAAAGAAGAAATATGATAATGAGATATGAGGGAAATGATATATGAATATTGAATGAATATGAAGAAGAATAATGAAAGTGATATTTATTGTTTTGTCGGTAAAGAAGAAAATGATTTATTGTGCAGATAAAAATAAGAGGGTTGACGCAATTTAGATATTCCATATCGAACATACTGAAAATATATTATGTAGGTTATATATAGTTTAGGCACCTGTAAATCAAGATGACTCACTATAAGGAAAGTTGAGTAGGATATTAATCAAAAACTTAACCCAGATCTCTACCTTACGTAACTTCGCACTCCTCTATGTCTTCGGCCTTCCACTTTTCCCTCTATGATAAGTATTTCCATTGCCTCCTGTCTCCTGGCAATATGACCAAAATATCCGAGTTTTTTTTTTTTTGTTGATAAGGGTCGACAGTCTTGTTCTGATGCCGAGCTGTTGCAGGATCGATTCATTAGTATGGTGTGCTGTCCATGGTATTCGCAGTAATCTCCTATAGCACCACATTTCTAGAGCATCAATCCTGCGGCGATCCGCCGTCTTCATCGTCCAAGTTTTTGCTGCATAGGTCGCGATAGGAAAGATCCGAGTTCGCATGAGGGTGAGCTTTGTCTTGGAAGTGATGGAGGTGTCCTTCCAGATGCGAGTAAGTTTTGCTGTTGAGTTGCAGGTTCACAGTCTCCAGTATTTGTGACAATAGATCCTAGATACTCAAAGCGACTGACAACCTCATAATCTGCAATTCTTGTTATGGCAGGTCTGTTGTTATTAAAACGGTCTACAATCATCACTTTGGTCTTTTTATTGTTGGTTTCAAGACCATATTCTCTGCTTCGCTCGTCTAACCTCCGCATGATAGCTTCTAGTTCATGATCATCTGTTGCAATAATCACAGTGTCATCTGCATATCTGAGATTGTTAATTTTCCTGCCACCAACTGTGATACTGTCACTCCTGTCCTCGAGAATCTCCCTCATAATATGCTCACTGTATACATTAAATAGAAGGGGGGGAAGAATGCAACCTTGTCGTACTCCAGCACAAGTAGAAAAGACATCTGAGAGGTCGCCATTAACTCTCACTGTTGCAGTGTTCGAAGAGTACAATTGTTGGATCAGGTACACTAAATGTCTTGGCGTCCCCATCTCAGTGAGTATAGCCCAGAGCTTTGACCATTTTATCTTGACCAGGATGAGCTTACAGCAAGCAAGTCACCATGCCCAAAGCAGAGACTTCTGGAGGAAGATCACCAAAAGGATTGTCGCGTGATGCCACTACACCCTTACGAAGGGTTGGACTAAGAGAGAGAAAGGTAACAATTCTCCAAGTGAATAGCAACAAAGAAGATTCTGTAGCAGGTGGTTTTCAAGGCCGCTCTACCATGAGTCACAGGCGGGAGGGGGAAGAAAAGGGTTGGATTAGTGGACATGCCTGTCTACTGAACAGTTAGGTTATGAAGATTGTACTTCAGCTGCAAGTAAAGAATTGTACAGGTGTGTAGATGATTCACAGAGGCTTGCAGACTGAACACAATAAGGCATCATCATAGTTTTCCTTTTTGACATCACAGTTGCTCTGTCAGCTGATTTAGCAAACTATAAAGTTTCAGCATTACATTTCAACATCAAATCACACACACACACACACACACACACACACACACACACACACACACACACACACACACACACACGTGCGCGCGCACGCACGCACGCGCACTCTCTCTCTCTCTCTCTCTCTCATATTTGGCACTGGCACAAGGTTTATATAACTTCAACTTTTCTGTCAAAACTTAGTAGTATGCGCTTCCGTTTTGTGGCCATTCTGGAGAAGCGCACAAGCACAACTGACAAGGATTGGTAACAGCCTATTTACACCAAAAGGTAACATCACAACTGCTTGCTCTTCCTTTGCTTTTTGCATGATTGTTGACGCAAATGCCCCAGGTAATTCTTGACATGGTAAAATAACGTACAGTTCTTACACTGAGATCCTAGTTAATTGGATCCATGGTTGATGATGCTGCGGATAGTGGAGTTTCTAGAGGGAGAGAGCTTTTACTTATGAAATTCATTCTTTAAACCTTTATTTTCTCTTTCAGCCAGCAGTAATGTCGAATCCGAAAGTACTGAAAGACATTGTCCCAGGCCGAGTTCTCCTCATCAACCACAAGGAACACGTAAGCAAATTTGCCATGTTATTGAGAATAGAGCAGAAGGACAAGCAGAATAAAGCATATAAGGTGCTCGTACTCTGCAACGATGAAAACAGCATGGACATGTCTGGGACTGGAGAGATTCGACTCTCTCTCAAATCTGACCCGGAGCAGAAACCGAAAGAAAGAAGTGACACATGGTATAAAATGATGGCTCTTGTCTACAATGGACAGATCTTCATGCCAGATGGCATCGGACACCACAAAATCCTTACCATTAATTCGAATGATATTGCACGAATCACAAGAGAAGGGATTAGAGGTGACCCAGAAGTTATAATACATGACTATGAGGAGCGACAGCTTCCAAGATTCAGGTGGGTAAAGTGTTTGCTGTAAATTTACTCGAATATGTCACTAACAGATAAATAAAGTTTTAACATCCATGCCTATAGATTCTACAGGCTTCCTTTCTTTCGAAATTGTCCATAAAATAATACAGTTTAATTTAAAATCCCCCCCGGGATGTTGATGGGCTTTGTTGTAACCCCGTTCGAGTATGTACTGTAGTAACAAGTTCGGTCACTAGATGTTACTTCACAGCAGTTTTTATTATATGAATCAAGATTACAGTGCAGAATGTAATGTATCATTTAGGATTCATCATCATCTTCATTTCCCCTTGTCCAGCTCCTGCCAGGTTGGGGTGTTGATGGCACTTCTCCACCGTTGTCTCTCCTTCCACCACTCCTCTTCAGTAATAGGGATGTAGGCAGAGAAAGTTCGTGCCAGATAGCGCTCGTGTAGTACCGGGTAAGCACAAGGCGATCGTCTTATTTTTCTCCCAGTCAGCTGCGAGTAATGTATAGAATGTGACCAAGTTTTCTGAGCTACAGTCGATTGTATCTTAACTCTAAGACTATATTAATTAATTGTATAGGTATATCCCCTAGTATATTACGGACAATTTTCAGCGTTTAAGCCTTAAACTGCTGCATTATGAGCTACGGACCAGAAACGCTAAAACTAGCGGGAGGAAGGAAGAATTAGTACAGCGGTAATTAGAAAATTCTAACACACTTTATTATCCAAATAATGAATAGGAATCAGCATGCCTTTTCCTAAAGATTACAATGACTTGAGTATTGTACATTGATAAATATATAAATGTACCTCCAAAAGACTTAAATCATAAATAGATATTTAAATATGCAGTTTCTCCCCTTGCTTGTAGACTTCGATTCATGTACTTTTTTAAGGTTGATGGCTTACATGAAACTGCATGTACAGCCTTTGTCCACCACCAAAGGCATGTGAATATTCTTGAGTTTCCCAGTGCTGCTTCCTTTGAATATTTGACCATCAGCCATAAGGTGAAGATCACTATCACAAATTTGCATCTGATGGGTTATTTTGTATTTAGAAAATTGGAACTAAATGGAGCACCTGTTTCCAACTACAAATCATTGTGTTATACTGGATACAGACTTTTCAGTGAAAAGTTTGTTTTGTTTATAAATGGTTAATTTCAATCAAGTGAAATTTTAAAATGCAGTGCTGTGAAATCCGAGTACACAAAACATAAGACCTATAATGTGAAGCTTATTTTAGGAGTACCTGGTGACATTATAGGAGGGGAATGTGAACGTTTTGCTGGAGCAGGCCCCAAGGCATGTTGTAAGCATATTGCTGCTGTAAGCTACGCATTAGAGCACTTCCCCAAGACTGGTATTATTCAGTGTTCAGAAACATGCAGCCAAAATTTATAAACTTTTCAGCATCCCCTACCAAATGGTTGAGGCCAGTTAGCCCTATGAAAGTGGAATGTTTGCCCTTGGAACAAGTTTTGCTATTATAATCTCAGTTGCACCAGCTATAACTCTAGTCGAGGGGTATGTCTGTCTAAAAGCAAGGGGGCTGTTTTCAAGGACATTTTCTCTAAGGCCAGATGTTCAACTCTTTAAATTCGCAGTACATGAAATCAATCCAAACATTAAATATTCTTCCAATAGTAGTTTTACGGATTCCGAAGTTAAGGCCTAGTTCTTTGTCAGATTTGTTGGTCCTTAGCTTCATAACTGTCAAGAAGAAACACAGTCTGGATTCAAGAGGGAATATCTGTAAATTGTATCTGTTTTCTCCAAGAACAGCAAACACCAAATTACAATGTTGAACGTCTACAAACCCTGTAGAAAAGGTAAAAATAGAACAAACTGAGCGAACAATCAGATGATAACACATCAAGCATACTAGGAAGCAAGGAAGAGTACTGGAACAAGAGGAAAGGATCCAAAGGAATTACTGAGGCACTCACCAAAAAACAAAACCAAAATTTTCAAAAAATTTAAAATAAAACTATAATTTGATAAATAGTATTTACATTAAAATTAAATTTGAAAAATTAATAAACTTTGGTAAAATGATAATGAAGAGAAACTTGCAAAGAACAAAAATAAGTAGTATAATTAATATTTAGTAAATAAATAATTTAAATGTAAATAAACCTAGTCTGTAGTAAATAGTACCATTCTATCACACAAAAATATCCGGGTGCACCAGCCTACTCCAAACATCACAATTAATTAATATATTAAATAGAATTTAAATTTAAAATAAAAAAGGAAAAATGGGTTGGATAGTTAAATAGAGGGCTTTTGACAGAACCCAGTGGAGGATAGTTCCCCGCAATCCCCACATAAACAATGTTCCCACAACACATCACATAAATTTAAAACAGTACACAAATACTGACCATAATGAATAATACAAGTCCGCACTGAATCGAGAATATTAAGCCAAATAATACATAATTTAAGTCACAAAGCCACAAAAGGCTAGGGGATCAATAAAACACCCGATATTAATAAGTAAGAGAACTAGCAGGTTCAATTAACATGACCAAGTCAAACACACGAACACCACTCAAGATGAAACAATCCATTATTATATATTCATGATGCCACACACAAGTTGCTGCTATCACAGATGAGACAATAATGAATAATAATCAATTACATAACTGCCAAGCACAAAAAGATAAGCAACAATAATAGGAAGAATAGATAAGAACTGAACTCCCAATTGCTCACACTAAGGCTGTCCAAAACCCTCAATTAAAACCCGAAACATTACAAGTACATTACTACAATATGAAAATTAATGTGGGTTTACCAAAATAAGTAGGCCAATAATCTCATAAAACACCCACAGTAAGATGAAAACAAGGCATTCCAACCCTAAATATATGCCCCAAAGAAATATTAAAATTTACAACTCTGACTTTAATAATAATAATAATAATAATAATAATAATAATAATAATAATAATAATAATAATAAGAAGAAGAAGAAGAAGAAGAAGAAGAAAAGGAGACAGAACAGACGTAAATAACTACAGAGGAATCTCATTGGTATCTGTTGCCTACAAAATTTTATCTCAGTGCCTTCTCGATAGAGCCCAACAGCAACTAGAACCAAAAATTGGAGAATATCAAGCAGGTTTCAGACCAGGCCGTTCATGTCCAGAGCAAATTTTGAACCTAAAGTTAATCCTAAGGCATCAGAAAATTTGTAGCAAAAATGTAGTTTGTACTTTTGTTGATTTCAAAAAGGCCTATGATTCAGTTGATCGTCAATCACTTTTTCAGATATTAAAAGAACAGGGTCTAGACCGGAAAACACTCGCAATTGTAAAAGAGACATTGACAGACACAAAATCTAAGGTTAAATTCATGGGGGAAATCTCAGACCCTTTTCCGATCAAAACAGGAGTAAGACAGGGAGATGGGCTCTCTCCACTACTCTTCAACTGCGTCCTTGAAAAGGTAATACAGGAATGGCACAAACAGAAGTCTGCCCTCAAGATTGACCAACCAATCACTCTTGGTAGGGGCAAATTAGCAGTAGACTGCCTGGCATTTGCAGACGATCTGGCAATCTTAACTCGTGATGTTTCAACAGCGATAAACCAGATCGAACTCCTGAAAGAAACAGCGGAAAAAGTTGGCCTCCAAATATCGTTTGAAAAAACTGAATACATGACCTGCAGCAAAGAAGCCCCTAAATTCATGGAGACAAAATATGGCAAAATAAAACGGGTCCAGCAATTCAAATATCTCGGTGAAATAATTCAGGAGAATGGAATGGAAACAAAAGCCAATGAAGTTAGATGCCAAAAAATGGAAACTGCGTATAGACTCACCCAAAATATCTATAACAAAAAGTGTCTCTCCAAGCATGCAAGCAGTTATAAAACCAGAATGCCTCTATGGATCAGAGACACTAATTTTGAACAGGAAAACTGATCTAGAAAATATTCAGAAAAAGGAACGCAAGATCATTAGAAAAATTTTAGGCCCAAAACTCGTAGATGAACAGTACCGCCTTAGAGGGAAACAGGAAATCAAACAATTTTCTAACATTCACAGCGACATCAGAAAACGCAGATTAAGATTCTTTGGACATATAAAAAGGATGAACCCAGATAGACTTACCAAGCAAATAGTTGAATTTTATGAAAACCGAAGTAAAGCTAAAACGGACACAATAAAATGGATTGGCGAAATTAAAACAGATCTCAAACTGGCAGGAATTACACCTGAAGACATCCAAAGCCGGGTTATCTTCAGAACCAAAGTTCATAAGTGACAAGTTGACCAAGAGGAAAAACCAAAGAAGAAGACCGGAACAACATGGTCTCAAGAGAGAAAAGAAGCACACAGCAAACGAATGAAGGAAGTGTGGGCACAAAGAAAGGCAAATGCCTGTCTCTAAGTACTTTGCGTAGTCCTAATGGGCTCATTCGCAATATATATATATATATATATATATATATATAAAATAATAAAATTTAAAAAAAAACTGGTAACTAGTGTAAGCGTAGTATTAGGTCAAAACACGGGCATGAGAAAGCCAAAGCATACGAAAGGATGCACCAATCAAATATAAGAGAATCACAAGCCAAAGTAAACACGAATACTTGCGCAAACACACAGCAATGATATCGAAAATAAATTTTAAAATTTCAAAGTAGAAACCGCAAACACATCCAGAAAATAGCACAGAAAAAACACCCGCAAATACACAAGAAAACAAAATAAATCCAAGAGCAAATCAAATTTAAATCAAGGCAGTGGAGAATTTCAAAAGTTACCTAAGCACGACAATGGCCTTCCGTTATACACGACACTCACTTGAAGCAAGAACGCCATACCACAAAACCGAGATAGCATATTAAGTCGCAATAAACACACTAATTAGAATATAACTAACACACACCAGGAAAATAACATAAGTAGAAGGAAATCATTAAAGGCGTACTTACATTGATGCCATTTATGCCTAGGTAACTTACCCGTGTTTGGCCTAACACTACTACACTCACTAGTAAGAAATAAAATACAACAGATTTACACTCAAATATCTGTTATAATATAATAACAAGGTTAAAAAAGACACAATTCCCTTGCTGGGATTTATATATCCCCTTTCAGCCTATACCCGAAGGTAGGTCCATCGTATTAGAAGCCGCGAAGGACTCCATCGGTGCAGTAGCATCCGTTTTCAATCAAGCTAACCGGTCAGCAGACACCCTCCACTATATGCCACTTGCAGCGACACCGTCTATAGGTACACGCTCTGGCGAGCACAGTCAGAACACAAATTGCAGTTCCAATCATTGCACACGGATGGCGTGGGAGTTCATTTTGCTGTCTACGGATAAAAGCCTTCAGAATAATTAGGTGACGAAATGTCCCAATGGCCACATATAAAATGAGTAGTAGACATGTAGACTAAATGTTCCGTGCGCCCTTGCACTGAAGATTATCTGTGTCATACAGATACGTAGTTTAATTATGCAGTTCGTCTAATAGCGTTGGATCCCAATTTAATATGGTTATTGTAACAGTAATGATGTCACCGCTCGATACACACGTACCAGGCCAAGTATGCAGAGTTCAATTGCAGAGGGCATAAATCATAGAAGATGAGCTCTGCCGATAAGACACGCAATTTAAATATATGTCTTGTATAAGGTTCATAGTCCAAATTATATATATATTACATTATTAATGCTACACCAAAATTTTTCCTTCTATTAGCATGTAACCATTTCTTTCTCATTGCTTTATTTTGTAGAAGCTGGTGAAACGAAAATGAGCTTCCCTGCTTTTTTCAAAGAGGAACACTGCAATAGCTCAGCATAGTCACGAAAATAAGAATTTAAGGAACTTAAATTCCGCCGCATGAGTACACAGGAGACACATGAAGAGTGCATTACGCTTACCCAGAACAACAGCAGTGCGCTCTATCGGTGCTAGTTCTATACATTCCAGTCCTGTCTTCTTTTTCTTATAGTGTTCTTGACAGAGTCTATCCATCTTGCTCTGGAACTCCCTCTTACCCTCTTTTTTTCTGTCTTAGCCTCCAACACTTATTTTGGTATCCTTCCCTCCTCCATCCTCATAACATGTCCAGACCATCTCAGTTTATTTTTCTCTGTCCTATCACTCAGTTTTTCACCCCTATCTCTTGCTGACTTCACCATTTCTTACTCTGTCTCTCCTTGTCTTCACTACCATACTCCTCAGGAACTTCATCTACACCGGCCTGAATTTTACTCTCATTTCTTGCTGTCAAAGTCCAAGTCTCTAATGCATATGTTAATTATCTCTTTACATTTCATAGGAACTTCTCTGTTCCACACCAGGTTACTTACTTTCTGGTAGAACATATTTCATGCTTGTACCCTTCTGCTGATCTCCTTATCCAACCTTGCATTTTGCATTATTTCACTTCCCAAATATTTGAAGTATTCAACAACCTCAAAGTTTTGCCCCCCAATACTAACGATACCTTTTCCTTCTCTTTCTCTTCTTGTCATCACCACTGTTTTGCTCTTCTCCACGCTGATTTTCATACCAGATTTGTCAATATTGTCATTGTAAGCCTCTAGTTGGATTTGCACTTCTGTATTGTTGACTCCCCAGATCACTGTGTCATCTGCAAATAACAATATTTTCATATTCCATCCATATCTTGCCTTTATTTCCTTTAGAATTTCATCGATAACCATTATAAACATAAGTCCCTGTCTTAGTCCATTTTGGCTTCTAAACCAATCTGTTCTCCCCACTGGACTCTGGACACAACAGGAACAATTCTTATACATTGCTTTCACTAGTTCCCTTGATTGCCTTTCACATCCTTTTCTTTCCAGCATTTCCCACACCCTTTCTCTATTAACACTATTGTATGCCTTCCTTAGATTAAGGAATACCATCACCAAATCTTTTCCATATTCCTAATGTTTTTCCATCACTAATCTCATCATGATCTGCCCTGTTTAAATCTATACTGGTCTTCTTCTAAATTTCTCTCCACCCTTCCTCTCATCCTCTTCTCTATTATACTCTTCATTATTTTGGTTGCTTTTCACAACAGTGTAATTCCACAATAACTGTTACATACCTTCCTGTCACCTTTCTTAAGTACTGGTATTATTACTCCTTTACATCAGTCACCAGGTACTTGCTGTTTCCCCATATACACCTTAGCAGCCTATATAACCAATGTAGACCAATAGGTCCTGCTGCCTTTATCATTTCCACTCATATTTCATCCATCCCTGCAGCTTTTGCTGTTCTCATTTCTTTAACACTTTGGAGACGGCCATATTTGAATGTGCTACCCTCCAGAAATCGCAGGATTTTTAATGGTTTTTGAAAAATTTTCAGTGCTAGGGTAATCCATGATTATAACTACTTTTGGAATGTATAGAAAGATCACACTTTCTTGTGCAGAAAAATGAGTTTTAATTATCATAAAAGTGAAGCAATTTTTAAATATAAATTTATGAATATAATGAGTTCTATAAACGAAAAAAAAAATCTGACGCAGCTATGGATGCCAATTCGCTTAATATTTCGAAATTTGACTTTGTGGGCACATCTACTAAAACACACTAATATAGATTCTAACCTAATTGGTAAATTGGCACCGGTATCCTTGTTTACAACCAGAAATTTTCTTTCCCACTGTTCTTTGTTTGACAACGGGGTTGCATCGAGTTGCTGCAGGTACACGGGAAACAACCACATTTTTAGGAAACGGTGTAAAACAGTATTACATAACCCACTTCAAGGAAGCGATATAAAACTACGTTACACTTCACATCAATTTGAAATTAGCTCATTTTCTACATTTACTAGCCTGAAGCGCAAGAATCATCATGTTTACTTAGTGTGTAATTGTTGTCCTCATCCTCATTTTCAGAAGTTGTCTTCCATAAGAACATCCATTATGGATTCGTTGTCAAAATTTCGTACACTTGAATTAGACATGCTATATATTGTAACAGGAACGCCCGTACTTCAGTTTATCGGAGAGCATGAGGAACGACAAGGCGTGTACGGCCCATGCTAAGAGAGTAAGAGAGAAGGGTAGTGAAAGAAAAATTCATGATTAAGTGGATCCTTCAGTTTATTCAATAAATAGGCAAATAATTATGTCACCTTTTATAGCTGAATTGTAGATTTGTCCCTGAGGGCGTGAAGAGGACGTTGTCCCGCGGCGGCTGCGTCGTCTTGCGGTCGGCGTCGGCGTTGTCTTCCGTCGTTGGTGTTTGTATTAGTGTTGATGACTCGAACCAGAGGCAGGAACGGGGAAATGTGGAGCTTCCACATTTGACGTCATGGGGTACTGGTGTGACACTTCCCTATGGCGAAGCACGCCGAAATAGTTCCCACAGCAGCAAGGATAAAGTTAGAGTCACAGTTCGTATTTGGAATAATACGCAAATGAAACAATCTAGAACCTTCCGAGGTGCGGTGATCAAGCACTTCATAAAGAAAATTAAATTTATCGAGTACAGTCTCAGCACTGTACTCCACCAGCATAATACATTTGTTGAAATAAATGATAGTCCAAATTCCCGTACGTCGTGATTTTCAGATTAACACTGGCACTTAAGATCATAATGCAACACAGTTCAACGGATAGACATAGTCTTTAAATGAAATTGAGGCTGGCTAGAAATACTACCGCTGCTTTCACACAGTCTTTGAACGAAATCAATGCTGGCACAGTTAATGCAAGAACACAGTCTTTAAATGAAATAAAGCTGACACAATTAATGCGAGAACACAGTTTTTAAACGAATTCAAAGCTGACACCGTTTATGTGAGAACACAGTCTTTAAATGAATTCAAGCTGGCGAGAACACAGTCTTTAAACGAATTCAAAGCTGACACAATTAATGCAAGAACACAGTCTTTAAACGAATTCAAAGCTGGCACAGTTTATGTGAGAACACAGTCTTTAAATGAATTCAAGCTGGTGAGAACACAGTCTTTAAACGAATTCAAAGCTGACACAATTAATGCAAGAACACAGTCTTTAAACGAATTCAAAGCTGGCACAGTTTATGTGAGAACACAGTCTTTAAATGAATTCAAGCTGGTGAGAACACAGTCTTTAAACGAATTCAAAGCTGACACAATTAATGCAAGAACACATTCTTTAAACGAATTCAAAGCTGGCACAGTTTATGTGAGAACACAGTCTTTAAACGAATTCAAAGCTGGCACAGTTTATGTGAGAACACAGTCTTTAAATGAATTCAAGCTGGCGAGAACACAGTCTTTAAACGAATTCAAATATACAGCCGGACCGAGAGACGAATTATGTCGCGACGTGCTTACTTGCACACACTCGCTGACTCACGGCTTACTGCCGACTCACTCCACTCTCTGCCTTCAGCACACTGCCGTCGCATACCGCATACTCTCTCTGCTTTACTGCAGGCTCTCTGCTAACATTCTGCCTTACCCCAGGCTGGCGACTCGCTTATATTTCGTTCATGCAGCAATGGAACACGAAGGAACCTTCTGCGTGACGTCGCTTGTCCTTGGCCGGTGTTCTGGAACGTCGCGAACTTGCTCGCAGTTCCCATTATGCCTGTGCTCTCGGCGCAAGTTTTAAATGCTTACGGCCGGGTGTTAGCGAGCTTGATGGTTATGAATTTCATGTTTTTGGTCCGTATTGAACAATATATAAGTAATAATAATAATAACTTAAATGTTTCCACCTTTTCAATACAATATATTCACAAGATTACAAAATTATACGGTACTAGTTTCGACCCATCTAGGGGTCATCATCAGCCGTATTGGAGCAAAGATCATACTCTTCGATCTATTTATCACTTTCCTCAGAAACAATAATGCAGCCAACCTAAACTCAATCCTAAATTTAATCAAAGGTACTTTTCCAAGACAATTACACTTTCTCCCGCACCTTTCAGCCCCACCTTAAGCCCTCTTCCTAAGCCATATTTCATTTCAATACAAGAACTTACTGATTTCCATGATTATAATTTTTACAACACCCCATTTATACTTTATTCTTTGTTAAAAACCTCTTATTATGTATATTCCTTGTATTATTAACTATTACCATAACATCTCATTTCACTTGTTATTCTTTAAAATAATATTGTCTTAGGATTTCGCCACAAATGATCTTTGCTCCAATACGGCTGATGATGACCCCTAGATGGGTCGAAACTAGTACCGTATAATTTTGTAATCTTGTGAATATATTGTATTGAAAAGGTGGAAACATTTAAGTTATTATTATTATTACTTAGTTAGCGAGCTTCTCTTAATAAAAGAATGAAACGTGAATGCTCGTAGGGTGTTACCGTTTCATCTCCCCCCCTGCTCGGGAAAAAGAAAATTGCTGGGCGATTTTCTTTTCGCTCATCTCCTAGTAAAGTATTTCTTGAGATTGGCCGAGTTGAAGATTCCCTCAACGTCGCTATCTGCCCTTCCTACTTCGTAGGCACCATTATCTAGTGCGGTAAGTATCCTGAAGGGTCCTATGAACAAGGGACAAAATTTGGCGTAAATTCCCTGGTCAGGGTGTGAAACTGCAGGCTTGCGTATTAATACTAGGTCATCCACTTGTAAGGGTTGTCGAAACTTGTGATGTCGTAACTTCTTTTCTCGGATTTGAGCAGCATGTCGTAATTGCCGAAGTGCCTTAGTAATGCGAGCTTGTTGGCTCACTGCTGCGTCAGGTTGATCAGGCAAAACTCGATCCCAAGGTCTGTCAGGGGTGAGGCCTTTATGTACACTCAAAGGGATGTCCTGAATAGACTCATGCATGGTGGTATTGACGATCCTTTGCATAATGGGCAGAACTTCAACCCACTTCCAATGCTGTTGTCCACAATACAATCTACAGAATCTGGCAATTTCGCGCATAACCCGTTCGGCTGGGTTGGCTTCCGGGTGTCGGATAAGGCCGTTTCTTATAAGGTGATGTGTCAGTAACATCTAAGTGGTGCTTGAAACCCTTAATGACTCCAGGTTTCTCGGAAAATACATCTGGAAACTTCTTAAAAAGCTCTTGGATTGCCTTTATTACTTTATCATCATCGTAATCTGGGCTTTCAGCTACATTGGCGTAAAGCGTGAAGTTGTAGTGGTCCTCGTTAAACTCATCATCGATAATGGACGCCATCTGGTCCTCTACGGGTCCCACTTCCTCGGGTCGCCCCTTTTCGTGGACGCTTTCTTCGACAGGCGGAGCCTCGCTCATCTTGCCTTCTACAATGCCCACCGGGGTCTCACATTCCGGATTCTTCACGTCATTATAAGTAACCAACTGTAGCCCTACAGATTCGACGTGGAAAAATTTAATCACATTAGCGGGATAATCAATGATTCCCCCATGTTGAATGAGAAAGTCTGATCCAAGAATTAAGTCAAATTTCATTTGCGTCAAGATCAAAAATAGATGTTGGAACTTAACACCACCAATTTCTAACTCAAGAAACGCCTGGAATTTGCATTTAATAGCTTTGTCAGGAACTATGCCTTTAACCTTAACTTGAGCAACCGGCAAGATGGAGATGTAGGTCGTCTCCTGCGCCACATCTATTAATTTCTGCGAAATTAGTGAGGCTTGCGATCCCGAGTCTACTAGAGAGTGGACAATCATATTGCCTAACTTAATGATAATGATCGGTAAGCCGCGTTGTATCTGAGGCTGTCGCGGTGTTGAATCCTCATATAGTAAATCTGCATCCTCTAAATACCAATGGTTAATGAGTGCGCTACATACTACTTCTCCTCCCTCCGGGTTTTCAGGCAGTCTCTTTATTGCTTCGACAAAGTTTTTTTTTTTGTACCCGTAGCTCTTGGATCCATTTCCGTTCTCTCATTTCTTCTCTGTATCTCTGCCTGGTATTCCAAAGAAGCTGCTCCAGGTAAACCCTCTTCCCTGTTCTTATTCCTTACATATTCCGTAGTCTCTCTCCAACGTTTCTCTAATTCTTCCCGCTGGGAGTTCCTATTATCATTGGGTTGATTAGCTGCCTGCCTCCATGAAGGTCCAGGTTGAAACTTAGCCCTCCCTTCGTAGGGGCGATTCCTAGATCTTCTATACCGAAACGGAATATCTCGGCGAGTTTCTCTTTCTTCTCGCGGTTCTGGATTTACTTGAACTGGAGTTTTCATTTCCGTAAAGTTGGTTGTAGTTTCTTTGGTTCGACCTGCTTTTGCTGCGCTCTGAGTGTGCGCAGTATCGAGTTTCCTCAGGACATCATCGAGCTGCTCCAAGTCCTGGATGTTTGCTGCCACCAATATTTCCTGAACATTTGGTGGAAATTGCAGCGTTATGACCTGAATAAGTTCTTGCTCCGGTAAAGGAGGGTGGAAAAACTGCATCTTTTTAAGCTGAGATATGAGATAATCTGAATATCGCGAGGAATTGACGGACGTGTTATACTTTCTAGAGTATAATTGAAGTTTTATCAGGTGCTGAGCCTCAGCACTCCAAAATCGTCTAAGTAAGGCTTCCTTAAATTCTTCGTAAGTGTTAATACTGAATTTAAAAGCGGTAAACCACATTAACGCCTTGCCTTCTAACAATCGAGATGCTATTCGTAAACGACGGTCGGTCTTAACGTGATTTTCTTGAAAGAATTCTTCGAGGTTGAGGAGAAACTCCTTAGCAGTATACTCCTCTTTCCCCGAGAATTTGGCTGGTTTTTCCTCAGTTATTTTAAAAATTGTGGAAACATTTATGGATTCTCCACTAGTGTTGTGAAGGCTAGATGATGAAACATCCTGTTCGATTTGCGATACTTTGCTGTTGAGAGCTTCTATACCCCCTTGGAGTTCAAGTTTTAGGGTTTTAATTTTCCCCTGTACGGAATTCTCAATTTCCTTGACCTCCTTCTCTATGTCGGTCTTGACTTCTGCTACATCGCGACAGATACGAGTAATCTGCGTGTGAGCATTATCTAACTGAGTCTTGACACGTTTATCGGCCTCCTCTTGCTGACTTTTCAGAAGAGTAATTTCGTTTCCCAACTTCATGAAATTATTTTTAACAGATTCATGAAGTTTGTCTTGAATAGACGCGATTTTAGTTTGCGCAAGAGATAATTGAGCATGGGACTCTTGAAATTCTTCCTTTAAGCTTTCTACTTCTTTAAGGACTTCCTGAGAAGAAGACGGGAAAGCAAGTTTTAAGTCCTCCGCCACTTGTGATTTTATGTCTTGCTTAATGGTTTCTAAGTCACGTGTTAATTTTTCATTTATTTCCGTAAACTTAGAATCCATTCTTTTGTTAGATTCTTTAAATCTTTTTTCAATTTCGGCACCTGCACTATTGAGCCTACGTTCCAAATTATTATTAACTTCTGCAAATTTTTGATCAACAGATTCTGTCAATTTTACAATGTTGGCATCATTAGCTTCCCTTAGTTGAGTGATACTACGATTAGTTGCTTCATTAGCCTCCCTTAGTTGAGTGATACTACGATTAGTTGCTTCATTAGCCTCCCTTAGTTGAGTGATACTACGATTAGTTGCTTCATTAGCCTCTCTTAGTTGAGCGATACTACGATTAGTTACTTCATTAGCCTCCCTAAGTTGACCTATAGTAGCCTTAGTGGCTTCCAGGGTCGCGTTAGATTCTTTAAGTTGAGCTCCTAAAGTATTGTTAGATTCTGCAATCCTACGCCCGAGATTAGTGTTACTTTCCGTAATCCTGTCATTTAGACTGATTTTTAAAGCCTCGATGGCAGCTAGTATATTTTCCATATTAATGTCGTTATTTTCACAAAATGCAGAAAATACAATCATTCACCTCATACGTAAAATCACCATTATTGTCCAATGGTAAAGTTCAAAATTTCACCAACACAAAATATCAAACACTTGTGCATAAAATTAAATATCACCATTATTGTCCAATGGTAAAGTTCAAAATTTCACCAACACAAAATATCAAAATTTATATAAGCCTGTGCATGAATATTATGCCTGAAATGTTTTACATAGCAAGAGAAAGAGAAAATAATCACTTGTGCCATAAACTTGATCAGAGTTCTGTGCCAAAAGTTTAAAATTTCGTCAAAGTCATTGAATTGAACTTCGTAAAATTTTAACACATTCACTGAACTGGAATTAACGTACGTACTATGCACTTTTATTTGAATTGGTAAGTTAAGATATCAATGATTTCAAAGTTAATTTTTATCACTTTACTCTCTTTAATCTGGCCCCAACGTCACGGGTGCCACTATTCACTCTCTTTAATCGGGCCCCAACGTCATGGGTGCCACTATTCACTACCTTCTCTCTGTAACAGGAACGCCCGTACTTCAGTTTATCGGAGAGCATGAGGAACGACAAGGCGTGTACGGCCCATGCTAAGAGAGTAAGAGAGAAGGGTAGTGAAAGAAAAATTCATGATTAAGTGGATCCTTCAGTTTATTCAATAAATAGGCAAATAATTATGTCACCTTTTATAGCTGAATTGTAGATTTGTCCCTGAGGGCGTGAAGAGGACGTTGTCCCGCGGCGGCTGCGTCGTCTTGCGGTCGGCGTCGGCGTTGTCTTCCGTCGTTGGTGTTTGTATTAGTGTTGATGACTCGAACCAGAGGCAGGAACGGGGAAATGTGGAGCTTCCACATTTGACGTCATGGGGTACTGGTGTGACACTTCCCTATGGCGAAGCACGCCGAAATAGTTCCCACAGCAGCAAGGATAAAGTTAGAGTCACAGTTCGTATTTGGAATAATACGCAAATGAAACAATCTAGAACCTTCCGAGGTGCGGTGATCAAGCACTTCATAAAGAAAATTAAATTTATCGAGTACAGTCTCAGCACTGTACTCCACCAGCATAATACATTTGTTGAAATAAATGATAGTCCAAATTCCCGTACGTCGTGATTTTCAGATTAACACTGGCACTTAAGATCATAATGCAACACAGTTCAACGGATAGACATAGTCTTTAAATGAAATTGAGGCTGGCTAGAAATACTACCGCTGCTTTCACACAGTCTTTGAACGAAATCAATGCTGGCACAGTTAATGCAAGAACACAGTCTTTAAATGAAATAAAGCTGACACAATTAATGCGAGAACACAGTTTTTAAACGAATTCAAAGCTGACACCGTTTATGTGAGAACACAGTCTTTAAATGAATTCAAGCTGGCGAGAACACAGTCTTTAAACGAATTCAAAGCTGACACAATTAATGCAAGAACACAGTCTTTAAACGAATTCAAAGCTGGCACAGTTTATGTGAGAACACAGTCTTTAAATGAATTCAAGCTGGTGAGAACACAGTCTTTAAACGAATTCAAAGCTGGCACAGTTTATGTGAGAACACAGTCTTTAAATGAATTCAAGCTGGTGAGAACACAGTCTTTAAACGAATTCAAAGCTGACACAATTAATGCAAGAACACAGTCTTTAAACGAATTCAAAGCTGGCACAGTTTATGTGAGAACACAGTCTTTAAACGAATTCAAAGCTGGCACAGTTTATGTGAGAACACAGTCTTTAAATGAATTCAAGCTGGCGAGAACACAGTCTTTAAACGAATTCAAATATACAGCCGGACCGAGAGACGAATTATGTCGCGACGTGCTTACTTGCACACACTCGCTGACTCACGGCTTACTGCCGACTCACTCCACTCTCTGCCTTCAGCACACTGCCGTCGCATACCGCATACTCTCTCTGCTTTACTGCAGGCTCTCTGCTAACATTCTGCCTTACCCCAGGCTGGCGACTCGCTTATATTTCGTTCATGCAGCAATGGAACACGAAGGAACCTTCTGCGTGACGTCGCTTGTCCTTGGCCGGTGTTCTGGAACGTCGCGAACTTGCTCGCAGTTCCCATTATGCCTGTGCTCTCGGCGCAAGTTTTAAATGCTTACGGCCGGGTGTTAGCGAGCTTCTCTTAATAAAAGAATGAAACGTGAATGCTCGTAGGGTGTTACCGTTTCAATATTCACAAGAATTACACAAACAAGCCTGCCTCTCGAATACACATTCTTCCTGTCCACATGTACCGTACGTACTTTCCTGCCCATTTCACAGCTGAGAGTCAACGATGACGCAGCCTTAGGTCATGTAGGAACGTGGCTGTGCTATCAATGCCTTGAAGGAAGAGCTCTCGACTTATGCCTATAACTAGTATATTTTATGCATATAGAAGCATTCAACAGTATCCTAGTGAAGTCACAGCTCGCTGAAACGGCAGCTACAATTTTTTAGCTACAGTGAAATCGTGCCCGTAGATTCTCCGAGCTCTGTCAGCAGCAATGAATTAGCGCGCCCGTAGTTTCTACGAGCGGTGTCTCCAATGTGTTAACAGCAATTTCGACCTCTGCCATTGCCATATCACTCTCCATTTCTGGATCCTTCTGATTTACCACTATTCTGTCTTCTGCATCATTTCTCACATTCAGGAGTTTATTGAAATAATCTTTCCACGTGTTTTGTGTAGATATGTTTTTTCTCTTATTTTTTATCAATCCATACATCACTTTTTCTACCATTTACATCATTTTCCAACTCTTGTCTGAATCTCTCCCAACATTTTTTTTTTCTCCTCATTTACCACTTTTTTACACTTACTCTTAATTTCCTGACACTTAATCTTACTTCCTCTTTTCCTATCTCTACTCCATTCTTGCTAGGCTTTCTTCATTTGTTTAACAACCTCCTTCACCCTTTCATTCCACCAAGGTGCAAAGTTCCGCCACAAATCTTCTCCGCACAGCTTACAAATGTGTTGGTCCATTCTTCTTCTATACTTCCTGTTTCTGGTATAGGAATGTGGTGTGTTAATTCCAAACTAAATATTGTTGCCTTATTTTTTGAAGTGTCTTTGTAACGGCTTGTCAGAGTTATTCTAAGTTCCCGTGGAGGGAATTAGATATTTTTCCACCAATAGAGCATATCAAAAATCAGATCAAAAATTGGATGTATGGCTTTTCAGGCGTTTGCTCTATTAACCAGCATTTCGTCCTTGGTCTGACACTAGACTCGTCAGGAGTGTGGAGTTTTATCTCCCGTATGCAGTTATCAGACTGTGCCTCTTAAATAGGCTTCTGATAAGTTCACCTGCATACACCCCAGCATCAGTGGGTAGGGTCTGACAAATCCCACTCTGACGAGTCTAGTGTCAGACCTAAGATGAAATGCTGGTTAATAGAGCGAACGCCTGAAAAGCCATACATCTAATTTTTGATCTGATTTTTTATATGCTCTATTGGTGGAAAAATATCTAATTCCCTCCATGGGAACTTAGAATTTCCATTTGGAATTGCTAGGCAGGCATTAATTCCATTGTGGAGTTTTATCTCCCGTATGTAGTTATCAGACTGTGCCTCTTAAATAGGCTTCTGATAGGTTCACCTGCATACACCCCAGCATCAGTGGGTAGGGTCTGACACATCCCACTCTGACGAGTCTAGTGTCAGACCGAAGACGAAATGCTGGTTAATAGAGCAAACGCCTGAAAAGCCATACATCTAATTTTTGATCTGATTGTCAGAGTTAGACGCTACAGACTTGTGCATCAATCTAATATAGGATTTTGTAACATATTTACTGTTTTCCTTTTCAAAACTCAGGGCGAGTCTGTGAAATTTTAAATTTTCTTCAGGGAGTCCATGTTTTGGAAAGTTTGGCAACAATTGGTCTGTATCATTAGCGTTGTTTCCATTCTCCTTTCCAGAATGGTATCCTATCAGTTTTCTTTCTGCTCTGCAGGAATCGTCCACCAGGTCAGACATGTCTTCAGGCAGTGCAGGAACTGACTCGCTTCTCCTTGAATCCGACAATGGTGGCTTATACGTACATGCCCAGTAATCTGGATACTGCATTAAAAGCCCAATTGGATCGCTTATGGGACCTGCAAGAAACAATTACTGCAATGAACTTTGCTCATGTTCCCAACTTTCAAGAACAGGTAAGAAAAAAAAAAAAAAAAAAAAAAGTCAAGCTCCTTTGAGGAAACCAACATTATTGTTTTTTCACCAGTTCAGAATATCAATATTAATATTTTTACATGACATGACTGTTCTTTTCTTGTTTGCTGGGGTGAGTGGCTCAGACGGTTGAGGCACTGGCCTTCTGACCCCCAACTTTGCAGGTTGGTTGTTCAAATAAGTGTCAGTAGTTTGACTTGCATGTAGAAGAACTCCTGCGGGACTAAATTTCGACATGTTGGTGCCTCTGGAAACCCTAAGAGTAGTTAGTGGGACGTAAAGCAGATAACATTATAATGATTTTTTTTTTTTTTCCCCCCAGCCGTTTATGGACCGCGTTTGACAATCTCTGCAGTATTTTTAGCCTTCTCTCTCTGCCAGTATCTTTTCATCCTTTCTCCAACTTTCTTCTTCCGCTCTTCCGTATAGGACCTCCCTTTCCTCGCTAGCATTTCTCCAGTCTGCTGGAAACCACAGAACGTTTTGATGAGTTGTCTAAATTGATTTTGGGGATGGTGAACTTCGATGTTCGGTCCCTTTAAACAACAAGCATCATCATCAGCTAAATTGGTTTCTCTCCATGGTATAATTTTCCAGAAACCCCATTTACGGCAAGTCCAACCTCGCTTCGGAAAACCACTTCAGCTCTTGTCTTCCTCTTCCTGAAGAATTCAAAGATTCTCTTCGTTAGTCTGTTTCTGTCCATCCTCAATAAGTGTCCATAGAATGTAACCTTCTCTTCCTCATCAGTTCAACCACTCCTTCAGTTCTTTGATACAAATCTTTGTTTGATTTGAGTCTCCTCTCCCCATTTCTAACATTTGGGCCCCAGAATTTTTCTTAGCATTTTTCTTTCTCTCTTCCGGAAATCTTCTCGAGTCCACCTTTTCCAATCATGTCCAGTGTTTGCACTACATGCAGGCACTCAGGTTTGACAGCGGTGTCAAGTTGCCTCAATTTAATTTTTTTATTGAAATTAAACACAATGTGTACATATGTGATAAAGGTTACAATTTGTCATTATTTTCCTTTGGTACAGCACTTCGTTGTTCTTTTTTTACCAGTCCTTGGCAAGTGTGCTGATGCGTTGTGTTTGTTCAGTATAGTTCATCATGTGGTACCTAGGACAGGTCATTCCACAGAGACGGCAGATACATTCTTCGTTTGGGGGCGTGAAATCTAGTGGTTAGGCATATTTTCCCATGGAATCCGTGGACACCAAAGCGTGTGTATACATGGCGTAGTTTGTAGTTTGGGCTCCTTCCATTCACCGTTTTTCATTACTTCCGTTTCGTAGAAACCTTCAGGTGTCTGCTGAGCATTCTGTCTCCTTTCTTCAAGGACGGCAGTCGATGCGGCGGTGTCTGGTAGCCCGAATGTTTGTTTGATGTCTGCCTCAATTTAACCCCATAAGATAAAACCTTTTTGTTGTAAGTGTTCCTTGTCAGTTGAGATGCCATTTCCTTTCACCTCACCTGCTCTTTAATGGCATTCTTTTCAGTCCCATTCTCTTGTAATGTTTCTCCCAAATACTTAAAACTCTTGACTCTCCTTATTTTACTTTTTTGTCTCCTAACTTCAACAACTGAAGGGCCTCTTTAATGTTGGTCATGAATGCAGTCTTCTCAAAAAAAAAAAAAAAATCTAAATCCCAATTTTCTTTGCTATCAGCTGGAATGCTTTACTCCTTTTCTTAGCTGTTGCTGTATCATTGGAGAGTATCAGTAAATCATCAGCGAATGCCAAACAATCTATATGTACTGTATACTCCCCTTACTTCTCCCAATTTATTTACATAGTTTACGCCCACATTGGAGCACTTAAATCAAACCCAAATACATTTACGTTAACAAAGAATTAACTGAAGATTTAGCTTGCATCATCTTCTTCCTTTCCCAAAACCTCTTCATTCTGGCTGACCTGGCTGCCCTTTCTTCATCAGATATGACATATTGTTTGTGTTGTACAGTTTTTATTTATTTATTTATTTATTTATTTATTTATTTATTTATTTATTTATTTATTTTACGGCCTACATTGGACTACTCTAGTCAATTATACAAAGGATATCTTGATTTTCTATCAGCCCAATATTTTTTTATTCTGAGAGATGCTGCCTTCCTTTGTTCTGTTGAAAATACCCTCCCATTAGAACTTTTATTGATCTTGGTCTGACCAAGCTCGATAGCTGCAGTCGCTTAAGTGTGGCCAGTATCCAGTATTCGGGAGATAGTGGGTTCGAACCCCACTGTCGGCAGCCCTGAAGATGGTTTTCCGTGGCTTCCCATTTTCACACGAGGCAAATGCTGGGGCTGTACCTTATTTAAGGCCATGGACGCTTCCTTCCCACTCGTAGCCCTTTCCTGTCCCATCGTCGCCATAAGACATATCTGTGCTGGTGCGACGTAAAGCAACTTGCAAAAAAAAAATTTAAAAATTTAAAAAAAATCTTGGTCTGTAACCTGGTGTGTGTGTCTTGAATAATAATAATAATAATAATAATAATAATAATAATAATAATAATAATAATAATAATAATAATAATAATAAATATTATATTATATTATTATTATTATTATTATTATTATTATTATTATTATTATTATTATTATTATTATTATTATTATTATTATTATTATTATTATTATTATTATTATTATTATTATTATTATTATGAAAATTTCATTTTAAAATTTCATTTGAAAAAACAGAAATTATGCTAACTCAACTTCTGCTTGTAAACAAATTTAAGCTGGGAGACCAAGAAATAAAAATTGTAGAAAAATTTTAATATTTAGATGAATAAGTTTTGCTGCAGTACCTACTGGGTGGATTGAGTAGCTCAGTAGTTGCTGTTGCCGGTCCCAAGCCCGGGGAAAGGAGGAGGGTTGGCTCAATGCCGTAAAATGACAGCCAGAGAACATCAACCTCTATGGTTCACAACCATAGTTGTAACCCGGAGCTTGACAGTCTAGAATGGACGGAAATCTTTTCAGTAAATTTCCACCGCTTGGTACTAGCCAGGGAAGACTGCATTCAGATATGGTGGGCAGTCGCTTGAAAGACGAGTCAGATGAGTCGGAGTATCTGGAAATACCCAAGACAAACCAAAGACTAAAATTGAAACAGATAAACTATTTAGCAATATATAACATCAACTCTCTGGCGCAGGTGGGAAAATTAAAAATCCTAACTAATGAACTAGACACACAAAGAATCCTTATAGCAGGACTACAAAAGATGAGGAATTCAGACCAGGAACCCATGGAATTCCAAGGGTATAGAGTGTACAAAGGCATCCCTGGAGAAAGAGTGAAGAGGAATTGTCCACAATTTGGTACAGGATTCATAGTCAACTTGAAAACAATTGATTCGATAATAGATTTTCACCGGGTGAGTTGGTCGTGCGGTTAGAGGCGCGTGGCTGTGAGCTTGCATCCGGGAGATAGCGGGTTCAAATCCCACTGTCGGCAGCCCTGAAGATAGTTTTCCGTGGTTTCCCATTTTCACACCAGGCAAATGCTGGGGCTGTACCTTAATTAAAGCCACGGCCGTTTCCTTCCAACTCCCAGCCCTTTCCCATCCCATCGTCGCCATAAGACCTGTCTGTGTCGGTGCGACTTAAAGCCATTAGCAAAAAAAAAAAAAAAATTTACAGGCACAATCCCCAAGACTCGCAATGCTAACAATAAAGGCATCGAATAAAATGTACACAATAATTAATGTCCACACTCCTACAAATGTTAAAAACAATAGGAGAAAAACCAGAGAAGAGGTGGATGAAGTCTGGGACCTCCTGGATCAAACAGTGACAAATATAAATAAAAATCATACCAAAATTTTAATAGGCGACTTCAGTGCAAAATTAGGTAAAGAAAAGAGATAAGAGACATAATAGGGAAATGGCCAGCTCAAAAACAGACCAATAAAAATGGCATAAGATTGATAGACTTTTGTAGAAACCATAATGTGATATCAAAATCTGCATATTTTGTGAGAAAACCTAATAAACGTAAGACATGGAAATGCCCAGATTGGAGAAAAGGAGAATGGCAATTAGATCATGTTTGTATGGAAAAGAATTATCATAAGGAAATCCAAAATGTTAAAATACTTAGAGGAATAGACATAGGGTATGACTATTACATGGTGAAAATCAAAATTAAATTCACACCAGTAAAGAAACCAAAGTCAAAGTGTAAATTGAGAAAAGTTTATGATCCCCATAAACTAATAAACTATGAACAGTATAAAGAACTAACTCGAGACGTTGATAAATTAGAAGAGATGATCCTGAAACTAAAATTCATAGCTGAGAAAATAGCCTTGCCAAGTTCAAGAAAAGAGCATCAATGGTGGAATGAGGTTTTTCGATAAAGGATTTGAGAGTAGACATCAGGCATGGTTAAATCATCAAAGTCAGAAAACAGAGACATCACATGAAGAATTTACCAAGCAAAGAAAACTAACCACCGGGCGAGTTGGCCGTGCGCGTAGAGGCGCGCGGCTGTGAGCTTGCATCCGGGAGATAGTAGGTTCGAATCCCACTATCGGCAGCCCTGAAAATGGTTTTCCGTGGTTTCCCATTTTCACACCAGGCAAATGCTGGGGCTGTACCTTAATTAAGGCCACGGCCGCTTCCTTCCAACTCCTAGGCCTTTCCTATCCCATCGTCGCCATAAGACCTATCTGTGTCGGTGCGACGTAAAGCCCCTAGCAAAAAAAAAAAGAAAACTAACCCAAAAACCATCACAAATATTAAAGGATAACAACAAAAAAGCATTATTCAACAAATAGAATGAGGTGACTAGATGGAAAAAATTTAAGTTACAGACAGAAAGTGGTCACAAAATCATAGTCACCTCGAAGTCAATTTGATAGGGAACTCAAGAGGGCGTCACACTCTCTATTCCCGAATTTAAGGTAAGTGCTTTTCGGCTTGTTTGAAATTTACATTAGAAGTAGAAATTTACATTTTAGAAGATTGGAAATTGAAGGTTACAATATTAAAGATAGGAAACCTTCTCCTCGAGCTACCTTTCAGAGGCTATCACATAGTTATTAAATGGCTGTCATTACCTTAATCTGCTAGAATACTCGATAAAGGGCGAGATGCCCCTGCCTCCTCTATTAGCACACACCCAGTAAACTGGACGATCAATAAGACAAGGTGGCTCGAAAAGGTGCCAGCTTTTATACCCGAGAGGAAGATTCTAGAGAGCTCTGGGCTAAGGCCCGACACACCTCCAAATTTTATTGGATAATTAAATATGTACAAGAAAATGATTATTGGTTGAAAATTAAATACACAAAATTTTCTATTGGCCAACATCACAAGTTGGTGGGAAGAGATAGAAGTGTAGCAAACTGTGATGCACAAAAAACAAAGATTAATCAACTCAGTTTAGGAAACCTTAAAATAAAAAATTACTTTGGGATTTTAATAGTTTCTCTTCACACTAGAGGTCATAACATAAGTTTTTTTGGTAGAGACACCTGTAGAGAAAAGTCCAAACTTTCGCACTAGTTGTTGCAATCTTCATATATCAGGTGGTATTCCTCAAGGTGCTGTCTATAATTGCCGATAAATATTGTTGCTGAGGTGGATGAGTTGCATTCGACCTGGCTGCCTGGCGTTAGACAAGAAAAGAGCCACCACCTAGCAACTGACATTTATACACTAACACAAACTGCATTCAACGTTTCTAAGACGATTTTCAACCTCAGCTGCACATACCTACTTTTGAACATACACGCATTTAGTATTGACAACTGAAGATTGTAATCATACAAGTGGATGGACCTAATATAGAGCAGAATATTATGGAAGCACCCCTCTTATGTTGGATAATTAAGTAAACAAACAAACGCAAGATGTCAAATTCATTTCAAGAATGTGTTCCTATTCATCACACTGGACTTTAGCATGAAATGTGCATTTTAATGTGTAATTTTAATATGTACTGTGAATATTTTAATGTGTTTATGTATCTATATCTTTTAAAGTAAGTTGAACAACACGATTTTTAGGCCCTCAGACACACTTAATATTAGATGTATACACAGCCGGCTTTTACTTTGAAATATGCCTAATTTTAACCCTTGTTACATCCCTCTTTTTACTTAGCAAGGCACAATACCAACTTTGACTAATGTAAAGGTAATGTACAGCTGAAGATAACTTTATAAAAAGAGTCGAAACCGGTACTGTAATATAAGAACTTACAATAAACTTGTATTGATTAGGTGGATCCTTTCTCTTTTATGATATATGATAACTATCAATACGGAAAAATGAAACTAATAAATCAAGATATCAGTGCTATTCATTGTCTACACATGTAGTTAACACCTTGGCCTTTCGTCTGTATGTCACATTTTCCAACCGGACTGGTACCTACAAGAAAAAAAATAGCTGCCATGACTTTTGCCCCAACCCTCATAGTATGTTTGAGATGATGTTATTTTTATGTTTTGCTGTGTATTCTAGGGAATCTATGTATATCTCCGCCAAACTTATTACATCAATTATGTAGTTTTTAACTTTTTTCACTGAAGATATCTCAAATGAGCCAGAAAATGTCTGATTACAGTAACATTACTCCATCTAAAGGATGGAGATATGTATTGAATAGGAGTCCTCTGTGATAAAAAGATGCCTCAATATCTAAAGGCAAAAGTTTATAAGAGTGTGGTACGGCCAGCAGCGAACTATGGGACTGAATGTCTCCCCATGACGAAACAACAGGAGCAAATGTTGACAACCATGGAGATGAAGATACTTCGATGGTCCATGGGGCTGACCCGATGTGACCACATAAGGAACACGGACGTCCGGCAAAGGTTTGGTGTCGCGCCCATCATAGACAAAGTGAGGGAAGCCCGTCTCCGCTGGTACGGCCACGTCATGAGAAAACAGGACGACGCAGTCGCCAAAACAGCGCTCCACATCAACCCAGAGGGAACAAGACCACGAGGAAGACCGGCAAAGAGATGGATTGACAACATCAGGGCAGACATGCACAGTGTTGGCTTAACACCAGAAGATGTCAACGACAGACAGAAATGGAGGAGATGTAGCAAAGCAGCAGACCCTGCAAGTCGGGATTAATGCTAAGAAAGAGAGAGAGAGGAGAACAAATTAAATTTCCTTTGTAAAGTGAAAACTGTCAATACGGAATGATTTTAATATCTTGTCATGACCTTTTGACAAGCATGAAAATGTCTGTGCTTCCCATTTCACCCTACTCACCTAACCTAGCCCTGGCAGACTTTCTTCTGTTTTCCAAAGTGAAATTCACCCTGAAAGGATAGCAGTTTCATTTAGTTTAAGAGACTGAAATCACAGATGGAACTACATGATCCCCTAAATTGCCTGCCATTGCCTCCATAAGAGGAAACATTAACAGAGGAGAGGAGTACTTCGAAGGAGATGCAAGTTACCCCAATTTATTTTCAAAGTTTGGTTATTTCCCTTTTACAGGCCTCATATTTGTCTGGAAGAAAATAAAGTCTTTTATTTGTTATCCTGGTATCTGTCTTTTGCAGTTTGAGACTATCTTCGAGCGTAAACAGCTGGAGAAGCAGAAGGACACCTTGATGTGGCTGCAGTCCAATCAGAGCATGCAGCTGTACCCAGATTACCAGGGCAAAGTCAGAGTACTGCGTGACATGGGCTACATCGAGAAGAACAATGCAGGTAAGATGTTCTTGCTGCTTGCATCTTTGATCTGTATTGCTACGATCGTTGTAAGCCCGGATAAAATATATTTTAAATCCAGTGTTCATACATTCAAAGGTCAATCAAATATAAACGCGACTTTTGTTCCTGAACATCAACAGTTGGTAGGACAGGCCCTGTGCCTCTGCTATGCTTAGGCAGGACCGTTAGGAGTGGGGAGAGCGTGCTGTTAGATATTTTCCACCATTTTGGCAGTAACGCTAATGATGTCAGAGTAACAGGTGCACCCTTCCACTGCGCAACGCATAATTATAAAATTTCTTACTCGTGAAGGAGATACAGCAGCGGAAATTTGCCAGAGATTGACTGCACAGTTCGGTGATCAAACATTGTCAAGGACACGTGTGTTTGCCTTGCATAAAGAGTTCAAGGAAGGACGAGAACGTGTGGAAAATCAGCAACATGATCACCGTCCCCGGAGCAGCATTACAGGCGAAAACATTTGTGCGGTTAAAGACATTATTATTGACGGGCAACAATATCAGAAATTGTAGAACAAGTTGGAATCAGTTATGGGAGCTTTCAAAGCAATAATCACAAACGATCTACAGTTCCGTAAAGTGTGTTCCAGATGAGTCCCTCGCTTTTTGACAAATCTGAAGTTGAGACGTTTGAAGGTCTGTCAGAGACTTACAGCAAGGTTTGCAAAAAAAGGTGATGAATTTTTCAGTCAGATCATCACCTGCGATGAAATATGCGTCCACCACTACTCTCCCAAATCCAAACAAGCCAGTAAGGAGTGGCGGAGGGAAGGGGAGGCAGCACCAGTTGAAGCCAAGACTCGACTTTCGGCTGGCATGGTTCTTGCAACCTTTTTTTTTTTTTTTTTTTTTTTTTGCACGAGTGATGCACAATCAGGACTGCTTACTATTGCGAGCTGTTGAACAAGGCAAGGGTTGCACATCACCGCTGAAGACGAGACCAACCGATAGGTCATCCTCCTCCGTGACAGTGTGCGGCCCCATACTGCAGCTCTAACTGTCTCCAAGCTACAGGAAATCCACTGGACTACACTTGATCATCCTCCTTACAGCCCGGGCGACAGTGTGGAAGACAGATTCACAATTAAGTATTTATTTATTTTCCACATAGTCGATACAATGATTGCTTAAGGCAATTTTTAATGGTCAAAAGTGGTACATGTTTCGTATATTATCAACATCTTCAGCCACATAACACTGTTTAGATGAAAAATATATAAAATTGACAAAGTAATGCTTTAGAGGAAGTGTCCTTAAAATTAACATAAGATTGACAAGATTAAAACAAACAAATAACTCAAGAGAAAATATATAAATTATTTCTACAATAGAAAGCAGTTGTCAAGGAAACACTTGTACAATATTCCATAGAGAAATTGTCCTAATAAATATTCTTTTCTTAATAATTCATGAAAATAGATCAATTTATAAATTAAAAATTATAGTATATTTGAAAATGCTTGAGAAGGATCAAGAAAAAAAGAATTGGAATTTCTCCACCTACAGATAGCCCTACAACTTATTCCTCCTCAGTTGAAGCTATAGGTGACAGCAAAGAAATTCTTGACACACCTATATCCCCCGCTCCTCCACCTCCTCAGGTGCAAGAGCAAGGAAGAACGCATCATCAATATTACACCCGGCGCAAAACTGTGAAAGAATGACAGGAGTTACTGTTCCAAAGGAAAGCAGGCTTAATAGGATTTGACAAGTAGGAATTAGTTATATTTTCATCTACATTAATAATAAGAGCCGCACTGTGATATCAGGATTTCTTCATTTCGATAATTACTTATAAATTGTATAATTTTTAATTTATAAATTGATCTATTTTCATGAATTATTAAGAAAAGAATATTTATTAGGACAATTTCTCTATGGAATATTGTACAAGTGTTTCCTTGACAACTGCTTTCTATTGTAGAAATAATTTATATATTTTCTCTTGAGTTATTTGTTTGTTTTAATCTTGTCAATCTTATGTTAATTTTAAGGACACTTCCTCTAAAGCATTACTTTGTCAATTTTATATATTTTTCATCTAAACAGTGTTATGTGGCTGAAGATGTTGATAATATACGAAACATGTACCATTTTTGACCATTAAAAATTGCCTTAAGCAATCATTGTATCGACTAGGTGGAAAATAAATAAATACTTAATTGTGAATCTATTGAAGTGCGATACGGACCATGAAGTTGATTTTATGTAAGTGTGGAAGACTTCGTGCGCTACTGGCTGGTGACACGAGCCTGTTCCTTTTACAAGGAGGGCATCAAAAAGCTGCCCATACGCTGGGACAAACACATTTCTAAAGCACAAAACTATGTGGAAAAATAAATTGTAATTGCCTTGTGCCAGTAATTGCCAGTAAATGAATTTAAATAAAAAATAAAATCCCATTTGTATTGGATTCCCCCCTTGTACATTTGAAATATACACTCGCCCAACCTCATTAGTGAGAGAAGTGGCATGTCTTCGTGAAACGTTTCAAAGTTTGGAATTCACAAAGTTCCAGCAGTGGCTAAGCAGTCCTCAAATGTTCATTAGTAATCCTGGATCTGAAATTATTTTTCACAAAATTCATATTGGAAAACATACTGAATTTCGTAACACATATGGTTACCCAAACATTGTCAGTATATGTGTGCGTGCATAAGAAACGGGACCACTTCTCGGTCAGCTGTTCACGAAATAATGGTAAAAAAAACACTCAAGGGAGTAAAGTGTCGAATTTTTGTTTTGGATACCTACGTATTCCTTAGATCGTCGTCTACTCACTGCGTGAATTTAAAAGCCCTCTGACAATAATCACTGCTAAAACATGAGGTTTATTTAATGCTAAGAGAAAGGACTACTTTTCGCATCGTAAGCAAGGCTACGCACACTTACTTGCTCGTGCTCATTTATCTGCGTGAACATAAGATGACTCTGATATCTTACGATAAATAAACCCTAGCTGGGCACTTCTAAAGGTTAAAGGTTTCATAAAAATCCTGTCTGCTCCAAACATTTCTGATACCGATGCAGTCTTTCATTGTATTTCATAGTGTGGAGAAGTGTGAAATTTTCCTTATGATTCTTATAGTTGTGAATTTAAGTTCATTTAAAAAATGTAAACTAGATTTGGTTCCAAAATAAGGAGTAATAATTCTCACTATGTTAGGGCCTAGTGATGCAGCGGATGTTCTTGTGAAAGCTTTAAAACAATATACAGACAGTGACTTGTCGCCGTAACTATTGAATGTTATTTCGGACTATTTCAGTGCATCCCTTGAGTTTGAAAGTGAAAATTGTGGTAAGGATAGTGATTTCAAGGAAAGTAAACCTTTTGAAATTTCTACAACAGCAAGTTTTAGGAGGACGTAAGTGTTCTACATGATGTTCCCAAAGTTCAAACAGCCTCCGAGGAGGAGCTTAAAAAATTTGTACACAAGGGTTGTGGCTGTACAAGAAATTGCATTGGTCTTTTTCCCGAAAGCTTCATTCATTCTTCGAGAATAGAATGTGAGGAACTGGATTACCACTGTGGAGAACATGTGAATCGCCATCACATATTAATGATGGGTGCGGTAAAAACCTTAGTACCGAAACCAGCCAATGACAAGTGCTACTAAAACCAAATCAAACCAAACCCCATGGCACTACAGCCCTTGAAGGACCTTGGCCTACCAAGCGACCGCTGCTCAGCCCGAAGGCCTGCAGATTACAAGGTGTCATGTGGTCAGCCTGACGAATCCTCTCGGCCGTTATTCTTGGCTTTCTAGACCGACAAGTGCTACTAAGAAAAAAATGATGACAGGAAAGAAACTTACATAATTTATCACTTCATGGGGCAGTAGGTGTGTCAGTCATTCTTTCAATTTGTATTTGCTTGTGGCTCTAAGAGACCTTAAAATTTAAAGCAACAATTCAAGAAAGAAGGGGTGCAGCCTGAAATTCATTTTGATGATCGTAAACATGCAGTGAACTTTATGAATCATTTCAGTGAACATAATGAACTTGTCATGCCAAGCCGGATCCCTACGAAACAGAGAAGTGATCTCGTGCTTCTCCCAACCAGCATGTCTAAGAAGTACGTTCATACATTATACTCTGACAGCTGTAAATCATTAGGGAGAATTCCTATATCACTGCCAACGGCCGTAGCCGTGTTGAAACACCGGATCCCGTGAGATCTCCGAAGTTAAGCAACATTGGGCGTGTTCAGGAGTTGGATGGGTTGCCACGCGCTGTTGGTGGGGGGTAAGGGAATGGAGGAGCGGAAAGGAACTGGCCACCCTACCGCACGTAAACTCCGGCTCAGGAACGCCTCTGCGGAGGTTCGGACCTGCCTTCGGGCAGAATAACCCTTACCTACCTTACCCTATATCACTCTTGTCCTGATATTCCATCTGGCATACATTTTGCAATAACATAGTGGTTCAGAAATTCAAGACTGATCTTTGTATGACTTTTAGAAGCAATCAAATTGTAATAAGGAAACTATCAATTATGGATGAGGAGGAAAAAAGAAATCTGATTGAGAAGGCTATACAGCATCTTAATCACATCCAAGCAGAGCGGGCTGCTTATAAAAACATCACAGACAATTGTAATAGACAAGGGATTAGACAACTGGAAACTCCTTTGTCTCTTGGGCCACATGGCTGTAACACATAAAAAGGCACAATGCATTATAGTTTTGATTTTGCCCAACAGGTGCACTTACCATATGATCCTCAACAATTTGGACCCATTTTTCTTTCTGCTTCTTCTTCTTCTTCCTTTTTTTGCTTTGCTTTACGTCGCACCGACACAGATAGGTCTTATGGCGACGATGGGATAGGAAAGGACTAGGAGTGGGAAGGAAGCGACCGTAGCCTTAATTAAGGTACAGCCCCAGCATTTGCCTGGTGTGAAAATGGGAAACCACGGAAAACCATTTTCAGGGCTGCCGACAGTGGGGTTCGAACCTACTATCTTCCGAATACTGGATACTGTCCGCACTTAAGCGACTGCAGCTATCGAGCTCGGTATTTTTCTTTTTTTTTTTCTTACAGGCTACAAAGTGGGTCTCTTTGGTGTAGCATGTGAATCACTTAACAAATTTGTTTTGTACATTATTCCATAAGCTTGTATTGTGGGTAAAGAAGTAAATACTGTCTTATCCCTTGTATATCACCTTTTGGAAACTTTTTCATTTGGTGAGGAGCACTTAAAATTCCATGCTGATCTTAATGAGATACCTCATGTGGAGAGTTATGACAGGAAAGAACAGCAGTTGCAAAATTTCATTTTTGCCAATGGGACACATGAAATTTCAACTTTTTGTTTGTTTCAAGAGAGCATTCCGGAAAAGTGAAAGCGCAACTATTGAAGATGTAATTAATGTCTCCCGTAAAATTTGTCAGGTTTCTATCTCTATTATTCCTGTCACTGTTGGCACAGAATCCGGAAATGTAACAATTCCTACTTATGACTGGCAAAACAAGTTCCATGCTGGAATGAAAAACATTGCAAAAATAACTCAGATACATCACTTTGTGTATATGAAAGAGCACCCTGGTGTAGTGTTGACAAAGAAATCCATAATTTCTGACGAAGAACCCTACACCAACTTCCAGAAGATCCACCACCTGACTTCAGTGACCTTCTGCAAGACATCAAACCTCAAGGACTTCATCGATAGACAGATGTATCTCCATGAAAAAATTAGACCCTTCATATCAGAAGATAAGAAAGTGATACTATGTCCTGCTGTAACATCTTTCCCTGCTCCAACAACACCGCCACCAACCACCTCAAGTGAAAATCTTACTGTTTTCTCCTCCATTGCCAATAATTACGCCATCATAATCTTCAAAAAGTGTAACGCCTAAAAAAAAAAAAAAACAAGTAAGGCTCTTAACAGAAAACCACCAACTCTGAGAAAATTCTCCCCAAAGAGGAGGTCTCAACCCACCTGCAGCTGAGGTAGGAAATTGGGACCAGCTGGTGAAAGGGTATATAATATGCCCAAAACGCAGGCTTCAGCATGAATAACTGATATTCCTGTCTTATGCTGGCTGTGATTAACGATCATTAAGGTATGTGATAATTTTAGTAAAGTGCAGTGGTGTTACAGTTAGTTGTCTTCGGTGACCTTCTGCAAGTCATAAAACCTCAGAGACTTAGCATCGATGGATAGATCTCCACAAAAAAAATTAGACTGTAAACAATATCTGTTGGTTAAAAAAACGACGTCAGAATACCGGTGAATATGAAAATGTAAACGCCAGCGTAACATCCAAATAGTTCAGTGGTTGTTTGTGTCATAAAGTAACCAAATTTTTAAACAGCTGTACTGAAAAATTATGAAATCTTATGTTGTAACATTACATGGTGATTTAAGGCCTTAATTTCTTTCGGAGGCATTCAGTTCAATTACATGATATAAGTTGCATATTATGGAACATGACAGTACCTTTATCCCAATACCAATATGTGGTCCCTTTTCATATGCACGCACACATATATTTTTTAAACTTGTGTTAGTTAGGGTAAGAATCTCTATCAAGAGAGAGCCAAAAACAAAGTGCATAAATCGTTCATCAAATCTTCTCTTCAGTTGGTACAAAAAATCCAGCCATTTTCTCAACAAACCTTCATTCAAGATACCAAGGGAAGTTTGGGAAATTGAGTTTCTCCTTCAAGTTTTGAGTAAAGAGGTCTAAGTTAGCTGCCGCTTGCTCTGCATACAAATTCAAAAATAATGCTAACTACTAACGGAAATAGGGAAGATGCTGCAGACCAGAGAAAAATCAAGTAAACACTCACTGCCATCTATGGAGCAAACATTATTCTCTGCCAGGATACATACAGGTCCTACATTATGCTGAGATATTTTTACTGTTTTAATCGTAATTTGTTCTCCTTCTTTCTTATTCTTTAGTAGACAAATAAGTTTGAGTGGTATTTTTAAAAGTAAGAAAGATCACAGTATGAAGATAAAGTTGGAATTCAAGAGCACAGATTGGGGCTAATATTCATTTGTAGGAAGAGGAGTTAGGGATTGGAATAATTTACCAAGAGAGATGTTCAGTAAATTTCAAAATTCTTTGCAATTATTTAAGAAAATGCTAAGTAAGCAACAGATAGGGAATTTGCCACCTGGGCAACTGCCCTAAATCCAGATCAGTGGTGATTGATGATAGACGACATCGTATAAACCGTGCACATCCGGGGAAAAAAAAGGCATCGGGTCCAGATCCGGACTCGAGTCTGCCATTTGAAGACCCCCTGACTTAGAGTGTTCATATGATTATAATTTAAGCGGGATTGGCTACTCATCGTCCAAAGGTGACTCGTGTGCAAAAAGGGTCTAAGGTGACAAAATATGGTTGGTTGAGGAAAAAGAGTCTAATTATTTGTTTGTTTATTCACCAGAAACTTTGAAGCGTTTGAAATGCTTCTAAGTAAGTATCAGGGCCATTCTCTATCAAAGCTTTTGGCATTTTTAAACCAAATCTTTTCAGTAATTGCACGTGAAACAAATGATTATGCTAGGAAACAGTTGTCTGACCCCAGTTGAATAAAAATTGTTATTAGTTTTATGCTCCACTAACTACATTTTTAAATACCACTGGACTGAGCCAGAATCAAACCTGCCAAGTTGGGCTGAAAGGCCAGTGCTCTACCATCAGAGCTATTCAGCCTAACCAATTGGAAAAAAATAAGTAATAAAGGTGGACATGGTGTGTATTGATAAGCCACATCTGCCTCTCACCGCTGGATTCCATGGTTCAAATCCCTGTCACTCCATGTGAGATTTGTGCTGGACAAAGCGGAGGCAGGACAGGTTTTTCTCCGGCTACTTCCCTGTCATCTTTCATTCCAGCAACACTCCCTACTATCATTTCATTTCATCTGTTAGTCATTAATCATTGCCCCAGAGAAGTGCGACAGGCTTCAGGAACCAGGACAATTCCTATCCTCATTTATTCCATCCCTGACACGCTCATGACTGGAAAACAGGTTGTAGGTTTTCATGGGTTTATTGATGGTGGTGGTGGTGGTGGTGGTGTGTGGCCTTTAAGAGGCCTGTGGCAGGTGACCTGTGCATCTGTGAGGATGGGGCCCTACCCAGGACAAAATCAGTCGAAGACAGCATAAATACCCAGTTCCTGAGACTGAGGAAATAACCAATGAAAGTTTGACTTCCTGTCCCAGCCATGCTAAACAACAAATAGCTTTTTTTCTCATCGTAGCACTAGTAGGATGTCACTCTTGACAGTGTTCAGAGATCCACAAAGCAAACATTTCCCTTATTATTACTCATGTTTATGGCATTTAATGAAGTGTTTGTGTTGTAAATGAGTCTTGTATTCATTAGCTGCAACTGAATAAATATCACACTTTAGAGGCCTAAGATATGTATGCCTATCACTCAGGTTTACAAAGTGCAAATGTATTAACTGTGTTTATTCTTTTTGATTACTTTGATTATCCTGCATGTATGTGTCTATGTATCCAGCAGAAGTAATAATGGTTAACTGTTGTTGGTGATGGTTAACTACAATGGTATGCTGTCGTGTGTCATACTACAGGAGTAAAAGCGGGAGTGTAAAGGGGATTTCATTTCACAAATCCATGCCATTCAGAGCTCAGGCAGAAATGGGTCAGTGGGTTCGAACCCCACTGTCGGCAGTCCTGAAGATGGTTTTCCGTGGTTTCCCATTTTCACACCAGGCAAATGCTGGGGCTGTACCTTAATTAAGGCCACGGCTGCTTCCTTCCCACTCCTTCCCAGTCCTAGCCCTTTCCTGTCCCATTGTCGTCATAAGACCTTTCTGTGCTGGTGCGACGTAAAGCCAATAGCATATCTCTGTTCCTCAGAATCCTCCTCTTCTCTGCCTTCAGTTTGTTGCACTGTTATACCTAACTCTTCTAAATCATCCTGGACCTCTTTAAACCAATTGTTGTTGGTTTTATTTTTCTAAAAGTAATTGAATAGTTGTTTCAATAGCCTGGTTAGTGATAGTCTTGTTGTGTGGCATGTTTATAAATATAAATATTCTTTCTCCTTTCTAGTGGACATGAAAGGTCGTGTTGCTATCAAAATGAGGAACAATGAGCTGATCATTACTGAACTAGTTCTCCAGAACATTCTGAAGGATATGCCAGCACCAGAAATAGCAGCACTCCTCTCTTCTCTTGTCTTCCAGCAGAAGACCAAGAGTAAACCTCCCCTAACGGAGTCCTTGAAGAAGGTTTGTTGCATAGCAGTTTGTTTCCTTGTAAATTATACTATTTATTTCGTCCATAACAGTGACACTTCCCCAATTAAAATGGACAGTGACAGACTAATTTTTAATACATAACATTTATGGAAATAATAACAATATTAATTATTAGGGCTCGGATGTTTAAGACCTAAAAATAGACCAAATAAGCAAGCAAATATGACCTCAAAAGTGATGAAATATGACCTCAAAAGTGCAAAAATATGACGTAAAAGTGACAAAATATGACCGGAAAATGATTATTCTAAATATGGACATTTTTTAATAAATTATAAATCTAAATGGCAATTCCTTTGATAAATATTTGTTAACTTAGTTCTTTATTCTTACTTTCATATTAATTTTCTGAATATACACATTTAACAGTTATTCACAGTCTATTGTCCTTGATTCACTTATCGAACATTTGTGAATACATAGCTATAAAGTACCAGTACTAAGATTATCAGATCGCACATTTTAAAAGTCAAAACATGTCTACACCCTTTAGTGGTGGTTTGGAGTACGAGAAAACAGAAATCAATCTATTATTTAAATATTTTGGAACGTTCAAGCCCAGATTTCATTAATATTATTAAATGCGTTAAAGGTTAAATTGAGCACCACGAAACGAATTAAGCAGATGTCTTTCAATACATTATGGTAGGGCGTCAGGGCCTATAGTGCAAACTGAAATACCTTTTTCATTCTTATTCGCGGGTGGAATTGAAGTGTATGACAAGATTCATCTTCAAATCATCAGGCGGGAAAGAACTGCGATTATCACTCAACACATTCTTGTAAGAAAAGAAGCTCCTTTCTATGTCACAAGGTTATTGGTGCATATTAAAATCATGTAAAAGGTGCAGTGAAGTCCATGGCCTTCATTCTATACAAACGGTATTCCACTTGTATTAACTGCAGATGTGATGCCGAGAAACAGTTTTGTCAACACAAGTTCGTATTCAATAAGTTTAAGATGAATTTGCACAGCTACAGCTGTCGTCAGACTACCGAAATATGACAGAAATATGGTGTTTCTATGAAAATAGGTAAAAATATGACCTTATGACAAAAAAATAGCCAAAATATGCATTTATATGACAAAAATCACTTAATTGTGACGATAATCACCTGAATCGCACCAAAAATCCAATCAGGAAAGAAAATAGATACAAAGAAAAAATACGACTGTTCCTAACCATCCGAGCCCTATTAATTATAATAATAGAAACTATTATAAGAATCAATTCCTTAAGTCTATGAATATATATCTATATATTAAAAGAGTTTACTTAAAACAGCTTTGGCAAAAGGGCAGGCAAAACAATATAACTACGATAATCATATCGAGACAAGTTAAATCTGACCTAGGGTAATAGCACTATATATCGAAAGCCCTTTAAATATCAAACAGTTCACACATTGCATAACGATTCTGACTTTTGACCTTAAGGTTACCTACAGGCTGATGATGCCCTTAACAAGGGGCGAAACATGTTCTTAAGAAGTGTACATAGTATTATGTAAATTTCACCCACGTAGCACGTGGCTTGTATTGAATAGGTGGTACATTAGAATAAATTATTTTTGATAATTTGCTTACAGTTCACACATCTCATTGCAAAATAAGGATATCAAAAAGTTTACATAACATCTGAGATTTCTAAATTCACCCTTCTAAACTTAGCTTTATGGCAATCGTTAGGTCAAAGTAGTTACCGTGTTGGCGAGTGCGGGAAAATTTCAGAACTTTGGTGTTGGTGGGATTTTCATCAGATCATTGTATTGTTACTAAGGTGCAGTGCCCCTGTGATTACCTGTTTTTGCCGGTAAAATAGTGTCTTTGGAAGGTATCCTTTAAATAATAGGTTGTATTAACATACATACATGTTAATTAATTTGTACTGTGAGCTTTCACCCATCTTCATATTTATTTCTAAAGTAAAATACTGTTCAATTTTTGACTCCCATTTTATAAAATCAAAAGTACGTTCGATAAACGATGTTCATTTAATACAAAAACAACCTTTAATATCGAACACCACTGAAAATTAATGGGCTGTTTATGATTTTAATTTGTAGTATTGTTTTATTTGGTGCCGAAGTCCGGATTTCTGTGGTCATGACTGCTTAGGCGTCTATCTGTAACTTGAGAGGGCCTGAATTTGAACCTCATTGGGTATAGTTAGATTTCCTTTATGATGTCTTGTGTCTGTCTAATGCCATACGTTGTTCTAATCACTTTATTTAACAATCCTGTCACTATCCAAGGTTTCTCATTGTCAGCAAAGTGGCGTTGACAAGAGGGGGTTTACCCCACACTCTTTGAAAAAAAAACCCTATTTTATTACATTTTAGCCATTTAAAACTAGAAAGCAGAGAATAATGGTTTTTGCAGTTCTTGCTTATTTCCTTAACTTAGTGCTATTTGACTATGGTCAAAATTAAGATGCCCAATGGGGGAATTGTCCCAAAAGCCAAAGTTAAACCTGCTGAAAAAATGAAACTGTGTCAGTATTCATTATCTGCCTTGACTGAAGCTGTTCAACAGGTTAAGTCCGGTATGATGTCCCAAAGGCAGGCATCTAAAACATACCAGGTCCCTTTAACAACGTTAAATGACAAACTATCTGGACATCAAAAGATTCAGACTGCCCGTGGGCGGAAGCCGTTCCTGAGTCCAAGAGAAGAAGAGGGGATTAGTGAATGGTTAATCAACATGGCTAAGAGAGGATTTCCGTTGAAGAAAAAGAATTTACTTGACACTGTTCAGCAAATTGTGCAGTCATCAGAAAGGAGCACACCGTTTAAGTATGGAAGACCTGGTAAAACCTGGTTCAAATGTTTTATGGGACGGCATCCTTCCCTGTCTCAGAAGAAGGCTGAAACCATTAGCAAGGGCAGGGCTGCTGTCTCGGAAGAGAGAATACATGGTTGGTTTCCTGGACTGTTGTGCTACCTGGATTCTGAAGATGTAAGATCAATTATGGAAGACCCAAGCAGAATTTTCAATGCAGACGAGACAAATTTTCTGTTCCATAAGGTTTCAGGAAAGTACCTCAGAGTCGGAGGGAAACAGCTACTAATTACGGCAACCTCTAAAGGGAAAGAAGACATAACAGTGCTCGGAAGTGCCGACAGGCGTTGTGCCCCAACAGTGATCGTCTACAACAACAAACGACTTCAGCAACTTATCAAAGATAGTGTACCTGAGCCTTGGATCTACGAGAAGACTGAAAATGGGTGGTTGAAGGCCCCAACGTTTCTGAACTACCTTCAACACTTTAGGTCATAGCTAGAGGTAGAGAAAATGACACTTCCTGTTATTTTATTTCTTGATGGATGCAGGAGTCCCTTATCCCTTCAAGTCAGCGAATATTGTCATGATCATGGAATAATATTGTACTGCAACCAGCAGATGTGAGGGTATTTGCACCTCTAAAGAGAGCCTGGGAAAATGTTCTTCAAGACAAGAAAATACAAACTCTTGGTGCATCAGTAACCAAGATAAATTTTGCACCCTTGTTAAAGAAAGTTTGAGATGATGCTGTTAGGCCAGATATTGTGAAAAGTGCCTTTCGTAAGTGTGGTCACTATCCACTGGATCTCAACGCTGTGGACTACACAAAATGTGTTGCAGATATTTTGAAATCCCCAGTGGGAAGGCAACAGCAAGAGAGTGACGAAGGCAGCCCATCATCCCTTTCCACTTCCAATCAGAAGTTAAAGTTTGTGCTTGTTGACCTGGAAAAATTCTTGCCGCCTCACATTCTCGATAAGTTCAATGACAAACTAAGACGTGATGGAGAAAAACAGAATGATGGTGAACCAGATTTGTATGCTTATTGGAAAAATGTTACAACTCGGTACAATGCAACACATGAAATAATATCGACTAATCAGAATTAAAACAATGACAGACAGTTCATCAGAAGATGATGGTGATCAGGGAAGAGATGATTTCACGTGGAATGAGGAACGTTTAGAGGTGTATGTACCTTCTCCTAAGAAAGATCTTCCTCGTGCCGCCATTTTGAAGAGTGGAATAAAAGTTCACAAGCCAAAAATATTGAATGAGCATGAAATTACTTCGGAACTTGCTTGCTTACCCACCTCAAATAGCAGCGAAGATTCTTTCAAAGATTTTCTCAAAGTTCCTCAAGTATCAGAAAAAGCTCATCAGTTTAGATTAAGGAAAACATACACGATATCTTCAGAAGAGTACCAGGAAGAATTGAAGAGAAAGAAAAGAAATAAGGAAGACTAAAAACATGTTCTCTCTGTGGAAGGGTAGAGATAAGAAACTGGTTTTTGTGTGTTTCTCAGGATATTTTAATGTGTATCAATATTGCCTCCTCTACTTTTGTGATTTATATTTAAGAATCATTCTATTTTGCTCATGTTATTACAATCATATAATGGCTAAAGTAAAGTGATTTATAATAAATATTTCTGTTTGGTATTTAAAACCTTGCAATTCGATATATAAAAATGATGTTCGATAAATAATACCTCACTGATTGATATATAACGCAGACCGTTCGATATATGAAGGAACACAACTGTTGCATTTAAGGGTGCCTCGAGCCTACAAATTATACATTTTAAAAGTCGGGACAAGCTAGTTGCAACCAGGGGATGTTCCGTTAAGGTTTTATAACTATTTCAGATGTCCGTTCTTTACTGGAAAAAAATACTGATTAATAATTCATAGAGATACCCTTAAGTGTTCGATATTTAGTGCCACAACCCTGTTTATAACGAACGCTGAGGAGCAGCACGGGTCCTCTAATAGTACTACATTAATTAAGTACCAGTTTTTGCCCATTATTATTTACAGAAATTGAACAGATGTATGAATATTAGCCATAATAGTAATATTCTTCTTCTTAGCATTTATCCCGCTTAATTGCAGGGTCTGCTGTTGAGCACTGTGTTTTCCTCTTGATGCGGTCTTGTGCATCTTTAGGAGAGACTTTTGCCACGTGCATGTTCTTCTGCAGAATGTCGAGCCATTGCTTCTTTGGTCGCCCTTGTTGTTTGCGGCCCTCAGGACTCGCGTGTAATGCCCTTCTCGCAACTGAAGAACCGTTTCTGCGTAGCGTGTGGCCGTATTTTCTCAGGGACTGGGGCCACAACAAATGCCATCCGAACATCCTCATTTCTGATGTGATCCAGTCTAGTGAGTCCCATTGGCCAGCGAAGCATCTTCGTCTCCATGATATGGATCTGTTGTTTGTGTCTTCTTGTAACTGGCCAACACTCGGTTCCATGCAGTGCCGCTGGTCTAATGATGGTTCTATAGGTTTTGGATTTCAGATATGTTGGCACCCTCTGGTCATAAAAGTACTCCTCTGACTTGTCACCACTTCATCCATGCAGCATTGATTCTGCTTCAAACATCTGGGAGCATGTCGCCATCCGATTGGATAAGATATTTAACCTTTAGAATACCAGAAAGCGCAAAAGCGTTCCTCGGCGAGCGAGCGAAAATTGCCGGGAACGCAATAGCGCTCCTTACGCGAGCAGTTTTGTATTTGTTTGTAGTTCTTAGTTTCCGGACATATAGCAGCACAATGCAGGTGATCTAGACTCTTCAGAACCTGTAGTTTCTAAATCTACCACAACTATCGCGCCAATCGCTTTATTTACGGAGGTATGATTTTATCAAAGCGACCTATATTCTGTACACCATAAAAGTTTGTGAGTAGGAAAATGGCCGCCTCTGCCGCACGCGATGTGTTCGAGAATGATGACGATTTAGCTGAATATATTAACAGACTCTATGCCAATGACGACTATATTGAGTCTGATGAAGATGTAGCTATATCAGGCTCATGTAATAATGATGTTGGTGATGTTATTTCAGAGACAGGAAGTGAGTGTAGCGATGGCATTCCACAGTACAATAAACCTCGTGGTATTGTCATTATTGAAAGTGACAGTGATGCTGATTCGGAAAGTGACGGAAATGAAGACAGTGTAAGCCGTGGTGCCGCCAGTAATGACAACTATGCCTACATGCATAACACAGTGTTCAGTTGGAAATGACACACTTCGATCCCTTCCCGCTGTATCTCGAAACACCCGGTCATAAAAGATTTTTTAAATTATAAACTTCAGTGCCTAGGTTATTGAAATTTTGCAAATAGTAAACCAAGAGCATGTATCTGCAGACAATAATATTTTTCAGTGCATAATTTTAATTTTGATTTGTGTTTCTTTATCTCATTTATGACTTTTCAATTTTCATTTTGATAATTGTTAAACTAATAATTTTTTATTTGTTATAGAGTTAATATAACATAGCTTGTGAATTTAAAAACATGTAAAGAACCTCCTTTTCTATGATAAGTTAAAATGTCGGAGGCATATCTTCAATAATAAGAAAGTTATAATGATTTTACTGAAACATTGCAATTTCTTAAAAATAAGCCTGGTATTCTTCGCATACACCACCTATAAGCGACTGGTACTAAAAGGGTTAAATTGAGATGTTTTCAGAATATCAACGTTGTCAATGTTAATTGATCTATCACTTTGTACCCCACACTCTAGGTACTCAGTCGTCCCGACGTTAAATCACAGGCCATATCTATCCAAGGGGTTTTTCCAACGTTGGACTAACTGTTGCAAATCTTGGCGGAATTCACAGGCGACCATAATGCCATCAGCATAGAGTAGAATCCAAGGGTGTGGTGTTAACACTTCTGTGCTGATGGTGTCGAGACAGAGGATGCACAGAAACAGAGATAGAGCCGATCCCTGATGAACTCCAACTTGAACGTGAAATGGTGCAGACATTCCAGCAGCACATTGGACAGAGCTGGTGGCATTCTGATATACCCTAGAAGCTGGATCCATTGAATATATACTTCTGGTACACCATGCAGCCTGAATGCATGTCAAATAAGATCACAAGGCACCCCATCAAAGGCCTTTTCGAGATCCAAGAGAGCGATGTGGAGTGGTTTCTTCTTTTCATTGTGACGTTCTATCAAAAGACGTGTGGCATGTATATGAGCCATAATAGTAGTAATTAACAATGATAAAAATAATGAATAATTAGCAATGAATAAGAAAAGTAAATACATAATATATATACAAGAGAAATTAAATTAAAGAAACTTATACAATAATGATTATAGGGTTACATTACCAGTACTTGTCAGTGTACATATCTATTTTATTTGTGCAGTCAGACAAGGAGATACTTAACATCACCCAAGAAAGTGAAATGCAAGCAAATAATTTTAACCCACAAACTCATGTGCACCGAGTTTTGGGATAGTCAGATTGTATTGCTTGTGGATTTTTTTCACCGGGTTGACACAATAAATGCCAAGAATGATTGTGAAACTTTATGTAAATTCCGTCATGCAATCCAAAACAAATGGCCTCGCATGCTTACAAAGGGGGTTCCATTTGCTTCATGACAATGCGCGACTTCACACGGCTATCAAAGTTTATAATTTTCATATTCCATGTTGATGACAATTTAATTATTGTAAATAAATGAGGTGATCCACGTAATCAATACAATATAAAATTAGTACTTCAATTTTTTTTAGTCATGGTACTATGTTTGGCCTATTGATATTAGGCCATCATCAGCCATAAGGTCTTGAAACAACAAAACAACTAATTGGCCATACATGGAACAAAAATAGATAGCATAACACTTGAAAATATGAGGCATGTTTTTTAAGTAAGTACCATTTTGAAATAAATGAAAAACGAACAGAGATTTTTTAAAACAATTTTATTTTTATATGAAAGCCTGTACATTACTCTACTTTTCAACATAATTCCCACCATTATTGAGGCAGTTGTCATATCGTACAACGAGCTTTTGCATACCATCCTCATAGAAGTTGGCCGCCTGATTTGCTTTTGTGCTCCTCCGTCAACATTTTCGGTACCCAACGTGAGCACACCTTTCGGTAATTTCTCTCACTGCTCGGTGAGCCATATCTGCACGGCAAATTCCTAAATATTACTGTTCGGTTATTGCTAATGGCCTCTTCCAGCCTCACGTTATTATCGGCACACTTGATCTTGGTGCATTTGTGTATGGGGTTGAGGAGTAAGGAGGGAGCTGTCCTGGTCCCGGTAGTACTGCCAACTGAATGATAATGAAATCTGAATTGAATCGAGAATATGATCGATCGATATGAAGTTTCTAAACCATTATTATCTTAAGCCAACAACTGTGTCACATACACATTATATAACATTATATCGCTTAAGTGCGGCCAATATCCAGTAATCGGGAGATAGTGGGTTCGAGCCCCACTGTCGGCAGCCCTGAAGATGGCTTTCCATGGTTTCCCATTTTCACACCAGGCAAATGTCGGGGTTGTGCCTTAATTAAGGCCACGGCCGCTTCCTTCCAATTCCTAGGCTGTTCCCATCCCATCGTCGCCATAAGACCTGTCTGTGTCGGTGCGACGTAAAGCAAATAGAAAGAAAAAAAAAAACCAAACCATTATACAACATTTCTCGATGCGAATCTTGTTCCTAGCAAGAATTCTACAGTTTGGCTTTGCTATGTAAACAACAACAGTACTAGTACGTAAAGTGTACGCTAGATGTTGCACAACGATGCTTAAACGATTCATAGTTTGTGTTTCAAACATTGCCAGTACGAATCTCGAAGATTGCCGAGGTCGACCGATTCAGCACTAGGGTGTAAATGCACCAAGATAAAGTGTGCCGATAATTGATGACTTGACAACTTCCATGTTTATACTAGAGAGGGCAGCTCCCTCGATGTTGGGCACTGATGGTCCTATCTTTCCGACGAGATGTTAATTTTATCTCCTTGACTGGAATCGTTGGTTTTTGCTTTGAGAGAAGAATATAAAAATGGTCTCCACGCATATCGAAGTAGCGTTTTTGACGTACAGAAAAGTCTTTAAACTCTTCAAACTTGCCCTGTACTACCATCCTTCTCCTTTCTTTGACGGTTAATGTACTCCAGGTATGGGTATTCTTTCGTAATATTTGTTCAATTATATATTGGTGATTGATATGTGTTGTTCGCTCCGCAGTATGAATGGACTGCATGTTTTTTCTTGTGGTTTTTGGGATTAGGATATGTTGGTTTGTTCTCATATTACTTCTGTGTATGTGCGCTGCATTTTTATGTAATTCGCCATCTGATGACTGTTTGCCCTTTGTATCAGCGCGAGCTCCACTCGTGTCGTACAAAGTGCGAACCTTGATGTGTTTGTGCATGACTGGGGGATTTCTCTGATCCCACAGCTGAATTCGTTTGACCTGTGCACGCAACTTCTGGAATAAATGAGACCTTGCTTGTGGCCTTGGAGACATGTTATATGAATTTGAGTTTGTCATTTAACTGATGCTGCTGCTCGTATTGCTTGCCGATTCCGGCTGTGTCTGAATGTGTGCACAAGTGTTAGTATGAGAGGGGAGTGTAACAAAGACGTATCAATCAGTTGAATTTGTATTTTGATCTTGTTTCAGTATTTTATTCATGCATTTTCGTATGGTGCTATTTCTTTTGCCTTTGCACCTGTCTTGGCCGCTCATTTACCTATAGGGCCGCCATGTTTTATGTTTCGTTCATTTAGGTTATGCACATGCCTGGTATTTTCCCCTTTTGTTTTATATTATCTCCTTGTTCCAGAGTCATTTCTCTTTTATCCCATACTGAAATCCTACGGGTTTTTTTTTTTCAACTTGTGGTTTTCTTCTTAATGCGTGGGAGTTGGAAGATCTGTGGCGATTATTATTAATGAGGGTGGTGTCTGAACGTTGTTGAGTGGAAATGATATGGAATATACTTCTTGGAAGGAACGATCTCTCTTTTGATCTATTGCGTCATTTGAGATATATAAATACTGGCACCTTTTGAAAAGGTATTGTACTTAACTGAGTGAGCCCGTCGAATGTTTAAATACTTTTTTGTGGCTTGATGCTCCCGGAATAATGTCGTGCCGTCAACTCGGCCTGGACTGATTATGTATGTACCCATTCTTTATCCTTTTTATTTAGATTAATTTCCTTTCCCTCTACCTTCATTTCATGATTTGAATAAATCCTCATTTCATGTATCTTGAATTTTATTATAGATTTAGTCTCTTAATATTATTTGTAAACAGGCTCGTTTCCAGTTCAAGGCTGTTTGCATTTAGGCCTTTCCTAGTCACGATCTACGCCTCAAACCTTTGTTTTGTATTTATTGATACTGGGATTGTTTCCGCAATGCGAGGGGGTGTGGCTCATCAGTCAACTGCCTGCACCAAATCTTCACTAATGACTGAAGTTTGCCCACTCCGTTCTTCATCATGCACATCTTTGCGGCCACCTTTAAATGCTCAGACCCATTTCCTAACCATTCCATCACTCATAATGTTTGGTCCATAAACTGCACAGATCTCACAATGAATATCGATAGCTTTCAAACCTTTTGCATTCAGAAAACGAATAACAGACCGGACTTCACAGTCGGCAGGACTCTCGATCGGCGAGGCCATTTCAAATGCTTGCCAACAAACGTACACAAGGGCGACTATTGCCATAATGGCGTCTCAGCCTTGCCAATAGATGCAGGTACACAACACGCATGCACGGAATGCCGACCACAGCGCTGCATCGGCGGAATATCAAGACGGTACTTACTTAAAAATCATGCCTCGTAATTTGATCAATATACACCAAATAAGTCACTGAAATGAGGATGTAACACAACACTTGAAAATTCACATGATCTGTTGGTATACTTCAATAAATATAATTAAGATAGATTTTTTACCAATTGTTTTTATATACAAGTGTTCAACAAATTATTTATAGATCATCAAGACAGTGGTTTATATTTATTGAAGTATACCAACAGATCATGCAAATTTTTAAGTGTTGTATTATATCCTCAAGACAGTGACTTATTTTAGTGTATATTGTATATTAGATAAAACTATTTTCAAGTGTTAAGAATACACTATCTGCACTCATGTTCATAAAAACCAGAACACCTTGAAAGACTATAGATAGGAAGTTCATATTCACAGGACATGTGCATTAGTGCGTTCTGAAGAAACGATTAGCATTGGCCTTCAGAGTGAGTTTGAAAGAGGGCGCATTATTGGCATGAGAGAACGTGCACCAAACCCCTCCCTTACCGAGAACAATACCCCAGCATAAACACACACATCGGGAGATTGTGAGGCGTAGATCGCGACTAGGAAAGCCCAGATAAAACAGCCTTGAACTGGAAATAACCCGCATTACCAATGCAAATAAATAAGGAACTAATACTACTAGCAATGAAATTCAAATTAAGATTAATAAGGGTTTATTGATATAATGAAATTAAAAACAAAAGCAAAGAAATAAAGCAAATACTTTAAAAATATAAATAACCAAAGGATACATACATGAGCAGAGTCTGTTGAGTTGATGTGGTAACATCATTTCGTGAGCAAGACATTTTTCAACTCCAAGATAAAATTACACTTACGACGGGCTCACCGCTTTAAAAGTAATCTCATTTCATTAACTGCCAATACAAATATAATCCACACGGGACAATTAGATCGTTCCTTCTGCGAGGTTACAATCATCCTTCACATATGCGCCTTTAAACTCCACCATCATCACAACAATTACCCTACAACGATAAGCTCCCACACATCATGGAGAAGAACAAACCCCAAGCAGATAATACAAAGGAATGTAGGTATTGTCATGGCACGGAGGGGGAACATCTCGGGACCAAAGAAACAATGATCAAAACCCAAAGAGAAACACAGGCATGCACATAGCCTAAATATAAGGAAAACAAACATGGCGGCATCGCGGGCAAGCCAGCGACCAAGATAGCCACAAGGCAAAAATAAATAACACCGCACCCCAAACAAACATAAGGTACAGAAACAAGATCAAAAATGAAAATTGAGCCGAGCGATACAATTCAGCAGTGGTACCAGAGAGGATCTCGTAGTCATACATAAACTCATCAGGTTACGCACCTCGTACGACACGAATGGAATTTCACATCGACGCAGGGGCATGCTTTCTTTTGACGGCGTTACACTTTAGAATGCAGTGCACATAATTAAAATCAATCTGAGACCCAGCTATTAACATAACTCAATCACAATAAAAACAACAAGCACACAGCCCATTCACTCAGCAGAGCAGAAGGATGCGTATCAATCAGCTATGAAGAAAAGCTAAAAAAAAAAATCCACGAGAGAACCTTAGAACCAATATTAAAACAAGAATTACCATACCTGAAATATTAGCCGTCAAAATCAAAGGAAGGATGATAGTATAGGCTAAGTTTGAACCGATTAAAAACCCATCTGCAGCTTAAAAATGCCACTCCGATCTGCGTGGGCTCCATTTTATATTCTTCTATCTATAAACAATGCAAAGATTCGATCCAAAGAGATATGACAACTATCTCGTCGGAAAGAATGATCTCCCGTGTTCACAACTGAGAGAGCTGCCCTCTCTAGTGCAATCTTGGAAATAGTTAAGTCAATCAATGAGAAGCCTGGAAAGGCCATTAGCAATGACAGAAAGGTAACTTTTATGAAGCTGCCATTTAAGCATGGCTCAAACATGATGTATCCATCCAGGAAATTGCTCTCGTGTGGGTCGAAGTGTGTCGGCGGGCAACGGGCATGTACAGAATGGTTCACAAGAGACCGTAGAACACGACGAGATGAGTCTGGTCGCACCACCCAGACCACCCCTCGAGAAGATCCACACCTCATCTGAATGGCATTGCAGGACAGATCTGCGTCCTCCTCGGCTCTGGCACATCATTGGAACAGTGTAACACATCGTACACTATCAGGAGTGACGGTCCATCGCCGTTTATTAAGATCTGGGTTACCGGTGCGTTGTCCACTTCTCCGCCTACATTTTACTGATGTGCATAAATATGCTAGACTTCAATGGTGTATGGAACAACGTCACTGGGGACAGGAATGGCAGCAGATAGTGTTTTTGGACGAATCCAGATTCTGTTTGTTTTAAAATGATAGCCGCATTTTGGTTCGCCATAGACAGGAGTCAAGGCATCACGTTGACTGCATTCACACAAGACATACAGCGCCAACTCAAGACCTTATGGTATGGGGTGCTTTTGGGTACAACCACAAATCACAGTTGGTGCTTGTCCAGGGTACTGTGACCAGTTTGACGTACATGAATGACATCCTGCGACCCGTAGCCGTACCCTCTCTGCACGACACCCCAGACGCCATATTTCAGCAGGACAATGTGTGACCACATGTTGCTGAACGAACACGTGCCTTCTTGTTGTCACAGGATGTCAGACTGTTGCCGTGGCCCGCCCGATCATCGGACTTGTCACCAATAAAAAAAAATTGGGATATGGTGAAACAACGGGTGCAGTGCTGTGACCCAATGCCAACCACCGAAGATGAACTGTGGAACCAGGTAAATGCAGCATGGATGGGGTATCCCAGGACGCCATTCGCGCCTTATACACGTCGATGCCATCACACATGGAACAATTTATCAGTGCCCACGGAAAACCCAGTGCCTACTATGCAACAGGACACATGCTGAACCTAGGTGACTGACATGCTAATCGTTTCTGCAGAACATACTAATGAACATGTCCTGTGAATATGAACTTCCTATCTGTAGTCTTTGAAGGTGTTCTGTTTTTTATGAACATAATGTATTTTTATTGTATGTATGGCCAGTTAGGTTTTTTAAAAGTATTTTAAGGTCTTATGGCTGATGATGGCCTAATATCAATAGATCCAAACTAGTACCATAATTAAAATAAATTGAAGTACTAATTTTATATTGTGTTGATTAGGTGGATCACCTCATTTATCTACAATAATTACTCACATGGTTAATCAAAGCTGAGACCTTCATTCGGTTGGGAACAATTTGATCATCCTCCGTACAGTCCTGACCTAGCGCCTAGTGACTACCACTTGTTCCTGCACTTGTAAAAGCTTTTAGGTGGTTAGTGCCACGACGATGATGATGATGATGATGATGATGATGATGATGATGATCTAAAAATGACTGTGCTGCAGTTGCTGGCACATCAGGACACATCTATGAGGATGGAATTCAGAAGATGGTTTCACGATATGACAAGAGCCTTAATATGATTGGAACTTATGTTGAGAAGTAGATTAAGGTACTGGCTTACGTGTAAAAATTTTTTTTAAAGTTTAAAAATTGCATTACTTTTTTCTATATCAAAACAGTACTTACATAATTTAAAAAATATGCCTCATTTACACTCTTCCTATTCCCGCCAGCCGTAGTGGCTCCAACTGAACACAATGCAGAAAGAAAAATGTTATGTTGGAATTGATTTCCAGTACAGATATTTGCACAGTGGAATTAAAAGTTGAAAATTATGTGGAACAAAATTTAGCATTCAATCATTCATTCATTAGCTTCACCCCAGCAGTTGCTACTGCTTCATCAGCTGTTTTTGTTTCCTATCCTGTCATCCATTGTAGGTGAAAAGCGCTGGATGTTTTGTATGGGGCTGCGAGCATACTGTACATAGCTGAACCGTATGCATAATGGTAGGTTGTGACTTACACTTTCACTTATCCTGGTGACCTTTGCCCGCACTGACGATTCCTCACCAGCTATTATGGTCGTGTGCCGCCAGCGCCAATCTCCCTTAATCCCCCAGCTGTCCCTCCCCAGAGCCCATTTCTTCACCAGGCTTCCTTCCCAGACCCTCTTAACTGCTCTGTCATCCGACATCCGCTCTACGTGTGCAATCCACTGAACTCCTCTTCCTTTAATGACTTGGTCGATACTTAATCTTATGTAACGATCATGCATGTCTACAGAGCTTTGGTGTCTTCAGACTCCATCAATGGATACAGGACCATAGATTTGCTGTAGTGCCGTGTTCTCAAAAACTGCAAGGTGATGGCGGTTAACTTTGGCGAGGGACACTGTCTCGAAGCTGTACAATAACACTGGATGGATGACAGTTTCATAGAGGTGTACCTTTGTGATATTAGAAGATGTGACTGAAACAAAGATAGATAAGAGAAGTGTGTAGCTTCTGCAGATCTGATGCAACTCTGGACGTCTACCTTGACGCATTTTTGTTGATTCGTTGTGGCACAGAGATGCAGAGATTGTCCTTTTTTTTTTGTACTCCCCCTCTTCTAACTCTGACCTATCATCATGTTTTTTCTAATATATGTTCCTTTCAGTATGCACTGTATGCTTCAGTAAATATATTTGCTTTTATGTGGCACAAATAACCCATAAGCCACTCGCCCCTAAATAATCACTGTATTTACCTTTACCTTGTTGCACACCTCACCCAAACTGTGATACAATATTATCAGTATGAGGATACGACTGAAGTCGACGTGGGAACAAGTATTAAGTAGTAATATTAAAGGATGTGTATGCTTTCAGATCAACAAAAGCATCTTTGTTTTAAATCTACTTCTCTTGTTCATATGTTGAAAATAATTATTGTATTTGATCCTCCTTTGTTTATAGAATTTTAATTTATGTTCTTATCTTCTTCCAGGGCATCGACATTTTCTTGAAAATAGAGGCTGATATTCAAAGATGTGAGCAAGATAATTGTGTTGAACCAGGGGTTGATAACCAGGGCCTCAACTTTGGACTCGTTCGAGTAGTATACGAATGGGCACTCGAAAAGGTTAGTGTTAGCATCATGTAATGGTAAGAATATTAATCATCATCACTTTCATCATTTTTTTTCCCCTTGTCCAGCTCCTGCCAGGTCGGGGTGTTGATGGCACTTCTCCACCATTGCCTCTCCTTCTACCACTCCTCTTCAGTAATTGTATTCCAATTCGGTCTTCTTTTTCATATTCTCTTGTTGACAGAGTCCATCCTTCTATCTGTCAATCAATCACTACTGACCTACATTTAGGACAGTCGCCCAGGTGGCAGATTCCCTATCTGTCGTAAGAGACGACTAAAAGGTGCGACCGAGGGATGATTATATTAGAACCATGAAACTCCTTGTGATTAGTACCACCACACAGGGAACACCATGGGAGGCGTTTCCTTGCACATAGTACCACTATGTTAGGTACCAAATAGGTTTGTGATTAGTAGCAAACGAGAGCGCGACGGCTTTTACAGTACCTGTGATTAGTAGCACTATATGAGCGACACCATGGGAGGACAGAACCCATAGTTCTGGCTTGCCTATGATTAGTACCCACTATATAAGGAACACCACGGTGTAGTACGAGTCCCTGTGGTTAGTACACGTATGTGATGAACACCATAGGTTTGCGTTGCCTGTCAATGGTGCCGCAATGTGTGAAACACTGTAGGTCTGTATTACATGTGTGAATTTCTTTACCTGTGAGTAGTACTCTAATGTGTGGAATACCGCGAGTCTAAGCTACTCTTGATTAGTACCGCAACATGACAAATACCATGTTTCTACTTTTGTAGCGATAAATACCATTATAAGGGGCTGATGACTTTGATTTTGGACTCCTTTCGACTACAAGCATCATCGATTCAGTATCATGCCATAGACGCAGTCACTTGGTCAGTAATACTGTTAGCTTCTGTGCATGTGAGGCACTGTGGGTCGGTTCCACTGATCATTTTAAGTTCATATCCATCCACCCACCCACCCATCCGTCCGTTCATTCATTGTGGTCAGTAGAGGATTTGGGGTTTTTTAATTTGTTATTTCATTTTGTCTCATTTCATACCATTAGGTGCCAATGACCTAGATGTTAGGCGTTAAACAACAAACATCAATCAAAAATAGGAAAATGAATCATAGATCAGCATTTTTATTTTACAATATCCGAGCATACTATAAGAATTGACCTGACTAGAACATAGTGTGCTATTTCAATATTTAGTTCCAGAAAACACCGGATGTAACACCGATGCATTTAGCCCAATAGGATAAATGTAAACAAGTTTCAAGACAAGACTATTATGCAGTGGAAGAATGTAAACTAATTTGATGTACCAGAAATTTTTGAGAATATCGACACACAGAAAGTGCATAGTCACATAACTTAAAAAGCATTCCAAACAAAGGAATTAGACATCCAACTGCTCCCTTATGGATCCATAATCGAGTACAACCACTCAAGAACATAGTCATGCGAAGTTCAGAATACCTCACGGTCAAATAAGTCCCATACAGGTGTGAAAATTTACATCGACGTAACATAAAGATGTTGCCCTCTCTCCGAAAGCCGAAAAATACCTCGAGGTAGCAGGCAAAGACTGCTGCTGTATATAAAGGGCCAGTAGGAGAGGGGAGGTACAGGGGAAATCATGAGACACGGCACTAGAAACGCCGAGAGCGTCCACGAGGAGCGTAGAGTCGATGGCTCGATGACGTCATCCAGGTTTGATGCGGGTAATCAACTGACAGTAGTCCCGTAGCTGTGGCCGTGTTTGGATGTCAAACATCGGAAAATGATGAATGCGGCGAAAGTGAGTCGACAATGTTACATTACTTATTTATTGAAACCTGAAAAAAAGTTACATATATTTGAAAGTAGTTTCAGTTTTGCTAGAGACCATCCATCATCAGTTGAAATCATAAAGTTTAGGCACGACATGAATTATAATAGATAAATTTATGAAATAAGAGTGTGTTGTTGACATTTGGTGCAAGACAAGTAAAGAGTTGAATGATAAACACTTCATACTAATCAACTCCAGCATCACCTTCAAATGTCTATGAGAGAGCTCGTTAGTGAGTGTACGTAGAGAGAAAGAAAACATTATGTAAAAAAAACTCAACTAACGAGTTAAAAAATTCCACCTTTCCGCCATTTTAATAATCTTTGATTATTCTTACATTAAAAGAACATTAATCTATTTAAAAATGGTACATGTTTTGTTTTCTTTTGTTTTGTTCATAGTTCAGGATTAAAATACACGCAATTAATAACACATTGTTAAGAACATCTTGTCCCTAATCATGGAAAAGGCTTAAAAAAGCTACGAGTTTTGGAGCATGTTACATATCTTGTTAGTAAAGGCATGTTACACGTGAAATCCACTTGATCTTTTGTCTTAAAATTTATCTTAATAACCTTCTGAAGAATGAAGAATTACAACTATATACAATTATTCAGGAAAAGAGTGTTCAGCGGATCACTTGCTGTGAGTGGAAAGGGAAAATTTCTTAATTTGGATGAAATGGTCCAATTGTGTATGAATTAACCTCAAGCCATACTTTGACGGAATATTTCCTCCAACGAGTGAAAGGTGCAAACATACACTGCTGTGCAAAACTTACGGAGGAAAGTAACTTTTGGATGTTGTGTCACTGCCAAGTAACATAGCTCGATGAAACTTAAACCATACATAGGACGAACTGCTATAGTATGGTCCGGGAGGCAACTAAAAGGAACATGCGATGAGACGAACAGAAATGACACTCTTATACAGAGACAATAAATTACACAAGTCACTGTGCATTATGATGGTCCCCTGGACATCACAAACGAAGGGACATGGTTCTTAGAAGGGTGTGTGATCACCACAGACAACGATGCATGCTCTGCAATGTGTTCCTCTGCTGGCCACAAGATTGGTAAAGAGTTCTTGTGGTGGGGCATTCCATTCCCCCACCAGCACGGTGGACAACTGCTGGATGGTCGTTAGTGCATGTGGACAGGCTGCAGTACACCTGCCCGACATGTCCCACACTTGCTCAGTGAGATTTAATTTGGGGGAACGGGCAGGCCAGTCCATTCGCCGAACGTCCTCTTGTTCCAAGAGCTCCTCTACCTGTGCTGTTTGATGCGGTCGTGCATTGTCATCCATAAAAATGAAGTCAGGGCCGAATGCTCCTCCTGAAAAATGCACATGAGGAAGGAGTACACTGTCACAATATCTTCAAATGATAATGGTGAAGATGAATCTGATTCTACCGGAAAGCCAGCGCCAATGGATAATTCATGATTTACACAAGGTGCAACAGCATCATCAGGTAGGAACATCAGTAATGACTGGAATTGGGAACTTGAAGCTAATAAAGCTACTGACATTACATGTAAACTAGTTTATGAAATCCACTCCGTGGTAAAGAGATAAGCCAACAGAACTGTAAATGGTCAATGAATTTCTAACCCCACAATTCTGGGATCATGTAACAACAGAAACCAACACTTAGGTCTGTAAATATCTTAATATATTTGTCAAATTTCCCTCACACTGGTAATATACCCTTAACACCTCAGAGTCGTGAAAATTCAATCTTCATTGACTTGGCCAACAATGGGTGACTTGAACACACTCTACGGTGTGACGGCAGTAGTGCCAGACCTGTAGCTTAGATCCTTTCCAACAGAACAAGCATGACCTAGGCTACCATAACTCAATTGGTAGAACAACCGACGCGAAATCGGGAGGTTGTGGGTTCGGATCCCACTGGTGTCCAGTTAGCCATTTTTGCTCTGTACTTAACATCTCTTCTGTTCGAACCCCACTGTCGGCAGCCCTGAAGATGGTTTTCCGTGGTTTCCCATTTTCACACCAGGCAAATGCTGGGGCTGTACCTTAATTAAGGCCACGGCCGCTTCCTTCCCACCCCTAGCCCCTGCCTCCCTCATCCTCGCCAAAAGACCTATCCGTGTCGGTGCGACGTAAAGCAAATAACAAAAAAATATATATATATATATATATATATCTTCTACACGTACTAAATGTTGAAAGTTGGTTTCAATCAAAAAAGTTGTTTATATGTAATATCCGTGTATATATTGGTCAGCATTCCCATAAAATAAGGGAAAAAAATAAATAGTATGCAAGGGCAGAGTTTTATCAAAAAAAATGGTAGGTCAAAGGGTTAAAAGAGCAACTCCATGTGCAGTTGTTCTATCCAAATCCCGTGTCATTTCCCACAACTGATTCACACCTGATTACCTGCTTCACTCACAACTGCCTTCTTTAGATAAATTAAATACCGTAATAATTAATGACTGTTGAAACTTGTGTTGTATTCTGTTACAGCCATTTGCTGAAATCATCAAGTTAACGGACGTTCAGGAGGGAATTGTTGTCCGTTGCATCCAACAGTTGAACGATACGTTGCGAGACGTCAAGGATGCTGCCTCCAGCGTCGGCGACACCATGCTGAGCACTAAGATGGACGAAGCAGCGCGAGCAATCAAGCGAGATATAGTGTTTGCTGCCAGTCTGTATACCAGCGATACCATACATCCGTCTGCCATCGATAGCTCTCCATAGGTTCTGAAATTGCATATACTATGTCATCTGCCAACTTCTTTGTTCCTGCATTTGTGTGTTGTATTTTTATTTGTAAGATAATGATATATTTAAACTGATATAATCGTGTTTTCTTTTTCCATTCCCCTTTCATGGCACTTCATGAACTCGCAGGATTTAAAAAAATGTAAACCATAATTACTACCCACATTTCACCCTTCAGCTATATTGAAGTATATGTAGTACTGAGGGTGCTTATGAAAGACATAACTACATTTGTTAACCCACCCGGCATTACTCGCAAGGTCTTTACGTGTGCCGTTACTCGCTAGCAAGTGCAGCGCTCACCTTTATGTTTAAAGGCCATTATATGCCCATATAAAGATGGAAGTATTTAAATATGTCAATTTGAGATATTTATTTAGAAACACGAGCAAGTGAGGAACATAACCCGGGCCAAAAGAACTTGCTGTATGCATATAAGAGCCGTTGGGAAGACATGGGACCTAAGACCATCAATGGTAATGGATATACACAATGATCATTAGACTGTTGATGGCCTATGCTGCAATCATCTGGTGGCAGAAAGTAAGTGAAGGAAAAATCAGCAGTAGATTGGATAGCCTACAGAGAATGGCATGCATAGCCATAACTGGGGCTATAAGAACTATGCTGACAGAAGCCTTGAATACTCTACTAGACCTCAAACCTCCCATCACTATGCAATTTCATAAAAGGACATAAGATTGGCACAATCAGAGTGCTGGAATGCACAAAGACCCAATTTAGGACACTGTAAAATTAACAGAGTAATAACAGAGGAAGTTCTACACATGCCTTCTGATCATATGATACCAAAGTACAACTTTGAAAAACCGTTTGAGACCCAGATAATAAAAAAAGGAAGACTGGGATATCAACAAATGGAATACTGAAAGAAAGGTATAGTGTGGCTCAAAGACTGTGGATGGCACATGAGGAGGGATCAACAGGGGAAGACCTGAGAGATCAATCCAGATGAGCCTGGGCAAACACACTACAGTCTTTCAAACTGAAGTGATAGCTATCACAACATGTCTTGAAGAAAATCTGAAAACGAACTGTAGGAATAAGAACATTTTCATTTTTATGAACAGCCAAGCAGCCATTAAGGCACTAGAGGTAGTCCGGATAATATCCAGAATTGTCTGGTATTGCCACACTTCTCCTGAAGCTCTCAAAGTACAACATTGTCAAAATAATATGGGTACCAGGGCATGCAGGTATAGAAGGAAATGAAAAGGCAGATAAACTGGCCAGGAAAGGGGCAGAAACACATTTTGTAGGCCCAGAACCTGTATGCGGGATTTCCTATGGACAAGCCCAACCCAACACTACATAGGAAAATGGGTACAGAAGAAACAAATGGAGAACTGGAAAAATACTCCAGGATGCAGGCTTGCAAAGGAACTGATAAAAGGACCAAACAAGAAGCATACTAAAAAACTGTTGAAACAGCAGCAGAGAAAATATAAGATGGGTAGTAGGACTGTTGACAGGACACTGCCATCTGAAAAAACTCCTACATAGAATTGGAGTAATAAGAGACGACATATGTAGGAAATGCAATGAAGCAGAGGAATCAGATGAACACATACTTTTTGAATGTGAGGCGCTGAGTAGAATCAGACTCTCCACTCTAGGACTACCAGGTGAAGAGAGAGAAAAAATCCAAAAAGACCCAATAAGAACAACCTGAAACTTTGTGAAGGGAGCAGGTATATCTAGGTGGGAATGAAGGAAAAAAATGGTAGCAAAAGATCTTAGAGGTCAATGCTAATTATGAACTAATATTTAGAGGCCCCATGAAGAAAAGAACAACACGAGTGAGTGGAGCGAACATGCGTGTTAATGCACTACGAGTATGGAGTCAAGCTCTGTATTCGGGAGATATGTGGGTTCAAACCCCACCGTCAGCTGTCCTGAAAATGATTTTCTACGGTTTCCCTTTTACACTTCCTTGAAAATGCCGGGACAGTCCCTATTCTTACCACCGCTGATTCCTTCCATCTCCTTACCCAGTTTCATTCATATTAATTAATTTTATCTTCACTAGCTCCTCAACTGAGTTTGGCATCAGGAAGGGCATCCGGCCATAAAACATAGAATATAAATTCATATCGCCTCGGCCCCGACCCCGTATCAAGAAACGAGACTGACCGGGCGAGTTGGCCGTGCGGTTAGGGGCGCACAGCTGTGAGTTTGCATCCGGGAGATAGTGACTCGAACCCTACTGTTGGCAGCCCTAAAAATGGTTTTCGGTGGTTTCCCATTTTCACACCAGGCAAATGTTGGGTCTGTACCTTAATTAAGGCCATGGCTGCTTCCTTCACATTCCTATTTCTTTCCTATCCCTTTGTCGCCATAAGACCTATCTGTGTCGGTGCGATGTAAAGCAACTAGCAAAAAAGCAAAGAAAAAAAAAATCAATGGGACTGAGGGATAAACAAACAATTTATTCGGAACTCGAAAGCTTAAATATAAAGAAATTTGAGATAAGTGGAGTATGCTTAGTATGAACTAAATAATGCGAACATATAATCCAGCATAATAGGAAACAGACATTTTACACTCAGCCGTCACTTCTGTTGCTTTCCGCATCTTTCCTGGAACATTTGCAAATTTTGTTTCCGGGTTCGAATATGTGTAGCAGGAGCATGGAGGCCTCACTTGGTAATTCCATTCTTTTCCTAAAACACATGGAATACAGTCTTCAATCAACGAAAGTGCCCATTGTTCCTCAGAACTTGCAGACACACTGTTTCAGAGTTATGATCACTTTCGTAAACTTCATGCATTTCATTACCTTCACTTCCGGTGTTCAAGACTACTATCTGCGCACTTTTTAGCGATAGATTTGTGCGCGGGTTTGAGGAGTAAGGAGGGAGCTCTTCTGGTTCCGGTAGTACTGCCAACTGAATGGAAATGAAATCTGGAATGAATCAATAATATGATCGATCGATATGAATTTTCTAAATCTTTGTTATTTTAAGCCAACAACTGTGTCACACACACATTATATAACATTATATAATATTTCTCGATGCGAATCCTATTCTTAGAGTGAATTCTATAGTTTGGCTTTGCTGAGTAAATAACAACAGTACTAGTACGTAAAATGTACGCCAGACGTCACACAACAATTCATAAGCGATTCATAGTTTGTGTTTCAAAGATTGCCAGTACGAATCTCGAAGATTGTCTAGGTCGACCGCTTCAGCACTAGGGTGTAAATCTATCGCTAAAAAGTGTGCAGATACTACTTCCTCAATCGTTTCACCCAACCGCAAAAGTATCTGATCAGTGCACGTCATTATAACTTGTATAAATTTATTAACAATGGTAACAGTATAAACATTTCACATTAAACACAACTTCTATATCACCTGATGGTCAGGCAGGCATCAATTTTTTGCAATGAGACAAAGTCTCTCATAGTGCATTGGCTCCAAGTTTGCACTAACCATGCATCTTGGGGGGTGTGCTATTTACCAAATGATGAGCCCAACTTAGCACACTGGGGAAAAACTCTGGCAACCAGGAATGAATTAGCTGGAAAATTTATAATGTCCAATAACGGACCATTTATATTGGTATTATAAATTTACTCAATTAGGACTAATATTTCAGGTTCTGTATGGGAATCAACTTCTATAGATTCCTCAGCAGTTATGCACATATTCTTATTTCCTTTCTTGAATATTCATACTATAACCCCCCTCCTTACCAATCCTCAGGCACTTTCTTCTCTCTCCATATGCTCTTGAGTATTCTATTAGTTCACTGGACCCGAGTCAACTCTTCCATGCATTGGTTCGTCACTGCCACTTGGATTTGAGTTTCCTCGGGAAGCATGGTCTACCCTCAACTGTATACTATCTGGCCATGGTAACTGGATATTTTCACTACAAATGCTTTATGGGAGCGAAAGCTGGGTGGACTCAGGATATCTTATTCATAAGTTAGAAGTAACAGACATGAAAGTAGCAAGAATGATTGCTGGTACAAACAGGTGGGAACAATGGCAGGAGGGAACTCGGAATGAGGAGATAAAGGCTAATTTAGGAATGAACTCGATGGATGAAGCTGTACGCATAAACCGGCTTCGGTGGTGGGGTCATGTGAGGCGAATGGAGGAGGATAGGTTACCTAGGAGAATAATGGACTCAGTTATGGAGGGTAAGAGAAGTAGAGGGAGACCAAGACGACGATGGTTAGACTCTGTTTCTAACGATTTAAAGATAAGAGGTATAGAACTAAATGAGGCCACAACACTAGTTGCAAATCGAGGATTCTGGCGACGTTTAGTAAATTCTCAGAGGCTTGCAGACTGAACGCTGAAAGGCATAACAGTCTATAATGATAATGTATGTAATGTATGTATGTAATGGAAAATAACTTTCTACACCTAACTGCGATTGTGGTGCCTCGAAACAGACCATCCAACATAATATCACCGAGTGTCCAAAAAAGAACACAATTATCAAAGTAAGGCAAGATCCACCTATCCAATATGTTGTGTGTGTCCTACAATCTCCGCAGCCCGCCCGACACATGGATGTTACATGTAACTAATCTCATTATTAGACCCGTATTGAACTATGCTATGATATACTAACAATTTGTTGGTTGTTTTGATCCACCTTTTCAATACAAATTACAGTTTGTGTTGCTAAGTTGTAATGTTACAACACTAATTTACCGGGACATGTTTCGCTTTTATTCACAAGCATCATAAGCCTATACAATTGCCTCAAGGTTTGTCATATTTGGATTGTTGTTACAAATTTCATTACATTGAATGTAAATCTAATTTCAGTGATAACAATATTTAAAACATAAGAATAATACACACATTAAAAATTATGACCGAGTTGGCCGTGCGCGTAGAGGCGTGCGGCTGTGAGCTTGCATCCGGGAGATAGTAGGTTCGAATCCCACTATCGGCAGCCCTGAAAATGGTTTTCCGTGGTTTCCCATTTTCACTCCAGGAAAATGCTGGGGCTGTACCTTAATTAAGGCCACGGCCGCTTCCATCCAACTCCTAGGCCTTTCCTATCCCATCGTCGCCATAAGACCTATCTATGTCGGTGCGACGTAAAGCCCCTAGCAAAAAAAAAAAAAAAAAAAAATGACAATATGATTTGCAATGTTAAAATGGAGTAACTCTTAATTCTAAAACACATTGACGTCCAAAACACAGTTTTTACAATTTGAAAATTTGGCTAAAAAATGTTTGCAATGTTAAAATAAAATTGATTCAACTATAATTTGGCATTAAAATTTGAGTCATAAATATAAATATTGGATATTAATATATAGGAGCCATAGTTTCACAAGTGCGTTGGTTTCTAGAATACAGTAACATTTCAGTATTGAGAATTTTAGTTAAGAATTGTGCTCTCTAAATAATGTTATTTAAAAAGACTTTAATTTTGCATCATGCGTGATTAAAGTCATGATGATAATCTAGAATTGAAGTCTTGGGTTCGTTGGAAAATGGCTTCTAGATTTGATGAGGCTTGCTGCTGCAGTTTGGCAATTTGATCAGAGGAAGTATTGACATATTTAATTCTTGTTTGTAGCGACCAGACTCTCCGTTGGAAATTGATTGTTTTGATGTAAGTTATGATTAAAAGGGGCTTCAATCCAAATTTTGAGTATCTGATTATGTTTCTTTCGATTTATAGAATGGAAGAAGCATCTGGAACAAATGAAAATGAACTTAAGTAATATTGTGTGTGTGTTGTGCTTGTAATGCGAGTGTTGATGTTGCATTATCACTTGCCCCTTTGTCTGCTGCTCCAGAATCTTGCGGACCTTATTGCGTTACTGTGACTATTGTCTGTTGTGGTTCTACTCCTTGTGGTGTACGTATGAAAGAGCTGTTGTGAAGGGCGGGTAGGGGGTTGAGGGGAAGAGATGTTGGGCGGGGCGTTTGCTATTGACGTGCTATGTGGTAGGGAATTCTTATCTGTTGTCGAGGTGGGGGTAGAGGACGATCCTGCAGGCGGGGCGTTAAGCTTTGGCGTGTTATGTGGAGGGGGACTTTTTTGCGTTGCCGAAATGGTTCCAGTTGTGAGTGTATTTAGATTGAATATTTTAAAGAATTTGCTTTTATCTGATTTGAGATTTCGTAATAATGTTGGCAACTGCTCTATTAACAGACTTTTTATTTCGACCGCGTCATTCAACAGCAGAAATAGCCCAACATATAAAATATCAAAATTTATACATCAGTTCCTCAAGAAGCATTATAAGTTCCAGAGTAACTCCTCAATTAGAAACTCAATTGAATTTTGCGAAAGATTAAAAAACTTGAACTTACAACCCCACCATAGAATGAGCTCGTTTGACATTTCCAATATGTATTCAAATATCCCCATTAAAGAAACGATCGAAATTATTAACTCAAACCTTTCCAAATATAGCAACTTAAGTAAGCTAGAAGTACACTGACTGACAGAGCAAATGCAACACCAAGAAGGAGTGGTTCGAAAGGGATGAAAGTTGGGGAAAAAACAGAGACGGCACGGACGAATAATTGATGTTTATTTCAAACCGATATGCAGGTTACACAATGCGCACGGCATCGACTCAGTAGGATGTAGGACCACCGCGAGCGGCGATGCACGCAGAAACACGTCGAGGTACAGAGTCAATAAGAGTGCGGATGGTGTCCTGAGGGATGGTTCTCCATTCTCTGTCAACCATTTGCCACAGTTGGTCGCCCGTACGAGGCTGGGGCAGAGTTTGCAAACGGCGTCCAATGAGATCCCACACGTGTTCGATTGGTGAGAGATCCGGAGAGTACGCTGGCCACAGAAGCATCTGTACACCTCGTAGAGCCTGTTGGGAGATGCGAGCAGTGTGTGGGCGGGCATTATCCTGCTGTAACAGAGCATTGGGCAGCCCCTGAAGGTACGGGAGTGCCACCGGCCGCAGCACATGCTGCACGTAGCGGTGGGCATTTAACGTGCCTTGAATACGCACTAGAGGTGACGTGGAATCATACGCAATAGCGCCCCAAACCATGATGCCGCGTTGTCTAGCGGTAGGGCGCTCCACAGTTACTGCCGGATTTGACCTTTCTCCACGCCGACGCCACACTCGTCTGCGGTGACTATCACTGACAGAACAGAAGCGTGACTCATCGGAGAACACGACGTTCTGCCATTCCCTCATCCAAGTCGCTCTAGCCCGGCACCATGCCAGGCATGCACGTCTATGCTGTGGAGTCAATGGTCGTCTTCTGAGCGGACGCCGGGACTGCAGGCCTCCTTCAACCAATCGACGGGAAATTGTTCTGGTCGATATTGGAACAGCCAGTGTGTCTTGCACATGCTGAAGAATGGCGGTTGACGTGGCGTGCGGGGCTGCCACCGCTTGGCTGCGGATGCGCCGATCCTCGCGTGCTGACGTCACTCGGGCTGCGCCTGGACCCCTCGCACGTGCCACATGTCCCTGCGCCAACCATCTTCGCCACAGGCGCTGCACCGTGGACACATCCCTATGGGTATCGGCTGCGATTTGACGAAGCGACCAACCTGCCCTTCTCAGCCCGATCACCATACCCCTCGTAAAGTCGTCTGTCTGCTGGAAATGCCTCCGTTGACGGCGGCCTGGCATTCTTAGCTATACACGTGTCCTGTGGCACACGACAACACGTTCTACAATGACTGTCGGCTGAGAAATCACGGTACGAAGTGGGCCATTCGCCAACGCCGTGTCCCATTTATCGTTCGCTACGTGCGCAGCACAGCGGCGCATTTCACATCATGTGCATACCTCAGTGACGTCAGTCTACCCTGCAATTGGCATCAAGTTCTGACCACTCCTTCTTGGTGTTGTATTTGCTCTGTCAGTCAGTGTAGATGAAATTATTACACTACTTAAATTCGAATTAAATAACAACTATTTCACCTTTAACAATAAAATTTACCACCAATAAAGTTTAGCCATGGGTGACCCCAGCTCCGGAATATTAGCAGATATTTATATGGATAACATAGAACATAGCATAATTAAACCAAACATAGAAGGAATCTGTCTTTGGCTGAGATTTGTTGACGATACGTTTGTAATAACAGACAACCGAAAAAATAACAGCGAAAAGATCCTTGAATTTTTAAACAACATCGATAGATACGTAAAATTTACCAAAGAAGACGAATAAAAACAACTCATTGAATTATCTAGATGTTACTGTAACACGCTTAAAATCCAAATTTGATTATCAGATATACAGAAAACCAACAAACACGCCAATAACAATAAGAAATGACTCACTCCACCCCAAATCCCATAAACAAGCAACCTTTTTCAGTATGGTCTACAGAGCCTACAAAATACCCTTATCACCCGCGAATTTTACAAAAGAAATACATTTTATAAAAGAACTAGCACTAGCCAATGGATATAAAGCAGACATAGTAAATCAAATCATCAACAAAGTAAAGCTCAAAATAGCCACAAACCTCGCACCGGAAAAGACTAAAAAATCCAAAGACACAACCTTCACTTACACCAGTTCAAAGATTCACCAAATAGCAAACCCACTCAAAAAACGGGATATGCAAATAGCCTCTAAAACATATAACACTAACAAAAACTTATTTTTTAACCATAACACAGTAAATGCCTACAATAACAAATTTCAAGGCTCCGGAATATACAGACTAACATGCGCACAGTATAAATCTTCATATGTTGGCCAAACTGGACGCAGTTTCATAACCAGATACGTGGAACACTTTAACGCCTTAAAACACAATAAATACTCCGCAATGAGTAATCATATGAAAGAAACCGGCCATCATTACACCTCAATAGACAAAGACCTTACAATAATCAAAAGAATCGAAAAGGGGAAGCTAATGACAGAGTTCGAAAACATATATATTTATTTGGATCAACACTTTAATAAAGGAAAAAACTTGAATGACGTGGTCGAAATAAAAAGTCCGTTAATAGAGCAGTTGCCAATATTATTACGAAATCTCAAATCAGATAAAAGCAAATTCTTTAAAATATTCAATCTAAATACACACACAACTGAAACCATTTCGGCAACGCAAAAAAGTCCCCCTCCACATAACACGCCAAAGCTTAACGCCCCGCCTGCAGGATCGTCCTCTACCCCCACCTCGACAACAGATAAGAATTCCCTACCACATAGCACGTCAATAGCAAACGCCCCGCCCAACATCTCTTCCCCTCAATCCCCTACCCGCCCTTCACAACAGCTCTTTCATACGTACAACACAAGGAGTAGAACCACAACAGACAATAGTCACAGTAACGCAATAAGGTCCGCAAGATTCTGGAGCAGCAGACAAAGGGGTAAGTGACAATGCAACATCAACACTCGCATTACAAGCACAACACACACACAATATTACTTAAGTTCATTTTCATTTGTACCAGATGCTTCTTCCATTCTATAAATCGAAAGAAACATAATCAGATACTCAAAATTTGGATTGAAGCCCCTTTTAATCATAACTTACATCAAAACAATCAATTTCCAACGGAGAGTCTGGTCGCTACAAACAAGAATTAAATATGTCAATACTTCCTCTGATCAAATTGCCAAACTGCAGCAGCAAGCCTCATCAAATCTAGAAGCCATTTTCCAACGAACCCAAGACTTCAATTCTAGATTATCATCATGACTCTAATCACGCATGATGCAAAATTAAAGTCTTTTTAAATAACATTATTTAGAGAGCACAATTCTTAACTAAAATTCTCAATACTGAAATGTTACTGTATTCTAGAAACCAACGCACTTGTGAAACTATGGCTCCTATATATTAACATCCAATATTTATATTTATGACTCAAATTTTAATGCCAAATTATAGTTGAATCAATTTTATTTTAACATTGCAAACATTTTTTAGCCAAATTTTCAAATTGTAAAAACTGTGTTTTGGACGTCAATGTGTTTTAGAATTAAGAGTTACTCCATTTTAACATTGCAAATCATATTGTCATAATTTTTAATGTGTATATTATTCTTATGTTTTAAATATTGTTATCACTGAAATTAGATTTACATTCAATGTAATGACATTTGTAACAACAATCCAAATATGACAAACCTTGAGGCAATTGTATAGGCTGATGATGCTTGTGAATAAAAGCGAAACATGTCCCGGTAAATTAGTGTTGTAACATTACAACTTAGCAACACAAACTGTAATTTGTATTGAAAAGGTGGATCAAAACAACCAGCAAATTGTTAGTATATCACATGGATATTTCCAGAGACCACAAGGCAGACTGTAGTGCGCTGACATGATCGTCGGTGATGTCAGCCAGCGCTATAAAAGGAGCAACGTTTCTCGCCTCTCCAGGACTCCCACAGTGTCCAACGACCAGATTACACCGCAAGTCAGACACGGAGGTACCCTCTTAAAAATGTGTTCTGAACAGGTGGACTAATTCCTGGCCGTGAGGCTTCACCTCTGGACATTGCCTCATTCATCCTGCATCCCGTAGCCATGTCGAGCACCCATCCAAGCATTCTGCTACTCACTCAAGTCCCCTACAGTGCTCCGACTCCAATAATAGCATTCTGCTATATATGAACACTAGACGCAAGTTCCTTACAAGTTATACGCCTCCTGTTAGCATTCTGCTAATACGAACTCTCTCTACAAGTTCCACTTGTTATTATACATGACCGATAGTTTTCGACTATCAGGAACATTCTCTCATTTGAACAGACTGTCTCATCAAGACAAGATTGAATGTATATAGGAATCTCAAATGTAAATATTATTCAGGCCCTCAGCCTACTACCTTATATTAACATTAAACGTGTGCAACTCAACAAGCTTCAAGAAAAGTTTTGTTCTATTTCATGTACATATTGTATAAATGTGTTGAAGCAATAAACTTTTATGTTGTGCCTTGTATACCAAGTTCCTTGTATACAACACAATACACTTTAAATCATCTTCTTCTTCTACCACTTTTCCCACATCTGTGGGGTCGCGGTTGTGAACTGTGTAGCATATTCACAACTAAGTATTTTTTTATTTCCACCTTGTCGATACATTAGTTGCTTAAGGCAACTTACTGGTTAAAAGTGGTTCATGTTTTGTATATTATTAACATCTTCAGCCACATAACAGTGTTTAGATGAAAAATTCATATATTGACATAGTATCAATGTACATGCGGATTTGACCCTGTTTTACGGAGGGATGTAACCACTATTGGGTGCTACTGTGGTGGTTGGTAGTGTAGTGTGTTGTCTGGATAGGAAGAGGAAAGTGTTCAGACAAACGCTCAATCCCAGAGCCAGAAGAATTAATCGGACGCGATTAAAATCCTCGACCGACCAGGAATCAAACCCGGGACCCTCTGAACTGAAGGCCTCAATGCTGACCATTCAACCAATGAATCGGACAATACACGTTCTTAAATTATGTAAGTTATATTAACATTAAAACATCATGAGACTAGTTTACCTGCCAAAGGTCATCTTCAGCCATTAAAACCAGAAATTGACAAGTCGTATGATAAGTACACAAAACACATTTGGAATAAACACTTTGAAATTAATATCTATGAACTGTTATGTAAATATGCAGACTAAAATATATTCTTCACAGTCTTGGGTTGTAAAATTGTAGTACAATTAATTTTGGAATCATGTAGTTGAGAGATTATGTCAAATGGGACATGATGTTTGACATTTTACAGATTCTTTGTCTGATTTTGTGTATAATTAAAATATGGTGTGCAAGAAAACCACTTTTTTTTTCTTTTTTTTTTCTTTTCTGACATTCAGGGCAGTGCAATTAGAGCGGATATCTATAATATCCAACTTGATCCTTATTGACAACAAATAACCAGCTTATCATCTGGGCTTCTTTGATCTAATGTTTCTAGTTTTATATCTGGCACTATTGAGTTGGCTTTACAAAATATCACCACAGTCATCTCCAGGTTCTTAGGTTTAAAGGATCGTTGGTTTTCAGACAGCACATTGAAAAACATCAAGAAACTTCTTTCCTCATCAGTGGATGTTAAGGTTCATACCTGAAGCAGGTGAGATCTTCCTCTTCAAAAACACTTATCAATATTTTCTCCTTTCAATATTTCAATTATCTTGCACATAATTTGATACCCCTGGTTTTTTTCAAGTACTACTTCCATTTTTTTCATCTCATTTAATTTTCTCTCCTTTCAGACTTGGTTCAAACATATGTATTTACTACAGAAAAGATGTTTAAGAGGTATGGGTGAACTAATGACGATTCATTCTAACTGAGAATAGACAGTACAAATATAATCGAAAGAATGTGATTTTGCAAAAAAAATGCTGTAAAGACCCCAAGTAGGCTAAAAAAGACCAATGAGTCAAAAAACTGCCACAAAAGGCAAAAAATGACAAATAAAACCCACCACTTTCTGGCCTATAATGACTCAGATTGAGCATGTTGGGCCTTGTCGTTGGACACTCAAGAAAAAAATGTTTTTTCCTCAACTACCGAGCCCTAGTTATAACATTACATTTAATTACACTAGTGTCCGTAAGTTAAGCATAAGTCACGACTGAGCAGGGCAACAGGAAATAGACCGCAAATCGCACGACATATGCACCTACCAACTTTACGTGTTCGCTCTGTATAGGAAAGGAGTGTTCCCTGCTTTGACTAGTGTTGTAACCGCAAGGTAAACACAGTCAATGCCTGCGCTCCACATTCCCTCAGTCGTGTTTGCCCTGTTATAGTGTGCGGAGTGTGGCCTCGTGGTGAACGTGACAACATAATGGCACAATGACGCCATTTGGACTCCGGTTTGTAGGTTAGAATAGTCGGCCGCCTGGAAGCAGGCCAGACACAGACCAAAGTTGCCTTATCCTTGAATGTGCCACAAAGTGTCATTTCCAGGCTTTGGAGACAATTTCGAGACACAGGAGATGTTAGTCGTAGGCCAGTACCAGGTCGACCAAGGGTAACCTCCCCACAGCTGGACCAATACCTGGCCTTAACCGCCCGACGAAATCGGAGTGCACCTGCAAGACAATTGTCGGCGGAACTTGCAGCTGCCTCAGGGGTTGCCGTTTCCCGGCAAACTCTGTCCCGGAGGCTCAGAACAGGAGGGCTGTATGCCCGACGTCCCGCTCACTCCAGCACAGAGACGGGCCCTTTTACTGTGGAGCCGTCAACATCAAAACTGGACCATGAATGAATGGAGGCATATGCTCTTCACAGATGAATCCCGCTTCAGTTTGCAGAATGATTCCCGTCGCACATTAATCTGGAGAGGACTGAGTAGCCGATACAAACCACAGGAACATCGTGGAATGGGACCAGTGTGGTGGTGGTGTCATCATGGTGTGGAGGGGCATCATGTTGAATGGCCGTACGGACCTGCACATCTTCGTGGGTGGTCCGAGGAACACTGTTAACGCTCGGAGATACAGGGATTAGGTACTAAGACCATATGTTCGACTCTTTAGAGGTGCGCTTAGTCCAGATTTCCTCTTAATGGATGATAATACCTGATCGTTGTGGCGAACTTTGTGTTTATTCAGTCGAAAACAAATAGCAATTCCTACGAAAAAGGGAAAGGATGACATACACTAAATCGTGTTAATAGTGCCACACAACAAGCAGAGCGCAGGGAAGCGTGGTATAAGATATTTGTGGCGTCGAATTATCGAGACCGAACAATCATGAGCAGTAAAGGTAAGATAGAAAGACCTCATCTGAGTAGCATGCAAATAATTTTTGGGCCCTATATTCCCAGAGGATTTCCGTAGTAGGTACACGTAGTATAATGAGAGGGAACGAAAAAATGAGAACTCCCAAAATAACAGGTTTCAATAACAGATATATATTGTAATGACAACAGAATGGAAACAAGAAGCATTATACAACAACGAGTAAAAATAGATATCTTTGGCTTACACGGGTACTGAAAATAGTTATAATAATGGTTATCCAGTTAAATTTCCAAGGACTAGATTTGGACAGTTTTTTTTTTATAAATCGGAGTCATTCGCACTTAAGTACCAAAACTTTGCAAAGGCATACTCAATCTTTCACAAATAGAATGGAACATTCCGGAAATTAATATAAGTGCAGGTAAAAAACAATGTCTAATCCCCCAAGGTCAACCAGGCTTGCTTCAAATAAGAAAGATGACAGAACATTTCAAAGACCAGAGAAAATACATTATTCGATTCGCAGACCACAATTTCACAGTGATTAGTTTTTAAAATCTTCATAATAAAAGGTAGAAAGAAAGAAAAGGGGAAAGGACAAGGGAAAACACGAGAAAGAGAAAAATATGTTAGGAAGCGAAACAAGGAGGATGAAAATTTAAGTAGGGATCAGGCTGCATAGTCCCAATTGGAAATAATAACGTTGATTACACCACACGCAAAGTTCAAAGTCACTGACAAGGTTGGCAGTCCACCATTCCCTTCTTACACACTTGGAGAAGAAGTCTCAGAACAAAAATTTGTGCACCATAATAGTATTTTGACATTGAGTCCTGAAGGGACTAGAGTTCAGAATCAAATAGTAGTAAAGCCTCTCAAGGCAAGGAAAAAGCAAGTATAGAAAACATAATGTAAAATACTAGTCTGCTCACCGGGTCTGAAGAGGAAGAAGAAGAAGGTTAACAGCACACGGTCCAGCTGTGCGGAATGCAGGAGCTCCCACTGCCTATTACAAAACACGAAGCACACTTAATCCCTGGTCGAAGGAAAGCGGCGAGTATATATACGCCAGGGAAGGCAAGTCTAGAAAATGCTGGAGACAGGTGACGTCAGGTGGTGGCGTGGGGGAAGCGACAGCGCAAGCAGTAGTGAGGCAGACTAGCAAGCAGGCAGAGCAGTATAATGTGTAGCTGCACGGAGCGGAGAAGTATGCTTAAGGTAAGAAAAATGTTGAGATCGGGAGCTCGTAACATCGTACCACGCTGCTCTGGTGGATGAATTTCTGGCTGGGGAAGACATTCATCGCATGGACTGGCCAGCAAGGTCTGCAGATCTGAATTCTAGAGAACATGCCTGGGATGCATTGGGGAGGCGAATTGCATCCCGTCAGCCTCCACCAAGGACCCTCCAAGACCTTCGCATTGCCCTTTCAGAGGAATGGGATCGACTGCCACAAGAGCTCTTGGACCATCTGATAGAAAGCATGCCACGTCACTGCAAAGCATGTGTGGCCATTAGGGGTAACCATACATCCTATTAACAACATATTTTGTTGTGGAAGACATTGCCAATTTTGTTAGTTGTTGTGAAAAGTGTTTCTTAGCTACCATAACTTTTCTGACACTGTTTTTCTGGACGAGTTGTGTGACATATGGTGTGTGATTCAGCTTCCATTTGTTCAACAATCCGTCTGACATTTCTATCAGGCAAAATGGCCTCGTTTAGTGATTATGTTTAACTTTTGGACTAAGTTTTGTATCTTAAAAAAGCAGAGAAGTAACACTCAATTTGTATTCATCATCATCATCCCCCTCCTCCTTTCCCCTGCTCCAGCTCTCAGTAGTAGCAATTGGGGGTTAGAAGTACGTAGGTTTAAGGGCTAAAGCTATGGGGGTGAGGGAGGAGGGAGGGGATAAAAATTGAAAAGAAAAAAAAGCTACAAAATGGTAAGGATTTTTAATGCTATCTAAGAGAATTTCTACAGCGACGTAAAGGTTGAGTCTACCAAAGTTAGTGCAGTAATAATAGTACTATGGAATAAAACTTTCACCAAAGGAAAATAATTACGCATGTATTACAATTAAATACAAGTACAGCATGACTATACAATTGAAAAGTCATTTAGTATTTGAGTACAAGGTAACAAAGTAACAGACACTAGAAAGAACTGCACAGACACACTGAGTGAGATTGCCAGAAGAATTACGAATGCGTACGGTAAGCATGTGAATTATACGAAAGTAATCCCCAAAATAAGGTCTCCTATTGTTTTATAAATACATAGACCTATTTATTTCTACAATGGCTTACATCATATTACAGCTTGAACATTTAGCTATTTTTCTACATAATCACCATTTCGGTCGATGCATTTTTGTAGACGCTGTGACAGTTTTTGTATGCCCATGTCATACCAGCTCACCCCCATGCTGTTCAGGAAGTGTGGTCTTCAGGCAGCACGCGTGGTACCCATCTTGTGCACAACTTCCGGTATTTCAACTCTTCCATTAAAATTCTATGAGCGGCGCTTCGGGAAACCTCAGGAACTAAAGTGCAGAGATCATGCAGGGTGATCCGTCAATCTTCATGCTTGATTTGCTCAATCTTCACAACTTTCTCGACGGAAATTGACAGTCTCCCGCTCCTTTGTTCGTCAATTGGCGATGGATTTCAATCGGTTCAGTACCTTTTGCGTTCAAAAACCGAATAAGTGTGCGCACTTCACACTTGGCAGTAACATCTAACCGGAGCTCCCTCAACGGCTACTAAGCCAAGACTGAGTGCCTCAGTGCGGCGTGCGCATGTTTATATGCGAGCGCGGGAAACAGTCTTCACAATATTGTGACCAACAGCCACACGAACAGAGTTCTGTATTTATAAAATTATAGGAGACCTTATTTTTGGGATTACCCTCGTACCTCAGTGTCCACAACCTTGGCCAAAAATATACCCCTCCCACCCCTCCTCACACCACAGGCTGCTGCGCTGTATGAATCGGTTAGAGGCAACAAATACATTTTTTGAGTATTTCCGCTAAGAATGTTTCTTAATAATTAAAGAAATGAAAGGAAGGAATTAGCTTAAAAAAATTGGATTGTACGTGTTGCTTTTTTATAATTTCTGTTTTCAGGCGATGATTAAAATAACTCTTAGGTTCTTCAGCCTGTCGAAAATTTAAAAAAGAGTCAGGTGGCTAAAATGGAATAAAAATGTGATAATTGCCACTACTGCCAGTTTCTGCTGGGTCAGGATATTTATGGCACTTCTCTTCCCATCGTCGCCATAAGACCTATCTGTGTCGGTGCAACGTAAAGCCACTAGCAAAAAAAATGTGATACTGTGAGCTACAATATCAGTCTTCCCTCCATGCGAGATATTTATATCTCACAGACACATGGAACAAAATTCATAATAGTTTTCATCATTTTGTCCCAGTCCATGTTCCTTCTTCTTGCACTCCTCTTTATCGAATGGATCCACCGTGTTCTCGGTCTTCCTCTCGCTCTCTTTCCCTCAAACTTCACATCTCCGTCACCTATTTTGGTATTCATTTTTCATCCATCCCCTTTACTCTTCCAAACCATATTAGTTTATTCCTATTAATTCTCTCATTTAGATTTCCTATTCCAACTTCCTTTGAAACATATTTGTTTTTCACTCTCTCTTTCCTTGTCTTTCATATCATACTTCTTACAGTAGGCATTTCATTTTGCTGGCTTGAATTCTACTGCCCTCCCTACTTGTCACTGTCAAGGTCTCAGCTGCTTAACACCTTGAGTGCCACGTGAGACCAACGTTGACTCACAGAGCTTAATGCCATTTGGGCCGCGTGAGTCCACAGCGGACTCACGCGCACTCTCCAAGTCTCCGACCCCGTGGTGCCATACTTTCATCACACTTGACATGTAAACATATGTTAAATGAAAGTAGGTGGCCAGTACGTCATGAATCTGTTCTTGGCCTGTTCATTTGTGAGTCTTATGTGACACGACGTAGCCTGTACGTCACTGTAATATATCAACCAAAATAAATAAATTATGATGGCCTTATTTTTTGTTTTCAGATCGTGTCATGTGTACAAATAACAAAAGCTTGTACTGTACAGTGTACTCATTGTTCATTGTCTCATATCAGGGTTTGTAGACGAACATAGGACATAAAAATTACATTAACTTTCTAGAAAAAATATTTGTAACTTTGTCTCATTCGCAATCACACCGCAAATTGGTACACTTTTTTGCATATGAATTTAAAGTATAACAAATGAGACTTTCTGAAGAAATATAATTCAAACTGTGTTTCACAATCACACTACAAATTAGTGCACTTTGAAGAAACAGTCCAAACAGAAGAAATTTTCACAGGCTGGTCATTTGAACTTAGACTGTACAGTCTTTCTCATGGCATATTGCCTTCTTGATTCCCGATGGATCTCTTCATAACAGTTACTGCATCTCCGTCTTCCCTGCCGGCTTACATCCTCCAGTCGGTGGGGCAATACCTGCTTCTTTGGTACTTGTGGGGGAGTGTGAAGATCTTTGATACCGGTACCTGTTAACTGTTCAAAAATGTCCTCTTTGAACTGGGTACCAAATATACTCTCATTCCCAAGTTGATTGGAAATATAGATGGCATTTACTGTGCGTGTGCTGATCAATATCTATATAGCTATTTTTCTGTATCATTTTACTTCCCGTCTCAGGGAATTACTATAGCTCTTTTTATGATCTGATAAATCAATGTATGGTTTGCATGTGTTATACTCTATAACACTCCGTGGTTTTTGCACTTCACCATCCCTCCTCTGAATAGTGACCATCTCACCAGTGTGTTTAGTTGTCAAGATTAACACATCTCTTTTATCATGCCATTTCTGAACAACCACACCAATGTTACTTTCACGGGCTCTTGTCTCTCCTCTTGCTAACTTTCTTTTAGCAACATAGGTTGGATTTTACGTCCGATTAGATTTAAATGTTCCAAAGATATGAGTTTTATTCTTTAGTAGTTCAAGAGCTAATGAGACAGATGTATACCAGCATGTCAGGAAGGTGAAAACTGTGCTAGAGTACGTGGTGACACATTGGTCTCACGCGGCCTATACAGCCGGAAGGTAGTGTCAGTGGCCGCGTGAGACCAATGTGTCACCACAATTTCAACACAATGTTACGACTACAATTTTGGCCCAAGATGACTAAAAGGTACATTTCTGTAATGAGATGCAATATTTTATACTCTATAGTAAGAAAAACAGAATGGCCTGGATGGATTTATTTTTTACTGCATATGTGGCACTTAAGGTGTTCAGTATGGGTGCATAATACACTTTGTACATTATCCCTTTACACTTCCTAGGTAGGTACTTCCTTATTCCAGAGAATTTTGTTCTTATCCCAAAGAAATGTAATTAGTTTACAAATTATATTTCAACTGTTTTCAAGCAGTTTCTAAATTGTGTTTTGTTCTATTTCATTACTTTTTGTATGTTAGCAGCAGTGGGATATACTGAGGGCTACCAAGTCTATCGCTGAAGCCCTAACATCAAATGAGAACAATGAAAATCTAAAGCACATTATAAGTTAATGAAAGCATCTGGCACATTGTTCCATTTACAAAACTTGAATGCAATCAGATAAAACATTGCTCGTATTTCTGAGAGCAAGGCATCAGAGGAAGATATTGCAGCCCAGGCTGTGCATCCCTCTCCCCCCGCCTCACCTCACGCACGGCTTGCTGCTGATTTCCCGATAGGTGCGGGGACCAGGGGTATAGGTGTGCTAGGTTTCGGTCCGTCAGATTGTCACTGCTAACAAACGAGAGTTAGCTCAAAGACTCAAAGTTCTCCGGAAGTTTCCGAATTGACGCGCGTTCCTCATCTCATACTTCTGACTTAATTATACAGATAACAGAGTGCTGGTATTTCACTCCCTTTTTCATCTACATCCTGTAGACGCTGTAGGGCTACTGTTATAGGAGTAATATAGTTATCTTTTTATAGGTAGATCTGCTAAAATGAAATGCAATCTTTCAGGTTTAGTGTTCTCTTTGGTTGGTTGGAATCGAACCTGTGATCATGGGTCAGACACCACCAATCTCCTAAGGAAGCTAATAAATCAGTGAACGATGGGTACGACTGCTGGTAATGTGTAAAATTCAGAATTTTAATTTAATAATAATAATAATAATGAAAATAAAAAACACGTGGACACAAGAAAAATGACAGGCCTATAGTGAAAGGATGAGGAAATGTTGGGAAGATAAGAAGATCAAGAATACCAATGCTAAATAATAGTTCCTTGTGCTCCTTAAAGGGCCAAACGCATATGATGATGATAATAATGGTGCATGACATCGGTATAGACTAGGATAAAATTAAAGACGAAGACGTGATAAAAACCTAGTCCCCAAGCCAGGGGAATTAAGAGTATGAGGGGGTTGATTCTGAGAATTGAACTGGGCCCATCGGACCAAAGGCAACCATTCTATCCTTTTAGCCAAAAAGCTGGACTTTAATTTACTAAACCTTAGGCTACCATCTCCACTGATCAAACAAACAAACCCCATGGCACTACAGCCCTTGAAGGGCCTTGGCCTACCAAGCGAACAACGACTTCCCTCATCGGCCACAGATACTACACTACTGTGTATGTCTCACCATTCATACCTTGCCACATGAGCAGAAAATTCAATTTGCTACTTTCTTGCCAGCAGTAGTGGCTGGGTTTGATTCCTGGCCAGGTTGGAGATTTTAACCGTGCATGGTAAATTCCTATGGCTTGGGGACTAGGTATTTGTGTTTGTCCCAACGCATTCCTTGTGGTACATGTTTCGCCTATCAATAGTAGGCATCATCAGCCATATTTTTTACCTTAGGAATAGATCAGGTACCTGATTGGAAATGACTTATGAATACTGTTAAAAACTATGTCTTGTAAAATGGATTAGAGATCGTTAATCAACTATTACAATATAAAATGCATTATACTATTACTTAACAATATTTGTGTTAATATTTGAGGCTAAAAACATGACAATTATTTGAGGGTTATGACATGCGGTTAATCGCATACAGTCATTCTTCTGTGCCACTGTTAGAGCCCGAGTATCTGACTGTCGAAACTTGAGCAGCAATCAGATACTGGATAAGTTAAACCTTTGCCCGTTGTCTCCTTGCTGGAAAGTAGCCAACCTGAGATCCCTATATAATGCTGTTAATGGTTTATTTCATTCTCCTGAACCTGCATCCTTCTTTTCCCTACATATCCCAACTCACAAAACCATGATAAAAACAACGCTTCAAATTTCTGTATTCCCACCCCTCTCTTTATTTATTCGCATTCCAACCCTCCTTAACTCTTATCTTCTGACAGGAAGTTGGGACGTTTTTTATGTAACTTACTTTCTTAATCGATTCTTCCTTAACCTAACCTAACTCATTTCCTTCATATTCCTTTTTTCTCTTCTCATTGCTGTTCCCTCTATTGTACATAATGTAATATTTACTTACTTTTTTACTGTACTGTTACTTACGTCATATCTGTATTTATCTTATTGTGCCTAGCTATTTCTTCTGATTTTCCTCATTCTTTTCTGTTGCCTTTATGTTTTATTGTTAATTGTTATGTCTCTACAATTATTTTGTTAGGTGTTAATTTTCTTCTGCTATTTTTATCATTAGATGATTTTTCCTTATTGTTCTCAGACTTATTTTTTTATGTTTGCATTGCGCCACTCCACTGTAAATATATTTTACAATGCGGAACTCTGTAATTCGGCTTCTCACTGTTTTGGTTTCCCAAATAAGTAAATAAACAACCCTCCACATAGGGTTGGTGTCAGGAAGGGCATCCAGTCATGAAACCTACACCTATCACAAACTCTTCCCACAAATACTACATCAAAGAAGATGGCCTAATGACGTCTACACAGACTTCAATATAGCCTACGGCACCAGCATTTCCAACTAATATTATCTCAAAAAGAACCAGGCCATATGAAAATTCTTCAAAATTTATAAGCATATAAATGAAAATCAATACTTATTAACTTCAAGAACCAACGACCATTACCAATTCTCAACTTTCCTCAAGTTTTTAACAACACGTCATTTGACAATTAAATGGAATGTGCTTTCTGATTTTATTTTTATTGTAATATCTTTTAATATCAAGAACCAACCACCTGTGTCATAACCCACAAATAACTGTCATGTTTTTAGACTCAAATATTAACATAAATATTGTTAAGTTATAGTATTCGGGAGATCGTGGGTTTGAACCCCACTGTCAGCAGCCCTGAAGATGGTTTTCCGTGGTTTCCCATTTTCACACCAGGCAAATGCTGGGGCTATACCTTAATTAAGGCCATGGCCGCTTCCTTCACACTCCTAGCCCCTTTCTGCCTCATCGTCGCCATAAGACCTACCTGTGTCTGTGCGACGTAAAGCAAATCACCAAAAAAACCTTTCAAATGAGAACATAAGGACTTCACCATAATTAAACATTTTTGTACTTATATTCTGAGAAAAATGGGCAACATTGGGAGTTTCTTTATAGTGATCACAGGTTTTATTTTTTTGCTATTGGCTTTACGTCGCACAGACACAGGTAGGTCTTATGGCGACGATGGGACGGGAAAGGGCTAGGAGTGGAAAGGAAGCGGCCATGGCCTTAATTAAGGTACAGCCCCAGCATTTGCCTGGTGTGAAAATGGGAAACCACAGAAAACCATCTTCAGGGCTGCCGACAGTGGGGTTTGAACCCACTACCTTCCGAATGCTGGAAACTGGCCGGACTTTAGAGACTGCAGCTATCGAGCTTGGTGATAACAGTATTCAGTATACAAACTTTCATTATGACCTGAAAAGGTACCGTACACTAGAATTTCATTAAAAATTGTATTGATCTGATATGAAATTACCACATTACTTTCAAAAGGAGTTGTCACATGTAGTAAATAATTAATATAGAAATTCTCCTTGAAGATGGGAATATTTGTTCAAAAAATATAAGTGAAGGAATCTGTAATTACAATGCCACCCAAATAATTAATGAGAGATCTGTTGCTGTGTTTCACACTAAGTCTAGCGTAATGGGTGTAAAAATGAAACAGCCAGAACTTCCCAAAAAATGACACACACTAGTTTTCCACAAGAAAAAAAGGTCTATTCAAATTATTATTAATAACGTAATTGCATACATAGGCCTACTACAACCCATGAATACCTCATAACCATATGAAGAGATTGGAAATCTTTATTTACAAATCCATTATTGTGAAGATTACCCTCATGAAAATCTTTACTTGTATTAACACTTAGCTGGTAATAATAGTGTTATTGGCTTTAATGTCCCACTAACTACTTTTACGGTTTTCGGAGATGTCAAGGTGTCGGAATTCAGTCCTGCAGATTTCTTTTAGATGCCAGTAAATCTACTCGAACACTGGACTGAGCCAGGATTGAACCTGCCAAGTTGGGGTCAGAAGGCCAGCGCCTCAATCGTCTGAGCCACTCATCCCACCTACCTGAGTACTTATATCTCCATGAGGTACATTAATTATTTTATATATACTCATACGTTTAGGATTACATAATCTTAATTTGATATTTGAAGATAACCTGTAGCCTAAATTATGCCACAAAAACCCCTGATGTACAAGTATATAATTTCTTGCACCTTCTGTCAAATTTTTAAGACCTTAAGTTGCTAACCGATGATATTTACATGGAAATCCTGTATGTTATCATTTTTTAGGATTTTCCATCCAAAATAGGATTAGTCATTTTTATTTTTCTATAGGGCATTTTTACTGTAATTAATTAGCAAGTAGTATATCTTACCTAATTAAAACTTTTTAATAAGATACTCTCTATGGCTTCAGAATAACATTTTTGAAATTTTGTACACTGTTATATTCAGGGGACCTTAAGCTATAATCCTGAGGTAAGTCAATCCGGTAATCAATCCTGAGAAACCTTAACATTGTAAAAGCCAACTACAGTAGGAAAGAGTAAATTTAAGCCTGAAATTTTTGGAATAATGTGTTTAGGCTTACAGGGTAATGGCTAAGATTTTTCAGAACTTGTATGAAAAAACCACACTTAAGGACATCAATGGTCAGTATCACAACTGAATCTTTACAAAGAGTGCAGCAAGCCAAGTCTATCATATACAATTAGCATGCTTAGGTATGAAGGCAGGTTATAAAAGATGTCTATAAAAAGGTCTTATTTTTATGTTAATTTATTTGGGAATACAGTGAAGTGCGGAGTGATTTTCATTATGGAGAATAAAACAATTCAGATGGAGGATGACTTATTCTGGTTAATGGACAGTTATTGAATTGAAATACATTTTAAAATATAAACATCATTCAGTCCTACACAACTCAACATAAAACAGTACTACTCCACACACAATATACCTCAAATATTTTGATACATCTAGTAACCATCAAATACTAGATTCAACATTCTAATTCTTCAAGAGACAAATTTCAACCCATATTTACAAGAGTAGACTTCTTCCTGTAAACTTAGCAACTTACTAATATGAATACCTCTTTTGTATTAGTCTTCTTTCTTGTAGTAACTGTCTGAACACTTCATTATATCAATATATAATTTATTACAAACATAATACAGCCACTTTATATTAAATATCCTTGATTTCTAAAATATCATTCTTCAGAAACAAACACATTGGGAATACAATTTATTTACAAATGGATATTTATATTAAGACAAACTGATTTTTGATAAAATATTGTTAAGTCCTGTGAAACCAAAGTTAAAGTGCTCTCTGTTCACTTCCAGTCATCTGTCCTTGTCCTTTAGTCACATCACTAACACAAACCCATTGGCCTTCAATGTTTTCCCGCCACAGACTAACTTTATTATCACCCCCCGATACAGCAAGAATGTTACCAGTAAGGGACCAACTCACATTCCAAATGACATCATCAAATAAATGTAGCACAGTTGGATTCCAAGTAATGTTGTCATCACTTGTCCAAATAATAACACGTCTGTCTTGTGAACAACTAGCAATTGTGCTACGTGGAAGCCCAATGGATGGTGCCCAAGCTACATCACGAACCCAATCAGAATGGGACTCAAGCTTCTTTTCTTCAATCCACCGGTCCCCATCTTCTTTCCAAATCTTGACCAAGTTGTCACAGCCACCTGTGACAAGTCGCTTCACAGGCTGGGTCTGTCGAGATGCTGCAAGAGGATCAAATGCTGAATTGGGAGCTGAAGCTGGACACCAGCTTACTGCATTACAACCAATAGTATGGGCATTTGGATACTTCTTTGCTTCCCAACTACCATCAGAACTGTTATACAATATAGACACTGAACCATCAGAACTTCCACAAGCCAGCATCAAACCATATTCATGAGGTGCCCACGCCACAGAATTTACTGAAGAATCATGACCGCTGTACTCATAAAGTTTTGTCCATTCAGGCCCTTCCTTCCAAATTATAACTTTTCGATCGTAAGAGCAAGATGCTAAGAGATTTCCAAATTTTGGGTGTGCCCATGCTACTTGCCACACAGGACCGAAGTGACCTTTTAGATCGGCTTTCAACGTTTGGGTACCATTTCTTATGTCGTATATCTTCACAGAATTGTCCGATGAACATGTTGCAAGTCGAAGACCATAGTAATCCATTTCAGCATCATGGATCATATCCTCATGCCCAGTATCTACAGTATTTAACACAGACACCATCGTCAAAAATCTCTAATGCCAAGGACAGTCACTCAACAGAAACCAACTGCTTTAATAAGGTATTTTAACGCAAAGTTTACAATAACCTGAGAAGAAAAAACCAATACACTCGTCGAATGTGCCAAACGACGTGGAGGCTCATTGCTACCAACGTGTTAACAACAATTTTCCCATACGTATACCGTTTTACTCTTTGTACAAAAATATTGAATTCCTAAATATATGCGAATGGAAAGAAAATAATGCGGCTGTTATAATAAAGTAGCAAATTTATTCTGTAATGGTGAAGCGTACAACGATATTTTATGCCTATATTGACAAATAGTTAATATTATGTCAAATCAATTTATACTTTGTTATTTGGCGAATTACGTTCAGGAAAATAGTCATACATTCATTTGATTATATGGTCGTTTATTTCATGTCCTAAATTATACATTTCATAGCTCTTAAATTATTTTCCTTTTGTCACAGATCTTCCCAAAGATACTTCGGAAGTTATGAAGACGTCGGTGTCTTTGTAACACATTTCGAAGTAAAGTTTGCTTTCATTTTTTTCTTTTATACAAAAAAATCAATTGTTTAATGATTGTCAGGTTATACAAACTTGAGTGGATTGAGATGTAATACTCTCTGAGATGCAATGACATTTTTAACTCCTTGTCAAAGATGTTAGTGAAGCTGCCGTTTATTTTGACTTATTGCGGGTCGGATGATAAAAATGTATATTTTCCTTTGTACGTATTGATTGTGTTTCTTTTCATGAAGTATATATGTTCCTTTGAAGTGTGTTCCCTCTGGTAAAACTGAATCAATGGAACTAGAAAACATCCTATTCACATAAGTAAAATTTTCCCTGCCGAAGATACCCTTCTTTATATAATAGTCTTTGGGTGTATTCGGTGGGTGATACTGTCTTTGGACCTTCCTTCTGGCCAAACGGTTCATCCTTTAACTTTGTGTTTTTTTAATATAATGTGAAACATTAAAAAATATTTCGACCTGAAACATTAATAAAAACACGTAATAAATAGTACAGTACAGTGCAACATACAGTTAAATATTTGAGGTGAGTGCCATTAGAATGTGAATTCCATGTTAACAACTGGGGCCGTTAAAGTACAATGCCTGTGGGAATACTTCACGTCTAATTTCGTGGTAATATATGTTCTTTTAAGTGTTTACCAATATAGCCGGTAGATATTTAACATTATCTTTAGCTGAAGATACGTAATGGCTGACTGGCATAGGTTAGAAATTGTGTTAGTCAAGAGCTCTAATGGTACTTGAAGTATACCATCTAAGAATCAGAGAATTATATGTTTTATTTGCGGTTTGTTTGGTTATGGGGATCAGACTAAAAAGAGTAAGAAGTAGTTATTTAAGGGATGTTAGTGTGCATTATTCAGTGTCGTTCTGAAGAGTACTTTCTGTGTTGAGATTGTACTAAGGAATGAAGTTGTTTTGCAACAGCTATCATAATTAATCATAAACAGTTCACTTCTTAGACGTGGTATACTAATATAAAGTGTCCTTTCAGTTCGTATACGCATAATTGTTTAGAATTAGAGCTTCTCTGTAAATTTGGAATATAGTACCAACTTAAATTAACCTTGATGCAGAAAAAGGCCAGTAGTAAATTTGACATGCTGTGTAATGCTAACATTAACTTTACTCCAAAATTAAATTAATTTCAATTAACATAGTTATGTTCAGATTCATTTTATTTGATTGTATTAGAATACCAATTTTGAGTCAGTAACATCAACAATATATGTTTTTTGCAGTGATAGCCAGTAAATAACAATTATGTTCTTGTTTCTCAATTATATTTTTATTGATTATTATTTGAGTTGTTTAGATCTTGGCTTGCAGTCTGCTACATTGCAATGCATTCTGAAAATGGGAGAGTAATAGCCTACATTTGATGTGACTTGAATGTATACCTTATGTGCCTTACGATAGCCTACTCTAACCTTGCATTTGTTATTCCCTTCAAATGGAATGTCAACTTGATATTGAATTTTCTACTGCTTCTGTTGATCAAGTTGTTTTAAATTCACTACGCATGGGTATTGGTTGCCTCCGTAAACCACACCATCCTTCAATTGAAGTTATCATTTACTGAAAAACATTTGACTGAAACACCATTTACATTTTAATTTTCTTTCTCATTCATGTATTTGTTTATCTCCTAAAGGCATTATTGAAAATGATCCTATTTGAGATGGTTGATAGTTTTTACTTTTAAGATTGGAAATTCTAGTAGGCTGTAAACTTGATTGCTTTGGTAATCATAGTTTATTTGTTCACGAATTCCTCCATTGGACAAACAGTCTTTCTAAACATAACCATGTTTTATGTAGGCCTAGACGATGGAGCCTAGACTTCGAAATACGTTGTGAAGCACAACATTTAATAGAAATTGTAAGTGGTACCATAACATTTTTAATTATTCATAAAGAAATAATATTTTAATGTGGTTTATTATTTGTTATGTGAAGTTCTCTGGGTTATGTACTTCATAATTAAAGAAACTGCAGTAGACCTGTATACAAATGGAAATAGAGTTTAATTGTTCATCATCAGTCAATCTTCTGTTTACAATACAAGATAGGTGGTAGATTCTGCTAGGATTGGTGGTATTTGAGGGTTTTTAAATATAACGATGCTGTTGCCTTTCAGCACTCAAAATTATATTCTGATACCCTAGCGTTTGTTGAGATCATTAGTAGTTGGAGCAGTAATTTTTAATATCCCACAGAGGACTATCTATATTGAAGTTTGGTTTTCAGCCAGAATGAGTTCTTGTACAGTAATAACAATGTGTAACTGTAAACCTGTTGAAGTATTTCCAGTATACAGTATTATTGTTATTAGTAGGGTTACCTTTGCCTCTGCCAAATATATCTGTATCACATTGTGAATAATTTGTATAGAATGTTAGGGTACTGTGTGTTCGAATAATGTGTATTACTATCTGTAAGGATTGCTTTGCTTACTAGGAGGCCAACCTTTACATTTGGGAGCCAAGTATTTTCTTAGTATTAGCAAATTAATTTACTTTTCTCAAGTAAATATTGTCAGTTAAAGAGGATCAACTTTATTCACAATATATACAAATAAAGAAAAGCTGTTCCATGCAGGAGATATAATAGTACATAGCATGATGAAATTAATTTGCTTTCTGTTTTTTTTTTTTCAAATAAATATCGTTATCAATTAAACAGAAACAACTTTATTTACAATTTATACAAATAATGTGAAGCTGCTCCCTGCAGGAGATGCTGTAGTATACAGCGTAATGATTAGTATTAAAGTAGGTAAAACTTCTTTACCCGGTGTGCAAAAGTGAGGTTAGAGATACAACATGGCATTACTCGGGTGACGTCACGCGACACTTGGCAGGCTTGCCAACTTATGCATTCTTAGTGACAAGACCATTGGGCTGGATGGGTTAGGTCCGGGGAGTGACAAAACCATTGGTCTGGATTGGTTAGGTCCGGCTAGTGACTAGACCATTGGCCTGAGGGCAAGCAAAGGGGGCCCCCAGGTTAAGCGGCCCTTAGGCCTCTACTATCCCGCGGACACCACCATTGGTCTGGATAGGTTAGGGTAGGTTACTGACAAAACCATTGGACTTCTGGATAGGTTAGTGATAAAACCATTGGTCTGGATATGGTTCTCTTACTAGTGAATATGGCAGCCCTGTACTTGCACATGGTGCAAGCTCTCTCCGAGACAATACGAAGCTTGTCCGGCGAATAGGAACACATCGCGAACGTTGGCCAGCCAATAGAAATACAGCACACGGTCACATTCAGCTGATTTATACAGTCTCGGTTTTAATTCTGCTATATAAGTAGAATACTTCTTGGGGCAGGATAGTGGGTTTCTAGCAAGCATGAAGGAAGGATCTCTCCTTTCTGCTACTTTAAGGTATTGTTGCACATCATTTTTATATTATTTTTATCATCCCTAAGTCTGCGCACCGGGTACGGAAGCGGCACCATAAAGTATAACAATAATGTAGTTCTTACAGTAAAACCTCTCTATAACGGACACCTATAAGATCAAAGAAAAATGTCCGTTATACAGGGGTGTCTGTTCAAGAGAGGGTATGAAATGGGTTCCATTAAAAATAAGTAGGAGCACAATAACCTGTTCTGTATGTGACAAGAACTCTTGCAAATTAGTATACTGCACTTACTGTGCTGTACTTACACGAGAAAGTTTTAAATGCACTGCTGCAGGTATGATGCGTGGAAGGGTCAAAACTATTTACATGCCATTTGTTCAGTACCTTCTGTTGGTTTCCACAATTTCTACCACCTAGTGTTTCCAGTCTTAAAAAAAACTTTGGACAGTTTACGCAAATTCCACTTCTCACATTTATGATAGTATGTTTTCTACAGTTTTTTTTTTTTAAAGAGTAAAACAGTTCCTCACGGACCAAGCAAGCGGCTGCATATTTTGAGTCACGTAGTTGTTAGCCTCCATTCTAGAGGTAGTGGGTTCGAGCCCCACTCTCAGCAGCCCTGCAGATGTTTTTTCATGGTTTCCCATTTTCACACCTGGCAAATGCTGGGGCTGTCCCTTAATTAAGGCCATGGTTGCTTCCTTCCCACTCCTACCCCTATTCTATCCCGTTGTCACTATAAGACCTGTGAATGTCAGTGCAACATAAAGCAAATTGGGGGGGATCCTCCTGGAACCATGCTAAAACGCACTAACTTATTAACGGCAAACTGAACACATCAGAAGCCTACGAGTCAATATGAATTCCAGCATTATTGAGCATTTCAGATAACAGCACTGCCCAGCCTTTACAATTACAATAAATAGAAATGAGAATTCTACCTAATCAATACATATTTAATTTGTGTGACTGTTTGTATATATCACATTGTGGGACTAGTTTCAATCATATAATCATCTTCAGCCACTTAGGCCTATAGCTAAAAATTGACAAAACTACTACATTAAAATTGGGTGATGTGTTCTTGAGTTGTGTTATGAGGTTTGATGTGTCTTACAAAAGTTTTTTTTTTTTTTTCATCTGGTGACAACTTCAGGTATAAATTATTTTTGAAATTAAAATTATTTCTAATGACATTCACATTGGATAAAATAATACTTTGATTAATGTAAAATTCATCCCATTTGATTAGTCAAGTCTGTAGAAAGTACGTCTACGAGAATTTCATCCAGCATTCACTATAATTTTGAACGTCACAAGAGTGCTATCAGTTAAAAGCAATAGATTGGGTGATACAGAGGTGCCACCTATTACGGATTTCATCTCATGATTACGGAATTACGGTCAAAGGAAAAATTATTACGGAAAAGCTGACATCACGAAAAAAATTTCGGAAGAAAAAGAAAAGAAGGAAAAATATTAAATTCTTTTGAATCTTTCTCCTAAATCATCCTCGTTTCAATGCTTGTGGGTTGGCAACTGTACTTATTTGATCGTGACTTCCTTTTGCTGCTCATAAGCGTTGTAAAATTCATTGTGAATGAAGGAGCTCAGGCGCTGCTCTTCTCCACTATAAATCCTTCATTAATGTTGTATTTGCTGTGTTAAGTGTACCTGACAGTTGACAGAAAGATTGAGAAAGAAGTGAGGCCTACAATAAGCATATATGCACTGGAATCACTTATGGTTCAGAAGATGAAAATGTCATCGCATAGGGAAGAGTGCTTCAAGAAGAACTACACTGAAAAGCAGCTGCTGCGTGAGAAACAAGCTACAACGAATGTTTAATCACAGAACTAACGGGTTGTGTGCAAATGTTATTGTGTAATATATACTTTAGAATAGATTGCTAGAGGGAAGGGCAGAAGGGGTGTCATTATCGAGAAGGAAGGAACATGCTTTGGACTTTTCTCGGGGGCGGAGGGCGATTACTGATAATCCACTTCAAAGGTTGGCATCTCTGGTAATAAGATGATGCTGAGGAGAAATTGCCAGTTTTTTCTTGAGAGAGCTTCAATAGAGTTGATTGCCTTTGTTTAATTTGTAAACTTTTATCATTTTGCAGTAATTTGAAAACGAGGTGTGGTTAAGTGACATTTGTAGAACCTCATAAACTGTACATAAATTTGTGAATTGTGCCAGAACGTGTTCTGTAAGGTAGCATCTGAAAGGGAGAGCAAAGAAGAAACTTAATGGAGCTTGTGAACCATTGTTGGGCGAAAGTGTATAGCCTAGCGGTGCCTTCCGTGAATATGTACAGCTTGCGCTGCATTTACAGTAACTGCAATTATTGGTAGTAGGCCCTACAGTCTTTGCAAAAACGTAAGTGAATACTGTACTAGTACAGTATTTTCATTCAAAATCACTGCACATATGAATTTATTATGAAAACAACTGTCTGTTCTAGAGAGCTTTCATTGGAGTTTCTAGTGGCTATGGTGTGTTCGTAATAGTGTGTGTCTGTATAAAAGAAGTAAATTACTCGTGCTTTACCTTAATTAAGGCCACAGTCACTTCCGTCGTGTTCCTAGCTCTGTCCTGTCCCATTGTCACTATAAATAATAATAATAATAATAGATGGCAGACCTGTCTTGTATTGGTGCGATATAAAACAAATAGGAAAAAAAAAAAAAATTTATCTCATGTGATGTGTTCATTGCCTCTGCTGAGGGCCAGTCCTAAGAAGCATCTTTACTTTTGTAGTAGAGTATTATAAAACTACCCAAGATTTTCCAAATTAGGTGAAGGAACACGGTCTGCTGTAGACTGATACGAATTCAGCGTTGTGTCATTCCCAGAATTCATCATAGATTTATTTCATTACAGACCGAAACAGTAAAAAGGTTATAAGCAATACTGATGAATAGTGATGTGGTTGAGCCTGACTCAAGCTGCTCGAACAGATGATGTTATAGTTTGAACAAGTTCGATCTGTGCTAGAGCTTTCGTGTGCGCTGTAACCTAGTGGCTTGCTCTTACTAACACCCAGAGAACTTAAGAAGGATGGGTAAAAGTATTATGCTGGACGTTACCACTTCGTCCTCTGATAACTGTTAACTTCCGTGTCTTTTGTATATATATATATATATATATATATATCACTTCAACCCGTATCTGTATTTTGGAGACAGAATTTGTGTTTGTGCGATGTTTCGTTACAAATGCCTCCTCAGAATAAACTAATTGTCTAAAAAAAGTATCAAAATAGTTATATATTTGAATGGTTATAAGACCTAAAATTTATATTTTATCTTCAGTTGTTGACACATTTGTCATCGGTTCATGCGGGTCATCTGTACTATTACTAAACTGAGATGGTGTCGTTTTGTTTGTTCTGGATAGGCTCGAAAACTACTCGACTGATTGACCTGACATTTGGTAAGGATACAGCTTGAAATCCTGAGTCATGGAGGGGATACTTCTGATTTTTATATATTTCATGCAATCAGATAGTTGACATTGCTAATATTTATACATTTATTTGTGTACACAATTGATGAGATATTAATCTTTTCTTACTCAAGTTCTTCTATGCAAGCAAAAAGTGTAATTCCAAAGAATGGGATTCAAACCCCCAATGTTGAGGACAGAAGGAGCACCTTGCCTGCTGTGCTACACAGCTGTCTTAGCCGCCCAAATCACGACAACTTAAGAATAATGTTACTGTATTCTTAATGTTGCGTCTAACATATGGTTGTTGCAAGATACACAGTTACTCCCTTGGAAGGAAATACTTCCGTTAATATGCGGGGAATATTACGGATACATGCCTTGTCCTTTTCTTAACTTCTTATCATAATCTAACCCTTCTATTTTTATGGACAACCTTTATTTCCCACAGCCGGACTGTGTGGCTCAGGCTGTTGAGGCACTGGCCTTCTGACCCCAATTTGCAGGTTCGATCCTGGTTCAGTCCGGTGGTATTTGAAGGTGCTCAAATACGTCGTCCCCATGTCGGTAGATTACTGGCTCATAAAAGAACTCCTGCGGGACTAAATTCCAGCACCTCGGTGTGGTGCATTAATTTAATAACATTATTGTTGTAATTACCTGGAGTTTGTTATACTCTGGTACTACGTTGACTTTGATGTAAGTGAATTGGACATAACGAGACTGCAAACTGTTGTTTTAGCTTAGTTGTACTTGTTCTGTTAAAAGTAATATTCACATGCTTATCACTAGATACATGCAGATGTTCTCATCTTTTGTAAACCATTTGCTCTTCAGAATATTACAGATTAACATATTTTTGGTAGCACTTTGATAACAGGGGTGCTTGTTTAGGAATGAGAAAATCATGCAAAAATGATGTGAAGTGATAGCTGAAGTAGCATAAAGGAGCGGTCCTTCTTTTATGCTTTCCAGGGACTTGCTGATCTGCCCCTAGAAATATTCTTAGTTATATAGAAAAATTAAAACAAACTATGTCAAACTGGGAAATGCGACAGTTTTCTATGTTCTTATTGGTCGGAGCAGTTTGCTGATAGAGCTTACATCATATGCAGTCGCAGAACTGCCACATTCCGTGAAAATAGTAAAACTGCAAAGTTTGAAAGTTTCATATCTTGTGCCGCATTTATCCATGACGTAAATGTATTAAGTACAGGAGGAGTGAGATTCACTAATTATTTTTAGCTGTACGGTCTTGTTACTAGCCAATGGTCTAACCAATCCAGACCAATGGTGGTGTTGCTACTGAATACCGTTGCAGAGATACAAGAGGCCAGGCTGCTTCTCAGCCCCTTTGCTTGCTCTCAGACCAGTGGTCTAACCAATCCAGACCAGAGGTTGTAGCTGCAAAGTTGACAGCCTTGCGTAGCATGTTTTCCTAACCTCTCTTTTAATTTCATATTTTATTTATATTATATTTATGAATGAATGAATGAATCCTTTGTATGAACAATACACAGTTTTAAAATATACATGCATCACTTACTAAAAGGTATAAAATGACAGAGAGGTATTAATTTAGGTGCAAATGTTGTAACCAGTTTGGTGTATGCTGATGACTCGGTCTTAATATCTAATCCTCACGACCAATGACAAATTGTGCTGAAAGCGTGCAATCTGTATCTTGGAGCTTGCAAAGAGGTGCAGCAAGTACGATCTGAAAATTAGCATTTCCAGGATGTCAGGACAGGAATACAAAACCAGAACAGATCGATCATTTTAGTATTTAGGATGTGTATTCTTCCAGGATGGTAGTATACTAAGTGAAACTGAAACAAGGTTTCTGCATGCTAATGAAGTGAGCTCGCAGTTGCGATCAATGGTATTCTGTAAGAAAGACGTCAGCTCTTGTTGGAAACTCTCTTCACATCGGTCTGTTTTCAGACTGATTTGCAGTACTGGAGTGAGAGCTAGGTTGACTCACGATGTCGTATTCATAAATTGGAAGTAGCGGAATATGATCGCTGGTGCAGATTGATAGGAATAATGGCTAGAGGATGTTTTAAAAGAGGAGATAAAGGCATAATAAACATGATGAATGAAGCTGTATGCATAAACTGGCTTCAGTGGTGGAGTCACAGTAGACAATAGAGGAGGATAGGTAACATAGGAGGATAATGAGCACTGAGTGAGTTGGCCGTACTGTTAGTGGCGCGCAGCTGTGGGCTTGCATTTGAGAGAAAGTGGGTTTGAACACCTGCAGCCCTGAAGATGGGTTTTCCGTGGTTTCCCATTTTCACACCAGGCAAATGTTGGGGCTATACCTTAACTAAGGCTGTGGCCGGTTCCTTGCCACTCCTAGCCCTTTCCTATCATCACCATAAGACCTATATATATATCGGTACGATGTAAAGCAACTTGCAAAAAAAAAAAAAAAAATAATAATAATAATAATGAGCTTGGCTGTGGAGGGCAGGAGAAGCAGAGGGAGACCAAAGATTTGATTTTTAACGATTTAATGACGAGATGTTCTACTAAACGAGCTCACAGAAGTAGCTGGAAGCATAGTTAATTCACAGAGGCTTGCTGACAGAAATCTGAAAGACATAACATTCTATAATGTGTGTATGTACGAGTGCAAAATAACAGTGAAGTACAAAAAGAATTGGAATATAAAAATTAAATGTAAAACGTAACAAAAAAGACAAAAAGGACTAAAAGTCTAAAGAACTAAGGACACAGAAAAATAACTACATGAAGACTGCATATTTAAAGGGAAAGTGATTAAAAACTTCTACCAGACATTATTCCTTGCTAATATTTGTTGTGTTTTTAGGGGATTAACAGTATACATGATACAGAAACTGCAAAATTACCTCAATGTTGTGAGATGGACAGTAGGCAATAGTATTATGATAAAACGGGGTTGAAAGTCAGGTTGAGAGTTTCACTAATAAGAAAAGTCCTCTCACTTTTAATTACTGCATTGATGGGGTGAAAGTTCATTTTGGGGATCATTATAAGGACCTAGGTGTTAATATAAGGAAAGATCTTCATTGGGGTAATCACATAAATGGGATTGTAAATAAAGGGTTCAGATATCTCTGCACATGGTTATGTGGGTGTTTAGTGGTTGTAGTAAGGATGTAAAGGAGAGGGCATATAAGTCAGTGGTAGGACCCCAACTAGAGTTTGGTTCCAGTGTATGGGACCTCACTAGTAATACTTGATTCAAGAACTGGAAAAATTCCAAAGACTAACAGTTCAATTTTTCCTGTGTGATTTCCGACAAAAGAGTAGTGTCACATAAATGTTGCGAAGTTTGGGCTGGGAAGACTTGGGAGAAAGGAGACGAGCTGCTCAACTAAGTGGTATGTTCCGAGCTGTCGGTGGAGAGATGGCGTGGTATGACATTAGTGGACGAATAAGTTTGAGTGGTGTCTTTAAAAGTAGATCGCAATGTGAAGATAAAGTTGGAATTCAAGAGGACAAATTGGGGCAAGTATTTGTTTATAAGAAGGGGAGTTAGGGATTGGAATTACTTACCTAGGGAGATGTTCAGTAAATTTAGTAATTTCTTTGCAATCATTTAAGAAAAGGCTAGGAAAATAACAGGTAGGGAATCTGCCACCTGGACGACTGCCCTAAATGGAGATCAGTAGTGATTTAAATAAAATTGATTGATATGGTGTCCATCATTTTTGAAATCTTACACTGTGCACCATTCTGGTTAGGTTTAATAATTCAAAATCTGTTTGTCATGAAACGTGCTGATATTAAAGCAGACATTCAGAGTTTCACTACTCTTGGTTTTGTGTCAATTTATTAAGTAGGAGCTGAGAAATAACTTTATTAACTGTGAGAATACCATCTCTCAGCCAGAGAAAAGCAAACAGCTAGTTCAGTGACTTCCAAATTGATACCATGCTCAGGTCCACTGCCTAGTTTAGTCTCGACATTATCAGTTGTCTTTGGTACTCTCTAGCCTTCTGCTCGCTGTGTGGAATGCAAAGCCGTTCAAACTAACCCTTTAATATCCTTTGCTTTTGCGCTACCAGCAAGATCTTGTCCTTTCTTGTTTTATTTAGTTGTTAAGAGAGCCATAAAATAACATGATTTTGGTAGATACTGATGTAGAAAGTCAGTGATCGACTATATGCTCTTCGACAGCGAAGTGAAGAGGGACATTACAGACATCAGATGCTGTGGACAGTAACCATTGACTGCTAGTAATGAATCTGGGAGTGATCAAAAATTAGAAGGGGACGGAAAATCAAGACAGAAATGAAATGGCGTATGGCTTTTAGAGCCGGGAGTGTCCAAGGACAAGTTTGGCTCGCCAGATGCAGGTCTTTCGATTTGACCCCCGTAGGCGACCTGCGCGTCGTGATGGGGATTAATTGATGATGAAGACGACACACACCCAGCCCCCATGCCAGCGAAATTAACAAACTAAGGTTAAAATTCCCGAGCCTGCCGGGAATCGAACCCGGGACCCCTGTGACCAAAGGCCAGCACGCTAATCATTTAGCCATGGAGCCAGACATCAAGAGAGGTGAATTAAAGTATTGAAGCTGAAAGAGGAGAAAACCAAGGAAAATTACACAAAAATTGGAAAGGAAAATATGCCAATAGATGAACTAAAAAAGAACTGAGAATATTCAGAACCATACTAAGAGCAGCAGCAGAAGTAGGATGTGGAAGGAGTAGTATGATGGAGAGATAGAAGGAAATTCTGTGGTGGAATGACAGAACGGAATAAATCGCGCAAGAGAAGAATAGTGCTACGAAGAATTGCTAAATCCAAATGGAATCTCAGCGAGGAAGTAATTGGGGAGGATGAAGAAGAACTACAAATGAAAATTGACTTATGTGGGGGAAAATGGAAGTAACATTGAGGAAGATGAAATGAGGAAAGAGACAACATTTGAATGATGGTGAGGGCAACTGGAGAGGTGGAGAAACAGTGGCTATATAGGGTAATACAACTGCTTTTAGGACAAGGTTCCAGAATAGGATGGTGGAAGTAAGAGTAACAGTCAAGAAAGAAACAGAAAGGCTGGTGAGAGCAGCTGGAGAGGTGGGAAAACAGTGGTGATATTGTGTGATGGGAGTTGTATGGAAGGAGAAGAGGACTGGTAGAAGGGTGTAATTATACCTACCTACAAGAAAGGAAGTACCGGTAGAAGAGAGTGTAAAAACTATCTGGGTGTCACTCTAATGTGTCACTGTGTGAAGATTTTTGAATCGATTCCAGAGAGACAGATTTGGTCTTAAGTGGAAGAAGGGCCGACAGAAAAACAGTATAGATTCTGACCTGGAAGGTCCACAGTAGATTTAATCTTTGCCATAAGACAGCCACAAGAATGGCATTATGAGTATGGCAAAGATCTATTGATGGCCTTTTTGGATATTGAAAAGGCTTATAATTTATGTAGAAACAGGATGTAGAAGACCCTGGATGACAAAGGAGTTGAGAAAGAGACTGTATGGAGGATAAAGGGGATGTATCAAAGGAGTGTGAGTTGTGTAAAAGTAGGATAGAGAATAAATTGGTTAGGAAAAAATATGTTTTTTTGAAACAAGGAAGTCCACTCACACCATTCCTTTTGGTGTAATAATAGATTATATGATTGGTAGAGGAAATTGGGGAAGACGAGATGGAAGCAGTGGTTTTTGCAGAGGTTTTGATGATATGGGGAGGAGCTTGGTTGCGTGGGATATAATATAAAAGGGGGTGAGCTGGTAGCTACAATCAGGAAGAAGGATAGACCAACAACTGGAGTAACAATTAGTGGGGGACATCTGAGGAAGGTGGAGAGCTTCAAGTGCCTAGGCAGCCTAATACAGGAAAATGGAAGAAATGTGAGGGAAAATATTGAGCAGGAGAGACAAACCTTTCTCAAAAATGTTTGAAGCTTGGTGTGGAGTATAGATGTCCCCCGAAACAGCAGAAAAGTGATATACCAGGTGCGCTATATCCCAATATTGACTTACGCTTCAGAAACTTTGATAATGAGGGGAAGAGAAAAAAGCAGGATCCAGACCAATGAGATGAAATTTTTGAGAAGTAGAATAGGACTATCAAAAATAGATAAGAAATGAGAAGGTTGGAGAACTAGTGCTGTAGGAACCATTGCAGGATAGGCTAAAGGAATCAAGACTTAAATGGAATAGACATGTGAAGAGAATGGAGTAGAAGAGGATATCCAGGAAGATGGCAAGAGATGGGCGTGGGAGGCAGAAGACCAAGAGGAAGACCAGGGATTGTTGGCAGAAAGGAGTGGAGGAGCGGATGAAGAAAATAGGTGAGTGATGACTAGAGAGGTGATGGGGAAATAAAAGATAATAGAGTTGCTTATGTTTTGAGCAGACCTAGCCAGTGGCTGGAAGCTGTACATAATGATGATGAAATAGACTTTTAGCGATGTACCTCCGTGGTTAGTTCCGCAACCGGATATACTTCTAGATCTATTCAGTGGACCCAAGGTGAAGATTGATTCCTCCGCTTATTGGAGGTATTTCCAGGACTTCGTTCACTAGTATCCGACCGCGAGATGTATCTTCACAGATGGTTCTAAAATCGGAGAAAATGTTGGTTGCTCTTTCGTCACTGATGATATGAGCATGAAGATCTCGCTTCCTAGTGTATGTAGCGTGTATACTGCGGAGCTTTACGCCATCTTAGAAGCTTTGCAGTTTGCACTGGGTGACTAAAGAAACCATTTTCTTATGTGTACCGATTCGTTAAGTTCTCTGCAGTCTATTGAAACCTGTTTCTCGCAACACCCAGTGTTGCAGCAGATTCATGATCTTCTAGCCGGGTTAAGTGATGCTGGCACCAGAATCTCTTTCGCGTGGCTTCCAAGCCACGTTGGGATTGCGGGAAACAAACTTGCGGATGAGGCTGCAAAGGAAGCGGCACTTTTACCTCCAAGCCCTATCAATATATCTGCTAAAGATATTTGTTCTCAGCTACGTCGAACCGTCGTGGCGTTCTGGCGATCAGAGTGGCTAGCTATCCGAACTCTCAACAAGCTGAGAGCAATTAAGACAACTAGCGTGGTGGTCCTCTTTCCAGCCTTCACGGAGAGAGGCCTTAGTATTGTGTAGGCTGAGGATAGGTCATGGACTATCTATGCACTCTTATCTCCTAAAGAGGGAAGACCCCCCCCAGTGTGTTCTTGTGGTGCCAACTACACCGTGGCCCACATCCTCACAGAGTGCGCCAATTTCTCTGGCCTAAGACGGAGCCTCGGCCTGCAAGAAACACTCGAACGCATATTAGCCGATGACGCGACTACTCCTGATCTCGTCATCAGCTTTCTGTGCGGCAGTGGATTAATCAAGGGTATTTAAATTACACGTGTACTGTTACTCAGGGAACGCACGTTCCCGTTTGATTCATTAGTAATTTTTTGGCCTAATTCAATAATTTTTTGGTTTTATTTTAAATTTCTTTTCCACTAATTTGTTCAGAGAGGATGATTACCTAGTTGTTCTTCCTTTTAAAACAAAAATCACCACCACCACCTTATTGGTTTACTGAGAACTTTGAATTTAATTTCTGTTTCTGGGTGTATATGTTCTTCAGTTTCCTCTTGCCCTTTCTTTCCCATTTGGTCTCACTGATTCCCAGCAATGCGATATCTTTGTCAGTCATAAAATCTATTATTTCTTTTACTTTTCCAGTTAGTATCACTACATTAATAGTCCCTGTCTTGATGTATTCGGTTGCTGGTCACCCATGTCTCACAGTTCTCATCATCACAAGAACTGTGCATTGCATGTGGGGAATGCCCTAACAGTTTCCAAGACTCCAGTACATTTCTCATCATTATACATTGGATATCTATGCAAATGCATATTTTGTTTGCCGATATATAGACCTCCAAAACTGACAAGGAAATGCATTTGAAGGTGAAATTGGACGAATTATTAAGTTTAATAGTGCATATATATGTATATTTGCATATATTTGAGATTAGTGGATACATTTCAAATTTTGGATTTATTGTGCATGTTTTTTACTTTTAACATGGTTTATAAGCAGTCTTCAAGAAAGTGCAAAATAATTAATGCTGAGAACTCTTGCGGAATGAGTGGCCTTGTTCTGAATGAATATTAGAGTTGTCGTAAGATTTGAAGGAAAAATAAAGACAAGAACACAGCATGTGCTTCCGAATTCAAATACTGTCTTTTCATATCTGGGGATGTAGAGAGATCATCCAACATCAAGTTTTATGAGGAAGTCAGCCCAAAGGAGATATTTTAAGAGGTATTTATAATACATAACAAGATGTTATTTTCATAGTACATTTGTCTATATTTTATAAAGAATGTCTTTAGTAACACCAATATGTCATAAGGAGCTTACCGGTACAGTAAGGGTAAATTTAGGAAATTTGTATTTATTTTATCAGACTCTGTTTTTAAATGTAACATAAGTTTTAATTTAAATATCCACTGAAGATAACTCAGATTCGAAATATGCATGGATAATTTAGAAACAACACCTTAATAGGTGAAATACGAGGTGCAGCAATTAAATAACAAGACCGTTGTGAAAAATGTGATTTATTGCAAACAAAGTTACAATACACTTTTATCCCCTTCAACATACTCCCTTCCCCTATCTATACACCGTTGCATACGTGCCTTCCACTGTTTGAAGCAATGCTGTAGGTCATCCTTTGTCACCCTGCTCAACAACTCTGCCGTTTTTACTTTTACGTATTCCCCAGACTGAAAATGTGTTCCCTTCAATGCACTTTTCACGTTTGGGAAGAGATAAGTCACATGGAGCAAGATCAGGCGAATACGGAGGATGTTCTAGCGCAGGAATGCACTTGTCAGCCAAAACTGCTTTACAGACAGGGCGCTGTGAGCTGGTGCGTTGTCTTGGTGAAGAATCCATGAGCCGTTCTTCCATGCATCTGGTCTTTTCTTCCTTCCTCTTTCCCTTAGCTTGATTAGGACTTCTTCATATTATTGACGTCGGTCTTTCCTCACAATTTCGTTGACTTTCTGGACGTTTCCTTCACTTCTGACAGTCGCAGGTCGTCCGGGACATTCATCATCTTCAACCTCTTCCCGACCTTTAAAAGACCGTTTGTGCCACTCAGACACTCATGCACGTGACATAGCATTGTCACCAAACACCTCCTTTAACATTTGAAAACATTCCATGGGCGATTTCTTTAATTTCACCAGGAATTTCAGGTTAATGCGCTGCTCGAGTTTTATGTCCACCACGATCGCGGCACGACTACACAACAGCGTCTGCTACAACCAAGTCTCAAAAACAAACTAAAGCAGGTAGAACGACGAAACGAAGTGTGCTTGCTCAGGAAGGATCAAGGTCAACTACATTCCAATGACAACCTCCCACCATGCGACCACGGAGTAGGAGGGGCGCAGTCTCATTATTTAATTGCCGCACCTCGTATATTGTATTGAACAGGAGGATTTAGTAAACATTTACTTTGTGAAAGTGAGAACGTCAGTATGAAATGAAATGTATATCATATCATATCAGCGGCTGCTCAGTTGCCTCCTCCGTTCCTCTTGCTGGGAAATGTGAATGCCCATAATATCCACTGGGGATTTTCATCTTCCTACATCTGGGGCAGGATTATAGAGCTATTAATCAACCCGTTTGATATTTGTGTACTTATGAAGGGGAGACTACTCACTTTAGTAGCACACATGGGAGATTCTCACATCTGGATTTCACCTTGTGTAGCTCTGCGCTAGTTCCCTTGTTACGGTGGCAAGTACACAATGACCTCTGTGATTCTGGCAGTTTCCCTATTGTTCTCATAATTTTGAATTAAAAAACAGCGAATTACCAAAGCATTGGTTACTTTGGATGAATTGCGCAGGATTTTTGAAACATTCACCGATTGCTGATGAGATGCTGGGGTCTGTTGATGATTATGATTGTTCTGTTACTATATTTCTGCTCCTTATGAGGAAACAATTCCTTCCTTATTTGGCAATCTTTGCTGGAAACCAGTTCTGTGGTGGATTGGCAAAATTGTAACAGCCATACGAGATCAGGCTTTTAAGCATTACACTTGAGTCCTACTATGACCAATCATGTTATCTTTTAAGAGCCTGCATGCTAAGGCCCGTTTTTTTTATTTGCAAGAGTAAGAAAGCTACTTGGAAAAAGTATGCATTTTCTGTGTATGCCATCATAAGTAGGGTTAAAAGTCGGTCATATATTTGGAGTTTGCAAATCATTGGCAGTACTCAGATTCTCCATTAATGGAGGTATAGTTACAATTCCTTTCATTGTTATAGATCACGTCGTGTCATATTTTGCAGATACATCCAGCTTTTCTTCCGATAAAATTGTCATACCAATTCCCAAGCCAGGTAAAGATTCAAAACTTCTGAATAGCTATAGGTCAATATGCTTTAACAAATGGCTTCTGTAAGTTATTCAGAAGGATGATGAACCAATGACTTGTATGGCTTAAGACGAGAGACGGCTCTCGACTAACTATCAGTGTGGATTTTGCTCTCATCAGCTTGACACCGATCACCTTGTTAGACTGGAGAGATATTTGGGAGGTCTTTCTTCAGAAGGAGCACTTGATTGCCATGTTCTTTGGCCTCAAAAAAGCTTAATGGTACAATCTGGTGGTATGGAATTATCTTCACCCTACACCAGTGAGGATTCTGGGCAAATCTGCCATTTGAGAATTTCATGTCTCTCCAGCTCTTTTGAGTCTAAGTAGGGAGGGCATATTCTCAGTATTACGTTCAAGAAAATGCTGTACCCTGTATCACACTGTTTGCAACCACCATTAATGGCATAGTTGCTGTTGTTGAGCCCGCAGTTGTTCCATTGATGTATATGACAATTTAGCTCTACATTTCAGCTTGGGAAGGGTGGCAGCTGCAGCAAGATTAAGAGTATTCAGTGACAAAAACCTGAGTTGTTCACTTCTGTCAATGTTAGCCTGTGCATCCTAACCTGGAACACCGCTTCTGAAACAGTGTTCTACCCGTGGTAGACACCTGCATGTTTCTGGGTGAGAGGATGGTTGACTAGTTGTGCTTCTTAAAACAAAAATCACCACCACCACCAGGTGTCCTCTTTGATATCCAATACCACCAGAGGTTCAAAAACCGTCCGAGAGCCACACGAACAGTTGGGATTCAAATTGATAGCTTGTGTTGTGAGTTGGATGTGGCTATAAACGGTTGTCTTGTGTGGATCCAAAGTGAGGTACCTTCTTTGCTAGTTCCACGAACACCATGTTTTTCAGCACATTGTTCAGTCCACCTTGGGCATATCTTTTTTCCTGCTGAATTGATAGATAGCAGCATCCTGAACGTTCTTGGAAATGTCTTCCCATTTCTGTGATTCTAGATACTCAAACTCTTTCTGGTAATCATGAATGACATTTTGATTTATCTCAAGTTTGTTGATCTGAAATATATGCATCTTCTGAATTAGGGATCTGTAGTTGTTCTTTGGTACAAAACAAACTCTAACCTTAATGATCTGAATTAATATTAACGCCTCTAAGCACCACTTTCACACTCCATATCTCATTAGAATTTTGCTAAGACACGGAAACGTAGTTATCCGGTGTTCACCAATCGATTCATTAGGCAACGGCCAAGTCATAAACTTACAAGAGTTCTTTTTTAAGCGAGTGGTCATAATTTTAAGGTTCATCTATTGTTTGCGTAAAGTGGATGTTCCATCTATGTTGTATCTAAACTTTTGCTCCTTACCCAACTTGGCATTGAAGTCACTCAAAAGAATTATTGGAGTCTTAATTCCAGACAAGACATTATCAGAAGTTCTCAACTTTCTCAGGATTGCTGAAGTTGTCTTGATTGATAGGAGCATGAACATTGAATCTTCATAGTGAGTTTTTAAGACCAGATGCCTGACCTGGTGTCTTAACACTTCAGAGGAGTTAATGAGATGAAATGAACGACACGATATATGTTAGTACGAAGGGAGAGTGTGAAACCCAGTGGAGCCACATAGCCTACTCCTATCAAATAGCATTAAGGGGTCTGCTCAAAGCTTATTGTCTCCACCCAACAGATGAATTGCCATCAACAGCGTCATGTGCCCTCGCTCCATATGAACACTGTGGAGAGGTTTGGAATTGAATTCAGACTATTGGCATGCAATTTAGTGATTCAAAATTTTATACCACCACCTCTCCTACCCTGCCAGTCAACATTCTGATGGTGAAAATTTATTCCACCAATGGGACTTGAACCGGCTAACTACAGTGTCAAACCATATAGACTTAATGATTGTGGCCACCAGGCAGACTAATATTTAAATATCTGAAAATAGTAATTTGTTACTGCAATTTTAAATGAAATCTGGTGTATCGAAGGCATTGATTGTAATGATATTTTATTGGATGATCAATTAAGACATCTGAACATCGCTACTCCCTTGCCATTGTTAAATAGGTTGTCTACAGTATAATGAAATGTGATTGTAATAATATTTGGTTAGATGATCGACGAAGACATCTAAACATCGCTACTCGCTTGCATGGTTAAATAGGTTGTCCATGGTATAACAAATATGTGATTCCGAACAGGAATCAGTCAATTTCTACGATTGTGCTAGTGGTTTTTTTACTGTTGCACCTTAAACAACAAAGGTTTTCAGTGATAGAAGGATGGGGAAGGGCTAGGATTGGGAAGGTTGTGGCTGTGGCCTTAATGAAGGTACAGTCTCAGCATTTGCCTGGAGTGAAAATGGGAAACCGCGGTAAACAGTCTTTAGGGCTGCTGACAGTATGATTCGAACCCACTATCTCCCGAGTGCAGGCTCACAGCTACGTGACTAACCGCACGGTTAACTGGCTAGTTTTTTCTTCGTTTGTGCTAATAAAAGATTGTATTAATAATATGGATGTTTATATAGAGATGACCAAGATTTCGTACCACATAATATTTTAGCTTGCATTAGAAACAATACGGAAATACTGAAACCCTAATATTTTGATGTATTCGTGTGCTGTACATGTTATAAAAATAGGTTTGTAGAGCTTGAAATTCTGTTAGTGTTGTCAAAATCTCATTTTTGGTATAAAGTGTTTTACGTAACTTTAAAATAGAAGTGTCACTATTTATTCAGTGCATACACAAGGTCATTCGCCATCATAATCATCATTTAAGTGCTGAGGTGCCCAGCTATTTTCCAGCAATTAATTATAATACTACCATTGATTTTATGGTAAATTGATTATTTCCAATAAATTTATGATATATTAATTGATTGATTGCGTAAGTTTAATTGCAGTCTGTGTTGTCCAACCTAAACAGTTCCCATGATATTCCCTAGGTTATGGATAGTGGCAGCCTTTATCTTCCACTCCTCCAGTGGTCTTCTTGGCCTGTTCTGAGGTAGCTTTGTCTCAGGTATTGGAGGATACTATTCCTACTAGGCACAGACTTCTCAGTGCTCTATTATAGGTTGTCCTTTAAGTGCCACGCCCACTTTTTTGTAGAGGTTAGAATTATGTTGTACTGGGTATACACATTCAGTGTGAAGAATAGCAGAATATGAGGACTGTGTTTGGCTTTACTTCCTGTGCAAACATTGTTCCTAGCTGCTACCGGCACTTCTTTCCTTGATGTTTGAGTAATGCTTTTTATAGGCTGAGGGTATCTGTCAGATATTTTGGAGTTGTGCTGCCCTTGTAAGAACTTTTTCTATTGTGATCTTAAAAGTTTTAACTGTCCAAGTTATTTTTATGATGGAAAGTGCAAGTTCGAGTTTCAGTCACGTTACGCTGCAGCTGAGTTTTCAGAACTGTAGTTAACTTTCGATTCAGGCTTGTAGTAGATGGCTTGGGCAATGATCGCTAGGCTTTGTTTCTGGACAAAACTCTGGTTTCCATCCAATAGTGTATTTTTATAATAGATCAGCGGTTTTAAACCTTAAGATTGTGAGCGCTGTGAAATTGAATAACTTAAATAAATAAATAAATAAATAAATAAATAAATAAATAAATTCATTATTAAAGCCCTTGCCAAGTTAATCAGATCCTTGAGTTTGAATGTGACTCTAAATGTCAGTGATGGCCAGGTAGAAGCATTTGTAGCTACAACAGTCTTGTTCTGAATGTCATTATACCGCCAAGACCACAACTTCCACTTTCTTCTTATTATTCTTATTCTCCTCGGTAATATATGAAGCCATCTCTTTTCAGTTTCGACTCAGTTAATTTATAACTGTTAGGCTCTTCAATCTGCCGAAACTAACTTTGAGTAAATAAATTTATAAACTACCTAAAAACATATGACAGCAGTATTACTCCTGAAAAAGAAACAACTCAATTAAAGTAGAATAACTTGCTTCTTTCTAGAAAGAACACCATCAGACTCCACCAAATCACACCCAAATATCTAGAAATAATAATAATAATAATAATAATGTCCTCTTTTGTCTCTACTCCATAATTTACTGAAACCTAAGTATTTGACTAAATATTTGGTGGGGTTTGGTGGTGTTCTTTTAAGAGTGAAGCATGTCATTCCGTTTTGAGTTGTTACTTTTTTCAGGTGGAGTACTGTTGTCATATGTTTTCTCTTTCACGTAGTTTATTAATTATTTTCTCAGAGTTTCAGCAGACTGAAGAACGTAAAATGTATTTTTTTAAATAAAGCTCCCATATAGTTGGCAGCCATAAATGTGACTGAGACTTTGGTGCAAGCTACATTTCGTTCTAGACTATGCCAAGAGATAGATGCAAAAATATTGCATGTAGAAGATGGATGTGAATCAATTGAATCATGATCGTTCTTTGATCTTAAATGTATTGCATTAGTGAGAAAACTAAAGCACAAGTTGGTTGTCCCGAACATTAACAAACGATGGAGAGAAACTATCTGCGTATTTGGAACCTATTGGTGTCTTCTGCTCCCCAAAAGGGGAATATTTAAAACAAATATTTCATCGCTAAGAAGGGCTGGAGATCTGTCTGTTCAAGTTGTGCCCAAAGTAATTTTTTTCCAGATCTTTCAAAACTTAGGAGCAATTGTACAAGCAAGTAATTTTTTACTGACATGACAAGAGCACCAGCTTGAGAATGCTTGTATGTTAATCACAGATCAGCGAACACCACCTGTAAAATAAATAAATAATAATCGTATGGTTTTTAGTGCCGGGAGTGTTTGAAGACATTCTCGGCTCGCCTGGTGCAAGTCTTCCTATTTGTTGGCCATGGGTGGTCCGCGCAACTAGTGATAATGAGTTAGGGAGAGTGTGAAACGTGGTGTCGACACATAGCCTACTCCTATCGAATAACACCATGGCTCAAGGCTTAACATTCCCATCCAGCAGACAAATCTGTCAACAACATCCTTTGCCCTCACTGCAGAAAGATTTTAAATTAAATCTAGGCTTTGGCTCACAATCTAGTGATTGGAAATTATATACCACTGCCTCTCATACTCTGCCAACCAGCATTCTGATGGTGCAGTTTTTTTTTTTTCCCCACCAACAGGGCTCAAATCGTTAATCACGGTTTCAACATTAAGAAGATCGAATACATGGAGTCCTATCCGAACGATGGTGCTATTCAAGTTAATGACGAGGATCTTATAGATTTTTCCTTCTTCAGATGCTTGGGATCGCATTTGCTGAATAATGGCAGTCTGAATGAGATGTATTTAAAGATAAAAATTTCATTGTTCCGTATTGAAATTATTAACTTAAATTATTTAATTTTTAATTGAATGAGGTGTAAGTAAGGATAAATGCAACTGGGATTAGGTGGAGAGACGTCCTGTGCTTGTGTGACTGCCAGATTTGTACCCGTTTATCTTAAATTCAAGATATATTGCACTACGTTTGCCTGGTCATGTTGTATGATTTAGAATGTTGGTAATGAAATGGCGTATGGCTTTTAGTGCCAGGAGATCCCAGGACGGGTTCGGCTCGCCAGGTGCAGGTCTTTTGATTTGACGCCTGTAGGTGACCTGCGCGTCGTGATGAGGATGAAATGATGATGATAACTCATACACCCAGCTCCCATGCCAGGGAAAGTAACCAATGATGGTTAAAATTCCCGACCCTGTCGGGAATCGAACCTGGGACCCCTGTGACCAAAGGCCAGCACGCTAACCATGTAGCCATGGAGCCGGACAGAATGTTGGTGAGGAGTGTGAAGCACCCAACTTCATGTAGTGGAGATGATGTTTTCACAGTCAGATTTTGAAGTCGATGGTCAGTGCCCACAAGGAAGACCTAAGCAGAGATGGCTGGATATGATTGATCTAAAAATGCCTTCTCACACCAACTGATGTGTGTGATGGATTAGAATGGCGTTCTGAAGTCCAAAAGACACACCCTGCACTTGCAGGCTAACATTATGAGGAAGATGTTTTATTGAGTTGTCAAGCTCACTCTTGGGATCAAGATCGTTAGGATCAGGAACTCGGGTCAAATTTCTTTTCCTAACTCTCTTGCTACAAGACTATTTCATTTCTGCCAGTACATTTCCAATGTTGTTAATTGCCATTTTTTTTGTAATATTTTTTCAGAAACCTTTTACAGAAATTTTATCTTCATTGCCAGTAATTTGAACTACCAGTGACAATATTCTACATATTACATGTTATGAATCTCATTTTTTTTTTTTTTTTTTTTTTTTTTTTTTTTTTGTCTGCAATGAATGTCTAGTATATTATAATAAGAAAATTATACTAAAGATCCACCTTTTCATCACAACAAATAATCCCTCGATTATTTTATTTTTATAATCTTGTAATTTTTTCGGAACATGTTTCGTCCTTATGTGGACATAATCAGCCACACTCCTTTGTACAGATTAATATTAACATAAAGAATAGGTCTTAAAACCCTACACAATTAACAAACACTTGGATTAAAAACATATTTGGGTAAAATATAAAGATTCTTATGAATTGAAAAATTTCAGGCGTATTGCACATCTTCTTTTTAAAGTAACTTGTTGCTGATAAAATTACACTTGTACAGGCTGCTATGTGTTCTTCATACTAGTCTTGAACGTTAAAATGTCTTCTTTCAAACAACTTATTTTTAGATCTTGTGTGAAAACTATTATAAAAATGTGGGGATTTATCAACAGTCTTACTTGCTGTAAAGCGAAGAGGATTTCTCGTGTTGTCATTTGACAGATTTCTACTCAGTATTTCTTGAAATGTCTGCCCCTGTGGTGTAGTGGCTAGTGTGATTAGCTGCCACCCCTGGAGGCCCGGATTCGATTCCCGGCTCTGCCACGGAATTAAAAAAGTGGTACGAGGGCTAGAACGGGGTCCACTCAGCCTCGGGAAGTCAACTGAGTAGAGGGAGTTCGATTTCCTCCTCAGCCATGGTTTTCTGTAGCTTCCCACTTCTCCAGGCAAACACTGGGATGGTCCCTAACTTAAGGCCACAGCCACTTCCTTCCTTCTTCCTTGTCTATCCCCTCCAAACTTACCATCCGCCAACAAGGCCGCTGTTCAGCATAGCAGGTGAGGCCGTCTGGGCGAGGTACTGGTCTTCCTTTCCAGTTCCAGTTATATCCCCCCGACCCATAGTCTCAAGCTCCAGGATACTGCCCTTGAGGTGGTAGAGGTTGGATCACTCCCTGAGTCCGAGGGGAAAACCAACCCTGGAAGGTAAACTGATTAAGAAAGAAGGAAAGAAAGATTTCTTGAAAGAAGTTCAATATTGTGCACGATTATAATGTCTGAAATCCCTTGCTTCCTTTCCACAGCTGACTCACTCACAGCTATCTGTTATAATTGACAGCTGCTCTCTCAGCTGCTTATTGTGTCATGATGAATGTACTCTCAAAATTTTCAGCTGCTCATTGAGACATGATAAATGTACCCTTCAAAATTTTTCTGCCTCCTGACTTAGAGCAGCTATCAATACAACAGATAGCCCTGAGTGAATCAGCTGTTGGAAGGTGGCAAGTGATTTCAGACAATTTAATCATACACAGTATTTCTTAACTTCTTCCAAGAAATACAGGGTCCAAATCTGTCAGAGAGATTCCCTTCGCTTCACACAGCAAGTAAGACTGTTGATAAATCCCACATTTTTATAATAGTTTTTACACAAGCTCTAAAAATAAGGTGTATGAAAGAAGACATTCTAATGTTCAAGACTAGCAGTGTGTACAAGTGTAATTTTATTAGCAAGAAGTTACTTTAAAAACAAGGAGTACTCCTGAAAAATTTCAATTCATAACACTCTTTATATTTTATCCAAATGGGTTTTAATCCAAGTATTTGTTAATTGTGTAGTGTTTTAAGACCTATTCTTTATGTTCATTTTAATCTGTACAGAAGAAATGCAGCTGATGATGTCCACATAAGGGTGAAACATGTTTTGCAAAAATTACAAGATTATAGAAATAAAATAATGAAAGGATTATTTGTTGTGGTGAAAAGGTGAATCTTTAGCATAATTTTCTAATTATAGAATATTCTACATAGATAAGTCTTTAAAGCTGAATAACACACCGATTTGTGGATTGAATGGGAGATGTTTGGTGGCAGAAATATTACTTTTATATTTTCAACAGTTTAAATGAAGTTCGGAGGATGTCCCTATGCAATTGTCCAGAGGCAGGAAAATTTTGAAGGGTACGTTTATTATGTCACAATAAGCATTCAGTTAACAGTGCTGTTTGTTGCAAAATGGGGCCTAATTACCATTCTGTTAATTCATGCTTTTTTATCCGACTACAAAACCACAGGTTATAATAAATTTTTTGGGGGGTTCTATATTGATTTATAAAGTTGCCAACAAACATCGAGCAGCATCTTAAAAGTGGCACTTTATTTTAATTTATATTTATGTGCCTTTTTAATGTGTTTTAATGTGTATTTTGTTCATAATGTATCACTTTCATAAGTGACCAAACAATTTTGATTTTAGCTGAAGATGGCCTCAAAATGGGCCGAAACATGTCCTAGAAATTTAAAACTAACTTTTAATATAGTCATTATGATTAAGTATTGAATAGGTGGAACTGTTTAATGTTTTGTTTGTCCGATCCTTGTCCTGTTTCTCTATGGCGTTGGGTATGAGGTGAGATGAATCTGTTGTGGCCAGTTTTTTATGACCGGATGTCCTTTCTGACATCAACCTCATCGGAGGAGTTAATGAGATGAAATCAATAACGTGATATATGACAGTAGAAAGGGAGAGGGTGAAACCTGGTGCCGGCAAATAGCCTATTCCTGTCAAACAGCACCAAGAGGTCTGCTCAAGGCTTAATCACTATCAACAGCGTTATATGCCGTCACTCCATATGAGCAGTGCGGAGAGGTTTGTAATTTCATCCAGGCTTTTGGCACACAATCTAGTAATTATAAATTGTATACCACCACCTCCCCTATCCTGCTGGTCAACATTCTGATGGTGAAAATTTTTTGACAAAGGGGACTCGAACCGGCTAGCCACGGTGTCAGACCATTTAGACTTCAACGCCTTAACGATCATGGCCACCAGGCAGGCTAGGTGGAACTGTTTAATACATTCTTTTAAAGAACTGAGTCTCATGAATACCATACCAGAGGCATTTTACTCCTCTGAGTAGCCCTTAAGTGTTTGGGTTTTCAATGTGATAAACAATATAAACCATCAGTAATTTAGTTTTATGGTATTCATATGCATTTTCTCTAACAGCAAAGTGTAACTGTCCTTGGAAACTTTGATAAATAATAGGCCTAATAATAATACTAATAATAATAATAATAATAATTGTATGTCCTCAGCTGCCTTGTGCAGGTATTTTCACTTAACACCATTTAGGCTGCTTGCATGCGAATGTTGACATTCCGTTTTTCTCTACCAGGCGATAGGGAAACAGATTTCTATTGAGCGATCTTTGGCTGAGTTTTAATTAATTTTGTGCTGCGCAAAGTGGTTCAGATGGTTGAGGCGCTGATCTTCTGACCCCAGCTAGCTAGGTTCGATCCTGGCTCAGTCCAGTGGTATTTGAAGGGGCTCAAATACATCAGCCGAGTATCAGTAGATTTACTAGCACGTAAAAGAACTCCTGCAGGACAAAATTCCGGCACCTCAGTGTTTCCGAAAACCGTAAAAGTAGTTGGTGAGATGTAAAGCAAAATAAACACCCAATGTGTCACCCGAGATCTTTTACATACCAACATTGTATGACATGGAGTGTCAAATAGACATCTTTCTGTCCTTCAAGAATCCAAATAATTCTGCCTGGTTTAAACCTGGAATCTTTGGATTCGAAGGCCAATACACCACCTGGGGCCCTCTTTTTTTCCTCTGGATATAAATGTTCTACTTGGCATATGCTTCCAGAACAACGTTACATTCAAACCTCTGAGAACTAACAGCAAAAGATTTCACTTCAGGATCAGGATCTGTAGGATTCCAATAACTGACCAAACTTCAACTGGATAATCAAGGTGGATAATAGAACAACACATTGATTTTCATATTCATTCTGTTGGATCAACTTCTTTTCCAGCTACTCCCTAATGTGTGTCCTTATCTGTGTTATCTTGGTAGTCTCAATGTTCTACTCACACTTTTACAACTGTTTTTAGTTTTCTCTGCTTGATTTCTTTTCTTGAGCATGATTCTGAAAAACCTGTAGCTCTGATTATGAGCTCAGTACATTCATACCTCTTTATAACTTCTAATTTTTCATCCAGTATTACAACTTTTTTTTAAAGTCTTGGAAACATTTTGAATAGAGATACCTCTTATCTCATGTGTTGGGACAGTAGTATACATCTGCTCGTGGTAACTCTCAGAGGCAGGAGCAGCGATGTTATCTCTGTCACCATCATGTAAGGGTGTAGGCCAGGGGAAGACATGGGTAAGAGGGACTGTGCCTGCGGTATTGTCACATGGTAGGAGAGCATCAAGGGGGCAACCAGCGTGTGATTGAAAATTGTGCTCCAACACTATAACATAGCACAGCTCACCGATTGTAACTTGAACACATTTGAAAGACTTAACGCATTAACATGTTCCTATTAGTGAAGTCCCATATCGCCACTGCTGTTTGAAACGGACTGTGAATGTGGTCAAGACATCTACTGAATAAGTATGGCAGCTACGGATTGGAGACATCATTGCCATAACTCATGCTGACAGAGGCCTGATGCAGGTCTTTGTATCTGACGCCCAGGTCAAATGGAGTGTAAATCATAACCTCCAGTTAAATGTGGCTAAGACCCAGCTTATTTGCATAGTTTTCACAAAACTCCTGAAAACCAAGCAATAAAGATTCTAGATACAAATATCCATTACAGATACACCATTAACAATCTAAGTCTAATTTTCGTTGGAACCTTATCCTGGTCTGATCTTATGTCAAATGTGATCCGAAAAGTTGTGTCAATATTTTCAAACGTAACGTCTTGGCTACCACCTTTCATGCAAAAACTACTTTTTCAAAGTCTTATATTCCCAATCATTGACTATGGCTAATGTATGTAATGATTTATCTGAAACTTTGAACATCGAACTACAGTGTGTACAAAACGCATGTTTGTGTATTTGACAAATTCCAGGCGTGATGAACACATAACATCCTATTACATACAGCTTCTATGGTGATTCGTCCATCGGATGGAGACGTTAAGCCTTGAGCGGGCCCCTGGATGCTATTTGACAGGAGTAGGCTATATGCTCACACCGGGTTTCAACCTCTCCCTATATCACATCATTCATTTCATCTCACTAATTCCTCTGATAAGGTTGACTTCGGGAAGGGCATCTGGTTGTAAAGACTTGCTACAAATATTCATCTCACTCCATACCCGACCCCGTAGAGAAGAGTTGGATATACACTCTGTGATTTACAGTGCAAAACATTATTTCTAAAATTTGATTATTTAGTATGTATAACTACACTACACCTACTGTCAAATTAGAGAACAGTAGACTATGTGAATGACCTAAAGAAACAACGCTAACTTTGTCGTAAAATATGCAGGTATTTAAAACAATTTTATTGACTCACATTTTAACCGTCATACTCAAAGGAATAAACAAACATTTTTTAAAATTTAATGCATTAATACTACTACATATTTTATGAATATTACATAAACATCTGGGCTATACAGTAATTATTACACATCCAGACATTGTTTACAGTGTCAAGTGAGCAAGAAGCTACCAAAAAACTAAGAGAACATATGAAGACAAGAATGCACGGAGAGATAATGTGTGAAGACCTGCTTAAGGGATATATGAATGTATGTATTTATTTATCCTGCAAATGTGACTCAGACAGACACAAGCTATAGAGACAGAATCTTCTTATGAAAGTTAGGCATTCGCCCTATTACACACAAACAGTGTAATTGAATGTGATGGGGATGACGGGAATACAGAACTACTGCTATGTCAAAGCAAAAAGTAAACAAATGCTTTAACAATCCTCTTGACAATAAGATAATGTTTATTTCCAAAAGCATAAGGTAGAAACGCTTGCTCAAGTCCTCTGTTACCATTCGCATGAGGAAGCTCTACAAAATACGCGGTATCATAAAATACGATCTGCCAATGTTCAAGCTCAAGAGTTTTGTGAAAACTATGCAAATAAGCTGGGTCTTAGCCACATTTCACTGGAAGTTATGATTTACACTCCATTTGGTCTGTCGAGAGATATGTCATGATTAAAGTGTGTTAGTGGGCCTAAAGTGGAAGTAAGCTTGTAAGTCATCAGCATACATGTAAAAGGCACTGTTTTTTAAAGACTTCAGAGATAGCATTAACTTAAACAAGCGTTAAGGAACTTTAGCTTCCAAGGAGTTTTAAAGTCTCTCTCTTACAGGCAGCACCTGTCAAACTGACATGATAGCCTACAAAGACCACCAAAACGGCTTTATAACAGATCCAATGATCAGATTCGAAATGTCCGAAACCAAGGCGAATGTGAGGAGTCAGTGATGTTTCTTCCGCTTTTAGTCAGTTCTGAAGGTGGCCCGGAGTATAGTGAAATCAAGTTAAAAGAACTAGTAAGGAAACTGACGTAGGCCATTCATAATCAATAAGTCAATCAATCAGTTAATTTAGGAGCTATTTAGTCAGCTACAGTGTTATCAACAGACGTATAGTGCCTGCATGTACTTTGCTGTGGTCACAGTTACTACAAATCATTCTTTAGTAGAATTTTAGTGTGGGAAGTCTATTTATACTGTTAAGACAAAATTAATTGTTATAATTAGGGTTCAGATATTTAGGACCTAAGAATTGCCCAAATATGCTCTTTAAAACAGCTACATATGAACTTAAAAAAAACAAAAAAAAAAAAAAAAAAAGACCAAACATATGAACTTCCAACGAATGAATTTTGCCACTAGTTCTTTTACATTAAAGATACAATTCATTAAACATTCTGAATGTCGTGAGATCTCAGTAGCTGTTGCGATGCATGAAATTCTTAAAATGAAGAACTCATTCTACCTTTATAATGCATTTAAACCTATGGAGTCAGTTCATAACAGAGATAATAGGTTTACAAAGAGTGCCCTTCAGATTCTTCTCCATCTTAACACTTTTTTTTTTTTTCTCGGCGTCACACATCTTTTAACGTCTTTAATCTTCACCATTTCACAAATACCACGAACTGTACTCAACTAAAGCAGTCCTTAACACCTTTCCTCCTGGAGGAGTACGCAAGGGGCTGAGATCGTACAAAATAAATGTCGTACTATTCCGTATTGAAGAGCAATATAATGTGAAACAAGAGCTAAAAGGTTTCCACCTATTCAGTACTTATTTATTATAACCTAAAAAAGTTACATATATTTGAAACTAGTTTGTCTTGCTAGAGACAGTCATCAGTCAAAATCATAAAGTTAAGGCAAGACATGAATTATAACAAATAGCTGTTGGGATCTTGGTCCTGTCAAATGATTTTCTGAACATCTCAACACTTTCCCATCAATATTATTCTGTTCACACTCGTTTCAGCTGAACTGAATTCAGGAAGATTCTTCAAGTGCTAGTATTTTAAGTGTTTGACATGGTCTTGTGGGAGGTGCATTCTTCAGATTGGAAGGAAACATTGTGAACTTACACTAGAACAAGTCTTACACTGACTGTCAACAGAACACTCTCTTATTTCATAAATTTTATTTGTTATTTGACTGGTGGTCTCTAGCAAGACCACAATTAGTTTCAAATATATGTAACTTTTTTAGGTTACAATAAATAAGTGTTGAATAGGTGGAAACCTTTTTAACTCTTGTTTTTCATTAGGGATTGAGATCTCACAATCTCGTGTCCTTACCATTGTCACGTGTTTCAGATATTTCGAAGTCTATGTGGTCCGACACCGTTGTTAGCCGGTGTATACAATTCCTATCACTACACTGTCCGACTCGCTGGCTGAATGGTCAGCGTACTGATCTTCGATTCAGAGGGTCACGGGTTCAATTCCCGGCCGGGTTGGGGATTTTAACCTTCATTGGTTAATTCCAATGGCCCAGGGGGCTGGGTGTTTGTGCTGTCCCCAACATCCCTGCAACTCACCACACATAACACTATCCTCCACCACAATAACACACAGTTACCTACACATGACAGATGCTGCCCACCCTCATCGGAGGATCTGTCTTACAAGGGCTCCACTCGGCTAGAAACAGCCACAGAAAATTATTATCATCACTACATTGTGTGCCATAAGCCTCAATTTAATTCCAAACCTCCCTGCAGTGTTCATATGGAAAGAGGGCATATCAATCAGAAATTTGTATGTTTCTTAGAGAATTGTTTTACTCACTGTGTTTTAGATTCTTGTAGTCCAAAATAATTAGTAGGGTAATGTTTTATTTTCATTCTTATTATATAATCTATGTTTTAATTTTACTGGATTTGGTATCTATATGAGCACAGTCTTAATTTAAATCTATTTTTTTAAGTTAAATGTTTAATTTAATATTTTAATATTTTAATAATTTACTTAGTGTATGCGTAAACCGGTGTAAGAAATAGACAAACCACATGGGTGTACATCACATCTGTCTCAAAATTTCACCTCCATAATTGCATTACCTTGCATATTTTGTGACATTACCATTGAAACCAGCACATACACCAAAAAGTCTCACACTCTGTGGAAATACCCAAATACGAAGTAGCTGTGTTGGCTGTCACGTGAAGAATGGTGGTTGTTCAAATGTTGTCCAGGTTTTCCTACTTCATAAAGTATCCTGCAGAGGCAGATGGGTTGGTCTTCAACAATGAAACAAGACTTACCTCTAGGAACTATTCTTGGACTCTGTACAAGTATTTTTTTAAAATTTATTATTCATCGTTATCACTTGAGCAATGGGTTCACACTCCTCAATAGTTTTACTGTAAGTATCTGTCAAAGTAGTTCTTCTTTCAGTTCTTTCTGCATCTACACATAATTTGACCGGTTAAGAAATAGCTTTCACCACCACCTGTGTTTACTTAAGGTACTCGGTAGGTGAATTTTTGGTCTAGTGCACTTTACAGTCAGTCTGCTTATTGTTTGCAGTATTGAAGATGTAATGATTGTATAGCAGTAATAACAGGAAAGAATGGAAATGGTCCTTAAAGACCAAATGTATAGACGCATTTGTAACAGAGGATTGGAGTTCTGAAAAGGAAATAAGAGCAAGGGTTAGAATGGCAAAGAAAACACTCATAAGTCTGCTGGCTAAATGTTATTTCTGGATGTGGTGGTGACACCTTGTGGGTGGAGGGCAGCCTGATGTAAGAGGAGAATAAATGGAGTCCCCCAGGGCTCTTAGTTTGGTAGTGTGGTTTGGCAACGCAGGGCCTTACCGAATTCGACATTTCTTCCTCTTATTTGTGTCCGAGCCCTCACTTTCATCTTTCCTGTGCTCTCTTCTGACCCCAACAGTATTAGGTTCGCAAGGCCATTAAGAGAGTTGTATGTTTCTTAAAACTTTATCACCACCACCAATGGATCGGAGGCCAGGACCATGAAGAAAATTAAAATGCAGAAACTGGAAGCCTTTGAGATGTGGGTATGGAGAAGGATGGAGTGATAAGGTTATGAAAAAGGAGGTTGTACCTCAAATAGGATAAGGGAGGAGATTAATAACAGTGATAAGAAGGAAGAGGACCGGGATTAGGTAGAACTTCAACGGAGATAATTTGTTGAAAGGTATCCTGGAAGGAACCGTTAAATGAGGGAAGAAAAGGCAATGGAGGGGAACGTAATTCATAGATGAGCTGGAGGAAGGAAGTTATGAGAACTTGAAAATAGCAAACAATGGAAGAAGACATAGTACACTGGATCTGCAATTGTGCAGAACGCTTATGGTGATGAATAGAATTACCTTTTTTTTTTTTTCCCCCTACTAGTTTGAGTGACACCCACTTTGAAAGTTCTATATTTATTTGAGTTTAATTCTCTAAATATTAAAGGTATCATAACAAACAGTAATAATAAATAATCGTATGGCCTCAGCTACTGTGTGCAGACATTTCATTTTGACGCCATCTGGCTGTCTGCTCGTCAATTTCGATATTCCCTTTTACTCTAGACCCACTAGATGGCAGACAGAGTAAACCAAAACTCTCTTGGGTGTCTGTGGCTGAGATTATAATGAATTTTGTTGGGTGAACACCAACTGTGTCGCCAGAGATCTTTTACATGTCGACATCGTACGACATGGAGTGCCGAATGGACTTTTCCCACCCTTCAAAAATCCGACTACTTCTGCCGGGTTTGAACCCGCTATCTTGGGACCACTGATCCACAGAAGCAACTAATAACAAACAGTATTAGTCGTAGACAAAATAGTACTCTCTTGGATTTGTGGCATGTGAAATAAGACAAACTGATGAGAAATTTTACGTTTTGCAAAGACTTAGCTCTACTTCCACAGAAGTGAACCATGACTCACCACACAGTCGTGGAATGTATTCCTGCAGTTTCTCCCATTTAAAGCGGCATAAACTTTGAAGAATATCACGTTTTTTATTCGAGGCAGTGGAAGCATCAATCCAAATATATTGATTTGGCAAGTTATTTCTTGGAACATTTTCAGTGAATCTTTTTTTTTTTTTAGTCAACTGATGGGAATAATCTTGGAATTAAGGTGGCATAAGCACGTCGGTGGTGAGACCAGACTTAAATAGATTGTTAATCTATTTGAAAATCTACTCAAGTTAAACTGTTGAAATATTCAGCCATTTATCCTTGTATTAAAATACAAAGTGCAGCTAGAACACTTTCATTCTTTTGTTGAATCATTTACGGTTGCAAATTGGCTTAGCATATGGCCAAACTTCTTAGCAGCCTACAGTTTGTTAGAAACCATTGTTTGAAATGGCTGTGTCCCTGACTTTTTCTGGAATACAGTGAAACCTCGGAATGCGAGTAACTTGGTCTACGAGTGTTTCGCAAGACGAGCAAAGATTTGAAATAAATTGTAACTTGATAAGCGAGTGAAGTTCCGCAATACGAGCGTCACGTGTGCCTACGTTTTCCCCTCCTCTCTTCGTTTGTTGAATGGATGAACTAGGTCTTTGGTCCTGTAGTAAAGAAATACCTTTCAGAAAATAATCTGCCGCTCAAAGTCTTGTTGGTTATGGGCAATGCTCCTGCTCATCATCCAGGCCTCGAGGACGACTTACAGGAGGAATTCAAGTTCGTTAAGGTTAAGTTGCTACCTCTCAACACTGCTCCACTACTCCAGCCTATGGATCAGAAAGTCATTTCGAACTTCAAGAAGCTATACACCAAAGCATTATTTCAACAATGCTTCGAAGTGACCGAAAGAACAAACCTTACCCTCCGAGAGTTTATGAGGAATCATTTCCCCAACGTGAACTGCCTGAAGATCATCAATAAAGCCTGGGATGGAGTCACTCTCACTTCCGCTTGGGGAAAGCTGTGGCCTGACTGTATTCTTGGACGTGACTTTGAGGGGATTATTGGTGAAAATGAGCCGCCGATTGTCTATGAAATTGTGTCCTTAGAGAACACTATGGGGCTGGAGGTGAATGACATGGACATTCAAGAGTTGGTGGAACAACATAGCCAGGAACTGACCACCTACGAACTGATGGACCTGCATCGTGAACAACAGGAGGAGGTTATGGAGATCTCGTCCGGGGAAGAGGAGGAGTAAATGGAATCTCTCACTTCAACTGATATTCGGGAGAATTGCAAAATTTGGGAAACGGTGCAAATTTCTTTAGAAAACACCACAAATTTCTTTAGAAAACACCACCCGAATAAGGCTGCAGCAGTGCGAGCGATGAATCACTTCAATGAAAATGCAATGTCACATTTTCGTGAAATCCTCAAAAAGAGGCAAATGCAACAGTCATTGGACATGTTCCTTGTTAAAGTTGCACGAAAATAACAAAATTCCAGTGAGCCAACAGATTGCAGTGATTCCGTTAGTGAAATTCGTGCTACACAGTAACTCTTCTCATATCATCTCTCGTCTCCCTCACACCAGTAATGATTAGGGCCCGGATTTTTAGGTTTTAAACTCATTTTATTCCTTGCTGGCTAACTGCAGTATTTTAACTTACTTAGCCATTTCATTACCATTGGAGTAAATTACTCGAATCTTATAAAACCTAAAAATAACTAAATAAGACGTTAAAACCTAAAAAAACTAAATGGACTATTCAAGACAGTATTACGTTATTTTGAAATAGAAGTACCAAATATTAATGAAATTGAATGATTTTTTCAAAAAATAAACATTATGCACGACTTTTTGAAATGACTTAATGGTTTGGAATTGGAAGTGGTTTGTAAGTATAACCAGTGAGAGCGAAACAACGTGATATGATACTATTCCACTAGGGTACAGCACAAAACAAGAGACAACCCCCTGGCGTTCACTGACCTGTATCTAGCAGGTACAAGCCCGCCTAACTTGCCAGCTTCAGTGCATCTCTCATTGTGTACGGTCGACTACCATCAGGTACGGCTGTTTAGCTCTATACACGTTATTATGCGACAGACTAAAATTAATTTTCCCTATAAATCAAGTTATTATTGAAGGCAGTTTAAGAAGCTTACGCATCTCAGAAGTGGCGATGCCTAAAGGCAAGTCATCATTTGCTTTACGTCGCACCGACGCAGATATGTCTTGTGGCGACGACCGGATAGGAAAGGCCTAGGAATGGTAAGGAAGCGGCCGTGGCCTTAATTAAGGTACAGCCCCAACATTGGCCTGGTCTGAAAATGGGAAACCACGGAAAACTATCCTCAGGGTTGCCGACAATGGGGTTCGAACCCACTATCTCCCGGTTACTGGATACTGGCCGCACTTAAGCGACTGCAAAAAAAAAGTTTGAATGAATAGTATAAAATTAGTAATGATTTAAATGATCATTAAAACTATTTCAGGAGGATAAAAAACTAAAAAAACTATTTTGAGCTATTAAAAAACTAAAACGTGGTTTTTAAGAACCTAAAAATCCGGGCCCTAGTAATGATTCTATTGTAAGGAAAAGTGCACTTTAGTTTGTTTTACGTTATATTTTGTTTTAGAAATGGTATGCGAATAAATATTTTTGTGTTGTGGACGAATCATCCGCGTTTCAATAGTTTCTTATGGGAAAACATGCTTTGATATATGAGCGCTTTGGATTACAAGCATGTTGCCGGAACGAATTATGCTTGCAATCCAAGGTTCCACTGTAATGTTAAACATTGTAGCAGACAAATGTGTCAATGTGATATTCCTTGTAATACTCGGAAAATCTGTCAAAAACTGAAAATCTGACAATCTCATATTTAAGTTTTCTATTGCTTTAAATTTAAGTCAATAAGTTAATAAAAAGTGGACACTATGAGAAAAGTTGATGAAATTGTTCGGAGAGACTGCCGTTTAACCATTCGATGGTTTGCCAAATGATGCAAAATTAAGAAATTATGTTATGGATTTTACTTTAAAATTTTAATATGAGGAAAGTGTATAATTAGGTAGATGGTAATCACAATAATGTTTTTCCACCTAATCGATACTTTTTATTCTTTGGCAAATCTATAAGAAAATTAACAAATACAGTGCGTGTTTCAACTGCTTTGCAGTCATCTTCAGCTGTACGAATAGAACCTTAGGTTGAAACACGTACTGTATTTATTAATTTTCTTATAGATTTGCCAAAGGCAAAGAATAAAAAGTATTGATTAGATGGAAAAACATTGTGATTATCAGATTGACTTATCAATATGGATATGAAGTGGATAGTTTGCAATAAGTAGATGGTGCCGAGACTTCTCATTCCTGATCAAAAGGGGTCTCATGTGAACATTTGTTGTCATCCATAAAAACACTGAGAAGGATCAAAATTTTTGAGAAATTTAACTTTTGTTAAGTTATGATTTATGCAGTATGACTAAAAATTAACACTGATCTATGTTCTGGAAGAGGCTCAGTTCACCAAGGGAAAAGAAAAGTCAAAATTCAAAGCATTGTTAGTCTTTTTCAGTACTGGTATCAGAGGGATTGTTCATGTTGACTAGACGTAGCCTCGTGAGACTTTTCTTCTTCCTTCCTTCCTTCCAGAGAAATATCTCTTTTGTCCTGGGCCAAATGACCTGGTTAAATCTGCTAAGATATGGCAGAACTGGGCAGTATCAAAAACTACAAATCACTGATTGCATCTGTGGGGTGTTCGCCTCCATAGCATAACGGTTAGTGTTATTAGCTGTCGTCCTCAGGTGCTTGAGTTCGTTTCCCAGTACTGGCAGAAATTTAAGTGGCAGGAGGGGAGGTTGAAATGTTACACGCAGCTCGCCTTCATTGAGGCTGTGATTGAAAAGAGCTACACCACCTCAGGATGAGGACACAAGTTGACTTATCTCCGGGTTTCTCCATCTTTTTGTATGGCTGTGAGACCTGGACCGCTAAGGCTGAATATGAGATGAATTGATGTCTTTAAGACGTGGTGTTGATAGAGGATGCTTTGGAGGGAGAGAATGACTGTGTCTATCAATTACCTCTAGTTCCTTGGGCACGTTTTCTGGAAGGAAGGGAAAAATTTGCTAAAATACTGTTTTACAAGACAATTGGAAGGCAGAAGACCTTGAGAGAGAACAAAAAGTTCAAGCTTTGATCAACCAGAGATTATAGTTGGCCTTTCTCTCCACTTTACTCTGTGAATAACTGAAGACCACTCGTAAGTGGCAACATCTTGTTAGGGCTGCCATATTGAAGGAGCAAAAAAATTAAGTTGTGGTACTCAGCAATGAGTATAATGACTGAAAAAAGTTTAGAGTTGGTTTGGTGTAAGTACAGATAACTAATGACCAATGGAATATTGTAAAGATACTAGAATTTTAATCTCAGACCAGTGATGTACAACCACATTGGACACAAAATTAAATTTAGGAAACCAGAAATAGGAATGGGAACATATATACAAGGATAAACACGGTGGCTGTTCAGTGTGGGAAGAGGAAGCAACATGAGAGAAATTAGGACGGACATCAAAATACAAAAGAACTAGGACAAACTTCACGCAGCCTTCATACACATTACACTATATTCTCATACAATTCAATCTTGGTAATCTGGCCCCTCTGAATCGGAACCCCCTTTGGTTGGGGGCAGTAGAATAACACCCACGATATCCCAAAAGGCGACTTAAGGGGCCACAGGGGTTCTGAACTTGGGAGCATGAGTTGGTGACCATGGGGTCCTTAGCTGAGTCCTGGTGTTGCTTCTACTTGTGTTAGACTCCACCTCACTTTTATCTCTCCTATCTGACCTCCCATGCTCAACTCTTCTTTCCAACCTTGATATTATTAGAACATTTGAAGCCTTTGGAGTCTTTCATTTTCACGCCCTTCGTGGCCTTTTTTCTTTCCTTGGCGGACACCTTAATTGTTTGAAATGTCAGATCCCGTTCATTTTTTCCCTCTGATTAGTGTTAATAGATGATGGTTGCCCAGTTGTACTTTTTTTTTTTTTTACAAATTACTTTACGTCACACTGATACAGATTGGTGTTATAGTGACGATTGAATAAGATAGAAAAGGGCTAGGAGTGTGAAGGAGGTGAAAAACCACAGTGGGGTTTGAACCCACTATCTCCCAAATGAAGCTCACAGCTGCACGCCCCTAACCACACGGGCAACTCACTCGGCTGTACTTCCTCTTAAAACAATAATCACCACAACCACCACTACTCTGGATTGGTGGTGTACCAAAACTGGAAAGCCAAACTTTTGTGATTTATAATAATAAATTTATTGCAACCAAATGGTCATAATATATACACTTAAATACGCTCAGATATAAATCAGTAATAAAATACGATCAATGCATGCAAAACGTCATGAGTTATTGACACAAATTGTCAAGCTTCCTTTTCTACGGATACATTTGAGGGCATGGTATATATGACATCGTTGGTCGCAGAAGACACATACGCAGCCTGGTCCCGGCTTGTGAAATCCCAAGGTTCTTCATACCTTATGGTGGAACCCGTATACGGCAAACCTGGTCACTGTGTACCTCAGATCATATCCACCACGAGTCCAATCCCTGTATATCATCGCATCAGTTTAGTAAAACTCATCCCATATCATAGCCCTCTTTGATTGCAGTTCTTGTAGCAACTCCCTATAACTTCTTGTCGCTGAAAGTAGCAGTCTAAATCTTATGTCTTCAATGAAGTACGTCTCCTTTGCAAAAATGTATGCTAGTCTTGATGATGTATATTTAGAAACACATAAAACTCTCTTCAAGAATCTAGCCATCAGACTTTCCAGCTCTTGTAGTTATCTTTTCGAGAGATGTTCCCATATTAGCTCTAATACATATGGCTGTTGGAACAACTTTCGTATTAAACAGAGCCATGATTTATAGGCTGTAAATTTTGGTTTTATGGCAAGATACAGAGAAACATTCATTTTTCTCTAGAATTGATTAATTTTCCTGTAAGGCTTGTGTACTTATACTCTCATTTTAGCAGTCACCAGTCTCACAGACTTCGTACACTGACCTCTGTTTCGTGGCCAGACACAATTTTGTGTCAAACGTAGATATCCCTCTGCTCATTCCTGGATGCAGGTCTTCTTCACAGCTAATTGACTGAATTCATTCAGTAGAATCTTCACTTTTATGGGGTGTAATAAATGCATTTTCCTCATCCTCTCTACTCTGTTGCCTACCAACAAAGTTGTACAATGTTTCGACAGAGAATGAGGATTTTTATTTTCTTGCTTTCTTGATTTACAAGACTGCCAGGATTGACAAAGCTTACACAATTGTATTAAAAAGTATACAATATTAATGTTATTTTAAATATTTTAAAAATGAAATCTACAGATCTACAAAGATATATGCATTCTGCTAAGAACTATGGAGCAGTTTACACCCAAAGGACAAGGAACTAAATTTAAAAACCAATCTGAACTAGAAAATAATTTAGAAAATTATGAGTTCATAACAAGAGAATTACACAGTTCAAAAAAATTAGGGGAAAATGTTTTTGAATGAATGCCATGCTCCATAAAATAATACCTCACACCCAGGTATATTACCAACTAAACCTTTATTCTTTACCGATGAAGTATAAAAAAGAACATTGATAGATTAGCGTTCATTTTCAGAACACAAACGGAAATGTCCAAATAGGGGTGAAAACAAAGTGGTAACAGTCCTCCAGGGTGGATTTTTATCACAGTTGGAGAGCTTCAGTATGGTGTATGTCCTCCACGAGCATTTATCACAGCTTGGCACCTACATGGCATGCTCCGTTTAAGTTGACCCGTTGCGGTATCGGGTCCCATTCTTCAGTGAGAGCCTTGAGGTCTTGGAGAGTCTGTGGTGGAACAGGACGCCCACGAACACTTCTGTCAAGCCTATCTCACACATGCTCGATGGGATTAAGGTCGGGACTCACTGCTGGCCATTCCATCTCAGGGGTCCAGTTCTCGCAAGACAGCTCTGGTGATGCGCGCTACATGAGCCCTGGCATTGTCGTGCATGGGTACGAATTCAGTGCAGCGCCATATGCAGCAACCAACACATGCTGTAGCAGTATCTGCTCGATGTACCCTGCAGCGGTACGATTACCATGGACGACAAGATCCGTGCAGCCATCAATACTGATGCCACCCCGCACCATCACAGAACCCTGTCTGAATCGGTCGCCTTCCTGGACAACATTTGGCATATGCTGCTCACCACGGCATCTCCATACACATTGACATCCATCACGCTGTGTCATGGGAAATTGGGACTCGTCTGTGAACAACACAGATCTCCATTGGCGAAGTTGGCAGTTGACGTACAGTAAGGAGAAGGCGAGCTGCGCGATGTTGCTGCTTTAAATGGGGCACTCGAACAGGACGTCTGGGTCGTAAGAACACTTCTCTTAACCTGTTCCTTATTGTCTGGTCAGACACCATGACCTCAGTGTGACCTTGCTGAGGTCTTGTTGCAGTTCCCTGGCAGTTGCTGAACGATGCTGCAACGCACAGTTGGTCAAATATCGGTCATCCTGTGGGGTTGTCATGCTTGGCCTGTCTCATTGTAGCGGAGAGACATTGAGATCCACAGTAACACGACGAAAAGTCCATCCCTCCTGGATCAAGGTGACGGCCCTTGCGACTTGAACCTCGTTAAGATGTGTCATGGGATGTGCTGGTTTACGTACAACTGGTCAAATGCCCGCAGTAGTCTGTGTACCTCACGACGACACATGGATGCACTGCTATTCATTTTGTTTTGAGGGGTCACCTGGCAGTTTAATGCATTGCTATGCTTATGGATGGAGTATAACTTTGATTTGACATACCCTGAGTAGCTAAGGTCTCAAGGTATGCTGTACGACCATTGGAACCCCATTACCAAATTAATGTTCACATACCATATGTTACAAAACAATTTCCCCTAATTATTTGAACTGTGTATAAAAAGCATCTAAAAGTATTAATCATATACATAATAACACAAGATAGGTACTGATCCTTTTATTACAGTATTGAAGACTTGCTGAATGATGGAGTTAGGAATTCCCAGTTGCTTACATAAATAAAGAAGGAATGGTGCCCTGAGCTCCTGCCATAAGACCAATCACTTGGATATGTTGAAGCACGTACTTAGCTTAATAGATGGAAGTGGATATACAACAATGTATGATGGTAGGTAAAATTGAAATTAGGCATGTGTGCAGGCATTAATGAGGCGCATTCCGGCACTCTAGAAACTTTAAGGGGTCATGATAGCAGAGTGTTTCTCTCACTGGCTTCTCACCAAGGCACGTGGGGTTTTTGAAATGATAGGTCATGCAGTCGCTAGAAACAGCAGAAACTCAATGGAAAATAGGCTAATAATTTAGAAATCTCGTGGAGGTCTTCTTTTCTCTTAGTTTGCACTACTCACATCTTATATTTAATCTGTCATGTAAAAACATCTTACTGGCTAAAAAGGAACCTACTGTACAATCCCCATATTAAAATGTATTTATGTTATGAAGAATACACACGGGAAATTCGTAGTTTGTAATAAGATAAAACCCTATTAAAACTTAATCATCGTCATCGGTTTGCCCTTCCAGCGAGCCGGGTAGGGCGTTTGAAAACGAGCGTCTTCCAAATTTGCCTATTCAAAAAGATTAATGTCCATGACAGATTCCCAATTCCATCCTCTTCTTTCCACGTCTTCCCTCAGTTGGTCCATCTGTCTTCTTCTTGGTCTTCCAGCTGGTCTTCTACCTGTTATTCTCTTTTCCAAATAAGCACATGGTAAGCTTGTGCTATTCATTCCTTACACATGCCCAAACCATTTAAGTCTAGATGACCTAAGTTTCTCCTCCATTGATTTATTTAGACCTACGTTAGATCATTTTTCACGTGATCAAGTCATGTCTTTTGGAGGGCAGTTCTAAGAAATTTCATTTCACAGGCTTGAATCCTACTACAATCCTTTGATGTTAGTGTGCAGGTTTCCAGAGAATATGTAAGGATGGGAATGAAATATGACTTGTACAGGATCATTTTTGTTCTTTGATGGACCTCCTCATCCCATAGTAGGTGTGTCTTAACAATACTGTAAAAGTTAGAGGCTGTGGTTACTCGGTTTGTTATTTCTATCCCAGCTCTATTATTACTAACCATTATGTTTCTTAAATATCTGAATTGGTGTACTACTTTAACTTGGTGGTCCTGTGGTTTTATGTTGTGTTATGTATTATGTCTGCTGATTGCCAGTGCTACTGTTTTTGATGGGTTCAGTTTCATTCCATAATCATCAAACTTCTTACACTATGCATTCAGATCATTTTGCACTCCCTCCTCCGTTTCATCCCATATTGTCTGCAAAAATCTTTATTACCTTTTCTTTTTAGTTCCTTTAAAATGGTATCCATAACTACTATGAATAGAAGATGTGATACGGCATTTCCCTGTTGTACTCCTTTGGTTGTATTGAACCATTCAGAGTGACCATCTCCAATACTGACACAGCTTTTGCTATTAGTATATAGCATTTGTATCTTCCTAATAAGGTACTCTGGTACACCAAGTTTTCTAAGACTTTTCCAAGTAGTTGATCTAGGAACATTATCATACGCCTTTTCAAGGTTCATAAACACAATAATTAGATATTTTCCTCTTCCTCAGTGTTTCTCTGCCAACATCCTCAAAGCAAATATCAGATCAGTTGTGCTTTTTCCAGCCCTAAAGCCATATTGTTCCTCTTCTAAGATAGGCTCTAGTATATCCCTTACTCTGGCTTCAGTGATCTTCTCCATGATTTTAAGGCCATGTGATAGGAGGGTAATGCCTCTGTAATTTTCACTTTTCCTTCTATTCCCTTTCTTAAAGATAGGAACTATTATCCCTTTTGTCCAATCTTCAGGTATTTCGTTATCCTTTCATATTGTTCTGAGAAATCTTATACAGCCACTGTATTCCTGGTGGACCAGCAGCTTTAATAATGTCAGCTGTATCTTCATCAGCTCCTGCTGACTTACCACTTCTCATCTTATGGAGAGCTTGCTCTACTTCTGTCCATGTAATTGGGATATCTTCCTCTATTTCTTTTCTGTCCTACATCCTCAACAGAGATCTAATTAGGGCTATTTAGGAGCATGTCAAAATACTGTCTCATTGTATCCCTTGATATCTTTCATATTGCAAACTATATTCGCATCTGCTGTCTCCAGAGCTGCAATTGCTTCTTTATCTGATCTTTTACTTTTTACTTTTCCATATATGTTTTTCATATTCCCTTTACTGTCTTCTTCTAGTGTAGTTTAAATTCTTCCCAACTTTTCTCTTTTTCTTCCCGTACAATTTTCTCTTGACTTCCAACTTCCAGTATCTATATTCTTTCGCCATCTCTTCTAATTTATTGTTGTCTATTCAGTCGCTGTTGATTCTTTTGTCAGACTTAGCCACATCAAGAGCTTTTTTTTGGCTTTATTCCTTTCCATTATGGTTTCTTTCACTTTATCATTCCACCAAGATTTTACTTTCTCTCTAACTCTTCTGCTTGTTCTTCTCATATTTTACCTGCGCTACCAACCAGACTTGTCTTAAAATCATTCCATTCTTCATTACCTTTCTTTGTGTCTGTTATTGGTATTTTAATTCTGATTTCTTCTTGAGACTGCTGTTTGACTTCCAGATCTTTCAATTTCGAGTCTTTAATTTGTGGTTTTTTTTTCTTCTTGTTTACTTTAATAATAGGTTTGGTGACCCTTAGGTCTGCAATGAGGAGTCTATAGTCACTATTAAGGCTCTCACTAAGTATCACTTTTACATCATGCACCTTTTCTCCACTTGGCCCATCTGTGGCGATAAGGTTTATCACTGATCTATACTGACCATCCCAGCTGTATCTCATTATCCTGTGGCTATCCCGTTTCTGAAACCATGAGTTCTTCACCAGAAGTTGGTTTAGTGTATATAGATCAAGCAGAAATTACCCTCCTCATTTCTATTACCAAATACATATGGACAAATAATTCTTTCATAACCTGACCTATCATTTTCTACCTGGGCATTAAAATCCCCAATTATCATTGTTATCTTTATAATTATGTCACCGAGCTCGATAGCTGCAGTCGCTTAAGTGCGGCCACTATCCAGTAATCGGGAGATAGTGGGTTCGAGCCCCACTGTCGGCAGCCCTGAAGATAGTTTTCCGTGGTTTCCCATTTTCACACCAGGCAAATGCCGGGGCTGTACCTTAATTATGGCCACGGCCGCTTCCTTGCACTTCCTAGGCCTTTCCACTCCCATCGTCGCCATAAGACATATCTGGTCGGTGCGACGTAAAGCAATATAGCATCAGCATAGCATCATAATTATGTCCTCTAGTTTTTCTTTTTGGTCGTCACTACAACCCTGTGGGGGAGCATAAACTTGGATCACAGTTTGGGTTTCTCCATTTAGGCATATTTTAGCTTTGATTAATCTCTCATTGATGAATGAGATGTCTGTTACACTATCAATTTCTTTATGGAGTATAAAACCAATTCTATTCCTCGCCACTGCAGGATTACCACTCCAGTATAATTTATATCAATTCTCTAGCTTTCTTGTGTTGCAACCTTTCCATTTGGTTTCACTTAGCCATAGGATGTGAATATGTCTACGGTCCATTAAATCCGTGATTTCATTGAATTTTCCTGTTAGAATCATAATGTTTAAGGTTCCAGTCCAAAGCTTGTTTCTATGATTGGTTCTTCTCGTGCATCTTGAATGATCACCGGACATGGCATCATCATTAGTTCCAAGAGTACTTGAAGTATTGTCGACATTCAGAATTAACTTATCCATGGAAACTTCTACCGTATCCAGACTCTGCTCATTATTCAGTGCACTGTAGTGCACTGCCATTGCACTGGGGCATTATTACATTCAAATTGTATCATATTACTAAATACAATGCTACAAGTCACAAACTCCAGCATGTGCTGCAATTATGTGCACGACGCTGCAGTAAAGGGGTAAGATAGCGTCAAATAGCTTCAGCGCTGGGGAAGCTTTGCTTAGTCAAGTCATTCGCTTCAAACTCTGTTTACAGATGCCACACTTGATACAAAGAACTTGCAGATCTGGATCATAACTCCCAGTACTGCCAACCAATTTTTTTCTCTTCCAAAGAGAAACATTTAGCCTAGAAACTGATGCAACAAGGACTAAGCTATGAGTGGAGATATTATTAGTATTATTATTTTATTATCTTACATTAGGCTATCAGGTATAGGTTCAGGGTTAAATTTTTAAAGCATGGTTAAAAATCTTGGCACTCCAGGATGATTTTGGTATATTGAATGTCTCGTGTGGTGCACTCTGTGTCACTCAAAAAATTTAAGAAGTACAACGAAGCAACCATCCTCATGGCCACAATATCTGTCTAGTAGAATTCTGCTTTCATTGCTAGTCAAAACAGTATCAAAATGTGAAATTGATAGGGAGGTCGCCTATTTGGCACCACCTCAAAATGTTTGCAAATTGGTAGCTGAGGCCATAAGATTATTATCTACATACATACATACATACATACATACATACATACATACATACATACATACATACATACATATTGTTTGCAGATGACATAGTGTTCTGGGGAGTCAACAGTACAGAAGTGCAAATCCAACTAGAGGTTTTGAATGACAGTATTGAGAAATATGGTGTAAAAATCAGTGTGAAGAAGAGCAAAACAGTGATGATGACAAGAGGAGAAAGAGAAGGAAAAGTTATCGTTAGTATCGAGGGCAAAACTTTGAGGTTGTTGAATACTTCCAATATTTGGGAAGTGAAATAATGCAAAATGCAAAGTTGGATAAGGAGATCAGCAGAAGGGTACAAGCAGGAATACTTTCTACTAGAAAGTAAGGAAACTGGTGTGGAACAGAGAAGTTCCTATGAAATGTAGAGAGATAATGTACAAGATGTACTATACTCCTATATTAACATATGCATCAGAGATGTGGACTTTGACAGCAAGAAATGAGAGTAAAATTCAGGCCAGTGAGATGACGTTTCTGAGGAGTATGGTAGGGAAGACAAGGAGAGACGGAGTAAGAAAGGTTGAGGTCAGAAAGGAGATATGGGTAGAAAAACTGAGTGATAAGATGGAGAAGAATAAATTGAGATGGTTTGGGCATGTTGCGAGGATGGAGGAGAGAGGATACCAAAACAAGTGTTGGAGGCTAAGATAGAAGGAAAGAGAGCAAGAGGGAGGCCCAGAGCAAGATTGATGGACTCTGTCAAGAACAGTATAAGAAAAAGAAGACTGGACTGGAATACAATTATAGTAGAGGAGTGATGGAAGGAGAGGCAACAGTGGAGAAGTGCCATCAACACCTCGACCTGGCAGGATCTGGACAAGAGGAAATGAAAATGATACATACAGAAATGGACAAAAGTATTCATACCCCTACCCATCCAAAACAAAATGCTTTATTGCTGGACCAGTACGGAGTATAGGTCAAAATTACAAACCCAAACGTATACCTTTTACTGCAGTGTACATTAAAAAGCACAAAATAAACTGGAAGTAAATAACTACTTAACAAAGCAACAAATTCGTACTCCATGACACTACTTGTCTGGACATAAGTATTCATACCGTATCGCAGAAGAGTTCACAACTCAATGAAAAACCGATATTACCAACTCGATCAGTAGCGCGTTTGTTTGCCTTTCCTGTATATAATTTCTTTTAACCTGCTGGGCATTGAGAACACCAGTTTCCGTGTTAGTTCAGATGAAATGTTCCCCATTCTTGTTGTAGTAACTGTTTACTGTAGTGTGGTTTACTTGTTATGTGGTGTTCTCTTAGTCTTGACTCCAATTCACTCCATAGATGTTCGATGGGGTTGGTATCCGGCGATTGGGAAGGTGTTTCTAATGTGTGCGGCATGTTGTAGAGTACCCACAAATGAACAATTTCTGCCGTATGTTTGGGGCCATTGTCATGTTAGAAGTAAAACTCATTAGCAAGCCCAAGCTTTTCGGCGCTTTTGCGAATGTTTTCTTTCATGATGTTAAATATTGAAGTCTGTCTATAGTACCCTCGATAAATACCAACTCCCCGACACTTGAAGCGGCCATTGAGCCCCACACCATAAACCCCCCCACCGTGTTTCACAGTGGTAATGAGGTTCTGCTCATTGAGCTCTGTATTAGGGCGTCTCAACACTAAAATGTGTCCATCACTTCGAAAAATATTAAATTTACTCTCATCTGTAAACATCACTGTCGACCAAAACGCATTATCTTTTTCCACGCATTCTTTTGCAAATTGTAGTCTCTTTCATCGATTCACTTTCGTTATTTGCGGTTTCTTTCTTGGGACCCTAGATCGATACCCAGCACGATGAAGGACCCTCCTTATTGTTTTGTGTGACACTGCATGATGGTAATATTCTGCCAGCCGCGATGCTATTGCTGAAAATGTAATGTGTGGTTGTTTTGTAGTTACAATGAACCTTTCTTCTTGTGCGGTTCATTTCTTCGGACATCCACTTCTTTTCTTGCTTATAAGAACATCCTACCCTTTTAACCTTTGTATGATGCTTTGCACAGTTGGTTTTCTTCTTCTAATGATGTTTCCGAACTCGGAATACGTTTTCCCTTGTTGGTGAAGGCGTAGAATAAGTCGTCTATCTTCAACAGACTCTTTCCTAGTTTTCCTCGCCATTGGACTAGTACCACAGTCTAATATATATTAGACTGTGCTAGTACCGTCTCTGACCAGCTGATTAGTCCGTCTCTGCATCTATTACACAACTAATGCCACGGAGCAACACAGGTTTCTGTTTACTCGTTCAAACCCCATTTTTACACATAAGGTATGAATACTTATGTCCAGACAAGTAGTGGCATGGAGTACGCATTTGTTGCTTTGTTATGGACTGTTATTTATGTCCAGTTTATTTTGTGCTTTGTAATGACCACTGTTGTACAACGGCTTGTAATTTTGACCTGTACTCCGTATTGGTCCAGCAATAAAGCATTTTGTATTGGATGGGTTGGGGTATGAATACTTTTGTCCATGTCTGTACATTCTTTATTATAGACTATTACGTCTTTCAGCGTTCAGTCTGCAAGACACTGTGAATTTACTTAAATACCTCCGTAATCCTCCATTTGTAACTAGCTCTGTAGCGCCCATTTCCGTACCTCGTATCTTTAACCCTCTTAGTGCCATGCCTATTTATAGAGGATATGCTAGGAATGCCACCCGCTTTACAACCAAATTACAAGGCTGAATAAAGAATAACATGATCATGCTCCTGGCAATCTTTGCAAGGGTTGGAAGGTGCGGATGTTTTGCTCCTAGGCACTCTAAGGATTAAATACTTGGAAGCCGAGTCTAACCATTGCTGTCTTGGTCTCCCTCTACTTCTCTTACCCTCCATCACCGAGTCCATTATTCTCCTAGGTAACCTAACCTCCTCCATTCACCTCACATGACCCTACCGCCGACGCCAGTTTATGCCTACAGCTTCATCGTGTTCATTCCTAACGGCCTTTATCTCCTCATTCCAAGTACCCTCCTGCCATTGGTCCCACCTGTTTGTACCAGCGATCATTCTTGCTATTTTCACGTCTAACTTATAAGCTTTCACTTCCAGGGCCCTGTTTCATAAAACTAACTAATAATATTAGCTAATAATATTAGAACTCATACAAATAATTATTAGTTAACCAAATTCTGTTTCATAAAGATTTACACATGACTAATAAAATATCTTCACTAATAATATTAGTTCATTAGTCAACTGATACAAATGGAGGTTAGAATCGGTCTGTTGCATATGTTCTTGGTTTGGGTTTGTTCCTCGCAGTAGGCTAATGCTTGACTACAACCGACTATTAATCCACGTGTTCAAAAGGCTCACGTGATATTTTCGTTGTTATGAATTAGATACGTGTGAAAATGGATAAAAGAAGTGAAAATAATGTGAGAAAAGAAAGTTACTTTGCAGAAAGTGATTGAGTTGAAGCGTCAACTATTCGCAGCCTTTTGCACACTATAACACTCCTTGTTCCTTCTACTTTTTTATTTCATGTGCTCTTAAAAATCTCTGAGATGGACTAGCAAAATCTTTGTTTACTACGCCCTATTGGTGGGGGCGGCAGGATAACAGCCACGGTATCCTCTGCCTGCCGTAAGAGGCGACTAAAAGGGGTCCCAGGGCTCTCAACTTGGGAGCGTGTGTTGGCGAACATGGGGCACTGAGATGAGTCCTGCCATTGCTTTAACTTACTTCTGCCAGGCTCATTTTCACCTGTTCTTCTAACCTCCCTTGTTCCACTCTTGTTCTTTTCCGACCCTGACAGTATTAGGTTGCGAGGCCGAGAGAGTCTTTCATTTTCACGCCCATCGTGGCCCTTCTCTTTCTTTAGCCGATAGCTTCATTTTTCAAAATGCCGGATCCTGTCCATTTTTCTATCTGATTAGTGTTATTACAGATGATGGTTGCCTAGTTGTAGCCTACTTCCCCTTAAAAAAATAATCATCACCAGTATCATCTTGGTTTATTTGTGATATAAGCCAAGATTTTAAAGGATACCTGCAGTGTCTGAGCAGAACTGCACTAGAGAACACAATGATACTGTGTATCACTACCAACCGGTGGAGTGCAATGCGAAGCTGCTATTTTAAGGTTATGCTTCATTCCTTGCAGTGGAACGTTCTGTTACCAATCCTATCAAGCAAATACTCAGTAGTTCTGTAATCTAACCTAAATCTCACATTGTATTCATATGTGTGTTATATTCCAGTACAGGCTGTTTTTGACGTAACATTTATTGAACGGTGAATACCTACACTCATTCCTTATCACTATTTGAATCAGAGTCGACCATTTCAATGATCTTCGTGATTTTATGCCAAAATATTGAAATACTTTGGTTTCACTAATAATATGAATTATGAGTCAAAATACATTCATGGAAATAATCCTAATAATATGAGTAACTTTTATTAGTCATGTTGTCTATGAAACAATTTACTAATATTATTAGGAACATCTACTAATAAATTCGACTCATAAACTAATAACTAATATTATTAGCTAATAATTTTATGAAACATAATACTAATAGTATTAGTTAATATTATTGGTTTCTTACTAATAATATTAGTGAAAGATGTTTTATGAAACAGGGCCCAGAAAGCAAAGTTGTTCTGAAAAAAGTTCAATTTAAAGATAGTTTTCTCTGGGAACTGACTTCTTTCTTACAGAATACTGTTGATAACTGTGTGCTCACTGCATTAGCTTTGCCGCTCTCTGATTCAGTCTCATTTACTATACCACCATCCTGGGAGAATACACATTCTATATACCGGTACGTGAAATTATACCTGTTCCAGTTTTGTATTCCCAACCTGACATTTACAGTAGTTCTCTTAGGTTTCTTCCCTACTGATATCACTTCAGTCTTGGAAAGGCTCATTTTCATATCATACTAATTGTACCTATTTTCAAGTTCCAACGAATCAAATTGCTGGCTCTCAGTAGAGTCTGCCCATTAACACCAAGTCGTTGGTATAAGCCGAACTACTTAGTACATTTCTACTTAATCGAATCCCTCCCTGTGACTAAACCTATATATAAAAAAATAAAGAGTTTTGTTTGTACGTTGCTCAGAATTTAAAAGGATGGTATTTCTGTATTGGTCGTGTCCATAGTAGCAAGGAAATGCACTTTTTAATTTTCCGTAATTTCTGTTTGTATGTATGTACACATCGCGAGAAAACGGCTGAAGAGAATTTGATGAAAATCGGTATGTAGTGTCCGGGAATAAATCGCTACAATCTAGTCCATAAATATTCTTATTCACACTGAGAGAAATGGCAGTTTAGGGGAAGGCCTAACATTTAATTCCTTAATATTTATGTTATTAGTGGTCCTATCTCACTGAAAATCGGTATGCAAAGTCGGGAAATAAGTTGCTACAATCTAGGCCATAAATAATTTTATTTACACTGAGGGGAATGGTAGTTTAGGGGAAGGCCTAAAATTTAATTCTCAAATATTTGTGTTATTAGTGGTTCTATCGACAAATACTACGTTACTAAAGCTATACAATATTAAGTTTCCAATCATTTATGTCTTAAAACATTTTTACCGTACCGGCTATGATAACAGAGATATTCATGAATTTGGATTTTTTTTTGCTAAGTCCATATCAGTGCCAAGTCACGAGAAAACTGGTAAACATAATTTAATGAACATCGTTGTGTAAAGTCGGGAAATAAGGAACTACAGTCTATGCTATAAATAATTCTGTGGCTTGGTTCTAAAAGGGCCAATGTCAAGATTTATCAAAACAGGTTTTATTTGTGTATGTCATACAGTTTCATGTACTCTTCATAATGTTAAAATGGCCAATGTCTGAGCCACATATAATGAGAGGATACTGGGGCTTTAAGATGTAAGCCCCAAAGTGTTCTAGCAAGTTTCTCATTAGCAAAAAAGGGCCAGTCTTGACATTGGCTGTTTTTTGCTGACAGATGGTTTCAACAATTGAAACAGTGCTGTGAAATTGGACATAAATCTGGCAGGAATACTCAATAATAAGAGTGGTTCCTTTAAACAATTCTCCTAACCATTTGGTATACTGTCAATGAGGAATCTAGATACTCTTGTTAGGCGCAAACATTATGTTTTACAGAGACCGGATAATGGTATCTTTGTGTCAGATGACAGGCTTTGACATCAGTGGTAAGTAAATCTGTTCTTTACAATGACCACAAATCCCTTGTCTTACACGTACGATACAGTAATTAGGTTCATTTTGATTAAATATTTGTAGTTCAGTTTCTTATTTGTTATTATTTGTTTTTTCTTTAGATTTACCGAAAAATGATTGGTCATATGTCACAAATGTAGTATGTGAGGAGTCTGGACAACTAAATGTACCAGATTAATCACGACTTCAGTAATCATTATGTTCTGAAGGTAGGAGTACAATGATAACTTTGTAAGGTTGAAGTGGAACGACAGCAACACTTCAATTTAGACCAGGATTCTTACGATCAGAAATAAAGTGATCAGAAGAAAGCTGAGCAGAATTCCAGTATTGTAAACCCGACCTTTGATTTGCAGAAATGTCTACCCACTCTTTTTCTACGTTGCGGTGTTGCGTTGTACAAAAGACAACTTTGGGCCTTCAGCTTGACCATCTATGTAAAGAGACTTAAGAAATGTTCTCCATTATCTAACATTTGGAATGAAACAGTGGCAAGAAGAGGTGGCAAAGAAATAGCTTCTTGTCAGTATGATTATTTGATGAAACTGACCGACGAAATTGTTGAGGTACACCTGTATAGTGATTCATATACTGATCAAAACATCAATATATTTATTGCCACCATGTTTCTGAGAGTAATGGGAAAATTCATGATTCATGGAAGACCTTTGGAAATCAACCACTAGTTTCTTGATGTTAGACACACTCAGTTGCAAGCTGATTCAATTCATGCAGCCATTGAGAAGACAAAGAAAACAACAAATGTTGAAGTAGAACTGCCAAGAAACTAGGCCAAATTCATAAACCCGGTTCCCTGAAAGCCACCCATAATTGTAATAGAGAGGGAACAGAAGTACTTTTACAGCTTTAAAGATTTTATGAGAAGTCATTTTCTGCACAAAAAATTAACCCAGAAGGGAATCCTGTTGTTTGGAAAAAGATAAAATGGACGAAGTATCACTTATATGTGTCAGATCTCCTACAAACGCAGTTACTCCTCAGAAATTATTCAAGATGATAGATCTGAACAGAAAAGGAAAAAAAACTAGACGTTTGTTGATGCCACAACTCGCACCTATTAGTGTAAACTACTTAAGGGATCTCCTTCCATACATCAACATAAGCAGTCGACCATTCATCAATCACATGAGAACCAGTCCATAGTCAGAAGAAAGAGATGAACTCTTGTTTTACAAAGGGGACGATGAGGATAGTGATGAAACAAGTGATGTGTGTTTTTATTTCACCTTTTACAATATCAACCATAGTGTATGCAAATTATTTGTCCGATATTAAGAAATGTGAATAAATATTTTTCCCCTTAATATTGAGATTAAGCAGTGTTTTCATGATTTACGGTGACAAAATGTGTTTTCTGGAAGGTGTAACAGTTGCTATCAGTTATTAAATTATTGATGAATGAATAAATTATTTAATTAATGAATATAAGGAAATATTTATCTTAAAATTACCAGTTTCTGGTTATTCAGTGTACCTGGCCCAGAATTCCAAAGGGCCATTGTCAAATAATTTAAGAGAGTTCATGATATTAAAAAGGGCCCATGTCTTCTTAAGTCCTTTTAATTTGGAAGTTGAAAATTCTAGAAATTCAGTATTTAAAAATAAGCTTTAGTTAAGTTGATTTACAATCATGATAGCAACAAATGGTGCCAAATAAATTGTTAACATTTGTCACAAAATGACAGAAAGTATTCAAAAGCTTATAACTTAAAACTAAGATTTTTGGCATTGGCCCTTTTAAAACCAAGCCACAGAATTTCGTAAGACGCCAAATATCACAGCATCGAAAGAAAACTAAATGTGAAGGCCTACAATACAGAAAGCTCATAACATTGAACAACAATAACATTACATTGACCATTGTTTGTTGTGCTTTGTGTCTTCTGTTGCCAGTCATGTCCGATAGATGGGATTACTGCTGTATACCGAGTATTTTTTAAAATTTGCTTTACGTCGCACCGACACAGATAGGTATTATGGCGACGATGGGATAGGAAAGGCCTAGGAGTGGAAAGGAAGCGACCCTAGCGTTAATTACGGTACAGCCCCAGCATTTGCCTGGTATGAAAATGGGAGACCACGGAAAACCATCTTCGGGGCTGTCGACAGTGGTTTTTGAACCCAATACCTCCTGGATGCAAACTCACAGCTGCGCACCCTTAACCACACGGACAACTCGCCCGGTCATACCAAGTATAACAACCTGGTGGGAAGTAGCTGGGGAGTTAGATAACTTTCTTCTTAAGCATGCTATTCCTCTGGTTCATAAATTTTCTGATACTACTGGTACGTAACAAACTGGTTCATCATACCATTCGAGCTATTCAATCCCTACCCTGAGGCACTGATTGGAATGAGCAGTGTGTATATTTAACGGAACAATGCCAGAGGAGTGTTCACGGCTCTCTGCGGCCTGGTCATTCCAACACTGGAACTTTGGACTGTTAGATCGGCATCGTTGTACTGTTCGTTAAAAGTGAGAAAAATGCGGTTTTTCATTTGAGCGAGTATTTTATATGATAACATTGCTTTTAACCCCTACATTCCTACTGACTTTTTTGTAATGGCCTAAGTTAACTGTAGTTAGGAAAACCACCAAGACAGTCTTTCTGAGAATCCCATAGCGAAGCACGGGTACATCAGCTAGTTTAAAATATGACCAACGAAGGTGTAAGATTACAGCCTTGTCTAACCCCTGTAAATACCTTGAAACAAGAGCTCATTATGCTATCAATTGTCACTGCAGCCCAATTGTGAACATAAAAGACTTATTTGCTTTTAATAATCTACCCTTAATCCCATAACTCCACTGTAAACATCTTTTCAATCTTTATCTATATATATAAAGTAACTTGTCCTGACTGATTCATCATCGCCGAGCCAAAACTACTGGACATAAAGAAATGAAATTTTGGGAATATATTCATATTAAGATGTAGGTGCTCGCTAAGAGAGGATTTTTGGATATTCCGTCGCTAAGGGGGTGAAAAGGGGGTGTGAAATTTTTAAATGGGTGTATCTATATCTCAAAACTTTAAAAGTTTACAGATGTGAAAATTGGTATTTAGAATCTTCTTTAAAAATAAGGAAACCCGTATTTTTTTATTTTCAGAAAATCCCAATAGGATGGGTGAAAGACGGTGAAAAAGGGGTTGAATGCCTTTTAATCAGGATACCGGTACTTATATCTCGGAAACCGCAGACATTACAGACCTAAAAATTGGAACTTTTGTTTGCTTTTAAAAATAAAGAAGCACGTATTTTTTTGTTTTTGGAAAATCCAATTAATGGGAGGGTGAAAAGGGGGGTGAATTTTTGAAATGAGTGCATCTATATCTCAAAACTTTTAAAGCTTATAGATGAAAAAATTGGTATTTAGAATCTCCTTTAAAAATAAAGAAACATATATTTTTTTGTTTTTGGAAAATCCCAGTAGGAAGGGTGGAAAAGAGTGAAAAACGGGTTGAATGCCTTTAATGTAGCTACTTATATTTCAGAACCTGAAGATATTATAGACCTGAAAACTGGTGTTTGGGATCTCCTTTAAAAATAAAGAAACGTGTATTTTTTTGGTTTTAGAAAATCCAATTAATGGGGGGGATGAAAAGGGGGCGAATTTTAAAATGAGTGTATGTATATCTCAAAACTTTTAAAGTTTATAGATGTAAAAATTGGTATTTAGAATCTCCTTTAAAAATAAAGAAACATGTATTTTTTTGTTTTCGGAAAATCCCATTAGGAAGGGTGGAAAAGGGTGAAAAAAAAGGTTGAATGCCTTTATTGAGGCTACTTATATTTCAGAACCTGGAGATATTACGGACCTGAAAATTGGTATTTGGGATCTACTTTAAAACTAAAGAAGCAGGTATTTTTTCGTTTTTGGAAAATCCAAATAATGCGGGGTGAAAAGGGGGGGTGAATTTTTAAAATAAGTGTGTCTACATCTTAAAACTTTAAAAGTTTACAGATGTAAAAATGGGCATTTAGAATCTCCCTTAAAAATGAAGGAACACATATTTTTTTTGTTTTCTGTAAATCCCAATAGGAGGGGTTTAAAAGGGTGAATAATTGGTTGAATGCCTTTAATGAGGATACATATATCTCAGAAACTGAAGATATTACAGAACTGAGAATTTGTATATGGGATCTCCTTTAAAAACAAAGAAACACATCGCTTTTTGCTTTTGGAAAATCCAATTAATGGCGGTTAAACAGGAGTGACAAATTGGGGTGAATTTTTTTAAAGACTATATCTACAGAATATCTGAGAAACGTAAAATGTTGCAGACGTAAAAAGTGTGTATTTGGAATCTCCTGTAAATGTAAAGAAACATAGGTGATTTGTTTTTGGAAACTCCACTTAAGGGGAACTAAAAGTGGTGAAATTTTAAAATGAGAATTTCTACAGTATATCTCAAAAAAGTTAACATGTTACAAAAGTGAAAAATTGTATTTATTATCTTATTAAAAATAAAGAAATGTGTATTTTTAGTTTTCGGAAATACCACTTGGGTGGAAGGGGGGGGGGGGTAAAATTGACTGAAGATAGTGTTGATTTCTTTTAATTAGGCTACTGATATCTCAAAAATGAAGATGTTACAGACGTGAAATTTGATATTTGGAATCTGCTTTAAAAAGTAAAGAAACGCGTATTCTCGTAAATTCCAATGGGGGGGGGGGGGTGAAATTATTGAAAAATTGACTTAATTGTATGAGAATACTTACATCTAATAAAAACTGTATTTGTTACAGGGGTGAAAATTGGTAATTGGATCTCCTTTAAAATCAAAGAAAGACGCGTTTTGGGGGGGGGGGATAATCTTGGGGGGCGGGAGTAAAAGGAGTTGAATTCGTTTCTTGAGGACACATAAATCAAAAACTGAAGAAGTTAGAGTCGTGATAATTGGTATTTAGAAGATCCTTTACTATTAAAGAAACTAGTTTGTTGCAGGAAAATTTATTTCGGGGGGGGAGGGCGAGTGTGAGAGATGTGAAAAAGTGAATTATTTTTATGGGGATACTTATATCTCAAAACTGAAGGTTATAGACATGAACATTGGAGTTTGGAATCTCTTTTAAACATAAAGAAACACGCCTTCTTTTCTTTTTTGCGGGGGGGGGGAGATGAAACAAACGACGGTGGGGTGTAAAAGGAGGTTAGACCAATTGATTTTACTGTTTATTCATTCCACTCCTGACCCTGTCGAATGACTGGAAACAGGCTGTGGATTTTCGATGTACTTATTCTGATCATAGACTGATCATTTTTAATCTTTCCTGGGTTCGTTTTCAAGAGCCATCTTTTCCTTGGGAGAACGTTCTTAGATTACAGTAGATTCTCCTGGCCTGTAAATAAAAATTAAAAACATTTTAAATAAACGATAGGAATGAGATTGACTGTCCAATTGTTCACCTCTATAATAAGGTCAATAATGCACGGAAGTATGTCATTCGTATCGCCAGAAATTCCACGTACTTGCCTACAGGCGACAATTGTGCTGGTCACAATGTCAAAAATGACAATGGCAGCAGATGGAATTTACCGCCAATTAGCGGTCTTGCATCTTGCTGTGGGGTGCAGAACATCTATAATAATATTCTGGACCGTCGTCAAATGTGCGGACCGCGTTGGAAACGGGTCTGGACGGGTAATGACTACAAATGCACTCCGGCCGCGGGTTCAGTACTGCCAAAGCACCCAAGAAGACACCACGCCGAATCTCCTCAAGAATGTGATCCATATTAAAAATGCTTATAGGAAAAGATGGCAAACATTTAGGGACCGAACTGACCAGGTGGAATACGTGGTCCTAGCCAGGAAGTACGAAATCGATTTCTGGATAGAAAGGTTGAAAAATGGGAGGGAACTTGCCGTAATCTCTCAGAAAACAAGTCAGATCTCGAATTTTGACGGATTATATATAAATCGATATCCATTCAATTATAAATTTCAGTATAATACCGTAGCGAAGCACGGGTATCTTGCTAGTTCAATCATATGCCTTCTATAGATCTATGGAACATAAACCTAACTGTGTATTCCTCTCATATAAATTTTTCACTTACCTGGCGTATACTGAAAATCTAATTCTGACACAGCTCTTCTCTTCTCTGAAACTACACTGGTTCAACTTATTCTCAATCACTGATTGCACCCTTCCAAAATCCCAGTGAATACTTTGCCTGGTATACTGATCAATGAAATACCTTGATAGTTGTTGCAATCATTCCTGTTCCCTTGCTTATAAATAGGTGCAATTACTGCTATGCTAATCTTATTATTCTTTGAAGCCATTTCATCCCTACCTTCCCACGATATTTCACTATTTCAGGTCTAATTTCTTCTCTTCCTGCTATTTTATGACTAGAGTGCATATTCACATGCATGAAATAACAGCAATATATGCATTATTGCACAAGTTAATCTGCTATTTTGTTTTTCCTTCTGTTTATAATGTTGGTTATCTATGTATCCACTGCTGAAGCAGAATTCATTTAGATGTTTCTTTTGGCATAGTGTTTACAGGTCTTCATACAATGAAGAAATTAAAGTATCGGTTTTAGATCCAACATGGCAGCTGCTCCGACAGGCTCACAATGCAACAAATGGCCTTGCCAGCATTGGTGCATTATAAACAGCTGTTGATTAACATGAAAGATCAATGACAACAATGAAAGATAGGTTAGAGGTACAAATATTGGTCTGGACTGGTTCGGTCTGGCTAGTGCCAAGACTATAGGAACTAAGAAGATAGTGGCATTCTTTAGTTTCTGGCTGCCACAGTTATAATTCTTCTATATAAGTAAGAACACATTATGCGGCGGTAGGGTTGGTCTTTGGCAAGCATCGAGGAAGGATCTCTCCTTTCTGCTACTTCAGGTGCTGTAAAACATTATTTTTTTGTACGATTCCAACATCCGAGCCGAATACCACTGCCACCGTAATAATCTTGCACATTGTCAAGCTCCCATTAATATTGTCAACTGTCAACAACAGTGCATTGTAAAAACTTGCGGCGGTAAATTTAATTTTAACATTGCCATTGATGCTTTCTCTGCCCGTAATTATGGACATGATATAGGTAATTTCATGCTGTAACTCTCCCTGAACCCCACGCCAATAATGAATTGACAGTGGACTGTAGCCTAGATGGTATCTGAAATTATATTTTGAAACCGGTGCAATTGCTGTGACACATTCAATGTTTATCTGTCACCTTCCATATCTCCACATTCATTGTAAATTCATTCAACTAGTTATGTGTTGAAATCTTTGTACCAGCTGTGTTTGCTCAAATGAAATTATGAAATAAAGGAATCATAGACGGGGATTACAATTTTTTTTTTTTTTTTTTTTTTTCAACTGGTGTTTGTTGTATTGACATTTGACTAGGTGCGTAAAGCTAATGAGTAACCTACAATGTTGTAGTTAGGACCATTTGAAAGCATAAGAATCAACAAAAATAAAACTGCATAGGAGAAACACACAAAATGAATGTACTGGAAGTGTAGAGAGCAACTCTTCTCTCAAAATTACAGTTTTTTCTGACATTCTCACCAAATCAGTACTATATATATATTGTAAAATTAATTTATTTACATCTAAATTTCAATACAAGTTTTGATCCATGGATCATTCCCATTTGCTTACACTAACAATTAAAATAGTACATTCACAATCTTAGAAACCACTTTCTATGGGTTTGCCATGTACTGTATTACAGTACTATTTTAATTGTTAATGCAAGCAGCTGAGGATATTCCATGGATTGAAACTAGTAATTGAAATTTAGATGTAAATAAATTTTACAACATATATAGTATTGAATGGTTCATGGTGTGGGTTACTGTAGTCACGCCCTAGTTCGTGAACCATGGGCAGCGGCTGAGTGGCCTAGTAAGTGGTCCTGAGAGTCGGGATACCAGTTGCTATGGAATGGGAGTGGGCATATCGGACATATTCTGAGTCATGGCCCTCCTTGTGCTCAGGCGGCTGGGACTATACAATCCACTGGCGGTCTATAACCCATTAGAGGAGAGATCCTCACTTGGACTATGTGTAAGTAGGGTAGCATCCTGGTTCATGAATTTACCGAGCTCAGAACATTTTAAGCAAGCCTCGGACCTATGGGAGTAACAGAGTCCCACTCCCATTTGACAGGTGAGGGACTCCTTGGAAACAAATTGGCGAACGAAATGGAATTTGATGGGGAGCTATCAATATTAATGGGGCTTATGAAAGAAAGAAAGTAGAACTGGCTGAGTCAACAAAGAGGATGCATCTGGATGTGCTAGGAGTAAGTGATATTCAGGTAAGGGAAGATAACGAGGAAGAGATAGGAGATTATAAAGTGTACTTGACGGGTGTTAGAAAGAGAAGGTCAGAGTATGGGGTAGGGTTGTTTATCAGGAATACCATTGCACGCAACGTAGTTTCTGTTAGGCACGTAAATGAGCGACTGATGTGGGTAGATTTGGCAATTGGAGGAATTAGGACGAGAATTGTGTCAGTGTATTCACCATGTGAGGGTGCAGATGGGGTTGTTGACAAGTTTTATGAAGCATTGAGTGACATCGTGGTCAGGGTCAACAGCAAGGATAGAATAGTGCTAATGGTCAATTTCAGTGTGAGAGTTGGTAATAGAACTGAAGGATACGAAAGGGTGATTGGTAAATGTGGGGAAGATATGGAAGCTAATGAGAATGGGAAGTGTTTGCTGGACTTCTGTGCTAGTATGGGTTTAGGAGTTAACGAATACATTTTTCAAGCATAAGGCTATTCACCACTACACATGGAAGGCTAGGGGTACCAGATCCGTAATAGATGATATCTAAACCGACTTCGAATTCAGGAAATCTGTTAGGAATGTACGAGTTTTCCAGGGATTTTTCGATGATACAGACCACTATCTGATCTGTAGTGAACTAAGTATGTCTAGACCTAGAGTAAAGAAAGTGAAATCTGTCTGCAAATGAATAAAGGTAGAAAATCTCCAGGACAAGGAAATTAGACAGAAGTACATGGATATGATCAGTGAGAAGTTTCGAACAGTGGACAATAAGCAGCTTCAGGATGTACAAAGAGAAGGGTGGCATACAGGGATGCTGTAATAGAAACAGCAAGGGAATGCCTAGGAGCAACTGTGTGTAAAGATGGGAAAAGGCAAACATCTTGGTTGAATGATGAAGTGAGAGCAGCTTGTAAACGTAAAAAAAGAAGGCTTTTCAGAAATGGCTCCAAACAAGGGCCGAGGCAGACAGGGATTTGTATGTAGATGGAAAAAAACCGAGCAAAACAAATACTTGTTGAATCCAAAAAGAAGTCGTTGGAAGATTTGGGTAATAACCTGGAAAGGCTAGGTCAAACAGCAGGGAAACCTTTCTGGACAGTAATAAAGAATCTTAGGAAGGCAGGAAAAAAGGAAATGAACAGTGTTTTGAGTAATTCAGGTGAACTCATAATAGATCCCAGGGAATCACTGGAGAGGTGGAGGGAATATTTTGAACACCTTCTCAACGTAAAAGGAAATTTTCCTGGTGGCATAGTGAACAGCCAAGCTCATGGGGAGGAGGGAAATGATGATGGTGAAATTACGCTTGAGGAAATGGAAAGGATGGTAAATAAACTCCATTGTCATAAAGCAGCGGGAATAGATGAAATTAGACCTGAAATTGTGAAGTATAGTGGGAAGGCAGGGATGAAATGGCTTCATGGAGTAGCATGGAATGTAGGTAAGGTACCTCCAGATTGGACAAAAGTAGTAATTGCACCTATCTATAAGCAAGGGAACAGGAAGGATTGTAACAACTATCGAGGTATCTCTTTGATTAGTATACCAGGTAAAGTATTCAGTGGCATCTTGGAAGGGAGGGTGCGATCAGTAGTTGAGAGGAAGTTGGATGAAAACCACTGTGGTTTCAGACCACGGAGAGGCTGTCAGGATCAGATTTTCAGTATGCCTCCGGTAATTGAAAAGCGCTACGAGAGGAATAGGTAGTTGTGATTATGTTTCGTGGATCTAGAGAAAGCCTATGACAGCGTACTGAGGGGAAAAAGATGTTCACCATAGTGGGGGACTAAAAGGTAGATTATTAAAAATCAATGAAAGGCATTTATGTTTGCAATTGGGCTTCAGTAAGAATTGATAGTAGAATGAGTTCTTGGTTCAGGGTACTTACAGGGGTTAGACAAGGCTGTAATCTTCCACCTTTGCTGTTCGTAGTTTACATGGATCATATGCTGAAAGGTATAAAATGGCAGGAAGGGATTCAGTTAGGTGGAAATGTAGTAAGCAGTCTAGCCTATGCTGACGACTTGGTCTTAATGACAGGTGTGTGCTGAAGGCCTGCAGTCTAACATCTAGGAAGTTGAAAATAGGTGCAATGAGTATGGTATGAAAATTAGCCTTTCGAAGACTAAATTGATGTCAGTAGGTAAGAAATTCAACAGAATTGAATGTCAGATTGGTGATACAAAACTAGAACAGGTCGATAAGTTCAAGTATTTAGATTGTGTGTTCTCCCAGGATGGTAATATAGTAAGTGACATTGAATCAAAGTGTAGTAAAGCTAATGCAGTTAGCTCGCAGTTGCGATCAACAGTATTCTGTAAGAAGGAAGTCAGCTCCCAGACAAAACTATCTTTACATCGGTCTGTTTTCAGATCAACTCTGCTTTACGAGAGCAAAAGCTGGGTGGACTCAGGATATCTTATTCATAAATTAGAAGTAACAGACATGAAAGTAGCGAGAATGATTGCTGGTACAAACAGGTGGGAACAATTGCAGGAGGGTACTCGGAATGAGGAGATAAAGGCTAATTTAGGAATGAACTCGATGGATGAAGCTGTACGTATAAACTGGCTTCTGTGGTGGGGTCATGTGAGGCGAATGGAAGAGGATAGGTTACCTAGGAGAATAATGGACTCTGTTATGGAGGGTGAGAGAAGTAGAGGGAGACCAAGATGACGATGGTTTGACGCAGTTTCTAATGATTTAAAGATAAGCGGTGTATAACTAAATGAGGCCACAGCACTAGTTTCAAATAGAGGATTGTGGCGACATTTAGTAAATTCACAGAGGCTTGCAGACTGAACGCTGAAAGGCATAACAGTCCTTAATGTTTATGTATGTATGTATGTATGTATGTATGTATGTATGTAGTATTGATTGGGTGGTAATGTTACAAAACTCTGTAATTGTGTGTCGTAAACCATCAATACAGAAAATACAGAAAAATGAAACTAATCACAAATGACATTTAATACTCTTCATGTAAAGAATGTTATAAATGGTCGTGAAGTGTTCAAAAGAAACCTTTAACATGCACAGTGAGTTGCCAAATTGGCCACTGAAGTTCTTCTTGAAAGTTGTATAGTGTTCAGGAAGATCAGCTTGATATCCACGTGTACAGAATGCATAGGTAATCATATTGGCTTGCGCCCCTTCTATACGAATGAAGAATCACTTGCAGCTAATACTTGGTTGTCACCATTGTTCGTACTGATGCTTGTAATGGTATTATACAGGCAATGCACTTGCAACCTTGCAAATGCTGAAGTGTAAAGATGCGAGAATTTGTGCGGGAATTTGGAGAGAATGGGCGGCACCTTGCTTTTCCGTAAACTGAAGTTAAATTGGAAGCTATAAAGCTCTTGCATGTATAGTTCAACACTGCAGTTCAGAAAAACACAAAAACTGTTTGACTAAAGGTGTTGCATCACATATCACTCTATTTGCTACAAGCAAACCGTGAAATTTCAGTAAGGACCTGTGTGAAATGATGTCTGCTGATATACCACTGGAGAAAATTAATAACCTGGATTTCATCAATTTTCTATAGAAATACACCAATCAGGACATTCATAATACAAACACACTCCCAAGAACATGTCTTAAATAGGATAAGATCCTCCATTGCTGATGGAACTACTAACTCTGAAAGGTGGTACATAGCATATGTTGTAGTTTCTGTTTAAAGGGGAGACTGATCAGGGGGAACATTTCTCCTTTATGTTTTATTTTATTATTTTGCTTTACATCGCACTGACACAGGTTTTATGGTGAGGATGGGATAGGAAAGGGTTAGGAGTGGGAAGGAAGTAACTGTGGCCTTAATTAATGTACAGCACCAGCATTTGCCTGGTGTGAAAATGGGAAACCACAAAAAACCATCTTCAGGGCTGCTGACAGTGGGGTTCGAACCCACTATCTCCCGAAGGCAAGCTCACAGCTACACGACACTAACCACACGGCCAACTTGCCTGGTTTTCTTTCTTGTCAAGTGTTGGAGAGAAGACTAGCATCTCAACAGTTGGTGTTGTCTTTGACAATGCAGTAAACATCATTTTGTGACCTCAGGGAGTTAAGACGGAAAATCTCGGGGAGTCCTGTGCCTTGGGGTCTACCTGAGACTTGTTCTCAATAACAACTGTTGCTTTGGTGACATCAACCTTACCGATGAAATGCGAAAGCAAATTCACATGTAGAACCCCACTTAAGTGGTAAATATAGCGCTTGAATACAGTCTCATTAGGAGAGAAAATCACCTAGTTATCAGTGCAGCTCCTTATACAAGGAAAGTAGTAAAGGTTTGCAGCTTCTTTACCCTAAAATGTTACTCTGATCATGCATTGCGTAGGATTGCCAGAGTAATTCAGGGAAGTTATTCTGATCCAAATAGCAGTTCAGATATCCTCATCAAAGCTCCACTATGATAGGAGAAATTTAAAGAAACACCTCTGCCTCCCCAGCACTTCCAAACATGTTGGAGAAAGCTTCAAGCTTCCAAATACTACTGCACCAATTTCAGTGTGATACAAACTGTAGTTAATGGTTTCAATAACAGTGAAGCTTTATCGATCAGGACGGCCAAGGCACTGTTTTCAGGTACCACGGAGACTTGGGACCTTCTTTATAAGAAGTCAGATTTAAACACGCTATCAGCAACAGTTACATAGAAGAAACGTATCTGTGATTGTCTTTGGATTGTAGCAAGTGAGTTTAAGGCTGCTCATGTTAAAGTTGGTGAAGGTGTTTATGCAAAACTACAGTGTGTAGTTGGACCAAAATAGAAGTGTACTCCAAATAGCAAGATTGTTTTTCATGGCAGTGCAGTGACCTTTACACGCCAGTCCAGCATCCCATTTTCTGTCAGATCAACCAAGTGAGTCAAAATCCTGTTATGGTGTGCTGCAGTACAGGAAGTTTCGCTGCTATTCTAGGGTGTGAATGAAAATGCAAACATGTAGTGTTATCAATGAAAGATGAAGTAATCATTGATAACAGTTCAATAAAGGCATTTTGAGGAAACAGTTACAACAAGTATTTGCTGTTGGAACCTCTACCATTTTGGATATTGTATAAAGGAAAACAGTTCTTCAGTTTTAAACTTTGTATATGTCCTCGGCTAATTATAAGCTATAAATTTCATTTTTGTTCCGTAATGAAGTGCAATTAAAAGAAATAAATTGACAAGACTTGCTGGAGGAAGCAGGAAGGCCAATGTTGTAATTATTCCTGCAACATTATCATCGTCATGTTTTAATTATCACATGATCTGTTTAATTTTATTTGGCTGAAGATGGCCACTAGGTGGCGGAAACTACTCCCAAGACATGTAATATCACTTACTTGATATATTGTATTGAAAAGGTGGACCCTCTTATCAATTTATTTCTTATATCTGTCCTCGACTCTCAAGATAGAAGTTCACAAGAAAAATTATGAGAACATCTGAACTTAATGAGCTTGAAACCACACTTTACAAGTGGTTTCGGTTGGATAAGTCAGTTGGATATCCTATTTTTGGCCCCATCATCTGTGTTAGAGCGAAAATATGCGATGAAAAGGTCGTTGATATATCTGATGGCTAGCTTGTAAATATTAAGGTGTGGCATGGCATTTGGGAGCTTGATTTATCTGACGGCTAGCTTGTAAATTTTAATGCTAGGCATAGCATTTAAGAGCTTGACATACTGTAACTGGTGAAAAATTTTCTGCAAATAAAGGGGTTCCCAGCAAACTTATTGAATCATTCAGTCAAGAACCAAAGACAATGATCTCCATTTTCTGTTTAATGTGTTGTTGTGTTGTATTTAGGAATATTTTTGTGTTCATATATTTGAAACTTTAGTTCTTTAACCTCTTAACCGAGAAGTTTCCACTGAGAAATGAGCCTTAGTAGCGGGGAATATATTTTGACTGGAAACAAGTTAATATGTCACACCCATGATCATGATGTAGATGACGAGTTACCTCGTCATGCCTGTTACTCATCCGCGAATGATGAGGTAACTCGTCCTGCCCATTATGCACTTCCACGAAGGAACATGTTCCTCCCATTATGCGTGCATGCCTTTGCGGAAGACAAGTTATCTAGATCTGCCTCTTTTGACATAAATATGTCTTATGACTGGGGGGGGGGTCTTATGAAAATTTGCATTACAGAAGTTAGCGTCACAACATGTGTGAAAGTAGTGTAACCCTAGCAACTATATATGCAGGCTGTGATGTAAGGTATGGATGGATGGCCAGACAGTGATACCTAGCAACTGTGCAGGCTATGTCTTATGGCTGGTGGTCATTGAAATTAGCACTTGTTGATGGATGGCCATGAACGAGAGACATACACTCATGTTCATAAAAACCAGAACACCTTGAAAGACTAGAGATAGAAAGTTTGTATTCAGAAGACATGCGCATTAGTATGTTCTGTAGAAATGATTAGCATTTCAACCATGTCGGCCCTCAGGTTCAAGGTCCACATCGATATCTCGACGCACCACCACCGACTGGTAAAATGTGCCTGTGGCTCTTGTCGCAATAAACCAAAGGTAATGGATCAGTGTGGCTTGAGCAGACATGCAAGATGCCTTGCAGACATATGCGAGAACTGTACCGTCAAATAAATGAGTTTGAAAGAGGGCGAATTATTGACATGAGAGAACGTGGTGCAACCATCCGGGAAATTGTTGCTCATGTGGGATGAAGTGTGTCGGCAGTGTAGCTGGTGTGTACAGAAAGGTTTGCAGAAGGCCATAGAATACGACAAGTATTCCAGACCACCCCCTGAGAAGATTGACACCTCATCGGAATGGCATTGCAGGTCGGATCTACCTCCTCATCGGCTCTGGCTTAACAGTGGAACAGTTTAACGCATCGTACACTATCAGGAGTGACAGTTCGTCGCCATTTGTTATGGTCTGGGTTACCGGTGCGTCGTCCACTTCTCCGCCTACCTTTGCCTAATGTGCATAAACATGCTAGCCTGCAATGGTGTATGGAACAATGTCACTGGGGACAGGAATGGCAGCAGATAGTGTTTTCGGACGAATCCAGATTCTGTTTGTTTGAAAATGATGGCCGCATTTTGGTTCACCGCAGACAGGGAAAGAGACATCACATTGACTGCATTCGCACATGACATACAGCACCAACTCAAGGCCTTATGGTGTGGGGTACTATTGGGTACAACCACAAATCACAGTTGGTATGTATCCAGGGCACTGCGACCAATTTGACCTACTTAAATGACATCCTGTGACCCGTAGCCATACCCTTTCTGCATGACACCCCAGATGCCATATTTCAGCAGGAAGATGCGCGACCACATGTTGCTGCATGAACACATGCCTTCTTGTTGTCACAGGATGTCGGACTTGTCACCAATCGAAAATGGGTGGGATATGGTGAAACGACAGGTGCAGCACTGTGACCCATTGCCAGCCACCAATGATGAACTGTGGAACCAGGTGATTGCAGCATGGATGGCTATACCCCAGGACGCCATTCGTGCGTTATACATGCCAATGCCATCATACATAGAACAAGTTATCAGTGCGTATAGAGGACCCAGTGCCTACTAGGCAACAGGACACATGCTCAACCTAGCTTACTGAAATTCTAATTGTTTCTGCAGAACAGACTAATGGACATGTCCTGTGAATATGAACTTCCTATCTGTAATCTTTCAAGGTGTTCTGTTTTTTTATGAACATGAGTGTATTTATGATCATTTGATTTTTGTATGGTTTATGGTGTTGGTTACTGTAGTCATCCTAGTTTGTAAACCATGGGCAACAGCTGAGTGGGTTACTAAGTGGTCCTGAGAGTCAGGAGATCAATTGCTATGGAATGTGAGTGGGCATCTTGGACATATTCTGAGTCATGGCCCTCCATGTGTTCATATGGCTAGTCTAATCCACTGATGGTCCCTAACCCGTTACAGGAGAGGTCCTCACCGGAACTATGTGTAAGTAAAAGTAGCATCGTGCTTCACAGAATATTCACAGAGCACACTCAGAATGTTTTAAGTAAGCCTTGAACCTATGGGAATAACGAACTCCCACTCTCATTTGCCAGGCGAGGGACTCCTCGGAAACAACTTTGTGAACTAAATGGAATCGGATGGGGAGCTATCAGTATTAATGGGGCCCGTGGAAAAAAGAAAAAAGAACTGATTGAATCAGCAAAGTGGTTGCATCTGGATGTGTTACGAGTTAAATGATATTCGGGTGAGGGGAGATAACGGAAGTCAAAGATGATGATGATGATGATGATGATGCTTGTCTAGGTCATCGGCTGCTTCAAGGAAGAGATAGGATATTATAAAGTGTATTTGACTGGTGTTAAAAAGGGGAGGACAGAGTGTGGAGTAGAATATCTGTCAGAAATGCGTGGGTATTCCAGGGATTTTTCGATGATACAAACCACTATCTGATCTGTAGTGAACTATCTCCAGTCGTAGGATAGAGGAAGTGAAATTGTCTCTAGACGAATAAGGGTAGAAAATCTTCAGGAGGAAAAAATTAGAAGTACATGGATATGATTAGTGAAAAGTCCCAAACAGTAGACGGTAAGCAGGTTCAGGATATAGAAATAGAATGGGTAGCATTCAGAGATGCTTTAATAGAACCAGCAAGGGAATGCCTAGGAACAACTGTGTGTAAAGATGGAAAAACAAACATCTTGGTGGATGATAAAAGTGAGAATAGCTTGTAAACATAAAAAGGTTTATCAGAAATGGCTCTAAAGAAGAACTGACACAGACAGGGAATTGTATGTAGAAGAAAGAAAGAGAATCCAAGATGAAGTCGTGGGAAGATTTTGGTAATGACCTGGAAAGGCGAGGTCAAGCAGTAGGGAAACCTTTCTGGACAGTAATAAAGAAGAAAGGGAAGGAAAAAGTAAATTCTTGGTGTTTTGGGTAAATCCAATAAACTCATGATAGATCCCAGGGAATCACTGGACAGATGGAAGGTATATTTTGAAAATCTTCTCAACATGAAAGGAAAACTTCCTGGTGATGTTGCAAACAACCTCGTTCATTGGGAGAAAGACGATGATGTTGGTGAAATTACATTTGAGGAAATAAAAAGGATGGTAAATAAAGCAGCAGGAATAGATGAAATTAGACCTGAATTGGTGAAATATAGTGGGGAAGGCCAGGGTGAAATGGCTTCATAGAGTAAAAAGATTAGCATGGAATGTTAGTAAGGTACCTGGTGAGTGGACAGAAGCAGTAATTGCACGTGTCTGTAAGCAAAGGAATAGGAAGGCTTGAAACAACTAACTCTCGAGGTATCTCATTTATCAGTATACCAGGCAAGGTGTTCGCTGGCGTCTTGGAAGGGAGAGTGCGATCAGTGGTTGATTATAAGTTGGATGAAAACTGGTGTGCTTTCAGACCACAGAGGGGCTGACAGGATCAGATTTTCAGTATGCGGCATGTAATTGAAAAAACACTATGAGAGGAATGGACAGTTACATTTATGTTTCATAGATTTAGAGAAGGCATATGACCGATTACTGACGGAAAGTTAAAAATTTCATTGTTCCGTATTGAAGAATATTACAGTTAAAATTGAAATAATTGATAAAGAGATTCAACCTATTCAATACAAAATAATAAGAAATGTAGTGAATTACATTCCCATTTAATAATGTAATTCACTACATTTCTTATTCTTTTGTATTGAATAGGTTGAATCTCTCTATCAATTATTTCAATTTTAACTACTGACGGAAAGGTTGTTTGCCGTTCTGGGTACAATGGTATAGAAGCAATCTTACTCTGAGTTTCACCACTTGTGTTATCCTGGCTATCCAAAGATCTGTCATCTGAATCATAAAATGAAGAATAGTTTCATCATCCAAACGAGCAAGCTTAGCAATTATGTACAGAAGAAAGTTAAATGAAATATTGGCCTGCAGTGCAGCACAGCAAGTCTGGGACCTATTGACATTTATAAAGCGATCACAGAACCACACTCAGCAATAAAAACAGACGAGGTAACACATTCGGCCCAGCAGATAACCGTTTTTGAAGGCTATAGCTGAGTTAACTCATTATTACATGGGGTAATAGCAATTGATCGACAAATTAACTCATCATGCCCAGTTAAGAGGTGAATACTTGTAGTAACCTGCTGCAGTTTCCCAAAACAGTAACATTTTATCAGACTGATGTTTTAGATCTGACCCAGTTACCGTATGTGTATTTCTGCATATCCAGATCATAACAAACCCCAGTAACTCTGAATAATTGGAGTTATTTTGTACTTCAGTGCATTAATCCACTAAGGGAGGAACTATAAATTACTTTTTAATGTTTGTCTCTTCCTTTGTAGGAATGTAGCTGTAATTAAATTTTTCTTGCATGTTGTGGAAGTATTTCTGTTTTTCTCATTCATTTATCTCTTCTTTGTGAATGTGTTTTAAAGCATATCCTTTTCTTTGTCTTCAGTATACTGTTGAAATCGTCATGAAGATACGAGGTGCAATACAGCAGATGATGTTCATGGCAAGCAGTTCCTTCATCGTTTGCTTCTCCACCTTGGGAGTTGTCTGAAGTGGAACAGCTCTTCGTGTAACATAAACAGTCACAATCTGTTGCCACTGTGAAATGAACAGCTGCAATGTGCGTTGCATGTAGAGAATAATATTACCTTTATTGAAGAAATATGAATGAATTAGTGTCTTTGATTTTATATTGTGTTACATAATATTGTAAAGCCTTTAATTAGGTCATAACTAAGAAGCTGATCGGTTGTGCAACACATATTATATGTATTAACTGCGGGTACAATTTTTTAAAGAACTCATGCTAGTTTCAAAACCTAAATGTTTATAGTTGCCGTAAATGCCCATATTTAGAATTTATATATATATATATAAGGAGTCTATGTTTGATATCAGAAGAAAGCAATTAGCAAAACTGGATGTGCATTAATGTAATTAGGTGGTATTATTTGATTTTGTAGTTTTTTATCAGAAAAATAGGCATTAACAAATACTCTTATTGAGGAAAAGTTATTTAGTTATGGTAGGTTATAATGTATAACTTAAATGTAATGCCCAGTCAGGAGGGTTCTGTTATACTAGGTTAACAAGAGGTGTTTTAAAAGTATTATAAGACTGCAGAAATCATGTCTTCAGGCACCTTTGTGGATAGGATTGACCCATTTGCAAAGCGCTCCCTCAAGAAAAAGTCTAAGAAATCCCAGGGATCATCTAGGTACAGAAATTCAGCAGATTTGGAATTGCAAGCTCTCCCACCACTGAAAGATGTCCCATCTGCAGAGCAGGAGGAGCTGTTCATCCGCAAACTGCGGCAATGCTGCGTGGCATTCGATTTTATGGACCCAGTGGCCGACCTGAAAGGCAAAGAAATAAAGCGAGCCACTCTAAATGAGCTGATTGATTATATAACAGCTGGACGAGGTGTGCTAACAGAACCTGTTTATCCCGAGATAATCAAAATGATCTCGGCCAACTTATTCCGAACTCTCCCACCGAGCGAAAATCCAGATTTTGATCCAGAAGAAGATGATCCAACATTAGAAGCATCTTGGCCGCACCTACAATTGGTTTACGAATTTTTCCTACGATTTTTGGAGTCTTCAGATTTTCAACCCACCATTGGCAAGAAAGTGATCGATCAAAAATTTGTGCTTCAGTTGTTAGATCTCTTTGATAGTGAAGATCCACGTGAACGCGACTTCTTGAAAACCGTGCTGCATCGTATCTATGGAAAATTCCTGGGGCTCCGTGCTTTCATCCGCAAACAAATTAATAACATCTTTCTTAGGTTTGTATATGAAACGGAACATTTCAACGGTGTTGGTGAGCTGTTGGAAATCTTGGGAAGCATCATCAATGGTTTTGCCTTGCCACTGAAGGCAGAACACAAGCAATTTCTTGTTAAAGTCTTGCTGCCATTACACAAGGTGAAATGTTTGTCTCTGTACCATGCACAACTGGCTTACTGTATCGTGCAGTTCCTCGAGAAGGATCCGTTGCTCACAGAGCCAGTAGTCAAAGGATTACTCAGGTATTGGCCTAGGACATGCAGCCAGAAGGAAGTCATGTTCTTGGGAGAAATTGAAGAAATTCTGGATGTAATTGAACCATCACAGTTTGTTAAAATTGAAGAGCCGCTGTTCAGACAAATTTCTAGATGTGTGTCTAGCCCCCATTTTCAAGTTGCTGAGCGTGCTTTGTACTTCTGGAATAATGAATACATCATGAGCCTGATTGAAGAAAATAATCTTGTAATAATGCCAATTATGTTCCCAGCTTTATATCGAATCAGTAAAGAGCACTGGAACCAAACCATTGTAGCACTAGTATATAATGTGCTCAAAACCTTTATGGAAATGAATAGCAAGCTTTTCGATGAGCTCACAGCTTCCTACAAAGCAGAACGTCAGAAAGAGAAGAAACGTGAGAAAGAACGAGATGAGCTCTGGAAGAAACTTGGAGAATTGGAGTTGAATAATAAAAAGAAGATTAATTAACCCTAAAAATATGATCATGTGAAATAACGGAATGAAAAAAAAACATAGAACTTTTATTTATTGTTATATTTGCTGTGTAATTAAGGTGTGAAATTGTCCAAAAAATTCCCCAAAGCTCTTAAGTGATAATGTCAGTGTTACTTTTATATGGAGTAACAACAGGTTAAGTGTAATATTAATAATAATAATAATAATAATTAAAAAGAAAGTTGAAAAGGCCTGGTGCTAAGTCAACATTTTTAAAGGACTGGTTTTTAAAATGGTTACAAGCAAGCAGAAGAGACAAAACATTAGATGAGACGGTTGCTTGGGACAAGCTGAAATGAAGTTGTTCTTTGGGCAGTCAGGTTATCATTCATTGTTCATCTGTAGAGTCAAACTGAACCCATTGTATTGTGAATGCAATCAATAAAAACCAACCCTGTGCACTAACTAGCAAGAATATATCAGTGCTTACTTCTTATTCTTCTTCTTAACTCCAGAATTTATGTGGCAGTATTGACTGTACTTATGTTGTAACATACCTGAAAATGCAAAGTATAAATATATATATATATACATACATATGTAACGGATTGTTTTGTATTATTTGCTTGTTTTTATTTTTTATTTTTTTTAAATCACTATTTTGTCATTTTCACACTGTTAATTCCACATTTCTACTTATTAAATACTGAATAGGGACAGTTTTAGTTTACTTAGATGTACATAGTGGAAGCTTTTCTATAGAAACGGACAGTTGTAGTTCAACTTTGGTGTATATAGTGGAAGCTTTTCTATAGAAACAGGTTTATTCAAAACACTGTTTGACAGGGTTTTCAATGACATTCTTTTGCATTGTAACTCAAAAGCCATATGGACTATACAAGCCTGGAAGTATTTGTTTTGAGTTTGTCATATTGGTCTTTTTAAATTGGAAAGTGGGGGGGGGGGGGGAGAAAAAACCTGACCTTACCTTGTGCATTTGGTTCCTGATACGAAAATATATTCAAATTGATATAGCCTCTACATTTTGTGCTATTCGCTCTGCTTGCTCTAAGAACGCCTAAAACCAGTTACGAAATAATAAGATGAGTGATGCACATCTATGTTTTCCTACATGTCATTGGTTTGTGATGGATTCTCTGACACCTGAATTAATGTAAATATAATTGTGGAATATTCGTTGATGATATGGCTATAATAATTGCATAATATATATTTTCTGTCATGAATTCACATATAAGGAATGTTTTGCTTTGTCTAAAATGATTTCAAAGTTTGTTGACTTCTGGACAAGAAGCTGGCCAGTTTACAATAATTATATAGAAATAACTTTGGCTGATATTTAAACCATAATCAAAGTGAGAACGGCACAGTCAATGACATGAAGCTTCTGACTCTCTTTAATAACAGCTGTGTATCTGACGTTAATTTGGAGTGCATTTTGAAATAAAGAAACAAGTGATTACCTCTCGTGCCCTTGCTTGTTTCATTTCTCTTTTCTTTGTGTCAGGGGTGATGGTGAGGTGGAAATGGAAGTCGGATGTCCATATTTTTAGGACCTGAACTACACTGTACAGTCATCTTTATAGCTGATCCTCGAAGCAATATTTAAGAGGAAGAAAATATTTGTGTGATGAGTAGTTCACAATATTTTGTAGAACCGTATCTCCTATGAGCTTGTCTGCTGAATAACATGTATTTGTTTTTTGTTTGTCTTTATATACTACAGTGCATTTGGGTGAAGAACGACTCTTGGCTATTGTTTAACAAGAACAAGAAAACTTGTTTATTGTGCTGCTTCTTTTTTTTTTTTTTCTCACATTTTATGTACAGCTGTGGAATTGAGTCTTTATTGCTGCAGTGACAATGACACAACTGTTCCTGAAAAAAGGTAAAAAGAAAAAGAAAATAAACCCACTCTCTCTCCCTCTCTAATCCCCGCCTCCCTCCCTCCCTTATGTTCAAGTTCTTTCTCATTTGGTTGTGCCGAATTTTGCAGGTTTGTGAAAGATTACTAATTTCCCATATATCTCAGATTATTGATTTTGATTTTGTTTGCAAAATCCAAACTCCTTGAGACTTGACGTCAAACTCAATTTCTTAATTTACATAGTGTTTTTAATTCTTTTATGAAACTTTTTGACATGGAAATATAACTACAGCGTCTTACATAATGATGAAATATTCTGTACAATCCTAGATTCTGGAGTTTTGTTGAAGGCTGCTTGTTTTTTAAAAGTATCATATTTTTCCTCTTTGTTGGCACTTGACAAGTGCACAAATTTGAAATGCATCTGAAGATAATAAATATAGTTTAAATTACAAGATTACTTGTGAAACTGCAAATTTTTATATATATATTGTGTGAAAACCACATGTATGTGAAATTGACGGACTGTATCAGTCATCCTTAGTTATGTACAGTTGTTTCTGTTAACTATAGCACAAATAAAGAAAAATGGAAATAATGCTGCTTATTATAGACATTGCTATGACAAATTTTTTCCTCATGTCTTGGTCATTGACAAATGTTCCTGTGACAGACAACAGAGAAGATCCTTTTGAAGTTTTCTCAAATAATCAAACTTCTTTGTTTGTTTTTTTGACAGAATTTTGTTAGAACCAGTGTGATGTGTTCTGTCTGTGATTTCATGAATTATATTTATTTTTATTATTACATAGGGAATACATGCATAATACCTGGTGCTTGAGGGCTGGTATTTTGCTTTTTCTATTTTGCTTTTTTTTAAACACATTTGTTAACACAATTTCTCAAAAGCGTTCTGTAGTACAAGACCCCTTTTATTTTGTATAGCAACTTGGTTCATTATGAAGCAGAAATTTCTTAAAAATCATTTGTCATTCTATAGCAGGTATTAAGTCTCCCTAATTCACCTCTGCAATTTCTCTCTCTCTCTCTCTCTCTCTCTCTCTCTCTCTCTCTCTCTTTTCTCTCTCTCTCTCTCTCTCTCTCTCTCTCTCTCTCTCTCTCTCTCTTATTATTTTGTGCACTTGCCCACTGGTGAAGTTCAATGAACATAATAATGTTAGTAATAAGTTTGTGTTTCCCCATCCCTGTGTTTTTTCTGCCATAGTAACAGTGAATGATGGCAATTTTTCCATTCTATGATGAACCAGAATTCATATTTTTTAAATGTTCAAATAGGCATGGTAAACGAGGAAACTCGTCTTAGAAAACAATATTGTCTTAAGACATCTAGTTGTCTTCTTCCTTAACCTTCTGCAAATCCAGACCTCGTCTAGCTAGATCATTTCTAATCTGATCAATCCATCTCTTTCTTGGTCGACGTCATGGTCTTCTGCCCTCGAGTTCCTTCTCAAACCACACATCCATCAAAGGCTGCTAATTTCAGATGGCAACCAACCGTATAATAATAATTTTGTGTGGCTATTTCTAGCCAAGTGCAGCCCTTGTAAGGCAGACTCTCCGATGAGGGAGGGCGGCATCTGCCATGTGTAGGTAACTGCGTGTTATTGTAGTGGAGGATAGTGTTATGTGTGGTGTGTGAAGTGAACGGATGTTGGGAACAGTACAAACACCCAGCCCCCAGGCCAATGGAATTAACCAATGAAGGTTAAAATCCCCAACCCGGCCGGGAATCGAATCCGGGACCCTCTGAACCGAAGGCCAGTACGCTGACCATTCAGCCAACGAGTCGGACGGCAACCAACCATAAGACATAGCCTTCATGGTTGCTAGGTAACATTGTCTGACTCTCCAGCCATACCTTACATCACTGCCTGTACGGTGACTATGGTTACACTTCCATCACATATTTTGTCGTGTCACGTTACCCAAATTTTTAGATGATCCCCAGCCATAAGACATATTTATGTCAGAAAGTGAATTGTGTAGTATGATTTAGTCAGAAAGTTAACCTATAAACTGTACTTACCAACTACCTAGTCGGTAGGAATTTCCTGCCCATAGTGCCATTAAACTTTTTAAAAGACTGATCTCAGCGCATTCAAAATATAAAAGATATTAACTCCAGGAACAGGATACTGTTATTCTTGATTATGATTAAATTAAGAAAAAATGGAAAATACTATAAGTAGATTTGTTCTCCACTTTATCCTAGTTCAGGGGTTGGCTCCAACAAGTTTATCCTTTTTTATGTATATCTCTTGCTTAGTCTTTCTGCAGTCCTTTCTCTTTTAGGTCATCCATGATCCTGTCCTTTCACCTCATCTTCTATCTTCCTGTCACTGGTTTACTCCATAGGCCTGCTCTCTTCATGGCCTCCGTTTCCTCCTTCCTTACAATATGCCCATGCTATCTGCCTACTCTCCTTTATCTTTTCTGTGGTTATAGTCAAACTAGCTCCTTGTCAAATATATTAATTTCTTAGTCCCTTCTGTTCTTTCTAACATATCCTGTTCTCTTTTCCTTATTGCCCATGTTTCTGCTACATATATGTAATTACAGATCTTATCACTGTTGAACTTGAATGTTTAGTTTTAAAGGCATTTTCCTATTGCACACAATTCTACACACTTCTCTCCCTTTCCTCCAGCCTGCTTTGATTTTTATCTAAAATCCTTTTCACATCCTCCTTCCTCATTTATCATCGATTCAAGATATTTAAAATATTCTGCTTGCTTTATTAACTTGGGAGGTTGTGATTGTATGTGGCATAGTCTCTCTGGCTTCTCACTACGGCTGCTTCTGTTCAAATCCTGGCAATACACGTGGAATTTTTAAGATAAAAAGTTAAATCGATGTGGTTCGTATTCCATGCAAAACTGGAGGAACCTGTGCTTCTCGTAATTCTCAACCTGAACATTGATTGGCAGCAGTTCTACTCCATTCCTCTCCATTTGTCTCTTTATTTCTTCATATGAGGCTGCTGTATGTCTTCTCTGATCTGTATAGCCATACAAGGCCATGCCTCTTGTTGTAAGCAGCACTCTTTTCTTGTTAAAATGCTTGCTTTGCCTGTGCAATTGTACTCTGTATGTTGATTGAAATTTTGCCATCTGAAATGATTTTGCTTCCTAAGTAGGTAAACAGATTTTCATGCTTCAGTGGTATATGATTAATTTAAGTGTCGACTGCCCTGAGTACCATATCAAGTCATGTAAAACTGCCAGCTTTTGTTTTTAACTCCGTAATTGCTTCCTTTGTTTTTACTCTTGATAAAATGTCATTTCATTTGGTAGGTTTAAAAATCATTCATTGCTGGGCTGAGTAGCTCAGATGGTAGAGCGCTGGCCTTCTCACTCCCAAGTTGGCAGGTTCGATCCTGGCTCAATTCTTTGGTTTTGAAGGGGCTGAAATATGACAACCTCGTGTTGGTAGATTTATAAACATGTAAAAGAACTCCTGCAGGACAAAATTACAGCACCTCAGATTCTGCAAAAACCGTAAAAATTAGTTAGTAGAACATTATTATTATTATTATTATTATTATTATTATTATTATTATTATATAATTCGCTGGGGCCATCAAGGACCACGTTAAGTCTTGTTGCATTTGACACTGAACTTGGCCTTCTTTAGAGCCCAAATTTCCCTCATTCTTTGTGAGTGGGCCTGCTTACGCTCCTCTGTCCAAGGGGCACCGTATCTTCTCTTCAGTTGCTCGTCTCGGTTTAGCCCGTTCGTCAATATTTTCTTGCGGAAGAGATCTCTGTTAAGGGCGTCTTCAGCTGAGATATGTAGCATTTGCAGGTCTTCTTTGGTATTTCTAAACCAGGGAATTGTAGTTTTGGGGTTTGAATCAAAAAAGTGAAAGATTTCTTTAGTTAACTTTCTTCCATCCATTCTTTTCAGATGACCGTAAAATCATGTCTGTCTTTTTCTGATTGTGTCGGTAATTTTCTCTATTTTGCTGTAGACTTCCTTGTTGGATCTCTTTTGATGGATTCCATTTTTGTACTTTGATCCCAAGATTCCTCTCACAATTTTGCGTTCTCTTTTCTCCAGTTCTTCAAGGAGTCCTTTGTTGGCATTTAGAGACAGAGTTTCGGCTGCATATAGAACTACTGGCTTCAGAACTGTTTCATAGTGACGTATCTTGGTGTTTTGGGAAAGGCATTTTTTGTTGTAGATTGTGCGGGATGTTTGGAAGGCTATTTCCAGTTTGCGTACTCGCTCCTGAAGTGCTTCTTTGTCCAGTCCATTTTTCATGATGATCTCACCCAGGTATTTGAATTTGTCTACTCGGGTGATGTCCCCGTATTTTGTATGGAGTTTTGGTGGAGCCTCTTTGATGTTAGTCATTACTTCTGTTTTCTCAAACGATATCTGCAAACCAGTTTGTTCGGCAATTTCCTTTAAAATTTCAACTTGAGCTCTAGCGGTTTCTATGTCGTTTGAGAGAACAGCAATATCATCGACAAATGCTAAGCAGTCTGTTGCAATCCCCTTGGATTTGGTTCCTATTCTCAATGGACTGTAGTTGGTTTCCTGTAATCTCACCCGCCAGGTTCCGATGATCTTTTGAAGAACACAGTTGAAGAGTATCGGGGATAGCCCATCACCTTGTCGGACTCCTGTTTTGATGTCAAAGGAATGCGAGACACATCCGTGGAACTTCACCTTGGATTTTGTGTCGGTCAGGGTGGCTCTAATTAATGCCAGCAGTTTCAAATCAACTCCAAATTCATTTAAGATGTTTAGCAGGACTTCCCGGTCAGTGGAGTCGTACGCTTTCTTAAAGTCCACAAAGACAGACACATACTGCTTGGACCTTAGTGTACAATATCTGATGATCGTTTTGAGATTTTGTATCTGTTCAGCTGTTGAGTGACCTTTTCTGAACCCTCCTTGGTATTCACCTATTTGATGTTCGAGTTGTGCTTCCAAACGCTCCAGGATGGCAAGTGATAGAATTTTGTAAGTCATGGGTAGCAAAGATATTCCTCTGTAGTTGTTGATGTTCTTCATGCTGCCTTTTTTGTGTAATGCATGGATCAAAGCTATTTTCCAATCTGCGGGTAGGGTCTCCTTGGTCCAAATTTCTTCTATTTGCTTTTGCAAGATATCAAGTGATTCCTCTGGGGCATATTTCCATAGTTCTGCTACTACTGAGTCTTCCCCCGGCGCTTTGTTATTTTTGAGACGGGCAATATGGCGCTTGATCTCATCTCTGTCGGGTGGTCTGGAATTATTATTATTATTATTATTATTATTATTATTATTATTATTATTATTATTATTATTATTATTATTATTATTATTATTATTAAATCATCCAGTAGTGTTTATCTGCAACAGGGCTCTTAAAGGGGTCCTTTTATCATCACCATTAAAGTTGAAGGTAGAATGTTCGACCAAATAATGATCCCAAGTTCATGTGTTCATTACCGGCCAAGGTAGCCCTTTTTTTTTTTTTTTTTTTTTTTTAAAGGTAGTCAAAAATCTTAGGACTTCACATTATGACTGTTGGTATGTTTAAGACCTCGGACTTCATCTCCACCTAACAAATATTAACACAACCTTCACTGCTGGTTGGCAGTATGATTATAGAGTCCACCGCTGTAGTGTTAACGCTATTAGCTGCTGGCACTGAGTTTTACTGCAGGTACTGTTAGAAATTTAAGATGGCAGGAGGGCTGGTATGTTGTTAAATAGATACATGCAGCTTACTTCCATTACATGATTGCATGATTTATTTTCTTTACCAGACAAATGAGCATAACCTTTCTTCACTGGTATAACATTTATAATCTTTGACTTATCATTTTTTTTTTTCTGCAAGTACAAGGTCAACTCTGTAGATTAATGAGTCACATTGTACATGATCATTCACGACATTTGGTTCAAGGTGTATGACTTTCATGACGGTGACTAATGTGAAGGCACTTACCCTTGACAGTGAAGTTGTAGACATCATAAGCAAAGTTCATGTTGTTGATTATGTGATCAAAGAGAGAAACTCCAAGAGACCAGCATAACATTCAGACCTCCATGGTATGTAGATAGTGCTCAGAACTTCTGGTAACTGGCCAACTCTAAATGCCATGCAGTGCCTCTGGACAGACCATAGTGCAGTATACCATTGGTTTAAGATGGACCAGCATATATTTATCTCACAGTACCTATGACTCCTGTCCGTCTAAAGTCATACTCTACTCGCTCGTGCACACGGTTTGCTAGTTTTAGAAGAGCTGGTTTTCACTCTGTTTTGACCTTTGTTCTTTATTGTGAATGTGCTTATGTTACTTTTTAAATATTCAGTCTTCTTGACGTTGTTTAGGCACAACCCTGCAGTTCTTCTTACGTGGTGGCTGCAAGTAGGATGTCGTCAACATACAGCAATGTTCAAGGAATACTCGTGCAAATAACGTGTGATAGTATCCATGTTCAATAAAAAATCATGTTTTTTTTTTTTTTTTTTTAAGTGGCGCAGAGTACTTAGCAATCACCTCTATAAGCTTAATCTTCATTCTTCAGATAGCATAAACAAGAGGAATAATATAGGCTTAAATTAAAAATAATATCTCTGAACACTGTTGCTTGGAATTAGGACTAGATTTAGTCTACCCCCCCACTTCCAGAAACAAAGACATTTATAAGCAGCTATTTGCAGGTCATGTTTAAATTATTTCTTAATGATATGTTGCAATTTAGAAAACATTAAAATACAGGAATAAAAATACATTCATTTTGTGATTTGTGAAACTCTAAATAATTACTGTTCACTAGTGAAGTCTTAAGGAATACTGGTTGCCTGTCAGTGTTTGCTTAATTTTTTTGTTCCTTTTCTTATTCATCTCTCTATACATATATGATCTGTTTATATCAACATTAGTGGAAACCATTCAGATTTATTCACAACGGATACAAAATTCCACTATAAAAGGCTATGGATTATTTTTAAACATTCCAAATAATATTGACATTGTTGAGTAATTATTATTCTTTACTTTTATAGAAAATATGAAATACACAATAACTCTTAACTTTTTGCACAGTAAACTTTTCATATTGAGTAATAAAGCTCATCTATCACTGTTGGAAAGTGATTTAATTGTTGTTTAATTTTCAAAATCTAACTGAGAATTATAGCTCTCTCCTAGCAATAAATAATAAACACACATCCATTATGATTTTTGACATTGCCTTTACATTTAACACAAACACTATCATAGTATTGTAATACCATACTTCATCAGTGGTGATGCTAAAACAAATCTGTGTGTAGTTTCTATCACAAGGTATTCAAGAACGGACTTCTGCCTGTAAAAATGTGTTCTAACTGGAGTTTTAAAAACAAATTTCACTGTAATTTGAAAAATTGAGAAGAAATCACCACACTCCTGGGAAATGGCCACTCTAGACCTAAATCTGATACTTACGGCTCAGTAGTGCATCATGTTGCAAGATGTTTGTTTATGTGACGTGATCTTCTTTACATTTGATAGTAGCATAAAACATCATTTTAAAGCAACGACATCAGCTTTATCCATCACTATAAAGTTTCACCTATACAGGTACGAAATTTAACATGTAACAATAGTGGGGGCAGGGGGAAGCATAAACATTCGTTTCCTTTAGTCCTCATGAATGTAGAGGATGATTACCTTGTACTTCCTCTTAAAACAAAAATTCACCACCACCACATGAATGTACATAGTATTTCCCCTGGTTCTATGGGAACCTTAAACTCTCCCTTGCAACATGGTGCACAGTTTGATACTTGCATTGCATGTCATGGTACTGTCTAAACTACTCTTAAGTATATTAGGAATAAATTCACTTTAAAGTAATGAACCAATCAAATGATTTGTTTATTTTACACATTTTGCAGACCCTTCTGTCATACTTTCTCAATTAACATGCATTTCTTGTGTTGCAGCTGTACCGCTGATGAAATTTCAGTAAGATTAAAAGAAAATTCTTTGGATCTAATTAAATTGATAATTAATCATTTTTGAACACTGGGATATTTGTAACTTGTTAACTGCTATATAGTGAGCATCTTAACTATATTTTGAGGCCTTGTAACTTTCAAAATCTCTTATCTAAATGATTTTTTGTATCCAAAACACTGGACTGATTTTCTTGAATCTCTGACATAAATATGAAAAGGGGTGAATATATTTATCACATTTTTCAGCCTTTTAATTTCTTTGAAATTCAAATCCAATATCATTACGTTGTTATACATTGGCTATCTAAAAGAAAAGAGTGATTGGTTAGCGTAATCCATTTTCTACAGTAACAGTTTTGACTTTGTGATAAAGTTAGAAACATCTGTGTAAACAGAGAGATGTACTGCAACCTTGGCAGTACCATCACATCTCTTTCCTGGCTCATTTTCCAGTCTGTTACAATGACTTTGTTCAGTTTGGATCCTGGCTTCTAGGATATGAAAATCAAGACATATTGACACTATTGTAGGAACGAGTGGGAAAACAAATTCACAATTAAGTATTTATTTATTTTCCACCTAGTCTATACAATGATTGCTTAAGGCAATTTTTATTGGTCAAAAGTGGTACATGTTTCGTATATTATCAACATCTTCAGCCACATAACACTGTTTAGATGAAAAATATATAAAATTGACAAAGTCTACTTTGTCAAAAATATATAAAATTGACAAAGTCTACTTTGTCAATTTTATATATTTTTCATCTAAACAGTGTTATGTGGCTGAAGATGTTGATAATATACAAAACATGTACCACTTTTGACCATTAAAAATTGCCTTAAGCAATCATTGTATCGACTAGGTGGAAAATAAATAAATACTTAATTGTGAATCTATTGAAGTGCGATACGGACCATGAAGCTGATTTTATGTAATGGGAAAACAAACTCGCAAAACGTGTGTGCTGCTCTTCAAAACAAGTGTCCAGCTCCAAGGCTAAATGGTTGGCATGCAGGCCTTTGGTCACAGGGGTCCTGGGTTTGATTCCCGGCAGGGTTAAGAATTTTAACCATCATTGTTTAATTTTGCTGGCACTGGGCTGGGTGTATGTATCTTCTTCTTCATCATCATCACGACCCGCAGGTCGCCTACGGGAGTCAGATCAAAACACCTGCACCTGGCAAGCTGAACATGTCCTCAGACACTCCAGGCACTAAAAGCCATACGCCATTTCCATTTCATTTTTCAAAACAAGTATTCTTATTCTGTCCAGTAACGGACAGTGGGTGCATCTAGCAACAGTATAAGGAATTGTAATGCTGTCATTCACGTTTACTAGAAGAGACTCGGAAGTATTTCGACCATTTTTGCTCACCCTCCATATAGAACAGTAAATGAGGATGATACTGTGTTCAATGGGCCAGAATTGTTATAGAACATATACTTTTGATACTCGTGAAATCATGAGTCATGCATATTCTTCCTCGTATGTAACACGTTTATCTCTTGTTTTATAATTACTGTAAATAATATTGAATCTGCGAGTGAATCTTCTAGAGAGTAAAAATTTGCTGACTTTACTATTTCAGAATTCTTTGTAGTTGTCCTTTGTGCAAATAGCAAGGTGGTGATTATTATAATTTCTGGTTCAAAACTATCCTCTTCCTTCCTCTGTTGCCCCGTAACTCTCTTTTGACCTTGGTTCTATCCACGTTTTTTTACCCCAATACCATCATTTTTCAAAGTTTTGGACCTCTTCTATTTTCTTTCTGATTAGTGTTAATAGAGGTTGGTTGTCCAGTTGTACTTCTCTTGCCATCACTTTTGCATCCAGACATAAGTTGTTTCTTGTCATTTGATAACACAGTTGGTCTTTGAGTAGGGTAATTAAGATTGCAACTCATAAATTAGGTGTTGCTTTATACCAGGATCAACAAAACAAATGGGAATTAGATCTTTAGTTTTTAAAGATGGAATTATGAATCTTTGTTAGTTGTTTTACGTCGCACCGACACAGATAGGTCTCATGGTGACGATGGGACTGGAAAGGGCTAGGAGTGGGAAGGAAGCAGCCATGGCCTTAATTAAGGTACAACCCCAGCATTTGCTTGGTGTGAAAATGGGAAACCACGGAAAACCATCTTCAAGGCTGCCAACAGTGGGGTTCGAACTTACTGTCTCCCGAATACTGGATACTGGCCGCACTTAAGCGACTGCAGCTATTGAGCTCGGTCTGTCTGTCAGGTCATCAGCCCAGAGGCTGGTTGGATCCTCAAATAACACCACCAAAGTTTATGCGGTTATAAGGAAACCGCAAAAACCAATGGCAGCACCAAAATGAGGCGTACTCGGCAAGACGAGAAGTGCGGTAATTTGCCATTGCTTTCCTCACTGGGTCAGAAAGTGCTATTACAGCACGACTGACCCTATGATCAACACCTTTCATAACACTCGGATACACTAGTCGTGCTCCGAATGTCATTACTCAGCACCACCCATACCCCAGCAGCTTACATATTGTCACAGGCATGGATGAGACTGGGACTTTGGTGAAAGCTACGCTTTACTCTGGCTTGTGCCAAGAGATGGATACAAAAGTACTGTATCCATCAAGAAATGGCAAGCTCGGTATAGAATCTTTTAATACTGTATATTTATGGACTCTTATCTTATCCGAATGGTTTAAGATTTTTTAAATAAACCAGTGGCATATTTTTTTAGTTCTGTTGTTCCAGATAATACCTCACACAATTATTTATTTATTTATTTATTTATTTATTTATTTATTTATTTATTTATTTATCTATTTACTACATGCTAGTTTGGCTTATAATTTTTTTTGTCATACTGTGGATGTAATGTTTTGTGGTTCTTTTAATTTTATTCTTCTTCTACATTAGTCCCGCTAATGCAGATTTTCTTCTTCCATAAGGGCCTGTTGTGTACCATCCCCTCTGCAGCACAGTCTGATCCTCTTTCCCATTGACAACATATTCCTGCTCCCTTCTTTCGATGTTCCTTTACAGTCTGAGTCCAGTTTCCCCCAACTTTTCCAGACACTTTTGGTCTTCGTTTCAGTACATTGTTTCTGTTTTTATGACCTTTTATCTCAAGCTGCAAATTTCGGCATACTGATCTCTGCCATATCCATTTTATCAGCCTATATTCTTGTTTTTCTGCTTCATAATCATAGCTGTTCTGACTGCTGTCTTCTGGATCTTCATTTTCTTTTTGCCTGGTAATTTTTTTATCACACAACACACTGGACACTTTCCTCCAACTCCATCATGTGGATTGTATCTGGCTCTTTGTTTCTTCCTCTAGTCCACCATTTTATTGGATAAATGAGTCAAGGTACCCGAATTCCATCTCCCTCAAGTTCTGGAACTCTGTCTTGGTTCTGCTTGTTCTCATTCCTCCATTTTCTTTTATTTATTTATTTTTCCAACCATTTTTCTACTTCCTTCTTTGTCTCTGTTGTATAGAGCACCATGTCTTCAGTAAACATCAACCATGGTGCCTCTTTCCTTACATCCTCGCTCAACACATCCATAACAGTAGTTAACGGTAATGGACTGAGAACAGAACCGTATGGTCTCCTCCTATAACAGGAAGCATGTTAGTCATTCTGGATTTTAACTTGCATATTAAGTTAATCACGTAGCCTCCGTGGCTCAGACGGCAGCGCGCCGGCCTCTCACTTCTGGGTTCCGTGGTTCAAATCCTGGGCATTCCATGTGAGATTTGTGCTGGACAAAGCGGAGGCAGGACAGGTTTTTCTCCAGGTACTCCGGTTTTTCCTGTCATAGTTCATTCCAGCAACACTCTCCAGTATCATTTCATTTCATCAGTCAGTCATTAATCATTGCCCCAGAGGAGTGCGACAGGCTTCGGCAGCCGGCACAATTCTATCCTCGCCGTTAGATGGGGCTTCATTCATTCTATTCCTGATCTGGTCGAATGACTGGAAACAGGCTGTGGATTTTCATTAAGTTAATCGCTTTATATTTAGAAGTCTCCGTGGCTCAGGCGGTAGCACGCCGGTCTTTCACTACTGGGTTCTGTTGTTCAAATCCCGGTCGCTCCATGTGAGATTTGTACTAGATAAAGCAGAGGTGGAACAGGTTTTTCTCTGGGTATTCCAGTTTTTCCTGTCATCTTTCATTCCAGCAACACTCCAGTATAATTTCATTTCATCTGTCAGGCATTAATCATTGCACCAGAGGAATGCGACAGGCTTCGGCAGCTGGCATAATTTCTATCCTCATCGCTAGATGGGGGCTTCATTCATTCCATTCATGACCCAGTCGAGTGACTGAAAACAGACTGTAGATTTTCATTTTGAGCTTTATATTTAGAAATATTTTTAGCTTTGGAAGTTAACTGGGATATTACTCGTACATCTCATTCCTTTGCTAGCAGTCAATGGATAATATGTACATAAGCCACTATTTGTGTTCACCAATTATTCTGGCTCTGATAGTTGAAGAAGCTTCAGACATTACTACAATAACAAAATGAGGCTATTTGAAGATATTTTGTGCACCAAAAAGCACTGCAACATATACAACGTAGGATAAGTTAATGGAAAGAAAATATTAGTCATGGGCGGAGAGAGTGTCGATTACTATTTTTGTTTGTAGGTCATAAGGAAAAATTCTTATTTGCCTTCAGGAAAGAATCTGTGTAGAAATTGAAGTGAAGAATATGAAATATGAATAACAGTTAATTCTGATTGTGACTTCAACTTACATGACAAAATTTATATAGCATATTTTAGTAATCAGGTTTCAGATAAGTATTTTAGTCTCTGTTGCCTTGGTCTTGAATAAATTTTGAGAAGCCTTGTGTGGAGAATGGAGATTTCATAGCACAGTGGTATACATGCTAACTTTGTATCCTGGTAACTGAGATTCTGATCCTAGTGACGGTGGAGTGGTTCTATCAACTGAAAAATAACATGTCAGGAAGAGTATCTGGTGTAAAACCTTTGAACAAAACTCGTAAGCCAGGGTGTCCCCAATAACAAAATTAAATGGGATAAGTTGAAGATTATTTTTATCATATGAAGAAAAATTGTGCAAATAATAATCTGGTTGCTTTCATGGAAGTTTTAATGCCAAGGAAAGTTTTGTAAATAATTTATATTGTCAACTGGATAATAAATTGACAAGTTATAGTTCAGTTCGTTGTTGAACAATATCACTAAACAGAATCTTACAGCATGGGGAAAGTAATATTGATACTTACTAAGGTACAGTAAAAAATTTGCATTACTTTTCACCATACAAATTTGTTTCCCTTCCTAATAATGTCCCTGGTTACACGGCGTTGGTATCCTGAAAAATTTAAAACCTTCTGCGTATTACCATTTTTCATGCTGATGTTAATAGTCCACAATATAATTCTGTGTTTATAATCTAATAGCCGTACCTGCAGATCTGCATACGGTGAAATCAGAATTAGAAATCTGATTTGAATACAATTGGTGACCGAGCAAGTTGGTCATTTGATTGGGGTCTCGAGATGGGAGATGGTGGGTTCAAATCCCACGTCAGCAGCCCTGAGAATGGTTTTCCGTTGTTTCCCATTTTCACACCAGGCAAATGCTGGGACTTTCTCGTAATTAAGGCCACGGCCGGTACCTTCCGAATTCTTGTGTCGCCGAAAACGTTCGATGTGTTAATGTTACGTTAACCCACTAGAAAAAAAAAAAAAAGAAAAGAAAAGAAATGGTGACAACAGTGAACAGTCCAATAACAAAGTTACTTCCAGTCAATCCCTCTGTCACATTTCATCTCTCTCCTCAGTCTCTACGTCAGTTCCCATATCCAATAAACGTACTCCAAACAGATTAAGCCGTGTATTTTTTTTAGAAGTCTCAGATGTACATTCACCCACACAAATATTGACAGTTGCAGAAGATGACTTTCTTTCAAAATCCTCTTGTTTAAAATGGGATGGACATGCCATGCGGGACAAAATTCTGGCACCTCAGCGTCTTAGAAAACCATCAAAAGTAGTAGGATGTAAAAACAATATTATTATTAACATACCGTGCAGGTGGTAGGATTCCAAGTATCATCTCTTCAGCCACTGGCTATCTGCAGTGTACAAATATCCTCGCATTTTGAGGATTTGTAAAATTTAATATTTCTTTACCGGAAAATTTTTGTGCGGTTGAGTGAACGTATCCTAATAACTGCTCCAGAGTTTCTTTTATTGCTCCCTTGTTACTTACAAAGAAATTACGTGTATATGGACTTTACCAGGAATTTAATACTAAATCCTGCATATGTATGCTCCTGTTATTTTATACGACTAATAGTTGACAGGTTAAATTTGATTTTATCAGAACAAGTATATGTCGTGACAGAGAAACATTCTTCCCGGAAAACTACAAGAGTTAGGAAGAAAATGTAAATAAACACCTTTCCAGGAAATTTAATTTTCAATCCTGCATCCATGCTCAGTTTTATCTTTATTTTTTAGACTAACAGTTTGCAAGTTATTTTGGTTTTTATTAGATGAAGTATCCACTAAAATACACAAAGGTATTTTTTCTGGAAAATTGCTAGTTACGAAGAGAAAGCACATAAACTTTGTTGTTGTAGAAAATTGAATTCCGAGTAGACTGTGTGGGCTCCATTATAAAATGGTTGGAGTGAACTTGAGTGTACATTTTTCCGACTTGCTCTCTTTAAAAAATAATATACTGGCTCCTCTACTAAGTTTTATATCATAATCTGGTAGAAATGAACTTTCTGTTGATGAATGACTAAATTTTTTTAAGTGGTTTCCAAGATTAGCCTCCGCGTACAAACTCTCAAACTTTTTGTCTTTATAATATTAGTATAGATTATGGTATTGTAAATTCAAGTATAGTTTGACTAATATACATATATACATGTACCTGTTGACAAGGATGTAAAATAAATAATTTCTTGTTTTTGAAAGATGATACCACCACTTTATGGTACATCCATCAGTATCATTATAACCTTCCCCCTTTGGTAACATTCTGTTCAGTGATCTCGCTTTCCAATCAGAAGTGATCTTCAACTTCACATTAGGCCTATCTTCCCAATGTTTTACGCCTGCACTGGGACGTTATTTTCACTTTCTAGTCATAAGTCTCGGTATTTAATCATTTGGTATGTTTACAATGAACAGGATTATTAATTGTGTATGTTACCACATTTTTTCCTCTATGTATTAATCGCCACTATGTGGACATAATATCATCACATCTCTAATTGTTATCCCTACTGTGCAGTAGGTCTAACAAATGAGTCATTCTTTACCCATCTGTTCTATAGTGTGAATGTTTTTCATTGCTGTTTGGTATTACTGTTTTAAATTATGTTTAAAATCACTTGGGTTTTTTCTTTAAAAAATCTCTAAGTATATGTTGTTGTTTTTTACATATAAAAGTTTCCACTTCTTCAACTAAGGATGAACTGGAACTGTCCTTCATTTTTTAAGGAATACATTTTTCATCTCTTAAATCTGTATTTTGCATGACTTTACTGGTAAATTATTCTTTTTACTGAACTGTGCCAAAAATGCCTATAGATATTATTTTGTTCTCCTTAGTGCAAATCAGTTTTGAGTTGAATAGTTTAGATCATGAGGAGTTTGCTCGTAATGGTGTCCATGTACAGTCGTGAATGGAAGTAAAACAAGATTTCTCATGTTAGCCTTCTTTGCTCTGTCCATTTTAATTGCACTAATTTCTGTATCCATTTCTCAATCTTATGTATGTATGTATGGGTGTGATATGATCATTATCTAAAGCTGCATAAAAACATGTTAAGTATATTTGTCATATCCACAATGATTAGTGAAATTAAGATGTGTACAGAAGGGAACTGTTTAAGGGATATATATTTCCCTTCAGTCTTTTTTTTTTTTTTTTTTGTCAATTCTGTTTCTAAAATATTTCTTGAATTATATTGATTGTACATATGTATTATTAAAATTCTTGGCATTGGCTACCACCTTGACATGTTTGCTGCCTCTAGCTGAATACTTGATCAGAGATAATTTAGTAGATTCTATGGAAAGTATTTCATGCCATTGTTCTTTAGTACGAATTAAGTTTAGCTGTCTTGTACAAATGGTGCATATTTTTTATAATCTGTATGGACAATCATTACAGATGCCATCATTGAAAGTGTTTGTGAAGTGCATGTGGAGTTTATTTTTATGTATTTCTTTACATATATGTTGATTGCTATACATTTATTAATTTAGTTTGTAAAATATGCTAGTTCCTGCCCAAAATTAGTGACATCTGAATACTAGATTTTGCCTTTCATGTTGTGAAGCATTAGCAAGTGATGATGGCGCACTGTACTACTTATGCATTGTGACAGTGACATTTTTCATTCTAACTCAAGCATGTACTGCCACCAAAAGTGAAAGGCAGAATGTCAGCCTTTTCTGTGGCCTTTGAAAGGAAGGAAAAGGAATAAACTAACATGCATTATATTTATTTTTAAAAACAATATGTAAATCTGCAAATTGGATCCCAATATAGGTATCTGATGCTGTAATTACTCTACTTTGTTCGAAATAAAGTATATAACAACATACAATTAAGCACAAATATCATCCTTATGTGAAGAAAGCCTGTATCTACACTGAACTCGTACTTTGTAGCATAATACAATAAATTGTTTCAAAAGAAAATTTTGTCAAGTTCTGAAGTATAATGTAATACAGTTGTAGAAGCTTTCAGAACCATGTTTTTTGAAGGTTAAAATGAAATTAACTTTCTCTACCTGCTCTTCTGCAAGAAGCCAACTTAAAGCATATTATTAGAAAACCTAAGCAGAGACAGGTCTGTAAAAGAGTAAAATTTAATTTCTCAGTCTGTGATGTTAAATTTAAGGCACTTTTAATTAATGACTTTGTGTTTTGTTTGTAATACAAGTGGTATAATATACTGTGCCAAATTGTATGCAACAATGATATCTATTTATAAGTTTCACTGAATTCCATTCCATCTCATTGCAACTCTATTAATATTGGCTGTGTAGGGCTATATTTAAGGTGAAATCTTTTTTTTTTTTTTTTTTTTTTTCTCCTTGTAATATAGATTTGCCTAAATCCTGTCCATAGGTTTATCAAAAATAGGAGTATCTTTTAGTAAACAATTCTGGGGAGGGATTCAGAATTGATTGGAAGAGCTCAAATGCCATATATCTATTTATAGAGTGATTCAAGAGAATGGAGATTGATGTAAGAAAATACATACTTAACTAGCTGACCAGTTGCACGCAAATTGCGTGCTTTATGCTTGCATGAAATAACTTGCAGTGCTTCTTCTACTGTGTAGTGCAAACGCTGAACGGTTAATTCTGAAGGAAATACACTTAGTGATAACAAATCATAAAATGACTGCAAAACATATATTTGAAGCATAACACTCGACGATGACCAAAGTGAACATTACGAGAGCTTATACTGTGAGAAGGAAAGCACATTTCAAACCATTTCAGACAAACCCTGTTCAAAGAAACAGTACATTCGACATGACCAGTTAAGGTTACATGCCATTGCCACTGGGGACGAACAGAAACTTACATGGTGAATATAACGCCATATACAGCACACACTATTCCACAAAGAACTGTGAAGTCAGACTGGTCTGCTCAGGAAACAGAAGGCTGGGTGTGGAGAGAAATTCCCCCCCATATCACACAGTAAGCCAGTGTAGAGGCGTCCGATTCATTGGCTGAATGGTTAGCGTACTGGCCTTCGTTTCAGAGGGTCCTGGGTTAATTCCAATGACAGGGGCTGGATGTGTGTGGCGTATTCAGCATTAGAAATCATCTTAGGTAGGGCCCTCATCTTCACAGGTATCCAGGTCGCCTAATAGACCGTCTACAAGAAAAAGACCCGCACCAGGTCTCTTCGGAGGCCATGCGCCATTATTATTATTATTATTATTATTATTATTATTATTATTATTTTTAGTAGTAGTAGTGTAGAGGTGCAGCTAATCTCGGTGGCTTCGTCAGCACGCTGTTGCAGGGGAGTGAAGATAGCAGTTGCTTCTTTATTAACAGTGTAAAGTATATTTAATCTCACAAATTATTATTTTAAAGACATTTTGCAGATATTTAGAAAGGGAGCTTTTATTGCAGGTTCGATCCTGGCTCTGTCTGATGCTATTTAAAGGTGCTCAAATGCATCGGTCTCATGTCAGTTGATTTACCATATAAAAACTCCTATAGGTCAAAATTCTGGCACTTTGGCATCTCTGAAAATTGTAAAAGTAGTTGATAGGACATAAAACAAATTATTCAAGCTTTAATTTGAGACCTTTCCAAGTACGATTGATTTAGCTGTTCCTGTAGACAAACTGTTAAAACAATCACTTCTTCATATTAATACAGTAGTACTCCGTTTATCCAAAATAAAGGGGGCGGAGCCACTTCAGTTGACGCATTTTTCGGATGACACATGGTAAATTTTTTCAGAAATTAAATGTTGAAGTAAAAATGCATAAACTCTGTTAAGCAAAGGTGCATACTGTATATTAACCTTACAGTAAATGTTTACATAATGTCACTCATTGTATAAAATTGGTGTTTTTCTTCTGAATTTTCTTGGTGTAGCGCTGTCGTACCGCTATGTCGCACCACCGTTTAATCAATTATATTATTATGGAATGAACTAGAGGGTAAGAAACTCTTTTGTTTTATGCTAAACATGCATTCTGGCAGAAGTCATAATATAAAAATAGGGTTTGCCTAGTAGCTCTCAGCATATATAGCAAGAAAATTACTAATATTGACAGTTAAGCGGGATTCTACTGTACATAGATATTTATTTATGCCAGTTAATAATACACATTTGCCAATTGTTGAATTTCATACCAATATTTACTTCTTGAAGACGAGAGTCATTCCAGTCTCTTGGGGGCACGACTCGATAGAAAATTTCAACAGGAATTGTGGCAATTTTCTCTCGTATTTCTGCTGTCGGTTCTTCCATTCTAGTAAAGGGGACCTCACAAGAAGAAATTACATGTTGCCGTTTCTTTGAATGACATGGTTGCCAAATAATTGTCATACAGCTGCTATAGATATCCATGGTGTGTGTGTGTGTGCGTGCGTGCGCGTGCGCGCCATTGCTCCATGTTATTCAAACCAGGTATTGTCAGTCTCTTATGGATAATGTGGCATGTGTTAATTGCATGTGCTGAGGAACACAATGACGCTGAAATTCTGTACGTGTCGATTCCACACTGCCATTCATGTAACATGCTTTGACCACGTATAGAAGTGGAGAGGTTACTGGATACCACTCAGTATTTGTTCAAAATATTTAATATTCCTCCAAGTTGACTAGGGAAAAATATCTAATCAGTTTTGTTTTTTTAGAATTCCTGATTCTGATAAATCTAGGTACCCTAGGAATTAGGACTACTGTTCCTTAATGTGTTTTCATAAAGGTAAATTTGCAAGCTCAAAAAGTTGTTCAACTTATTCTGTTCTTGAAGAGTTAATTACTGTTCACCAAAATTTAACTAAAAGGAAGCACACTAGTTTTTTACATAATAGTGTAGTTTTGTTCTCCTTGTGTTCAGTTCTTAATTGGATTAACTCTTTCTCTGTACACCGAAGTACATTCTTGACAGATCAGAGGAAGAATTTCAACAGTCACTTTTGAAGGGATCTGTCTTCATGACTACGTTTTGTTTCTTGCTTCACGTATCTAAAAGTGAAATTAATTTTATCCATTTATCACTCAGAAAAACAGAACATTTTCTTGCAAGTACTACAGTTAATATCTTAAGTTTCATTTAAATATTTTTGCTAATACTTTAATTTTTTAGAATAATCCTTTTTGACATTTCGTTCTCTCTTTAGATACATGTTATTTTAACACCTAGAATTGTATGTGTGATTAACATTGTGTCATTCCAGCAACACACTGCAATATAATTTCATTTGTCAGTCATTAATCATTGCCGCAGGGAAGTGCAACAGGCTTCGGCAGCCAGTACAATTCCTATCATCACCACTAGATGGGGCTTCATTCACTCCATTCCTTACCTGGTCGAATGACTGGAAACAGGCTATGTATTTTAATTTTCATTAACATTGTCATCTGATTTAACATTGTAGAAAAATCGTGCTAAAATACAGTGGAGCATCATTTATCTTAACTAATTGGCACCAGGTACAGTTTGGATATTCGACTGTTTGGTAACTGAACCTAGAAAATTCAGAGTACATAAAATTTACTAGTTTCTCTAAGATAATACCTTTACAATACCTTGCATACAGAATACAATACTTGATAGAAATGATGGCATTCCTTAATGCATCAAGTAATCTCTGATTTTTATTTCTGTGAACATAGGCCTCTGCTTTCTAGAGGCGAAATTTCAAATTCCCTTCAACAGAAAAAGTTGAGCATAGCAAAATTCAGGTTGTCTTGCATACCACGTCTTCCAAGACAACAAACCGTTCTGCATGCGTTGGTTTCTTATTATTGTTGCTATTGCCTCAGACTTTGTCCGTTTCATTATCTGTAGTATCGGATGTTTCCTGCACACATTTGATAATTTCATCTTCAAGTTAAAATTTGAAAATCTACATCTTCATTACAAATCACAATGATGGGATTGACTGAAACAAGTCTGTTAATAAGTGTGCTGCTCCTCGGAGCCTTTCCGTTCATTTCTTCTGCTAAAAGACTTTATGAACAGTATCTGACCACTATCTGCACTAAAAATTGTAACAAAGAAAATTTGGATTTGAATGTTTTCCATTGCACTGTATATTTGAATTGGTTATAACCTTCAAAGCAACGTTAATACAAAGATATTGATACAGTATTTTGTTCACCATTAACTATTTCTAAAGAAAGGTTCTGTTTAAGTCAATATTCTGTCTATTGAGATATAATCCCTATAATACACTTTTTTTTTAGTAATTCAGGAGTTCAGTGTAAAAGGTTCTTTTTTTTTTTCGTGTCCTTCATTCTTGACAACTTCAGAAAATTCTGGTATTAATGTAGACCGTTGAATGGAATATTAAAGTTGTTGATGATTTAGAGGGTTATTGCATGCAGCTGGTAGGATTCATTATGTTTAGTGTATAGTGAGGCGAGTATTAATTCTTTCAAATTTATGTTGAAACAATTTTATTTCTTTCAAATCTATATATTAAGAGTTTACTAAGAACAGCTTTGGCAAATCTATCCGTCCGTTCTACCGGACCAATTTGCTTCATTTTTCATTTTTGTTTTATATTCTCTCCAGAATTACATGGAGGTGAATCATGAGATATTGATAGGTCTCTAAGTTCAGCCAACTTTGAGTAATCTTAAAATCAAATCATTAAATGATCACTCAAATAATTGCAGGCAATGGCTTACCCCCTAACCCGCAATACATTCTGTACCTGGTGCGTTGCTAAGCAACTAACACTTTCCTTAATATTCTGATATATGTGATTTTCATCCTTAGGAATGTGATTGCATGCAGCCATGTTTGATTACTACCCGTCAAGCCTGAGAGTAAACACTTCCTCTGATCATGGAAGAATATTATTTTGTGCTATATCCTCTTTGATTCTCTGACTTTCCCCAGCTTCTAAATGTACTCAATAGATGGCAGAACTTTCCTAATAACTTACATGCCGGTAAGAGAAAACAGTCGACGTATGCACAGACCAGAAAGTCTCAAGTTGTCTAGCCTTCTGTATGACCATTGATAAAGCGTAGGGACAAACTCGTGAAAAAGTGGGTGTCTACTTACGTGAACCAGTATTCAGTCATGGCCAAATGTATATTGCACTAACTCGAACAAAATTATTTGAAGCATTAAGATCCAGATACGCCCAAATGGTCAAAGCACAGTGAATACTATATGGAAAGAAGTGTTACAAACTACATTACAAATGAATCGGTTATTAGGTACCGCTATTAAATCTTTATAAAACTATTGGAAAGGGCAGACAAGACAATATGAATACGATGGGCATATCAGGATGAGTTATCTGACCTATTTATAACGAATGCTGCGGAGCAGCACAGATTCACTAGTAATAAATTAATTTTGCATTTGTAAAATATTAATTGAAGTAACATAGAACCAATTAAATGCAAGGTTTTTATTGCATTTAAATTTTAGTTATTTTTTGTATCCAGTAAACCTAAAGTGAAAAATATTTATTCTATTAGAACAATGTGACTTACAGAATTTGGACAATATTCTGATGGCCAAATGTAGAGGCATGATTTTTTGCAGTAATATAACTACGTTTTCATGAAAAGGAAACAACCTTTTGTGTTTAACAAAATAGGTCTTACCCCATTGCTTGAATTTCACTTGTAATTTTAAAAGTTATTCATAAAAGTTTCATTTTTGTTAAGGTATTGTCTGGCTCCTTGGCTGAATGTTTAGCGTAGCAGTGTACAATTCTCGGCCAGATTGGAGATTTTAACCTTAAATGGTTCATTCCCAGGCTCGGGGACTGGATGTGTATGCTTTCCCCAATATCCCTGCAACTCACACATAATACTCTTTCACCTCATTTCCATGCAGTTTCCTACACACAGATGCCCCCCGCCCTCGTCGGAGGGTCTGCCTTCCAAGGGCTGCACCAGACAAGCAATAGCCACACTAAATTATTATTATTATTATTATTATTATTATTATTATTATTATTATGAGATTCCCTAGAATTTTAAATCAAACAGGTATTTCTGTTGAACTGAGAAATCCTTATTCTGTCTCCAGTTTTTCCTTTTACACATACTATTGGAACACAATTTCAAGCTCCTTACTTTCCATGAATATTGCTGCAGTTTTACACTTACCACAAAATGAGTACATTTCACTATAAACTAGCCTTATCGCTTTAATTCACTGCAATTTGCACAAACAAAATCACTATTTTCTTAACTAAGATATCTCAAAATTATTTTATTAATGCAAAAATCCCTCCAATCTTCACTACTCCCTTGAATTTTTCTGAGGGATAACTTTCATGGCTTGATGGGATATACGCCAGCCCCGTGGTGTAAAGGTAGTGTGTCTGCCTCGTACCTGGAGGCCCCGGGTTCGATTCCTGGCCAGGTCATGGATTTTTACCTGTATCTGAAGGTTGATTCGAGGTCTACTCACCCTACATTATTAGATGATTACAATTGAGGAGCTATCTGATGGCGAGATGGCAGCCCCAGTCTAGAAAGCCAAGAATAACGGCGATCACAATTATCTTCAGAATACCAAATAGCTTGCTATCTTCCTTGGTCCAATCACTATTATCAGATGCCTTTTCTAGATCTTCATATGCCATGTATGTAGCCTTTCTCTTCATAATTCAGTCCTTTAAAGATCCTCCTTGTCGATGTATGCAGGATTTTTTCAACAAAATATCTAATTTCAGTGGCTTAGTTTCTGTGTAAAATCTAATTCTTGTGCCTTATGATCATAGGACTTAAAATTATGTAAAACTTCAAAGCTTCCTTGTAATTGCCTAATTTATAATGTATGAGGTGCTACCCAGAATTTTTGAGAATTTGCTTGGTTAAACATTAATATTTATGTTGATGCCTAATTTCCACCTCCACCTTCGAAGTAATCACCTTGGCTTGAATACAGTGATTCCAGCCTTTTTCCCTTTCTTGGAAATGCTCATGAAAGTCTCCTGGCTTCCCTGTGTTCAGCACCTCTTGCTATTTCGCTTGGATATCTTCAGTGGAGTCCAAACTCTGTCCTTTCAACCAGAGTTTAATTTTAGGGAAGAGGTAGAAGTCACAGGAGGCCAGATCAGCAAGTAGGAGTGTGCTATGGTCACGTTTTTTGTCAGGAAGTGTCTCCCTATGAGCGAGAGGAGTGTATGGTGGGGTGGGGCACATTGTCATGATGCGGTAACCAGTCCCCGTTGTCCCACATGTCAGGCCTTTGCATCATATATGAAAAGAGATGTCCATAATTGTGAAGTAAATTTATGTCCAGGAGAAATGAAGTCTGTGCCTGTTTTACAGAAATGGTTTCATATGGCATTCCTTATACCCATTGTCGAGGATCTTATACCACTCTCTGTAATAGAGGTGTCCGAATCCAGAGGTATTACTGTAATAAAAAAATGTTACTGCTTTTGGAACTTATTCATGCATCGTCTGCCATTATTACTCGTCATTCGTAGTACGAAATTTAATGGATGAATAAAATTAATCTGTTCAGTTATAATCTAGAATAGATTTTCTCCATTATCTTCACTGTTCTGGTCCAAGTTCCTAGAGAAGTGATTGGATTATATAATAAGTAACCTTTTAATTTTGTGTATATTAAGCTATTCATAATTTCACATTATATTTGAGGGTTTTTGGAATATTTTCATGATATTTTTAAAAATGGGCTTCATATAAAAAATAGAATAATAGGAAGAGATGATTCCAGCTTTCCTTTAACCTGTACATTTCTAAAAGATAGTGTGTTCTTCTGAAGAATCCATTTATATACTGAGCGTTAACATTCTGAGAATGCATATAGCACATATCTGAGTTACCACCAACTACCAATATTTTTTTTTATACGTATATGTAATTTACAGAAGTATACCAATAATTTTGAAGAATGGGTTGTATTAAATTTCTTCTATATCTAATATTGATACCACTCAGTGACAGAGAGAGAAGGTATGAATTGTTTTTGGGTATCCTTTGAGAATCTGTCTTATGCAAGATTTATAAGTTTTTTTTTTTTTTTTTTTTTTTTTTTTTTTTTTTTCACTGTGGATTTGGTAAGAAGGAAGACTTTTTTTCCTATGCCGATTTAATTAATACACTTTTCCAGTCCATCGAAACATGAAATATAACTCTTAAAACACTCACTACAACATACCTGTAAAGAAAATATGAAGATAATATCATGTTTCATTCAACAAGAATATCCTTAGATTTTATCAAATCACTTTCAACCATGCATATAAATGTTCAGTATTGTTTCCTTTGCATAAACATTTTAATGATTGTGAATAGATGGTAATATGGATAAGTGTGACAAATTATATATGAATGTTAAGTCCATTATAGATACTTTTGTAGAGTTCACTGTACTTTACTTAAAACTCACTCTGGGTTCGCATTATCTCCAGCACCTGAGCCTGAACTGATTTCAGCTCACTGACCTCGATTGTGGCTTGCTATCACAAACGTCTGTAGGGAAAGGCGGAATGGGGGAAAATAATAAATAATTAAAATAATATAAAAAATAATACCCCAAAAAATGGTCCCCTCTGGCAAGCCACATGCTAAATTTATAGGATTTAGTTTGGTAAATCTGGAATGTGGGTCATGTTATACCTATCTGTACTAAATTCTATTAATTTAGGCAGCTCTCCACCACTCTGGACTGTTCTGTAGGCTATTATTTTCACTAAAGATAAAGTCATACAAATGACTGTGTAATTCATTGTTGCACATTAATTTCTTCCAAAAATCAGTATAATGTATTAATTTTCTGATACGCATAAAGATGTCAGACCCTTGGAACGCATTCACCCTTCATGTCAACAATGACACAGGCATTCTGAGGCACCTGCATTCATGCTGATGATTCTCCAATTTGAGTAAACAGTCCACTGATATGGAAATAATAATAATAGACTATAGTCATGTAGCACTTCTCCCTCTCCACAGAACAGAGTTGTCTCCCATTCCGCCTTCCCCTCCAGACATATTTGTGTCAGCAAATCACAGTCGAGGCCAGTTACCCGAAATCAGTCCACTTGGGTGCTGAAGATATCGGATGTGAACCCAGAGTGAGTTTTAAGTGCAGAAAACTTTCTCAAATCTACCGAAGTGTCAATTATGTACTTATAAAATTTATCAAACTTGTTCAAAAGTGATTTGATAGAATCTGAGGATACTTTTGTAGAATGAAACATGTCATTCTGTTACTGTATTTTACAGCTATGTTATAGTGTAAGTGTTACATTTTCAATAGACTGGGAAATCATATGTTATAATAACATGCTCTGCATGGACTTGGGAAATAATTTATAGTTTTGCCAGCTCTTAAGGTTTTTTAATTGTATGGTATGTAGTGTAATTATTGAAAGTTTCATTAGTACAATATATTTGAAGTAAGTTTTCCAGTCTGAAGGTATTTTTTTATTTTGTACTGGTAGAAATTTATGTGCTCAAGGAAATATGACCCGCTCATGAGGAATATCCTTATATTCAGCAGTTTACTTTAGTGATATTAGCATTAAACCTACCAGGCTTCTCTGAATTAAGATAAATCGTGAAGAGTGTTTGAAATATTTGATATAGTTATTTCTTAAGCAAGGAATTTGGTGACTAGAGTTTGGTGAATTTATGGTACAAGGACTTCAGTTTATTTGGATCAGTGCTTGTTGTTAATACTGCCTTCCTTAGCAATGTTCCTTAAGTTATGATTTGTATTAAAGTGTTTAATGTAATATTGTGTATCAGTTCATGAATTAGAATTTATGAATGATAAACAAACTTTGCAGTCTATAGATCCCAGCAATATATCTCTTTGCCCTGCTGTTCCTCGGCTATAATGTGAATTGTGAGTCAATGTACAGGGGTATTCAAAATGATTGTCAGGGTTTCAAAAAATCATAGTACATACTACAATTGATATAGGAATACAAATCTTACTTTATTGTCTACTGTTACTCATGAAGTTTATTTTCATGCATTACAGATGTCCAGTATGTGCGCCCTTTGTCACTACATACATCTAGTCAATAGTCCATCTCTACCCACATACATTCCAACATGTCCGTAATGGTATTTAGGAAGCCGGCTCAGATGCACTGCTTACGATCCAGAATTTTCACTGATAGAGGAGAGACAAAGACTTGACCGTGGACATACCCCCAAAGAAAGAAATCACAATGTGTAAAGTCTGGTGAACGTGGTGGCCAGGGTAAGAGCATCTGATCCCTGTCCACCCCATGTTCGATCCATCACTTTACTTTCATAACGCACGCCAAACTGTAGTTTGTGGTACACTGAGATCCCTTCCGTCTCTTCTAGTCAGTTTCTTAGGGCTAGAGATAAATTTCTGTGATCCGTTTCAGTACCACTTCTGACACAAAGTGACCCCTGTTTCACCCTTTACACAGACAACCCGTGTCCACATATTGCGCGTACCATCTGCAATCGAGTTGTCGGAGGATGGCTCCTTCCCATATTTCGTTTGAAAATTGCGCTGAACTATGGCAATGGATTAATGTTGATGATATTCAAGAGTACAAAATGTTTTCCCCTTACTGTTGACCATCATTTTGTAAACACTGTTATAACTGCCATCTGGCAGTTAGTGAGGTAACTGCAGTTGATGCAGAACAAAACCTCAAAGAGTTTGTCTATCCATCACTGCAACAATAATTATATGTTTCTGCATTGCTTCTAAAAAAAAAGGAATCACAGAACCTTGTGATGTACCTAATTTACAGGTCCATGGAAATCTCTCAAAGTCAATTTCTCTAATATCTGCATTGTTCTAAAAGGGAACCGTATCATTGCTGTGTAATTCCTTCATTACATAATTGTAAAGAGGTGTTCTACAGAATTTCCAGATTTTCAGGAGGAAGTTTCATGGATTAGTCCTTATTGAATGTAGCCTGTATATTACTTTCCAGATATCAGTAAATTTAGGGATTAGATTTCTCCCTCCTCATTAGATATTTTATATAGGAGGTAAATATATGTATTTAGAAGGTAAGTTTGCTTTGTGTTACAGGAGACTGATTGAGAAATTTCTTCTTGTTTATATAGGCTAGTGTGTTTAACAATAACTGTTCCTGATTTTCTGTTGTTATAGGAGGAATGTAATTAAACATTTTTTCTTTTTGAAGTAGTGCCCAGAAATGCTTCCATTTTGAGATAATTCAGCGAAAGTCAAAACTCTTCACTGACCATATTAATTTCCATATCTGCCTTTGTGTTTCAGCTATTCTTATTATTATGGAAAACAAAATGATATTGATTTGCTTTTGTTGTATGACATAAAATAACTTCAGTGAAATCTGTTAATTCATTTTCCAGTCATTAAGAATGCTTCATTTTACAAATGTTGAATTAACAGACCTACAGAAGTCTTGTGGAGCAGATTACAGCAGTGTTAATTTGGTGGAACAATATCCTCACCATCATATTTCCTGCCACAAAACAATCTCCAAATTGTTGGTTTGGGAGAGCAGGTCCTACTGCTTGAACTGCACGTTTTCCAGATGTGACTAGTTGATTTTTAAAATCTAGGATTATATTAAGTCAATCGTTAACGAGTCTCCTATCATTAGCCCACAGAAAATTCTTCTCGCTCCTGATGGTCTTTGTAATAGTCCAGGGATATTTTTAATTCATAGTTCAGTTATACAATGTCGTCAATAGTGGTCATAATTTTGAACCGTTCTTGCAATTTGTTTCAGTACTATTTTATTATGTTACTAGATAACCACTGAATTGAAATAAAAAGGTTTTGTTTAGTACTAAGGTACTTTCACACATCCATTCCTTTCATATCACTTTCTCAAAATGGAAGTATTTCCAAACACTGCTTCATTATGAAAAGGTATTGAAGTACATACCCTCTATCACATCACGAAATTAGGAACAGCTGTTCTGAAACAATATATATATAGTACAGGAATCAGCTTAAGGGGTTTCATACACTAGTGAATATTCATTTCAGGAAATATTGAATATCTATTTGATAGTAGGCCTATAATAATGTTATTGGTTTGACATCCCAACTAACTACTTTTATGGTTTTCAGAGATGCTGAGGTGCCAGAAGTTTGTCTTGCAGGGGTTCTTTAATGTGCCAGTAAATCTACTGTCATGAGGCCAACATATTTGAACACCTTCAGGTATCAGTGGACTGAGCCAGGATAGAACCTGCCAGCTTGGGCTCAAAAGGCCGACAGTTCTTAAGCCACTCATTTTGGTTATTTGAGAGATTTTCTTGAAATTTTGCTGATATGCACATTATTATTATTATTATTATTATTATTATTATTATTATTATTATTATTATTATTATTATTATTATTAAGCGTTTCATACGGTATGAAAAAAGTTGATGTTGGGCTCATATGCCATGCCCACTGGTATGAGCAAAAAAATAACTGGCCATCCTGCATCAAGTAAACTCCAGCTCAGGACGCCTGATCATTGAACCGTGGGTAAGCTGAGGACACCAATTAGGTCGTCAACGTCCAGATTTGGATAAGGAACTTCGTTGGTTAGCGCTAAATATATTTAGTGAAAAAATACATTTTACAAGAAAAGTAAGGCATAATACAATGAAAAAAGTTACAATAGAAACAAAATATATTTTCTGTCATAATTCTGCATAAATCAGTTTTTAACGTTTGTCATAGCTATGCATTGAAGCTATAAGCAATACACAGAGCTACAGTTCAGTCTTCACATGTATCTAAATTCCATTCTCATTGTCTTCCTGATTGCACTGTGGCATGAATTTTTGTGAGCGTTATAAAAATGAAGTTACATACCACCTTGTGGCTTCTTAGTTGGATGAAATGTTTATAAGTACTTCAATAATCACCAGCCTGTTTCAATGTTTCACGAATGTCAGAAGTTTCAAAATCTCTCGAACGTATTCTGGTTCATTTCCATTCAATTTTTTTTTTAAATCGGTATTTTCTTGATTAGTTCTGTCCGTTAAATGTGAAGCTCATTGAATCGAGAGTTTACCATACTATGTTATTTATTGCTGTTTATGTAACAGAGAATTCAGGATGTTCATCAGGATTCCTCTATCATTTTTCATTTATAGAATGTTATGCGGAAATAGCAAGCAATGCTCAAGGAATTCACTCTCTTGAGCCTGAGTATTCTTCTAGAAATGTCAAACACTTTTTTTCTACTTTCTCTTATCAAGTATAACACGTAATGTAAATGGTGTTTGCTATTAATACATCTTATTCCAGCAGCAAGTTATAAACACACAACTCACGTAGGGGACTAAAACGTTGAGGATTTGGATGAACTGCCCAATCTTCCTGCAACCACACCCATGGAAATTCTTGGGCACTATACTGAATTGCTACAGATTTTTAAGATATTCTAGTGACAGTTAATTTTATTCAATATTTATTATTTGTATATCAGATTCTTATTTAAAAAAATCCTATTAGTGGTGAGAAATGTTATGAATCAGACCATATACTAGAAACTTTAGTTTCATGTTGAGTTAAGTATATTGCTAATGGTTATTTGAGAAAATCAGAATTCTAGTCTAAGATTCCAATTCCAGAAGTATAATTGTGCTAACAGACAGAAATTTTAATTCTCTTGTGTAAAGGCTTGAAATCCTTTTCATTCATGTATAAGAAATGTTCCTAAATTCCATTGATGTGATGTCTTAATATATGACGTGCTGCAAAGATAACAGGCATACTCAAAATGCGACAAAAATGTTTGTATTTAATTTTTGAAATAATGAGCTGTGGAGAATAGTAATGCACGTCGACTTTATTGAATTCACACTTGTTTCCTTTTGATAATAAGCATTGAAGAAAACTGAGAAAAGGTTTTGAGCGGTGTGATTGTGAGTACGAAGGGCGAACTCAATTTCTCTCCTCTTTGTTTGGATAAGCATCATTGTGTTTTCGAGTGCTCCCACTCGTGAACTCTACAGACAAATTCACCTACTTCATTGAACGGTGTCGCACAAAAAGACTGTTTTGTGTCGTTTGCTTTACACATTGTTTGGTCGGGAACTGTATTGACCTTCAGAAACAAGTTACCAAATCTCAATTGATGGGAGAGAAATTTAAAGATGGGAAATTCTTCCAATTCACACAGGATTACAAATAAGGGTTCTATATACCAGTACACAAGAAATATGATTTGTAATTGAAAACAGTTAAACTTCTAAAATAAAAGGCCAAAATTAGGACTTTAAAATATCCTTTGAAAATGAAAATCTGGAAAAATAATGCTGCTCTCCAATTACTATACCTCTGCAAAATTAAAAGATTTATCCAAGTTATTGCCATATGTCCCTTTACCATGAAGCAAGTTTTTCGTCAAGATCATCGACATACAAAGCCAGAAGTTGATTTGCTTGGAGAAAACCTGTGCTGTAGCTCCCCAGTTTTCTCGTATATGATATTCAGGCTTTGATAATATTTAAAAAATAAGAGTACAGAAATTTGAAAATCTTTCAGTTGTAGTTTTTATGAATAAATATTTTCATCTGGAAAAACTACATAACATTCGTTAATCTTTTTTTTTTTTTCCCTGGAGTTTGCCCGAATTATATCATTTCAAATTATTTTCCTCCAAAACTGCAATTGTCAAGTGTATTTGCAACACCTCACCTAAAGAAATATGGTAGGCCTACAACAACATAAAGGAATACATCCAAATGTGTAAACTAGTTTGACATGTTGACATTGAAATATATCATTCCTCTTAATTGCCACAATATTCCCTTCTCAAGATGCGGTGCAGAGATTCATGCAGTGATGTCAAGAGATACATTGTTGGGGTACTATATATTTTATTATTTATATTCTTGTAGAATAGTTTTAAATGTTTGTTTTTAGAAAATTGTAATTGTTTTCTTGTTTTTCCTTGTTATGTTTTAATTAGCATGTTGATGTAGTTTTATTCATTATATGCCCTGAATAAATTTGCTCAGAATTTTCTCTGCATAGACAAGAGAAAGAAAGATATGGATTTGATTTCTGTTCACTTCAGGGATCCAAAAAAACAAAGAAAGCTCCCTCCAGCAGCTTTTCCTATTCCATTCCATACAAGTTGTTGTTGTTGTTGTTGGTTTTTTTTTTTTTTAAGGGGCTTTACGTCGCACCGACACAGATAGGTCTTATGGCGACGATGGGATAGGAAAGGCCTAGGAGTTGGAAGGAAGCGGCCGTGGCCTTAATTAAGGTACAGCCCCAGCATTTGCCTGGTGTGAAAATGGGAAACCACGGAAAACCATTTTCAGGGCTGCCGATAGTGGGATTCGAACCTACTATCTCCCGGATGCAAGCTCACAGCCGCGCGCCTCTATGCGCACGGCCAACTCGCCCGGTCATACAAGTTGTTGGATTTGTGATATTTTAACATTCTAATTCTGGTCTTTCCCACCTGATGGCTTTGTAATTTGGGAACTTATGCAAACTGGTAACACCAAGTGTTACTTCCCTGAAACCATCTTTCTTAACCAAAAATGCTAAGTACAGCTCCATTATAGGACTGGGAAACTGCTCTCTTCAGAGATCCTTAATGGATCGCCCCCTCAGCTCAAAGGCTGATTGGATGCCCAGCAGTTTAACCTCAGCTTTCATAGGAAGCCTAGTCATCATTGAAGAGGAATACCAAAGCATGCATGGACAAACCACTTGATATTTAACCCACAAAGTCAGGAGATACCACGTTGTTCAGAGCAAGCCGGTGGTGGAGGCACAAACAGACCACAAATACAGTGGTGATTTGTGATTCTTAGATAATAATAATAATAATAATGCTATTTGCTTTACGTCCCACCACGGTTTTTTGAGATGCTGAGGTGCCGGAATTTTGTCCCGTAGGAGTTCTTTTACATGCCAGTAAATCTACCAACACGAGTCTGACATACTTGAACTCCTTCAAATACCACCGGACTGAGCCAGAATCGAACCTGCCAAGTTGGGGTAAAAAGGCCAGCGCCTCAACTGTCTGAGCCACTCAGCCCGGCGTGATTCTTAGACAAATACAGATTACAGTGTGTATGCTGTTTAGAATACAATAAACAAATAGTACATTTGCAAAATTTTACTTTTTATTACATTTATTTTAAATATACAATTATTACACTGAAATCAGGGTTTATTTCATTCAAAGCTATTTTCAGCTGCAGAAACATGTTCGTTAGTCATACAGAATTTTTTCTTCGCCTAGTTCATTCATAAAAACAGTTGCTCACACAAATGAGTAGAAACAGGCATAGCAAAACGTTTCTTGCTGCACATACAATAATAATAAAATTTAAACATTTGAACCTAAAGTGTTACAGTTTCCTTCATGGTTGATTAAATAATGCCTTTGTGGAAACCTGTTAGCGCTTTGAAAGGACATTGTCAGTTTTGAGAATGCAGAAAACTTCTTCCCATTCATCATGAAATTTGCGGTTATTTGCCGATTTCCTTAGTTTTGAGTTTGCCATGACAACTTCCCAACTGGAACTGTGCCACTGACTGTTATTCAGGTTTATGATGCAAAAGATTGACAGATAAATGAGCATTGACTACTGGAGTTGGTGTGAAGGTCAGAAATGAAAAGTGAAGTGGTTTCCCATTGCTTTCTTCACCATATCAGAAAGTACTGTTACATCTCAGTATGCCAAGTACACCGATACAATTGCACAAATTAACCCTACAAGCAACACCTTCACATGGACTGGCTGCATAAGGAATGGCTTTATTAGTGCTGCTTTCTTATTACCCAAGGTAAAGATTGAACTGAAATAGTAAACTTATTCTTCTAGAAGACAGTATACTGCAAACAACATCTCTCATCAGAGATCGAAGTAGGCTTCACCTTTGTTATTATTTCTTCATTAATGTTAATTTTGTCTCCATCTGTTCATCAGTTTGTCATGTATTCAATATACCATGAAAAATCCTAAATTATTCTTTCCTCTTTATTATTTTTAGTTCCTTCTGCCAGATTGGAGATCTTAATAGTACGTTAGTACTGTCTTCTTCTAAGGTTGTCTACCCTGAAGTTGGTTGACAGCAGTAATTCAATAGATTCAGTCGTATGTTAATCTTTCCAGCTCCACATAAATTGGCAACCAGCTCCTACACTAATTGTTTTCTATGTTACCCATTCTAAGCCTGTCTTTACAATTCTTTCCCTCTATGGAACCCTCCATGATCATGGCCAAGAGACTCCCATGCCTAATTGTGTGTCCAATCCAGACATTCCTTCTTTTTCTCATGTACCTTATCTATGATGACATGTCTCCTATTCTTCTCAGAACTACTTTGTTGCTCACTCTGTAAGATCTTCAACTATAACTTAAATGCTTTTACTCTTGTTCTGTCTGTCATGTGTTGTGTCCAGGTCTCACTTCCATAGAGGAACATGTTCCATACTGTACCCTTGTACGTCATGGTTGCAGTACATATGAAGAGGTTGAATACAAAACTTGCTAAGTCAATTTTTGATCATTTTTAGTTATGCTGCTCAGAATGTTCCTCTGTACTTGATACACAATTCTAAGAAAGAAAAGTGCTTCAAATCCATCTTAGTCCTGTTGATTTTTTAAATGTTAAAACAGACAGTTTTGTTTTCCAAGTCCATTTAATTGTTGTCATATTCCAAACCCGACTTAGTTGATGCATTGCTCATGCATAGCAGCTGTAAACAGAGCTGGCTAAGTGGTGTTTGGCATGTTTTATTTCTGTCTCCAGTAATCGGGAGATAGTAGGTTTGAGCCCCACTGTCGGCAGCCCTGAAGATGGTTTTTCCGTTGTTTCCCATTTTCACACCAGGCTGTACCTTAATTAAGGCCACGGCCGCTTCCTTCCCATTCCTAGGCTTTTCCTGTCCCATCATCGCCATAAGACCTATCTGTGTCGATGTGACGTAAAGCAAATAGCAATTTATTTCTATCCTGTAGTCCTATATTAAAGCCAAAATGTTCTATGAACAAGTGGAATGTGAAGGGAAAATTTGTCAGAACCGTCATGAAACCATTTTTAGTAGCTAGTAATAAATGCACGAATGCTCCCTTTAGTTAATGCACCATATTTAGATTCTAAAATGCTTATAAATTGGAGGATATACAGGGTGACCCAAAAGTCTGTTAACATTTGACGAGGCAATACTTCACTAAATATTGAAGGCAGAGAGGTAATGGTTGACACATATGTTTGGCATGACATGAGGCTTTATTGGCACCAAAATAAAATACACAAAATGACCCAACAGATGGCACTGGACAGCAATACGTCAGGAACAAGTGGCCACTCATGCTTGACATGTCATGGGTTTTTTTTGATACCAACAGCAAGTGCACAAACAGGACAACAGATGGCGCTGAACAGCAACACGTCAGTGATGCCACATGAGACCCATGTATGGTATAAAAGGAGCTGTGATGATAGAGGGCGTCAGATGCGTATGCAATCACGGCATATCGATATTACCAGAAAAGGCACTGTTAGTGAAGCTTTATAGTACTTTATTTAGATGTCATTAAAACCCCATGTCATGCCAAATTGTGTGTCTCTATCTTCAATATTCCGTGAAGTATTGCCATGTCAAATTTTAACGGTCTTTTGGGTCACTCTGTAATTATAAACTGCATAAAAGCTCTGTAATAGTGTATCAGTGTTATGGTGAATATAGTAAAATAAATATAATTCTTACTGTCAGCTCCATTGTTTTGCTCAACCAAGAAAAGTAGAATTTTGACTTAGTTGGGTTTGGAATTCAGCTCTTCGTATGTCTTGATCAGTTGTTTTCTTAGCTTCCAATTGTTGTTGGATGTGTAGAGCTTTACTTTCTTATTGAAGGCTGGCATTGCTTGATTAATAACTAACCAGATCTCTTTTACTTCTGCTGTCGGCTGTTACCTTTTCTATTTTTGCTTCCTAAGTAAGTAAACTCTTCAGCGTTATTGAGATGTTTCCCGTGAAGAGTTACTGTTCCCTCTACTTCAGTATGATGCTGGCTGACCACAAGTATCCTTGTCTTGTCTGTATAAATGTTCATGTTAGATTTCTTTTAATGCTTCCTTGATTTACGAGGCAGTCATAAAGAAAGCTTACTGAGAACATAGAAACTAATGTACATAAACAGTAACTACATCCTGAAATGCAAGACGGTTTGAAAGTCTAATAAAATGAAATATGGTTGAAAGTTAAGAGTTAAAATGGATTTTTGTTTTAAGAATACAGAATTTAATCAGTGGTCCTAAAAATTAAAATCATGCATATAACTAATTCCTTAAGATATGAATAGGTCCCTTAAACACAGGTCTAGCTATGGAGTTTAAGACACTGTTTGGATTTTTCTACAGGGTGTAGCAAAAAGAGGGGGTGTTTTTCTCAGTGCCCCCACTAGTAGGCTGATCACTGCAATGTCCTCATGAGGAACTGTAGGTTTTTAAACTTAGTTCTTCTTATTGACCTCATCTGGCTGTTTCACGCGAGTCTCAAAATGTACGGTAGGGTCCAGTATATAACCTGTTGGTTCATCTTCTTTGTAAAGCAGTGGTGTCAGTGCGCTTGGTAGTTCTGTGCTTTGCCAACCCAGAAACTTCTTTGTACACATAGAAACCATCATCTCTCAGATTTCTTACTGTATGATATCTTGTATCTTCCAACACTGTCTTCAAATCCTTACTGAAAGGATACAAATTGTGGACATTCATCATTAATTTTAGTGATTATGGACATTTTTGGTCATCGATGGTGTATATTTTTTGTATATAACATTTATTTGATAGGATGATCCATTGTAGTGTAGTGTAGGGGTAGCATGTTTTTATCTTAACCAGTCCCCATTCATTGAAGAATTGAGAAAGCTGAGCAAGATGGCTGAGGAAGTCCTCACTGACCACGTGATGCTCCAGCCCGATAGCTGGGCAGCAGTTGTCTTGGCTGGGCTTTGATGGACTGTGTGAACCATGGGCTTTGATCTTTTATAGAATAGTTGCTATCTTTCAGGCCTATGAATTGAATAGGTACCCCAGGATTAAAGTAAGCATGTAAGAGATGTGCTGATAATTGCAGTGTGTGGGATTGAAGTATTCAACCTTGAATTTTTGCTAATAGCTTTACATCACACCGACACAGATAGGTCTTATGGCGATGATGGGATAGGAAAGGCTTAGGAATGGAAAGGAAGTGGTCGTGGCCTTAATTAAGGTACAGCCCAAGCATTTGCCTGGTGTGAAAATGGGAAACACGGAAAACCATCTTCAGGGCTGCCGACAGTGGGGTTCGAACCCACTATCTCCTGGATGCAAGCTCACAGCTGTGTGCTCCTAGCCGCACGGCCAACTCGCCCGGTCCTTGCATTTCTATTGCAGAACATGTCATAGTGTACTTGGCTCACTAACAATGGTCTAACCAACATAATTTACAAAAATGAGTATTCTTCTGTAGATTTGACTTATCTCTTTGTTTATTTGGAATATTAAGAGTCTTTCTTCCAATGAGTCATTCATTTGAAATACTAGTCGCATCCATTTTTTTCTGGGGAGACCAGTTAAGATCGCCCTTTTGTACAGTTCATCCAAGTACATGTTCTGGAATTGCATAAAACACTGCTCAATCCCCTCATTGAAATGCAATTAGGAACAGGAAGTGCTGCACAACTCGTCATGTCCAATATATCTCATGCAGCAAACCATGTCCTTGAATCTAATGTAATAGATTCCACTTTGAGATTTATGTATCAATTCAGATTATGTATAAATTTTAGTATTATATCCATGCATATTGTCTGTGTATGGGTAACAACTCCTTACTGTGCATAATATAATTTCATCGTAAACCTGAATACAATATTACAGATACTGCTGCATAAATTATCACCAAGAAACTATTACAAAACTTGTTACTGGTATGTCCAAAAGTATTTTAAAAAATACCAGAGTTTTATAATTCATACTTTCTTGGAACTAAGTGGTATGGATCAGATAATATTTTACCATAATCTTAGAAAAAATTAAATGTTTATATCTATCTATTATCAAATAACAGTTCGTTGCAGATCCTGAAAATAGTCTTCAAATGTATATAACAGGTTCTGCAACTGGATGACTCATGATATCGTGAAATGCTGTTTTTGTTGTTTTTTTTAACTCATTTACTCATACACTATTCATCTGTTTTCCTGATGAGTACTGCTCTCCTTTAGATTTTTTTTGTCTTAACATTGCATTAACACTTTTTAAGTATTATTTGATTTAAGGATAGGAGAGCACTAGGATTGACTAGGTAGCAGCCATGCCATTAATAAACATATAGCCATTTTCCTGATGCAAAAATGAAAAATCGCACAATACCATCTTAGGAGCTGCCAAAGATGAGGTTTGAACTGACTGGAACTGAAACTCATTTTGACCGTATGTGTTATAAGCAAATTATGATTAAACTTCTAAACAATTTGATGAATAATGACAAGTTTTAAGGTTTTTGCCTTGATGTTATAGATATCGTTGGTTAGACAACTAATGTTTAAGTGTAAAAGAATCTTGTAATTTGATTTTGAACAGGAAACAATGCAATATTCGTGCTAAGGTACCAGGTTTTTGATTTTGCACGTGTTTTCTTACACTTTTGTGATAAATTGACTTACCGGTACTTACTTAGATCGCTCATAAAATTGCTCAAATTTTTTTTTTCGAAGATGTCTTTTTATTACTATTTATCAACCAAACCATTAAGTAGCCTTCCATTATATGAAATAACTCCATAAGGAAAATTTTTACGGAATATTTAAGTTACTTTAAGGTAATTTCTCTTCTGAAAAATATGCTCTTCAATATTCTATATTAACAGCTGAATTGCTGTGAAAGTTTTAATTCTTGCAAAATTTTATTTCATAACGTATACAGTGTAAAAGTAATTATTTAACAATTTGATAATATCTAATCTTCATCAAATTCCATTATAAAGACTAACATGTGTATAACTTTTACTTTTCTGAGATAGTGAAACGTGTGAAGAAATGTTTGACCAAGAGTTGTGCAGTTTTTTTGTTTTTTTTAAATCACCAATAGGTTTGCTGTTGAAGTGGATGCACATTTGTATATGTCTTTCTAAAGAGCTGAAAAATGCTTTCTTGTAAAGTAACTTATTTTAAACTAGAATGTGGAGTGTTATTATTTTAGTATGTGTGCTGTTTTTAACTGCATGAATTGCATGTGGCAGCAAGCATGTTAAAATGTCAGGATGCCAAGTAATTACCAATTTATATTTTAGAATTACAGTACCTAAATATTGAAATACTATAGTTTAGTTCTGTTGTTTCATACTTTTTTCAGATGAAATAACATTGTTTTACAATAACAGAATAGATACATCAACTAAATGATTAGCTCATTGATAAAATATTTGAAGTTTGTCACATATATTCTGGAGTTGCTACTCCCAAGATATACGTATATACATATATATCTATATGGTATGAAGAAACCATATCCATCTTCAGTTTTCTGTTTTGAAAACCAGTATTTCAAAATTAGATTATGTATGTAAAGTGCACAAAATGAATGCATATAATAGGAGGCATTATGGTTATTCATCTGTCCATCCCATAGCTTCACTATGAGAGTGGCTTATCCTATTGCAATGAAAATATAAAGAGGTTCTCACAAAAATTATTAAATTTGTCTGATCATTTTTGTTGTTTAGATTGGTAAATAATGACCACAATAAGACCTCGGTTTCACCTTCTTTGTGCTTCATTTATCTTGTGTTCATAGAAAAATCTGGAATTTTGAGTTGTAGTTCAAATAAAATAAATGTATTTATAATTTGCATTTTCATTGTTATCACGAACGTCCTTCATCGTCTAAACTGTCAGAATTTTAAGGACAACTATCTGTGAAATAACTTAATATTATTGTACAGAAACATTTCCCAATGTAATTCATAAAGAAGCCTGCTATAAAGTTACGCCTACAGATTGGATGTGATAAGGTGCTTTCTCTACAGCCCTGTGTAAAGTACCGAGAATTCACAGGCTATGTGACGTCCAGGAGCAGGGTATCTCCAGATCAGGTATATAGGAGCTTCTCGCCATTGCGACGTAAAGCATATGCAGACCATATCCTGGTCAGCGCGATTAAACTTCACAGTTCCACAAACTACAAAACAGAAATGCAGTGTTAGAAACATAATAGCACTCAAGGCCCAAATTGGTTCGTCGACGTGCTTAAATTCTTCACTGGTACCGGAACCTCCCGGCACCGCTGAGAATTGTGACAAGGTGAGAAATTATTTTACTTTGATTATGCATTATTATGTGTGATTATTTATACGGGCGTTCTCCCAGCCCCACGCTCCGCGAGTTGCCATGTACTCATCTGACTTTCAGCTCGCCCATCTTCTACCCGCTGCGCTGCGCCGGCCGACCGGTCCCACTTTGAGTGAAAGACCCTGTACTTTGAAGTGCAGTACCCAGCAGAACAGGCATTAAAAATACAACGCAAATATTTGAAAATTGTTAACCATCGAAAATAAGCTCTCAACTAGGAAATTAATTCCTACTTAATTTTGAGTTATATATACCTTCCTTAACATACAAGTCGATTTCAACGGTACAAAGGGCACTAGGAAAGCTTTGCAATGTGAATGAACGCTTTAGACTTTTTCAAAATAATTTCCACCACACTCAATACACTTCTCCATACGTCGAAACCAGTCACTGAACTAACTCTGCCACTTTTCTTCGGTTACATTTTCACACTCTTGATCCCATGCTGCCCAAAGCTCCTCGTCGGATGCAAAACGCCGCTCTTTCAGCTTCATCTTCACTTCTGGGAAGAGGGCGAAGTCACATGGGGCAAGATCAGGACTGTATGGAGTGTGTTCAAGCACAGTCAACCCTGATCCGGCAAGAAAATCCATTGTTACATTAGCACGATGTGCTGGAGCATTGTCGTGATGCAAGAGCCAAGTGTTGAGCCGTGACCTTGGACGGAGCTGCTTGGGAGCCTGGATGACCTGAGGCAGACAAGTCTTACTGTACCACTTCGCAGTAACTGTCCTTTGTGTTTCTAGCACAACCCGAGTCAGGATGCCCCGGTTAGTGAAGAATACTGAAATAAACCTTTTCTTCACTGACCTTGACTTCCGCACAGTTACAGGAGTACCCTCATCTTCAAACAGCCACACCTTGTTCTGGGATTTTGTTGGGACATCGTAATAATAAAGCCAAGTTTCGTCACCTGTAACGACGCTATTGACGTTACGCGAAGTCCCATTTTCAAACTGTTTTTAGCATTTTTCGGCACCATTTCACTTGATGTGCCTTTTGTCCCTCTGAAAGTGAATGGGGCACCCAAAGGGAACAAACCTTTCTAACATTCAGATGGTCGTGTAGAAATGAATGAATAACTGGTGCAGGGATGTGGAGGGTCTCTTCTACCTGCCGATATGTCAACCGCCTCTCTTGCTGCAACATTTTCTTCACAGCTTCAATGTTTTCCTCAGTCACTGTTTCAGACGGACGCCCAGAACGAGGATCGTCTTAAGCCCCAAAATTCCCCTCTGAAACTCTTTGTACAGCAGAAAATTGTTGTCCGATGTGGACAGTCTTTCCCCAGCACAGGAGTCATTTCCTCCAGGCACTGGTCAACAGTTAATCCACTAGTAAAATTGTAGCGGATAATTGCGTGATATTCACCTTTAGACCACACTGACATCTTAACTTGCTCCCAATCCCACTGCTTGGTAACAACTGGTGTGAAGGTCCCGCCGTGCTGTCTTCTAGATCGGTTTTCATCCCTCACCATAACAAGGGTGTCCGGCCAACCGTTTTTGCGTATTGCAAAACTTTCCCAGTGCCGTTTGTATTATCATTGAGACGTGTTATGGAATCCAATTTTGAAGACCTGTAAGTGTAGATAATCAGCATTCACTATATCCATTATAGGATTTCTGGAATTAAATTTACGGCACAGAGTTCGATAGCTGCAATCGCTTAAGTGTGGCCAGTATTCGGTAGTTGGTGGGTTCGAACCCCATTGTCGGTAGCCTTGAAGATGGTTTTCCGTGGTTTCCCATTTTCACACCAGGCAAATGCTGGGGCTGTACCTTATTAAAAGGCCGCGGCTGCTTCGTCCCCACTCTTTCTTGTCCCATTGTCGCCATAAGACCTATATGTGCCGGTGCGACGTAAAGCCAACTGTAAAAAAAAACGACAAACAAGGTCACAAAAACACCACGAATTAATAAAATACTCGACACTGATCTGTTTCAGTTTTGACTCTCTCTCTTTCTCAAGTACATTTGGTGCTTTGGCACTGGCTCTTATGGGATGTTTTTGGTATTTATCATAGCCGATAATAATTAATCATTTATACACATAGACCTATCTCATAGAGATAATAGTAGCAGCACTTCCTTTTACCTTCGTAATATTAGCGCTCGTCCTTGATTTTCGTGTACGAGACCCGGACTGTGTTTTAGGACTGCAGCATGCACTAGATTAATTCAGATGCACTCCAGAACTACAGTGCCAAGCTTCTTTGGCTTTCATAAAATAAATTTTATCTTGAATATGTATTTTAAAAATGTAGTCTGAACCAACTCTAAAACAGTGGTGGCTCGAGAGGGGTCACACAGACGAAGAGAACTAAATAAATACTGTAAATTCGCACCGTGCCTCACGAGGCGCCACTGAACATTTACGGCTTTTGGAGACGCCAAAGTGCTGGATTTTGTCCTGCAGGAGTTCTTGTACGCGCCAGTAAATTTACAGATATGAGGCTGACGTATTTGAACGCCGTCAAATATTACGGGACCGAGCCGGGTTCAAACCTGCCAACTTGAGCTCAGAATGCCAGCGCTCTACCGGCTGAAGTACTCAATCTGACATTATCATCATCCTCTGGATAGTTTAACTTTACAACAGTGTTATGAATACATAGAAAAGTGAATTGCAATGCACTGAGTAGAGTACCGTACGTTGTATAATAAATAGTCAACTGAATGCACAAAGTATATTGTATGGTAAATGAATGCTGAATTAAAGAGAGCAACATTATTCGGACTGTTTTCATCCTTACGAAAAAAAGAAAAAAAACTAAATATAACGACTAAATTGTTGGCTTCATATTTATTACACACGGCACTTACTTTCACAATTACTAACATATTGACTGTAATATCAAGATTGCAGCCTTCGAATAGCACTCCAGGGTGAAAAGATATTACCGTTAGAAACCCCCCAATCCGCCATCCCCCGACAGTGCCAGCAGGGGCCAGCAGTGAGCTCCGGACACATCGAGCTTGTGACCGAGGCTCCTGTAATGTTTGCAATGTTCTCCTCCCTCGTCCACATGCCCAGCGGCAAAGTAGCGGAATGCTCCTCCTGTCACATAGGGGTTAGGCCCGGCTGCTGCATTTAGCACTGGGACTAGGAGAATAGAAGCATATGATACAGTACCGGTCAAATGTTTAGGACCACATAAAGAAATCACGAAATGTCATCTAGAACCTAAAATTGTGCCATTAGATCTCTGTAATTTTCTTTCTGATATCTCACGTCTAATAGGATATATGTCACCTGATTTCATTGGGTTAGTACAAATACTGTCGAAGTTATGAATTTTTAACTCTTGGAAGGTCACAACAAAAAATCAAAAATTTTGGTAATAAAATGTACTGAATACCCTCTAATTGATTGCAAGTATCACCAACAAGATTTTTCTGTAGACTTAGGAATAGGTGGGGGCCATCTTAGTATAAATATAAAAATTCCGAAAATATGCGGCACCGTTTTTTCTTCGTGTTTTATTTTTTTGAACCAGGGCCAAAATTGTTGATATTTCTTTGCCTTTTTGGTGTATGGCCCAAGGTCTCAGTGTGAGCTATCGGCGTCAAACTTATCTGCCCTGATAGTTTCATTTCCACTCTGTGGATGGCATCCAAGAATACGTTTCTGATGTCGATAGTTCACACTGAGACCTATGACAAGAACAAGGAAAAATTGACTATTTTAGCACTGGTTTGAAAAAAAAGAAGTAAACCCACAAAAATGGGCGCCGCATTTTTTAGGAATTTTCATATTTATACTAAAATGGCCCCTAACTATTGCTAAGTCTCTACAAGAATCTTGGTGGTGATACTTGAAACCAATTAGAGGATACTGTACATAATATTTCCAAAAATGTTGACTTTCTGATGTGACCTTATAACATTTAAAATTGTATAACTTATACAATACTTGGCGCAAATCACTGAAATCAGGCGATGTATATAATATTAGATGCAAGAGCTCGGGAAAAAAGATACAGAGGTCTAGTAGCAAAATTGTAGGTTCTAGATGGAACTTCATGATTTTTCAATGTGGCCCTAAACTTTTGACCGGTACTGTACATGTAATTCGCTATATTTATGCCATGATGACGCAAATATCTTAAGTTCGATTATTTTCTAATTTTAATTTCTACCTGAAAAAACAAGGAGGATAATAACTTATAAGAGGTGGGGGAGGGGCGGTGGCGTGACCCTATCCCTTAAAGAGCAGCCGACACAACCTCGAAAAATCATGACCCTTGTCAGAATTGCCTTGTAACACTCAGGTCGAGTACATGCTGTCCCTGTAGTGAATACTGCAGAATGCCACCATCCCACCAAGCTACGGTGAACAACTGTCCGAGTTTTGCTGAACTTGTCCTCTGTTTTTAAGTTTGCAACGCTTCCGACAGACATTTTTTTTTTTTGCTAAGGGCTTTACGTCGCACCGACACAGATAGGTCTTATGGCGACGATGGGATAGGAAAGGCCTAGGTGTTGGAAGGAGGCGGCCGTGGCCTTAATTAAGGTACAGCCCCAGCATTTGCCTGGTGTGAAAATGGGAAACCACGGAAAACCATTTTCAGGGCTGCCGATAGTGGGATTCGAACCTACTATCTCCCGGATGCAAGCTCACAGCCGCGCGCCTCTACACGCACGGCCAACTCGCCCGGTGACAGACATTTCAACATACATACTATATGCGAGTGCCACTCAATATGCATGCACCGGTCCATTGCGCGACGCTCCTTGATTTTGAGCAATAACGCTGTCTCTCTAAAGCCTCCGTGGCTCAGGCGGCAGTGCGCCGGCCTCTCACCGCTGGGTTGCGTGTTTGAAATGCCGGTCACTCCATGTGAGATTTGTGCTGGACAAAGCGGAGGCGCGAAAGGTTTTTCTCCGGGTACTCCGGTTTTCCCTGTCAGAATTCACTCCAGCAACACTCTCCAATATAATTTCATTTCATCTGTCATTCATTAATCATTGCCCCAGAGGAGTGCGATAGGCTTCGGCAGCCGGCACAATTCCTGTCCTCGCTGCTAGATGGAGGCTTCATTCATTCAATTCCTGACCCGGTCAAATGACTGGAAAAAGGCTGCGGATTTTCATTTTCAACGCTGTCTCTTTCCCTATGCTTGTTTCACTCGCTCCGCCTGTCTCCCCCCTTCCTCACTTGCTCTGCAGCGCTCCACAAACTGAGCAGAGTTGAGCGAGCTTAGCCGAATCGCCCCAAGACAAATCTCTGGTCCGAACCGAGCCGATTCGGACCGACGCACGGTGCACAGAACCTCTGCGCGTCGGTTTGCACGCGTGAGATTTTGAGTTTTTGAAAGGCACTGACATGCCAAAAGTCCTGGGATTGGGTTTTAATATCGTGCAGGCCACGGGTGCTCAGCTTAATATGCGGGCGGGCCGAATGGCAGATTCCTAAACGAACCACGGGGCACATTATTCCTTCCCTCCTTCCCTCCTCCCCTCTTCCGTCCTCCCATAACACAAATACATCCACACACTCAGGTGTCCCCTTCTTCAATCACCACCCAATTAACCAAACAACCTATCACACGACTATTCGACAATGCACACAATACAAAATAAAATGAGAAAAGTAGACAATACTTACCAAATCATGAGAGGTCTGGGCCTTTGCTTGAAGTGAAATGAAATGGCGTATGGCTTTTACTGCCGGGAGTGTCCGAAGACATGTTCGGCTCGCCCGATGCAGATATTTTTATATGACACCCGTAGGGGACCTGCGCGTGGTGCATGCCAGCGGAATTAACCAATGGTAGTAAAATTCTCGACCTTGCCGGGAATCGAACCCGGGGCCGCTGTGGCCAAAGGCCAGCACGCTAACCATTTAGCCATAGAGCCGGACGACAGTGGGGAGATAGATATGACACAACCACTCTCAGAATGGAATGTAAGTGTTCATCACCGATCCGGGGACGTAATTTTGATTTTATGAACTTATTTGAAAATATTTGTTCACAAATGTAAGTACCGGTACGCGCACAAGTATTTTCTCGTAAATGTTAAGAAAGCCGGAAAATGTACATTACTAAGCGCCCTGCAAAATTTAATAAGATTTTCCTCCGCGAATTTGTCCCTTAATTAGGAACCTGTAGTTGCACAGGTGCATCACCGACGTCTTTTAACACGCAATCTAGATCCGGCAAACATTCTGACGGTGAAATTATTTTTCGACCAACGGGACTCGAACCGGCTAACCATAGTGTCAGCCAATGTACTGCAGACTTGACACCTTAACAATCATGGCTACTAGACGTTGTGAGCTAGAACACATTCCTTACTTTCATACATGTGTCTCAGTCTTATCCTTGGCTTTGACAGTATGAGAGTGACTGAAGTACGAGCTTCTTATTTTTCTTCTTATTCTGCCGGACTGAGTGGCTGACCTTTTGACCTCAACTTGGCAGGTTCAATCCTGGCTCAGTCCGGTGGTATTTGAAGGTGCCCAAATACGTCAGCCTTGTGTCGGTAGATATACTGGCACGTAAAAGAACTCCTGTGGGACTAAATTCCGGCATCTCGTCGCCGAAAACCGTAAAAGTAGTTCTTCTTCTTATGACGCCGTCTCCATTCGAAGGTTGGCGATCCAATTGATTATGATTACACGCGAAACGCCAGCACGGAAGATTTATATCGACGTATGTCCATACCACCGCCGCAAGTCTTTCAGCCAGGAATTTCTCCGTCTTCCCACAGATCTTTTCCCATTAATCTTATCTTGAATGATCAGTCGGAGAAGTTCGTATCGTTCACCTCTCATGATGTACCCGATGTACCTGAGCTTACGCTCCTTGATGGTTATGAGAAGCTCTTTCTTCTTGTTCAAGATGTTGAGGACTTCTTCATTTGTCTTCTTTTCTACCCAAGATATTCGGAGTATTCTTCTGTATAAGTACATTTCAAAAGATTCAATACGCTTCTCCAATAAAGGGCTAAGCGTCCACCCTTCGAAACCATACAAAAGGACAGGAAAGACATAACACCGTAACATTCGAACTCTGAGCTGGAGGTTGAGTTCTCGGCTGGTGAATAAGGTCCTCATGGTATTGAACATATTTTTTGCTTGTCCAATCCTGGATCACAATGCTGGTTAACTAGAGTTCCAAGATATTTGATAGAAGATACTTGTTGGACGTTGTTGTTGATGTAAAGGGAGGCCTGTTTTAGTTAGTGAGACGGAAAGCAAAATACCATTATTACTTTCTTCTTCTTTGTCTACCACTTTTCCCACACCTGTGGGGTCGTACATTTTGGATTTGGCCCTGTTTTATGGCCGGATACACTTCCTGACACCAACCCTATATGGAGGGATTAATCTCTATTGCGTGTTTCTATGGTGGCTAATAGTGTGGTGTGTTGTCTGTATATGAAGGAGAGGGGTTTAGGACAGTACTAAAACGCAGTCTCCGAGCCAGACGAATTCATCAGAAGCGATTAAAATCCCCGACCCGACCGGGAATTGAACCCGCTACCCTTTGAACCGAAGGGAAGTACGCTGACCATTCAGCCAACGAGACGGGCAGTGACTGAAGTTCGAGCAATAATACTAATGCCATTTCTTACACACCCTGACGTGAACGATATGAAAGTGTTGCTATTAGGGTCTGTTAGTGTGTGTGTGATATATAATTTTAGTGGGCTTGCCAGATTGATATGTAATAGAACCTTCTGGCTCAGGGATGTAAGCAACGGGAAACTACACCATTTCTTATTTCCCTAATTCGCCTTTTCAGTGGCACCTATGCTATTTATGGCAGCTGACGATGATGATGTTGAGGTTCTAAACAACCTTCGGTGTGAAGACTCAGTATAGCTTACATACAGTGGAATTTATTAATAAATGAGCGAGTTGGCTACGCGGTTTAGGTCACGTGGCTGCCCGCTTCCCCTGTGGGTGAGGGCGGTAGAATACATCCGTATATTCTTACATTCGTAAAAGGCGATTAAAAAGGCGGACCATGTGCTCTCAGTTTGTCAGCGTGGGTTGACGACTATGGTTTCCCGGCTGCTTCCACTTCCTTGTGTCAGGTTCCTCACTTTCATCTAACCTATCTGACCTCCCTTGGTCAACTCTTCTTCTCTTCCGACCCCGATGGTATTAGGCATCGAGACCTAGGGAGCCTTTCATTATCACTTCTTTCGTGGCCCTCGTCTTTCTTTGGCCGATACCTTCACTTATCGAAGTGTCAAACCTCTTCATTTTTCTGGTTGCCCAGGTGTACTTCTCTTAAAAGAACAATCACAACCACTACCACCCACTGTCGGCAGTCTTGAAGATGGTTTTCCGTTGTTCCCGATTTTCATACTAGGAAAATGCTGGTGTTGTACCCGTTGTACCCCCAGAGTGTAGCAGCTCCGATGGGTCTTGGCCTACCTAGTGACCGCTGCGCAGGCCGAAGGCCTGCAGATTACGAGGTATCCCGTAGTCAGCACGACGAATCCTCTCGGCCATTATTCTTGGCTTTCTAGACCGGGGCCGCTACCTCGCCGTCAGATAGCTCCTCAGATTCAGGCAAAAATCTCTGATCTGGCTGAGAATGGATCCCGGGGCCTCCGGGTAAAAGTTTGTTGTTATCTTACCAAATTCATAAAAGTATTTTGCATAACACCGAAGACGTACAGAATTTACAGAAATGAACAGCTCAGACTTAGCAAACATATAGAGGTGAAGGTCCAAATATCGGCTACCACTTCCTTCATGTGAAATTACTGGAAAACCATTGTAGACACAAATGAAGAAATAACTGCGAATTTTAACTGGATCTATTAGTCACAGCATACGAACATGAACATTTGAAATGCAGGAATGATCTAAGTACAAATAAAGATTTAATAAAATGTGTCACTGTGTTAGTTTTTCATTCAGTGGTCTAAATATGGGCTGCCTTTAAAATTATTAAAACAAGATGAAATCAAGGTAGTAAGCACAAGAAAATGAACAATCACGAATAATAAATAAATACACATAAAACATACGAGTAATATTGCGTACACTATTTACAAAAGTCACAAATGTATTGTTCCTTTTCTGCACCCACACAGTGTGCCCACATCAAATACAGTAGAGACAATACACGACACTTACGGATTTCGCCTTGCTAAAATGGGAGACAATTCGACGGTGGCGCTCCTAGTGACTTGACCTGAACAAATCGCGCTAAATTCAAATATCAATGGAAATGTATATACGGAAATGGATAAATAAATTACGTCTAGAAAGAAAGTGGTATTGAGATATTAACTTCGAAGTTGCTAAAGCAATTCTGGATAAATGAATGAAGAATTATTTAAAAGGTTATTATTCAAAGACTGAAATTAGACATATAGACAAGGTGTGAAATGCACTGCTGTGAAATGGCTTGATCTTTCATTTATGAATTACTTTTTTAGCTTTAGCATACCTGCCTGAAATCTTACGGTTGGATTTGTCTTTTTTCCTCATTTAAAAACAATGTATCATCACATTAAGACATTTGTCAATAAAAATATCGGCACATTCCTTACACATATGATGCAATGAATTAACATTTAATAGCTGGACAATTTTCCTCTTAAACATGAAGCCTACTAACAGAAAGAAAATCTATAAAATCCCGGCTTTAATCTGAGAAGAGGGATAAAAGAAAGAAAAGTTTGAAAATGTTGTCGATAGTGATGCTTTGAGGAATATTTACGTACAATTAGAGTAAAAATGTAACATACCCTTGGCTGTATAGTCGAGGATTTTTAAAGTCGCTGGCCTGGAAATGATCTGAACAGATCTTATAATTCTTATACAAGCGTAACGTCCCTTCTTTCTTGTACACTTTATCCAAATCGCTTCTGTGACATTTCAAAACCAACAGATCACACCTACAACAACACATCGGTATTGAAGGTTAACTGCTGCACTATACAATAAAATATGCGTATTATATGTTAAGCCCGTTAAAACATGGGTCGAGCAGGTCAGAAGATTATGAAGTACTATAAAAATCTCTGTCACTGGAATAATATATATGCAAACACAATATTACTTACATTATCTTGTCACGAGGGAACCTGAAGAACGAGCGCGCATTTTTCTGTACTTCGTAATTACTGCAGCCAAATACAGCACATACCTTTCCCCTCATGTTGAGAGGAGATATCAAGGAATGACACACGCTACTATTTAATTATGTCAACTCACTGAAAACGCATAAATAACACCAAAACCTTCACACAAAAATACACGTGCTCTTATGACAGAATCAGTACCGTTCAGGTCTATCCGCTAGAGTGAGCTCCAATAGCTGTCCCTCGATATCTCGCTCAGTGTCGTGTATTGTCTCTACTGTATTTGCCCACATGCAGCGCAGCACATAATCCACAATTCACCGGAAGAGTCTTCGGAAAAGATTCCCTCGCAAAATATGCGTCTCGCGCGCGGCCTTGCATCTGCCACAGGAAAATCCTTAAAACTATGTCCATCATCATCCAATTTCATCGATATGTCTACATACTCTTCAGAATCAAAATCTGAACTCCGTTCTCTAAGTTTCCGTTTTATTTTTCCTTGGAATGCATCTCCGCCTTTTGCATGTATGCTTTACCCTACCTTACTCCTTGATACCGTGTTGACCCTCAATGTTCTTCTTTCAACTTCTGTTCCTAAATCAAAATTTAGCATCCTGCTGCTCATATTTCGCTGAAGTTTGGCTGTCAGCTTCCCAATTGACTCCGACAGTTGAGACTTGTAAGGTGTTCTGGATATTAGGAAAGAACCAGTCGCTTTAAGTCCTCGGTTACTAGTTTTCTTCGATAATGTAGAAAGTGGTGCAATGTCAAAAGGACTCACTACACCACCTCTTGAGTCTCCTTAAACCACTTCTCTCACTAGCCCATATTCGGACCACGCACGGTAGCCCGAATTTAGACCATGACGTCAATGATGTTTGAACAGTTGAGGTGGTCTACAGTTATTTAAAAAAAAAAAAAAAACTCACGTATTTTCCCAACTGAAAGCTCTGATATTTAAGAGCGCAAAGGAATGTTTCACTCTTACCTGCAAAACTTTTAGCAGCGCCTGGGGTGACCCGGGGGGTGACACTTCATAGGGAGCGTCCGAAGCAGTTCTGAGATGGGCCAATCGATCTCTGCCAACTAATGAAAACTAAAATTCTCTTTTAGAGGGTTAATTTAGAAGGCATAGGTTGGCATTACACATTCAGTTGCGTGGTACAGCAAATTCAAAACACAACACCGTTATCGTTGCGCGCGAAGGGACCTTGGTCGTACGGTATGTAATAGTACTTGTTAGACGAAAATTTGTTGAGATTCTTTCGCATTGAACGAGATTTTTGATCCAGTGTTTTGAGAGTATGGTGTGAAATTATAATTATGCGCGTTCTTAGTGTGAAGAAATAGTATTATGATCATGAACGTACTTCACATTGAACTACCTAGCTGTTCCGAGTAAACGTCTGTGTGATTGTGCTTCTTACCTGCTGTTTGGAATAAATAAATTCAAAATATAAACTGTGTGCATTATGCTGTGTTTTACTTTCATCCTTTCCTTTTCGTGTTTTCCATTCCCATATATAAAAGTCCTGGGAAGCGTTCAACGAACGAACGAAAGAATGAGGTTATGTTAGATCGTGATTTACGCAAGTATGGGCGTTTTGGGGTTTTATATGAATTGCATTAACATTTTCAGTAATCAATGTTGCATTTATCACTTAATAGATGTAAATTTACATTAAAATGCGAACGGTGAAACAACGATGCAAGCTAGCGTTATAACAGTATTGCCAACATACAAATACGGTAATTACAATTTACTTTTCAAGTAAAAGATACGAGAGAAGCTTTAGATACAACTCTCCTACCGAAATACAATCATTATCTCTATCACAATTAAAATTTTAACAAAGTAACAACTATCATCATCGTGTTTACTACGAGGTACTATCGTGGGATTTATTTCCTTATGTTGGCAGAGAGAAAGTGGCCACTGTAGCTTCCATGACCTGTTTTCTCAGCCAACTTTATTATACAGGAGTGACGGATCTATTTCTCTTATATGATCCTTGGGGGTGACTGTGCACTATAGCACCAGACTGACGTCGCTTACATTCCTCCTTTGTGGCCTTGAGCCTCATTAAGCTCTAACACTCCCTGACAGGCTGCAGCATCTTGCAGCCCCAATTTTTTTTTTCTATTTGTTTTACGTCGCACCGACACAGATAGGTCTTATGGCGACGATGCGAAAGGGAAGGCCTAGGAATGAGAAGGAAGCGGCCGTGGCCTTAATTAAGGAACAGCCCCAGCATTTGCCTGGTGTGAAAATGGGAAACCACGGAAAACCATTTTCAGGGCTGCCGACAGTGGGGTTCGAACGTACATCCAAGTCCGAAAACAGCGTCTCGACAAAATAATGCTTTTGAGAAGATAATGTAATGCCGTGTGGCCTTCGGAGAGGCCTGGTGCAGGTCTTTTGTTTTTACGCCCGTAGGCGACGTGCACGTCGTGATGAGGATGAAATGATGATGAGGACGGCACATACATCCAGTCCTCGTGCCAGGGGAATAAACCAATTATGGTTAAAATTCTCGACCCTGCCGGGAATCGAACCCAGACCCCTGTGACCACAGGTCAGCACGCTAACCATGGAGCCGGACTTTTGAGAAGATGAGCTCAAACAAAAGGCAGAAGAAGAATGTTGGTGGTGGTGGTGATTATTGTTTCAAGAGGAAATACAACTGGGCAACGCTTATTATTAACACTGTATGTCTAACCCTCGTCCCGTTTCTCTACGGAGTTGGGTATGAAGTGAGATGAATGTTCACAGCGAGTTTTTATGACCGGATTCCTTTCCTGACGTCAACCTCATCAGAGGAGTTAATTGAGATGAAATGAATGACGTGATATATGATAGTAGAAATGGAAAGGGTGGACCCGGTGCCGGCGTATAGCCTTCTGTCCAGTAGCACCAAGGGGTCTGCTCAAGTATTTACGTCCCACAGACGATGGGACAGCAAAGGACTAGGAGTGGGAAGGAAGGAGAGCCGTGGCCTTAAATAAGGTCAGTCCCAGCACTTGCCAGGTGTAAAAATGGGAAACCACGAAAAAACCATTCTCAGGGCTGCCGACAGTGGGGTTCAAAAGCTCTATCTCCTGAATGCAACCTCATAGCTGCGCTACTGATGGGATAATCGAATACTTTTAATAATCGAATAACCTCCATCCGATTAAATAATCGAGTAAAACAATTGAATGAGTTTCAAATATTCATTCGAATATTTTTTAATATCATTCAGTTGTATTGCATAGAATATTCGGATGCGTCATGAATCATTTTTCGATTTAAGTGTGTCGGATGGATAATCGATTGAAATAAGCGAATAGATGAACTCTTATGAAAAATAGAAATACGCCTCTATCCAAACTTATCCCCAAATGTTGAAACTAAATGAGTGAATTAACTGTCTTAATAGAATCACTTTTCATTCGATTATTTCGAAAGTGTTCACTATTCGAATGCCTCGTTGATTCGAATGGAGTTTCGATTAATCGAAAAATAATCGAATGGAAAAATATTCACTATTCGATTGCCTCATTGATTCGAATGGAGTTTCGATTAATCGAAAAGTAATCGAATGGAAAAATATTCACTATTCGATTGCCTCATTCATTTGAATGGAGTTTCGATTAATCGAAAAATAATCGAATGGAAAAAATATTCACTATTCAATTACCTCATTCATTCGAATGAATGAACGAAAAATAATCGAATGTGAGATATAATCGAATAAAATGAAATTATCGAATAAGCTATTATTTTGTATTCGATTATCCCATCATTAGGCTGCGCGCCCCTAAACGCAAGCCAACTCGCTATTTATGGACGAATCACTATCAACAGCATCTCATGCTCTCTCTCCATATGAGTACTGCGGAGAACTGAATCCAGGCTTTTGGCACGCAATCTAGTTGCAATCTGTCGGCCATCGTTCTGATGATGAACATTTTTTTCGACCAACGGGACTCGAACCGGCAACCACGGTGTCAGACCGTTTAGACTTCAACGCCTTAACGATTGTGACCAGCAGGCGGGCAACACTATTAACACTAACCAGAGGGAAAACATGTAATTGGTCCGACATTTTGAAAAATGAAGCTATCGACCAAAGAAAGACAAGGGCCACGAAGGGCTTAAAACTGAAAGACGTCCTAGGCCTCGAATGCTCTAATAATCTACCATTGGGGTTGGAAAAGACCAAGAGTTAACCAAGGAAGGTCGGATAGAATAGGTGAAAGTGAGGAACTGATACAGGTAAGTCAGGACTCATCTAAGGGCCTCGTGGCCACCAACCCACGCACCGAAGTTAAGAACCCCTGGGGCCCCTTTTAGACACTTTTCAATACAGGCAGGGTATACGGTGGATTTTATTCTACCACCCTACCTAAAGAGAGGATGAAGGAGATATCGGTCCTCTTTCGAGGTTCAAAATATGGCGAAATACGGGACAGTTTCCATTCCGGATATCAACCGTTCGGGACACGGAACACTTATCTCGAATGTGGTACTGTGTCGTGAAGTCCGTGACGTTTGGCAACCCTGAGACAGACAGAGAAAAATTAAACTGAACCTATTTCCATAGGGGTAGCGTGCCTGCCTCTTACCCAGAGGCCCCGGGCTTAATACCCGGCCAGGTCAGGGATATTTAGCTGGATCTGAGGGCTGGTTCGGGGTCCATTAGCCTACGTGATTACAATTGAGGAGCTATCTGACGGTGAGATAGCGGCTCCGGTCTAGAAATCCAAGAATAACGGCCGAGAGTATTCGTTACGCTGACCACACGACACCTCGTAATCTGCAGACCTTCGGGCTGAGCAGCGGTCGCTTGGTATGCCATGGCTAGAGGCATGATTTTTTCGCATTTATTTATGTTGGGTTTCGCAAGAAGGAAACAATTTTTGCGTTATTTCGCGAAATAGGACTGACCACATCGCTTTAATTTCGCTTTAACACTTTCCGTAAGTTATTCATAAAAAGTTTTAATTCGTGAGATTTGTGAATTATTTATGTGAAAGGCGCATAAATAAAGACAAGCAATATTGATAATAATGTAATCTTGATTAGAACTATAATATAGCCCTAATCAAGATTACATAACAAATTACCCTTTCTTCCTACATGGCCATAGCTTTCACCTATATGGCCATACCATTAAGGGATTTTATAGATTGTTAATACGAAGCGATACTTCTGTCGAAACGAGAAATCCTTATTCTGTCTTTTGTTTCCCTTCACACACGTGATATTGGAGTACAATTTCAAGATCGTTATTTTCCATGAATTTCGCAGCATTTTCGCACTTGTCGCAAAATAAGTACATTTCGCTTTATACTGACCTACTCGCTTTAATTCGCGAAAAAATCACTAATTTCTTAACCGGAACTATATGATTTGTTAAGATATTTCAAAATCGCTTCAAAATATATTAATCATCGCGTTTATCGTTAATGCGAAAGTCATGCCTCTAGCCATGGCCCTTCGGGGATATTGCGCCATGGGTTTAGGTTTATTTCCGACTTTCGAATACCTAATCCCAGATAAAAACGAAGTATGTGACCAACTATGGAAGTATAGAGAGAAAAAAAAATATTTTGTTTCAATAGAAGGTAAGAATCAGCCCATTTTGAAACTCGTAACCTCATTTGCTCTTACTTGGTGTAACACCTACCTTCGATGAGGCTAAACATTTAATAACCGTGTTTTACAGCCACACGTTTATTTATATAAATGATCAATACACAGACGGAAATAGCCTCTCTCTTCATTTCCCTGTACCCTTTCCGTACTGTACAGGCCACCAATTAGTGACCCTCGACCTGGATACAGGCAGCCGGGCTTTATCTTACGGGCTGGTTGGCAAAGTTGAGCAAAATTACATTTCGCCATTAAAACACCAAACTAGTCGATCGTTTCCATTCAATTTGCGCGCACACAAAACTGTTTCCCTCGTGAATCATTCATTGTTCGGCTGCAGAAGGGATCTTTATCGTAGGTCAACAATATTATGTTGGTGCCAGGGTTGGCAAGGAAATTTACTTGTTACGATTTTTACGTAAGTTACAAGTAATGTATTTCGTGTACCTACTAGCTGATGTACCCGTGCTTCGCTACGGAATTCTCAGAAAGAGTGTCTTTGTGGTGTTCTAACTGAAGTCAAAGTAGGTCATTACAAAAAACGTCAGGAGGAATGTAGCGATTAAAAGCAATGTTATCATATAAAATACTCGATCAAAAGAAAAACCGCACATTTCCTCACCTTTAACGAACAGTAGGCTATTACGGTGCCGATCTAACAGTCCAAAGCCCCAGTGCTGGAATGATCAGGCCATAGACAGCCATGAACACTCCTCTGCCATTATTTATGTAAGTGTGCACACTGCTAATTCCAATCAGTGCCACCATCTTGTAATAGTACGGAGTAGCTCGAATGCTATGATGAACCAGTGTGTTACGTACCAGTAGTATCAGAAAATTTATGAACCAGAGGAATGGCATGCTAAAGAAGAAAGTTATCTAACTCCCCAACTACTTCCCGCCAATATTCAGGCAGGCTGTTATACCCGGTACGTCCGGGCGAGTTGGCCGTGTGGTTAGGGGCGCGCAGCAATGAGCTTGCATCTGGGAGATAGTGGATTCAAACCACACTGTCGGTAGTCCTGAATGTGGATTTCCGTGGTTTCCCATTTTCACACCAGGAAAATGCAGGGCTGTGCCTCAATTAAGGCCACGGCCGCTTCCTTCCCACATCTAAGCCTTTCCTATCCCATCGTCGCCATTAGACCTATCTGTGTCGGTGAGACGTAAAGCAAATTTAAAAAATACTATGTAAGCAACAGTAATCCCATCTATCGGAGAAGAGTGGCAACAGAAGACACAAAGCACATCACAACAAACAATGGTCAGTGTAATGTTCTTGTTGACCAATTTTATGAGCTTTCTATATTGTAGGCCTTCACATTTAGTTTTCTTTCGACTCTGTGATATTAGGGCGCCTTAAGTATTTATAGCGTAGAGAGTAGTTCCTTATTCCTTATTCCCCGACTTCACATACCGATTTTCATTAAGTTCTGTTCATCCATTTTCTCATGACTCGCCGCTGATATGAACTTAAGCAACAAAAATCCAAATTCACGAATACCTCTGTTATCATAGCCAGTACGGTAAAATGTATAAGGCTTACAGGATTGGAAAGCAGTGTTTATCTACAGGACCACTAATAACATAAATATTTAAGAAATAATTTTAGGACTTCCCCTAAACTCAACGTGAATAAAATTATTTATTGCCTAGATTTAGCGACTTATTTTCCGACTTTGCATACCGATTTTCATTAAATTCTTTTTAGCCGTTTTCTAGTGATGTGTGTACAGACAGACAGACAGACAGACAGACAGACAGACAGACAGACAGACAGACAGACAGACAGACAGACAGACAGACAGACAGACAGACAGACAGACAGACAGACAGACAGACAGACAGACAGACAGACAGACATGACGGAAAATTAAAAAAGTGGATTTCCTTGTTACTGTGGACACGACCGATACAGGAATACAATTCTTTTTTTTAAATTCTGAGCAATGTACAGACAAAACTCTTATTTTATATATGTAAGTTACATAAAACGAACTTGTTATGCAGATATGAACAATTTGGGTGACGACAGCAGTGCTTAAAGTGGCTTTAAAGCAGGTAAATGAAATGGCGTACGGCTTTTAGTGCTGGGAGTGTCAGGTGACGGTATGGAACTAAAATATGCGTAAATGGAATTGGTGGCAGCAATTTCAAGAAAACTATGGACCTAATAGTAGGTAATGTAACTGGGGACTTATTCAGTGTGAGTTCTACTTCACTAAGATGGCGGCGTTCTGGTAAACGCTCTATGACGCTAAGGTGAATGAAGCACAGTTTTACGGATGACTGAACTTCCCTGAGGCTCAATTTTACGACTGACAGTCTCTCCCTGAGTCTTAGCTTTACGACCGACTGCACTTTACCGAGTCCAGTTTTGCGACAGGCTTATCTTGTATGATGCCTTGCTTTACGGCTGGCTGCCCTTCCCTGCCTGATGCCCATTTTTACGGACGCTGTCCTACCCAGTTTGGATGAAGCACCTGCCGTAAAACTAGGCCTCAGGGAAGGTCAGTCGTCCGTAAAACTGTGCTTCATCCAAACAGGGAAGGACAGCCAGCCGTAAAACAGCGCTTCATCCAAACGGGGAGGACAATCAATCAATCAATCAATCAATCAATCAATCAATCAATCAATCAATCAATCAATCAATCAATCAATCAATCAATCAATCAATCAATCAATCAATCAATCAATCAATCAATCAATCAATCAATCACTACTGATCTGCATTTAGGGCAGTCGCCCAGGTGGCAGATTCCCTATCTGTTGTTTTCCTAGCCTTTTCTTAAAATGATCGCAAAGAAATTGGAAATTTATTGAGCATCTTCCTTGGTAAGTTATTCCAATCCCTAACTCCCCTTCCTATAAACGAATATTTGCCCCAATTTGTCCTCTTGAATTCCAGCTTTATCTTCATATTGTGATCTTTCCTACTTTTAAAGACGCCACTCAAACTTATTCGTCTACTGATATCCTCCCACGCCATCTCTCCAACTGACAGCTTGGAACATACCACTTAGTCGAGCAGCTCGTCTCCTTTCTCCCAAGTCTTCCCAGCCCAAACTTTGCAACATTTTTGTAGCGCTACTCTTTTGTCGGAAATCACCCAGAACAAATCGAGCTGCTTTTCATTGGATTTTTTCCAGTTCTTGAATCAAGTAATCCTGCAAGCATACACTAGTTGGGGTCTTACCAGAGACGTATATGCCCTCTCCTTTGCATCCTTACTACAACCCCTAAATACCCTCATACCATGTGCAGAGATTCTGTACCCTTTATTTACAATCATATTTATGTGATCACCCCAATGAAGATCTTTCCTTATATCAACACCTAGGTAGCCTACTTACAATGATCCCCAAAAGGACCTTAGCGGGCGAGTTGGCCATGGGGTTAGGCGCGCGCAGCTGTGAGCTTGCATCCGGGAGATAGTGGGTTCGAATCCCACTGTTGGCAGCCCTGAAAATGGTTTTCCGTGGTTTCCCATTTTCACGCCAGGCAAATGCTGGGGCTGTACCTTAATTAAGGCCACGGCCACTTCCTTCCCATTCCTAGGCCTTTCCTATCCCATCGTCGCCATAAGACCTATCTGTGTCGGTGCGACATAAAGCAAAAAGAAAAGGAACTTTCACCTCACAACGCAGTAATTAAAACTGAGAGGATTTTTCCTATTTGTGAAACTCACAACCTGACTTTTAACCCCGTGTATCATCATACCATTGCCTACTGTCCATCTCACAACATTATCGAGGTCATCTTGCAGTTGCTCACAATCTTGTAACTTATACATTATTCAGTAGGCCGTAAAACTAAGACTCAGGGAAAGCCTGTCAGTTGTAAAACGTTTCTTCATCCACCTTAGCGTCATAGTGCGTTTACCAGAACGCCGCCATCTTAATGAAGTATAACCCACGGTGCAGTAGAACCCACACTGAATTAGTATCCAGTTAGATTACCTATTCCTAATCACTGCTTTAAATTTCAGAATGTAATAAAACATAACCTATTCTAAAATAACGACAATAAACAATTTACCATACCCACTTTACGGATTGCACTAACAGAAAGTTATATATACTACCTAGAGTACCGTATATAACGCTGTTAACGGTTTATTTCGTTCTCCTGAACCTGCATCCTTCTTTTCCTTACATGTTCCAACTCTCAAAACCAGGATTAATCCGCCCCTTCATATTCCGTATTCCCGCCTCTCTCTCTTTCTCTCGTTCAAAAAGGTTTATTTATCCGCATACCAACCCCCCTTAACTCTTTATCTTCTGACAAGAACTTGGACGTTTTTTCTTCGTAGGCCTCCTTTAATCGACATTCTTCCTTAACCTAGTTAATTTTCTTCATATTCTTTTTTTCTCTTCTCATTGCTGTCCCCTCTTTTGTACATAATGTAATATATATATTTTTAAACTGTATTATACCGTTACTTGTGTGTTATATCTATATTTATCATACTGTGCATAGCTTAAGTTCTTCTCTTCTTTTTACGTTCAATCTTCAATTTTCCTCTTTGTTTCTTTTGCCTTTATGTTTTGTTGTCAATTGTCGTGTCTCTACAGTTATTTTGTTAGTTTTTATTTTTTCCCTCTATTTTTAACATTACATGTTTTTTCCTCATTGTTCTTTCATTTATATTTTTATGTTTGCCTTGTGCTACTCCATTGTAAATATATTTTTCGTTGTGGAACTCTGTAATTCGGCTTCTCGCTGTTTTGATTTTCCAAATAAATAAATAAATAAATAAATAAATAAATAAATAAATAAATAAATAAATAAATAAATAAATAAATAAATAAATAAATAAATAAATAAAGAGATGGTGGCTGTCTGTTTCTTTGTTTGTTACGGATTGCCTCGTAAACTACTGGACTAATTGAGCTGAAATTTTGTAAAAGTATCGTTTGAAATCCCGACTAATATTCAATGTAACTTAACAAAAAGATTCGTGGTGCAACAGGACCGAAATGCCGGCCTGACAAGTTACTCCTGTTCAGCCCGGAGATTATGAGGTGGCGTGTGGTCGGCAATGCGGATCCTCTCGGCTGTTATTCTTGGCTTTCTAGACCGGGGCTGTTATCTCACCGTCAGATAGCTCCTCAGTTGTAATCACCTCGAACCAGCCCTCAATTCCAGGCAAAAGTCCACGGCCTAGCCGACAATCGAACTTGGGGCTTCCGGATAAAAGGCAGACACGCTGCCCCTGCACCGCAGTTACTATAACTTACGTTGTAAGACATTAGTTATTTCCGTTCTGTTGACCGTATACAATAACGAGTTTACCGGTACTTTAAAATATGTTTTTTTTTCTGTTTTTACCATTTGCTTTACGTCGCACCGACACAGATAGGTCTTATGGCGACGATGGGAAAGGAAAAGTCTAAGGATTGGAAGGAAGCGACCGTGGCCTTGATTAAGGTACAGCCCCAGCATTTGCCTGGTGTGAAAACGGGAAACCACCTTCAGAACTGCGACAGTTGGAGCAGGTGTACTTACTTTGCTTTTGTTGTTTCCTTTTAATAATATATAAGGGGCGATCAAAAAGTTTCCGTTCGACGGCCGTACAGTCCTGAATCGGGATGCCAATCAGGCAAAATCACCGTAAGCATTCCGGCTCCATGGCTAAATGGTTAGCGTGCTGGCCTTTGGTCACAGAGGTCCCGGGTTCGATTCTCGGCAGGGTCAGGAATTTTAACCATCACTGGTTAATTTCGCTGGCCTAGCGGCTGGGTGTATATGTCGTCTTCATCATCATTTCGTCCTCATCATGACGCGCAGGTCGTCTACGGGTGTCAAATCAAAAGACCTGCACCTGGCGAGCCGAACATATCCTCGGACACTCCCGGCACTAAAAGCCATACGCCACTTCATTTAATTTACCGTAAGCATTGAGGTACTCATCCCACCGACGCACCAGGTTGAAGATCCCCGCGTGGTAAAACACCGTCTCGTGCTGCGTGAAGAAGTCCGTAACAGCTTGTTGCATATCTTCGTCCAACAGGCAGCGTCGACCGTTCAAGGTCTGTCTGAGGGGACGGAAGTCGTGATAATCTTAGTGGGAGAGATCAGGAGTATAGGGCGGTTGCTCGAGTGTCTTCCACTGGAGTTGGCGTACCTTCTGCGTGACCTTTGCGGTACGGGTACGGGCGTCTTGTGTCGAAACGTGATCCACACGGAACTTGGTGCACCATTCCACAACGGTGGATTTCGACAGACAAGCTGCCACATAACAGTCTTCATTCTCCAATGGATGTCCACCGGTGCTTGTCCTTCGGCAGCCAAGAACAGATTAACAGCATGTTGGTCCTGTTTGGACGTACTGTATTTGGTAATAACGTCGCCATAGTTCACGTGGCTGAATTTTACGCACGCATCTCGGCACAACACGCCTACATTGCCTACATGTCCGTGCTTATATACCCGCATCGGAGTAGCGCTTCGCTTGATGTCCACTGCAGCAACGGCCTCAAGTAGAAACCTTTTTGATCACGTCTTATGAATAGTTTAGAACACTCTCATTGGTCTGGAAGCTTCCTTCACTGCATCACTCTCATTCTAGGTTTTAAGGAAATAATTTGAAACATTGAACGTTTTTGCCTTTCCTTCCCTCGTAATCTGCCAGTACTGTGTATTTTGCATGCTTCACCTTTCATAGTTCACTGCCAAGTCAGTACTCAAGTTGAAATTTTAACATTAAAGAACGAAGAATTAACACAAGCAATGTACCGGGCGAGTTGGCCGTGCGCGTAGAGGCGCGCGGCTGTGAGCTTGCATCCGGGAGATAGTAGGTTCGAATCCCACTATCGGCAGCCCTGAAGATGGTTTTCCGTGGTTTCCCATTTTCACACCAGGCAAATGCTGGGGCTGTACCTTAATTAAGGCCACGGCCGCTTCCTTCCAACTCCTAGGCCTTTCCTATCCCATCGTCGCCATAAGACCTATCTGTGTCGGTGCGACGTAAAGCCCCTAACAAAAAAAAAAAAAAAAACACAAGCAATGTTGATCATTTACGTTCTGGGTACGTCACGCTGAAGGATTCTCCCGGTTACCGGAACTCGAAGTTCGCTGCCTAAAAGACTGTTCAAGAAGAGCTTGAACCTTTCCTTAGCTTCACAAGAGCTATACAGTTCCGTTTCCGACACCAGCATGATTCTTTTGAGTACTAATGTGATATTTTTACCAGGGGCGTGCTAGCCCACTGGGACACCGGGACATGTGCTGCTGCACCCTCCTCTCATGGCACCCTCGGTGCCTTCTCGCCGTCATCTTAATAATATAAACTATTAATACTGGAGAAGTTACTAAATTTAGGAAAATAATACAAAGCACTTGAAATAAATGGTACGAAACTATCGCTCAAAACACTTACGTATTAAAAAGCAAATTATATTAATAGATTGAATTCTGACATTCGGAACAGAATACTCTAGAGGACAAATGGTTACGGAACAAGCGGAGGTGCTGAAGATATGGGAAGAATACGTAAAGGAACTCTACGATAAAGAACATCGTCCGCAAGACATTTAAATAGAGGCAGAGGAGGAGATTGATGTAGGCGAAAAAGGGCCCAGCATATTGATAAATGAAGTAGAGAAAAGGCGATTACGGACATGAAGAGGAGGAAAGTTACAGGGGACGATGACATACCCGTAGATTTGCTGAAAGAAATCGGAAACGAAGGTTCGAAGCGCAGACGCAACTGATCAACAAAATCTACGAAACTGGAGTATGGCCCAAGGACGTTTTGGGTGTCACAACGGTTGCTCTTGAAATGAAACAGTAAGCCAAGAAATGTAGTGATTACAGAACAACTAGTCTGATCTCACACGTGGCGAAGATCATTACAAAAATACTCAACAGACGACTGGAACACACAAAATTGGAGAAGTAATGGGAGGGGACCAGTTTGGGTTTAGGAAAGGAAAAGGAACCAGGGATGCCATAGGCATGGTGAGGATATTGTCGGAGAGAGTTTTGACTGTTATCGAAGAAGTCTGTGTTTGTTTTATAGACTGGCAGAAGGCCTTTGACAGAGTCAACTGGACAAAATTGATGAGCATCCTTAAGGGGATATGAGTCAACTGGAGAGACAGGAGGCTAATTCTCAACTTGTACATGGGACAAAGAGTAAAAGTGCTACAAAACTACAGAGAAACAAGCAGCGTGGAAATAGGAAGGGTGTTGTCTATCGCCGAGTCTCTTTAACCTGTATGGAGAATGGCTGGCGAGAGAAGCTTTGAAAGGATGCGGAAACTTCAGGATAGAAGGACCCCTCATCAACACCATCAAGTATGCAGATGACCTGGTAGTGCTCGCCTAAAATCAAAGACAACTACAACACATAATGAACCGGTTGGTGGAAAATGGAAGTAAATATGGCATGGATATCAACATTACGAAATCAACAGTGAGGAGGATATCAAAACGGGAGAAACTTTTGAGGATAACTGGTGACAATCGAGAACTGGAGAGTGTGAAGCAGTTCAAGTACCTACTTGGGAAGGTTGCTGACAAATAATGCCTACTGCATAAATGAAATTCGAGCAAGAATCGCCATGGCCAAAGCCGCATTCAACAAGAAGAGGACTCTGTTGACCAGCAAGTTGAGCTTGGATCTAAGGAAGAAACTGGTGAAGTGCTACATCTGGAGCCTTGCACTGTACGCATCAGAGACGTGGACCATGAGACAGAGGGAGAAAAAAATACCTAAATACATAGAAAGTTTTGAAATGTGGTGTTGGAGGAGAATAGATAAGATCAAGGGGACAGATCGGGTGACAAACGACGATGTACTGAGAAAATTAGGAGTGAAGAAAACTCTTCTGTATACAGTTCTTCAGAGAAAGGCCAACTGGATCGGACACGAGGGGCTCATACACGACGTCATCGAAGGTAAGATCAAAGGAACTGCAGGACTAGGAAGAAGAAGAATTCAACACGTGGATGACATGAAAGATGGGAGGAGATACAGCAGACTGAAGAAAGATGCTGAAAACAGGGAACATTGGCGTCAGAAAATCTCCGTACGAAGACACGGACCTACCACTAGGCAGAATATTGTATAATAATAATAATCGATCCGATTAATTCGGCGTTTCATAAGTAAAATGGTCTTACTCTTCTCAGCTTTTTAATACATAAATAAATAAATAAACAAATAAATAAATAAATAAATAAATAAATAAATAAATAAATAAATAAATAAATAAATAAATAAATAAATAAATAAATAAATAAATAAATAAATAAATAAATAAATAAATACAGCACATTTATTTGATGATATCATAGGACTGTCGAAAATTCTGACTATGCTTTGACAATAAATTTAAAATGGCAGGACCACCAGAAAATTTGAATGAGATAACTATAACCCACCGGGCGAGTTGGCCGTGCGGTTAGGACCGTTAGGGGCGCGCAGTTGTGAGCTTGAATCGGAGAGATAGTGGGTTCGATCCCCACTGTCGGCAGCCCTGACGATGATTTTCCGTCGTTTCTCATTTTCACATCAGGCAAATGCTGGGACTGAACCTTGATCAAGGCCACGGCAGCTTCATTCCCACTTCTAGGCCTTTCCTATAGCATCGTCGCCATAAGACCTATATGTGTGTCAGTACGACGTAAAGCAAAGACGAGTAACTACATTCATGTTCATAAAAAACAGAACATCTTGAAAGACTAGATATAGGAAGTTCATATATACAGTACATGTTCATTAGCATTTCAGTCACCTAGGTTCAACATGTGTCCTGTTGCCTAGTAGCCAATGGGTCCTCCATGGGAACTGATAACTTGTTCCGTGCGTGATGGCATCGACGCGTATAAGGCGCGAATGGCGTCCTGGGGTATAGCCATCCATACTGCATTCATCTGGTTCCACCGTTCATCTTTGGTGGTTGGCATTGGGTCACAGCGCCGCACCCGTCGTTTCACCATATCCCACACATTTTCGATTGGCGACAAATCCGGAAATCAGGCGAGCCAGGGCAACAGTCTGACATCCTGTGAGAACAAGAAGGCAGATTTACCAGTGCAGCAAGATGTGGTCGCGCATTGTCCTGCTGAAATACGGCGTCTGGGTGTCGTACAGAAAGGGTATGGTTACGGGTCGCAGGATGTCATTCACGTAGGTTAAACTGGTCACAGCGCCCTGGACACGCACCAAATGTGATTTGTGGCTGTACACAACAGCACCCCACACCACAAGGCCTCGAGTTGGCGCTGTATGTCTAGTGCGAATGCAGTCAGTGTGATGCCTCTCGCCCTGTCTGCGGCGAACCAAACTGCGGCCATCATTTTCAAACAAACAGAACCTGGATTCGTCCGAAAACACTATATGCTGCCATTCATGTCCCCAGTGACGTCGTTCCATACACCATTGCTGTCTAGCATGTTTATGCACGTTAGTTAACGGTAGGTGGAGAAGTGAACGACGCGCCGGTAACCCAGCCCGTAATAAACGGCGACGGACTGTCACTCCAGATAGTGTACGATGTGTTACACTGTTCCATTGTTGCGCCAGAGCCGAGGAGGTTGCATATCTGCCCTGCAATGCCATTCGGTTGAGGTGTCGATCTTCTCGATGGGTGGTCTGGGTGGTGCGACCAGACCCATCTCATCGTGTTCTACGGCCTTCTGTGAACCATTCTGTACACACCCGTTGCACTGCCGACACAGTTCGTCCCACACGAGCAGCAATTTGCTGGATGGATGCATCACGTTCTCTCATGCCAATAATGCGCCCTCTTTCAAACTCACTCATTTGACGGCACTGTTCTCGCATACGTCTGCGGGGCATCCTGCACATCTGTTGAAGTTACACTGATCCATTAGCTTCGGTTTATAGGGACAACGAGAGCCGCAGGCACATTTTACCAGTCGGTGGTGATGCGCCGTGATATCGATGTGGACCTTGAACCTGAGGGCCGACATGGTTCAAATGCTAACCATATCTTCAGAACATGCTAAAGCACATGTCCTGTGAATATGAACTTTCTATCTCTAGTCTTTGAAAGTGCTCTCGCTTTTATGAACATATAACCCTTCGTGCAATTGAAATGCCATTATTGTTTAAGCCAAATTTTTAAGTCAGATTTAATTAAATCCTTCTAAGAACGATGTTGAGATTTCCAGATTACCGGTATCTGTCCAAAAGATGAGGTCATTATTTTATGATGATCATCTAAACTTCAGACTCAGGCAAAAGCTGTTAAGAATTTACGTCTGGTCAACATTGCTGGACTATCAAAGCTTCTTCTATGAACAGATAAGAGGCCTTTGAAATGTGGTTACACAGGAGAGTGCTCAGAATAGCCTGGCCAAATGTTGTAACCAATAATGAAGTGTTAAGAAAAGCTAGAGCTGAGTGTGAGCTGGCAAATATCATCAAAGCCTGGAGAAGAGTTTATTTGGGCCATGCTCTGTGAGGTAGAAGGTACAGACTTCTACACCTCATATTACAAGGAAAGCGAGGAGCTGGTAGACCACCGATGTCATGGCTCGAAAACATCAAAGACTGGACGTGCATCAACAACACCGAACAACTCTCCAAGTTAGGTAAGGAAACGAGTGCTTTCTCCAGGGTGATGGCCAACGTCTGGGGGAACGGATATGGCACTTGAACAAGAACGATGTCATTAGATAGTCTAAAATCGTGTTTTTAGGCATCTCCTCTTTCTTGGGAGGTATGCCAGTCCCCCGAGACACTCCGGTAGTTGGCGCACCTGTACTGGTCTATCCACCGCCCTCCTGGGGTAGCCAGCCCCACCCCTCCGCCCCCATGATTTTTACTACAAATTAAACCGTATAATATCTGATTTAAACACGAACTTGTAACGTTGTGTATGCAGTACAAGAGTGTAAATGGACTGCAGGGAAAGAATGAGTTATTCAAGAATTCGAATTAATCACATTCTTAAACATTGGTCGCATTTGGAGTACAGGTATGACAAATGATTATTTTTGTGTAATTGCTACATCTGTCATTGCTACAATAAAGTAACTGTGAAAAGTAACAGTTATAAATAACGTCCAACGTTACTCACCTTTTATTGGTCACAGCCTGGTCACGACTTCAAGCTTGCCTCCTTACAGCTGTGTTGCAAAGTCCCATTCATTCACTCGCACATGCGCGCACGCATCACTACACTGTTGAAAGTCGGTGCAGCAAAACACGCATTCCTATTTGCTATAAAGTTAACGAGAAGCAGACAACAGATGACATGAGAAGACAACATAGCGTCTTTTCTGAAATCTAGAAGAGTGAATTTGACAATGCGTCGATCAAGGATAGAAAACATGATGATTTGTCTGCCAAACATCGACACAAAACCGGTAAAAGAGGATCGGTTAAGTAAAATGAGGTAATGTTATGTTATCTATAATATCAATATAGATAGCATACCGGTACTACGGTAATTTATTTATGGTACAAGAATAATAATAATAATAATAATGTAGGTAGCCCTGCGCAATGTCTGAGTCAACGATTACCCCTAAGCAGTTGAATATGTCATAAGAGTTTACACTTTAGTTACCAGTGGACAGCAGCAACATAAACAAATACACTATAGAGGATATTATACACTATAGTGTATTTGATATAAAGCGATCTCCTACAAAAGCGCTCTTACTTGGAAGACATGCGTACTATCTGAACTCTGGAGGTCACATTTTGTGTCTGTAAGCTGCTACTAGTGACAGGTCCCATTTCACAGTTACTGTTTTCACTAGTAAGTTATTATGTTGTCGTCATTCGGTAACCTGCTACTTTTTGTCCTCGTTACATTTGTAACAGTGACACGCATGCAAACTGTGACAAAGTAACTGCTTCGTTATTTTCCAGCCATCTTTACTTTGGAGTTATGGTCCGCTAACACTATAGTACTGTAAACTGTACTACCTGATGTCACGATGTTCCAATAATCGACGGAGGATCGTATGCATCAAAAGATGGAAATACGTTTCTAATGTTCCTGGAGAAAGTGCTACTGCAGAAAACGACTGCAAATATGGTATGCAGAGCCACGGCAGCTAATTATCGTGTGCAGAGCGATGGCCTTTCGCCTAACTTTCACCCTTTAGATGTTTGGCTTCGGGGACAGTAAAGACAATGGCGTATTCGGTCCCCAAAAATGATGCGGATACACAATGACAACGCGTGTTCAATGCCTGCATTGCAACCCGGCAACACCCAGGGGCAGAAACGTAATGAATGTGACACGCCCCCCCCCGCTAAAATAAAAAATTTGAGCCCCCTCAAATAAAATGGAAAATCACTTAATCTAATTACAGCTGTTAGAAATAATGCAATATAGTGTCAAGTTATATGAACAAAGGGATTATTCGCTATTGTAAGATTATTATTAAATAATGTTTAATAGGTTTCATTCGACTACCTCCGTGGTTTAACGACTAAGCTGTTGAACTGCCAACCGTGAACCACTTAATTGTTTGTAATTAAGTTTAATTGGTTTCATTTCTCAGCAACTACAGAATTATTCGATTACAGCAGAGAAGAATGTAACTAACCAACATAATGAAATCAAAAACTGTTCAAATAAAGTTTGAAAAATATCAAACCTCAAAACTGATAAGCCCGTTATTAATTTCACGCAAAAACAGCTCGTTGGAAATTGATTCGACTGATTGTTACGACACCAACTTTTTATTGGTTGTCGAATAAAAGTGTGACGACAGTTAGGCTAAGTGTTCTGCAAAATTTGCGCACAATAAGAGCTCAGGTGCACTACACAGCAAGAAAGTATCATTTTGTAATTATGCGTCGTAGGGTGGAGGTCTGCATCTCAATGGTTGGCGATCACATCGAGCACATGTTGTGAAGAGTAGATCAAAGACATGGTGATCACCAGGGCCCGGATTTTGATTACCTAAAATGTTTAAAAAATGACTGCAAATATCCCATAAAATGACCCTAAAGCTAAAAAAAATGATCTAAAAATTTGGCATAACTATAGAAAGGGACACGCAAGGATTAGTAACACGAGCCACCACCAGGTGGCGCACGCAAGTTTACTGTCGCACTGGAAGCGCTTAGAGCGAGCGCCGAGAGGAACGCAGGGAGTACTCCCTGGAGGAACGACAATGATGCCAACTGTATTTCTTGCATTTTAGAAACCCCTATATGAAATTTTTCTTGTCGTGCGGGCAGTATGCGCCGCGGCCATAGTTAAGAGCCTTTCGAAGGGAGTGTGGCTCCCGAAGGGAGCCACTGTTTTCATGACAGAGATTGGCCTCGAGGTGCAAAAATACCTTAAAGCTAATAAATGATCTGTATATCTCGCGCCGAGGCCATTTCAAACTTCCCTGGCCGCTTCATAATTTTTCTCTTCTGCAATGGTTGGTAACACAATCTCGGCCTCATCCTAGGTGTCAATGACGTCATCCTCTTCCATACGTGAACCAATAATAATAAATTTTAATGCGCACAATGTGCATAGAAGTTCACAATTAGATAATACAGCGTGGCGTCTAATGCGCTCTGCATAAGTGTTAGTCCTTAATAAATTCACTAATCGAGCAGGACCTCGAGGAACACTTCTGAATATGATATCTTTCGCATACTTGGTCACATAGCCTACACACACAGTTTATGTTCGGTTCGTGAAAAACTTTGTTTTTACACATCTTGAAATGGAATCCGTGCACAGCCATTCTCGTAACTATGTGTCTCAGTTGGTAGCCCGTTTCCATCCATTTCCGATTCGTCATGGCCTCCGTTGAGTAGAAGTCTTCCCAAATGACCCTTTTTTTCTCTCTAAGTTTATGCAACAGGTTATCGTATGCTGCGCCTCCTGGTAACACAAGATTGTATCTCAGGTCCTCAATCAGGAACGTTTCTCTCGCGAGTTCATATACAAGTCGAGATCTTGTAGTCTTTGAGACACTGAGGACTCGCTTCAGATATCTGGATTTTATCTTTTCCAGGTCTTCTAATTGCTTCAAACTCAGAAATTCCCCTATGATCTCAAGCCCATAGGTTAACACTGGTAGCACATTTACTCGAAAAAGCACCATGGCTGTATCCACTGCAATTTGTGTGATATTCTCAATGTCATTCATCGCTTTCAGAGCTGCAATAATTCTAGCTCTTATATGGATCCTGAAACTGCTGCATGTGGTTTGCAAGGTTACACCTAGGTATCTGAAACTGTTAACTCTGCGAAGGCGGACGTTATTATACCATATGTGCTCTGTTTCCTTTAGTTTACCTCCTTTCCTGAATACGACTAGTTCAGTCTTCTCCTCATTTATTTTCATTTCATTCCTGTTTGCCCAGTCCACTAGCAACTTCATCGCACGTTGTAGTTCTGTTATGTCTTCAGCCGCAATTGCCATGTCATCAGCATACGTGAACCAATCACCGTTATAAGCAATGGAGTATGGCGTCTAAAACAGTATTTTTGGTTATAAAAGCATATATACTTCTAGGGGCGGGTGGGTTAGTTCCTGGCTAGCGTATTGAACACATCCCTCTTCCACAATCATTTTCAGGTGAGAATAGCAGCATTTAAAGTAAGATTTTATGTTATAATTCTTGCGTGCCCCTTTCTATATTTCTACCAAAAATTTGAATGAAACTGACATAATTTCATCGCACAAAAAAATACAGACTACGTACGTCATTGTATGTTGAAATTATTTTAATGGGTACCTAATATAATTTAACTGTTATTTGACAAAAAGTACAAATTATTTTCACACACATACTGGTTATTATTTCAGTCTATTGTTGGCACTCAAAGTTCTGTTTTCTTTTCTTCAAGGAAAATAACACTTCATGGCATGTGAGACTTTAAGGCTGCAACACTTGAAGAACAAAAAAGCGAGAATTTCGTGGTTAGGCACTCGAATTCTTTATCGGGTTAGAGGTAATAAGAAAAAAATGTGCACTTAAAATACATGACAGGCTATACAGGCTTACCTCACTCCGCGTTACACCATCGGTGGTAAAAGTATCCTCGCCGAATTCGTTAGATGGCTTTAACTTCGACATTTTAAATACACTGGAAAAACAATCGCGGCCGATAACACAAATCCACTTAGCACACGAACGGTTGGACTGCGGTACTTAACCAGACTGGCCTTACTGGGCCAGCTGTTGTCTGTCTTCCTAACCCCTCGATTTCAGCATCGCTTGCGGATTAGCTGCAAGCGCAGGTGTGTTTCCTTGAATGTGGATATTCCAAGAAATAAGGGTTGAACAAAGTTGTGAAAGTTCTCATGTCTTTGTATTCATCTTCACTTTCATTTCCGTTAATATCAATCAATCAATCAATCAATCAATCAATCAATCAATCAATCAATCAATCAATCAATCAATCAATCAATCAATCAATCAATCAATCAATAAATACTGATCTGCATTTAGGGCAGTCGCCCAGGTGGCAGATTCCCTATCTGTTGCTTTCCTAGCCTTTTCCGAAATGATTTCAAAGAAACTGGAAATTTATTGAACATCTCCCTTGGTAAGTTATTCCAATCCCTAACTCCCCTTCCTATAAATGAATATTTGCCCCAGTTTGTCCTCTTGAATTCCAACTTTATCTTCATATCGTGATCTTTCCTACTTTTATAAACGCCATTCAAACCTATTCGTCTACTAATGTCATTCCACGCCATCTCTCCGCTGACAGCTCGGAACATACCACGTAGTCTAGCAGCTCTCCTTCTTTCTCTCAATTCTTCCCAACCCAAACATTGCAACATTTTTGTAACGCTACTCTTTTGTCGGAAATCACCCAGAACAAATCGAGCTGCTTTTCTTTGGATTTTTTCCAGTTCTTGAATCAGGTAATCCTGGTGAGGGTCCCATACACTGGAACCATATTCTAGTTGGGGTCTTACCAGAGACTTATATGCCCTCTCCTTTACATCCTTACTACAACCCCTAAACACCCTCATAACCGTGTGCAGAGATCTGTACCCTTTATTTACAATCTCATTTATGTGATTACCCCAATGAAGATCTTTCCTTATATTAACACCTCCAGCACCATACGTAAAAAGTACATCATAAACCATTAAGAATTTGAAAAATGACTTGAAACATATAATCCATTTTAATAAATTCCATAAAGTGACATAATAATGAAGCGAAAAGCGAGAAAAGGACCCAATGCATTTCTGTGATATGGGGACCATGAACAGGATTTGTATATAAGTTAGGAATGTCTGTGGTGAACAATTTAAAAGATGACATATCATCAGAACCGGGCCTTGGTGATCACTGATGCTAGTGGTAGCGGACCATAACTCCCAAGATATTGGGTTTGTATGTTGCGTGTTGCTTCCTCTGTAGATATTGGCACCTTTTTCAAGGACATTCTGTACACAAACGCAGCGGAAGTCTTGTGGAGCTCAGTATTCTGTTACTTTGCTCACGTTCCCTTCATTTTTAGTCTTTGTTTCCAACAATAGATGCGACAGGCTTAGGTTTACTACGGTGGTTGCAAAATGTCTACTGGCGAATACCTGCCCTTGAACTCAATCGAGCATGACAAAGACCTCACAATTCTCACTCCTTCAGTAAGCTGCCCCTCCACAAAGCGAACGTCTATTGCAGCAGCAGATCTACCATTTCATTATTGTTCGGTACTGTGTTGTTTATAATATTTATTGCTGTCTATTGATTCCTTTATAAATATCTGTTTCCATGGGCACCCGCAGGATCTTTTCCAGGTAGGGGGGAGGCATATTAACAATTTTCTTGAATATAAAAACCAATTTGCCTGTTGCCATTTCTTGATGGATGCAGTATTTTTGTATCCGTCTCTTGGCACAGGCCAGAGCAATGTGCAGCTTCTACCGAAGTCCCCGTCTCATCCATGGCTGTGACAATATGGAAGCTGCTGGGGTATGGGTGGTGCTGAGTAATGACATTTGGAGCACAACTAGTGTCTCATTGTTATGAGAGGTGTTGCTCATAGGATCAGTCGTGCTGCAGTAGCACATTCTGGTCCAGTGAGGAAAGCAATGGCAAACTACCTCACTCCTCATCTTGCCTAGTACGCCTCATTTGGGCTCTGCCATTGGTTTTTGCAGTTTCCTTATAACGGCATAGCCTTTGGTGGTGCTATTTGAGGATCCAACCAGCCTGTGGGCTGATGACTTAACAGACAGACAAAAACCAAATCAATTGTTTACAGAAATTTCCGGTTATAACAGATGCTAGATGACTGTCATTAAGTTCAGTTTATGAAATAATCGGGTATGATATTAAAGAGGCTGTATCTTAATGAAGGCCACGGTCGCTCCCCCCACACACACACTCTCCTAGCCCTTCTGTATCCCATCGCCGTAAGATGTGTCGGTGCGACGTAAAAAGGAAGAAACGAAATCCAGAATGAGAGATCAAATATTTGTTTTGAATTTGAGGAGAAAATGTTAATTCTTTCTTAATGTGTTTACCCTCCAGGGTTGGCTTTTCCCTCGGACTAAGCGAGAGATCTCACCTCTACCTCCTCAAGGGCAGTGTCCTGGAGCGTGAGACATTGGTTCGGGGATACAACTGGGTAGGAGGACCAGTGCCTCGCCCAGGCTGCCCCACCTGCTATGCTGAAGAAAGGCCCTATGGGAGTGATGGGAAGACTGGAAGGGATAGGCAAGGAAGAGGGAAGGAAGTGACCGTGGCCTTAAGTTAGGTACCATCCCGGCATTTGCCTGGAGGAGAAGTGGGAAACCACGGAAAACCACTTCGAGGATGGGTGAGGAGGGAATCGAACACCCCTCTACTCAATCGACCTCCCGAGGCTGAGTGGACCCCGTTCCTGTCCTCATACCACTTTTCAAATTTCGTGGCAGAGCCAGGAATCGAACCCGGGCCTGCGGGAGTGGCAGCTAATCACACTAACCACTACACCACAGAGGTGGACGAAAATGTTAATTGCTAATATAAATTATTACGGAGGTTCAACCGCACTTTTTCCGTGCCAAAAAACGTTACAACGTAAGAATGCTATTTACTGGATAGCCTATATTGATTTTGAACAGGAAATAATGCAGTATTCGTGCTAAGGTACCAGGTTTTTTATTTCGCACGTGTTTTCTTACACGTTTATGATAACTTGACTTACCGGTACTTACTTATGTAACTTTCGAAAATTGTTAGTTTGTATTATGATATTAATTTTTTTGTTTTTCCTTCTAAATAACCACGTCTCATAAAATTTGCTGTCAGAACCGGGGATATATTTGAGTCTACTTATATCTGAGAAAAGTTCTATAATACTAAACTTATTGTTATGATCTGGAGAGGTTAGAAAATGACGCTGTTTTAAATTGTTTAGTGTGTCTATATTAAAGCGTATGTTATTGATGCTTGGAACCGAATTTGAAGGTTGCATGACGTCCTAGATAAGATCTATAATAGAGAAACTCCATATGCAATTTAAATGAGACCCCTCTTTCGTTGAGTGCAAGTGATATAAGAAGAAATGTTTGATCAATATATGCCTAGACTCGCCGCTCAGCTGTGAGTCACGACTCGTTCAGCCTTTGACAACCTGGCTAGCGGACCCTAAGTCACGGAGGTTCGTTGTGCATTCCATTCCTTACTCTGAAACAGTGTTCAACTTAACCTGATTGGTTGAAACACGTGCTCTAACCATAAAAAGGTATGTACTGTAAAAGCTATTTTCCGTGGTTATCAAAGACCACACACTTCGCTAATTTTTTTCTGTTAAATATGAAGTTAACGTAGAGCTAATTACAAATGTGAAAGTAATTGATTAGGATGTGCTAGGGTCTTAAAATCAAGATCATGTGCCTCATTTTTAACAATCATGTATGTGTATGTATGTCCAACCCTTCTCTACGGGCTCGTGTATGAAGCGACAAGAATCTTTGTGGCGAATTTTTACGACCTGATGCCCTTCCCGACGTCAATCTCAGGAGAGGAGTTAATGAGATGAAATAAATGACACGATATATGATAGTAGGATAGGAGAGGGTGAAACCCGGTGCCGGCACATAGCCAACTCCTGTCGAATAACACCAAGGGGTATGCTCAAGGCTTAACGTCGCCGTCCGACGGACGAATCACCATCAACAGCGTCATATGCCCTCACTCCGTACGAGCAATACAGAGAGATTTGGAAGTTAATCCAGACTTTTAGCACGCAACGTAGTGATAAGTTGTTTTTAAAAATATTTTTTTACAAGTCGCTTTACATCGCACCGACAAAGATAGGTCTTATGGCGACGATGGAACACGAAAGGGTTAGGAGTGGGATGGAAGCGACCGCGGCCTTAATTAAGGTACAGCCCCAGCATTTTCCTGGTATGAAAATGGGAAACCACGGAAAACCATCTTCAGGGCTGCCGACAGTGGGATTCGAACACACTCTCTCCCGAATACTGGATACTGACCGCACTTAAACGACTGCAGATTAGAAATTGTATACTACCACCTCCTCTATCCTGCGGGCAAAATTCTGATGGTGAAAATGTATTCGATCAACGGGACTCGAACCGGCTAACCACGGAGGCAGACCATATAGAATTGACGCCCGAACGATCATGGCGGGCTAAACTATAAATTTTATTGTGTCTATATAATAATAATAATAATAATAATAATAATAATAATAATAATAATAATAATAATAATAATAATCTTATGTTCAACTAATTACTTTCAGCCAACGGCCGTACCCGTGTTGAAACACCGGATCCCGTGAGATCTCCGAAGTTAAGCAACATTGGGCGTGGTCAAGATTTGGTTGGGTTGCCACGCGCTGTTGGTGGGGGGTAAGGGAATGGAGGAGCGGAAAGGAACTGGCCACCCTACCGTACGTAAACTCCGGCTCAGGCACATCTCTGCTGAGGTTCGGACCTGCCTTCGGGCAGAATACACCCTTACCTTACCTAATTACTTTCACGTTTTTAGAAGACGTAGATGTACCGGAATTTTGTCCCGCAGGAGTTCTTTTACGTGTCACTAAATGTACCGATACGAGGCTAACGTATTTGAGCACCTTTCAAAAGTCTACCATCTGAACTACTCAGTTCCCTCTGTGGGTGGGGGCGGTAGAATAACACCCACAGTATCCCCTTCCTGTCGTAAGGGGTGACTAAAAGGGGCCTCAGAGGCTCTCAACTTGGGAACGTGGGTTGACGACCACAGGGCTCTGAGCTGAGTCCTGACCTTGCTTCCACTTACTTGTGCCAGGCTCCTCACTTTCATCTATCCTATGCGACCTCCCTTGGTCAATTCCTGTTCTTTTCTGACCCCGACGGTATTAGAGCACTCGAGGCCTAGGGAGTCTTTAATTTTCACGCCCTTCGTGGCCCTTTTCTTTCTTTGGCCGATACCTTCAGTTTTCGAAGTGTCGGGTCCCTTCCACTTTTCTCTTTGATTAGTGTTATGTGGTTGCTTACAGTAGTTGTACTTTCTCTTAAAACAATAATCTTTGGAGAGTGTTGCTGGAATGAAAGATGACCGGGAAAACCGGAGTACCCGGAGAAAATCCCGACCCGCCTCCGCTTTTTCCAGCACAAATCTCACATGGAGATGAACCAATGAACTAGCGGTGTCAAGCGGGCGCGCTGTCGCCTGAGCCACGGAGGCTAGAATGTAAAGATATTTGTATATAAAGCTAATGTCCAGGTAGAGGAGATTACAAATACTGGCGAAGTACTGAAATTTAACAATGACTTTAAAAACAAGTTGAAAACTAGAAAAGTCGCATGTAAGCTCTGCGAAAGGTGTCGTCCCATTTGCGATCAGTCCCATTTGCGATCACTCTTATCAGTGGCATACAAACAAGTCAGGTGCAGGTTGCTGTGAGGGAATTCCCTACTGGAGAACTGGTGCAGGAAGACATTCCTCAAGTACCGGGCGAGTTGGCCGTGCGGTTAGGGGCGCGCAGCTGTGAGCTTGCATCCGGGAGATAGTGGGTTCGAATCCCACTGTCAGCAGCCCTGAAGATGGCTTTCTGTGGTTTCCCATTTTCACACCAGTCAAAATGCTGGGGCTGTACCTTAATTAAGGCCACGGCCGGTTCCTTCCCACTCCTAGCCCGTTGCTATCCCATCGTCGCCATAAGACCTGTCTGTGTCGGTGGGACGTAAAGCCACTAGCAAAAACAACAACAACAACAACAACAACAACAAAAAACCATCCCTCAAGTAACTGGCGAAACTACAGTACATACTAAGATTCTTACGAATCGTATGTTGAAACTCATTAAATTATACGTACCGTTTGGGACTGGTGCGTTAATATCGGGACTAACAGAGAATAAACAGGACTCAAATGAACCTTTTATTTAGAGTTACCAGATGGCTGTGGATGTAAAGGTGGTTAAATGAGTTTTAAGAAGTAGGACAAAAATGGGCGTATTAAAACCGTTTAATTTTACACTTCCCAATTTCAAAACAAAGTATTTTGCTGTAACACTTTGCTTCTTCGATCGTGCTATCCTTTTTGAAGTAATTGTAGCTCGTCTCAAACATGGCAGTTAACTTACATTTTCTTATACAATAGGGTGCACTATTAAATTACTGCTTAAATAATGCTCAAACTGCTCGATTATTCATACTGACACGTTAAGTAAACAACTGCTCAAAATATAATTAGCCTACTTTCATCTATCTGTAAGTATGTCTACCACTTAGTCTCGTTTCTTGATACTGGCTAGAAATGAGATGAGATTAATTTATATGGAATGTTTCTACGGCCGGATGCCCTTCCTAGCACCAACCTCAGTTGAGGAGCTAATGAAGATGAAATGTGTTAAGGTGAATGAAATTGGGTAAGGGGTGGGAGGACACAGCTCCGGCCTACGGATAGGAACTGTACCGGCATTTACCTGGAAGTGAAAACCATTCGGAGAACAGACGACGGTGGTGTTCGAACCCACGCGTTTCCCGAATGTAGAACTTGGCTCCATAGCCTTAGCGCGTAAAACGCACCGCCACTCAGCCTACTTTCACCTTACAATTATAATTTTTGTCTATACGCTCGGATTAGATGTACAAGATTCCAGAACTTAATGTTAAGAAAATGTTTAGATTAAAATAAGTTGAAAAAATTATAATTCTATAATGATAGGGCGAAAAGATGAGATTACATTCGGGAAATATTGGGTTCAAATCCCATTGTCGGTAGCCCTGAAGATGGTTGTCTGTGGTTTCCTATTTCCAATTATTACCTTAATTAAGGCCACGGCCGCTTCCTTCCCACTCCTAGCCCTTCCCTATCCCATTGTCGCCATAAGACCTATCTGTGTCGGTGCGACGTAAAACAAACCTTCAAGAGAGAGGTTGTGAGGAGTACGCCCTAATTAGCAGTCCCCTTGCTGCATGGACATTGGAAATCGCTGACAGGCTGCTGATAATTTTACAGTGGTCGCAAATGGGACACGAACTGGTTTTTCTTCACATTCTTGTTTTGCACTGTAATGGGAGTGATCGCAAATGGGACAACTTTTCCTGTGATCGCAAATGGGACTGATCGCAAATGGGACACAGCCCTGCGAAATCATTATTTCTCTACATATTATACACGTTTGTGAATTTACTAACTGGTTTGAAAAGATGCAGTTCGGATTTAGGAAAGGTTATTGTAGCGAGGCTCAACTTGTAGGATTCCAGCAAGGTATAGCAGACATTTTAGATTCAGGAGTTCAAATGGACTGTGTCGCTATTGACCTATGCAAGGATTTTTACTTTGCTATGTGCTTTACGTCGCACCGACACAGACAGGCCTTTTGGCGACGATGGGATAGGAAATGACTAGGAGTGGGAAGGAAGCGACCGTGGCCTTAATTAAGGTACCGCCCCAGCATTTTGTCTGGTGTAAAAATAAGAAACCACGGAAAACCATCTTCAGGGTTGCCGAAAGTGGGGTTCGAACCCACTATCTCCGGGATGCAAGCTCACAGCTGCGCGACCCTAATCGCACGGCCAACTCGCCGGTCCAAGGATTTTGATAGGGTAATCATGGGAGACTAATGACAAAAATGAGGATTAGACAAAAGACTGGTTGAATGGGTGGTTAAATTTCTATCAAACACAACTCAGAAAAATAGAGTATATGAAGCATTATCCGATCATGTAACGGTTAAGAGAGTGGTTCCACACGGCTCTATTCTTGGACCTTTATATTTTCTTTTATATATGTGTGTAAAGAACTGGAATCAGAGATATGGCTTTTTGTGGATGACGCTATACTGTATAGAGAAATTAATAAGGTACAGGATTGTGAGCAACTGCAAAAAGACCTTACAATGTTGTGAGATTGACTGTAGACAATGCTATGATAGTGAACGGGGTGAAAAGTCCTCTCAATTATAATTACTGTGTAGACGGAGTGAAAGTATGCTATCTCATGGGGGACACTGTAAGTACCTTCATTTGGGTAATCATAGTATGAGGATTGTAAATAAAGCTTATAAGGGTATTTAGAGGTCGAAGTAAGAATGTAAAGGAGAGGGAATATGCGTATTTGGTAAGACCCCATTTCGAGTATGGTTCCAGTGTATGGGACACTCACCAGGATTACTTGATTCGAGACATGGAAAAATTGTAAAGTGAAGCTGCACGATTTGTTCTGGGTGATTTTCGGAATAGTGTTACAAAAATGTTACAAACTTGAGGCTGGGTAAACATGGGAGTAAGGAGATGAGCTGTTCGACTAAGTGGTATGTACCGAGCTGTCATCGGAGAGATGGCGTGGAATGATATTAGTAGAGGAGTAAACTTGAACGGAGTTTATAAATGTAGGAAAGGTCATAATAGGCTGTGCAATTCAATATTCGGGCAAATATTCGTTTATATCAAGACGAATTAGGGATTTTAATAATTCACCAAGCAAGATGTCCGTTATATTTCCAACTTCTTTAAAATATTTTAAACCAAAAAAAAAAAAAAAAGACTAGCTGACAATTCACAGAAAATGTGCCACCTAGGCGAGTCATAAATGCAGATCAGAGGTTTATTATTATCGTATGACAAAATGAAATGGCATATGGCTTTTAGTGCCGGGAGGTATCCGAGGACTTCGGCTCGCCAGGTGCAGGTCTTTTGATTTGACGCCCGTAGGCGACCTGGGCGTCGTGATGAGGATGAAATGATGATGAAGACGACACATACCGTGCCGTCCCTGCTGGGAATCGAACCCGGGAATCCTGTCACCAAAGGCCAACACGTTAACCATTTAGCCATGGAGTCGGAGAAGATCGGAGGTGATTGACATTGAGTAGGCATTAAAATTGAAGATTAGGCTATTCTCATTTTGTGCAAAATGTGACAATCCCTATAATCATGAGTTAGGGTCGGATGTTGTGGATGTTTAGTTAATAACAGTGCAGCCAGAAACTATAATTGAGATTAAACTAAATTTTGAAAATGTATTGGTGTGTTGAGACACGCTTTGATTTATAGTGTCTATACGCCCTCAGAGATTCCCTGAGTATCCTTAGAAACCATCTGTATAGCCAGTGAGGAATTCTCCATACCAATCATGATCTACAAATGGAAAAGTAAAAAAACACAATTGCAATTATCATACTTAAATACGAGTATAACATATTGGTTTTACATTCGATCCGAGGCTCGTTTGATTGTTGAAAGCGATGTTAATATACGTTACCACTGGCCTGCTAGGCCTATCATGGATATTTGCGGTAATATTTTGTCATGCACTAGCTGGTCGGTGCCTGACATGCATTTCCTCATGTTAGTAAGGTTTATGGTTTGCCCGCCAATACTCATGAGGCTAATTGCAGTGATGGAGAGGATAGGAAATTGCTTAAAATTTTATTATTGTGTATCAGACATAATTAGAAATTGGAAAGTACCTACCAAAGCAAAAATCATGATATATAAATCGTATTATTTGCCAATATTGACCTAAGGAGCAGAATGTTGGTCTTGGAGACACACAAAAAATAAATAAAAGATCTGAGTAGATTACATGCGACGGAGATGCGCTTTCTGCTAGTGAACTTGAGTAAAACAAGCAGGGACAAGATAAGAAATGAAACCATACGAAACACGCTACAGATCAACCCTCTAAAACAGAGCCTCTCAAACGCCCAAAACCTCACGCGTGCAAATCGAGGCGCAAGAGCTCCGTGCACTGTGCATCGGTCCCGCTCGGCTCGGCTCGGCTCGGACCAACGCTTCGTCTCTGGGATACTCGGCTAAGCTCGGCTCGGATTTGGAGCTTTACGGAGCAAGTGAGGAAGAGGAAGACAGGGGGAGAGAGCGAGACAGGCGTGGGGAAAGAGAGAGACAGCGCTATTGCTCCAAATCGAGGAGTGGGGGTCTCCACTCTGGTCAACCAAGCGAAGTCGTCTTTTGCACTGTGCACAGTGCATGCACCAGGCGCATGCACCCTGAGAGGCCCTGCTCTAAAAGAAACTATGGAGAGAAACAGGCTGAAATGGTTCGGCCACGTCAAAAGAATGGGAGAAGAAAGATTACCAAGAAGAACTCTGGAATGGACAGAATCTGAAAGAAGAGCAATTGGAAGACCAAGAACAAGATGCAGGGATCAGATGGAGGATGACGTAAATCGAAGAGGACTACAGTGGTAGACAGTGATGAACGATAGAATGTGGGAAAGAAGACAAGATTGGAAGAGGCTCTGTGAATGACCTGCATAAGCAGAAACGTATCAGGAAGAAGAAGGAGAATAATAATAAATATAACATATATTCATCCAAAATAATTATACTAAGGCAGTGCTCTATTTTTGAAAATTAATTTATTTATTATTCGCTAATCAGCCAACTAGGGACCACGGTAAGTTTCATTATACCTTCTGGCCTTTACTCAGTTTTCGACTGATCCATTTCATTAGCTTGCTGTGTCAAGCACGACGTTCATCTGACCACTTTGCACCAGTTGTTCACTTCACATGCCGGAAAGTCTCAAAAGTCACAATGTTTGTTCTGGAAAGGTCTCATTTGTGCGCGTCATCAGGTCCATTTCTTCGAGGTCCTTCTTGGTGTTAACGTACCAGGGAATTGTTGCTTTTGGTTTTGGGTCAAAATGGTTAAAAATGTATTTTGCCCATCGAGAGCCGCCCATCCGTCGTAGACGACCGTAGAAACGAGTCCTGCGTTCGCGCATTGTGTTCGTGATCTCCATCTTGGAGTAGATTTCTTGTCTGGATTTTCTTTTGTAGATACCGTTTTTGTAGTTAGTGAGCGCAATTAGTGGTGCATAGAGAGACGTCGGCTTGACGACAGTGTTATAATGGTGAATTTTGATATTTATAGAAAAGCACCTTTTGTTATATATGTTCCTGTGGTTTGGAAAGCTACCTCCATTTTTTTTGTTCTGCCCACTAAGGCCTCTGTATCTAGTCCGTTTGACTGGATCCACTCACCAAGGTATTTAAACTTACGCACACGGTTTATTGTTCCATATTTGGTGTTCAGTTGGGTCGTGTTGTCTTTGATGTTTGACATTACTTCCATCTTTTCAAAGGATAACTGCAAGCCTGTTTGTTCTGCTACCTCTTTCAGCACATCAATTTCTTCTGTTGCAGTTTCAAAATTTTCTTGCAATGGTTGTTTGTTGTTTGAGTCGTCAGTCCATAGACTTGTTCGATGCAGCTCTACATGCCGCCCTATCTTGTGCTAACCTTTTCATTTCTACGTAACTACTGCATCCTACATCTGCTCTAGTCTGCTTGTCATATTCATACTTTGGTCTACCCCTACCGTTCTTACCACCTACACTTCCTCCAAAAACCAACTGAACAAGTCCTGGATGTCTTAAGATGTGTCCTATCATTCTATCTCTTCTTCTCGTCAAATTTAGCCAAATCGATCTCCTCTCGCCAATTCGATTCAGTATCTCTTCATTTGTGATTCGATCAATCCATCTCATCTTAAGCATTCTTCTGTAACACCACATTTCAAAAGCTTCTATTCTCTTTCTTTCTGAGCTAGTTATCGTCCATGTTTCACTTCCATACAATGCCACGCTCCACACGAAAGTCTTCAAAAACATCTTCCTAATTCCAATATCAATGTTTGAAGTCAGCAAATTTCTTTTCTTAAGAAAGCTCTTCCTTGCTTGTGCTAATCTGCATTTTATGTCCTCCTTACTTCTGCCATCGTTAGTTATTTTACTACGCAAGTAACAATATTCATCTACTTCCTTTGAGACTTCATTTCCTAATCTAATATTTCCTGCATCACCTGCCTTCGTTCGACTGCACTCCATTACTTTTGTTTTGGACTTATTTATTTTCATCTTGTACTCCTTACCCAAGACTTCGTCCATACCATTCAGCAGCTTCTCGAGATCTTCTGCAGTCTCAGATAAAATAACAATATCATCAGCAAATCTCAAGGTTTTGATTTCCTCTCCTTGGAGTGTAATTCCCTTTCCAAATTCCTCTTTGATTTCCTTTACTGCCTGTTCAGTGTAAAGACTGAAAAGGAGGGTAGACAAGCTGCAGCCTTGCCTCACTCCTTTCTGGATTGCTGCTTCTTTTTCAAAGCTCTCAATTCTTATCACTGCAGACTGACTTTTATGCAATGGTATAACAGAGATATTGTTTTCATAGAGGGCTTTGGTCAGTCGTTTCTCTTCGCCAGTTTGTATGAGAGAGTTTATGTTGAAGTATGCCAGAAAAGTCTTAGATTTGAGTTTCAGTTTTCGTAACTTTGGGGTTTCCAAGACGCTCCGACTCCTCTTCAGCATGACATCGCAACCTCTCCTCCCCAGAATCCGAATGGAATGCGTGCGTCGCTTGTCAGCGTCGGTGGTTTCCTGCAAAGGGTTACCACCTGGGGTGATAATTTGTTTCCGTTTTGCCATCTTGCTTGTAAACTTGAGTTTGCTTTGAAGCAATTGCTCGCTCCAAATACAAGCAAGATTATTAGTCCTGGAGGGCATTGTTTGTTAATGAGGCATCTGTTTTATGGCCTAATGGCAATCCTCCTCCTTTATCCGGGCTTGAGATCGGCAACAGGGACTACTCAGTCCACCCAGTAGCTACTGCAGGCGGAGTTTTATTTATTTATTTATTTATTTATTTATTTATTTTATTTTATTTTATTTTATTTTATTTTATTTTATACGTTTACCGCCCAGGGTTGGTTTTCCCCCGGACTCAGCGAGGGATCCCACCTGTACCGCGTCAAGGGCAGTGTCCTGGAGCGTGGTACATTAGGTCGGGGATACAGCTAGGGAGGAGGCACAATACCTCGCCCAGGAGGCCTCACCTGCTAATCCCCCTGTGGGTGGGGGCGGTAGAATAACACCCTCGCTACCCCTTGCCTGTCGTAGAGGCGACTAATAGGTGCCCCAGGGGCTCTGAACTTTGGAGCGTGGGTTGGCGACCAAGGAGGCCTTAGCTGAGTCCTGGCATTGCTTCCACTTGTGCAAGGCTCGTCACTTTCATCTATCCTATCCGACCTCTCTTGGTCAACTCTTCTTCTTTTCCGACCCTGACACTATTAGGTTCGCGATGGCTAGGGAGTCTTACATATTCACCCCCTTCGTAGCCCTTGTCTTCCTTAGGCCGATATCTTCATTTATCCAAGTGTCGGATCCCTTCCATATTTTCCCTCTGATTAGTGTTATATAGAGGATGGTTGCCTAGTTGTACTTCCTCTTAAAGCAATAATCACCACCACCTCACCTGCTATGGGCCTTGTGGGGGATGGGAAGATTGGAAGAGATAGACAAGGAAGAGAGAAGGAAGCGGCCGTGGTCTTAAGTTAGGTACCATCTCGGCATTTGCCTGGAGAAATTTGGGAAACCACGGAAAACCATTCGAGGATGGCTGAGGTGCGATTTGACCCTCCCCACCCCCCCTTCCACCTACTCAGTTGACCTCCCGTTGCCGAGTGGACCCCGTTGTCCTCGTACCATTTTTCAAATTTCGTGGCAGAGTACGCAATCGAACCCGGCCTTCCGGGAGTGGCAGCTAATCACACTAACCACTACACCAAGAAGCAGACCATTTTTGTAAATACCAGATTATAAAATAATTTAATTATTTTGTAAGCTTTCTCAGTTTACGGAATCTCCAGAGTAAATAATTTGTTCATATTATATTATTATTCAAGTAATTATAAAGTAGAAGTGATCAGTATGTGTTCCTGTGTTGATAGTTTTCTATCCATGACCCTGTATTTCAGCATCATGAGTTTGGCCGTGGGAAGTCCTCTCTTCATGAGGGTGCCTATACCCAAGGGAATGGACGCAGCTCTTGAAGGTCTAACCAGGGAGGTTCTCAAGAAGCAGCCCAAGGACATCTATTTGTTCGCTGTTCAACACTTTGAAGGGCTCATCAAGATCAGGGAGTTGTCAGGACGTGAGTACCTTTACTATAAAATTATCGAATGTTTAGTGTGTTTTGTTTTCGTCATGACATTGTACAAGTATCTTGATGGATATAATACGATAAATACAATTAATTGATAATTCTACATAATAGGAGTTTGTTATGCATGATTCCTAGACCTCAGAGTTTTTAGGTGCTAACATTTTTATTTTAGGTTCTTAAAATAGGCTCTGCAATGTGAAAAAAATAGGCTCTAAAGATATATTTTAGCCAATTCAATTTTACGTATTTTAATAGACATTTATCAGTTAGAATAACATTTTTGTTTTCCTAAATGCATAATAACTCTTTAGGGGGAATTTAAAACAAATACCAGTCACCTCTTTTGCTACAATATAATTTTACGATCCGATGTGAAGTGGGGGAACTCCCGTAACCTTTTAATCGAAGACGACTTGGAAGGTGTTACTTTCTTGTTTTCACTCGTGACAACTACTGACTACGGAAGTTCTTAAGGAGTTTCAAGGAGTATGATTTACAGATTTCCGATTTTAAGATTTTGTTTGAAAAGTATTTCAAGATACTGAAAACTAGTTAGTACATTTTTTAGTTTCTTGGAAGAAAATAAAAGCTATTTCAGTCGATATAGGTTCTAACGTAAATGTAGCTACTTTTTGGCACTATAGAAACAAAATATTTAACCTTAAAAATACATGCAACGTGTAAATTCAACTTCATTTAAATCATCTCTTCAGGAACAAAATATGTTTTGGGCTAAAATCCGAGGTCTAATAATTACCAATACTAATTGTGAGTTTGATACATACGAGGGTGAATCAAAAAGTAAGTTACACTAGCGCGCCGCGAGAGCACGCTGTGTATTGTCACCTTGGTCAATGCGGAGCAAGCTACAGTAACTGCTGACGCCTCCGATAGGAGGGTTGATGTGGTATCCCGTCGAGTTGTGTCTGCAGAGCGGACTAGGCTCAATGGCCGTCAACTGGAGGTTCACTCCAAATTGGAGGTGCGTGCACCGATGAGACTTCTATGGGCTAAGCGGCTCAATTACACGGACATTCATCGTGAAATCACTGCTGTATATGGAGAGCATGCAATTTCTCACCTAGGTATTGTAAAGTGGTGTAAGCAATTAGACGCTGGACACATGGATCTTTCGCGGAGGAATATCGCGAATGCACGCCCGCAGCGTCCAGTACCGTTGCAAATGGTGGCCGTGTGAACGGGATCGTTAGAGAGAATCGGCGAATAACACTGCAGGAAATTGCCAGCATAATGAACATTTCGTATGTCAATGTGTTCACCAGCACGTTGGATTTCGTAAACTGTGTCAAAGATGGGTCTCACGTCTACTCACCGATGTTCACAAGGGACAACGTTTCCAGTCGTCACTGGCATTTTTTGCAACGGTATTCTATGGAGGGTAAAGGGTTTCTGCGGCGAATCGTCACAGGGGATGAAGCGTGGGTCCACCTCTTCGCCCCCGAAACAAAGAGAACATCGATGAAATGGGTGCACACCACACCACCACCACCATGAAAGAAGTCCAAGGTCCAACCTTCAGCAGGAAAGGTAATGGTGACAGTGTTCCAGTGCACGTGGAATTTATGCCGAAAGGCACGACAATCAACTCGGCTTCGTATTGTCAAACGTTGAACCGGTTGCGTAAGGTAATTAAAGGAAAGCGGCGGGGAAAAGTGAGCGCCGGTGTGATTTTGTTGTACGATAACACAACACCTCACACGACCCGTCAAATGTCCGAACTGCTGCAACGATTCAAGTGGGAGGTATAGCAACATCTTCCATACAGTCCAGACTTAGCGTCATGCGATTGTCAATCATGTGTTCGGTAAGCTAAAAAAGAATCTCGGTGGACGACGATTCCTAAACAATGAGGAGTAGGGTTGGGCAGACCGGAACAGTCAGTTGTTCCGGAACATTAGGAGCTTGAGGTGGAGTGTTTCGGTACAGTGTGCCGGCTTTGAAGATTTTGTCGGTCAGTGTGAAATACACATAACACGGTTTCAGTGGCAGTACGGGTGTTTAAAAGTAACTAATCCAAGGATATTTTCACCAGTTGAATGTATCAGCCTATATTGTGAGTAATTAGGGCCAGAATAAAACTTCACGGCACGTGAAAAAGCAGTAGGAACTGTGAAATAGGCGCCCAGAAAATCATGTCTAAATGTTGTTTTTAGGATAAGAATGTTTTCATTCATTCGGAAATACACCTGCCACAATTACACTGGTAGTAGACGTGTTTACAAATGTCACAATGTTATTTTCACCAATTAAAAATATACTCGCACAGTTGAAGGAACATTCGTCAGTACTCTATTTACGTACACAATGTACAAGCGGAACACGTAAATAAAATAATAACCCATACAAGCAAAACACGAAGATAAAAAACTCTATAGACAAGCGGAACAGGAGATTAAAAATAAAACTAGGTCTATACAAGCAGAACACCAAAATAAAAATTGTAGGATGTTTAAGTTTCAAATGTCTCGTCATTGTGCCGGTTGAAGATCCCTTTGCAGACAAAATACAAGAAAATAAATTGCATGTCGCTCTGTCCGGTTTTATTCTATTAAAAAGTCGTAAACAGGACTCCGGTGCGACATTATTCAAAGTTTACTGTCTTTCGTACGGTATATATTACTAGGCTTCAATGAAACACTCTTACAAAAACAGAACGCATTAAGTTATCCGCATGTACCGAAGGCCAGTTGCCGGTGCAACGGAACTCACAGAACAAAGAGGATACGACGGGACACGGAACACTCCAGCACATGGCGGCACACTGCCGGTATCGACAGTCAGGGCAGTGCATAGTGGAGCTTCTGACGGGACAGGGAGTCACTGTCTCGGTCTCGCTTGAGGATGTTTCGGAACAACTGACGCTCCGTGTTCCGGAACAGTGGAACATAACTATGCACCGGCACAGTGTGCCGAATCAGGGACATAGTGCCCAACATTAACAAGGAGATGAAATCAGCTGTCTCCAGCTGGTTACATAGCGCTGGAGAATATTTCTACGCATCTATAATCGAAAAATTGGTTGACCGTTTCGAGAAATGTTTACTGTCTCTTGAGGACTATGTGGAAAAGTGAACTTACATTGTATGTTGTCATAGCCGTATTGCCTATGTGTACGTGGTTTCACAAATGGCCATAACTTGGAAGTGTAACTTACTTTTTGATTCGCCCTCGTATATTATTCATTTTTTGCCTAGTCTTTTACAACATTTTCAAAATGGCTTGATCACTTAATAAATGGTTTTTTTAATACTAGGTGAGGTACCCGTGCTTCGCTACGGAATTATACGTTTTATACAGAATTCTAGGTGAAGTAGTGTACACAGGTACCTCGGATCGAGTAGGGATATTTCAGTCGCCTTGACAAAGAATACTGTAATGTATTCGAAACATCGGCAAACTCCACGGAATGTAGAACAAGCAACAATACCATTCAACTTGGAAGAGCTAAATAACTCTACATACCGTGGAAGCTTCACGTCTAAGATATATTTGTATGCATATATTTGTCAAACAAGAAAATGTTCTTCGCGCACATATACAATAAGAGATTCTAAGCAATGACCCAAGAAATAGTATGTATTTTCCCTTCCCCTGAAAAATTTGCAAACTAGAAGAAATTTTAGAACTTTTACACACAGTTTGCAAACTGAACTGATTTTGTTATTAGAGACATGAACGTGACAAGTGACACGCCAGAGTTGTGCACAAATAAAAGACAGTGACGTTGTCAATGACAGGTGTATCATCTGGTCTTCATTAAGACACGATTGGGATGGAAGCTCTAAAATACAACCACGCAGACTCCACTTCATACACAGCCTTGCCTCAAACAATGGCCATTTAAATCCATTGTTACGACGATGGTATCGATTGGAAATTAAATTAACGACGACCTTTTATCCTTCATGCAAATGAACAAACTCTATATTGATCTCTTTAGAAACTATCCGGTCGCAGCAGAGTGTGTCGCTGCGATAAGAGAAAATGAATTCCACACTGTGATTTTATACGAGGGAGATTTTTAAATACTGGCAGTAATTTGTGGAGGTAAAAATTTTGTTTATAAAAAGTCCTTAAATATAAGGGTTAATTGCAAGTCGGTGATCAGACCCGTATTCTAATAGTACCAGTACTTGAAGATTACTAATTTTCTCTTAACGAAATATTAAGAGTCCACTTCAAGAACAACAGTCCACATGATACTGTATAGGCTTTTGGGCTTATACTGTGTCAAGAAAATAAGGTGAAATTCTTAACGTTTCGCAGAGAAACTGTGCTCTGCGTCCTCAGAAGAAATCTTGACTGTCCACGAGAAAGGCTTCTTAAACAATAACACGTTATGTTAGTCTGATTGTGATGGTTCGGTCAGTTTCCGCTTCGAACGCTAGCGTTGTGCCACGTCCTGGGGGCCATCTGGTGGTGAATGAACGTGCCATTTCCACTTCTATTATAACGTCCAAATTCAAAGTGTCATTGTTTAAGAAGCCCTTCTCGTGGACAGTCGAGATTTCTTCTGAGGACGCAGAGCACAGTTTCTCTGCGAAACGTTAAGAATTTCACCTTATTTTCTTGAGACGGCATAAGCCCAAAAGCCTATACAGTATCATGTCTATAAGTACGGGCCGTGAAAGCATAATGGTAACAGTCTACATATCCAGAAGGTTGAAGAATGTGAAGGTGTAAACCAGTACGTACATCTAGGCTCCTTACTGTCCAATTCTAGCGGTTCCAAAAATGAAATAAAAGGAAGGATCGAAGTAGCAAAAGTAGCAATGATCCATCTGCGGAAGATTTGGAAAGATGAACACATGACCATTAAAAAAAAGTTATGAAATTTCTCTCTGGGAAGATCAAATGATCATAAGTATGTCTTTCGATAAAATTTGCTTGGTAACATCGCGTCACCCTATTTTGTATTGCTAATTTCGTGACGCAATTTTTATTCAGATGACCTCCAGCCATTTTTGTCTGTACATTACTCAGAATTGATAAAGAATTTTATTTCTGCATCGGCCGTGTCCACAGTAACAAGGAAATCCACTATTTTTTTAAAAAAATCCGTCATTAAGTACAATAATAATAATGTTATTTGCTTTACGTCCCACTAATTACTTTTACGGTTTTCGGTGACGCCGAGGTGCCGGAATTTAGTCCCGCAGGAGATCTTTTACGTGCCAGTAAATCTACCGACACGAGGCGGACGTATTTGAGCACCTTCAATTACCACCGGACTGAGCCAGGATCGAACCTGCCAAGTTGGGGTCAGAAGGCCAGCGCCTCAATCGTCTGAGCCACTCAGCCCGGCTCATTATGTTCAGGCCCTACAGAAAGTTTAAGGACACCTGCATATTTCATGAACATGATTCCTGTCCCTAAAATTTTAGTCTCAGGCATACGACTGTTTACAGGGAACTAGAATTTATTTAGAGGTACATTTGCTGAAATTTTCATTAAATATCGCTCTTTGTTTTGAAGTTATTGAATTTCTTGTTTATAATAATTGGAAAGAAAATAGCTATTTTGAGGATATCTGGACAGTACAATATTGGGATTACAGTAATAATCTTTGTTGTGGAGAAATACAGATACTTGAAAAATATTTATAATTGTAATAGAACAACTGAATATGTTTCCATTTAAAAATATCCCCCGTTTAATAGCTCGCAATAGAATCACAGAAAGTGGTAAAAGAACAAACATTCCTTGACCGTGGCTGGATAGGAGGCCCCTGAAGCTACAGAGATCGTTATTGTGTTACGTTGTACTGTAGATATCCCGCTATAACGTAACACACAAATGATCTCGGTAGATTGAGGAATCTCCTGTCCATCCTAGCTGAAGGAATGTTTTTTGTTTTACCACTTTCTTTGGTTCTGTTGCGAGCTATAAAATGGGGGATATTTTTAAATTGAAATATATTATCTTTCTAATAGAAACCAACTTTCAACTATTAGGTCGTGTTACGTGCATTGGTAGAGCAACCGACGCGAAATCGGGAGGTTGTGGGTTCGGATCCCACTGGTGTCTGGTTGGCCATTTTTGTTCTATACTTAACATCTCTTCCACACGTACTAAATGTACGTAACACGACCTAATAGGTTGAAAGTTGGTTTCGATTACAATGCGGTCGTGATAATTCAATATTCATATTCTCTTTCTCTATTAAAATTATAAATATTCTATAGATATCTGTGTTTCACCGCAACAACAGTTATTACTGTAATCCCCATATTGTACTGTCCACACCTCCTCAAGTATTAAAAAATTGCTATTTTCTTTCCAATTATTATAAACTAGAACTTCAATAACTTCGAAACAAAGAGCGATATTTTAATGCAAATTTCAGCAAATGTTCCTCTAAATATATTCTAGTTCCCTGTAAACAGTCGTAAGCCTGAGACTAAAATTTTAAGGACAGGAATCATGATCATGAAATATGCAGGTGTTCTTATTAAACATTTGGCAGGACCTGTATGTATGTATGTATGTATGTATGTATGTATGTATGTATGTATGTACGCACATTACGAGAAAATGGTTGAAGAGAATTCAATGAAAATCGGTATCTAAAGTCGACGGATGAGGCATTAAAATCTAGGCTATAAAAATGCTTATTCACGCTGAGTGAAATGGTAGTTTAGGGGAAAGTCTAAAATGTAATGCTCAAATATCTATGTTATTAGTGGTCCTATTGATAAATACTACATAACTAAAGTTGTATAGAATTCAATTTCCGATAATTTATGTCTTATATATTTTCATCGTACTGGCGATGATAACAGAGATAGTAATGAATTTTGACTTTTGTTTGCTAAGCCCATATCAACGCCGTACATCGCTAATATGGAAATAGTGTTTAATTATGTTAACTGGCGATGGTTTTTGCCCAGGTTTGTCATAAGATGTAAAACCGCGTTTTTTCGGTCCATATCGACAAGAAAAATTGTGAAGATATTATAAAAGTGAGAAAAAAGCCGTCAAGGAATGATCAATTGAAGAATAGGACAAGAGGGTAAGGACTCCCTTTACATTAGATTCCGTAATATCACAGAGTCGGAAGAAAACTAATTGTGAAGGCCTGAAATATCGAAAGCTCACAAAACTGATCAACAATACATTGACCATTGTTGTGATGTGATTTGTCTCTTCTGCTGCCACTCATCTCCGATAGATGGCATTACTTCGGCGTCCCGAGTAAAACAGCATGCCTGAATATTGGCGGGGAGTTAGATAACTTTGCACATTCTGTGTGATTGTCACGTCAACTACGGGTTCTGCAGCTAGTAAGAAATACTTATGGTAAAATGGCCTCTTGCTTCTCCTGTAAAATTTGTTAAATCATACTTACGAGTTTTTCCTTCTTAAGTGTTGGTAAAACATCATTGGAGTCAGTCGATGAAGAAGGCCCGTTCAAAAAATGGCTGAATTAAGGAGTTAATTCTTTCGTGATTTCGGTGTCATTCCTTAACATAGCCAAGGTTCACACATTGTAAGGCTCTTCGGGAAGAAGAGATCTGTCTACAGTTCACTGCCCTGGTAAACCCTCATCCGGAGGTTGTACAAAGGGCACTAGGAAAGTTTTGCAATACGCAAAAACGGTTGGCTGGACACCCCTGTTATGGTGAAGGATGAAAAGAGGGGTGAAAACCGGTCTAGAAGACAGCAAGGCGCGAATTTCACACCATTTATTACCAAGCAGTGGGATTGAAAGCAAGTTGAGAGGTCAGTGTGGTCTAAAGGTGAATATCACGCAATTATCCGCTACAGTTTTGCTAGTGGATTAACTGTTGACCAGTGCCTGGAGGAAATGACTCCTGTGCTAGGGAAAGACTGTCCACATCGGACAACAATTTTCCGTTGGTACAAAGAGTTCCAGAGTGGAAATTTTGGGGTTGAAGACGATCCTCGTTCTGGGCGACCGTCTGAATCAGTGACTGAGGAAAACATTGAAGCTGTGAGGAAAATGTTGCAGCAAGAGAGGCGGTTGACATATCGGCAGGTAGAAGAGACCGTCCACATCCCTTCACCAGCTGTTCATTCAATTCTACACGACCATCTCCATGTTAGAAAGGTTTGTTTCCTTTGGGAGCCCCATTCACTTTCGGAGGAACAAAGGGCATATCGAATGAAATGGTGCCGAAAATGCTAAAACAGTTTGAAAATGGGACTTCGCGTAACGTCATTAGCATCGTTACAGGTGGCGAAACTTGGCTTTATTATTACGATGTCCCAACAAAATCCCAGAACAAGGTGTGGCTGTTTGAAGATGAGGGTACTCCTGTGACTGTGCGAAAGTCAAGGTCAGTGAAGAAAAGGTTGATTGCAGTATTCTTCACTAAACGAGGCATCCTAACTCGGGTTGTGCTAGAAACACAAAGGACAGTTACTGCGAAGTGGTACAGTGAGACTTGTCTGTCTCAGGTCGTCCAGGCTCTTAAGCAGCTCCGTCCAAGGTCACGGCTCAACACTTGGCTCTTGCATCACGACAATGCTCCAGCACATCGTGCTAATGTAACAATGGATTTTCTTGCCAGGTCAGGGTTGACTGTGCTTGATCACCCTCCATACAGTCCTGATCTTGCCCCATGTGACTTCGCACTCTTCCCAGAAGTAAAGATGAAGCTGAAAGGGCGGCGTTTTGCATCCGACGAGGAGCTTTGGGCAGCATGGGATCAAGAGTGTGAAAATGTAACCGAAGAAAAGTGGCAGAGTTGGTTCAGTAACTGGTTTAGAAATATGGAGAATTGTATTGAGTGAGGTGGATTTTTTTTTTGTGCTATTGGTCTTATGCCGACGATGGGACAGGAAAGGGCTAGGACTGGTGAAGAAGCGGCCGTGGCCTTATTTAAGGTACAACCCCAGCATTTGCCTGGTGTTAAAATGGGAAACCACGGAAAACCATCTTCAGCTCTGCCGACAGTGGGGTTCAAACCCACTATCTCCCGAATACTGGATACTGGCCGCACTTAAGCGACTGCAGCTATCGAGCTCGGTGGAAATTATTTTGAAAAAGTCTAAAGCGTTCACTCACATTGCAAAAACTTTCCTAGTGCCCTTTGTAGATAAGTGGGCCAAGTAGACTACACAGCATTTGTTCGCTTCGCTTGGGCGGCGTACTGGATGTCTTGTGAGGGCTAATAAAAGTTGACCAGAAATTAAGCCAATAATATCGTACTTGGAATCTCGCGTGGGAAACATTTTATATAGTTCGATCGTTGAGAAAAGCAGACCGGCGCAGTTCTACACAGCAAGTTCGATAAGATGTACGTGTCAAGGGTAGCGCGCGGAAACCTACTACCTTTGTGTGTATACGTGTGTGTCATGTGACAAGTTGTGTGACAATACTCGCAGAGAGAAAATATCGTATTCATTTGGGCGGTAGTGTAGTAAATGAAAATGAAATTTTCCCTGGTACACAAATATGTTCTTAAACTGGATGTGTTTTATTTTGTTATCAATGTCCAAGTGGTGCCAGTGAGTTGAGTACTACGTAATTCAAATAGAAGTGCAGTGAAATTAAAAAATAAAAAAATAAAATCGAAGTGTCTAAGTGTGTACGTGGAATATTATGATAAGTTCGTAAATAAGTATTTTTAAAGTTACCTTCAGGTCGTAAGTATTTTGTGCCCTAATTTTTGTAACTTGTAAATATTTGCAACAATAAGCACCTCCCTTTTACATCGCACCGTTCGACTGTGTGTATGGATGGATGGATAAATGTACACTCTTTTACCGAGCTTGATAGCTGCAGTCGCTTAAGTGCGGCCAGTATCCAGTATTCGGGAGATAGTAGGTTCGAACCCCACTATCGGCAGCCCTGAAAATGGTTTTCCGTGGTTTCCCATTTTCACACCAGGCAAATGCTGGGGCTGTACCTTAATTAAGGCCACGGCCGCTTCCTTCCAACTCCTAGCTCTTTCCTGTCCCATCGTCGCCATAAGACCTATCTGTGTCGGTGCGACGTAAAGCAACTAGCAAAAAAAAAAAAAAAAAAAGTACACTCATTTACACACACATACACACACAAAACATGGCACTCATGCTGTTTCTCCGCTACACGAGAAAACACAGAATCATTGATATATTTTTGCGCTTAGAAGATGAAAGAGCGAGTACATTTTCTTTGTTTGTTCTCCTCTTGGTAGTTTTTTACGACATACAGGGGGTGATGGTGATGGCAAGTTCCGAGCTGTCAGTGGACAGAAGGCGTGGAATGACACTGTGTATGTGCGAGTTCAGTTCTCAGCCCGAAGGCTGGTTGGATCCTCAACAGCCCCGCCATCAGCTCTCATAGATGGTTTAGACATCACTGAAGAGGCGTACTAGGGAAATGAGGAGCGAGGTAGTTTCCTGTTGCTTTCTCCACTGAGCCAGAATTTGCTATTACATATCAGTCTGCCAAGCCCACTGAAATGCATGCACCAACTGATCCTATGAGCATTATTTTCACACCATTCATAGCAAGGACTGGCTGCATAAAGAATGGCATTACTAGTGTCACTCATACCTCAGTCACTTTCAAAGTCAAGGATAAGACAGAGACAGATCAATGAAAGTAAAAAAATCGCTCTAGCCTATACCAGAAGACATAGTGCACTGTAAACACTAGGTCCTCCCAGCAAAGGCACGGAGTGGACGAGTAAGTTTGAGTGGTCTTATTAAAAGTAGGAAAGATAACAATATGAAAATAAAGTTGGAATTCAAGAGAACAAATTGGGGAAAATATTCGTTTATAGGAAGGGGAGTTAGGGATTGGAATAATTTGCCAAGGGAGATGTTCAATAAACTTCCAGATTCTTTGCAATCACTTAATAAAAGGATAGGAAAATAAATAGGGAATATGCCACCTGGGTGACTGCCCTACATGCAGATCAGTGGTGATTGATTGATTGATTGATTGATTGATTGATTGATTGATTGATTGATTGATTGATTGATTGATTGATTGATATGGTGGTGGTGATTATTACTGTTTTAAGTGGAAGTACACCTGGGCTGCCATCCTCTATACAACACTGATTGGAGAGAAGAAAATGGTCCGACACTTCGAAAAATGAACTTATCGGTCAAAGAAAGGCAAGGGTCACGAAGGGCGTGAAAATGAAAGACTCCCTAGGATTCACAAACCTAATGGCGTCGGGGTAGGAAAAGAGCAAGAGTTGACCAGTGGAGGTCGAATAGGATAGATGAAAGTGAGGAGCCTGGCACAAGTAAGTGGAAGCAATGCCAGGACTCAGCTATGGGCTCCGTGCTTTTCAGACAAATTAAGAGCCGCTGAGGCACATAGGGTGTACGGTTAATGCATCCTTTGACTCCAGTCACAGCGGATAAAAATGAGTGTAGCCACACAATGAATGGTAAGTTTCGTGAACGGTGAGAAAATGAAAAAAAAATCTAGACCTCTTTCTTTTCTTTCGATTTATCGGAACTCTTTTTATCTCCCCTGTGGATGGAGTCTGAGAATCTGTGCCGCCTGCCGGGCTGAGTGGCTCAGACAATTGAGGCGCTGGCTTCCTGACCCCAACTTGGCAGGTTCGATCCTGGCTCAGTCCGGTGGTATTTGAAGGTGCCTCTTGTCAGTAAATTCACTGACATGCGGGACAAACATTTCAGCACCTTAGCGTCTCTGAAAACCGTCAAAAAGTGATCAGTGGGGCATACAGAACAATAACATTATCATTATACCTGTACCACCTGCATGACGTGTCAACCATGTTGAATATACCGGTTCTCGTCCGACAACTGCAGTTAAGCAACACTGGACATGGTCAGGACTTGGATGAGTGACCGCGTGGAAACATGACATGCCGTTCGTTTGTGCAGGCCAAGATCATTGAAATGTTGTACCACGGTGTTTTTAATAACTGCCCTGGTAGGAAAAGAACAATTTTACAACTATTAATTCTTTTTTCTTTTCTTACCGCTTTTTCCCACACCTGTGGGGTCGCGGGTGAGAACTGCGTCGCATATGTGGATTTGGCCCTGTTTTACGGCGGGATGCCCTTCCTGACGCCAACCCTATATGGAGGGATGTAAGCACTATTGCGTGTTTCTGTGGTGGTTGGTAGTGTGGTATGTGGTCTGAAAATGCTGAGGAGAGTTTTGGGACGGACACATATACCCAGTCCCCGAGCCAGAAGAATTCATCAGGAGCGATTAAAATCCCCGACCCGGCCGGGAACCGAACCCGGGACCCTCTGAACCGAAGGCCAGTACGCTGACCATTCAGCCAACGAGTTGGACTTTTTTTTTAGAACTATCAATCTATATCATATATGCAGGGCGGACAAAATAAAACTACCGAGCTCGATAGCTGCAGTCGCTTAAATGCGGCCAGTATCCAGTATTCGGGAGATAGTAGGTTCGAACCCCACTGTCGGCAGCCCTGAAAATGGTTTTCCGTGGTTTCCCATTTTCACACCAGGCAAATGCTGGGGCTGTACCTTAATTAAGGCCACGGCCGCTTCCTTCCCACTCCTTGCCCTTCCCTGTCCCATCGTCGCCACAAGACCTATCTGTGTCAGTGCGACGTAAAGCAACTAGCAAAATAAAACTGGCCCGGAAAGACTGACGCGGATTTGATGCAAATGCTGGAAACCGTGATTTCGATGCATCAATCGGTTGCTGTCACATGAATGCGCATGCGCATCTCCCGTATCTGAGAGGATCAGACGTGTTTAGTGACCAGTTGAATGCAATACAAAATGGTCTTCACTATAAAACAGCGCGTGTTCAATGTCGAGTGTTATGCGAAGCACGAGTCGTGGGAAAACTGTGCGGAACTGTTTGCGCAAGAGGATCATGAGTTTCAAGTAGTAGCGTGTTAGCGTACTGTTAAGACGGTAGCGTGAGGATCATGAGTTTCAAGTAGTAGCGTGTTAGCGTACTGTTAAGACGGTAGCGTGAGGATCATGAGTTTCAAGTAGTAGCGTGTTAGCGTACTGTTAAGACGGTAGCGTGAGGATCATGAGTTTCAAGTAGTAGCGTGTTAGCGTACTGTTAAGACGGTAGCGTGAGGATCATGAGTTTCAAGTAGTAGCGTGTTAGCGTACTGTTAAGACGGTAGCGTGTTGTTACAAAACCTTCAGCAAAGTCTGAAATACAAAACTTAGTGTCAAAATGGCGTGAAACGGGCTCTGTAGCGAATACAAACCGTAACTGTCCAAAAAGAGCTGGAACGCTAGAAAACATTGCTCGAGTGCAGGAAAGCCTGGAACGAAATCTGAACGCCGTTTATTTGTGCAAGTTGGAATTAAGAGACCGTCGTGTCGAATCGTAATCAAAAAGACCCTGCATCTGTAACCTTACAAATTTACTGTTGTGTATGCGTTAAAGCGTCTAGACGAACTTTCGCGTTTTGAGTTCTGCCGGTGGTTTCTGAGTCAGGATTTGTGGATTCTAATGTATCCACAAAGACGAACATGAGATGCTGTCAGTTGGTACAATTATATTTCCACATCTATTACGTGTATTTACAAATTAAACACACGCATAACCTTATTCACAGTATCACAACAAAACACTTCACTTCGAGAATAAACAAAGCCGCCATTATTAAAAACTACTGCCAACACTTCAATATGGAGATCACAACTTTGAAACGCAGTTGAAAACAGATGACTACCGACTGCCTACCTCGACATGTCAGACATGTGGTCACAAGTATAACCTTGTTACACCATAACTCTACTTCCAAACACTTACTAAATTCTTCCGCCAAGATTGTCTCGTTATATATATGTACCTGGCCAGGCTTCTAGAAAGTTAAATTACAAAATATATCTTCGTGAAAATTCTAGAGTGTGCAATACATAGGTTATAATGTATAGAATATTCTAAATCGTTCTCGTGCCTATTACCATTCTGGAGGTTACGGTGTGTTTCGTCGTCGCCATGAGACCTATCTGTGTCGGTGCGACGTGAAGCCCCTAGCAAAAAAAGAAAACAGTGTGTTTCACAATAAATTATAGATTACAGTTTATATATACAGGTAAGAATAAACTATGATATTAATTTACAGGTATTTACATTAACTGAACTGATATAAATGTCTATATACAGTGCAGATTTTATGACATAACCTCAAAAACAACGCGATCATATAGTATGTACAGATGATCAATCAATCAATCAATACTGATCTGCATTTAGGGCAGTCGCCCAGGTGGCAGATTCCCTATTTGTTGTTTTCCTAGCCTTTTCCTAAATGATTTCAAAGAAATTGGAAATTTATTGAACATCTCCATTGGTAAGTTATTCCAATCCCTAACTCCCCTTCCTATAAATGAATATTTGCCCCAGTTTGTCCTCTTGAATTCCAACTTTATCTTCATATTGTGATCTTTCCTACTTTTATAAACGCCATTCAAACTTATTCGTCTACTAATGTCATTCCACGCCATCTCTCCGCTGACAGCCCGGAACATACCACTTAGTCGAGCAGCTCTTCTTCTTTCTCTCAATTCTTCCCAACCCAAACATTGCAACATTTTTGTAACGCTACTCTTTTGTCGGAAATCGCCCAGAACAAATCGAGCTGCTTTTCTTTGGATTTTTTCCAGTTCTTGAATCAGGTAATCCTACACTGGAACCATACTCTAGTTGGGGGTCTTACCAGAGACTTATATGCCCTCTCCTTTACATCCTTACTACAACCCCTAAACACCCTCATAACCATGTGCAGAGATCGGTACCCTTTATTTACAATCTCATTTATGTGATTACCCCAATGAAGTTCTTTCCTTATATTAACACCTAGATACTTACAATGATACCCAAAAGGAACTTTCACCCCATCAACGCAGTAATTAAAACTGAGAGGACTTTTCCTACTTGTAAAACTCACAACCTGACTTTTAACCCCGTTTATCAACATACCATTGCCTGCTGTCCATCTCACAACATTTTCGAGGTCACGTCGCAGGTGCTCACAATCTTGTAACTTATTTATCACTCTATAGAGAATAACATCATCCGCAAAAAGCCTTACCTCCGATTCCACTCCTTTACTCATATCATTTATATATATAAGAAAAGATAAAGGTCCGATAATACTGCCTTGAGGAATTCCCCTCTTAATTATTACAGGGTCAGATAAAGCTCTCTAATTCTCTGAGATCTATTTTCTAGAAATATAGCAACCCATTCAGTCACTCTTTTGTCTAGTCCAATTGCACTCATTTTTGCCAGTAGTCTCCCATGATCCACCCTATCAAATGCTTTAGACAGGTCAATCGCGATACAGTCCATTTGACCTCCTGAATCCAATGTAATATATATATATTATACATTATAATATAATAATACTTATTATTATTATTATTATTATTATTATTATTATTATTATTATTATTATTATTATTATTATTATTATTATTCGAGCTCGATATCTGCATTAGTTACCCATGGGTGAGAGAGTATTGTTCTCAAGTTATATCTGTTTATTGCACTTGCGTCAATCCTTAGTTTGTTATTTCTTCAGATGAGGCCATTTCCAGCATCTTCCGTGATGTTCATTAACAAGAGTCAATCGCGCGTCAGTCAAATTGTAAATATTTTTCGGGGGAGTTTTATTTGGCCAGCCTGGTACTACTGTATATATAATTTGGTAAGCTGTTTTCAGTAATGGAAATTGTGAAAATATGGCTGAACACATTTCTACATAGTTTGCTTTGAGTAGTTTCTAAGTCTCCCGGTGGTGTGCTGCTAGGTACCGTCTGAAAACACCGCTACTAGCACTATACAGGGAAGATCATGAGTTTTAAGGAGTAGCGTGTTAGCGTACTGTTAAGACGGTAGCGTGACGTTACAACCAGCTGTGGCTTGAAATTTTCTTGTTAAGAAGTTGGATGTGGAACTATCGACACGGTTTCCAAACGGCAACTCTTCTACGGAAAACACAAAAAAAGGAAAACTTACTCCATTTGAATCGCCAACATTATGTCAGAAGATGGAAGAAGAAGGGGATATTATTTTCCACAAAACTATTTTCACGGTAAGGAACTAATACGCCAAGTTTCCGAACTTAACTCTACTGCCTTGGAGGAACTCACATGAAAATTTTATCTGAATGAATGTGTGTGATGCTGCTTGTAATGACTCAGTCAGGAATGTTTGTGTTGGTGTAAGCGAAAGGTACTTCCTTGACGCAGGTCTGGTACGACATTGGAACCAGGCCAACACGTGTCATAAATAGTAGGTATTACTGGCCAAAGAGAGAAAGGAAATGGTGTGAAACTAATGCCTCAGTTTATTTATCGCACCGCGGATACCTTGAGCGAATACAAGGCAAATTCATAAAGTAAGTTTTGTCATTCACTCTCATCTTGGCGTACGATAGCTTATTGTTGGTTGATTACTAACCTTGGAGACCTGTATATATAAACTGTAATCTATAATTTATTGTGAAACACACTGTAACTTCCAGAATGGTAATAGGCACAAGAACGATTGAGAATATTCTGTACATTATAACCTATGTATTAGACACTCTAGAATTTTCACGAAGATATATTTTGTAATGTAATGGAGATCTGCACCGCAGCATAATTTACAGAATTTCAAAATGTAAATCGTAAGAATCGTGTAAATCATAGAAAGTGACCAAAGAGTTGAGCAGCAATATCTAAATTGATGTGTTTTTCGTTTAAATGAAATTAAAATTAAACGAAGGACGAAATACGTGACGAACATCAGTGATGGTCCAGAATGGATGGTAACAGACCATGGAAAGATTGGAAGAGTCAGGAATTTTAAGTACTTTGGTGAAGTAATCCAAGAGAATGGCTAGAACAAGAAGCAAACAATATCCATATCCGGAAATTAGAACGAATTTTCCAATTGTCTAAAAACATCTATAATAAGAAGATGCTGAGTTTTGGAGTCAAATTAAGACATTACAGTACTGTTGTTAGACCAGGAGGCTTATATGCTTCGGAGATCCTGTGCAAGACTCGAAAAGGACAAGTCAATCAACTACTTAAAAGAGAACGCAGGCTACTAAGGAGTTGTCGTCCTGATTGCGAACAGATCAGTGGGTACCTGAAGGAGATGATTTGGGTTTGACACACATTAATGAGGCATAAAGTAGAAGCGCTTAAGCGAGAATATAATGACCAAGAATATATCATTATATATATTTCACGCTGCTTATATAGGCTGATTGTGCCAGCAGTATGCATCACTGGAGGCGCATACAGTCTTCTGAAGTTCTTTAGAAAGCCGCTTTAATTATTACCAGGGGGATTCGAATTTATTTACAAACCAGCTCTGGCAATAAAGAAAGCGGCCGGAAAAATTAACCCTCAGTTGGTACACCAAGTTCTGGTACACACAATTAGAATACGGTACTGGGTAATACACAAAAAAAGTTAAAAGCGTGTAAGAAAAAACTCACTTGTTTCCAAATAAACTGACTATTTCACTTCTTACATATTATTGTAAATAATAATAAGAAGAAGAAATCCCTTTCCATCCAAGCCAAGCTGCGTCACTACCATATAGTAGTTCTTCCTGAAGCACTCTACGCGATTGAAACATCAACACTGACCATCAATAACAATGGCATCGAGAAAATGGAACGGCAAATACTTAGGAAAATATTCGGACCAAAGTTCCAAGATGGAATATGGATGAGAAAAAGCTCGGAAGAACTCTACTCGCTGACCGAAAGATTCACTTCAATCGCCCGGAAAAGACGTATGCAATTCTACGGACATCTAGCACGAATGGACGACTCGCGACTGACCAAGAAAATCTTCCTCATTATCAGCGGAACCCGACAAAATAAAGTACGGTGGCTTGCTGACACCCAAAAAGATCTCGCAGAAGTCGGCGTTGACCCACTGACAACTACACGGGCTACAATTCGACACAAAATTAACTTGCACAGCTTTGCAGCCAGACAATGTACAAGAAACTTGAAACTCCAGGAGGCATGGACTCAAGAAAGACGACAGACTCACAGTGCGAGGATGAAGAAGTTTTGGGAGGATAAGAGAAACAAGAAGAATGCTAACTAATGGTTCTACGTGCTCCTTAGAGGGCCTAACGCATATACATATGTATATACATATATTCTAAAGGCTAATGCCTTGTCGATGCAACCACTCACTTCTTTCATTGGCATAATAATAATAATAATAATAATAATAGTAGTAATAATAATAATAATAATACCGGGTTCGAATCCCACTGTCGGCAGTCCTGAAGATGGTTTTCGGTGGTTTCCCATTTTCACACTAGGCAAATGCTGGGGCTGTACCTTAATTAAGGCCACAGCTGCTTCCTTCCAACTCTTAGGCCTTTCCTATCCCATCGTCGCCATAAGACCTATCTGTGTCCGTGCGACGTAAAGCCACTTGCAAAATAATAATAATAATAATAATAATAATAATAATAATAATAATAATAATAATAATCTATTAATAATACAACTCTCACTAATGCACCATAAACAACTACTCCTCTAGCTATGTTATACAATAAAAAGATACTCTTCTAAATGGTAAGATTACCTCAAACTATGTCCGACTCGTTGGCTGAACGGTCAGCGTACTGGCCTTCGGTTCAGAAGGTCCCGGGTTCGATTCCAGAACGGGTCGGGGATGTTAACCTTAATTGGTTTATTCCAATGACTCGGGGGCTGGGTGTATGTGTTGTATTCATCATAATTTCATCCTCATCACGCCGCGCAGGTCGCCTACGGGAGTCAAATAGAAAGACTTGCACCTGGCGAGCCGAACCCATCCTGGGATATCCCGGCACTAAAAGCCATACGACATTTCATTTCACCTCAAACTAAATTATTAAACATTTTCAGTAAGAAAATATTTTTAAAATTATGGCTAGGTTATCTAAAACATCCCAATGTACCAGTTAATGTTAATACTAGGTAAGGATTATTCTGCCCGAAGGCAGGTCCGAACCTCCGCAGAGGTGTTCCTGAGCCGGAGTTTACGTGCGGTAGGGTGGCCAGTTCCTTTCCGCTCCTCCATTCCCTTACCCTCCACCAACAGCGCGTGGCAACCCATCCAACTCCTGACCACGTCCAGTGTTGCTTAACTTGGGAGATCCTACGGGATCCGGTGTTTCAACACGGCTACGGCCGTTGGCATGTTAACACTACTAGAACAAAAATTACAAATGAGATTGTTTTGAAAATTGTATCTGTTTCATGTATCTCACGTCAACACTAATCTCTTGTTCGCAATCAAGATACAACCACTAGGGAAGACCTTGGGCAACAGATGGATTGACGGGCAGTTTCGACTGAAACCTAATAAAGAAGTATGCAGCAATATGGAGCCGATAACAACAGCAATTGGAAAGAAAAGAATGCTATTTTATGAGCACATCTTCCGTATGAAAGAAAATATGGTATTTTCTAAAACCACAGTTGATATGGTTCCAAGAGTGTGAGAAAGATCTGAGAGAGGTGGGCATTACGGAGGATGGAATGAATGACAAGGTTAGTTTCAGAAGGATGGTGAAAAGCTATCAGGGTTTTGCGGTGGAGACAGAATCAGAAGAAGGAGAGGCCCTTTACTAGAGGAGCGGAAGAAAGTGCTGATCAACGAGCTCAAGAGATACTGGCAGGATGTCAAAGCCGGCAGACGAACAAGACACAGGCACTGAAAATGAGATTGGTTGTTAACACGCAGAGGCTCAATAAATAAATAGACTGGGAAGTTCCGAAATGCTAACCCTGTATATTATTTGATAAGTCGGTTTCTTGAACCACTGTGTGAGGAACATGCCTCTCTTTTAGGTTATCAGCTCAGAGGCTGGTTGGATGCTCAAATAGCACTACCAAAGGTTATGCGGTTATAAGGAAACCCCCAAAACCAATGGCAGCACCAAAATGAGGCGTACTAGGCAAGATGAGGAGTGAGGTAGTTTGCCATTGCTTTCCTCACTGGGTCAGAAAGTACTATTGCAGCACGACTGACCTTATGAGCAGCACCTTTTATAACACTCAGATGCACTAATCGTGTCCTGAATGTCATTCCTCAGCACTACCCATACCCCAGCAGCTTCCATATTGTCACAGCCATGGATGTTGACTGGGACTTCGGTGGAAGCTACACTTTACTCTGGCCTGTGCCAAGAGATGGATACAAAAGTACTGCATCCATCAAGAAATGGCAGCAGGCAGGTGAGGAACATAATTATTAGAAATATGATGACCTAACATGATATTCATATACCATATCTGAGACTATTTAATAGCAGAGCAGTTCAAGAAGAGAAAGTAGAAATTGATTGGGCACACCCTGAGGCAAAGCGAAAGATCAATTGCAAAGTTTTGGAGTAGAATCCACAAGGCTGGAGGAGACAAAAGATAGCATGGAGAAGATGTATAGAGACTGGGAACTTGCAGCCGTGAACAAAACTTTCTTGCAGGCGAGATAACTGCCGTAAAACAGGATGCGGAAACTCGCTATTCCGCTGAGAATTAGAGGATTATTATTATTATTATTATTATTATTATTATTATTATTATTATTATTATTATTATTATTATTTATTTGTTTGTTTCTTTCTTTCTTTCTTTCTTTCTTTCTTTCTTTCTTTCTTTCTTTCTTTCTTTCTTTCTTTCTTTCGTTTTGGCCAACTGTGGACCACGATATTTCGATTTCAGCTGCTTCTGGGTCTTGATCTGCGCCCAGTAATCCTTCATTCTTTCATTCTGCAACCTTCTTCTCTCTTCCGTCCATGGTGTTTGGGTCCGCAGAGTAACTTTTTCTTGGGAACTCTTTGTGTTCTTTACTTTCGACTTGTAAGTTCCCCTATTGCTTATTTCCCATCCTTGCATTCCCATTCCTGTCAGGTCCTTCTTCACTTCCAGATGCCAGAGTACCACAGTTTTCCTGGTCTCAAAAAACCTTACTGTCTGGTTGGTCAGTCTTCCCGGGTCCATTCTTTAGATGTGTCCAAAGAACATGGCTCTCCTCATCCGGATGGTGTCTGAGATCTTTTCGATCTTGCGGTACAGTTCTTTGTTTGCTTTCTTTCTGTATGATCCATCCTCTGTTCTTTGGGTTCCCAGTATCTTCCTTAGAATTTTTCGCTCCACCAGTTCTAACTTTTTGACCAATCCTACCTTTATCAGGTTCAAACATTCACCTGCATATAAGGCTTCTGGACGGATCACTGTCTGGTAATGTCTGAGTTTTGCATTGATTGAGATCTTCTTATTGTTATAGGTGTTCATACTTTAGCTTGTATGCCAAGTTCATTTTGTTGATTCTCGATATCAGTGCCTCTTTCTCTGACAGGTTGTTATCTATCCACTCTCCCAGATATTTAAATTTCTCTACTTTCCGAATCCTCCCTTCCTCCACCGTTATCCATCTGGGTGCTGTTTCGATGCATTTATTTATTTATTTATTTATTTATTTATTTATTTATTTATTTATTTATTTATTTATTTATTTATTATAATTTGTGTTACGTCGCACGACACAGATAGGTCTTATGGCGACGATGGAATAGGATAGGCTTAGGAGTGAGAAGGAAGCGGCCGTGGCCTTAATTCTTACAGCCTGGTGTGAAAATAGGAAACCACGGAATACCACCTTTAAGGCTGCCGACAGTGGGGTTCGAACCCACCATCTCCCGGATGCAAGTTGATAACTACGTGACCCAAGCGGAAACACTGGATATGATTGGAAAAGTTGGGGTTAAAAATATCGGAAAAGAGAAAGAAAATTACTGACAAAAATATAGGTCGAAATGTAGAAAGAAAAAAATGGAAGAAGGAGTGGTTGAATTGATGGGGAAGAAAATGTTACAGTTCTATGGACTCTTGTTGAGGATGAACAGTAACAGACGAACGAGGAGAACTTTTGCATTCTTCAGGAAGAGGAGGAAAGAGCCGAAATGGTTTCGTGAACTGAGATTGGACTTAATGAAGATGTTGGTTCCGGAAGATTACATTATGGACAGAAATCGATTTACACAACTTGTTCCATGGTTTTCAGGAGACTGAGGAAAAACTAGCGAGAAAAGGAATACCCTATACAGAAGAACAGAAGAAGGAAGTAGCAGAAAGAATGAAAATAAACTGGCAGAGGGTGAAGGCAGAGAAGGCAAAATATACCACAAAGATTGTTAAATGTGGTGTAAAGATGGCCGAAACGAAGAACAAAATAATAATAATAATAATAATAATAATAATAATAATAATAATAATAATATGATGTGTTTGAAGATGAACACAAACGCTGAGCCTCCGAGCTAAAGGAATTAACCAGGCGTGATAAAAATTCCCAACACAGCTAGGAATTGAACTCGGGACCTTCCGAACTGAACGTCAAACTCAGTGCAACCTTGAATTTAATTTAATTTCATTACTTTAACTTCCAGGGTTGGGTTTTTCCCTCGAACTCAGCAAGGAATCCCACCTCTCCGCCTTAGTGGCAGTGTCCTGGAGTGTGAGTCATTTGACCAATTATACAACTGGGCAGGAGGACCAGTACCTCACCTGCTTATTCATAATAATGTAACAAGCTGAGTGGCCGCGCGTGTTAAAGCGCTATGGCTATGGAGCCAAGCTCTGAATTCGGGCGATGCGTTGGTTCGAACCTCATCGTCGGCTGTCCTAAGAATGGTTTTCCGTGGTTTCTCATTTTCACTGCCAGGGAAATGGCGAGACAGTTCCTATTCATATGCCACAGCCGATTTTTCCCACCTCCGTGCCCATTTTCATTCACCGTCATTAATTTCATCTTCATTAGTTCCTCAACTGAGGTTGACGTCAGGAAGGACATCCAGCCGTAAAACATGCCATATAAATTGATATCACCTCATACCCCACCCCGTAATAAACCGGAATATGGTGTACACATACACATTTGTTTAGTGGTTATAAGCTGTTTCATGTCTATTTTTTGTAATTGTGCACATGGAAAAATTATACTTGCACCTACAGTGTAGGCAACGCGGCGTACACTCGTGTGTTACAGTCAGTAACTTTTTGGACTGGCGCCTACAGTGTAGGCAACACAGTGTACATCTGTGTACGTACTACAGTCAATATGTTCGTGGACTGGCGCTAACAGTTCAAGGATCACACAGTATTTTGACCTGTCTTTGGGAGTCTTTATCCCGTCGTGTTGATCCGGACGATTTCGACTTGAACATCTCAAACGTTTCGCTAGCGAATTTGCCTAGCTTTTGGCAGAAATGTGCCCGTTCTTCAAACTACGATATTCTCAGGTTCCACTGCTGACTTTCAACTACCCTTCACAATACAAACCGCAGTTCTGCTTATACCGTAAGCACGCAACTGCTTCTTGCTGGGGCTAGCACAGAACTGTCACGGCAACATTCTCTGGTACAAACTCTCCGCTGTAGTGCACCACAGAGACACTAGACGGCCACTTCACGAACTTAATGGCTCTACTACGTATTTTCAGGTTAGATGGAAAAGAATACCTATTGGCCTTAATCTTGCCCGATAAAATAAATATTTTCTATTCTGATGTTGTTAAATGAAATTGGTATTCCACGTTATAAACAATTTTCTTGAAATAATTATATATATTTGCTCACATTGGAATTTTTGAGACGGTATATATCATTATTTATACCGTTCGACTACGGAATTTGATCACAAAATAATTTTACCTATAAATTAGAGGCAGAAGAAGGGGATCTAAAAATATTTCTACCATTGTAGGATGCGTTAATCTACGTATAAATATTAATGTATATATTAATAAATGTTTATATAGTGATATTGGTATTTAAGTAAAACATCGTATATTTTGAGAAGAATTTATTTTATATATACATTTATATTAAATGCATCAATTTACGTATATACTGTATATAAAGAATCACACAAAAATAACCTTATGATTAAATTATTACGTGTCAGCGGGCGCTTGTGGTGCCTGTAATGGGAAATTGAAGACTGGGGTGATTGCTGGCCCATGGTTTGGTGTATGATTATATAATAATCATGTTGGGCCGAAAGACATACCGGTAATGAAATTTCAACGGGAGATGGTGCCAATTTTCACTTCACTGGACTATTTTTTTCTTTACTGTCTTGCTATTTATTAAGTGAACATTTTAATTTGACCCGTAGTTTGTTCATCAGGTTAACAAAGTTAAACGGATTTGTTATTAGTTACAAATAAAATATGTAATAAATAGAACCCGGATATTTACGCAGTCATAGCTTAGAATGCAAACTTAACGAAGAGAGTAACTAGGGTTCTGCTATGAGATTTGCAAAAAGCTGACGTCGTTGTCCCTGCGAAAACCGCTGAGTGATAATATTTTTGTAGAAATACCGAACCGCAGCACATATATTATATGTTCAAGAACTGAAAACATTCCAAAGAAAAGCAGCTGTATTAGTTCTGGGTGATTTCCGATAAAAGAGTAGTGTTTCAAAAATGTTGCAAAGTTTTGCTTTAACTTGTGTATATTTAAGAATTGAGTTATTTCATTCGTGCTGTAAATACTAATTCTTAATTTCTTTGATGTTTCTATATTTTATTTTAAATTCTTTTTAGATATTAAGTATTTTAGGTGATAAGTCCACTTCGAATTTTAAAAAGTATTAATGTACTGTAAATTCCGATTGTTGATTTACTTCTTAAGAATGTTGTGTATTTTTATTTTTAGATATTGAGTTCTTCTTCACCGAGCTCGATAGCTGCAGTCGCTTAAGTGCGGCCAGTATCCAGTATTCGGGAGATAGTGGGTTCGAACCCCACTGTCGGCAGCCCTGAAAATGGTTTTCCGTAGTTTCCCATTTTCACACCAGGCAAATGCTGGGGCTTTATCTTAATTAAGGCCACGGCCGCTTCCTTCCCACTCCTAGCCCTTTCCTGTCCCATCGTCGCCGTAAGACCTATCTGTGTCGGTGCGACGTAAAACAACTAGCAAGAAAAGGTTCTTCTTCGTAATCTGTTTTACCCTCCAGGGTTGGTTTTTCCCTGGGACCCCCGAGGGATCTCACCTCTACCGCTGCAAGGGCAGTGTCCGGGAGCGTGAGACATTGGGGCGGGGGATACAATTGGGGAGAATGACCAGTACCTCGCCCAGGTGGCCTCACCTGCTATGCTGAACAAGGGCCTTGTGGGAGGATGGGAAGATTGGAAGGGATAGACAAGGAAGAGGGAAGGAAGCGGCCGTGGCCTTTAGGCACCATCCCGGCATTTTGCCTGGAGAAGTGGGAAACCACGGAAAAACCTTCCCGGATGGCTGCGGTGGAAATCGAACCCACCTCTACTAATTTGACTTCCCGAGTCTGAGTGGACACCGTTCCAGCCCCCGTACCACTTTTCAAATTTCGTGTCAGAGGCGAGAATCGAACCCAGGCCTCCGGGGGTGGCAGCTAATCACACTAACCACTTCACCACAGAAGCGGACTTAAGTTCTTCCTAACATTTGTTATTGTTAATAATTAATGTATAGTGACTAAGCCACCTGTAAGTACAGAAACATCTCTGTTGTTGGCCATCTGTAAGTGGACAGATTTCGTGGGATGACATTAGTAGGCGAATAGTGTTTTTATAATTAGGAACATTCGGGAGATAGTGGTTTCGAACCCCACTATTGGCTGCCCTGAAGATGGTTTTCTATGGTTTCCCATTTTCATGCCAAGGATGTAGCTTGATTAAGGTTTCCCGTGGTTTCCCACTTCTCCTTCAGGCAAATGCCGGGATGGTACCTAAACTTAAGGCCAGGGCCGCTTCCTTCCCTTTTCCTTGCCTACTCCTTCCAATCTTCTCACCCCCCCCCCCCCCCACACACACACACACACAAGACCCCTGTTCAGCATAGCAGGCGAGGCCGCCTGGGCGAAGTACTGGTCCTTTTCCCCAGATGTTTACCCTGGACCCAAAGTCTCACGTTCCAGAACACTGCCCTTGAGGCGGTAGAGGTGGGATCCCTCGCTGAGTCCGAGGGAAAACCAACCCTGGAGGGTAAACGGGTTAAGAAAGAAAGAAAGAAAGAAAGAAAGAAAGAAAGAAAGAAATTGGAACACTTTCTATACTTCCCTTAAATACACACACAAACACCTTTCTTGCCCCATAAGATGAGCGAGAGAATTCTTTTATTCCTCCTCTCATCATGGTCCTTCCTTTTCTTTGAACTCGGCAACCTCACTCTTAGGCTGGTTTAACTAATTTTGTTTCCACTCTCGATTTGTGGTTTACGACCTTTTAGTTTCACCTCTATAAATCGCCAACACCTGAGATACTATTCTTGAGGTGTGTACCGTTAGCATGCTATCAGAAGATGGTGGGTTCGAGCCCCCATTACAGCCACAGAAAGAGGTCTGACCCCATGGCTGAGTTGTGAGAGTCTTTTTTTTTTGTTGCAAGTTGCTTTACGTCAGTCCAGTACAGATAGGTCAGGAAGGGGCTGGGAGTAGGAAGGAAGCGACCGTGGCCTTAATTAAGGTACAGCCCCAGCACTTGCCTAATGTGAAAATGTGAAACCACGGAAAACCATCTTCAGGACTGCCGACAGTGGGGTTCGAAGCCACTATCTACCGAATACTGGACACTGGCCGCACTTAAGTGACTGCAGCTATCGAGCACGGTGTCAGAGTCTAAGCCCTTGGGGGCCGTGGGTTCGAGCGGCGTCATCACATCATAGGCCCTGAGTCGGTTTCCCTCTCTCGATTCACTGAATCAATTCGAGTTTCATTTAATGAAAGACACCATTATCTTTTTTTTTTATCTTAGAAGGCTCGAAACTGCTTGTGCTGTCTTCAAGATACAAAGGAAAAGGACTGAGATAGTAGACTAAGCAATTGCGGCTGTGCAGCTGTCAGCTTGCATTCTGCAGATGGTAGGTTCGAATCCCACTATCGGCAGCCCTGAAAATGGTTTTCCGTGGTTTCCCATTTTCACACCAGGCAAATGCTGGGGCTGTACCTTAATTAAGGCCACGGCCGCTTCCTTCCAACTCCTAGGCCTTCCCTATCCCATCGTCGCCATAAGACCTATCTGTGTCGGTGCGACGTAAAGCCCCTAGCAAAAAAAAAAAAAAGCAATTGAAGGGCTAAAGGGCCCGGAATGGTTTCAAATTGAGAGTCTTGGATAGCTCTATCAAACTAAAAAGAAACCAATTTCGAAAATCACTTCCCGCCTAGGCTAAATGCAATTTCGGAAAAGCGGCCTATAATCGTTTTTTTTTTTTACTGTTTTCGTTTTGATTCAAATCCTAGCCGAATTAACTTATTTACATAACTTTTCTGTAATGCGTTCCTTGGTTCAATACCCTCAGGTGTTTTTAGATTTTTTGAAAAATGTCCACACCGAATCAAGTAATGAGGGGTTAAGACAAACTCTGCATTGACACACATTAGCGCTCGTAGTGGTAGAAAAAGGCGAACTGCTAATCTAATCGACCGGATAACTATGATTAAGAAAAGGATTGTAATTTTTTAGGAATAAATAAAGAATACATATATTCTCATACTTTAGTATATTTTATTTATTTAAAATTCGTAGCTCATATCCCTAGGATGCTTTCAACATTCAGTTGCTTGGCTGAAGGCCTAGAAATGTGGACTGTTCTTTGTCTCCCACTTTCACAACTGGCAAGTGCTTTGGCTGTACCTCAGTTACTTCTTTCCTTTCCGTTTACTGAAAAAAATGACGGTAGGCTGTCACTATTGTTTTTGATGGCTTTTTATACTTATTAAGAATAAAAGACAAATATTATATGGATAATAACATTGTATTCAATTAAAAAAATGAAATGGCGTATGGCTTTTTAGTGCCCAGATCCCAGGACGGGTTCGGCTCGCCAGGTGCAGGTCTTTTGATTTGACTCCCGTAGGTGACCTGCGCGTCGTGATGAGGATGAAATGATGATGAAGGCAGCAAATATACCCAGCCCCCGTGCCAGGGAAATTAACCAATGATGGTTAAAACTCCCGACCCTGCCGGGAATCGAACCAGGGACCTCTGTGACCAAAGGCCAGCACGCTAACCATTTAGCAATGGAGCCGGACATTGTATTCAATAGTACGTCGTACATTTGGAATGTGCGTAATAACTCGGTGTAGTATGGATCTGTGATATGAGAAATCAAAGACATAATTTAAGAGTTTGGGAGTAATATTACGATTAACTCTTTCTTTTGCACGTTTTTGCAGAACCCTAATCAAATCTTTCTTTTTCCATTATTAAAGTTATTATTTTATGCAACTCACCACGATATGTTCACAGCGACAGCGTGTCAACACAGCGCCATCTTGTAACAGAGTATGCGTGTGACGTCACCTACTACCGAGCTCGGTATTAGCAGTCGCTTAAGTGCGCCCAGTATCCAGTAATCTGGAGATAGTGAGTTCGAGCCCCACTGTCGGCAGCCCTGAAAATGGTTTTCCGTGGTTTCCCATTTTCACACCAGGCAAATGCCGGGGCTGTACCTTAATTAAGGCCACGGCCGCTTCCTTCCACTTCCTAGGCCTTTCCTATCGCATCGTCGCCAGAAGACCTATCTGTGTCGGTGCGACGTTAAACAAATAGCAAAAAAAAAAAAAAGTCACCTATTGAACTCAAATTTTGCTTTACTTTGAAGCAATTCAGACTTTTCTTCTCCTTATTATTATTATTTTTTTTTTTTGCAAGAGGTAGCGTTTTTTCTTTATCTGTCAATTGAGACATTAAACATACCTAATCGTAAGTTAATTCTGTGTAAAAATTTTACTTAACAAATGTTAACCAACAATTGTTATTTATTTAACACTTCGTTTAAAAGTACCTACCCTGTTTCACGAACCAATTTCCAACATCTGTTACGAAACAATTTAACGTCAAAAACTTCATAACTGGTCCGTATTGTAAAAAGATTTACATTCTAAGATAAAGGTATAGAATTTTCCACCTGTTCAATACAACTTCAAATGTGATATAAATTAAAAATGTCCGGTACCTAAAAATTAATAATAAAATGCGACATTTTAATTTATATCACATTTGGAGTTGTACTGAACAGGTGGAATATTCTATACCTTTATCTTTGAATGTAAACGAAACAACTGTTAAAGACAAATTAACACGTTTCCGTGAGATTTGTGAGCGCGTTTAGCAGTGAGCGTCTTATGTTTCTTTACATAAAGCGCTCCTAGCGGTGTATTGAAATAGTATTTTGTCACACATGGTTGACGGTTTTTATAAGATGTAAACACGTCAAGTAAGAGGGAACAAAAGCGTTACTATGATGATTGTGATACAGATGATGTTATACTTTTAATTTGAAAGTATGCGTGTGTGCTGACATGTGAAAGAACGGACTATTATACGAGGGTAATCTAAGGCTCCTACTTCACCGGGAAAATGTGATAATTGATATGTCTTGAATAATTTCGGGCATTATGTAAGTGCGGGAAAAAATAATGTAATGCCTTGTTAATGCTGCAATGGCAGCAGGAATACTTTGCAGAATTCTACACACTGTTCTCTTAGACCAGGGCCTCTCAAACGCCCAAACTCTCACGCGTGCAGAGCGAGGTGCATAGGCTCTGTGCACTGTGCATCGGTACGCTTCGCCTCAACTCGGCTTGACTCGGATGGTGTAGTGTGCTGAGAGCGACGAAGCGTTTGGTGGTAGACGACGTGTTTATCACTGAAATAGACAAGCGCACGACAACAACATAATAATGGAGCAACCTGTTTCGAAGAAAGCAAAGACTTCCGAAAGTCCATTTCAATCGAACTGGGAACTTTCGTATTTTTTTTTTGTTTGTTTGTCGTGACGATAACGCCAAATGCTTAATCTGTGGGACGATAATTACGTGCGTAAGAAAATCATCTATTGAAAGACACTACAACAGACTACATTCGGAAAATTATTGTGAAATCATAGGAGACGTCAGAGAGAAAGAATTAAGGAAGTTGAAACAGCTTGAAGAAGAGCATTCTATATTCACAAATGAGTTTTGTTCCAGTACTGTTGCATTTTCATTTTGGTTACGGGCTCTGCATTTTTTTTAAATTATGTTTACATTCCTCTCAAACATGTATGTGTATTTCTAATTCACTTTTTTAATTTTTTAATAACACTGGTAACCTTGTCCCATACAACTGTGCGTCTCCGCTCACCACACGTAAACATTTCGCAGTGGGGGAGAAACAACAGTGAAGGTGAGGAACGCGGAGACAGGCCGAACGGGGAGACAGGTGTAGGGAGAGAGGAGTGGGGGGTCTGCACTCTGGTCAACCAAGCGAAGTCGTCTTTTGCACCGTGCACAGTGCATGCACCACGCGCATGCACCCTGAGAGGCCCTGTCTTAGACTCATGAACATAGTCGCCCACAGTTACAATAAAAGAGCTTGAAGCATAACATCTAAGAACTATAATCAACCACTGCACTGGAGGCACTGATAAGTTTCAGTCTGTGGGAATCGAACCACTACTGATGTGCATTTAGGACAGTCGCCCAGGTGAAGGATTCCCTATCTGTTTTCCTAGCCTTTTCTTAAATGATTGCAAAGAAATTGGAAATTTATTGAACATCTCCCTTGGTAAGTTATTCCAATCCCTAACTCCCCTTCCTACAAACGAATATTTGTCCCAATTTGTCCTCTTGAATTCAAACTTTATCTTCATATTGTGATCATTCCTACTTTTAAAGACACCACTCAAACTTATTCGTCTACTGATTTCATTCCACGCCATCTCTCCTCTGACAGCGCGGAACATACCACTTAGTCGAGCAGCTCGTCTCCTTTCTCCGAAGTCTTCCCAGCCCAAACTTTGCAACATTTTTGTAACACTACTCTTTTGTCGGAAATCACCCAGAACAAATCGAGCTGCTTTTCTTTGGATTTTTTTTTCCATTTCTTGAATCAAGTAGTCCTGGTGAGGGTCCCATACACTGGAACCATACTCTAGGTGGGGTCTTACCAGAGACTTATATGCCCTCTCCTTTACATCTTTACTACAACCCTTAAACACCCTCATAACCATGTGCAGAGATCTGTACCCTTTATTTAAAATCCCATTTATGTGATTACCCCAATGAAGATCTTTCCTTATAGACTATTAACACCTAGGTACTTACAGTGATCGACATAAGGAACTTTCTCTCCATCAACGCTGTAATTAAAAGTGATAGGACTTTTCGTATTTGTGAAACTCACAACCTGACTTTTAACACGTTTATCATCATACCATTGCCTGTTGTTCATCTCACAACATTAACTGTAACCTATTTTCAATTCTTTGTAGTACCGGTACCTTGTTTATTAGGGCTTTGATAATTAGAGATCTTTGTATGAAACTTTCTTCTGACAACTCTTAAAAGTGTTTTTTTCTTAGTATGGGTCGTTCTTTGCCTTCTTCAGTTTATAAATTGTGTTCATACAGCAGTAAATCTACAAACTTACCACTTCTACATGTTAGTATTTTGATATTTTAACAGCTGTTAAGAGGTTTAACAGAGGGCTGCTGCCATGTTAATTTAACACAAGTATTAACGATTTGTTAGAGTTACAAATTCTTGATGAGACTGCCATTCTGTTAAATTATGTGTTAAGTCTACTTAATGGCAGTGTTAACACTTAACATTGAAGAAACTGGGCCTCGTCGATATAGGCTATGCGTTCTACCTAAACACTAAAAGCGTCTTAAAAGTTTTCTTGGGGCCGATGACCTTCGATGTTAGGCCCCTTTAAACAACAAGCATCATCATCATCAAAAGTTTTCTTTCCATCTCCCTGTTGTCGAGGAAGGTAAGTCTAGGTTAAAAGACAAGAAACAAAACAGAGTCGACGCGAAGTTAATTCACTCACAAACTGTTTTGCATTTCCCAAATAACGGTTTGACTTCTTTTCATTTGTTCTAAGAATGAACTCTGCTAAATCTAGGGGTGACCTAGTTTTAATGCTGTCGAATATTTATTGTCAATATCTCACTTGAGTAAGAGACTCCCAGCTCGTTAATTCCCTCCCCTCAACTATCGACCTCAAGGAAGGGCAGCCAAGGTCGTCCGACACACAACACCTGTGTATCCAGTCTGCTCCTGGCGCCTTGGCGTCACGCGACTTGCGGGGCACACGACACCGTCACGAGAGATGACGATACATGATGAGGAGTGCTCCATTAGGGGTGTCCAACCTCGTACGCTGCGTCTTCACTCATCTACGATGCCTTAATACCTGGAATCAGGAAATAAGAAAGGAAGATTATCTGTACTTTTAAAAATAAAAACATGAAAAGAGAAAAGTGAGAAGATTGAAAGAAAGAATAGAGGAGGAAAGGAAGAAATCGAATAAAATAAAGAAGAGAAAATAAAGAACGAAACAAATTAAGATTTTAAAGTGTAATATCGAAGAAATGAAAGAAAGAGAAAATGTGAAAGGAAGAAATTGAATAAAGTAAAGAAAAAATAAAGAACGAAACAAATAAAGATTTGAAAGTGTAATATCGAAGAAATGAAAGAAAGAGAAAATGTGAAAGGAAGAAATTGAATAAAATAAAGAAGAAAAAATAAAGAACGAAACAAATAAAGATTTGAAAGTGTAATATCGAAGAAATGAAAGAAAGAGGAAATGTGGAAGGAAGAACAAACGTAATCAGAACAAATACATGTTAAAAAATAAAGGAGAAAGAACAGCTTGAAAGAAGGATGGAAGGAACAAACGAAGGGATAGAGAAGGATAGAAAGTAATAATAATAATAATAATAATAATAAAAACAAACCCCACGGCACTACAGCCCTTGAAGGGCCTAATAAGCGACCACTGCTCAACCCGAAGGCCTGCAGGTTACGAGGTGTCGTGTGGTCAGCACGACGAATCCTCTCGGCCGTTATTCTTGGCTTTCTAGACCGGGGTATTGATAATAATAATGCCATGGGCTTTACGTCTCACTAACTACTTTTATGATTTTCTGAGACGCCGAGGTGCTGGAATTTAGTCCCGCAGCAATTCTTTTACGTGCCGGTAAATGTAGCGACACGAGGCTGAGGTATTTGAGAACCTTCAAATACAACAGGACTGAGCCAGGCTCGAACCTACCAAGTTGGGGTCAGAAGGACAGTGCCTCAACCGTCTGAGCCACTCAGCCCGGCAAGGATACAAAGGAATTTGATACACGAAAGAAAGGGAAAAAATAATGGGCAGAACCGACACGCTGAACAAAATATATAAGCACATAAATAATTCGAAAATAAGGCAAATAGGAAAGGAGAGAGTAACATGGAAGAATTAAAAGAACGAATGAAAGTGGAACTAAACACTAGAGCAAGAGAACAAAAGAATTAATGAGCGAATGATAGAACACTGCACAAAAAAGGAATTGAGAAAAAGAACGAAAAGAAACAGGGAATAAATAAAATAAATAAATACGTTAATGTCCGCCTCTGTGGTGTAGTGGTTAGCGTGATTAGCTGCCACCCCCGAAGGCCCGGGTTCGATTCTTGGCTCTGCCACGAAGCGTAAAAAGTTATATGAGGGCTGGAACGGGGTTCACGCTGCCTCGGGAGGTCAACTGAGTGGAGGTGGAGCGGAAGAAGACACAAACGGTAGAATTGATTTAAAGTAACCATCAGAGAAAAAATGATATGTAATTAAGATTAATTTTCTTAAAGCCCTGACTGTTAGTGTTGCAACAATGATTTGTGCGTCATGAAAATATATTTTTGTATTTGTGTTGTATAATATTGTTGCTTTTATATTTCTAATAAATTTCCTAGTTTATGTTTCATCTCTTGATAAATTACTTGAATTGACCTTTGAATCGACCACTTAGATAAAGTGAAGGTATCCAAGGCTTTCCATCCCAGGCCCTTTATATGAAACAAAAACAAACATAAACATCTATCACACGAAAAAACTGTCTCTCTTTCGCATAAAATGTAGCCATAAATGATAGCTACTCATGGAACTATTTCCTTAAATATTGAGACATTTCAATATTATTCCTAAGGAGTAACGTGACCGATTGCACAAGTGATCCAGAAATGTATCTATTGGATTCCAGTAGCGTTCGTATGCATGCGGGTAGTGCACCTGATCTTATGTAGTGTGCCATGCATATCAATTAGAATAGTTGCCTACACTGCAAGGGGCCCGGTTGTATACAAACATATTGATCTCCGTCTGTTGTCGGGGACATATTCTGATCTAAATAATAAATGCGACATTTATGTGCTTCATGGTGATTTCTGATGGACTGAAAATATGCATAAATGGAACTTGGATTATTACGTGAGTTTTATACGACTGATTATATCTCATAAACACCGTGATTGTAGAAGGGAAATGCGTGCGTAACATTCTCGACAGTCATTAATTAAAAAAAAATCAGGAACGATAGCACATAACACGAACTGTTTGTCTGTAATAATGAAGTATAGGGTACTTCGAAATCAACAGCAGGTTCGAATCCCGCCGCTGCCTTCTCAATCCTAGCCATTTTCCATGCCTGCATCGCCGAAAACGATCGATGTGTTATTGCGACGTTAAACCTCTAACAATGAAAAAAGAAAAGAAAGAGGCTGGCGTGCCGAGGTGCTGGAATTTTGTCCCGCAAGAGTTCTTTTACGTGCCGATGAATCTACTGACACCACGCCTGTGTATTTGAGCACTAGGGAAATCATTTTAAGGTGGAAAGTATGGTCAGAAAAGGGGGCCAGTAGATTCTGAAACTACGGTACATAAAGAAAGGTCCAAAGAAGGTATTGATGAAGTCAATTTATTAACTTTTAAACCACTTACGTGAACTTTCTTTATCCCATTTACTGGGTTTTAAACGTTAATAAACTTTATATGTATCTGATGGAGGGATGATCGAGAATAAGGGTCCCAATCCCTACCATTGGGGAAAGAGTGAAGGTTCACTGAAATTAGGAAATAGAGGGTTGCAACCAGAGATTTACAAAAATATGCTTTTATTAAATTTGAAACTTGTAAAGAAGAAAAAGTAATGAGTCTCAGTATCGAGTTTATAAAGGCCTTGAAAAATAGTCATAAATAATTTACATGAAAAAAGTTCATGTAAATTTTACATGACGCCATAAAAGGTGATTAATAAACATTTATATAAGGACTAAGTCCTGAAATGAAAATGCATTTGAGAATGCGATTAAACAACATTTGAACAGATTAAGTTATAAATCATAAGTTAACAGCCCCAATATAACATTATTTACGGTAGTTATTAAGAATATGAAATGGGGCACTGCCCTAAGAAAGTAAAAATATCTCCAAATTATAGGCAGAACCTCTTAATTAAATTGAGACTCAGCCAAAATGTAGCAAAGCTGCAAAAAATAATTGGAGTCACTAGTGACCATTATTGATCGTATACAAAGTATACAAAGTTTGAGCTTAATCTGAAGACGGCTTACAATCGTTTAAGTCTTTAAAGTATTACACACAACATTTGAACATTTTTAACACTTGCAATATCTACTTCTACCTCGAAGAATGATGCCACCAGTTGCGATAAACTGCATCTTAAATTCATTTGAAAGTGCATACAATTCCTACTTATTACCGTTCGGCATGTTTTTGTGTTGTGAAAGAAATTTCTTGTCCGGTTTGGTAAAACAATAACACGGCCAACAAGAGAGTCGATAGGTGGAACCGTTAAATTCATGCCAGAACAAACTGAACTTAGTTTAAATTGAATCATGATTTGTTAAAAAGGCATAAATCAATTGAGCCTAGTTATGAGAAAGCTGAGAAAAAGTGTTTGTATCCAGCGTTATTGCATTATGGAAGCAAAAACCTCTTGTAATAAGTTTGGATACTTCTGACTGACCTATATAACTAAAAAAAAATTATATAAAGTTCATTTTTATACACTGTGTTGTGTTTAAAATGCATTTAATTAAGTCCTTTTAGCAATTCATTCGCTTTTACTTATTGCATTTCCATTTAAAAGTGCCATTCTTTGAAAATTAGCCTTTATGTGGGATATTAAACATAGTACTGCCTGCTGTCATTTCTTGATGGATACAGTACTTTTGCACGTATCTTTTGGCACAGACCAGAGTAAAGTGTAGCTTCCACCGAAGTCCCAGTCAACATCCATGGCTGTGACAATATGGAAGTTGCTGGGGTATGGGTAGTGCTTTGTACTGACATTCAGAGCATGACGAGTGCATCTGAGTGTTAGGAAAGGTGCTGCTCATAGGGTCAGTCGTGCTGCAATAGTATTTTCGGACCCAGCGAGGAAAGCAATGGCAAACTACCTCACTCCTCATCTTGCCTAGTACGCCTCATTTTGGTGCTGCCATTGGTTTTTTGGGGTTTCCTTATAACCGCATAACCTTTGGTGGTGCTATTTGAGCATCCAACCAGCCTCTGAGCTGATGACCTAAAAGACATTAAACATAGTATTTATCGGTAATTGTAGTATATGCGTTTACATTAATGGAAACACAATCTCTGAAAATTAAAAAACAAATTATTTTGAAAGTATTAAGGTCATCTAAGCCAACAAGTGTTTACATTATTACATACTAATACTGCAATATCACTAGAAGAGATAGAAAGAAATCAAGAAATATTTACATTAACCAATCCTCCTTAATATCAATACAGATTGTTTTTTAGTGTTACCCTCTTTATTCCTTTAAAACTGGCCATTAAAACCCTGCCTAGTATAATCACTCTTCATCACCCTCATCCTCCAAACCATCTACATTGTTCCATTTTAGAATATCTTTCTGAAATCGTCTTCCCACTTATCCTGCGGAATGTATAGTAGAAGCTGCTCAATATCCTTCAACTTTTTAGTGTGGATGAGAACAGAACCCTCAGGGTAGGCCAAGTAAAGTGGACGCGTAATCTCTCATACACCTGGCTGAATTAGGTTAAGTGTGTGTTTCACGAAGCTCCCAATGTATGGAGAAACAACAATACATCCAGGACTTACCTTTGAACACTCCATGAAAGAACGGACTGCCCCGAATAAGCTCGAGATTGTCTCGGATTTCATGTCTTTTAACAATAAAGGATGGGCATAACCCAGAGGAACGGATTCATATATATATAAGTAAAAACCGCCAAAATGTTGGCTTAGGCTCTTTTAGCAATTCACGATTTAATTATTGCTGCATCGTTATTTAAATATTACTTTGCTTTCGCAGCTGCAGGTTGGTCATTCTTGCATGGATATGAATTAGGGGTGGTTTCCATAAATTATTATTTTTTTACTCTTGTTGACTTCTGACTAAACAAAATTTAAAAATCTGTTCAAGAAGAGAAAAAAATATAGTGAATAATCTTTTAAAAACGCACATAAAAGTGGAGGGAATAGGTGCTGAAGGATAAAACAGAATGAAAAAGGAGGCAAAATGTAGTCATCATCATCATCATCATCAGTTAACCGTCTCCAGTTTCCAAGGTGCGGTGTATGAGCGCTCGCCACTTCAGTCGATTCAGGTTCCAATCCACTCCTCTATGTTCTAGATCTTGTTCGACTTGTTCGATCCATCTCCTTCGAGGTCTGCCTCTAGGTCTTTTTGTCGTCTAAGGTTTTCTCCAACCATTCCTTAGCTACTGAGCAAGAATCCATTCTCATTACATGGTCATACCGTTTCAATCCTGATCCGATTATGGTATCACATAACGATTCTCTTGTTTGAATCCCTTGGCGAATCCTCTCGTTGCGGACCTTCTCTCTCCTGGTTTTTTTGTAGTTTTTTTTGTCCGGAGGAGTTTCATTTCTGCAGCTTGGAGTCTACTTTTTTTTTTTACAAGTTGCTTAACGTCGCACTGACACAGATAGGTCTTACGGCGACGATGGGACAGGAAAGGGCTAGGAGTGGAAAGGAAGCAGCTGTGGCCTTAATTAAGGTACAGCCTGATGTGAAAATGGGAAACCACGGAAAATTATCTTCAGGGCTGCCGACAGTGGGGTTCGAACCCACTATCTCCCAAATACTGGATACTGGCCGCACTTAAGCGACTGTAGCTATCGAGCTCGGTGAGTCTACTTTTATCTCTTCCTGTGATGATACAAGTTTCGAGGCCATAGGTTGTTATGGGCAAGAAGTAAGCTTGATAAAGTGTTCGTTTGGCTAGTATTGGAATCTGGTTGTCCCAGAGAAGGCTTCTAACCTCATGGTAAAGGACAGCTCCTCTTTGAACTCTGTGATTTCAGCGTTTGATCGGTTATCTTCAGTCAGGACACTTACAGAATAGAGATGTGACAAACGGTTATTTTTGTGTTACTGCTACATTTGTCACTGCTACAATAAAGTAACTGTGAAAAGTAACAGTTAAAATAACGTACAACCTTCCTTAACTTTTATTGGTCACAGTCTGGTCACGGCTTCAAGCTTGTCTCCTGACAGCTATGTTGCAAAGTCCCATTCATTCACTCGCACATGCGCGCACGCATCGCTACACTGTTGAAGTCGGTGCAGCAAAACACGCATTCCTATTTGCTGTAAGTTAACGACAGGCAGACAACAGATGAAATAAGAAGACAACATAGCGTCTTTTCTGAAATCTAGAGGAGTGAGTTTGAAAATGCCTCGATCAAAGATAGAAGACAAGAAAATGTGATGATCTGTCTGCCAAACCTCGACACAAACCGGTACAAGAGGATCGATTAAGTAAAATGAAGTAATGTTATGTTATCTATAATATCAATCTGGAAAGTTAGCATACTAATTTATTTATGGTATAAGAAAAATTATACGGGTGAAACTTACTGTAGATATCCCTGCGCGATGTCTGAGTCAACGATTACCCTTGAGCAGTTGAATATGTCATAACAGTTTACACTTTAGTTACCAGATGGCAGCAGCAACTTAAGCATATACACTATAGTGTATTTGACTTAAAGCAATCTCCTACGAAATCGCTCTCACTTGGAAGACATGCGTACTATCTGAACTTTGAAGGTCACATTCCGTGCCTGTAAGCTGTTACTAGTGACAGTTTCCACTTCCTAGTTACTGTTTTCAATAGTACGTTATTCTGTTGTCGTTACTTGGTAACCTGTCATTTTTTGTCCTCGTTACATTTGTAACAGTGACAGACATGTACCTGTGACAAAGGAACAACAAAGGGTGAAGCACTGAAATTGACACGTGGTCCTTAGAAGACCCTAATGGAGAAAGACGTAATAATAATAATAATAATAATAATAATAATAATAATAATAATAATCAAAGTCAGATATCAAGAGCCTGAGAACAAAATATGGTACAATTGACAGAGTCCCTTACTTTAAATACCTCGGAGAACTTATCGAACCGACAAGGCTTGAAAAGATCTCACAACAAACTCGTCTCCAAAAAATCCAAAACATCTATAACAAAAAATCTTTGTCAAGGCATACAAAAATTCGGCATTAAAAAAACAGTCATAAAACCAATAGTCCTTAACACAAGTGAAATATTGGCACTCAACAGAAAGCAAGAACTTGAAGAAATCAAAACAAGTAGAGAGGAAGATAATTAGGAAAAAGGAGCAAGATACACCCAAGAAGGTTACAGGTTACAATCGATCAAAACAACAGAAAAGTTCTCAAACATCGAAATTGACATTAGGGAATGTAAAAGTAAGGTAAGGGTGTATTCTTCCTGAATACAGGGGAGAGGTGTGCCTGAGCCGGAGTTTGCGTACGGTAGGGTGGCCAGTTCTTTTCCCCTCCTCCATTCCCTTACCCCCACCAACAGCGTGTGGCAACCCATCCATATCTTGACCACGCCCAATGCTGCTCAACTACTACTACTACTACTACTACTTGTTTTTACTTTATACTGCACCTATCTGGCACAATGCACTCAGGAGGAAGATTCACCGAAGAGCTATGGAAAGAGTATACAGAGGAAGATGCTGCTCAGAGTTATCTGTGCATATCGAACTGTTTCGACAGCAGCTCTACAAGTTGTAACTGTCAGTATTCCCATTGACCTCGTTGTATAGAGAAAACTTTGGCATGAAAGGGTGCGACTATATCTGCTGAAGAAAAGAAAGCCTTGAGGAACCAGCTCTTACTAGACTGGCAAGACCGATGGGATGGCACAACCGATATTGGCCAATGGACAAAAAAGCTAATACCCGACATAGGAGACTGGCTTAAATGTAGACATCGACAGGTAGATTACTATCTGTCGCAGATCCTGACAGGACATGGAAGATTCGGCGTGTACGCCATGAGGATGGGAAAGACGCAGGGAGATGGTTGCTGGTACTGTTCTGAAAGGGATACAGTAGAATACACCTTTTTCTACTGTGTTCGATGGGAAGAAGAACGAAGGAAAGCCTGCCAACAACTTGACCGACGACTCACGCCAGGGAATCTGGTTCAGATTATGTTAGAGAGCCCGTTTGCCTGGAACACAGTAAAGGCAATGGTGACATGCTTTATGGGGACGAAGGAAAAAGAAGAGAAAGGAAGAATTTAATAATATACATCACTCCATTCTGATGTCATGCCGCCAAGCAGTTCCAGAATGGGCTGAGTGAAGAGGGCAGGGGTTTTTAGTTGGTGGAAATCCAACTCCCACACAGAGTGGTGTCTTTAAAAGATTTTCCCCTGCCACAACAAAAACAACAACAACTACTACTACTACTACTACTACTACTAACAATAATATACTGACGTATTTCTAATAATATTTTCCTTTGGGTTCCATCACTTTTGTTCCGGAGAACTTGTACGGTACAGTACCCAAGGTTGATTGACGGAATAATATTTACAGGAAATGTTATCCAGGCCCTGTATGAGGGGAAGACGCCGTGCCAACGTAAACCACTCATGCAGCTGAAAGACGTGGACCACCCATCTTGTAAACTTCACCAGCACTGCACATTCTTATGCATGAAACACAAACTGTTTGGTTATGAGCTAACGCTGAGTCCAGTGATACGTAACTCTCGTAACAGGATACTTGTACTAAGAGTCATTGTTATGAAGTGATAAGTGACACAGCTCCCATTTCACTTTGCCTGCCGGTACTGAGAGTGTTGCACATTCCGCAACGAATAGGGGTAAGTTCTTGAACTGGATGACGTAATCAGTAGGAACAGTATCTTTTTTCTTCTTCTCCTCCCCCCCCCCCACCTTACGGGCGAGTTGGCCGTGCGCGTAGAGGCGCGCGGCTGTGAGCTTGCATCCGGGAGATAGTAGGTTCGAATCCCACTGTCGGCAGCCCTGAAAATGGTTTTCCGTGGTTTCCCATTTTCACACCAGGCAAATGCTGGGGCTGTACCTTAATTAAGGCCACGGCCGCTTCCTTCCAACTCCTAGGCCTTTCCCATCCCATCGTCGCCATAAGACCTATCTGTGTCGATGCGACGTAAAGACCCTAGCAAAAAAAAAAATTTTCTCCTCCCAGGCTTTTCTCAGTCAATTGCTTTCCCTTGGGAGGGAGACCTGACAGTCATCGTCAGTGTTGCCAACTTATATTTTCAAGATCTGCTAAATACTACTAAAATCCGCTAAAATTTTGCCAAGAAATCCGATCTCAAATAATAATAATAATAATAATAATAATAACAATAATAATAATAATAATAATAATAATAATAATAATAATAATAATAATAATAATAATAATAATAATAATAATAATAATAATAATAACGATTTTACGGTCATCTGAAAATAATGGACAGAAGAGAGTTAACTAAAGAAATATTTCACTTTTTTTTATTCGAACCCCAAACCACAATTCCCTGGTTTAGAAATACCAAGGACGACCTGCAAATGCTACATATCTCAGCTGAAGACGCCCTTAACAGAGATCTCTTCCGCAAGAAAATATTGACGAACGAGCTAAACCGAGACGAGCAACCGAAGAGAAGACACGGTGCCCCTTGGACAGAGGAGCGTAAGCAGGTCCACTCACAAAGAATGAGAGAAATTTGGGCTCTAAAGAAGGCCAAGTTCAGTGTCAAATGCAACAATACTTAACGTGGTCCTTGATGGCCCCAGCGAATTATATATAATAATAATAATAATAATAATAATAATAATAATAATAATAATAATAATAATAATAATAATAATAATAATAATAATAATAATAATCACGATTTTACGGTCATCTGAAAAGAATGGACAAAAGAGAGTTAACTAAAGAAATATTTCACTTTTTTTATTCGAACCCCAAACCACAATTCCCTGGTTTAGAAATACCAAAGACGACCTGCAAATGCTACATATCTCAGCTGAAGACGCCCTTAACAGAGATCTCTTCCGCAAGAAAATATTGACGAACGGGCTAAACCGAGACGAGCAACCGAAGAGAAGACATGGTGCCCCTTGGACAGAGGAGCGTAAGCAGGCCCACTCACAAAAGAATGAGGGAAATTTGGGCTCTAAAGAAGGCCAAGTTCAGTGTCAAATGCAACAATACTTAACGTGGTCCTTGATGGCCCCAGCGAATTATATAATAATAATAATAATAATAATAATAATAATAATAATAATAATAATAATAATAATAATAATAATAATAATAATAATAATAATAATAAAAGTAAATGTCTGCACTCACCTGATCGGTGAGTTTCACTGGGATTAACCCCCTGCCAGCGAGCCAGCGAGCTAAAACTTGTAGGCGCTTTACTGCCGGGTGCAAACTACTGTAGATGAATCCCCTACCTCAAGGGCCACACACAGGACAGAGCAGTTCATTAAACGGTCTTCCTTCCTAGCATAAATATAAATGCTACTCTCTCACAGTTTCATTATCTGTCGTCATGCAAACTACTGTAGATGAATCCCCTACCTCAAGGGCCACACACAGGACAGAGCAGTTCATTAAACGGTCTTCCTTCCTAGCATAAATATAAATGCTACTCTCTCACAGTTTCATTATCTGTCGTCATTCGTTAACTAAGAGATAAGTACCCTTTCCCCACGCATTACAAATTTATGATACCATGATCTCATAACATCAAATCAAAATAACATGTTTTCCTCATGTGTCTGCTAGCTCCTGACAAGAAATACGGAATAGCTCCGAGACAGACTGGAGTACAAATTTTAAAAACACGTAAAATGGATAAAACACTAAACTCCGCTATAATAAATCTATAATTCAGCCAAAAAATCCGCTGTCCGCTAAATGATATCTTTCTCCGCCGACAGCCTCATAATTCAGCCAAATTTAGCGGAAAATCCGCTAAGTTGGCAACACTGAGTTGTAGAAACCTTCTTATGTCTGTAAGCTGGAGATTCAGCCATGAAGATTGTCAATAATAATAATAATTAATAATAATAATAATAATAATATCATGGCCGCCAAGCTGGAGTCATGAAGTGGAGCTCCGCGATCTTGACATCTTTTCTCGCGTTCTGTGTAGTGTCGGTGGGTATCAGGGAGTATTTGAGCATTTGATTGGTGTGGTGGTTATGTGAACGTGTTGTCTTGGGAGTCTGGAGCTGGTTTTGATTGATTTGAGGGCACAGTTTTGTTTCATTTTATTGCCCTAAATGCCTCCATGTTGGATTTAACTACAATTGCTCCATAGATAACTTACCAAGAGTGTATGTTGGTTACTAACCTTGCCGTAACAACCACCCACTCGCTAAATTTTCTTGGTCTCCATAGATACTACCAACTAGATATATAATTCCACTCTTCCATTGAGGCGTTTCTAAGGCAACAGATCGTAGCCTACTGCTGAGAGCCATCTTGGAGGTCTGTGATAATATAATAATAAACATCATACCAGAACATCAGCTACCCGTATGGACTAACAACCCTTACGATGAGGGTGAATCAAAATGAATGATTCATCCGTCCCGGGCTCACGCCCACCAGCTAACATCAACCACGAACTTAGCATGATGGAAACACAAGTGACAGAGCAACTACCTCAGGCCTGCACTGCTAACAGTAAAGGCGAACCTAGTCATTCGGATTCTGGGGGACCAGGACATCATGCAGGGAAGAGTCGGAGCTTCCCAAAACTTCTGAAACCCAAGAGAATGCAGTTCATTGGCACACTCAACGTACAGACTCTGGCTAAAACAGGCAAACTCAAGATTGTGACTGATACCTGTGACAAGTTTAGAATTCTTATTCTTGCAGTTCAAGAAACGCGATTTCGTGATTACGATCACTTTGATTCAGGTGGATATCGAATATATAAGGGGAGGCCTGCAAATAAACTCGCAAATAGTAATTTACATATTTTGGGCACTGCATTCCTAGTACATAACAGCATACAGAACTCGGTGATAAATTTTACATCACCTTAGGAACATCTCTCTCTACTCATGGTTAAATGTGCTACCAAAGCCTACACACTGGTTAATGCACACGCTCCGGTGAACAGTGAAACTGACAAAAACAAAATTGAGAAGTTCTGGTTGCAACTCGAACGAGCACTCGCCAAGATACCTCAGCATCACGTTAAAATTCTCCTTGGGGACTTCAATGCACAAATCTGCAGGGAACGAGAATACAGAAGCATCATTGGGTGCTTTTCAGCACACAAGAAGACTAATGCCAATGGACATCGCCTAATCAACATATGTAGAATGGCTAACCTCCAAATAATGTCCACACACTTTAAGAAACCTCCGTGGAAAATGACCACTTGGAAATCACCAATCAACTACATAGGTGAAAACCAGATTGATCACGTAGCCATCACAAGAAAATAGTCTCCTAAAATCATGAATGTGCGAGTTTGCAAGGGTTACGTAGAGTCCGACCACCATCTTTCACAAATCAAAGTCCGCTTCAGACCTAACCGAAAAAGTTATCAGAAACCTAAAATACCACGCATTGATCCAGAATACTTAAAAGATCACGCACAGGAATTCATGGAATCAATACAGACTAACACAGAAACATGGGACACCCTTCTTGCAACCATTCAAGACTCAGCGAAGAAACTTGGCCAACCTCCACGACAACGTAAACACAGGTGGTGGACTGCCGATTGCGATAGAGTTCTGGAATCCCGCATGCAAGCCTGGAAGAATTGGCTTAGTCACCAAACACCAGAAAATTGGAGTAACTTCATAGAAATACAGAAGCGAACAGCCAAAACTATTAGATGAGTTAAACGTACCTACCACCTCAATAGATTGTCGGAAATCGATTACGATTTCAAAAGGAACAACACTCGAAATTTCTATAGAACTTTTAGAGAAGAACTGTCTAACTACAAACCCCCTAGTATTTGTTTTCGTCGCATCGATGGAACACTTGAGCCGAATACAAAAGCCAACTGTGACATCTTAAAGCAGTACTTTGAGGCGTTACATAACTGTGAACCTCCTGCCGAAAAACTGCAATTCAGCATATCCACCCCAAACCATGACTCACTTCCACCAACACATGACGAGATGCAGAATATTGTATTAAATCTGAAAAACAACAAAGCACCAGGGGAAGATGGTGTAACTGCCGAGATGCTCAGGATCGGAGGTGAGGTCATTATTGACCGATTACAAGCCATCATTGCGGATATGTGGGAGAGCGAAATCATACCTGCAGAGTGGACAGCTGCTTTGATTCATCCTCTACACAAAGGGGTGACAAGACAGATCCTAACAATTACCGAGGTATCTCTCTCCTCTCATTGCTTACGAAGTATTCTTTCGTGCTCTCCGTACCAGATTAGAACAACAAATAGAATGGAAGATTGGAGAATACCAGGCGGGCTTCAGACCTCACCGATCGTGTGCAGAACAGATCTGGAACCTCAAGGTGATTCTCCAACATCATCAATCAATTCGAACAGTGGTCACCTTTGTTGACTTTAAAAAAAAACTTACGACTCGATTGACCGTGCCACCCTATTAGATGTACTTCATGAATATGGTGTTGACAACAAAACAACGAAGTTAATCCAACAGACTTTAACTAACACAACTTCTAAAGTGAAATTCATGGGCGAAATCTCCGAATCATTTGAGATAAGAACAGGCGTGAGGCAGGGTGATGGATTATCTCCACTGCTGTTCAATCTTGTACTAGATAAGATCGTTAGAACATGGGAGAAAGAAGTACACGGGATAAATATGGGAACGAGAGATAAGCGAATCAATATTAAGTGTCTTGCCTTTGCTGACGACCTAGCAATAATCACCCGCACTCCCGAGGAAGCCAGAACCGCTCTTGAGAATCTGCATGAGATTGCTATTAAGACTGGCCTCTAAATATCATATGAGAAAACACAATACATGGACTCCAAGAACACCAGTGTGGAATCACTTGGGAGCAAATATGGCAATATCACACGAGTTAAACATTTCAAGTACTTAGGCGAAATTATCGGAAGCACTGGTAACGACAGGATAGCCAACAAAACCCGTGCCGAAAAATTACGTAAAGCCTACACAGTCACCTGGAATATCTACAATAAGAAATCCCTTTCCATCCAAGCCAAGCTGCGTCACTACCATACAGTAGTTCTCCCTGAAGCACTCTACGCGATTGAAACATCAACAATGACCATCAATATCAATGGCATCGAGAAAATGGAACGGCAAATGCTTAGGAAAATATTTGGACCAAAGTTCCAAGATGGAATATGGATGCGAAAAAGCTCGGAAGGACTCTACTCGCTGACCGAAAGATTCACTTCAATCGCCCGGAAAAGACGTATGCAATTCTACGGACATCTAGCACGAATGGACGACTCGCGACTGACCAAGAAAATCTTCTTCATTATCAGCGGAACCCGACAAAATAAAGTACGGTGGCTTGCCGACACCCAAAAAGATCTCGCAGAAGTCGGCGTTGACCCAATGACAACTACACGGGCTACATTTAGACACAAAATTAACTTGCACAGCTTTGCAGCCAGACAATGTACAAGAAACTTGAAATTCCAGGAGGCATGGATTCAAGAAAGACGACAGACTCACAGTGCGAGGATGAAGAAGTTTTGGGAGGATAAGAGAAACAAGAAGAAGAATGCTAACTAATGGTTCTACGTGCTCCTTAGAGGGCCTAACGCATATATAATAATAATAATAATAATAATAATAATAATAATAATAATAATAATAATAAAATGTATCGACATGAGGCTGACGTACAGTATATCAGCTCCTTCAAATATCACCGCTTTTACCGGGCGAGTTGGCCGTGCGGTTAGAGGCGCGCAGCTGTGAGCTTGCTTCCGGGAGATAGTGGGTTCGAACCCCACTGTCGGTAGCCCTGAAGATAGTTTTCCGTGGTTTCCCATTTGCACACCAGGCAAATGCTGGGGCTGTACCTTAATTAAGGCCAAGGCTGCTGCCTTCCCATTCCTAGGCCTTTCCTATCCCATCGTCGCCATAAGACCTATCTGTGTCGGTGCGACGGAAAGCAAAGAGCAAAAAAAAAAAAGAACCTAGAGACGTGGAATTATTTACCATCTTGGGCTCAAAAAGATGAAGCTCTACCATCTGAGCTACACATCACGGCTATTATTATTATTATTATTATTATTATTATTATTATTATTATTATTATTATTATTATTATTATTTTCTCCGTTAGGGTCTTCTAGGAACCACGTGACAACTCCAATGCTTCATCCTTTGTTATTCCTTCTTCCTCCAATATTCCTTCATCTGTTCCCTATGTCTCCTTTTCCATTCCTCGGACCATTTTGAGCTTGTTTTCTTTCCCTCCGACCTTGGAAACCTTACATATTTAACACTTTATTTGTAAAATTCTCTCTCTGTCTGTTGCTGCTTCTTCTCTTGTATTGTTTCTTTACAAATCTTTCTTGACTTCATCAATTCAGGTTATTGTTTATTTCTTGTACCAAAGATATTTAAAGATCTACAGTATTTGGTCAATCTGTTGACATCCATTCTGTTTAAATCTCCAGAAAATGTCAATATCATCTTCCGCATTGTTTCTGTTATGTTTTCTATGTTTCATCATTAATTCTTGATTTCCTGAGTTCTCTAGTTCGTAGCGGACCGAGTATTTTCCGTATACTTTTTCGTTCCAGTACTTCTGATTTATTCAACTTGTAATTCAGTACTAGACAATTACTTGAGTGTGGCCTGGAACCTGTATGCGTGATTTCCTCTGGATAAGCCCGACACTACATAGAAAAATGGGTACAAAAGAAACAAATGGAGAACTGGAAAAATACTCCAGGATGCAGGCTTGCAAAGGAACTGATAAAAAGACCTAACAAGAAGCATACCGAAGAACTGTTGAAACTCAACAGAGAAAATATAAGGTGGGTAGTAGGACTGTTGACAGGACATTGCCATCTGAAAAAAAAACACCTACATAGAATTGGAGTAATAAGAGACGATGCATGTAGGAAATGCAATGAAGCAGAGGAATCAGCTGAACACATACTTTTCGAAAGTGAGACTCTCCACTCTTGGACTACCAGGTGAAAAGAGAGAGAAAGTCCAAGAAGACCCAATAACAACAACCTGCAGCTTTGTGAAAGGAGCAGGTATATCTAGATGGGAATGAAGGAAAAACATGGTAGCAAAAGATCTTAGAGGTCGACGCTAATTTGGATCTAATATTTAGAGGCCCCATGAATAATAATAATAATAATAATAATAATAATAATAATAATAATAATAATAATAATAATAATAATAATAATAATAATACTCACGTATAAGCACTCCGGTTTGACTACTGTATTGTAGTGTTGTATTTTGAGGTTTTTAGATATACATTTTTTGTTGTAGATATTTCTAGTTATACCGTATGCTCCTTCCATCTTCTGTATCCTTTCTTCTAGAGTGGACTTTTCCAAACCATTTTCTTGGATTGTTTCTCTCAAATATCTGAATGTTTTTAATCTTCCATTTTCGACCAATTTCTGTTTTTAGAAATTTCTGGGGCATGTTTTATACTTTTCTTAAATTTATTTTCCTATTCAGAAATTCTTAAATCTGTTTCTCTTGGCTATTTCCTCCATGAGACTTGTTTTGCTGCATTTTTCAGGTTTTCTGAAAGTATGGCAAGTTCATCTTCGCATACTAGACAATTTATTTCAACATCTTTGCTCTTTTTTTCAGTGTTATTGGTGACTGCTTGTGTTCTTTCAGTTTTTCATTCCAAATTCTTACTATTTTCTCCAGGACACAGTTGAATAGGAGTGGAGATAAACCATCACCTTGCCTTACACCTGTATTTATTTTGAGTGGTATAGATACTTCACCCATAAATTATACTTTTGATGTGGTTTTTTTTAATTTCGTGTGGCTATTACTAGCCGATTGCAGCCCTTGTAAGGCAGACCCTCCGATGAGGGTGGGCGGCATCTGCCATTTGTAGGTAACTGCGTGTTATTGTGGTGGAGGATAGTGTTATGTGTGGTGTGTGAGTTGCAGGGATGTTGGGGACAGCACAAACACCCAGCCCCCGGGCTATTGGAATTAACCAATTAAGGTTAAAATCCCCGACCCGGCCGGGAATCGAACCCAGGACCCTCTGAACCGAAGACCAGTACGCTGACCATTCAGCCAACGAGTCGGACTTTGATGTGGTGTCTGTGAGGGTTTTACGGATTACGTTTGCCAGTTCGGTTTTAACTCCCAACTCTAGGATTATTTTATCTAGAGTTTCCCTACCAACATATTAAAACGCCTTTTAAAAAACTATAAATGTTACTACTATGTTCTTGGAGTTCATCAATCTGTGACGGATTATAGACTTCACGTTGAATATCTGTTCTGAGCAATATCTGCCCGTTCTAAATCCACTCTGATATTCACTCAAATGACTGTCAGTAATACTGTTAAAAATATCTTATTTATCCACTGGCAAAAGGGATATACACTGACTGACAGAGCAAATGCAACACCAAGAAGGAGTGGTCAGAACTTTATGCCAATTGCAGGGTAGACTGACGTCACTGAGGTATGCTCATGATGTGAAATACGCCGCTGTGCTGCGCACGTAGCGAACGATAAATGGGACACGGCGTTGGCGAATGGCCCACTTCGTACCGTGATTTCTCAGCCGACAGTCATTGTAGAACGTGTTGTCGTGTGCCACAGGACACGTGTATAGCTAAGAATGCCAGGCCGCCGTCAACGGAGGCATTTCCAGCAGACAGACGACTTTACGAGGGGTATGGTGATCGGGCTGAGAAGGGCAGGTTGGTCGCTTCGTCAAATCGCAGCCGATACCCATAGGGATGTGTCCACGGTGCAGCGCCTGTGGCGAAGATGGTTGGCGCAGGGACATGTGGTACGTGCGAGGGGTCCAGGCGCAGCCCGAGTGACGTCAGCACGCGAGGATAGGCGCATCCGCCGCCAAGCGGTGGCAGCCCCGCACGCCACGTCAACCGCCATTCTTCAGCATGTGCAAGACACCCTGGCTGTTCCAATATCGACCAGAACAATTTCCCGTCGATTGGTTGAAGGAGGCCTGCACTCCCGGCGTCCGCTCAGAAGACTACCATTGACTCCACAGCATAGACGTGCACGCCTGGCATGGTGCCGGGCTAGAGCGACTTGGATGAGGGAATGGCGGAACGTCGTGTTCTCCGATGAGTCACGCTTCTGTTCTGTCAGTGATAGTCACCGCAGACGAGTGTGGCGTCGGTGTGGAGAAAGGTCAAATCCGGCAATAACTGTGGAGCGCCCTACCGCTAGACAACGCGGCATCATGGTTTGGGGCGCTATTGCGTATGATTCCACGTCACCTCTAGTGCGTATTCAAGGCACGTTAAATGCCCACCGCTACGTGCAGCATGTGCTGCGGCCGGTGGCACTCCCGTACCTTCAGGGGCTGCCCAATGCTCTGTTTCAGCAGAATAATGCCCGCCCACACACTGCTCGCATCTCGCAACAGGCTCTACGAGGTGTACAGATGCTTCCGTGGCCAGCGTACTCTCCGGATCTCTCACCAATCGAACACGTGTGGGATCTCATTGGACGCCGTTTGCAAACTCTGCCCCAGCCTCGTACGGACGACCAACTGTGGCAAATGGTTGACAGAGAATGGAGAACCATCCCTCAGGACACCATCCGCACTCTTATTGACTCTGTACCTCGACGTGTTTCTGCGTGCATCGCCGCTCGCGGTGGTCCTACATCCTACTGAGTCGATGCCGTGCGCATTGTGTAACCTGCATATCGGTTTGAAATAAACATCAATTATTCTTCCGTGCCGACTCTGTTTTTTCCCCAACTTTCATCCCTTTCGAACCACTCCTTCTTGGTGTTGCATTTGATCTGTCAGTCAGTGTATTATTACCATATGCAAAAAGAGTGGGTTCCGTTACCCACAATGTGCATCAACATTCCTGTCTTTGAGACTAGGCTTTTTCAGGTTTTACATTATTCACACCTGCCAACTTTCCCTATTTAGGCGGGAGACTTCCGATTTTCGACAGTTTTTCCCGCCTCCCAATTATTCTATTATTTCTCCCGATTTTAGCTTTTTTTTGTGAACTTCAAACATTTGTTTTCAAATCCCGCCATTTCAGCTTTGTACGCCATTGGCCGGAAGTCCTTCTCTCATTCCCCGCTTTCAAATGAAATATCAACGTTCATTAATACGAGAAATATGCACGAATGTGCGATGCTTATTGAAACCTGTATATCGCTATGCGTATATCGATTGTCAACCTCTTGTTCGAGCATGCTATTGTTCGTGTTCGTTCACGTCAGTCTAGTCGATTCTAGAAACTAGTCGCTAGATTTTGAGTCTTTTCTTAGTAATTTAGAGACAGAACTTGAAAGATAGCGACCTTTTTTTTTTTTTTACATAGGAGCCATTTGGAGACATTTCTGGCAAATTTTAATTTATTACCTACTTGATAGCAATTGCATTGCGTTTTGCATAATCGCGCGGGTGCGTGATGTAATATATTAATCTATGCGTTTGCTAAGTAATGGCATCTAAGTGCATGACTGATTCACACGTGTGGAGCGTAAGTTCATACCGTTTTCGGAAAGCTTATCAGAGACCGATCATCTCATTCACATACCTGTGAGGGAATAGAGATGTGTAATTTTTAGTCTTGTAGCCTCGTATAACAACAGTCGAGTTTTGAGACAATGTGTTATTTATTGCGCAAGACATGTAGAATAAGCAGTTTTGACAAATTGTATCTCCTGATTTCTCCTGATTTTCGTGTCCGGCTCCATGGCTAAATGGTTAGCGTGCTGGCATTTGGCCACAGGGGTCCTGGGTTCGATTCCCCGCAGGGTTGGGAATTTTAACCATCATTGGTTAATTTCCCTGGCACGGGGGCTGGGTGTATGTGTTGTCTTCATCATCATTTCATCCTCATCACGACGCGCAGGTCGCCTACGGGAGTCAAATCAAAAGACCTGCACCTGGCGAGCCGAACCCGTCCTGGGATCTCCCGGCACTAAAAGCCATACGCCATTTCCATTTCATTTCCTGATTTTCGTATTAAAATCTCCTGATTTTTTGTTTTCTGAAGTTGGCAGGTATGCTACAATCACAATGTGCTGCACATTGGAATTCACAGCCCATTTCCTTTCAATATAACTTAAAAAAATCGTTAAAACATAGAGAAACTGAAATCTATTGAATTTCAGTATTTTCCAATGTCTTCTTTCCTGTTCTAATCTTTAGCAAGCGACTGACAATACGAGCGAGCAGCTCAGGGTCTGGTCCGAGGTGTGAAGTATATAAATGTCACCTAGAAGCAATAGTTCGTTTCCAATAAAAGCAGCTTACAAAAATGTGTGAAATAAATTCTGAGTTAAGAATGTTGGCCGAGTTCCACGGTGGGCAGTAAGAACTAGGTCACACACATACATTCTTTAGTAGTCTGAGCTCAAATACACACGACATTCTTCCCCTTCCTTCATCGAAGCTCTCTAGTGGGGCGTTTCATCAGGCCAGTATTATTCATCAGCTGAGCCAGAAATATTTGTAATTTTTCTACGTATTATTATTATTATTATTATTATTAGCGAGTTGGCCAGTCCCGTGGTGTAGGGATAGCGTGCCTGCCTCTTACCTCGAGGCCCCGGGTTCGATTCCCGGACAGGTCAGGGATTTTTACCTGGACCTGAGGGCTGGTTCGAGGTTCACTCAGCCTACGTAATTAGAATTGAGGAGCTATCTGACGGTGAGATAGCGGCCCCGGTCTAGAAAGCCAATAATTACGGCCGAGAGGATTCGTCGTGCTGACCACACGACACATCATAATCTGCAGGCCTTCAGGCTGAGCAGCGGTCGCTTGGTAGGTCAAAGCCCTCCAAGGGCTGTAGTGCCATGGGGTTTGTTTTTGGTTTGGTTTTATTAGCGAGTTGACCACATAGGATCACGCTAAAAGCTCATTATTTCTTTCCCTTTGTATGGAGTTTCCTCTGTGTCCAATACTCCATTCGTTCGCAGGCCTGCTTCCGTTGTTCTCCTGTCCAGGTTCATCCGCTCTTCTTAGTTCTGTCTTCGGCTTAAAACCGTTCCAAAATTCTCATTGTGGTCCTAAATTTGTTTCTGTCTAACATTTGGACATCCGAATTGTTTAACCTTTCCCTATCTTTCGCGTTTCCTTAATCCATGTTACAGTGATCTTTTTCCAACAGTACTCAGTAGGGCTCGTATTCTTATCTAGGTAATTATTTTTTAAGTTAAAATTTTGTCAGCTCGTTTAATTTTCAGACTATAGTGAAATAGTTAGTTAATTTCATCTCATATAGAGTATATTTCAATTGCTAAAGTTGGGTTTTAATTTCCTTTAAAATTGGGATTTCTAACCCTTTTCTGTGAAATACAATAAGTCCGACTGCCTCAACTGCATACAACAGCAATAATCCTTTCTCAGAATCTGGGATGGCTACATGCCTTTTATTGGTCAAAGTTTCTAATAAACTCCTTGCAGGCCTGAAACGAAATCCAGGTTATTCAAGTTCTGTATATGTTTGCAAGTGGTGTACATGAAGAACCCCCAGCATTTTTTTTTTTTGCTTTTATAATATGCATTGGTGACTTCCTACGATATTGAATGGTCCTTCTCAGCCTACAAGAGAATTTTATCGGATCTTCTTGGCCACTAGGTTTTCAGGTGTATCCCTCATTCCCGCAAACTTTTCCCTAAAGGTCGGTTTCATAAACGTGGGTTAAACTTTATCCCCGAGTTATACAGTTTTAACTCTGAATTTGACTGTTCATTCTGTTTCATCAAGGAGGGTTAATTTTAACTGTAGGTTAAGTTAACCGATCCTTTCACCTGGGTTAAACTGTTAACTCGAGGTTAAAAGCAAAATGGCCGCCGTAAGTCATGAGTTTGATGCAGAGCTGCTTTATTTAGATTTCTTAAATGGTGTTCCTAACGGAAATAGGCCTATAATAAGAAGGAACGACTTTCAAAACCTATCTGAGGGACAGTTTCTGAAGAGGTATAGACTGTCCAAAACCGTCGTCAGTAAATTCCTCGATGAAATTCGCCAGATTTTAGAATACAAAACTGACCGAAACGGGCCTCCCTCTCTCTCCCTCCTATACTAAAGGTATTGATTGCATTAAGGCTTTATCCTTTCATATAATGGTCGGAGACAACAAGGGTTATTTTTCTGTCAATTATCAAGTAATCAGCGATTCTAACCTCAAAATTCGTTATATAGTTGCAAGATGGCCTGTAACGTGGGCAGTGCTATTAAATTCCCCTGTGTTCTCCTTTTCTTTTAATATACACCGTCAGTCTTCTTGTATTCTATAATGCTTTGGTACTTGGTGGCTAATTCAATAAGTAATCTATTCTTCTAAAGCTGAAAGCCCCTATTTCTCTTCTGAACTTCTTCCATGTATCGATCGTTGCAATCAGTTCTATCACGATCACGAAAGAATAACATCTACCACAGAACTGGGGAAGAAAACGAAATACCGCGCAAGAAATAAACAAAGGAACCACGCCAGAAGCGTGTTCATAATCTCCGAATTTTAGTCACTGCCTCCTTGATCGGTAAGGCAGCTGTTTCCGGCGAGGATTAATGCGGTGTTAGTAAACTCTCTGCCAAAATAGCTTGGTGAAACGCGTGACTCGTATGAATGAGTTGAAATATTAACCCCAAGTTAACAAACCCAGGGTTAGAGTGTATTTAAACCACGTTGACGAAACAGGGCATAAGTTTTGGTCTGTCCTGTATGTTTTCCTCCTTGACACCTGCTTCTGCTTGTTTTTGCGCACCTGTGTAAAGCACCCAGGCTGTATTTTCCAGTTTTCCTGTAGCAGAAGTATTATGTTGGTCAACTCACTCGGTCACCTTCTTCTGATGGCTAAGTATTCACTCTAATGTGCCCGCAAATACATTATGACAACTAGACGCCGGATGTTTTGGCAAGTTAATAGGTTAGCATATACACTAATTTAGTTATTAGGAAGTGTTGTCCACCTGCTCTTCCGTAATCATAATGTTACGTGCCAGCCCCGTGGTAGCTCCTTTCGGTACTTCCAGCAAGGGGCTGGAGACTCAGACGAGCTGAAATCTCCCAGCCGGCTTGTGGGGTGGGACCGACCTTCCCGTGTATTGTTCTCGTCAACCGGCTTACCTGTAAGTTTCTTAGAGATTCAACGGGAATGTTCTGCCTCTAGTGACATCGCGAATTTTCTGGGCCAAATCACGCGAGCTATAAAAAGGGAGGCTAGCCGCGGACGGGATGTTCAGTCATTGTTGGACTCGGTGGTGAAGTCAGTGAAGGCGGCCATACACGACCGGGATTTCCTCAAGGTTCGGCCTGAACAGTCCAATCCGTGAGGAATTCCTCAACGTGTGTGGTGGCGTCTTTGAGGCCGCGCTGGGTGCGAGAGATCCTAAAATCCCGAACAAAAATCAATTCTTTTCCGCCTTGAGGCCAAGAAGGTCGAATTTTCCCAGTCTCTTGCTGCGTGTATGTGTTGACGGCAGTAGGCCTTGGGGATTTGTGAAGTGAAGTGATTGTAGGGAGTGTCCTACATCGTCATGTCTCGAGAACTTTTAACATAATTTATATAACTATGCCAGAATGAACCTTTCTTGTGGCAAGTGAGTTCAAAAAATTACCATGATGAAAATTATTTGCAACACCGCGTGAACAACCAGTCAACCTGGAGTTGAACCTTGAGAAAATCCCCAAGGCTTTTTCCTTGAGGATTTCCTTGAGGATATCCTCTCCGTGTATGGGCGAGGGTTCGGTTGAGGAAACCCCGAGGAAATCCCGGAGGCTTTTTCCTTGAGGATTTCCTGTACGTGTATGGCTAGTTTGGGAGACTCAGTGGCTGAGCTGAGGGTGACAGAGGTGTTGGCTGTCGCTAGTGTCCCACCAAGGTTCGAACCGGAAGCTGTTGTGGTGGTGTCGGAGAGACCAGTGAGTGCATGAACTGGAGGCGACAGAACGGAAGACTGTACTGTGTGTTCGTGTATTTCCGTGGACTGAGGATCGCCGTGAGCCAGCGAGCAAATCCGCTATCGTGAGTGCGAGGATAAATGGACCTTTGTTAATGTTCGCTGTTGTGAGTATCGTCATGCTGTGGACTACTGTTGAGTATTTTAGTTGTTCGCTGCATGTGACTGTGTGAAGTACTGGACTGTATGTGAAGTCGAACCAACGAACAGTCGACGTGTGTTGTGTATAACCAGTGGCACTGTGTTCTGGGCACAGCGGCTGTAGGACGTGGCTAGACTTTGGGAAAGTAAGGATTATAGCCGTTCACAGGCAACAACCGGCCGAGACTCCCTGGTGTGTGTACAGAAGAGAGATTTGTAAATATACTGGTAATTAGCGTGGTCTTTCATAACTGGTTAGAATTGTTTGAGTTGAAACATGTGTGTGTGTGCATTTATTAGGTCATCCTGAAATAAATTAAAGTAATGAAACAGGTGGAGTATTATTCGTAACAATGTGCGACTCGTTGGCTGAACAGTCAGCGTACTGGCCTTCGGTTTAGAGGGTCCCGGGTTCGATTTACGGCCGAGTCGGGGATTTTAACCTAAATTGGTTAATTCCTACAGCACGGGGGCTGGATGAATATGTTGTCTTCATCATCATTTCATCCTCATCACGACTCGCAGGTCGCCCACGGGAGTCAAATAGGAAGACCTGCACCTGGCGAGCCGAACCCGTCCTGGGATATCCCGGCTCTAAAAGCCATACGACATTTCATTTCATTCGTAACAATAACTTCTAGGGGTTTTAATAAGCCGTGCCTCTAAAGTTTATGCAAATCTCATAGCAGAACTGTTGTCCGGGATAGTATACTCTATATCGGTTACTCGTTTCAGTAAGTTTGTACTCTAACCTATTACAAAGACACCTCCGTATAGGCCATGAAGGCCCTTGGAGGAGTGGAAGGGAAAGGCTTCCACCATTGTTAACCGCGGCACGTGATGGGGTAGAGTGGTTAGCTCTACTCCCGGCCGCCTTTGCCCCCAGGAATTAACCTAGTACTCATTTTTGGTGTAGGCTGAGTGAACCTCAGGGCCATATGCACCTCCGGAAGTGGAAATCTCGTTTCTTAAGTTTTTACGACTTCCTGGCGGGGATTCGAACCCACGTCCTTCCGGGCGAACCGAGCACGCCTTTACCGCCTCAGCCAGGCAGCCCCTATTCTAACCTATTACTGCCTAAAAATCCAAGCTCTCATGATAATATTGGATGATATCATTTCTTTCTACTTTTTTTTTCAATTTTCTTTACGTCGCACCGACACAGACAAGTCTTATGGCGACGATGGGAGAGGAAAGGACTGCCGACAGAGGGGCTTGAATCCACTATCTCCCGAATACTGGATACTGGCCGCATTAAGCTACTGCAGCTATCGAGCTCAGTATCAAAATATTTAATATCGCCGTAGGTAACATATAGCTGACAGCTTTTAAGAGATAGTGTTTATTCTCCGGAAGTGCTCGTCGGAATTTTGAATTTACGAGGGCCATCCATAAAGTAAGTTCCCTGTTTTTTTAAAAAAATACAACATAGTTACATGAAACGCTTCATTGACTCCCGTTACAACAATGCTGGAAGTTTATTTTTTTTGTTGACATAATCTCCAACAGAATTGAGACACTTGTCATATCGTGGAATCAACTTTTGTATGCCGGTGTCGTAGAAGTCTGCGGCCTGGGAATGGAACCAGCCTGTGACATTCGTCTTCAGCTCTTCGTTCGTGTGACAATGCTGACAGGAGGACAAGAATTTCTTGAGGCGCAAGAAAAGATGAAAATCACTGGGAGCAAGATCAGGACTGTACGATGGATGATCAAACACCTCCCAGCCGAACTCCTCAGCGCCGAGCCGAATGTGGGCGAGCATTGCCATGGATCAGCACATCACCTGTACTGAGCATTCCAAGCCTCTTGTTTTGAATAACTCATCGCAATTTCCGTAGAAACTTTATCACGGACTGAACTTCGCAGGTGTCGGGAGAAAGAATACGAGCCGCCATTTCGGGCCACTGCTGCTGCGCTACTGACACCAGACGGGACTTGTCCGGCCGGTATATGATTGCTACGTCATAGAACTGTCGCACATGCTAATATTTCCCGGCTAAATACGTTTACTTTACAAGAAAAGAAAAAAAGGGAATTTAATTTCTGGATGGCCTATGTAGTAACACCCCTGAATTCGGAATGCCCATATCGCTAATGCCAGGTATAGGAAACTGCAGTTTCATTTAAGAAAACAAAGTTAGCACCGATAGATATTGACACCGTGAAAAAGGTACTGTTATGAGCCACTTAGCAACATTACTAAGATTGACAACACAATTTCAATACCTTTAACTGTGAACGAATAATTCGTGGTGGAAATTGTAGGTATTTAACGCTGTATAATGGAGCTTCTACTATTGTCCACGGGTTTGTAATCAAGTCTGTAACTTCAATGAATTCATTCCTCAGATAAAACATTAAAAAAGCACCAGAATAACCTGACTTTCCGAATTCTGCATAATCAGATCTGCAAGGATTTAAAAAGAATTTTATTATGTCATTAGTTCACCGTTACTTTCAAACGCATTATTTCCTTACAATGAACAAATCCTCTATACTCCAGTCTGACCAAACAGAGAGAAAAGTTCTTTCAACCAGCACACGAATAGAGAGTTTCCAACTGATACAGATGAGAGCACTTGAGCCTCCTCTAACAGAGTGTAAAGGTCAGAAGAGTCTTTGATCAGCCGTTGATTCAAATACAACTTCGATTAATTTAGAACATCCTGGCCTTTGTGGCCTTGTTAATTGGCTGAAGAGGAAGCATTCTGAACTGGCAGTGAGGTATTGGTATCGAGCTTCTAAAACAATTACATACTGTATATGAATGGTCTTTACGAGGATGTATAAGAACAGAATTGATGCTCCTTCGTATGTTTGAACTAAGTTTGGATCTTCGAGGTTATGATTGAAAATACCATTCCCTTATGAAAGCTGAGCTGTATTTTCCGTTCTGAACAACAATTTTCAAGAAGGGAAGTAGACCTAACGTAGATGTTTAACATTTTCTCTTTTCAACCAAAATTATCTCTTCAGTTGTGTATGTTTCCATTTTGTCAATACCGAAAATGTTAATGTCTAATAAAATACAGCCATTGCATAAAACATTGTTTGTGCAGCCATTTTAATTGGATTATACAGTATTTAGGCTGCTTGTGTGTCATTTTGACGTTCCGCTTTATTCTGCCAGATGGCAGAAAAATGAGAGTGGTGGTGCTGGTGGTGATTATTGTTTTAAGAGGAAATACAACTAGGCAACCATCTTCTATATAACACTGATCAGAGAAAAAAATGGAAGGGCTCCGACACTTCGAAAAATGAAGGTATCGGCCAAAGAAAGACAAGGGCCACGAAGGGCGTGGATTCGAAAACCTAATACCGTCGGGGTCGGAAAAGAACAAGAGTTGACCAAGCAAGGTCGGATAGGATATAGGAAAGTGAGGAGCCTAGCACAAGTAAGTGGAAGCAATGTCAGGACTCGGCCCCATGGTCGCCAACCTACGCTCCCGAGTTGTGAGCCCCTGGGACCCCTTTTAGTCGACTCTTACGACAGGCCACGAACATACTACGCTGGCGTAGCAGGGGGAGAGGTGATACTCCCACGTGGCGCGTCCCAGGTGGCGAATAGGGGATCCTAACCAGCTTGCCGGCGGACTTGAGGGAAATAAAATACCTCTCGCTGACCAAACACACAACCCCTGTGGGTGGGGGACGCAGACGAAGAATTCACCCACGGTATCCCCTGCCTGTCGTAAGAGACGACTAAAAGCGGGGACAAAGGGATGATCAAATTAGAACCATGAAACTACTTGTGATTAGTACCACCACGCGGGGAACACCATGGGTCGCTTTTACTTGCGCGTAGTACCACTATATTAGGTACCAAATAGGTTTGTGTTTAGTAGCAAACGAGAGCGCGACGGCTTTTACAGTACCTGTGATTAGTAGCACTATATGAGGAACACCACGGAATAGTACGAGTCCGCGTGGTTAGTACACTTACGTGATGAACACCATAGGTTTGCGTTGCCTGTAAATGGCGCCGCAATGTGCGAAAAACCGAAATTCTGTAATACATGTCCGAATTTCATTACCTGTAAGTAGTACCATAATGTGTGGAATACCGCGAGTCTACGCTAGTCTTGATTACTACCGCAACATGACAAATACCACTGTTCTACTTTCCTAGCGATAAGTACCATTGTGAGGGGCCGCTGACTTGGATTTTGGACTCCTTTCAACTACAAGTATCATCGATTCAGTATTGTGCTACAGAAGCAGTCCCTTAGTCAGTAATACTATTGTTCTACGCCAGCTTCTGTGCATGTGAGGCACTGTGGGTCGGTTCCACTGATCTTTTTAAATTCATATCCATCCCCTCGTCCTCACGTTTTGAATTGTGATCAGTGGATGTTTTTGGGCTTTTTACTTGTCATTTCATTTCGTCTCATTTCGTACTATTACGGGCCGATGACCTAGATGTTAGGCCCCTTTAAACAACAAGCATCATGATCATCTTACGACAGACAGGGGATACCGTGGATGTAGAAAAATGCGTAATCTTGCTGGCTGACCTATGGCTGAGATTTAATTAATGCTGTCATGTGAACATTGAGTGCATTCATTGGAGACATTTACATGCCGACAACCTACTGATCTACACAGGGAGCTGTCAGTTTTATGAGGGAAAAATGATGGGTCATGTTGGTACTCGTCCTCGTGGTCTGGTTCCTTGGAGTTCGCCCTCAACAATCACATTCTGAAGACTACCTTATCGGCGAATTATTTGACCAAAGTAGCGTATGATCCACTGACAGATCTTGCACGACAGACGAACTATTATCTGAAGTTGGTTCAGAATCGACATGTTCGTGCGATTAGCTGTACAAGGGATCATCAGCATTTTCCTCCACCACCACATTTCAATGTTTTCCATTCGTGCCTGGTCGCACTATAGAATGGTCCACGTCTCTGCGCCGCACAACAAGACTGAGAACGCTAGAGATGCAAAGACCTTATTATGTGTATTAATGGTGACATTACCATATTTTCAAAATTTCTGCAAATGGATCATTGCTACGTTTGCTATTTCGATCCTTCATTGTACTTCATCTTTGGAACCACAATATTTGGACAATAACGAGCCTACAGTAGATATACGTACTGATTTACAATGTTACATCAATCAAATAAATCTATCACCACTGATCTGCATTCAGGCCAGTCGCCCAGGTGGCAGTTTCCCTATCTGTTGTTTACCTAGTATTTTCTTAAATAACTGCAAAGAATTTGGAAATTCATTGAACATTTCCCTTGGTAAATTACTCCAATCCCTAACTCCTCTTCCTATAAACGAATCCTCCAATCTGCTGGATATGTAGACTATTGTTGTTCTTACATTCAACAATCTTGATCTTGCCTTTCTGTTGATTTAGACGTATTCCATGTTCTAGGCTAGTTTCCTCCACTCTCTTGATCATCTCTATTAACTCCTCTTCAGATGGTGCTATCAATCAAATCTCAAGTTGTTGCTCTTGCATCCCCTAGTGGAAAATTCTTTATCCCTGTCATCTAGTGCAGTTCTCATTCATATTCACCATAGAGAATGAAAAGTGGTGGTGACAGGATACATCCCTGAGGAACTCCAATCTTCGTTCGAAAGTGCTGGGACTGTTTGTTTTGAATCTTCACACTGGCTGTATTTTCCTTATATATAAACTGAAGGAGATCAATGAGATGGATATTTCACATCAAAAGTATAAACCCCCACTTAATATATTCTGGCCATGTTATACGCAAAGGAAACGATTTGGTCGAGAGTTGGGGGCGGAGAGATATGGAATCCACAGTTGCAGGACAAAGCAGACATAATATTTGTATCCATGTTGACCCCCTCTCTGTTCTGGCTTGAAGTAATAAGAGGCTTATTCTAGTAACGTCCCCTCCACAACAAGTTAAACCGACTAGCGATTAACTTGTCATCCTCCAAGAAGACGTCAGCCCTTTATATTCGCCGCTCCAAAGGAGGGGAGTCGCTATACATTTCAACAAAACGACCACATCTCTGACAACAGGAGAGTACACTCGGCAAAACTGCGGATTAGATAAAGTGGGCTTAATAGCTCTGCAACATTATCACTAACTTTTTATTAACGTTGTGTTTCTTTGGATTCTTGAAATATTTTAGAAATGGTAAAACACAATCCTGTGACTGAAATTCTAAGAACTATTTATCTCTCAACTTACTTTTTTAAATAGTTGTTGTTTAAGTCATCAGTCCATAGGCTGATTTGATGCTGCCCTTCATGCTACCCTATCCTGTGCTAATATTTTCATTTCTACGTAGGCTAACTGCTACATCCTACATCTACTGTAATCTGCTTGTCAAATTCATATCTCGGTCTACTTCTACCGATCTTACCGCCTACACTTCCCTCAGAAACCAAATGAACAAGTCCTAGGTGTCTTAAGATGTGTCCTATCATTCTATATCTTCTTGTCGTCAAATTTAGCCAAATCGATCTCTATAACCAATTCTCCCTGCTTTTCTTCCATACAACGTCAAACTCCAGACGAACATCTTCAAAAACTTTTCTAATTCCTACATCAGTGTTCGAAGTGAGCAAATTTCTTTTCTTGAGGAAGATTTTTCTTGTTTGTGCTAGTCTGCATTTTATGTCCTCCTTACTTCTGCCATCATTTGTTAATCTACTATCCAAGTAAAAATATTCATCTATTTCCTGTAAGACTTCATTTCCTAATCTAATATTTCCTGCATCACCTGACTTCGTTCGACTGCACTCCGTTACTTTTGTTATGCACTTGTTTATTGTCATTCTCTACTCCTTCCCCAAGACTATACCATTCTATACCATTCAACAGTTTCTCCAGATCTCTGCACTCTCAAATAAAATAACACTAACATCGGCAAATCTCAAGGTTTTTATTTCCTCTCCTCGGATTGTGATTCCCACGGATCTGGAGGTATTTGAAGGTAAATGTTTTGACATAAATATGTCTTACGGCTGGGGTCCATCTGAAAACTTGTGTCATGAAATTAGCGACACAACATGTGTGATGCGATGTTACCTATACCTCTAATAACTAAAGATGAGTTCTGACAGCTAGGGCTGGAGGGAGGAGCATTGCACGTGCCATTCCACGACGTTGCCACATTTCAGCATTCCTTTCTCTTACCTCTCGCTTCCGGCTCACCTGTTCCCTCGTTCATTCAGACCGTTGTGTTCTGTTGTAGACTACCTGACCAGACTGTGACTGATTTGGTCTCATGTTCCGTTATCTTTAACAGGGGCCGGGCTGATAAGCTCAGACAGTAGAGCGCTGGCCTTCTGATCCCAACTTAGCAGGTTCGATCCTGGCTCAGTCCGGTCGTATTTGAAAGTGCAACAGAACGTAAAATCAATAACATTATTATTCTTTAACAGGGGGTGGTACCTAGAGCCTTTAACATGCCCTTTGTCCTATACTTTGTCTCTGTACACCTTATTGGAATAAATATAGGATGTAAAACAATTTCTCCTCCTTGATGATGAATTGTCACGCCATGGCCGGCGGTGTTCTTTTCACGAGGTGGACGAGTCCTCGGCCTCCCTCTCCCTCGAGGAGTATTCATCGTACTCGAAATATATATTGAAATACAATTATTGTACGGAATTAGTATATAAAATGCCCTTAGATACATACTAACGGCCACAAAACAGAAACAGAAATAGAATGCCACTCACACTGAACTGTTTGCGACAAGATCTAACTCAGAAGTGAGAGGTCTGGCAACTCTAAGCAAGACGAGCTGGCCGGAAGATGTATCTCCATGGCAACCGCAGTCGCCCCACCCTCGTTTCCATGGCAACCATACCTTTATCCCGCCCCGGCAGGCAGTAAACGGACCTCCCTCTAAGAATTGTCAGAATCAACTTCAGATATTAGAGGTATAACAAACGTGTATAGTCCAAATACTGTGTAAAACGTCCTGAGCGGGAATCGACCGCACATGTGTGGAGGAGCAATCGAAGGGGCCTGCCTCTTCTCCCACTCCTCTCGCTGCCCAGTCTTCGTCTATACATCGTGCTAAGCACTGTACTCAGTGGCTGAACACAACATGTCAACAAGCGAGTTAAGAGATAGCGAACCAGGAAGAGAGAGAGCGCGCGCGCTAATCAGACCTCCCACACTACCTATACAACCACGCCCCGCCGGTCACTCAGAAGGACGTTTACTAAGTATTTAGACTATATGCTGTGATGTGAAATATTGATGGGTGGTCACGGCTGAGACTATTATCAAAGAGGGGAACTGGAAATGTGATCTTGCAGGCGAATGATGTATGGCCATGTCCGACTCGTTGGCTGAACGGTCAGCGTACTGGCCTTCGGTTCAGAGGGTCCCGGGTTCGATTCCCGGCCGGGTCGGGGATTTTAAACTTAATTGGTTAATTCCAATGGCACATGGGCTGGGTGTATGCGTTGTCTTCATCATCATTTCATCCTCATCACGACGCGCAGGTTGCCTACGGGAGTCAAATAGAAAGACCTGTACCTGGCGAGCCGAACCCATCCTGGGATATCCCGGCAGTAAAAGCCATACGACATTTCATTTCATGTATGGCCATGACTGAGAGACATATAGAAGACTCTTTCATCAAAGAGGCCTCATCACATCATACAATTCATAGACCATTATAATAACTTTAGGAACTATGTTTTCACAGTTGTACAACCTACATACAGTATATGCAACTCTTAGCTTGGCCTGTAGATGGTACAAGTTAGCAGCGGAAAAAGAACAAATACTACAAGGCAGTGTGGGTGATTTAATTAAGAGACACTTGGAATTGTTAGTATCTACACTGAGACCATATTTTCCGCCTCTGGTTGAGAAAAATCTCGTGGATCAGAAATCCCTTCTTTGAAATTGAATATGAACTGCCCTCCCTTGAGGAAGATCAACTAGCCGACGTGTCTTGGCGGAGAGGAAGTGAAAACTAAACTGAAATATGAAATGGATGGAGAATCAGACGAAATGGCATATTTAGCTCCAGGAAGTTCTACGAATGTATCACAACTTCACGTCTTTGATCGACTGCTGGGCCCATAACATCCTCTATACTTTACAATTTCTTTAAAGGAAATAGTGAGTTTAAGGCCTTTTATGACAACGTGCCTGTGTGAGTGTACCTTTTCTGTTCTCACAAAAATGAAAACGAAGTACAAAAACAGAGCACATGTACTGTAGATGCTAATCTTCAGTTCGAGTGACTACTCTTGTAAAATGCTTGGTGGTGGTGTGATTATTGTTTTAAGAGGAAGTACAACTAGGCAACCATCCTCTATATAACACTAATCAGAGAGAAAAAAGGAAGGGGTCCGACACTTCGAAAAATGAAGGTATCGGCCAAAGGAAGACAAGGGGCACGAAGGGCGTGAAAATGAAAGACTCCCTAGGCCTCCATACGTAATACCATCGGGGTTGGAAAAGAACAAGAGTTAACCAAGAGAGGTCGGATATAATAGATGAAAGTGAGGAGCCTGGCACAAGTGGAAGCAATGCCAGGACTCAGCTGAGGACTCCGTGGTCGCCAGCCCACGCTCCAAAGTTCAGAACCCCTGGAACCCCTTTTAGTCGCCTCCTACGACAAGCAGGGGATACCGTGTGTGTTATTCTACAGCCCCCACCCACAGGGGGATGACGACAACCGCAACAAGGGAATCTTTTCAAGTGAGTTTCCAGATCCAGACTGTTGTAATTTTACACTGACTGACAGAGCAAATGCAACACCAAGAAGGAGTGGTTCGTAAGGGATGAAAGTTGGGGAAAAAACAGAGACGGCACGGACGAATAATTGATGTTTATTTCAAACCGATATGCAGGTTACACAATGCGCACGGCATCGACTCAGTAGGATATAGGACCACCGCGAGCGGCGATGCACGCAGAAACACGTCGAGGTACAGAGTCAATAAGAGTGCAGATGGTGTCCTGAGGGATGGTTTTCCATTCTCTGTCAACCATTTGCCACAGTTGGTCGTCCGTACGAGGCTGGGGCAGAGTTTGCAAACGGCGTCCTATGAGATCCCACACATGTTCGATTGGTGAGAGATCCGGAGAGTACGCTGGCCACGGAAGCATCTGTACACCTCGTAGAGCCTGTTGGGAGATGCGAGCAGTGTGTGGGCGGGCATTATCCTGCTGAAACAGAGCATTGGCCAGCCCCTGAAGGTATGGGAGTGCCACCGGCCGCAGCACATGCTGCACGTAGCGGTGGGCATTTAACGTGCCTTGAATACGCACTAGAGGTGACGTGGAATCATACGCAATAGCGCCCCAAACCATGATGCCGCGTTGTCTAGCGGTAGGGCGCTCCACAGTTACTGCCGGATTTGACCTTTCTCCACGCCGACGCCACACTCGTCTGCGGTGACTATCACTGACAGAACAGAAGCGTGACTCATCGGAGAACACGACGTTCCGCCATTCCCTCATCCAAGTCGCTCTAGCCCGACACCATGCCAGGCGTGCACGTCTATGCTGTGGAGTCAATGGTAGTCTTCTGAGCGGAGGCCGGGAGTGCAGGCAGTGCAGGCCTCCTTCAACCAATCGACGGGAAATTGTTCTGGTCGATATTGGAACAGCCAGGGTGTCTTGCACATGCTGAAGAATGGCGGTTGACGTGGCGTGCGGGGCTGCCACCGCTTGGCGGCGGATGCGCCGATCCTCGCGCGCTGACGTCACTCGGGCTGCGCCTGGACCCCTCGCACGTGCCACATGTCCCTGCGCCAACCATCTTCGCCACAGGCGCTGCACCGTGGACACATCCCTATGGGTATCGGCTGCGATTTGACGAAGCGACCAACCTGCCCTTCTCAGCCCGATCACCATACCCCTCGTAAAGTCGTCTGTCTGCTGGAAATGCCTCCGTTGACGGCGGCCTGGCATTCTTAGCTATACACGTGTCCTGTGGCACACGACAACACGTTCTACAATGCCTGTCGGCTGAGAAATCACGGTACGAAGTGGGCCATTCGCCAACGCCGTGTCCCATTTATCGTTCGCTACGTGCGCAGCACAGCGGCGCATTTCACATCATGAGCATACCTCAGTGACGTCAGTCTACCCTGCAATTGGCATAAAGTTCTGACCACTCCTTCTTGGTGTTGCATTTGCTCTGTCAGTCAGTGTATTAGCCAAGTGTCACATTGCTTTATAATTTCTGTGCATTTATAAATGAAGTTAAATTAAAATTTCAAATAATTTAAATAGACCTATTAGTTCTAAATTGTCCAACTCGTTGGCTGAATGGTCAGAGTACTGGCCTTCAGTAAAGAGGGTCCCGGGTTCGATTCCCGGCCGGGTCGGGGATTTTAACCTTCATTCGTTAATTCCATTGGCTCGGGGGGCTGGGCGTTTGTGCTGTCCCCAACATCCCTACAACTCACACGCCACACATAACACTATCCTCCACCACAACAAATGCCGCCCACCCTCATCGGAGGGTCTGCCTTATAAGGGCTGCACCCGGCTAGAAATAGCCACATTCGGGAGATAGTGGGTTCGAACTCCACTGTCGGCAGCCCTGAAGATGTTTTTCCGTGGTTTCCCATTTTCACACCAGGCAAAGGCTGTACCTTAATTAAGGCCATGGCCGCTTCCTTCCCAGTCCTAGCCCTTTCCTGTCCCATCGTCGCCGTAAGAACTATCTGTGTCGGTGCGATGTAAAGCCAATTGCAAAAAAAGAAATAGCCACACGAAATTATTATTATTATTATTATTATTATTATTATTATTATTATTATTATTATTATTATTATTATTATTATTATTATTATTGTTGTTGTACAAAATTCTGATCTTTTTTCATTGAATGCAGTATTATGTTCTGTGTATATGTGGTCCTTTGACACGCATGCGATATGCTCAGGCGGGCTTCAGAGACAAAAGGTTTGGAAAATTATGCTCTAGAGACCTGATTATTTAATTCGTGGTAGTTTTATACAGTAGGCCTTAAGCCAGTTTCCCCCATTCAATGCACTGGAGCTATGAATTCTGGATGAGCACTTGTCAGTCAACTCCAAATACCATACAGATGTCCCTCAAACGATTCGTTAGATGCAAATAAATTCATCATTATCAGTTCGAGTTTCATTTATTTAAAGGCATATTTATGCTCATATGATCTGTGTAATAGGAAGTATGACTCCAATTTTTAAAATTAATTATTTGTTTATATTATCTCAGTGCTCATTCAGAATTCATAGCTCCGGTTGATGTTCCTTTGACTATTCAGACACGTGCTGGAGAGCAGTGCAGTAGCAACCCTTCTGAGAACACCGCTGTGTACCACAGGGAAGCTATTTCTGGTGAGACAGGCAGAGAGGACAGCTAGTTCCGGAAACGACAGATCGTATTGTCCTTTCTTGGTAAATAAGCCTGCCTACAGAGAGAAGAGGGGTTTGGGGGAGGGGGGGTTGTTGATGAAAGACGGCGGGGAGGAGGACGACGTCATTTCTATTAATTTAGCCCAAACCAACGCGTCCACTCAGTGCGAGCTGAAGTACCCGAGATGTAAATTTTTCTCGCCAGTTAAAGCAGTTGAAATGTACGTTATAATGAGGATTCTCAAGCTATGACATGCATACCATTGTTGGCACCCGAACTTTCAAACTGATTCGCATTTTTTTTTAAAGAAACCACTTTTCCCTTTGCGAAAATCAAATAATCATAAATATATCTCTCGGTTAAGGTCATCCATCAACGGCTGCTAATTTTAGGCGACCACCAGCCATGAGATATAGCCTGCACGGTTGCTAGGTAATATTGTCTGGCCATCCACCCATACCTTGCATCACAGCCTGCGCGGTTGCTAGGTAACATTGTCTGGCCATCCACCCATACCTTGCATCACAGCTTGGACGGTTGCTAGGTAACATTGTCTGGCCATCCACCCATACCTTGCATCACAGCTTGGACGGTTGCTAGGTAACATTGTCTGGCCATCCATCCATACCTTACATCACAGCTTGGACGGTTGCTAGGTAACATTGTCTGGCCATCCATTCATACCTTACATCACAGCTTGGACGGTTGCTAGGTAACATTGTTTGGCCATCCATCCATACCTTACATCACAGCTTGGACGGTTGCTAGGTAATATTGTCTGGCCATCCATCCATACCTTACATCACAGCTTGGACGGTTGCTAGGTAACATTGTCTGGCCATCCATTCATACCTTACATCACAGCTTGGACGGTTGCTAGGTAACATTGTTTGGCCATCCATCCATACCTTACATCACAGCTTGGACGGTTGCTAGGTAATATTGTCTGGCCATCCATCCATACCTTACATCACAGCTTGGACGGTTGCTAGGTAACATTGTCTGGCCATCCATTCATACCTTACATCACAGCTTGGACGGTTGCTAGGTAACATTGTTTGGCCATCCATCCATACCTTGCATCACAGCTTGGACGGTTGCTAGGTAACATTGTCTGGCCATCCATCCATACCTTACATCACAGCTTGGACGGTTGCTAGGTAATATTGTCTGGCCATCCACCCATACCTTGCATCACAGCTTGCATGGCTGCGAAATAACATTAACTGGCCATCCATCCATACCTTACATCACAGCTTGGACGGTTGCTAGGTAACATTGTCTGGCCATCCATTCATACCTTACTCACAGCTTGGACGGTTGCTAGGTAACATTGTTTGGCCATCCATCCATACCTTACATCACAGCTTGGACGGTTGCTAGGTAATATTGTCTGGCCATCCACCCATACCTTGCATCACAGCTTGGACGGTTGCTAGGTAACATTGTCTGGCCATCCACCCATACCTTGCATCACAGCTTGGACGGTTGCTAGGTAACATTGTCTGGCCATCCATCCATACCTTACATCACAGCTTGGACGGTTGCTAGGTAATATTGTCTGGCCATCCATCCATACCTTACATCACAGCGTGCGCGGTTGCTATGGTTACACTTTTGTCACACTAATTATGCAGATTTTCAGATTAACCCCAGGCGTAAGACACATTTATGTCAATACATACTTGGCCTAAACTACAAAAACCGGGTCTACTTAAGAAAACCCAGACAAGAAATATATTGTAAGACAGAGAATATCACGGACAGAATGCGCAAACGCAGGGTTCACTTCTACGGTCACCTACGACGGATGGACAATGTTCGATGGACAAAACGCATTTTAAACTTTGATTCAAAACCAAAAACAACAATTCCCTGGTACATTAACTTCAAGAAAGACCTCGAACGAATCGGCATAGGACTAGAAAGATACGCACCAACGAGACTTTTCCGGAACAAACATCGTGACTTTTGGAATTTTCCGAGATGAAAAATGGACGGCTGGTGCGAAGTGTTCGGATAAACGCCGTGCTCGACGCAGCGAATTAATGAAAACTTACTGAATCAAACGAAAATTAAATGAACACCAGAATGTATAATGAAACTTATTTCGGCCTTACTTGGTCGATAAGCGAATAATAAATAAATAAATAAATAAATAAATAAATAAATAAATAAATAAATAAATAAATAAATAAATAAATAAATAAATAAATAAATAAATAAATGCACTAATACCGGTAAGTACATATTTACGAAGTGGATGAGTGGTGGTATACTTCAATAGCGCCCTCCAATCGCAGATTTAATTGAACCAACTTTCTTTATTACAATATTTACTTTACGTCGCACCGACGACGCAGATAGGTCTTATGGCGACGGTGGGATAGGAAAGGATTAGGATTGTGAAGCAAGCGGCCGTGGCCTTAATCAGGTACAGCCCCAGCATTTTCCTGGTGTAAAAAATGGGAAACCACGGAAAATCCTATTCATGGCTGCCGACAGTTCTCCCGGAGTACCAACTTTTAAATGTACGTAAGTAAAAGTGTAGGATTATAGTATACGAACACTAGCTGATGTACGCGTGCTTTGTACGGAATTCTACGTTGTATACAGAATTCAGTATGAAGTCATGTACACGTTGTGAATAATATTTTATTAAATTGCATAATAATAAAACATTTAAAAATAAAATTTAGAGCCCTCGCCTAAACTACCATTTCATCCAGCGTGAATAAAGTTATTTATAGCATAGGCTGAAGTGCTTTATTCTCCGACTTTACATACCGATTTTCATTAAAATTCTGTTCACCCATTTTCTCGTGGCTAGGCATTGATGTTCACTTAGTGACAAAAATCGAAATTCTTGAATATCTTCGTTATCATAGCCGGTACGATAAAAATGTGTAAGACATGAATGATCGAAAATGTAATTCTATATAACTTTAGTTATACAGTATTTATCGATAGCACCCCTATTAACGTAGATTTCTGTGAATTGAATTTTAGGTTTCTCCTAAACTAACATTTCAACCAGCGTGAATAAAACTAGTTTCAGCCTAGATAGTAATGCCTCATTCCCCGACTTCAGATACCGACTTTCAACAAATTCTCTTCAGCCATTTTCTCGTGATTCGCGTGCGTACATACATACATACATATATTGCATACAGACAGACAGACAGACAGACAGACAGACAGACAGACAGACAGACAGACAGACGAAGATGATCGAAAATTGAAAAGTGCATTTCCTTGTTACTGAGGACATGACCGATGTTGAAATATCATTCTTTTTAAATTCTGAGCAATGTACAGACAAAACTCGTTGTTATATAGATAACAAGTCATGGTTACATTTTTCACCGGCATCCCCAGAGAGCATCACAAAAAAACTTCGACCCTTTTTGAGATGCCTTTGAGATGTGGTGCTACCGACGTCTGCTCAGAATATCATGGGTTGACAGAATACCTAACATTGAAGTACTCCAACGCCTGAACAAAGACGTAGAGGTTATATAAAACATCAAAAAGAAGAAACTTGAGTACTTCGGCCGTATCATTCAAAATAATAAATACAGCCTCCTTCAGATTATCTTACAAGGTAAAATTGAAGGGAGGAGAAGAAGTAATGTCCAGATAGAGGAGGTGAATAATGCTAAAGAAGTATTAAAATTTACATATGATAGCAATGACATTTACAGTAAGATACAAAAGTTGAAAACTAGAAAAGCAGCTGGAATTGATATGATTTCTGGGGATATACTAAAGACAATGGGTTGGGATATAGTACCATATCTGAAGTACCGTACTTGTTTTATTATTGTTTGGTTGAAGGAGCTATACCAAATGAATGGAGAGTTGCTATAGTAGCCCCTGTGTATAAAGGAAAGGGTGATAGACATAAAGCTGAAAATTACAGGCCAGTCAGTTTTGCATGCGTTGAATGTAAGCTTTGGGAAGGCATTCTTTCTGATTATATTAGACATGTTTGCAAAATTAATAACTGGTTCGATAGAAGGCAGTTCGGTTTTAGGAAAGGTTATTCCACTGAAGTTCAACTTGTAGGATTCCAGCAAGATATAGCAGATATCTTGATTCTGGAGGTCAAATGGACTGTATAGCGATTGACCTGTCTAATGCATTTGATAGGGTGGATCATCTGAGACTACTGGCAAAAAAGAGTGCAATTGGACAAAAGAGTGACTGAATGGGTTGCTATATTTCTACAAAATAGAACTCAGAGAATTAGAGTAGGCGAAGCTTTATCTGACCCTGTAATAATTAAGAGAGGACTCGACTCGACTGCTCGACTAAGTGGTAGGTTCCGAGCTGTCAGTGGAGAGATGGCGTGGGAGGACATCTGTAGACGAATAAGTTTGAGTGGTGTCTTTAAAAGTAGGAAAGATCACAATATGAAGATAAAGTTAGAATTCAAGAGGACAAATTGGGGCAAATATTCGTTTAAAGGAAGGGGAGTTAGGGATTGGAATAACTTACCAAGGGAGATGTTCAATAAATTTCCAATTTCTTTGAAATCATTTAAGAAAAGGCTAGGAAAACAACAGATAAGGAATCTGCCACCTGGGCGACTGCCCTAAATGCAGATCAGTAGTGATTGATTGATTGATTGATTGATTGATTGATTGATTGATTGATTGATTGATTGATTGATTGATTGATTGATTGATTGATTGATTGATTGATTGATTGATTGATTGATTGATTGATTGATTGATTGATTGATTGATTGATTGATTGATTGATTGATTGATTGATATGGAATCTACGAGAATCCTATTGGCTCAGTACCTTCACTCTTTTTCGAGTGGCTGAGAACAAGAACCAGATCACCCTGATGACAGCCGACATCAGAAGAAGAAGAAGAAGAAGAAGAAGAAGAAGAAGAAGAAGAAGAAGAAGAAGAAGAAGAAGTGTTGGCAGTGTTTGATTTGAATTATTTTGGAGAATTGTAAGGAAAGAAAGTTTTTGTATTAACCATTTAGATATCACTTCCATTTTCAAAGTGATGAAGTCGAACTTTACTAGACATTCCCATTGTGACCCTTGAAACTGTTCGCGGGGCTCTGTACACGAAGAAAAGGAAAGACTTATCCACCTCGAAAATGTACAGAGATAAAACTACCGCACCATTAGTTTAGTATCTCATGCTTGCAAAATTTTAACACGTATTATTTACAGAAGAATCGTAAGACAAGTTGAAGCTGAATTAGGAGACCAGTTTGGTTTCATAAGAAATGTAGGAACACGTGAAGCGATCCTGACTTTACGTCTGATCTTAGAGGATCGAATTAAGGACAAGCTCACATACATGGCATTCGTAGATCTAGAAAAGGCATTGGATAACGTTCATTGGGCCAAGCTATTTGAGATTCTGAAGGTGATAGGGATCAGACACCGAGAAAGAAGAATTATCTCCAATCTGTACAAAAATCAGTCTGCACTGATAGGATAGGAATCGAAGGCTATGAAGAAGCAGCAGCAATCCAGAAAGGAGTGAAGCAAGGCAGCAATTTGTCTCCTTTTCAGTGTTTATATAGAACAGGCGATAAAGGAAATCAAAGAGGAATTTGGAAAAGAAATTGCAATGCAACGAGAGGAAAACGTAATTCTGAGGTTTGCCGATGATATTGTTATTTATCTGAGTCTGCAGAAGACCTGGAGAAATTCCTGAATGGTATGTAAACAATCATGGAGAAGAAGTACAAGATGAAAATAAATAAATCGAAAAAAAAAGGTAATGGAGTGCCGTCGTATGAATTCTGGTGATGTAGAAAATATTAGATGAGGAAATGAAGTCTTAAAGGAAGGAGATGGATATTGTTACTTGGGTAGTAAAATAACTAACGATGGCAGAAGTAAGGAGGAAATAAAATGCAGACTGACACAAGCAAGGAAGAGCTTTCTTAAGAAAAGAAATTTGCTCCTTCGAACATTGATATAGGAATTAGAATGATGCTTTTGAAGAGTGGTGGTGGTGGTGGTGGTGGTGGTGGTGGTTTAAGAGGAAGTACAACTAGGCAACCATCCTCTACATAACACTAGTCAGAGAGAAAAATTGGATGGGATCCGACACTTCGAAAAATGAAGGTAGATCATGGGAGACTACTGGCAAAAATGAGTGCAATTGGACTTGACAAAAGAGTGACTGAATGGGTGGCTAAGTTTCTAGAAAATAGAACTCGGAGAATTAGAGTAGGCGAAGCTTTATCTGTCCCTGTAATAATTAAGAGGGGAATTCCTCAAGGCAGTATTATTGGACCTCTATTTTTTCTTGTATACAGCAATGATATGTGTAAAGAAGTGGAATCAGAGATAAGGCTTTTTGCAGATGATGTTATTCTGTATAGAGTAATAAATAAGTTACAAGATTGTGAGCAACTGCAAAATGACCTCGATAAAATTGTGAGATGGACAGTAGGCAATGGTATGACGATAAAACGGGTTAAAAGTAAAGTTGTGAGTTTCACAAATAGGAAAAGTCCTCTCAGTTTTAATTACTGCGTTGATGGGGTGAAAGTTCCCTTCGGGGATCATTGTAAGTACCTAGGTCATAATATAAGGAAAGATCTTCATTGGGTAATCACATAAATATAATTGTAAATAAAGGGTGTATCCCCCGACCCAATGTTTCTCGCTCTAGGACACTGCCCTTGAGGTGGGTAGAGGGCGGATCCCTCGCTGAGTTCTGGAAGGTAAACGGATTATTAAAGAAAGGAAGAAAGATTAGAGTAAATGTAGAATTGAACATGTTTGCGTAGGATAGGTTGTCATTGAGAGCAGCATGAAACCAGTCTATGGACCCAAGCAACAACAAGAAGCACTAAACCATTGGTCTATTTAATTAATTTCGTATGCATGATGTAATACGTCCCGAGAGGCACGTAATAATGTGAGGACGCAGTTCCTCCAGGTTTACGATGTATTTAATGTAACCAGCTTGGAGACCGGGGGGTGTGTCTGGACACACACGGAGAGGGGAATCTGGTATTCAAAGTAGAGGAACAAGTTTTGACAACTACCAACAAATGAGTGAAGGCTTTGATGGGTTTCGGGTACAGTCGGGACCGATGATGTAGTAACCTCTGTTACATTTACGAGGGGAACCCGATAAGTGTAACAATCCGATTTGCCAGAAACTGTGCTCAGTAAAAGAGGGGTCGAAATACGCCTCGGTAGATCAACTGTGTAGAGTGTGTTTGATTCCCACCTCTGCTATCCTCGAAGTGGTTTCCCGTAGTTTCCCACTTCTCCTCCAGGAAAATGCCGGAAGGTACCGAACTGAAGGCCACGGCCACTCCCTTTCCTCTTCCTTGTCTATACATTTCAATCTTTCCATCCTACCCCCCCTTTCCGGTCCCCACTAGACCCCTGTTCAGCACAGCAGGCGAGGTCACTTTGGCGAGGTACTGGTCGCCTTTTCCACTTGTCTCACGCTCCAGGACACTGGCCTTGAGGTGGTAGAGGTGGGATCCCTCCCTGAGTCCGAGGGTAAAGCCAAACCTGGAGTTTAAACGGATTAAGAAAGAAAGAAACAAAGAAATAAGATTTTTTAAATCAGATTGTTACACTTGGCGGTTCCCCTCTTTAGTAACACATACACGCAGTGAGGCTCTTTCAAATCATGTACAGTGAGGAGAGAATATAAGAAACATACGGGAGGATAAAGACTTGCGACCTAGGGAAAGTTTTCATTCCCCTCCCCGCAGGGGTGGGGCGGGCCACTTAGAAAGTGACGCCTTCTCTCTGGCCAGGAGATGCGGCGGGGTTTTTGTGATATGGAGTTGGGAGAGGGGAGATGGAGGTTTGTTTCGGTGGAGGAGGTGAGGGTGTTTAGACCTCTTGGCTAGATACTTTATTGATTGCTTCGAGTATATATTCTGGTTTGATTTACAGTGATACAAGTACATACATGTGCAGATAACAATGGTTAAGACCTGAAAAAGGGAAGATTTAAACAAGGGTGTGAGGGGAAATGTGGAGTGCCAGGATGTGAAATAATGAGAAGAAATTCATGAGTGAAGTGAGTAGGAGACGGAGGAGGTCAGAGTTAGGCGGTGCGGTTAAAGGGTAGCCAGGCGGGGATGGATAAAAACGAGGAGGTGGACTAGATGGTTGGGGAGGTGGGGCGAGCCAGGATAAGGGCAATGACAAGTCAATGTGAGGAGAGGGAACAATAAAAATAGGAGAGAGAGTGAGAGTGTCCACGTGGTTTGGGTCACGTATTGGACATCCTATCCTATTGGACATTAGTTCATGGAAAAAACAACAACAATGATCTCCCCAGACCAGATCGTGAGCTACCAGTATGGCCTTGCTACCTAGACCTAACTTCTGTAAATAAAACACTGGTAGTTCTCACGAATATGATTTTTTTTTTTTTTTTTTTTTTTTACAAGTTTCTGTACGTCGCACCCACATTGATAGGTCTTATGGTGACGATGGGCCAGGGAAGGGCTAGGAGTGGGAAGGAAGTGGCCGTTGCCTTAATTAAGGTACAGCCCCAGCATTTGCCTGGTGTGAAAATGGGAAACCGCGGAAAACTGTCTTCAGGGCTGCCGACAGTTGGGTTCGAACCCACTATCTCCCGAATACTGGATAATGGCCGCACATAAGCGACTGCAGCTATCGTGTTCGGTCCGAATAAGACAATTTTATTATGTAATTTAATTGAAAGCAGTTCTTTTGAAATGAAGACTGCTAAAAAACCTTGATTAATTATTTTTCAATGACCCATGTTTTTTTTTTTTGCTATTGGCTTTGCGTCGCACCGACACAGATATGTCTTATGGCGACGATGGGACAGGAAAGGGCTAGGACTGGGAAGGAAGCGGCCGTGGCCTTAATTAAGGTTCAGCCCCAGCATTTGCCTGGTGTGAAAATGGGAAACCACGGAAAACCATCTTCAGGGCTGCCGACAGTGGGGTTCGAACCTACTATCTCCCGAATACTGGATACTGGCCGCACTTAAGCGACTGCAGCTATCGAGCTCGGTGCCCATGTTGTTGTAATATCGAATAAATAGTTAACACATAACACATATAGCCTATTACTGTAGTTATCAACTTCTCTCTCTTTGGAGTTGTCCAGTTCGGCAAATTTGGAATCACTTCATGGGAAACTTCATTCCACATTTGAAGCCTTTTATTTTATTTGAATAGCCTGTCGTTCGTTAATCCCACAGACAAGGACGATTTTGTATTTCTGTTATTAACTTCTCAGTATCTATGAATGGAACCGGCATTTTGAAACGAAATCTTCGAACTTGTAGCTTATATGTTGACCGTCTGAACGAGCTAATCTGATTTTTAGTGAGCTTCCGGTCGCCCAGACTGGAAGACACTTCAGACCGGTTGACAGCAGCCTACTGTTGAAATGGCGTATGGCTTTTTTTTAGTGCCGGGATATCCCAGGACGGGTTCGGCTCGCCAGGTGCAGGTCTTTCTATTTGACTCCCGTAGGCGACCTGCGCATCTTGATGAGGATGAAATGATGATGAAGACAACACATACACCCAGCCCCCGTGCCATTGGAATTAACCAATTAAGATGAAAATCCCCGACCTGGCCGGGAATCGAACCCGGGACCCTCTGAACCGAAGGCCAGTACGCTGACCGTTCAGCCAACGAGTCGGACAGCCTACTGTTGACGAGAGTGGACGGAGGTTGCGCCACACGAAGTATCTCGAGTGAATGCTACCGGCCTTTCTCTACACCCTACATCTCTGGTGGAAAGCAGTGGATCGTGTGAAAGGGCCCTTAATATGTCTCTATCATGGTAGTCGGATTGTTAAGTGCCATGTTATAGGAGCCGGTTGTTTATGACATGCCATATATGATTTCTTAATATCATTTCCATGGAAAATACAAGTTAAGCTTGATTTTATCCATGGTGACTAAAATGATGCATTTTTCACGGGTCATGGTGTTGTTGTTTGAGTCATCAGTCCACAGACTGGTTTGATGCAGCGCTCCATGCCACCCTATCCTGTGCTAACCTTTTCATTTCTACGTAACTATTGCATCCTACATCTCCTCTAATCTGCTTGTCATATTCATACCTTGGTCTACCCCTACCGTTCTTACCACCTACACTTCCTTCAAAAACCAACTGAACAAGGCTTGGGTGTCTTAAGATGTGTCCTATCATTCTTGTCAAATTTAGCCAAATCGATCTCCTCTCACCAATTCGATTCAGTATCTCTTCGTTCGTGATTCGATCTATCCATCTCACCTTCAGCATTCTTCTGTAACACCACATTTCAAAAGCTGCTATTCTCTTTCTGAGCTAGTTATCGTCCATGTTTCACTTCCATACAATGCCACGCTCCACACGAAAGTCTTCAAAAACATCTTTCTAATTCCTTTATCAATGTTTGAAGTGAGCAAATTTATTTTCTTAAGAAAGCTCTTCGTTGCTTCTGCTAGTCTGCATTTTATATCCTCCTTACTTCTGCCATCGTTAGTTATTTTACTACCCAAGTAACAATATTCATCTACTTCCTTTAAGACTTAATTTCCTATTCTAATATTTCCTTCATCACCTGCCTTCGTTCGACTGCACTCCATTACGTTTGTTTTGGACCTATTTATTTTTATCTTGTACTCCTTACCCAAGACTTCGTCCATACCATTCAGCAGCATCTCGAGATCTTCTGCAGTCTCAGATAAAATAAAAATATCATCAGCAAATCTCAAGGTTTTGATTTCCTCTCCTTGGATTGTGATTCCCTTTCCAAATTCCTCTTTGATTTCCTTTACTGCCTGTTCTATGTAAACATTGAAACGGAGGGGGGACAAACTGCAGCCTTGCCTCACTCCTTTCTGGATTGCTGCTTGTTTTTCAAAGCCCTCGATTCTTATTTCTGCAGACTGAATGTTATACAGATTGCAGATAATTCTTCGTTCTCGGTATCTGATCCCAGTCACCTTCAGAATCTTAAATAGCTTGGTCCAATCAACATTATCGAATTCCTTTTCTAGATCTACGAATGCCATGTACGTGGGCTTGTCCTTTATGATTCGATCCTCTCAGACGTAAAGTCAGGATTCAGGGGTCAGGGTCATATAAAGTCATATTTGACTCTTTTAACGTTTTTTTGACATTTCCCGGCAATTTTTCATATTACGGTCATATTTTCCCCCGTGAATTTTCGTGTTTTTGTCATATTTTTGTCTTTTTATTCCATTTTCACATATCTGCTTTCAGTCGTCTCATAGACGGATTTTTCACATCTCCTCATTGTTGTCTGTAACTTCTTACAATGATTTTTCTCAGAAATATATATTTATGTGAATTAGGAGGGTAAACTGTATAAAAAGAGACATGTGTACAACGCGACAGAAAGATGGGCCTCAACTGAACTCTAAAGATTTGACGTATTTCATATTTATGTCCCATTAACATCCGGCGAATTTGAGCGGTCTTTTTCCCGTTACAAGTGAACGTTGCGTGAAAAAAGAAGATCGTTCCCATTTGAAAACTTCAAAATATATGTAATTTGCTGCTGTAATTCTTTCTGATCGCCCATCAAAATGTGACATTACGGGGCGAGTTGGCCGTGAGGTCAGGGGCGCGCAGCTGTGAGCTTGCATCCGGGAGATAGTGGGTTCGAACCCCACCATCGGCAGCCCTGAAGATGGTTTTCCGTGGTTTCCCCATTTTCACCCCAGGCAAATGCTGGGGCTGTACCTTAATTAAGGCCACGGCCACTTCCTTCGCACTCCTAGGCCTATCCCATCGTCGCCATAGGGTAAAGGGGGCTAAGAGTACGCACTATACACAAAATCACTTATAAATTTTTAATGTTTGGAATAATAATCATGTACATTTGACTTAATATACATTGTCTATCAGCCTACATATATACAGTATCAAAGTGTTATTAACATGGCACAAAAATCGTAAAATCACAAAATTAATGAAATATGTATTTGCGTACTCTTGGCAGAACTGTCGGGTAAGAGTACGCGATGAATCCGTCTAAGAGTTCGCACTTAAGAAATCATCTAAGCGCAACGATCACACACGAAAGCATCGATCCCTTCATAACCAGAGCATTCCTCATGCCACCACTGATCACAAATACAACACTTGATCCATTCCTTGGCGAAATATTCACCACAGCCAGCGCAATAAGTTTCTTCTTCCTCTCTCGATGTAATTCGCTTTTCATTACCCTCTGCTGTTCCTGATGTTGACTGTTGAGAACTTGCTTGTTTATCGGTGCTACTTTGCTTTCAATATTTCACAGTTCTTTTTGTTTTTATCCGACTCTTTTCCGTTGCTGCTGTTAATTTTGACTCGAGCTGTTTCTTGTAGCGGGAATCAGAAAGAATTTCAGACCTTAGACCTAAATCTCTTCTTTTCTTTGTCGACTCGTTTGCTCGTTTGGGCAGGGGGTATAAAGGCCGCACACTGATCCGCTCTGTGAATTCTTCAGAGTTTTGGCGAGCAGGAACTGTAGGTGGTGTTGTCTGAGTGTGAACAGAAATCCTATCTAGTGAGCAACGTGGTGGAGAATTCGACTGATGAGGTGCAGTCCCGGGCTGTTTTGGCGTAACATTTTGTGACGAAGTCTTACTTTCTCCCGAGGTCACACACTGTGCTGGAATCACTGTCACTGTGGTTGGATGGTAATCAATGTCTGTAAAAATATCTGGGTTGTAGGGGAAAATTCCAGTGCAAGCAAAAGATTTCTCAGCCAGAGGAACTGTTGCAACTTTACTGTAGGCTCTTCTGAAGGGACTGGTTATGACAGTCTTGCGTATAGGTGTCCTAGGATTGGCTACCATTGTCTACTTCATCTGCATAAGCAGATTTTAAGTGCCCAAAGAAACACCTGTCCAAAGGTTGAAGCTTATGAGTGATGTATGGAGGAATCGAAAGCTGTGTTATATTGTTCTTTCTACAGAATTCCACTGCTTGTAGTGAGCAATGAGAACTGTGGTTGTCGAGGATCAAAAGCACCGGGTCGTCATTTGACGCCTTAACATGTTGGAAATGTGGAAGCCAGTTATTAGCAAAGAGATCAGCAACCATGTAGCCTGTATCTGACATTAGGGTGAGTGAAAGAGGTAGTGCTTCAATCGTTTCCTTCCCTAAACAAGGCGAGCGTCAAAGAGTACGCACGTCGAGCGTGTAAGAGTTCGCGCGTACTCTTGGGCTTCCAACCAGTGCGCACTCTTGGCCACTTTGCAACAGTTTTAAATAATCATCGCTAGATCGCACCACTTGTCAGACAAGCAGACAGCATGCATACGATCAGCGAGGCTATAGAGTGCACTACTTCATGATGGACTGAAATTACCCCTGGTATGTGTTAAAAATTAATGCTAGTTAAGTAAGGAACCAAGAAAAAAGTTTATTAGAATGTACTAATATGATATTTACCTGTAGAAATCAAACCACTCGAGCTAAAACCACAAACTTTTGGGATACAGTCACGATCGCTAATAACTTCACTGCACGACCGCCAAAACAGAACTGCAGTGTTCCCAACTACACGAAAACAACTATGCGTACTCTTAGACGCTGCGAACTCTTAGCCCCCTTTACCCTAAGACCTATCTGTATCAGTGCGACGCAAAGCAAATAGTAATAATAATAAAATAATAAAACTGTGTCATTTATTTCATTCCGTGCAGAGTCGAGAGATACATCTGGAATGAGTAATCAAATAAATTGAAAATATAATATTATTATTATTATTATTATTATTATTATTATTATTATTATTATTATTATTATTATTATTATTGAATTATCTAGATTTTGAAAGTATATTTTCAACATAATGTTAATTTAAACAGCGGCAAGATTTTGAAGATTTCGAATACGTGACCAAAAAACTTTAAAGTCATATTTATTGTCATATTTTAATACCTTTTTAGGTCATAAATGGTTGCATATTTCTAACATTTTTAGGTCATAAACATCCGGACCCTAGTTATGACCTTCGTCGGACCAAAAATACCTCGCATTTTCGACAAGTTCCTGTTTCTTTCAATTCCCGCTATCCACCAGTATATAGCACTCAGACCTCTCTCCCAAAAACAAAACATTAAATAATAATAATAATAATAATAATAATAATAATAATAATAATAATAATAATAATAATAATAATAATAATAATAATAATAATAATAATATACAGGACGTATCATGATTCTTCATATTTGAGTAATTCAGTCTAATGACTGATTTGACCCTGTCGTCTTCTCCATCTGGGTCGATCTCGTGCAGTGCGTTTTGTGTCTGCATAATTCCTGCATCCTAGTTCACAAGAAATGTCATCATGAATGTCTTTCTTGGTCTTCCACGAGGGCGCTTCCCTGGTATTTTACCTTCTAAACTTTCTATCAACACATTCCTATGTCGAAACCTATGTCTCATCCAAGAAAGTTGTCTCTTCCTAATCTGCTTCTAGCCTCTGGATATCACTCTTGCTTACCGTCCAGGTCTCAGCACAACACAGCGCAACAGACCAAACATAAGATTTCATTATTTTACGTAAGATGAGGAACATTGTTTTCTGACATAGAAGGGACTCTTTATCTCTGAAGACTTGCTTTCCTATTGCTATTCGTGTTTTTATTTCAGTGTGACACCGAAGGTTTTCTGTTATGATTTGGACAAGATATTTGAACTGTACTACTTGCTGTTCAGGCTCACCACTGATCATTACTTGGATTCCTACTAAACTTTTATTTTATTAATGTTCATTCTCATACCAAATTCCTTAGCCTTTTCATTCAGCTTTAGCAACATTTTAGATAAAGTTGTTGGACTACCCGCAACTATAGCTATCATAATATCGTAACTAATAGCGCAAATTAAAACAGATGTAAATACATGATACCAGAAGCAAATCTCATTAAACATGGGGTCCACAAATGAGCCATTTGAGAGATAATTTAGAATTTGTGGTTACCAGACACAAATGACTTGACTGAGTGTAAACTTCATCCTAGTTAGGGAAAGGTACCAATACAACATTAAGGCCCGGTTTCATCAACACATGTTAGTACTTAACAAGGTGTTAAATCATTTTAACATACGATTTAAGAAAATTTGCGTTTCATCAACAAATGTTAACATTAACAAATGTTAAACTGCGTATTAAAGTTAACATCAGCCATTTCCAATGTTAAATGGCTAACATTAGCATTTAGCAACCTGTTCCAAAATGGCTGCTGTGAATCTCGCTTTCGAGGCGGAATTGCTCTATTTCGATCTTTTACAAAACAATCCTGATCGAAGAAGAGTTCAACGAGGTAATGACTTTGAAAATTTGACGGATCCGAAATATCTTCATAGATACAGGTTATCGAAAACAGTCGTTGCTAAGGTTGTTGACGAAATTCAAGTTAGGTTAGAATATCCTACGAAGAGAAACTTACCTCTTTCTCCAATGTTGCAGGTATTGATAATATTACGAGTTTTTGCTACTGGTTATTTTCACATAATGGCCGGAGACAATGCTGGAATTTCTAAAGCCACTGTTAATAGAGTTGTTACCGGGCGAGTTGGCCGTGCGCGTAGAGTCGCGCGGCTGTGAGCTTGCATCCGGGAGATAGTAGGTTCGAATCCCACTATCGGCAGCCCTGAAGATGGTTTTCCGTGGTTTCCCATTTTCACACCAGGCAAATGCTGGGGCTGTACCTTAATTAAGGCCACGGCCGCTTCCTTCCAACTCCTACGCCTTCCCTACCCCATCGTCGTCATAAGACCTATCTGTGTCGGTGCGACGTAAAGCCCCTAGCAAAAAAAAAAAAAAATAATAGAGTTGTTTGTCGAGTGTCTGCAGCAATAGCATCCATGAGAAGGAGGTATAGTATATAACATTCCCTTCAGTAGAAGAGCGTCAGCAAATTATCCGCGACTTCTATGAAATAAGCCGTTTTCCTGGTGTTTGTTCTACGTGCAATAGATGGCACACATGTAAGAATCCAATCACCTGGAGGCAACTGGGCCGAAATATATCGTAATCAAAGGGATATTTCTCTGTTAATGTTCAGGTGATTAGCGAGCCTAACCTCCAAATCAGGGATATACTTGCTAGGTGGTCTGGTTCTGCACACGACAATACAATATTTAATAACTCCCATATCGGAGCACAGTTTGAAGTGGGACAATTAACGAAGTGATTTTGTCAGGTGACAGCGGATACCCGCTAAAAAAAAGTATTTGTTTACCCCCATTGAAACCCTCGCGGATTTTTCCCGCGCCTCGTCCTTTCCTTTTATCGTCAAGCCATTTGTGCGCTTGCACTCAAAAACTTATATATATTTACTAATTCAATTAACAACTCTTTTTCGAAGAAGGAAAAATTAGAACTACGATTCCGTTTCACTTCACGCGCCATATTTTACAGCTGTGCTCAAACAAAAGCGCATCGGAGCGCGCTGTAAAACAGCATGTTCGTACCACTGCCTCCTTGATTCGCACCAGTTCGCAATGTTGGGAGAGTTAACAGTCGATTAGTTAACATTTCACAAGAAAAGTTTGATGAAACGCAAGAAACCTAACAAGATGTTAAATTTCTAACTCCGTATTAACTAACTACTTGTTAGTATATATTTAACATGTGTTGATGAAACCGGCCCTAAGGAAAGTTATTAGATACTTTGGTAGAAGTGTAGTTGTTTTTAATGAACAAGGGAACAGTCTTACTTAGAATGTTACAGTTACATTTCACAATGACTGTACAAGCTCTAGAAATACCACAGTTATCCAAGTAAGGTGGTACGATCTAAGGAACCATAAGTGATTTAATGAGCCATTCGCGGTTTCACCTTAATTTGGCTTGCACTGAGATATGCATGGCTTAATCTTTGAGACAAGCATATGACTACTGGCAGGATCAACCAGGGAGCTGGCTGGCTCGAGAGCCGAAATCGAGCGTCGTAGCCCGCCGCCGACGAGTGCGGCCATACTGTACTTCCTCGTAATTAAAGGAAGTGTTCAAAGTGTCATCCTTCTTGTTCATTAAAAACAACTGCACCTCTACCGAAGTATCTAATAACTTTTCTTATTGTTGTATTGGTACCTTCCCTAACTAGGATGAAGTTTACACACAATCGAGTCAGTGGTGGCTGGTAATCCCAAATTCAAAATTATCTTGCAAATGGTTCGTTTGCGGACCCATGTTTACTGAGACATTTTTGCTTCTAGTATCGTGTACTTACAGCTGTTTAAATTTGCGCTATTAATTATGATGATTATGATGATGGTGATGATGATGATGATGCTTGTTGTTTAAAGGGGCCTAACTTCTAAGGTCATCCACCCCCTATTAATTATGATACACTCTGTATATTTCTTCGGGCCGATGACCTAGAAGTTAAACCCCAAGCAGTAGCAGCCTCTTGGAACTCGCAAACAACACGCGTAGCCCCATTCGGCTCGCTCACTACTACAAATGCCAATTTCTCAGAACCTCGCGCGACTTTTAAATAAACTGGAGTCAGAAACAAATAAATGAGGTATTACTGGATGCGAGCGAGCGTCTCGCCATAACAGGAAGCCGATAAGACGAGTGGTAAGCGACAGTGACGCTGCTTCTCAGAAATCGAGGCGCCGCGCTGGTTTCCAGCTTGTTCCTGGAGTACGAGAGAGGTGAAGAGAATTGTCGGGAAACCTCCAGCAAACAATGGAACAGCGCGAGAGGGAAATAAAACGCCGGCCACTCAAAGCAAATGGGGTCAAGTGAGGAGAGACTTACGAAAGAGACGTCGATGCAGCAACATTTTAATTCGTGTAAACAGTCAGAATGAAGTAAAATGAATAGAGAAACAGTAAAGGTGGTAAGGGATTAAAAGTGCATAGTGTTGGGATAGACTTGTTATGAAGATGCCAAACCAGTGGGCTAATTACAAAAGAAAATTATCCCGCGGAAAGAATGATGCATTTTGAAAATAATTTGATACACGTGTTTACCATAGATGGGCGTGTAAATGATTAGAGTTGCAATTATTATTATTATTATTATTATTATTATTATTATTATTATTATTATTATTATTATTATTATTATTATTATTATTATTATTATTATTATTATTGAAGAGTAAAGTGGACACTCCGGCTATACTGGAGTTGATCCCACTTCATGTTCCAAGCAGACGAACAAGGCAGAAATGTACATTCCACCTGCCCAAATTTAGGACGGTTGCACATGAAAATTCTTGGTTCATGCAAGCCCTTAGGACCATAAATCAGTTGCAAGGGTCACTCGACATTTTTCACCACCCTTCCACTGCAATTCGTAAAGTTCTTCTCAAGGGTGGAACGTGATAATTTTGTAAATTATGTAAATAATCTGTAGAAAACCTGTGAAGATTTATATCTGTTTGTATATATATAATTTAATTTAATGTTTTATTTAATTTAATTTTCTATTAGATCATCTGTAATTGGGACATCCTGTAGGTAATAAATAAATATATTATATTCTATATTCTATTATGTGAGGTCGCGGGTGCAAACTGTGTAGCACATGTGGATTTGGCTCTGTTTTACTGCCGGATGCCCTTCCTGGCGCCAACCCTATGTTGAGGGGTGGGATTACTATTGCGTGTTTTTGTGGCGGTTGGTAATGTGGTGTGTGCTGTGTGTGTCTGTCTGTGTTGTCTGTGTTTGAAGAGAAGAGTGTTGGGACAAACACAAACACCCAATCCCCGACCCAGAAGAATTAATCAGACGCAATTCAAATCCCCGTCACGGACTGGAATCGAAGCCGTGACCCTCTGAACCGAAGGCCTCAACGCTGACCATTCAGCCAAGGAGTCGGACATTATTATTGTTATTATTATTTCTTCGACCTTGGCAAGCTATGGACCACGTGTAGTAACTTTATGATTTTTTCCTCTCCTTGCCTTTTCCTGTCGTTTTAGTAATTATTCATTCTTTCCGCCGTCCAGACATATTTCCGTTGCTTATTCTGTTTCTCCTGCAAACCTCCAATCTCCTTAATTCTTTTTCTGAAAATGGTTCTAATATCTCGTTTCTTGTGATAGCCAGCTCAGCCATATCCTGTTTAACTTCGAGCAACCATCAGATCTGTGTTTAATTTGACGCCATCTAGCTGCTTGCTCGTCGATTTCGACGTTTCGGTTTACTCTAGGCCTTCTATAGGGTTTCTCATATAAACTAAGACCGAACGCACAGTGTATCTACTCTGCGCTACGGCAGCTGCTTCAGCCGACCGCCCTGCTTTAAGCGTGTATACAATCTATATATTAATTTTTTTTTATGAAAACTAAAGTCAGTCAGTCTGGCCATTCTATCCGGTCGATTTCCTTCATTCTTTTTTTAACTGAAAGGTATTCATGCACAGATTTGTCATCAGGTACTATAAATCACTTAACTTCCACCTTCCTCAAATTATTTCATTTTTTCAATTTTTTGTCTCTTTGAAACAATCATATCTTTGGTTCTAATTGAACGGCCGCTTCCTTCCAACTCCTAGGCCTTTCCTATCCCATCGTTGCCATAAGACCTATCTGTGTCGGTGCGACGTAAAGCCCCTAAAAAAAATAATAATTGAGGAACGGAGTTCGTTTTGGCCTAAGAACACTCAGTGGATCAAGTCAAGCTCTTTCATTTCAGCTCTCAACTATTCAAATTGGTTGATTCTGAGAAAAGTTATGAGTGCACATTCAATTTGACGTTTTCATTTCTTGAACAGTCCGACTCGATGGCTGAACGGTCAGCGTACTGGCCTTCGGTTCAGAGGGTCCCGGGTTCGATTCCCGGCCGAGTCGGGGATTTTAACCTTAATTGGTTAATTCCAATGGCACGGGGGCTGGGTGTATGTGTTGTCTTCATCATCATTTCATCCTCATCACGACACGCAGGTCACCTACGGGTATCAAATAGAAAGATCTGCACCTGGCGAGCCGAACCCTTCCTGGGATATCCCGGCACTAAAAGCCATACGACATTTCATTTCATTTCATTTCTTGAACATTTTTTTCTCATTGAAGCAATCATATCTTTCGTTCTGATTGAGGTATGCAGGTTTTTTTTTTTGGTCTAAAAGCACTCAGTGGATGAAGCGCTTTCTTTTGAGGTAATAACTACTTAAATTGGTAGATTTTGAGAAAAGTTATGAGTACATTTGTCTCCATTACGAAGAACTTTGAAGGACTTTTTAACAGTTGTTCCAAGGAACGTTTAATTCACTTTCTTTGTGTGATATATTTTCAAGTGTTTTGTTGACATAATATTACATTCTATTACCACAGCAGATCATGTGCTTTCTTTCATTAACTCAAAATTTTGCAAATACATCCGTGAAGATAGTAACGAACAATACCATACTTTGTACATTGCGGGTGGAGCCAGCGGGAAACTGCTAGTCTTATATGAAATCTTACCTTATAAAAGGTGCTGGAAGTGTCCTCCTTGCTGGGTTATACAGGCATTGTATCTGGTAACCACATTCTGGCTGACCCGAGTGAGTTCTGCCACTGTGATGTTTCCGATTTCATTCGTAATGTTTTCTTTCAGTTCCTCCGATGTGTGAGGTTTGTTCCATATACAATTTCTTTCAGTTTACCCCACAAGTAAAAATCACCCTCTGCTAGATCTGGAGAACGAGGGGGAAATAGATCAGCACTGATCACTCTGTCTGCCGAGATTGCAAGAAGGGAATCTTCAGATATATGAGCAGAGGATGAATCTTGTTGAAACCACCCACGCGATTTTTCTTCTCCCGTTAACTGATTGAAGAATGGTGTCAAAATGTCATCTTGGTACCTTTCTGCATTTACTGTCGTCTCGCCCAATTATTCGTCTTGCACCAACAGCACAGCAAAAACCAATCTTTCTACAATAATGAGGGAGTTTATAAACACCATTAGGATTTTCTGCACACCAATAGAGAGAGTTAGCCGGCCCCGTGGTGTAGGGGTAGCGTGCCTGCCTCTCGCCCGGAGGCCCCGGCTTCGATTTCCGGCCAGGTCATGGATTATTTTTTGCAAGTTGCTTTACGTCGCGCCGACACAGATAGGTCTTATGGCGACGATGGGAGAGGAAAGAGCTAGGAGTGGGAAGGAAGCAGTCGTGGCCTTAATTAAGGTACAGCCCCAGCATTTGCCTGGTGCGAAAATGGGAAACCGCGGAAAACCATTTTCAGGGCTACCAACAGTGCGGTTCGAACCCACTATCTCCCGAATACTGGAGGGATTTTTCTCTCGACCTGAGGGCTGGTTCGAGGTCCACTCAGCCTACGTGATTAGAATTGAGGAGCCATCTGACGGTGAGATGGCGGCCCCGGTCTCGAAAGCCCAGATCAACAGCCGGGAGGATGCGTCGTGCTAACTACACGACCCCTCGTAATCTGCAGGCCTCCGGGCTGAGCAGCAGTCACTGGGCAGGCCAAGGCCCTTTCAAAGGCGTTAAGTGCCGTGGGGGAAATAGAGAGAGTTATGACTGTTCAGACAACCATTAAGATGAAACCAGAACTTTTACATAAGAAAACACGGTATTGCAATGATAACTATCTCACCGTGTTAACAGCGGAGATTCAGACTGGCGACTGATGCCTGCCAGGTCGAACACCATACTGCAGCTGCCGTAGCGCAGAATACTAACACCGTGCGTTCGGTCTGGGTTTATATGAGAGACCCTGTAGATGGCAGAATAAACAGAATCTCTCTTGGGCGTCTATGGCTGAGTTTTAATTAATTTTGTCGGTAAACATAAAGCGTGTACCAGAGATCTTCTACATGCCGACATCGTACGACATGGAGGGTCGAATACACTTTTTCGCCCTGTCAGGTTTGAGTTGATTCTCAAAGTTACACCAGAGATCGATTTCTACATTCCCTCCATCATCCATACCAGCCAATCAAGAATCCGAACAAGAGGAAATCATATAGCATGTTTTTACGGCCGGATTCTCTTCCCGACGCCAACCTTTGAGAACCGAATGAAGATAAAATTAATGATGGCTAATGAAATTGAATAGGGAGGTGGAAGGAATCGTCTGTGGCGTCTGTGGCGTCTGTGGCCTATGAATAGGAAATGTCCCGGCATTTGCCCGGAAATTAAAATGGGAAACCTCAGAAAGCCATTGTCAGGACAGCCGACTTGGGTTTCGAACCTACTCGTCTCCCGAATGAGCCGTAGCTCATCAAGACGCGCGGCCCTTCCCCTCCGCTCAGTTGTTTGATAATATACTCTGGCTATTTCTTTGACACCAGCAAATGAATTTTTGAAACATAACAGTGCAAAAGTTAGAAAACATTGATTAGCGAGGTATCTATTAAGAGTATTAGAGATTCTAGGATATGCTATTGATGTAAATTAAAGAAAACATTCAGGAAAAGAATCATGTAGCCACCCCGGCTTCGATTCCCGGCCAGGTTAGGAATTTATAACTTGAATCTGAGTGCGAGTTTGAGGTTCACTCAGCCTACTTGATTTTAGCTGAGGAGCGGTGAGGTAGCCGCCCAATGCAAAAAGCTAAGAGTAACAGCAGAGAGAATTTGTAGCGCTGACCAAATGTCACCTCCTAATCTGCAGTCTTTCAGGTTGAGCAGCGGATGCTTGGTAGGCCAAGACACATCAGAGCAGTATTGCCATCTTGTAAATATTCAATGACCGAGCGAGTTGGCCGTGCGGTAAAGAGCGCGCAGCTGTGAGCTTGCATTCGGGAGATGGAGGGTTCTAACCCCACTGACGGCAGCCCTGAAAATGGTTTCCCGTGGTTTCCCTTCTTCATACCTGGCAAATGCTGCGGCTGTGCCACGGCCGCTTCTTTCCCACTTCTAGCCCTTTCCTATCGCATCGTCGCCATAAGATATAGTCTATCTGTGTCGGAGCGACATAAAGCAGATTGTAATAATAATAATAAGAATAAGAAGAAGAAGAAGAACGGGAGTACGACAGGGAGGATTGGCTATCACAGTTGTTGTTGTTGTTGTTGTTGTTGTTGTTGTTGTTGTTGTTGTTGTTGTTGTTGTTGTTGTTCAACTGTGTGCTTGAGAATGTAGTTAGAGAATGGCACAAAAATATAAAGAGTGGAATTAGACTGGGTTGCAAAAAAGAAGGATTTTAAAATCAATTGTATTGCTTTTGCAGATGATATGGCCTTGTTTGCTGAAACAATGGAGGAAGCAAAGGAGAAAATCCTTGAACTAGAGAAACAAGCTGCTAAAATAGGTCTTCACATCTATTTCGAAAAGACCCAAATCATGACAAAACCCCCTGCGGGTGGGGGACGCACATGTAGAATACACCCGCGGTATCCCCTGCCTGTCGTAAGAGGCGACTACAAGGGGCCCAAGGGGCTCTCAACTTGGGAGTGTGGATTGGCGACCACGGGGCCCTTAGCTGAGTCTTGGCATTGCTTCCACTTACTTGTGCCAGGCTCCTAACTTTCGTCTATCCTGCCCGACCTCCCTTGGTCAACTCTTGTTCTTTTCCGACCCCGACGGTATTAGAGCATTCGAGGCCTAGGGAGTCTTTCATTTTCACGCCCTTCGTTTCCCTTGCCTTTCATCGTCCGTTACTTCATTTTTCGAAGTGACGGATCCCTTCTTTCTTCTTCTTCTTTTTTTCTCTCTCGCTACCCCTGTGGGTGGGGGACGCAGACGAAAAATACACCCACGGTATCCCCTGCCTGTCGTGAGCGGCGACTAAAAGGGGCGACCAAGGGATGATTGAATTAGAACCAGTACCCGTGAGTCGTACCCACGTGAGCAACACCACGGGTCTGGGCGTTGCCTGCGCTTAGTACCCACTATGTGAGGAACACCCCGGGATTACCCTCGCCCGTGATTAGTACACCTACTAAGTGAGGAACACCATCGGTTTGCGTTGCCTATATGTGGCGCCATTATGTGAGAAACACCATAGGTCTACGTTACCTTACGACGTCCAATACTTGTGAGTAGTACCATCATCTGTGGAACACAGTGAGTATACGCTACTTTTGATTAGTACCGTAACATGACAAATACCATGGTTCTAGTTTACTAGCGATAAGTACTATTATAAGGGGCCGTTGACCTGGATTTTGGACCCCTTTGGACAGCAAGCATCATCATCATCATCATCATCATCAGGATTGTGCTTTAGAAGTGGTTCCTTGGTCGGTAATGCTGTTTCTTTATGGTAGTTTTTTGGGTAGGATCCACTGATTGTTTTGGGTTCATGTCCATCCATTCATTCTTCATGTCATTTTTTATTTCGGTCAATGGATGATTTACAACTTTTCTTTTGTCATTTCATTTCGTACCATCAGCGGCCGATGACCTAGATGTTAGGCCCCTTAAAACAACAAGCATCATCATCATCATCATCAATCATGACAAACAACGTCCGACTCGTTGGCTGAACAGTCAGCGTACTGGCCTTCGGTTCAGAGGGTCCCGGGTTCGATTCCCGACGCGCAGGTCGCCTACGGGAGTCAAATATAAAGACCTGCACCTGGCGAGCCGAACCCGTCCTGGGATATCCCGGCACTAAAAGCCGTACGACATTTCATTTCATGACAAACAACAAATGCCCACATTAATATCCCTAAGTTCAAGAACAAAATATTGAAATAGTAAAATAATTCAAATATCTCGGAGAATGGATTAGTTGGAATGCTGTGGAATGTAAAGCAATGGAATCCAGGAAAAATAAAGTTCAACTGACCTTCCAACTAACACAAGAAACATACAACAAGAAATACTTTTCATGGAGGTCCAAAATCAAACATTATAAAAGGTGATTAAACCAGAAGCACTATACACAGCAGAAACACTAAACATGACTTTCAAAGGCCAGATTGAGAAACTCGAACTAAAAGATAGGAAAATTTTAAGAAAGATCACAGGACCAAAAGTTCAGGATAATAAGATAATACAGTATACATTAAGAATGAAACACTCTATAAGAAAATTGAAAAATTCTCAGATACTATGCGGAAAAAAGATAAAATTTTGCAGTCATCTTCTCAGAATAAACTTTAATAGATTATAATATTAATGTAGTAATGGTCCACCTTTCAATACTATAATATGTAATATTCTAAATTACATTAATTAATTAGGGACTAGTTTCGGCCGGGGCTGGCCATCTTCAATCTTAATGTACATGCACACAATTGACATAAAACAAATGAAACAAATATATACAAATTGACATTAAAAAACTGGGATGAAATTATGATTAAATTTGAAAATAAACTAGGTTCTAACTTTTTGAGTGTGCTCATCATTGAGAATATTTCAAGTATTAATTTATATACACAGAACTTCTAATCATTAATAATTCAATAGTAAATAGTAACTGGTAAAAGTTGATCCCGTAGTTCATCACCAAATCTATTTGAGTGGTGTTAGTCATATGCAAGCCATTGGACACCGCTATAAATAACCATTAGCTGACGGAGAACTGTTAGATGTTGTTTCATCATCAATCAAGGTAATAAAATGACATGCTCTTGTGGTGCTTGTTAAATCATGCTGAAATGTTGTTGGACGTTGTCAGGACGGCACATGAAGGTGTGGTTAAACATTGTGTCTGGTATAAAATTTGCAATTCATTGCGGTGCCCATGAAGTTAACTTGAATAAATTAGATAAAATTAGATAAAATTAAATTTAAATTAAATAAAATTAAAAATAAAATTGTACTTACAATTCAAGTTTATAACCTATGATCTAATAGATTAACCAAACAAATCTTTGACTTTCCATAACCGCAAAACAAATCCCAACTGTTTTAAAGAAACTGGAAAAGACCTAGTAGAATAAAAATTATAGAAAATTCATTGTTCTATCGAACAGCTAAAGTAATAATTCAAGACGAAAATATAAGGTCCCAAGACAAATCTACATTAAAAACCAAACCTTTATATCGGAAGACGAGAGAAAACGAAGATCAGAGAGAATGAAGAAATACTGGGCACTAAGAAAAGAACAACACACAGAGAAATGATTGATTTAACGTTCCCCAAAGAGGGTGAAACGAAAGAATAAATAAATAAATAAATAAATAAATAAATAAATAAATAAATAAATAAATAAATAAATAAATAAATAAATAAATAAATACAAAGTCACCTCCGTACAGACCATGAAGGCCCTTGGAGGAGTGGAAGGTAAAGGCTTCCACCATTGTTAACCGCGGCACGTGATGGGGTAGAGTGATTAGCTCTACGCCCGGCCGCCTTTGCCCCCAGGAATTAACCTGGTACTCATTTTTGGTGTAGGCTGAGTGAACCTCAGGGCCATATGCATCTCCGGAAGTGGAAATCTTGTTTCTTAAATTTTACGTCTTCCTGACGGGGATTCGAACCCACGTCCTTTCGGGTGAACCGAGCACGCCTTTACCGCCCCGGCCTGGCAGCCCCTAAATAAATAAATAAATAAATAAATAAATAAATAAATAAATAAATAAATAAATAAATAAATAAATAAATAGTGCGAACACTATTTCCCTGCAAAAAATTAGTATGCATATTTGATCAACGTTTAACAGATAATTGCTAGGCTTCTAATAAATCTAAGGCCGGGCTGAGTGGCTCGGACGGTTAAGGCGCTGGCCATCTAACCCCAACTTGGCAGGTTCGATCCTGGCTCAGTCCGGTGGTATTTGAAGGTGCTCAAATACGACAGCCCCGTGCCAGTAAATTTACTGGCACGTAAAAGAACTCCTGCGGGACAAAATTCCGGCACCTCGGCGTCTCCGAAGACCTTAAAAAGTAGTTAGTGGGACGTAAAACAAATAACATTATTATTAATAAATCTAAGGACGATTTCAATAATAGCAATGAATGTTAGCATGCAAATTCCGTTTAAGTAACGTTTGAAGTTGCTGAGCTATAAACAATTCTGAATATAAAAATAAACATTATTGTTTATTTACTTTTCCAGAGAACAACACAAACCTGACGTAATTCTGTGAGTAAAGGAGGCTCTAATGATTTTCATGGCCCTCTGTAACGGGTGGCGACAGAAACAGAGTTCCTAGAGCCATCTAGCGTCAGGAAGTTGTAACTAAGAGACGGGAATAAACTCGGGCGAGGCGCTGTTGCGGAAATTTTGATTTCCAATTAACTACGGGCCAGTGATCTCCATTCTGCCACTCTAGATAGCTCGGCAATGAGGGATTAAGGGATCGAACAATAACTTCAGTTTGGGAGAGTCGTGAGCGTTAAATGAAATTGCCAACTAACTGTGCTAGTCTTCAACCTAAAGCACCTTCTACCTTATAGAGTGCTTAAAGCAGGCCGGCTGCGCCTGAATACTGTGTGCATGGAATAATGGAATAGGACCTCGGTTCTATTTTGTTGGTTTTCGGAACCCAAGGTAATGATTAATAGGGACAGGCGGGGGCATTCGTATTGCGACGTTAGAGGTGAAATTCTTGGATCGTCGCAAGACGGACCGAAGCGAAAGCATTTGCCAAGTATGTTTTCATTAATCAAGAACGAAAGTTAGAGGTTCGAAGGCGATCAGATACCGCCCTAGTTCTAACCATAAACGATGCCAGCTAGCGATCCGCCGAAGTTCCTCCGATGACTCGGCGGGCAGCTCCCGGGAAACCAAAGCTTTTGGGTTCCGGGGGAAGTATGGTTGCAAAGCTGAAACTTAAAGGAATTGACGGAAGGGCACCACCAGGAGTGGAGCCTGCGGCTTAATTTGACTCAACACGGGAAACCTCACCAGGCCCGGACACCGGAAGGATTGACAGATTGAGAGCTCTTTCTTGATTCGGTGGGTGGTGGTGCATGGCCGTTCTTAGTTGGTGGAGCGATTTGTCTGGTTAATTCCGATAACGAACGAGACTCTAGCCTGCTAAATAGTCGCATCCGGTATCCGTTCGTGCTACCGGCGACAACACATCTTCTTAGAGGGACAGGCGGCTTCTAGCCGCACGAGATTGAGCAATAACAGGTCTGTGATGCCCTTAGATGTTCTGGGCCGCACGCGCGCTACACTGAAGGAATCAGCGTGTCCTCCTAGTCCGAAAGGACCGGGCAACCCGTTGAACCTCCTTCGTGCTAGGGATTGGGCATTACTTCAAGCAATTCGCTTATTGAGAGATGTGTTTAGAAGCACCTTCTCCATACAATTTGTGATGTATTATGTCACTAACAACAAAAGATATTTAAAATTGTATTACATGTTTCATCCCTTTATGGGTAGAGTGGCAAGACGTCTTCTATCCGGACTTGTTCTTTTTAGACCATTGTCCGTGGTTCGAATGGATTATTTTAAAGAACCGAAATGTCCTCCTTTTTTAGTGAATCGGTTTATTTTGGTGTAATCTGTTTTACTGATTCGTTTTTACAAGTATTCTTCATTACGTAAAGGCACTATCTATATATAGAAATTTGATTGTGGATATACAGTACATAGATTATTCTGTGCATGCCTTTAAAGTGATACTAGACGCTATTTACCACTGTGTATAGTGCATGCTTCTCTCTCAGCAATACCCCGTCAGAACACTGTTATCTTAATGTGTGACAAGCGACAGGAGATAACCGGGATTTGAAGGAAGCCTGTTTTAAATGGATGGCGTAATGCCTGTTGCTCACGGTAAAATTTTCTGTCAAATTTACTGTACAATAATTTAATTTTATAAAATTTATGTTGCTCACGGTCAAATTCATTTTTTATAAAACCTTTGATAAAACTTTTCATAAAATAGGACATGTTCTATTCCGTAAAGGAACGAACCAATCAGCAAAGCTGACATCACGATGATGCTGGCGCTACGCCGTGAGAAGATTGTGAAGCTCGATTGTAAACAAACACTTCTTTCTAAAATGGCAGGATCCGGGTGGACTAAGGAAGCTGCTAGTTTTTTACTGGACGAATACCAGAAATATCCTTGTTTGTACGAAGTTAAAACGCCACTTTACCACAACAGAAGTGCAAGAAGAGAGGCAGAAAAAACAATCGCCGAATTCCTATATGAATGCTGGTCTTCTAACCTCAACTAATTTTCAACCAAGGACAGCAATCAATCATCAATCAATCAATCAATACTGATCTGCATTTAGGGCAGTCGCCCAGGTGGCAGATTCCCTATCTGTTGCTTTCCTAGCCTTTTCCGAAATGATTTCAAAGAAATTGGAAATTTATTGAACATCTCCCTTGGTAAGTTATTCCAATCCCTAACTCCCCTTCCTATAAATGAATATTTGCCCCAGTTTGTCCTCTTGAATTCCAACTTTATCTTCATATTGTGATCTTTCCTACTTTTATAGACGCCATTCAAACCTATTCGTCTACTAATGTCATTCCACGCCATCTCTCCGCTGACAGCTCGGAACATACCACTTAGTCGAGCAGCTCTTCTTCTTTCTCTCAATTCTTCCCAACCCAAACATAGCAAAATTTTTGTAACGCTACTCTTTTGTCGGAAATCACCCAGAACAAATCGAGCTGCTTTTCTTTGGATTTTTTCCAGTTCTTGAATCAGGTAATCCTGGTGAGGGTCCCATACACTGGAACCATACTCTAGTTGGGGTCTTACCAGAGACTTATATGCACTCTCCTTTACATCCTTACTACAACCCCTAAACACCCTCATAACCATGTGCAGAGATCGGTACCCTTTATTTACAATCCCATTTATGTGATTACCCCAGTGAAGATCTTTCCTTATATTAACACCTAGATACTTACAATGATCCCCAAAAGGAACTTTCACCCCATCAACGCAGTAATTAAAACTGAGAGGACTTTTCCTATTTGTGAAACTCACAACCTGACTTTTAGCCCCGTTTATCAACATACCATTGCCTGCTGTCCATCTCACAATATTTTCGAGGTCACGTTGCAGTTGCTCGCAATCTTGTAACTTATTTATCATTCTATAGAGAATAACATCATCCGCAAAAAGCCTTACCTCCGATTCCACTCCTTTACTCATATCATTTATATATATAAGAAAACATAAAGGTCCGATAACACTGCCCTGAGGAACTCCCCTCTCAACTATTACAGGGTCAGACAAAGCTTCACCTACTCTAACTCTCTGAGATCTATTTTCTAGAAATATAGCAACCCATTCAGTCACTCTTTTGTCTAGTCCAATTGCACTCATTTTTGCCAGTAGTCTCCCATGATCCACCCTATCAAATGCTTTAGACATGTCAATCGCGATACAGTCCATTTGACCTCCTCTACCTTCCTCTACCTTCTTCTCTTCTTTTGATCCAATCCCGAGTCCAGCATTTCCTGGCATTTCTTTTCTTCCTTTTTATCACTGTACAACATATAATTGCAGCTAAAGCAGCAAATTTTGCTTTATTTGTTGGAGCCACATTCTCAAACACACTTATTGAACAGTTGATTCTTGGAGCCATATTCTTAAACACACCAAGTTGAACAGTTGATTCTTGGTTTAAAAATGTATCGATAGATAGCAGCATATACACATCTTAGTTCAGAAGTGAGATCATAGATGGCCACCCTGATGCTTCCACAGATTTTATAAAATAATTTTACCGTGAGCAACACAACTTGTTTTCACCAAATTTTTATAATATTAATTGTACAACAAATTTTACGAAACATTTTGCAGTGAGCAATAGGCATAACATTATTTTGATTTTGAAAAATGTATTCTGTATTTGCAAACTAAGTCCTTTCAAATTCATGATGTGAAATATTTAACAAGCTACCTCGTAGTCAGAATTGCGTAAAGTATTTCCATTCACGTGAATCAATTGATTGTAGTTCAGAGAGTTATTAAAATTTGCAGGATATATATTTTCTATTCCAGGGAACAATGCAGACGTAGAAAGAATCTCAGCACAATGGGCTGATAATAGGAACCGTTTCAAAGTAGAGTTTGTGAAAATCCTCGTAATGGTTCAATATAATCTAAAGGACTTTTACATGTGTATCTTTTTATATGTTAGTCACGCCAAAACTCCTGAAGGCAACTGAATCTTCAGAAAAGTACAAACAAGGCGTGTAAATTAGTTTCATTGTTTAAATTTTGTAAGCATTTACTGTATAATATGTAAATGGATATGGCTTTGCTGGCAAGATGTAGTGTTTACAGTGCACTATGTCTTCTGGTATGGGCTATATCAAATTTGTTATTTTCATTGACCTGTCTCAGTCTCAACCTTGGCTTTGACAATATGAAAGTGACTGAGGTATGAGCGATGCTAGTAATACCATTCCTCATGCAGCCAGTCCCTGTTTGAATGGTGTAAAAATGTTGCTCATAGGGTCGGTTGGTGCATGCATTTCAGTGGGCTTGGCAGACTGATATGTAATAGCAACTCTGGCTCGGTGAGGAAAGCAACGAGAAACTACCTCACTCCTCATTTCCCTAGTACGCCTCTTCAGTGATGCCTAGGCTATTTACGACAGCTGTTGGCGGAGCTGCAGAGGATCAAACCAGCCTTCGGGCTGACTACCCAACATACATACATGTAAATGGATACATTTTGTTTATGTATGTGAAAATTGGAATGTATATCTAAATTCAGACTCTCAACGAAGGATTTTTGTGTCCGGCATTGTTCACCTTTTTTAAATAGTTTGGTCTATTGTCTGTCTGCATCTAGTCACCCTACCTTTATGGGATATGTTCAGCTACATAAATACAAGACTGAATAACACATAATTAAAATGACACTGTTTATATAATGAAGTGATAGAGAAAATAAATACATCTTTGGCTCCAGTTTCTCTCGAGATAAATGCTGGAGCTCTTGTTATATTCTTCGTGTTCTTGTTTCGTTACGGCCTGTGTAGGACCACGGGCTGCTTTGTCATGGTTTGTCGTTTCTTCTTCTCCTCCCCGAACCTCCTCATCCTCTCTCTCTCCTTCTCTCCCGTTCTTCAGCTCATATTTTCAGTATCCTCTTCCCTTGTCTCTATCCTGTGCCTGTACCTTTCTCTGTCATTGAGCTCTGGCATATTGGTTGGTGTATATTTGTTTCCTTAGTTCTTTGTTCCTTGCATCTTGATCCACATCTCTGTCCAGTTCCCGTCTTTCCTCTCGTCCTACCCGTTGTCTCCCATACTCTTCTAGCCAGTGGCGTGTGGTGAACACGTTCGTTACCCCAGCTGCAAAATTTTTTTTTAAATATAAGCAATCGTAGCCCCCACCCCCACCCCCCCCAACCCTACACTCTGTAAAGTCAACATTATCATTTTATAAGGCTGCATTTTTTGTGGAACGTTCTACCTGAGAAAGGTCATTCAAGAATATTTTCAACTACACACTCGCACATATTTCCAAATTGATATTTACGGCAGTGACGACACAATCATAACTTAATCTATAACAGATTGTAAACAATGTTCTTATCAATCAATCAATCAATCAATCAATCAATCAATCAATACTGATCTGCATTTAGGGCAGTCGCCCAGGTGGCAGATTCCCTATCTGTTGCTTTCCTAGCCTTTTCCGAAATGATTTCAAAGAAACTGGAAATTTATTGAACATCTCCCTTGGTAAGTTATTCCAATCCCTAACTCCCCTTCCTATAAATGAATATTTGCCCCAGTTTGTCCTCTTGAATTCCAACTTTATCTTCATATTGTGATCTTTCCTACTTTTATAAACGCCTTTCAAACTTATTCGTCTACTAATGTCATTCCACGCCATCTCTCCGCTGACAGCTCGGAACATACCACTTAGTCGAGCAGCTCGTCTCCTTTCTCTCAATTCTTCCCAACCCAAACATTGCAACATTTTTGTAACGCTACTCTTTTGTCGGAAATCACTCAGAACAAATCGAGCTGCTTTTCTTTGGATTTTTTCCAGTTCTTGAATCAGGTAATCCTGGTGAGGGTCCCATACACTGGAACCATACTCTAGTTGGGGTCTTACCAGAGACTTATATGCACTCTCCTTTACATCCTTACTACAACCCCTAAACACCCTCATAACCATGTGCAGAGATCGGTACCCTTTATTTACAATCCCATTTATGTGATTACCCCAGTGAAGATCTTTCCTTATATTAACACCTAGATACTTACAATGATCCCCAAAAGGAACTTTCACCCCATCAACGCAGTAATTAAAACTGAGAGGACTTTTCCTATTTGTGAAACTCACAACCTGACTTTTAGCCCCGTTTATCAACATACCATTGCCTGCTGTCCATCTCACAATATTTTCGAGGTCACGTTGCAGTTGCTCGCAATCTTGTAACTTATTTATCACTCTATAGAGAATAACATCATCCGCAAAAAGCCTTATCTCCGATTCCACTCCTTTACTCATATCATTTATATATATAAGAAAACATAAAGGTCCGATAACACTGCCCTGAGGAACTCCCCTCTCAACTATTACAGGGTCAGACAAAACTTCACCTACTCTAACTCTCTGAGATCTATTTTCTAGAAATATAGCAACCCATTCAGTCACTCTTTTGTCTAGTCCAATTGCACTCATTTTTGCCAGTAGTCTTACAGTTTCACCCGGTGATGCTTCGTGATTGCAGTCATGATTTTCACAAAAATACACTAGGACTATTTGTTTTTAACTTAAAAAGCCTAACCTAAACTGAATCAGCAAAATTTAACTGGTATTTTACCGTCGTTGAAGTTTTATTGTTTCACTCGCTTGCTGAGTATACGTGCATCAACGACAAACGAGGGAAAATATTCGTCACGACGTATAATAAGTGGCGTATGCTGGGATCAAAACGTGGACTACCACTAGACTTAGGTTACCCCTTTTCGATGGTTGGCTTAGTGAACGTCAAGCCTTCAGCGTTTTGAGCTGCAGCCAGTAGCCAACGGAGAAGCCTGTTGTGTTGTCAAGGCTGCTTCATAAGCTACTGCCCTGGCCTCTGCTACTGTCAATGCTCAACCCCTGATCAGTGAAGATGGTAGTCTAAAGTTTGGCAAATTAGTCCGACTTTGTGACTAAATGGACAGAATGCTTGCCTTTAATTCGACGGCCGCGGTTAAGTTTTCAGAATCAACCCCCTCATACTGTTAATTCCCCTGGCTTGGGGGCTGGGTGTTTATGACGTCTTCGCCATTCATTTCATCCTCATTAGGATACCACCAATCCTATACAGTTGCCATGCCCCATTATTATTATTATTATTATTATTATTATTATTATTATTATTATTATTATTATTATTATTATTATTATTATTATTATTATTATTATTATTATTATTTGTATTATTATTGAAAATGAAAATGAAAAACCTACAACCTGTTTTCCAGTCATTGACCGGGTCAGAGATGTAATGAAGGAATCATATATATAGGCTATTAGTACGATGGGTCGCCACTCCCAAAGTGATATATATTAATGACTGATAGATGCTATGAAATGAGAATGGAGAGTGTTGCTGGAATGAAAGATGACAGCGAAAACCGGAGTACCCGGAGAAAAACCTGTCCCGCCTCCGCTTTGTCCAGCACAAATCTCACATGGAGTGACCGGGATTTGAACCACGGTATCCAGCGGTGAGAGGCCGACGCGCTGCCGCCTGAGCTACGGAGGCTCTTTATTATTATTATTATTATTATTGTGTGTTTGAGTCATCAGTCCATAGACTGGTTTGATGCAGCTCTCCATGCCACCCTATCCTGTGCTAACCTTTTCATTTCTACGTAACTATTGCATCCTACATCTGCTCTAATCTGTTTGTCATATTCATACCTTGGTCTACCCCTACAGTTCTTGCCACCTACACTTCCTTCAAAAACCAACTGAACAAGTCCTGGGTGTCTTAAGATGTGTCCTATCATTCTATCTCTTCTTCTCGTCAAATTTAGCCAAATCGATTTCCTCTCACCAATTCGATTCAGTATCTCTTCATTCGTGATTCGATCTATCCATCTCACCTTCAGCATTCTTCTGTAACACCACATTTCAAAAGCTTCTATTCTCTTTCTTTCTGAACTAGTTATCGTCCATGTTTCACTTCCATACAATGCCACGCTCCACACAAAAGTCTTCAAAAACATCTTTCTAATTCCGATATCAATGTTTGAAGTGAGCAAATTTCTTTTCTTAAGAAAGCTCTTCCTTGCTTGTGCTAGTCTGCATTTTATGTCCTCCTTACTTCTGCCATCGTTAGTTATTTTACTACCCAAGTAACAATATTCATCTACTTCCTTTAAGACTTCGTTTCCTAATCTAATATTTCCTACATCACCTGCCTTCGTTCGACTGCACTCCATTACTTTTGTTTTGGACTTATTTATTTTCATCTTGTACTCCTTACCTAAGACTTCATCCATACCATTCAACAACTTCTCGAGATCTTCTGCAGTCTCAGATAAAATAACAATATCATCGGCAAATCTCAAGGTTTTGATTTCCTCTTCTTGGACTGTGATTCCCTTTCCAAATTTCTCTTTGATTTCCTTTACTGCCTGTTCTATGTAAACATTGAAAAGGAGAGGGGACAAACTGCAGCCTTGCCTCACTCCTTTCTGGATTGCTGCTTCTTTTTCAAAGCCCTCGATTCTTATCACTGCAGACTGATTTTTATACAGGTTGTAGATAATTCTTCGTTCTCGGTATCTGATCCCTATCATCTTCAGAATCATAAATAGCCTGGTCCAATCAACATTATCGAATGCCTTTTCTAGATCTACGAATGCTATGTACGTGGGCTTGTCCTTCTTGATTCGATCCTCTAAGATCAGACGTAAAGTCAGGATTGCTTCACGTGTTCCTACATTTCTTCTGAAGCCAAATTGATCTTCCCCCAACTCAGGTTCAACTTGTTTTTCCATTCTTCTGTAAATAATACGTGTTAAAATTTTGCAGGCATGAGATACTAAACTAATGGTGCGGTAGTTTTCACACCTGTCAGCACCGGCTTTCTTGGGAATAGGTATAACAACATTCTGCCGAAAATCGGATGGGACTTCTCCTGTCTCATACATCTTGCACACTAAATGAAATAACCTTACCATGCTGGTTTCTCCTAAGGCAGTCAGTAATTCAGAGGGAATATCATCAATTCCAGGTGCCTTATTCCTATTTAGGTCACTCACAGCTCTGTCAAACTCTGACCTCAAAATTGGGTCTCCCATTTTATCAGCATCAACAGCCTCTTCATGTTCCAGAACCAAATTATCTACATCGTTACCTTGATACAACTGTTGGATATGCTCGTGCCATCTTTCTGCTTTGTCTTCTTTCCCTAGAAGTGGCTTTCCATCTGAGCTCTTAATATTCATGCACCTAGATTTCCTTTCTCCAAAGGTTTCCTTGATTTTCCTGTACGCAGCATCTACCTTTCCCAGGACCATACAGCCTTCGACATCCTTGCACTTCTCCTTCAGCCATTCTTCCTTAGCTACCTTGCACTTTCTATCCACTTCATTCTTTAATCGCCTGTATTCTTTTCTGCCTTCTTCATTTCTAGCATTCTTGTATTTTCGTCGTTCATCAATCAGGTCTAGTATCTCGTGAGTTATCCACTGATTCTTAGTTGATCTTTTCTTCCTTCCTAACATTTCTTCAGCAGCCCTACTGACTTCATTTTTCATGACTCTCCACTCTTCCTCTACTGTGTTTCCTTTGGCCTTTTCATTTAGTCCTTGTGCAACATGTTCCTTGAAACAATCCCTCACACTCTTTTCTTTCAACTTGTCTAGATCCCATCTTTTTGCATTCTTTCCTTTCTTCAATTTCTTCAACTTCAGATGGCATTTCATGACCAACAAGTTGTGGTCAGAGTACACGTCTGCTCCTGGGAAAGTTTTGCAATCCAACGCCTGGTTTCTGAATCTCTGCCTAATCATAATGAAGTCTATTTGATACCTTCCAGTGTCTCCAGGTCTCGTCCACGTATACAGCCGTCGTTTGTGGTGTTTGAACCAAGTATTGGCGAGGACTAAATTATGATCAGTGCAGAATTCAACCAGCCGACTTCCTGTTTCGTTTCTTTGTCCCAGTCCAAATTCTCCTACTGTGCTACCTTCTCTTCCTTGGCCTACCACTGCATTCCAGTCTCCCATCACAATTAGATTCTCGTCACCTTTGACATATTGTATTAAATCTTCTATCTCCTCATATGTTCTTTCAATTTCTTCATCATCCGCTGAACTAGTAGGCATATAGACATGCACTATTGTGGTGGGCATTGGTTCGGTGTCTATCTTGGCGACAATAATTCTTTCACTATGCTGGTCGTAGTAGCTTATCCGCTGCCCTATTTTCTTATTCATTATTAAACCAACTCCTGCATTTCCCCCGTTTGATTTCGTGTTGATAATTCGGTAGTCGCCTGACCAAAAATCCTGTTCTTCCTGCCAACGTACTTCACTTATACCAACTACATCTAATTTTAGCCTATCCATCTCCCTTTTCAGATTCTCTAACCTACCACAACGATTCAAACTTCTAACATTCCACGCTCCGACTCGCAGAATGTCAGTATCCATCTTCCTGATGATCGCCCCCTCTCGTGTAGTCCCCACCCGGAGATCCGAATGGGGGACTAGTTTACCTCCGGAATATTTTACCCGGGAGGAAGCCATCATCAGTACATCATTCATACAGAGAGAGCTGCATGTCCTCGGGAGGTAGTTACGGCTGTAGTTTCCCGTTGCTTTCAGCCGTGTAGCAGTATCAACACAGCTAAGCCATGTTGAGTATTATTACAAGGCCGTATCAGTCAATCATATAGACTGCCGCCCTTGCAACTACCGAAAGGCTGCTACCCCCCTTTCGATGAACCATTCGTTAGTCTGGTCTCTCAACAGATACCCATCCGATATGGTTGCACCTGCGGCTCGGCTATCTGCATCATTGGGACACGCAAGCCTCCCCACCGCGGCAAGGTCACATGGTTCGCAGAGGAGGTATTATTATTATTATTATTATTATTATTATTATTATTAATAATAATAATAATAATAATAATAATAAATAAAAATGTTGAATTTTACAGCGGTCGTACCCATCGTTCACTGGTTAATTAGCTTCCTCGGGAGATCAGTGCTGGTGTCCGACCCATGATCACGGGTTTCGATTCTAACCAACAAAAAAGGAACACTAAGCCTGAAAGATTGCAGTTCTGTCCAGTAAGCCTGTTCGGAAGAACGTAGGGTCCCAACAAGGAATCACCAACAATGCCTGCCCAGATGTTGATGAGACGAGAGGACGAGAGCGGTTTCAGCCCCAAGTGGACGGCCGTAAATGGAATGGTGAGAGAACTGCGCTGTCATCTGGTAGTGGTAGAGGGGGTCCTCTTTTGGGCCCCACTGGTACTGTCGGTCGTGCCATCGCAGGGAGGGTGGCCTTTTTCTCACCAGGGGCGATGGCGCGGCCGGACAATAGTAGTAGGTAGTTAGCTTATATTATTGATATTATTATATTTTATTCATTTATTATTTATTTTGTTTCTTAATATTAGATGGAGACGATGGACGTGGCATGAGGGGACTGAGGATGGCTGCTGTGGTGACACTCCCTGGGAGTGTCACGTTTCCGGAGTATCAGACGGGCCCCATGGCATGCCCAAGGAGTCTCGTGTTTCTTTTATTTTGGTTGTTAGTTGTCTGTGCATGGAAAGGGGCTGTGTAAACATGTATCGGGGCTAATCGCCTGTTATGTTTAAATAAATACTATACTATACTTTTCCGCACCCATGTGCCATAACCTTTTCTTCTTCTCTCTATGTGAGGAATCCATTCTTAAATTTTTGCAGTCGAGTTTTGGTACATCCCGTATAAGGTGGTCGGAAACAACGTGAACAAGAGTATGTGAACGTTAGAGCTTTGGTCATGCTGATAAGTAATTAGTAAAAAAAATACGTCGATATCTCGCGCCTTTGTTATTTATTCGGCCGTTGAAGTTAGCCAATCAGATCGTGGGCGAATTCAAATGGGCTTTACAAGGCGGTGTTGATAAATCTGCACGTGGCTTATGACCGGCTTGAGAGCTCCAGTAGAAGAAATAAACTTCTCCAGGGGAGGAACTTGAACAAGGATAGGCTCGGCCCCCTATCAAGCACGCTACAGTGGTATTGGCTGACACCCACGGTATGTTCATTTCTCGGCATGGCTCTGAAGCCCGACCAAGGTGCTCACATACGTCAGCCTCGTGTCGGTAGATTTACTGGCACGTAAAAGAACTCCTGTGGGACTAAATTCCGGAACCTCGGCATCTCCGACAACCGTAAAAGTAGTTATTGGGACGTAAATATTATTATTATTATTATTATTATTATTATTATTATTATTATTATTATTATTATTATTATTATTATTATTATTATTATGTGCGTATGGACCCAATGGATCACGCAAAGCTCTAACGATTCTGTTTTCTGAGTTGCCAAACAGCTCTCATCCTTTCTCCGTGGATCCTTTTTCGTTCTTCTGTCCACTTTGCTCCAGTCTTCTTTTTCACTTCGTTCTCTGGTTGCACTTTCCATCCATTAATTTTTTTCCTATAAAGGTTTCTGTCCGCGGTGTCATTTGGGTTTATCTGGACTTTTTCCAGATCCTTCTTCACTTCTAGTACCCATGGAATATTTTTTAGATGTTCTATGTAAGTGAGAATCTTGTGTGTCAGTCTACTTGCCGGCAATCTGTGGACGTGCCCATAGAATTTCAGACGTCTTTTGCGGATGTCTGCTGCAATGTTGGAATGCTCTTCTGTCTCTTTGCGTGACCTCAGTCTATATCCATCTTCTGTTTTTCGGGGGCCGAGAATTTTCCTCAGGATTCTTCTTTCTTCTTTTAAAATGTTTTCTAGGTCACCTTTCCCGTTTAGTGGAAGGGTCTCGCTGGCATATAAGACTTCGGGCTTTATTACTGTATTATAGTGTCTGATCTTTGCATGGCGGGACAAGCACTTTTTATTGTATATGTTGTGAACCCTACCGTAGGCTTTCCGAAATTTTTGTAGGCGAATTTTCTGGGCAGCCTTCTCGCCTCCCGTTGGTTCAAGTATTTCTCCCAAGTACTTGAAGTGTGGTGCTCGGTTGATTTGCCCATGTGTCGTGTTCAAATTTTGGATGTCAAATTTTGAGCAGAAGAACTTGGTCTTTTCAAAGGAAATTTGTAGGCCAACCTTTCCAGCACATTCGCTAAGGGTTTCAATTTGTTTAACGGCTGTGAATACATCATCTGTAAGTATGGCCAGGTCATCTGCAAAAGCGAGGCATGATATCTCAATACCGTCTTTGGGTCGTCCTAGTCGTATGGGGCGCCAGTATCCCATGTCTTTCAATACCTTTTCCCACTCGCGGATGATGTCTAGGACGAGGTTGAAAAGAAGCGGAGATAAGCCGTCACCTTGTCGGACGCCAGTTTTAATCGGGAATGGTTCAGAGATCTCCCCCATGAATTTAACTTTGGAGATAGTGTCAGTGAGTGTTATTATTATTATTATTATTATTATTATTATTATTATTATTATTATTATTATTTATTATTGTCCGTTTCAGCCTCTTTGGGGTACGATAGATCTATCAGTGGTTAGTGAGTCGTGTTTTCCTGTCCTCCCAGTACTTTTTCATTCTTTCAGATCTTGCCTTCCTCTCTTCTTCAGAAATTCTGTATAGTCGTTTGGGCTTCACCCTGTCCTAAAACCTCTTTATTTTTTTTTTGCTAGGGGCTTTACGTCGCACCGACACAGATAGGTCTTATGGCGACGATGGGATAGGAAAGGCCTAGGAGTTGGAAGGAAGCGGCCGTGGCCTTAATTAAGGTACAGCCCCAGCATTTGCCTGGTGTGAAAATGGGAAACCACGGAAAACCATTTTCAGGGCTGCCGATAGTGGGATTCGAACCTACTATCTCCCGGATGCAAGCTCACAGCCGCGCGCCTCTACACGCACGGCCAACTCGCCCGGTCCTCTTTATTTTATCGTTGGTTATTTTCTTTGCAGATCCATCTACAAGCATCTCTTCTGTAATTTGGAATTCTCGTAGGTCCTTCTCAGTTTCCTTAAACCAGTTCGGCTTAGTTTTCTTATTACGGAAATAGTCGAAGATTCTTTTAGTTATCCTTTTCGGATCCATTCTTAGCATGTGGCCATAGAAGTCAATTCTACTTTTCCTTATTGTGTCGGAAATCCTTTCTGATTTCCTATACAGGGTTTTATTGCTGATGTGTGAAAGTTCGTTATTATGGAATTTGGGGCCTATAATTTTTCGTAGTATTTTCCTTTCCTTTATCTCCAACTTTTCCATTGGACCATGTGTAGTTATAGATAGAGTTTCTGCAACATAAAGGGCTTCAGGCTTGACTACTGTATTATAATGTCTGATCTTGGAATTATTATTATTATTATTATTATTATTATTATTATTATTATTATTATTATTATTATTATTATTATTATTATTATTATTTCTGGCTCCATGGCTAAATGGTTAACATGCTGGTCTTTGGTCCCAGGGGTCCCGGGTTCGATTCCAGGCAGGATCGGGAATTTTTAACCATGATTGGTTAATTTCGCTGGCATGGGGCTGGGTGTATGTGTCGTCGTCTTCATCATCATTTCATCCTCATCATGACGCGCAGGTCGCCTACGGCGTCAAATCAAAAGACCTGCACCTGGCGAGCCGAACATGTCCTTGGACACTCCCGGCACTAAAAACCATACGCCATTTCATTTTTCATTATTATTATTATTATTATTATTATTATTATTATTATCATTATTATTATGCCTTTGTTGGCGGGACCTAGTGTTTGCAGTGCTATGTCTTCTGGTATAGGTTAGAGCAATTTTGTTACTGTTACTTTCATTGACCTGTCTCAGTCTTATCCTTGACTTTAACAATATGAAAGTGACTGAGGTATGAGCGATGCTAGTAATGCCAATCCTTCTGCAGCCAGTCCCTGCTATGAATGGTGTGAAAATGTTGCCCATAGGGTCGGATGATGCATGCATTTCAGTGGGCTCTGCAAACTGATATGTAATAGCAACTTCTGGCTCGGTGAGGAAAGCAACGGGAAACTACCGCACTCCTCATTTCCCTGGTACGCCTCTTTAGTGATGCCTAGGTAATCTATGACAGCCGATGGCGGAGCTGTTGAGGATCCAACAGCCTTAGAGCTGAAGACTGAACACACACACATATTATTATTATTATTATTATTATTATTATTACTTTGGGCCGATGACCTTCGATGTTAGGCCCCTTTACACAACAAGCATCATCATCAGTATTATTACTTTTTTTCTTTCTTAATCCGTTTATCCTCCAGGGTTGGATTTTCGCGAGAAATCCCATCTCTACCGCCTCAAGGGTAGTGTCCTGGAGCGTGAGACTTTGGGTCGGCGAATACAACTGCGCATGAGGACCAGAACGTCGCCCAGGCGGCCTCACCTGCAATGCTGAACAGGGGCCTTGTTAGGGGATGGGAAGATTGGAATGGGTAGACAAGGAAACGGGAAGGAAGCGGCCTTGGCCTTTTAGTTACCATCCCGGAGAAGAAGTGGGAAACAACGGAAAACCACTTCGAGAATGGCTGAGGAGGGAATCGAAACCTCTCCCCCCGCCAATACTGATTTGACTTTCGGAGGCTGAGTGGACCCCGTTCCAGCCGTCGTACCGCTTTATAAATTTCGTGGCAGAGTCGGGAATCGAACCCTAGCTAATCACTAGATCCAGGATTGTATGAACTTACTTATTCTGTTTCCATATATGTAGCTACAAGAAAAGCTAAAATGTGGGCGAATCACACTGAAGCAACCATTATTCCAGGAGTTTAAAGTTACATATTTTTACATATTTCGATGTATAATAAATATTTTTATAAATATTACATATTTTTAAATATATATATTTTTTACTAGTGGCTTTACCTCGCACCGACACAGATAGTTCTTAAGGCGACGATGGGATAGGAAAGACCTAGGAGTGGGAAGGAAGCGGTCGTGGCCTTAATTAAGGTACAGCCCCAGCATTTTCCTGGTGTGAAAATGGGAAACCACGGGAAACCATCTTCAGGGCTTCCGACAGTGGGATTCGAACCCACTATCTGCCGGTTGCAAGCGCCCCTAACCGCACGGCCAACTCGCCCGGTTTTAAATATTTAAAAGTATATTGCGCATTTGGAAGAAAAAACAATTCTTTTTTCACTAATTTTACATAGATTTAAAACACTTGAAAATAGTCTAAAAAGTCTGTACGTTTCTAACATCTAAAAGTAATGGAATAATTTAAAGTATTCTGTAAAAGAATCGCATCCCTTATAGCTAAATGAAGTAACGGTACGGTATGAAGGGTGGACAATGACATGTCGCTGCTGCTACAGTACTACGGAGAAAGACACAAAGTGAAAGTTGCCCTGCTGCTGGGTTGACCGCTTGGCAAAAACAACCCGTGAAAGAAAACACTTGCTCGAACCGTATTCTGAGTGACAGTCAGTGAATCGCTATGGCACCAGTCGCATCCAAACTAGCGTCAAAGATAAAACATTGGATTTCGACTTCCAATATCATTCCTCATTTGAAATACGCACCAGTGACTTCATGTGAAGTTGAAAGGTCTTTTTTTCTGTACATAACAACATCCTAACAGACAGAAGGCATTTGATGACCGCAGAAAATTTGGAAAAATATTTAGTTATTAATTGCGCCTCCAAATGAACATTAGAGTCTGAATAACATCTGCACTTTTAACTTGTTTTCGATTTTGTTTCCTTTTCTGTGTATACGAATACATCAAATAAAACTTAAATATTAAGTTACATATTTTTATTTATTACATATTTTGTCAATTTTAACTACATACAGTATATATGTACATATTTCTCATTTTATATTACATATAATCCGGGTTCTGCTAATCACACTAACCACTACACCACAGAGGCGGACCCATATTATACACTTACTGTTTGTATTATTTATTAATATAATTTAAATTTGTATTTCCTAATTTAAAAAATTGTCACCTTAGTCAACAGGCCAACTTCGTAGTATTGGGGCAATGTGCCTGCGTCTTACTCAATAAGTCTACGGCTTAGTTCCTGGAAGGTTCTGGGTTTTTAATTGTGGACTGAGGACTGGTAAAGGATTCACTCAGCCTCACGAGACAAACTGAGGACCTGCCTGATATAAGAGTCAGCAAATCCGGTCATGAAAGGCAATCCGTATGACCGAAGATGTCGTCATGCTAACCAACAGACTGGGTAGCAATCGTCTAGGCAAATCAAGGCCCAAAAATAGGCGAAAACAAAGTGATAACAGTCCTCCAGGGTGGATTTTTATCACAGTTGGAAAGTTTCAGGATTGTGTATGTTCTCCACGAGCATTTATCATAGCTTGCCACCTACGTGGCATGCTCCGTGAAAGTCGATGGAGGTCACGTTGCGGTATCAGGGTCCCATTTTTCAGTGAGAGAATGTTCGAGGTCTTGGAGAGTCTGTGGTGGAACAGGATGCCCATGAACACTTCTGTCAAGCCTATCCCACACATGCTCGACGGGATTAAGGTCGGGACTCACTGCTGGCCATTCCATCTCTTAAATCTCCAGTTCTCGCAAGGCAGCCCTGGTGATGCGCGCAACATGAGCCCTGGCATTGTCGTGCATGAGTACGAATTTAGGGCCAACCCCGTATGCAGCAACCAACACATGCTGTAGCAGTATCTGCTCGATGTATCCCGCAGCGGTAAGATTACCACGGACGACGACAAGATCCGTACGACCATCAATACGGATGCCACCCCATTCGATCACAGAACCTTGTCCGAATCGGTCGGCTTCCTGGACAATATTTGGCATGTACTGCTCACCATGGCGTCTCCATACACGTTGACGTCCATCACGCTGTGTCGGGGGAAATCCTGGACTCGTCTGTGAGCAACACAGGTCTCCATTGGTGAAGTTGCCAGTTGAGGTGGGTACGGGCAAACAGAACGCGAGCTGCGCGGTGTTGCTCCGTTAAACGGGGCACTCGAACAGGACGTCTGGGTCATAAGGACACTTCTCTTAACCTGTTCCTTACTGTCTGGTCAGACACCGTGACTCCAGTGACCCTGCTGAGGTCTTGTTGCAGTTCTCTGGCAGTTGCTGAACGACGCCGCAACCCACAGATGGTCAGATATCGGTCATCCTGTGGGGTTGTCATGTGTCCGCGACCTTGTCCAACCCTCCTTGTGAAGTGGCCTGTCTCATTGTAGCGATTCCACAAGCGTTCAATAACTGACGGGGAGACATTGAGATCCATAGCAACATGGCGGATGGTCCATCCTTCCTGGATCAAAGTGACGGTCCTTGCGACATGAACCTCGTTAAGATATCTCATGGGATGTGCTGGTTTACAGTCATGGAAAAAAGTATACGTACACCTTAAAAGTTAACCCTTTCGCACTCAGCGTGCCGATCTATCGGCGCGAGAGGTTATGGCGAGAAAACTCACGGCGCCGATACATCGGCTCTGTCTTATTTACGGATTTTGGTCATTTGCGTGGCTGTTAAATCATAACAGTTGATCATGACGGTACCTTAATGCGTTGAATTTGCGTTTTACTAAACAGATATATCCACCAGCCCTACGAAATATTTTTATTTTCGACAAATGAAATCGGTTGACCGTGAATGTATATGTTGTGGTTTTTTGAAGTTGTTATTGCGTGGATCTGTTTTGGTTGGCTTATGAATACAACAAGTTGATCTTGCTATGAGTTTTGTTTATAGTTTATTTCGTTCCTTTGGTATATCGTGTGTTCTATGTACTTCATAAACTACAATTTTACTCCTTTTCATAACTCCGTTGTTGCATGTGCTTGCATCGTCTTTTTATCGTAACGGCTAGGCCATATTCAAGGCCGAATGAAGCCGATGTCCTTGAATTTTCAGATGATTTAGACAGTAATAATGACCTTCCTTTGCCGAAAGTGATTCCCGTTATGTGGGAAGTGACACGGTTGAAACTGCTCACCGTGCATCGGACCGCGAGGACCTGACATCGATGACCGTTACAAGTACACTGAATAACTTTGTGCCATGCTTCATGAGTGAATTGCAGCACACACATCATATTGATATCAGATTATTCAGAATTAAATGTTCTTTCTTTCACGTATAAGAGTAAAGACGGAAGATGCAATAATGTCTGATTTTTCTGTCATTGAAAACCATAATTTATTTTTTAAATTTATTTTCAAAATTTAATAATTTTTTTGGTCTTTACCAATAATAATACATCCTAGGTATATTCATTTATGAAATGCTCATATTTTCCTGTATTAGTATGATTTATTTTATTTTAATGTGTGTTAAACTGTTTACGTGTTGAATTTTTGTAATTTGCTTTGGAAAATCACAAAAATTAGTCTGAGTGTCTTCGAGCAAACCCCTGCATATAGGCTGAGTGCCGAAGAGTTAAGGAATGTTGTCGTTTGTAGTTGACGCAGTGTCCATAGGCTGCTAGAAATTTCACTACTTTTCTATATTTCGGCATTTCGCGAAACATGAGTATGAATACGTACCGGAAATAATAATAGTACTTTAGAAATGTTTGTTTTAACAAACGTATCATCCAATAAGTTCGAAATATACGTGCATAAAAAGTATTCGTACAGGTGGTTTATCTTCAGATCGAAGCCCTTGATGACATCCCAAGTAACGCAGGTAAGCAGTAAAGGTTACGTCTTGTACCAAGTCAGTTGTGCTTCAGTCGTTCCAAACAACAAGTGATACAGTCAATCGGTAAGATAGGCCGCAAAATGAAAGTAACAACAGAAGAAGAGAGAAGAATTATAATCCAGGCTCATAATTTCTGTAAATCGCTCTCAGAAATATCGAAAATTTTGAAGAGACCAAGATCTACAATTCAGGGAATTATTGACAGGTATGGTGAAAGAAAATCTTTCAAAAATGCACGTAGATGGGAACACCCATGCTAACTAGACAATCGAACTAAAAGACTAATCCTCAGAAAAGTTAAGAACAATCCTAGGAATCATTGCTGTAAAACTGAGGTCTGAACTAGGAAAGGATTTAAAACTTAATATCTGTGCTTCCACAATTCAAAAGTCTTTATATTCGAATGGGTATCATTGTAGAAATGCCAGGCGAAAACCTTTAATTACCACAGCAAATAGGAAGAAAAGACTACAATATGGTACAGACTATTAACATGCTTCACTAGAATTCTGGGATCGAGTTATATTTACGGATAAAGGTAAATTCACTGTTTCTCAAGAAAATGGCAAAAAGGTGTGGAGGAAAACGAATACAGAAATCGAAGAAAAACATTTGCTTCCTTCAGTGAAGCATGGTGGAAGTTGCTGAATGGTTTGGGGTTGCATGAGCTCAGCTGGAGTAGGTTTCTTACAATTCACAGATGGAAAGATGGACCGTAAATACTATATTGAAATTTTGAAGAAAAATCTGGCATCTATTGCTGAAAAAATGGGACTTCTGGGTAATAATGTATTCATGCAGGATAATGATCCAAAGCATACAGCACTTGGTACACGATTGTGGATTTTATACAGCACACCCAAATATATGGTAACATTCCCCCTCCCCCCACCACCACCACCACCACCGCAATCCCCCCATTTTAATCCGATTGAACATGTGTGGGCTTATCTTAAAGAGAGACTGAACACAAGAAATATTTCATCAAAGGCAGCTTTGAAAATGGCTCTTTTGGAAGAATAGGGTAAGATTGAGCCCACCTTCACCTCCAAGCTAGTTCATTCAGTGCTTAGGCGGCTTGAGACCATTGTAAAATCAAAAGGATTGCCAACAAAATACTAAATGTGTACTAATATCAGCGGAGAATGCAAGTAAACCGGACTGTACGAATACTTTTTATGAGTATGAAATCATTGTATTTTCATTCATTTATTGTGTTTTTGACAGAAACGTCTATCAATTTTATGTTTTATGATGCATATATCTTTACATAGTGTACAGAAAGCTAACCTATTGATGTTATAAAACGTACATGACAATAAGTGTACCGTACTAAGTAAAGTATTTTTGTTTCAGTATTAAGTGTACGAATACTTTTTACTATGACTGTACGTACAACGTGCTCAAATGACCGCAGTAGTCTGTGTACCTCACAACGACACACGGACGCACCGCTATTCACTTTGTTTTGATGGGTCACCTGACAGTTTAATGCATGGCTACGCCTACAAATGAAGTATAACTTCGATTTAACATACCCTGAGTAGCTAAGATCTCAAGGTATGTTATACGATCACTGAAACCCCATCTACCAAATTAACGTTCACATATTAGACGCTACAAAACATGTTCCCCTAATTTTTTTGAACTGTGTAGGAAGTGTACCGTCAGTGACGTCTCAATGGTCGTTACCGTAGGCACTGGTCGTCAAAGATGCTGCGGCTATTGTTATAAATATTTTAGTTTCATTTATTCAGGCGTAGAAAACCTGCACCGCAGTCTCCCACCATAACAACACCTCACACTTCCAGAACAGAGACTCGGACCCGTCCCCCTTCCCGCCCGGCTCTAGTGACTCAGTGCTACAACTGCCTTCAGCTGTATCATTCAGCGGCTTCCTGCCCTAATGATACACGTTGCAACAGATGTGGGGGTGCACACCGCCACACTGTTTGCACTGTGCCAAAGGCCCAGGCGAGGTGTGCGAACTGTGAAGGCAGTCACGCAGCCTCATACCCTGGTTGCCCTTTTCTGAAGAAGGCCCTTCGAGCTCACTACAGGCAAGCACGTCACTTGCACACTGCCCCTCCACCAGTCCTCCCAGTCCCTCCCCCACCAAGCCAAGATAACTCCACTCTCCTCAATCTGCTCCTTATCAGACTCCTCACGTCCCTCAACCCTCCCTCCATGCCAACCAGACAACTCCTCGTCAATTAACCCTGCCAAGATGCCAACTGTACCCAGTTCATTTTTCATGATCCTCCTCACCACCCCTGAAGCACTAAACTCTTGCGTAGCAACGTGAAGTGCTGCAGCAACATTGGCCATGGTCAACGTGTGGATGGGTGACCGCCATCCACCTGCCTTGCCCACCTACTTAACATCCCCTCCTAAGAACAGCTCCTCTCACTCGTCCTGACATTTCTTTCTTCCTCTTCTCTTCTCTTCTCTTCTCTTCTCTTCTCTTCTCTTCTCTTCTCTTCTCTTCTCTTCTCTTCTCTTCTCTTCTCTTTCTCTCAATTGCCCCTCGGGGCCCAGGGCATATCCTGCCCAGTCAAGATGATGGAAAGATGATTGCCACCACCTTCGAGCACATCAAGCAGCAGGAAGACATACGTACAAAATGAAAAAGCACTCGAGACCTGAAATAGTGGTCGATGGGCTAAAATCCTCACGGGGCAGGCCCTGTCTGCTCCAATGAGATGGCTCTGACTGAAGAACATATTCATGATCATTAGCTTTTCGCATGAGGGAAAATTTTCTTGTATTTTTGCTAGTTCTTTCAACTTTGCCCTAATATATCGAAAGTTTTCGATGCAAAGATGGGAGAATGATGCGATTGGGATGGTAGCGTCCCATGCTCTTGATTAAGGTACCACAGAAAACCATGCAAGCTCACAGCTTCGCGACCCAAACCGCCCGGCCATCTCGCTCGGTATATGCTTATGTTAATAGGGAGGAGAGCTGTTATGTTCGCCCTTCATACTCGCAGCACGTCACTCAACATCTTTGATCGGTTTTCTTAATTGCTTATGAATTATGAAAAGGGAAGACGTGTGAATTCATTAATGGTTCTTTCTTTCTTTCTTTCTTTCTTAATCCATTTGCCTTCCAGGGTTGGTTTTCCCCTCGGACTCAGTGAGAGATCCCACCTCTATCGCGTCAAGGGCAGTGTCCTTGAGTGTGAGACATTTGATCCGTGTTGCCTCATAATTCACGAGTATCAAAATTCACGAATTTTAAGAAGAGGATTAGTAAGAGTAGGTTTCTCTACCTGGGCCAGTCTCAAAACTCACGAGCAATTGAATAGTGAATGCTTTCGTAATAATCAAATGAAAAGTAATCCTAATGTTGCCACCACTCGTCAATCTCATCAAAAGCGAAATTAAAATTACCTATCTCCATTCCCTTACAGGAAGTGAGCGGGTACGACGGACAGTCTCCGTTAAGCTCTCCAAAAATAATATAACTCACGTTCCAGACGTATGAACGAGTCATGCACTCTCAGATGCCGTTACTTAAAATGCATAGATTAATATACTGTACTGTACTGCATCGCGCGCCCACGCGATTACACGAAGTGCAATGCTATATAGTATTGACAACTTGGCTCGCCGAATTTATCAAGTCATAAATTAAAATTCGTCAGAACGTTATCTAAAATATGGCGAATTCGCTAGTCGCTATCTTTGAAATTCTGTGGCTAAATGGCTTCAAAAAGACTCCAAAGCGCTGATGATGATGATGATGATGATGATGATGATGATGATGATGATGATGATGATGATATTTCCTGATAGTGGTTCTTTCCCCACCTAAGAAAATGTGTAAATGGTCAATACAAATGTGGAAATGGTCAATACAAATAAATATGGGTTGAAAACAATGAAGGAAAAGGTGGTGGTGGTGATTACTGTTTTAAGAGGAAGCAAAACTGGGCAGCCATCCTCTATTAATACTAATCAGAGGGAAAAATGGAGGGTTTCCCACACTTCGAAAAATGAAGGTATCGGGCAAAGAAAGACGAGGGCCACGAAAGGCGTGAAGATGAAAGACTCCCTAGGCCTCGGGAACGTAATACCGTCGGGGTCGGGGGAAAAAAACAAAACAAGAATTGACTAAGTCCTTCTCTGTGGTGTATTGGTTAGCGTGATTAGCTGCCACCCCCGAAGGCCCGGGTTCGATTCCCGGCTGTGCCACGAAATTTGAAACGTAGTAGAGGTGGGTTCGATTCCCACCTCGGCCATCCTGGAAGTGGTTTTCCGTGCTTTCCTACTTCTCCTATAGGCAAATGCCGGGATGGTACCTAACTTAAGGCCACGGCCGCTTCCTTCCCTCTCCCTTGTCTATCCCTTCCAATCTTCCCATCCCCCCGTAAGGCCCCTGTTCAGCATAGCAGGTGAGGCCGCCTGGGCGAGGGACTGATCCTCCTCCCTACTTGTATCCCCAACCTAGAGACTGAAGCTCCAGGACACTGCCCTTGAGGCGGTAGAGGTGGGATCCCTCGCTGTGTCCGAGGGAAAAACCGACCCTGGAGGGTGAACTGATGGAGAAGAAGAGGGCTACAAAAAGAGTAGATGAAAGCAGGAGCCTGCCAGAAGTGAGTGGACGCAATGCTTCGAGTCAGCTAAGGGCTCCGCGGTCACCAACGCAAGCTCTCTCGTTCAATCAATCAATCAATCAATCAATCAATCAATCAATCAATCAATCACCATTTATATTCATTTACGGTAGTCACCATGGTGGCAGATTGCTTATCATTTGTTTATCTAGCCTTTTCTTAAATAATTTAAGAGCCCCTGGGACCCCTTTTAGTCACCTCTTACAACAGGCAGGGGATTCTGTGGATGTTATTCTGCCACCTCAACCCACGCGGGAAAATAATGGTTGGTGAATGAAAGAGACAGAGATGTATTATTATTATTATTATTATTATTATTATTATTATTATTATTATTATTATTACTATTATTATTAGTATTATTATTATTATTATTATTATTATTATTATTATTATTATTATTATTATTATTATTATCAGTGGTCTTAAAGCTAATATTAGGTTTTTTCTTTGACATTAATTTATAGTAATGGCGTGTAGACTCCAGAGAGGCCTGGTGCGTGAGTCACACTCCTGCGGTGATCGCAGGCACCTGGTGTCCGGAGTCGTGAATTTTGAGACTCATTAGAATGTTAATTTAGTTTCTGGTTTGTTCTCGTGAGTTAATACTATTTGCTACTAATTTTAGCCCGTGAGTTTTGAGATGTAACAACTTGATCCAGGATACGACTGGGGAGGGAAGAAGACCAGTACCTCGCCCAGGCGGCCTCACCTGTTAGGTTGAACACGGGCCTTTGGGGGGGGGATTGGATGGGATAGACAAGAGAGAGGGAAGGAAGCGGCCGTGGCCTTAAGTGAGGTACAATCCCGGCATTTGTCTGGAGAAGCATTGGGAAACAACGGAAAACCCGCTGGGCTTTTGACGCCAACTTGGCAGATTCGATCCTGGCTCAGTCCGGTGGTATTTGAAGGTACTCAATACGTCAGCGTGCCGTTCACGCGGTATGGGGGTACCCTGCCTGCCTCTTACCCGAAGGCTCCGGGTTCGATTCACGGCTAGGTCAGGGACTTTTACCTGGATCTGAGGGATGGTTCGAGGTCCACTCAGCCTACGTGATTACAATTGAGAAGCTATCTGAGACGGTGTAGAAAGCCGAGAATAAAGGCCGAGAGGATTCGTCGTGCTGACCACACGGCATCTCATAATCTACAGGCCTTCGGGCTGAGCACCGGTCTCTCGGTAGTCCATGGCCCTACTGGGCTGTTGCGCTATGGGGTTTGGTTCAATACGTCAGCTTTGTGTCGGTAGATTTACTGGCGCGTAAACGAACTCCTGCGGGACAAAATTCCGGCACCTCGGCGTCTCCGAAAACCGAAAAAGTAGTTAGTGGAACGCAAAGCGGGTAACATTAGACCCATTAGACGGAAAACCACTTCGAGAATGGCTGAGGTGAGAATTGACACCCCCCGCCCCCCTTCTATTCAGTTGACCTCCCAAGGCTAAGTGGACCCCGTTCCAGTCCTCATACCACTTTTCAAATTTTGTGGCAGAGCCTGGAATCGAACGCGGCCTCTTGAGAGCAGGGTGTGTCAACTAATCACACTAATCAACACATTTCAAAAGCAGAAATAATAATAATAATAATAATAATAATAATAATAATAATAATAATAATAATAATAATAATAATAATAACATAGTATTATATTTCTGAGGTAGGGGCCTCCGTGGCTCAGGCGGCAGCGCACCGGCTTCTCACCGCTCGATACCGTGGTTCAAATCCCGGTCACTCCATGTGAGATTTGTGCTGGACAAAGCGGAGGCGGGGCAGGTTTTTCTCCGGGTAGTCCGGTTTTCCCTGTCATCTTTCATTCCAGCAACACTCTCCAATATCATTTCATTTCATCTGTCATTCATTAACCCTTCTTTAGTCGCGCGAAAATTGTTACGTTACTAGTCGTGCACGGAGGTAACCTCCGGGGCTAAATTTGCGCGTAATTTTCGTCCTTTGAGATGTTGTTTTGGCATGTTCGTTTGCAGTATTCTTCGGTATAATTAAAACAAACCCTTTTAAGTATTAATAGGTTATTCTTACAAAGTTTGTTTGATCTAAAATCAGAATACTGTAGACATTAACTGTGACGAATGGTCTTATATTACCTACGACGATCACATCATATGAAATATGAAATAATATTTTTCTAAAATACGTTTAGAAGAACAGAACAACAAAGTCATCGACCTAGAAAATAAATAATATGCACTAAAATATACGGTTTTTTGCTTATTTGCACACGGAGGAAACGTCCAGGTGATGTCACTTATCACAACAATGATCCCACACTCGCTCACAGGATGCACGATCGCGCCGAAATGCTGACAGGACGAGTCCATAAATGAACAAGGAGAAAGGTATAGGGGTGGGGAGACCAACAGTTGAACTGAGAAGTTCGGTACCGTGCAAAATGTAATCGGCCCGGAGAAATCTCCGTGAACGACTAAAGGAGGGTTAATCATTGCCCCAGAGGAGTGCGACAGGCTTCGGCAGCCGGCACATTTCCTATCCTTGTCGCTAGATGGCGGCTTCATCCATTCCATTCCTGACCCGGTTGAATGACTGGAAACAGGCTGTGGATTTTCATTTTCATTTCTGAGGTCTAGAATGTCTTTCATTTTCTCACGATCTATTATCCTTAGGTCTGCTATTCGTTTCTGGACACACTCATTTTTCTTTCGATAAATCGAAACTCATTTCCTTCCCTGTGGAGGGATGTTGTAAAAGGTTACTAAGACGGCAACAATCAAAGAATTTGTACTCGCTCTCTAGTCTTCTGCCTGGCCGCAGCGGTAAAGGCGTGCTCGGTTCGCCCGGAAGGACGTGGGTTCGAATCCCCGTCAGGAAGTCGTAAATTTTAAGAAATGAGATTTCCACTTCCGGAGGTGCTCATGGCCCTGAGGTTCACTCAACCTGCACCAAAAATGAGTACCAGGTTAATTCTTGGGGCGGCCGGGCGTAGAGTTAACCACACTACCCCATCAAGTGTCGAGGTTACGGATAGTGGAAGCCTTTACCTTCCACCCCTCCAAGGGCCTTCATGGCCTGTACGGAGATGACTTACCTTTTACTCTAGTCTTCTAAGCTCAAAACCATATCCATGATTCTATTTATTTTTTCAGTATAGCAGAAAAAATGCACGTGTGTGAAGTTTTATTTTCATTTAAAGAAATCTCACATGCACTGGCCACGATTCGAACCGCGACCGCCTTGGTGAGAGAGCAGTGACTATCCCACTTGACTGCCACGCCCCGGGCTCATTCTTAAGGAAAATGAAGTAAGAAAATGTTCGCTCCATGTTTAGTTTACCCCTTTACCTTCGCAATGCCAGAGTAGTGTTTTCTGAGAATTAAACCGGCTTCCTGTCCGAATCTACGGCTAAATGATTATCAACTGGTCTTTGGTTCATGTGACCCGGCTTCAGTTCCAAGCCATGTCCTATGGCTCGGGGGCTGGGTATTTGTTCCGTCTCCAAAATTATAATTTATCTTAGGTAGTACCCCATCCTCAAAGACGCGGAGGTCACCTATAGGGCGTCAATTGGAAAGACCTGTACTAGGCCTGTCCGGAGGTCACACGTCATTATTAGGCCGATTATTCATTCATTCAGTCATTCATATCATTTTTGCCTTTATGGACAGTGTTTGAACTCGAATATACATGATGACACAATTTTCACTTCTTTCCCTTCTTCCTCTTCTCTTCCCAAAATGTCTTCATCCTTTGGCTGTGCCCCTGTTTCTTTTGTTCCGTCCACAATGTTCCTGTCTTCTTCTTTTCATTTACTATACATTTTGTATTCCTAATTTTGTTTCTGAATTCTTTTCTGTCTCCTACCATTTGCCTTGTTAATCCCCACCTGCCTTAAGTCTTCCTCTGTTTCATGATACCAATTTGTTTTCTTGCTTCAACTGTTTACTATATCAAAGATTTCCTTTGTAAGTCTGTTGTCCATTCTCTGTATGTGCTCATAGAAAGTTATAGGCTGCGTTTCCTGATCATATCTCTGAGTCTGTCATTGTGCTGGTACAGCTCTTCGGTAGGTCGTTTCATCCATGTGCCATCTCTATGTATTGGTCGAAATAGTTTTCTGAGAATTATACGTTCTATTTTTCCGTCTCTATGATGTCTGATGCTCCTGTTGTGGTTGTTTCTGACGCATACAATGCTTCTGGTAATACGACTGTTTTGTAGTGTCTAAGTTTGGCCTGTCTTGATATGCTCTTCTTAGTATAATGTGACCATTATTATTATTATTATTATTATTATTATTATTATTATTATTATTATTATTATTATTATTATTATTATTATATAGTATTATAGGAGCCTCCATGACTCAGACGGCAGCGCACCGCCTCTCACCACTAGGTTCCGTGGTTCAAATTCCGGTCAATGCACGTGACAATTGTGCTGGACAAAGCAGAGATGGTACCGGTTTTTCTCCGGGTACTCCGGTTTTTCCTATCTGTCAGTCATAAATAATTGCCCCCAGAGGAGTGCGACAGGCTTTTGGAGCGGGCACAATTCCTTCACGATTTATTCGGTTTGTTACGCCCAATCATTCGTCTTTTCTGTCCGGCTCCATGGCTAAGTGGTTAGCGTGCTGGCCTTTGGTCACAGGGGTCCCGGGTTCGATTCCCGGCAGGGTCGGGAATTTTAACCTTAATTGGTTAATTTCGCTGGCACGGGGGCTGGGTGTATGTGTCGTCTTCATCATCGTTTCATCTTCATCCCGACGCGCAGGTCACCTACGGGTGTCAAATCAAAAGACCTGCACTTGGCGAGCCGAACTTGTCCTCGGACACTCCCGGCACTAAAAGCCATACGCCATTTCATTTTTTCATCTGTCTTTTCTGTGAGAATATCTTCATATCAGTGAAAAGGCATGTAATATGCAATAACCAAAACGTACGACATGAAACACAGAGTAATGCAAAGTCTGAAATATGCAATAACCAAAACGTGCAACACAAAACACAGAGTAATGCAAAGCCTGTAATATGCAATAACCAAAACGTACAACACAAAACACAGAGTAATGCAAAGCCTGTAATATGCAATAAACAAAACGTACAACACGAAACACAGAGTAATGCAAAGCCTGTAATATACAAGGTACAACATGAAACAGAGTAATGCAAAGCCTGTAATACGCAATGACCAAAACGTACAACCCAAAACACAGAGTAATGCAAAGCCTGTAATATGCAATAACCAAAACGTACGTACAACACAAAACACAGAGTAATGCAAAGCCTGTAATATACAAGGTACAACATGAAACAGAGTAATGCAAAGCCTGTAATATGCAATGACCAAAACGTACAACACGAAACACAGAGTAATGCAAAGCCTGTAATATGCAATAACCAAAACGTACAACCCAAAACACAGAGTAATGCAAAGCCTGTAATATGCAATGACCAAAACGTACAACCCAAAACACAGAGTAATGCAAAGCCTGTAATATGCAATGACCAAAACGTACAACACGAAACACAGAGTAATGCAAAGCCTGTAATATACAAGGTACAACATGAAACACAGAGTAATGCAAAGCCTGTAATATGCAATGACCAAAACGTACAACCCAAAACACAGAGTAATGCAAAGCCTGTAATATGCAATAACCAAAACGTGCAACACGAAACACAGAGTAATGCAAAGCCTGTAATATACAAGGTACAACATGAAACACAGAGTAATGCAAAGCCTGTAATATGCAATGACCAAAACGTGCAACACGAAACACAGAGTAATGCAAAGCCTGTAATATACAAGGTACAACATGAAACACAGAGTAATGCAAAGCCTGTAATATGCAATGACCAAAACGTACAACCCAAAACACAGAGTAATGCAAAGCCTGTAATATACAAGGTACAACATGAAACACAGAGTAATGCAAAGCCTGTAATATGCAATAACCAAAACGTACGTACAACACAAAACACAGAGTAATGCAAAGCCTGTAATATACAAGGTACAACATGAAACACAGAGTAATGCAAAGCCTGTAATATGCAATGACCAAAACGTACAACCCAAAACACAGAGTAATGCAAAGCCTGTAATATGCAATGACCAAAACGTGCAACACGAAACACAGAGTAATGCAAAGCCTGTAATATACAAGGTACAACATGAAACACAGAGTAATGCAAAGCCTGTAATATGCAATGACCAAAACGTACAACCCAAAACACAGAGTAATGCAAAGCCTGTAATATGCAATGACCAAAACGTGCAACACGAAACACAGAGTAATGCAACAACCCTCAGATGAAACACGTACGCTTTGTGTTCAGTCTGTTCTGTTAGTGTATTCTACAGTGCAGTACGTAAAAAACGCAAAACTGTTCCCTTACAGGTATTGTACAAAATTGCGGCATCGTTGGCTTCCGGCATGTTAGAGAACTCCTGCAGGACAAAATTCCGAACCTCCGGCGTTTGTCAAGAACTAGCATTTATTTTAATTTTCAGTGAAATGGCGTTTGGATTTTATTGCCGGGAGTGTCCGAGGACATGTTCGGCTCGCCAGGTGCAGGTCTTTTGATTTGACGCCGTAGGCGACCTGCGCGTCGTGATGAGGATGAAATGATAATTAAGACGACACACATGCCCAGCCTCCGTGCCAGCGAAATTAACTAATGTTGGTTAAAATTCCCGATCCTGCCGTGAATCGAACCCGGGACGCCTGTGACCAAAGGCCAGCACGCTAACCATTTAGCCATGGAGCCGGACTTAATTTTCAGTGCAATACAGGTACGAAGCTAACTGAGCCAACGAACCAAACGAAATGGAATTACTCTGTAATGAGCCACGGGAGACCACGGGTCCCTTATACCAATGCACAGTCGAATCTCGATATCTCGAATCACCTAAATATTATTTCGAGTTATAGAACGTTCGAGATATAGCCTACATAAGTCTTGGTTTTGAACATGTATAACGGAATCACATATATCTACGAGTTGATACGGTCCGACTCGTTGGCTGAATGGTCAGCGTACTAACCTTCAGTTCGATTCCCGGCCGGGTCGGGGATTTTACTGGTTAATTTCAATGGGCCGGGGGCTGGGTGTTTGTGCTGTCCCCAACATTCCTGCAACTCACTCACACGACACATAACACTATCCTCCACCACAATAACACGCAGTTACCTACACATGGCAGATGCCGCCCACCCTCATCGGAGGGTCTGCCTTACAAGGGCTGCACTCAGCTAGAAACAGCCACAGGAAATTATTATTATTATTATTATTATTATTATTATTATTATTATTATTATTATTATTATTATTATTATTTAACCATTATAAAAATGTACTCGAAGTATTTTAAGATTTCAATTACAGCACTTATTATAGCAAGTGTTGGCCATAATCGTTAAGGCGTTGTAGTCTAAACGACCGATAGAGTTGGCCGTGCGGTTAGGGGCGCAAGGTGGTGGTGGTGATTATTGTTTTAAGAGGAAGTACAACTAGGCAACCATCCTCTGTATAACACTAATCTGAGAGAAAAAAGTGGAAGGTATCTGACACTTCGAAAAAAGAAAAATGAAGATATCGACCAAAGAAAGACAAGGGCCACGAAGGGCGTGAAAATGAAAGACTCCCTCCGCCTCGAGTGCTCGAATAACGTTGGGGTAGGAAAAGAACAAGAGTTTTTTTTTTGTTAGTGGCTTTACGTCGTACCGACACAGATAGGTCTTATGACGACGATGGGAGAAGAAAGGCCTAGGAATGGGAAAGAAGCGGCCGTGGCCTTAATTAAGATACAGCCCCAGAATTTGCGTGGTGTGAAAATGGGAAACCACAGAAAACCATCTTCAGGGCTGCCAACAGTGGGATTCGAACCCACTATTTCCCCCCTGCAAACTCACAGCCGCGCGCCCCTAACCGCACGGCCAACTCGCCCGGTGGAACAAGAGTTGACCAACGGAGTCCGGATAGGATAGATGAAAGTGAGAAGCCTGGCACAAGTAAGTGGAAGCAATGCCAGGACTCGGCTAAGGGCCCCGCGGTCGCCAACAGACACTCCAAAGTTAAGAGCCCCTATTAGTTGCCTCTTACGACAGGCAGGGGATACCGTGGTTGTTATTCTACCTCCCCCACCCACAGGAGGTGGTTAGGGGTGCACAGCTGTGAACTTTCATTCGGGAGAGAGTGGGTTCGAACCCAAGCCCTGAAGATGGTTTTCCGCATTGCTTATATGAAGTGAGGGCATATGACGCTGTTTTGGTGGTTCGTCCTTCGGATGGATACGTTAAACCCTGATCAGACCCTTTGGTGCTATTCAACAGGAGTAGGCTATATACCGGCACCGGGTTTCATCCTCTCCCTTCCTACTATCGGATATCACGTCATTCATTTCATCTCATTAACTCCTCCGATGAGGTTGACGTCGGAAGGGCATTTGTCATAAAAATCCGCCACGACATATTCATCTCACCGCATACCCGACCCCGTAGAGAATCGGCACACGGGTTGCACGAACAAACATATTTATGAGGTCTATTTAATAGAATGTTTTTTTTATATATATATATATTCTTACAATCTATGATCCTTATATTGCGTACTAGCTACTCTACTCTACTTGCTACTATCCCAGTCGTTTACACGATGCTAGTAGCTCTTATACTATCTACTGTACTCGCCTCGCTATTCTATCCGTGTAAACGAGCCTTTACCATTCTTTTGTACGGCTCCATGGCGAAATGGTTAGCGAGCTGGCCTTTGGTCACAGGGGTCCCGGGTTCGATTCCCGGCAGGGTCGGGAATTTTAACCAGCATTGGTTAATTTCGCTGGCACGGGGACTGGGTGTATGTGTTGTCTTCATCATCATTTCATCCTCAACACGACGCACAGGTCGCCTACGGGAGTCACATCGAAAGACCTCTGCACCTGGCGAGCCGAAATATCCTCGGACACTCCCAGCACTAAAAGCCATACGCCATTTCATTTACCATTCTTTTGTGGATAAACATATTTTACCGTTAAAGTATTCTTCGCCACGCCCTCTACACGTGAACAACAATTTTGTGAAAGAGTACAAAAAAAAATGGGGGAGAAATGTTATTATGCTGTAGTTCAGTTTATCTACTGTATGCATTTTAAATATATTGGCTTTTTTTTTTTTTACGCCTCTGTGTGTGTGTGTGTATGTGTGTGTGACGAGGGCTATAACAAACCTTCACCCTCGTACGTTCTCCCCCACCCTGAGTCCCTTTCCCGGTGCTTGCTGCTCCCCCACTACTGAGCACATCACTCTGTGAAGGTTCTCCCAGACGAGTTGGACCAGTGAACAGTGAGCTCAAAGCAGCCAACAGCCTCGGAACGCGCTCCGGTCTAAACACGAGACAAAAATCCGCGCCTTCACAGTGTTTTAGCCTAACAATCAGGCTGTTTTTATATTCACAAAAGAAACAGGCATAGTGAAGTGCAATCGAAAGTGAAGCAGAGTTGTGGTGACGCTCTAGTACCTTGAACAAAGTGAGACGAGTAAATCGTGCTTTTTAAATTAAAAAAAAAAAAAAATGTGTACTGGTTTTTATTACAATATTCTGTTCACATAAAAATAAACGCAGGGGAACTGTGCAAGAACTCATCTCTTCATCTGATTGCACAGCAGTGGAATCATTAATGCGTGTGTGCTTCGAATGATCCTCCCACAAATAAAACCACTTTTTAAAATTAATTTAATTAATTAAATAAAGTTGCCGTGCGATTGAAATAATTCCAGTGCGCAAAGTGAATCAAATGTTGTTAGGATATTTTTATACAGTGCTGAATAAATAATAACTACAGTGGACCAATCGATTGATATATAAATACAAAGTTTATTATAACGTGTTATTTCTAAACGAAAGTGCTACAGAAATTTATCAAGCATTCTTTCTGAAGTGTTGTTTCACCGGCAAATCTGGGAGCTTGATCGACCCAAACCGTCAAACAGGAACATGCTAGATGACTTTGTGTATGTGTGTGTTTTGTTTTACTGATGAAAGTTTAATAATTAAAAAAAAGTGTCGGTGATTAAAAGAAGAAGAGTATTATTATATGTGGAGAAGATAATATTGATATATTTTTCTAACCTTACACAGTGAGATATAACTGTACACTTCTCTTGGACTCGAGTGTCGTCGACTGTTCAGTACTACATCTTCACCATGGGCTGCGTTCAGTCGTATTTTAGAAAGGGTTCGTATGATGTATATGAAGGTAGGACTGGTGTCGGTGTCTTCTGCATGTCTTGCATGGGTGTGACCATTCTTTTTTTTCTTTCATAAGCTTCAGAGCCGATTTTTCTTTGACAAGGTAATCTCTAAAACAATCACGTCTTATTTGACCGATATTTCATTAGTTTGACTTTTTAGTAGGAACTCTAGTTTACTATGTATCGTGCATTCTCATATTTAGCAGGGCATCTCTGTGACTCAGCTGGCATGTACATTTTTTGTTATTGTTTCAACCGGAAGCCTTGTTTTTATATGTTCTGAAACCTGTTTATCTAGACCCGAATCTTCCACAAGCGAATACTTGTTTAGGGGTAGTAGATTCATTCAATTTACCCTACAAGTGTAAATTAGACGCAAGGAGAGATCCAAAGAGTTGGTCTAGCGTGGACTTCTATGCCTTTTAAGCATACTTAAACCCAACTGGCTGTAAAGAAATTTGATCTTTGAACCTATGTTGTTCGCACAGTTGGCAACAATGAACCCGGTAGATATCGCGGGTTTCTGATGGAGGCGAATTGTTATTTAAATCCGTGCTTTCCTAGATTCTCGGCAAACTTTATTTTTCTTGCTTGCCAGAGCTTCACTGTCACGTCTTTAATGTAGCACGCCGTGGCCAAATTTCCTAACCTCCTCCACTACGGTACGCGGTGGAAGGAATCTAATTCTGACCACGCCCAGTGTTGCTTAACTGTGACGATCTATTGCGAAGCAGTATTTCTTTAAGTGTAAGTGTATGAGGTTGTAAGGAATATTGAACCATACTTCCATACAAGTACTAATAATATCGTGGAATTCCCTTCATTACTAGTTACAATACCTTTTCATTTAATATAAAAGTAGTTCCTCCCTATTAAGAGTCCTGTAAACTTGCAATACATCGTTGTAGTATTTCCTGTTCACAAGATTTGAATTCCGGTGCAGGATGTAAAATAATCCCTTATCGACATTTCAGGCAAGGAGCCATGTTGGTTTCATAGCCCAAATCGAAAACGGAGCTTTAGAAACGTTGCGTTGCTCATTTCCAAAGAAATAGAAAAAATAGCACTTGATGTGTGTACGTGTAAAATGAAATAATTGTCAATGCTGGGAGTGGGAGATATGCTACGAGATATTTCTAGAAAATAGAACTCGGGCAATTAGAGTAGGTGAAGCATTATCTGATCCTATAATCATTAAGAGGTCCGAGTCGTTGGCTGAACGGTCAGCGTACTGGCCTTCGGTTCAGAGGGTCCCGGGTTCGATTCCCGGCCGGGTCGGGGATTTTAACCTTAATTGGTTAATTCCAATGGCACGGGAGCTGGGTGTATGTGTTGTCTTCATCATCATTTCATCCTCATCACGACGTGCAGATCGCCTACGGGCGTCAAATAGAAAGACCTGCACTTGGCGAGCCGAACCCGTCATGGGATATCCCGGCACTAAAAGCCATACGACATTTCATCATTAAGAGGGGAATTCCTCAAGGCATTTTTGGACCTTTGGTTTTTTAATTTACATAAATGATATGAGTGAAGAACTGTAATGAGAGATAAGGCAACTTGCGGATGATGTTACTCTGTATAGAGTAATAAGTAAGTTACAAGGTTGTGAATAAATGCGAAAAGACCTCGACAATGTTCTGAGATGACCGGCTGGCAATGGTATGAGGATAAACGGGGTTAAAAGTCAGGTTGTGAGTTTCACTAGGCCTAATAGGAAAAGTCCTCTGTTTTAATTACTGCGTTAATGGGGTGACACTTCCTTATGAGGATCACTATAATTACCCGAGTGTTAACATAAGGCAAGATCGTCATTGGGGTAATCACATAAACAGGATTGTAAATAAAGGGTACAGATCCCTGCACAAGGTTTCGGGGCTATTTAGGGGTTGTAGTAAGGACGGAAAGGAGAGGGCATATAAGTCTCTGCTAAGACCCCAACTGGAGTATGGTTCCAGCATTACTTGATTCAAAAATTGGAAAAAATCCAAAGAAGAACAGCTTGATTTGTTCAGAGTGATTTCAGAAAAAAAAAGAGTAGCGTTACAAAAATGTTGCGAAGTTTGTGCTGGGAAGACTTGGGAGAAAGGAGACGAGCTGCGCGACTAAGTGGTATGTTCCGAGCTATCAGTGGAAAGACTGAGTGGTGTTTTTGTATCAGAAAAGCTCACAATATGAAGATAAAGTTGGAATTCAAGAGGACATATTGGAGCATATTTATTTATATGAAGAGGAGTTAGGGATTGGAATAACTTGGCAAGGGAGATGTTCAGTAAATTTCCAGATTCTTTTCAGTTATTTAAGAAAAGACTAGGTAAACAACAGATAGGGAATCTGCCACCTAAATGCATATTAGTGGTGAATGATTGAGTGTGATTGCTGATTTGATTACATGTGGTATTTTGACTAAGCAATATTTACCTGTGTTTTTTGTATTTCATGTCGAATTGTCTTAAAAGAATGAAAATTCGGCTCTGGATAACTGTCTTAATATTTCACAATGTTTTACTTCTAGATTGTTTGTTCATGGTAACATTGATATTCCCATTTTTGACATAAATAGATCATATAATATGAACTTAACGTCATTATCGTACACATGAAGCATATGGAAGTGTATTCTTTTACTGTTACAAATGTTCATGACATTAATTAATCTCTTTTTCCCTATTTACACGTGTTTAAGGTGCGTACATACCTTCTGTCTAATTAATGTGTTAAGGAGTGAAAAGAATCTTGTGGCGGCAATAAATAAATCGAGCTCTTTTCATTTTAAAAGCATATTACGACTAGGGGCTAAGATTTTTATTTCAAATATTTAATGCTATTATTATTATTATTATTATTATTATTATTATGGTTTTTTTGGTAATTGAGACAGAGTTTTTGAAATATGCCCTGTACTGGTAGGCTATCAGGTTTAAAAAATGTAGGTTTCTAAGACCAACCTGACGAAGAGGTGCAAAGTGCAGATCAAATTAAATAGTGTGCTTATTCTATAAGCGACAGGTATCTTCTATAACAAATTATATTACTTGTCGTCGAATCTGGATGGGTTCTATGGCGCAGGCATTTGTTTTTAGGACGTCTTAAAAAAAAACACTTTTTTACCGGGCGAGTTGGCCGTGCGGTTAGGGGCACGCAGCTATGAGCTTGCATCCGGTAGATAGTGAGTTTGAGCCCCACTGTCGGCAGCCGTGAAGATGGTTTTCCGTGGTTTCCCATCTTCACACCAGGTTGTACTTTCAGGCCGCCAAGGCCTTCCCACTCCCACTCCTATCCCTTTCCTATCCCATCGTCGCCATAAAACTTATCAGTGCAGGTGCGACGTAAAGCAAATTGTATTTAAAAAAACTATTACATTTAAGTACCCTCAAATACCATTCCACTGTGTGCCTGGATTCGACTCTGCGACTTCCCGCATAGGAGTCGTGCGGCCAACCGACAATAATACTCAGTCAACCTTTAAAAAGAGATTATTTATTTATTTATTTATTTATTTATTTATTTATTTATTTATTTATTTATTTATTTATTTATTGAAGTCCATAACAGGGATACTTCCCCAAATACAACAGACGCTTTTTATTTTTATTTCTTCCTTAATGTGTTTACCCTCCAGGGTTAGCTTTTCCCTCGGACTCAGCGAGGGATCCCACCTCTACCGCCTCAAGGGCAGTGTCCTGGAACCTGAGACATTGGGTCGGGTGATACAACTGGGAAGGAGGACCTTGCCCAAGTGGCCTCACCTGCTATGCTGAACAGGGGCCTTGTGTGGGGGATGGGAAGATTGGAACGGATAGACAAGGAAGAGGGAAGGAAGCGGCCGTGGCCTTAAGTTAGGTACCATCCCGACATTTGCCTGCAGGAGAAGTGGGAAACCACGGAAAACCACTTCGAGGATGACCGAGATGGGAATGGAACCCACCTCTACTCAGTTGATCTCCCGAGGCTGAGTGGACCCTGTTTTAGCCCCCGTAACTTTTCAAATTTCGTGGCAGAGCCAGGAATCTGTATCTGGGCCTCCGGGGATGGCAACTAATCACGCTAACTACTACACCACAGAGGCCGACCAGAATGATCTTGATTGAATAATAATGTATAATTTTTTTTACAGTAACAAATAACAAATTCCAACGCGCTCTTTGAATGGGCAAAGGAATAATAATAATTGGGCTATAAATCGTATAGCCTCAGCTTGGCTGAATGGTCAGCGGATTCCGGGTTCGATTCCCGGCTGGGACGGTGATTTAAATCTCGTCTGATTAATTCCATTGGCTGGAGACTGGGTGTGTGTGTTTGTCCCCTCTTCATATATTCAGGCAGCACACAACGCTGCCAATCACCACAGAAACACGCAATAATGATTACGCATCCGCGACCCCACAGGTGTGGGAAAAGCGGAAGTAGAAGAAAAATAACTAATAAATCCCAACGCATTCCTTCAATGGAAGAAAATAATAATAATAGCCTCCGCTACCGTGTTCAAATATTTTTGATTTGGCGCTATTTATGCTGCTTGCGTGTCAATTTCGGCGTTCGATTTAATCTACCAGATGGTAGAGAAGTCAGTTCTCTTTCGGAAGATTTGTGGTTATGTTTTAATGGTTTTTTTTCGGATGAACACTAAACGTATCAACAGAGATCTTTTTACTTACCAACATCGCACGACATGGAGTGTAAAATACGATTACCTCTGCCGGGTTTGAACCTGTAATCTTGAGACACGGAGGCCGACACTTCACCCACTGGTCCACAGTGAGCAGCTGTCTTAGAACACTGAGCAAATACTGTGATCACCAAACAAGAGTTTAAGGCAAACTCTAGCGAGGAAGGACAGACTGTATTACCCTACTCAAGAGATGAGCGAGGAGTTAAGACAACAGGTTCTTTTGTCCCATCCTCTATCCTGTAAGGCTCTGTCGTTAGTAGAGATCTGTACTTGTGCTAGTGAGAGACATGATTTACTTGACTGTGGTTATAAAATGCTCAGTAAAAATTAACACCTGCTGCCTGGGAACAGTGTTGCCAACTTATATTTTCAAAATCCGCTAAATACTACTAAAAGTCCGCTGAAATTCCGCCAAGAAATCCAAACTCAAATAATGAGCAATAATAATAATTATAATTATAATAATAATAAATGTCTGCACTCACCTGATCTGTGAGTTTCACTGGGATTAACCCCCTGCCTGCGAGCCGGTGAGCTAAAACTTGTAGGCGTTTTAGTGCCGGGTGCAAACTAGGTGAATCCCCTACTTCAAGGTCCACACACAAAACAGGCCAGTTCATTAAACGGTCTTCCTTGATAGCATAAATCATATAATTGCTACTCTCTCACAGTTTCATTATCTGTCGTCATTCGTTAACTAAGAGATAAGTACCCTTTCCCCACTCATTACAAATGTATGATACCATGATCTCATAACATCAAATCCCAATAACATGTTAAGAAATATGGAATAGCTCTGAGAAAGACTGGAGTACAAATAAAAAAACGTAAAATTGATAAAACACTAAATTCCGCTATAATAAATCTAGAATTCCGCCAAAAAAATCCGCTGTCCGCTAAATGATATATTTCTCCGCCGGCAGTCTTCTAATTCCGCCAAATTTGGTGGATAATCCGCTAAGTTGGCAACACTGCCTGGGAAGACGAATTTAGAAAAGTGAGAAGGGAAATAACAGTAGACGAATCATGACGCATGCCACGGAAAATCCTTCCAAGATTTTACGTAAACTAAAATGGAATTAATTTTCAGCAGCTGCTATGACATTAAGGAGAATCAGTGCCTGATTTAATTTCCTTTTTTCTTTTTTTTTAAGATAATGGGCCTGTTGCCTGATATCTTTTTGTCGTAGTAAAACAGTGGCTGCCTCCAGCGAAAAAATATTGATAGGGTTCTGGGGGAATAAAGTACCGGTATGTATTCCCTGCCAGTTCGCTATGCGCGCCTCGTTTGAGTTTCTGGTAAACTCTTGTTTGATGTTGACTGAATGAAAAATTGTATCAAATTTCTCTTTGGAAAAAATAATATGATAATAAATATATCTTTCAATAAATAAAACTCAAATGGATTACGATTCATTTATTTGTACGTATCTAACGAATCGTTCCCGAGAGACTTCTGTAAGGAATTTGGAGTCGACAAGTGTACGATTCAGTGCATCGAAGTTCGGTTCCATGGCTAAATGGTTAGCGTTCTGGACTTAGGTCTAGAGGGTCCCGGGTTCGATTCCCGGTTGGGTCGGGGATAATTCCAATGGCTCGAAGGCTGGGTGTTTGTGGTGTCCCCAACATCCCTGCAACTCACACCACACATAACACTATCCTCCACCATAATAACACGCAGTTACCTACACATGGTAGATGCCGCCCACCCTCCTCAGACAGTCTGCCTTACAAGGGCTGCACTCGGCTAGAAACAGCCACACGATTTTTTTTTAAACGTGCATGGAAAGGAGAAAACTGACTCAAGACGTATGCAACGACCACGAATGAAATAATTAGTTCTCTAGAGTACAATGAGATGTCTCTGAGACATGGCCATCCATCAGTACTTCACAACACAGTCTGCACAGTTGCTAGGCAACATCGCGTTACACATTTCGTATCACTAATTTCGTGACGAAAATGTTCACAAGACATAGGCCTACAGGATGAACCGAAATTCGCGCACTCGGGAGTTGCAACGCGACTCCTCACATGCCAGCAATATTAAAAAAAAAAAAAAAAAAAAAAAAAAAAAGGGCGCTCACAAAAGTTCGTCCTGCGAGTATATCGGGCAGAAAAAGGACGCTGTAGAGTGGCAATCTGGCAAAACTGTAACCACATGTAGGGTAGTTACCTCTGTTAGCACATATTAGTCGCGCTGTACAGTTGGCGCATTGGATAAAGTTTTGGGTTAGCATGCAGGAGGTCGTCGGGTCGATCCTGGGTTGAGGCGTATGTTTTCTTTTTTCCTAAATGTAATCCAGTTTGAAAAGTGCTACGAGGGCTGGAACGGGGTCCACTCAGCCTCGGGAGGTCAGCTGAGTAGAGTTGGATCCGATCCCCACCTCAGCCATCCTGGAAGTGGTTTTCCGTGGTTTCCCGCTTCTCCTCGAGGCAAATGCCGGGATGGTACCTAACTTAAGGCTACGGCTGCTTCCTTCCCTCTTCCCTGTCTATCACTTCCAATCTCCCCCCCCCCCCCCCCAGCAAGACCTCTGTTCAGCATAGCAGTTGAGGCCGCCTGGGCGAGGTACTGGTCATTCTCCCCAGTTGTATCCCCCGACCCAATGCCTCACGCTCCAGGACACTGCTCTTGAGGCGGTAGAGGTGGGATCCCTCGCTGTGTCCGAAGGGAAAACCAACCCTGAAGGGTACGCAGATTAAGAAAGAAAGAAATGTAGTCCAGGTGGTATGGTATTTGGCATCTTAATCGTCAACAGCGATTGCAGCGGGTCCTGTAGAAATCATTTGCACTTACATACTACGATCGTAGAAATGGACGAACAATCGTTTTCTTTGGTCAGCTTTGAAAGACGCCCTTTCGACGTCGTGGGCGTGAATTTATTTGCTGTTGGCGGTTAAGATGCGACTACTTTTACGAAATAAAAAAACATACGCCTCAACCCAGGATCGACCCCTCGACCTCCTGCATGCTAACCTAAACCTCTCTTCACTGCACCAACTGTACACCACGAGTAATATGTACTGACAAAGGTAGTTTACTCTACATGTGGTTACAGTGTTGCCAGATTGCTACTCTTCAATGCTCTTTTTCTGCCGGATATACTCGCAGGACGAAATTTTGTGAGAGATTTTTTATTGCTGGCATGTGAGGAGTCGCGCTGCGACGCTCGAGCGCGCGAATTTCGGTTCATTCTGTATATATGACAATTATTTAAATGATGTACAAGTCTTTAATTTAAATATTGCCGGGCTGAGTGGCTCAGACGGTTAAGGCGCTGGCCTTCTGACCCCAACTTGGCAGGTTCGATCCTGGCTCAGTCCGGTGGTATTTGAAGGGGCTCAAATACGTCAGCCTCGTGTCGGTAGATTTACTGGCACGTTAAAGAACTCCTGCGGGACTAAATTCCGGCACCTCGGCGTCTCCGAAAACCTAAAAGAGTAGTTAGTGAGACTTAAAGCAAATAACATTATTATTATTAATTTAAACATTCAGGAGTTGACAGATGTACGAATATCCGAAGTAATAATAATAATAATAACAATAATAATAATAATAATAATAATAATAATAATATTTTTTCTACTGCCTTTCCCACATCTGTGGGATCGTGGGTGCGAACTGTGTCACACATATATGGATTTGGCTCTGTTTTACGGCCGGATGCCCTTCCTGACGCAACCCCATATGGAGGGATGTAATCAGTATAGCGTGTTTCTGTGGCGGTTGGTGGTGTGGTGTGTTGTATGAATATGAAGAGGAAAGTGTTGGAACATGCACAAACAACCAGTCCCCGAGCCAGGAGAATAGATCAGACGCGAGATATATTAAGGAAACAACTGGTAGAGCTTCACTAAGTTAAACAGCTGTTTCGTGTAGGCTTATATCGATCATATTTCCGGGTCCTGTTGCTTCGTAGTACAGTACTTCATTTGTCGCCCTGTCCTGCCTGTGCCATGCTGCCAACCTCGGAATGTGGAATCATTTCATGCATATCCCAACCCTGTCCCAGCACGCCACGAATTACGTCAACTATTGATTGATTAGTAGTGGTTGAGTGTTGGGAGTATTAGCACCCAGGTCACGGGCCTCATGATTTGAGAAGGCGGAAGAGTTGTTTTCACGTCTCGAAGAATGAGCTATAAAAGGCGGGAAATTGTAAAAACTTCTGGCGCTCTCACTAGGATGGCCAGCTTCAAAAAAATTAAGATACCCGAGATTTAATTTTTTTTTTTTTTTTTGCTACTTGCTTTACGTCGCACCGACACAGATAGGTCTTATGGCGACGATGGGATAGGAAAGGGCTAGGAGTGGGAAGGAAGTGGCCGTGGCCTTAATTAAGGTACAGCCCCAGCATTTGCCTGGTGTGAAAATGGGAAACCACGCAAAACCATTTTCAGGGCTGCCGACAGTGGGGTTCGAACCTACTATCTCCCGAATACTGGATACTGGCCGCAAGAGATTTAAATTCGAAGTAAATGTTATGTTGAAATCGGCAGCCCTGAAGATGGTTTTCCGTGGTTCCCCATTTTCACAGCAGGCAAATGCTGGGGCTGTTCCTTAATTAAGGCCACGGCCGCTTCCTTCCCACTCCTAGTCTTTCCATGTCCCATTGTCGCCATAAGACCTATCTGTGTCGGTGCGACGTAAAGCAACTAACAAAAAAGTAGGCCTAGTTATATTGAAGATACCAGGAAATATATATCTTGAACCTATCTAAAATTTATTTTTAACAAATAATACAATTTAAACATGAATATTATTTAAAAAAAAGATTTTCACTAATAAAGTTGCAGAATTTGAATACACCTTCAAATTATAGACTACTTTTGTGGAACCGTGTACTGCTCACAGAATTTTAGGATCGTTTTTAGCATATTTGATAAAGTCACTAGATTACATGTAGAAATTAATGACTACCAAAACTTTGCCTATTATTATTATTATTATTATTATTATTATTATTATTATTATTATTATTATTATTATTATTATTATTATCCGCTTACTCTCTACGGTTGTCCTCCGGACTCAGCGAGAGATCCCCCCTCTACCGCCCCAAGGGCAGTGCTCTGAAGCGTGAAACTTTGGGTCGGGGGATAAAACTGGGCAGAAGGACCAATACCTCGTCCAGGCGGCCTCACCTGTTATGCTGAACAGCGGCCTGGTGGGTTGGGGAGGGGGGGATGATGGTAAGATCGGAAGGGATAGACAAGGAAGAGGAAAGGAAGTGGCCATGGCCTTAAGGTAGGTACCCATTACGTCATTTGCTTGGAGGAGAAGTTGGAAACCACGGAAAACCACGTCGAGGATGGCTGAGGTGGGAATCGAACCCTCCTCTACTCGGTTGACCTGCCGAGGCTGAGTGGAACACGTTTCAGCTCTCGTACCACTTTTCAAATTTTGTGGCAGAGTTGGGAATCGAACCGGGGCCTCCGGGAGTGGCAGCTAATCACACGAACCACTACACCACAGAGGCGGGCAGCTTCTAAATATAAATATACCATGATAGAGTGAGTAATTTAGATACTTTAATTTAAATTCCGATTTAATTTTTAAAATCTGATTTAAAAAACGTTTTTTTTTTTTCGCTTCCCTCTGTGAGTATTCCTTAAAAGCATTACTTGAATAAGCGAATAGTTCCTTTAAACGACACCAGATGCTACGTTATCGCCTTTGGTATCTTTGTGGATTCATCTTACAAGCTTATCTCGTTAGCCGACTAGAGCATGGAAAGTTTGAAGGATATCGAATGTCGGCACAAGCTACATATCCATTAAAGACATGGTAATAGGTCACAGATGTGAAGGGGAAACTCGTCAGTTTTGTAATTACCGAAGCTGTTGAACCTAAAGATCCTCATTATTCTTCCGAAGAAAGTAGCTTATTAGAAGGCGACTTGCTTAAAAACATATTTAGACTGAACATATAGACTAGGACGGTGGTGGTGTTTTGATCAGCCCATCGACTGGTTTGATGCAGCTTTCCATGCCACCCTATTCAGTGATAATATTTTAATTTCTACGTAACTACTGTATCCTACATCTAATATGTTTGTTATATTCATAATTTGGTCTACCCCTACCGTTCTTACTCCCTACACTTCCCTCAAAAACCAACTGAGCATGTCTGAAGGCTCGTTTACACGGGTAGAGTAGCGAGGCGAGTAGAGTAGATAGTAGAGTAGCTACGTATACAGTTGACACTCGTATCGTTCATACGTGAGTAGAGTCATACAGTACAGTAGAGTAGTAGCACCATGTCAAGACGTACGTACATCGTATGGAAGTGTTTAAAGACATATTAGTGCAAGAGGTTAGTGAAGCGTTAGAAGAAGAAGCAAATGAAGAAAGAAAGGAATGCGTAGTAGGGAAGATACAGTCGGCGGCATCGACATTAATTCTGAGAGAACTTGCGACAGAGGATAAAGAAGAATACAGAAAGTGTATGAGGATGACGCTTGATAACTTTCAGACATTGTTAGATGCTATAACACCGCAAATTCAAAGACATGACACAGTGATGAGAGATGCAATAACACCGAGAGTTAAGCTTGAGGTGTCTGTGTGAAGTTCTTGGCCACTGGTTAGGAAAATGGGTAAAGAGTGTTTTGGTATAATGGAACTGAAACAGGAAAAAAACCAAAAAAAAAAACCGATGTATCTACAACCATGAACTCATGAAAATTCGTAAATCCAAAAAGTCTGGAGGGGGTGCAGCAGACATTTACACACACACTCTCTCTCTTTAGTGCATTAGGGCAATGGATGCCATTTTAAAGCATGCAAGGAGTATAAATGAAACTTTCTGTATTCTTCTATATGCTCTGTTGCAAGTTGTCTCAGAATTGGTGCTGATGACCCGAGTGTATCTCTCCTACTAAGACAGCCTCTTATACCTATTCCGTTCTTTCCTCATTTGCTTCTTCTAACGCTTCACTGTATAACCTCTTGCAGTAAAATATTTGCAAATGTCTTTTAACACTTCCTTACGATATGCTTACGCCTTGACATGGTGCTACTACTCTTACTGTATGCCTCTTCTGCGGTATGAACGATACGACTGTCAACTCTACCAGACAATGGTCAAATTTAGGGAAATCGTTTTTCTCTCACCAATTCGATTCAGTATCTTTTCATTCGTGATTCGATCTACTCATCTCACCTTCGGCGTTACAAATGCTTAGTATTCTCTCTTTTTTTTTTTCTTTTTCTGAGCTAGTTATTATCCATGTTTCACTTCCGTACAGTGGCATGAAAGTCTCCAAATACATCTTCCTAATTCCTCTATCAATGTTCGAAGTGAGCGAATTCCTTAAGCAAGACCATCATTGCTTGTGCTAGTTTTCATTTAATGTCCTCCTTACTTCGGCCATCATTAGTTTTTATACTATCCAAATAACAATATGCCTTCAGTTCCTAATCTGTTATTCCCTGTATCACCTGACTTCGTTTGTAGCCAGACTGAGAGGCTTAGACATTTGAGGCGCTGGCCTTCTGACCCCAACTTGGCAGGATCGATCCTTGCTCAATCCGGTGGTATTTGAATGTGTTGAAGTACGTCTGCCACGTGTCGGTACATTTACTGGCACGTAAGAGAACTCCCGCGGAACTAAATTCTGGCACCTCCGCATCATCGAAAATCGTACAAGTAGTTACTGGGATTGGCTGATGATGATGGCACAAGTTTAGTGCCGAAACTAGAACCTCCTGTGAACGACATGTGATTAATTCACATTAATAAATGTCTTTGTATTGAATAGGACGACCCCTATTAATTTCAATTATTGTAATCCCACTTCAGTACAGATCATGAAATTTCTAAATATCAGTAGTTAGTGGGATGTTAAAACAATACCATTTTTATAGTATTACTAGCTATAGTACAATTCTCTATAAAAATCAGTCTGCGGTGATAAGAATCGAGGGCTTTGAAAAAATAAAGCAGCAATCCAGAAAGGAGTCAGGCAAGGCTTCAGTTTGTCCCCCCTCCTTTTCAATGTTTACACTGAACAGGCAGTAAAGAAAATCAAAGAGGAATTTGGAAAGGGAATCACAATCCAAGGAGAGGAAATCAAAACCTTGAGATTTGCTGATGATATTGTTATTTTATCTGAGACTGCAGATCTCGAGAAGCTGCTGAATGGTATGGACGAAGTCTTGGGTAAGGAGTACAAGATGAAAATAAATAAGTCCAAAACAAAAGTATGGAGTCCAGTCGAACGAAGGCAGGTGATGCAGGATATATTAGATTAGGAAATGAAGTCTTAAAGGAAATAGATGAATATTGTTACTTGGGTAGTAAAATAACTAACGATGGCAGAAGTAAGGAGGACATAAAATGCAGACTAGCACAAGCAAGGAAGAGCTTTCTTAAGAAAATAAATTTTCTCTCTTCAGACATTGATATAGGAATTAGAAAGATGTTTTTGAAGACTCGTGTGGAGCGTAGGATTGTATGGAAGTGAAACATGGACGATAACTAGCACAAAAAGATAGATAATAGAAGCTTTTGAAATGTGGCGTTACAAAAGAATGCTGAAGGTGGGATGGATAGATCGAATCACGAATGAAGATATACTGAATCGAATTGGTGAGAGGAGATCGATTTGGCTAAATTTGACGAGAAGAAGAGATACAGTAGAATGATAGGACACATCTTAAGGCACCCATGACTTCTTCAGTTGGTTTTTTAAGGAAGTTTAGGCGGTAAGAACGGTAGGGATAGGCCAAGGTATGAATATGACAAGCAGATTAGAGCAGATGTAGGAAGCAATAGTTAAGTAGAAATGAAAACGTTAGCATAGGATAGGGTGGCATGGAGGACTGCATCAAACCAGTCTATGGAGTGATGACTCAAACAACAACAGTACCAGGCGTTGCCTGGATAGTTTATGAATGTTTACCTTTAAGATCTGTATTACCAGTTAGTTGTGTGTGAAGTGAATTTTTATAGAATTCCTTTTTGAGATGTTGATTTTACGATCTGTTATGTATTTTTAGAGTTATTTAGATGTGTTTGATTTCTGATTTTAGATTATTTAATTTTCGTGTAAAACTTGTCCTTTCGGAAGCTCGAATTGACTGGGAAGTAATTGATCCTTTCAACAAAATAATAAGTGATAAGTGTCCGGCTCCATGGCTAAATGGTTAGCGTGCTGGCCTTTGGTCACAGGGGTCCCGGGCTCGATTCCCGGCAGGGTCGGGAATTTTAACCATCATTGGTTAATTTCGCTGGCACGGGGGCTGGGTGTATGTGTCGTCATCATAATTTCATCCTCATCACGACGCGCAGATCGCCTACGGGCGTCAGATAAAAAAGACCTGCACCTGGCCATTTCATTTCACTTCGAGTATATGTATTTAACCGTCGCTCTGTAGATATGATGTACACGATTTCAACTGTTATTGAGACTGTCACCAATCAGCCTTGCGACCCCTAAAGCAGTGGATTCAACACTAATCTCGGTCATTTTAGACTATTTACTTTTAAGCCCCTCTCAGCTCCTGTCTCAATGGAGTCTGAACCTGGACTTAAATGGTATCCAGAGCGCCACAATTCGTTTCAGCAACACACAAACGATGGATTCGACATTAATATATGTTATTTTCCATTATTGTTGCATGTCATCCCCTCCCATTCCCCACCCCTAGCGGGGGTTGGGATGTTTAATCTCCATAATAATTTTTCACCAGATGGTGTCATATGTGTACAAAGTTTCGTTGAGAGCTGTTGTGGAACGTACCAACACACATCCCTAATCTCGGTTATTTTTATATTCATTTTACCCTTTCTCAACCTTCATACTGATTGCGGCTGAAGTATGACTTAACCATCCAGACTGTCACAGGAACCCAGCGACCTCGTCAACAATGTATTCGACATTAATACCAGTCATTTTCGTTTACTTTTATATTTCACCCCTCACCTAGGAGTATATATTTTTTCAAATAGTATGTCGTGCGTGTTCCAATTTTGTATGAGGGCTATGTTGGAAGAAGGACTTCAACGACATCCGAAGTTTCATTATTCACCTCAGCGACCCCGAAAACTATGGAGTGTGCATTAATATTTGTCGTTGTCTATTATTTTTATATTTGACCCCTCTTTCTGTGTTTTTTATAATTTACCCCCATCCCTACTGGTATCTTACTCCCATAGTAATTGCTTCCAGATTGTAAGTCATATGTGTACCAAATTTGGTTGAGAGGTATGCTAGAACATACACACATACGTCCTTAAACTCGGTCACTTTGGACGTTTTATTTTCTTCACCCGTTCTCTCCCCCCTTCCGCTTGGGACTGAACTTTGTATTAAACGACATCCCGAGTGACACAGTTCACCTTAGCTACCCCTAAAACTATGGATTCGACACAAATATCGTTCCTTTTCGGTTATTTTCACATTTCACCCTCAATCTAGTGGGCTAGGGGTATCTTACCCACAAGATATTTTTTCCAGACAGTCAGTCATACTTGTATCAATTTTGGTTAAGATGTACGTCCATTACCTCGGTCATTGTGAACAATTTCTTTTTTACCCCTTCTCAACCCCTATGCCAAAGGAGCTGAACTTGGACTCTAAAAAATCCGGAGTGTCACTATTTATATCAGCGACCCCGAAAATTATGGATTCTACACTATCTTCGATTATTTTTATATTTCATCCCATCACCCCCACACCTAAGGGTGCTAGGGGTGTCTTGCCACGACGCGGTTAGCCTCCTGATGGTAAGTCATAAGTGTACCATGTTTGGTTCAAATCGCTCCAGTAGTCCTGAAAACAATTGATTCCACGCTATTATTGATCGTTTTTATTTATATTTGTATTTCACCTTCCCCTAGGATTTCTAGGGGTGTCTTACCCCCACAGAATTTTTCAGACAGTAAGTAATATTTGCATCAAATTTCGTTGACAGCTATGCTAAAAAAGACACACATATGTCTATAATCTGTCATATTGGTCATTTTATTTTTTCACCCTTTCTCACCCCTGTGCCAAAGGGGGCTGAACTTGGACTTACGAAAATCGGTCCAGATATATTTCTTTTGGATTAGTCCATTCGAAAATCAGAAATCGACTTGGGGAGAGAAAATACAATGAAACTAGTGTTCCACCACAAGTAATTAAACTCCAAAAACACTAAATACATACTATCAAACATTTCTAAATTAAAAACTATCATGAAAGTTGTGGGGCTGTTGTCTGTTGCCACGACAGTGAGGAATAGGATAATTATGTGTGACAGGTGTTTGAAAGGATGACAAGTTCAAGTAAAGACGAATTTACCTATGAAATCGGTTTTTCCAAAGGTTCCAATTAGCTGCAGGAACTCTTTTACTTTAATACTATGCGATATATGTACAGGTCTTTAGATCTTTCTTCCCTGTTAGAGTTAATTGCTTTTAAACTTGCCACTTGCATATTGAAGTTTCCAGAAACATTTCTCTAAATATATTTCTGTGACCTCTTTCTTAATTAGGAATTTCCAAATCTATTCTTAAATGAGACGTGCCAACTCCTCCGTTTTAAGCATTGGACTCCCTATTCATGGTCGTTCTTTCCTGTATTGCATTCCTGTATTGTTTGAAAATCCCAGGTTTTTCCTCGTCCTTTAAGTAGGCGGAGAGAACTGACCTTCAGTGGGTCCAGGCACTAGCTGTTCTTAAATATGACAGAATTTCTAACGTAATGCTTTCCATTTTATCATTTCCACATAATGCCGACTGTAAGGCTATTTTTTAGCATATTTGCAAGGATTGAAACTCAATTCAGATAAAACCTTCCCCAAAAAGAATTCTGGAAAAAATTCAACTTTAAAACTCGTTCAACGAGGCCAGTGTTTTGAGCATAAATCTAGTTCAGAAATTTATGAAGAGGCCTAAGACATTTACAATGAAGCGTCATGTGTTCTAAAGCTCAAATACATGCAATATTTCAGTATTTATAAATAAATAAATAAATAAATAAATAAATAAATAAATAAATAAATAAAATAAATAAATAAATAAATAAATAAATAATGTAATTGAGTAATGTGATCTGTTAAATATTCTTTAAACTTACGTCATCAATGTGGTGTTGTAATATGTCGATATGCCGCAAAAAATCTTGTTTTTTGACTTTTGAAAGTTGGAACGTCTGTCGAAGCTTTATTCTTTTCAAATGTCTAAACTAGATTTTAGTTCATTTTAAACAATTGAAGAACATAGTTCATGAACACCAGTTTTCTCTAGCGTCAAAATGGCACCATTCGCGTTCTCGCTGGCTTCAAAGTTAAAATCATGGATTGCACCTGACGACGGGCCCTTTGCAGCTGGTGGCAAAGTAGTGATTTGTCAAGCATGCCACAAATATATTGAATGATCCACGAAATCCCAGGTTAAACAGCATACACGAAGTGCTTTGCATAGAAAAAACAACAATTAGGTCTACAGAAGTAACAGATACTTTTAACAGAGATACAGCCTTCACCTTCAAGTAAACCTTTTTTTTTATAAAGACTTACCCCGTGCGATGATTGCAGCCAATATTCCATACTATAATCTTGAATGCCTGAATTCACGTCTTTTCAGTCAGAAAGTGTCCAACGTCTACAAATATCAGGACTGCCACTCCAAAGATTATATTGCTGTCATAGAGGATGCTATTGAAAAACTAAGGGCTATGCATGGGGAAACTGGTGCAAGCGTAAAAGTAAATTGCAAAACGTTTTGAAGAGAAATACTGGTTATTCAGTATTTCACAGCGTGTGCCGAATTCTAAATGGAGATGATGTTGACCCAGCTGATGATTTCTCCAGTAAAAGTTCCTCCCCTAAAATTTGCCCCACTTACATCATGTGACGTTGAACAGTGACGGCTCGTGACACAATTTTCAGGAGGTTCACAAGGTTTTTTTCACACGTCTCAGATGTAGGCCTATCAAAGTATAACGCAAATCAGGAAAAAATAACATATTTCAATAATTTCAATAATTTCACTATAGGTTCTTTGTACGGTTCCTTCTCCACTCATAATATGGTAGAATCGCTATAACCGAGGATCCATTTTATCCGATACTAATCTGTGTGTGTACAACGAAACTAAAATTACTACTACTAGTACCCTGGTGGGGTAAGGCGAGTCTCCTAGAGGGTAGCGTCTTCTTCCAGGCCAGATGTGTTGTGGTCAGGGTGAGATGGGAGCTTCCGTGTGCTATACAAGGAACTGTCCCGGCATTCGTCTTAGTGAGAAGAATGGAAAACCACGGAAAACCATTCTCAGGAGAGCCGATGGTGGGACCAGCCGACCGCCTCCCCTGTCTTATTCAACCAAATATTTGGATATCAGAGCCCCCTTTACTGCAATATTACCATCAATTTGAACAGCAGAAAAAAATAATTGAAGACCCCTGCTCCACCTCGTAAAGGCCCAGTACTCTCTTCTATGCAATTAGCTGCAAGCAATGAATCATGTTCGAACAGTGAGGTCATTTGCGAGGGTAAGATTGATTGCACTTGATTGAAGGACGTAAGCCTCAAAATCTCTAACCTTTAGAAAATCAACAAGGTGTTAACATGGAAGATGTCTAATATTAAGTTGACGCTCAGGCACGTGCCATGATTGATCTGTTTCTGTCCCCTCGTCTTCTTTGATCTAGATAAGGCTATATACTGCGTAAGGAAAAGTTAATTTTACTCCCCTTGGTTCCCCTCCGAGTGACGTGACAACCAGCGCCGCCAACAATACAAGGACGAAAACTGATAGGCACTTACCGAAAAGATATTAGATTTTTACCCGTTGCCGATGGACTATTATTACAATGAGTTATGTGAACAAACACCACCATCACCAGTTTACTTGTTACTGCGATATTCCCATGTCTGCTAAGCTCGCGCCAATGCACTTGACAATAAGCACCAAAATTCGTGAATATTCCCATTATCATACCTCGTAAGTTAAAGGTAATTTTTATTTATTTATTTATTTATTTATTTATTTATTTATTTATTTGCCATAAGTCTCTACAGAGTTATCGTCCATATTCACAGACACTATGCATATGGCTACACGAATGCATGAATGAGTTGATAATGAATGATTCCATGACTGAATTGAATTGTCATGCATGCATGAATGAATGAATGAATGAATGAATGAATAAACACTTCTCTCCCAGTCACGGATAACCACCAAATGAGGAGAGAGCATTCGACTCGCTGAATAAATGCATGGGTGGGTTTATGCATGAATGCCTGAATAACTCTATAATCTACCTTCATTTGCGGCAACTTACACGGGCAGAAAACCATTACACATGCAAGGGCCGCGTCTATAAATACTGCCCGGTCGTGTTATCCACACCTGGTGAGAAAAGGAGCCACGTTCCCAGGGATAACACGCCCGGCTCTTTCTCTTGATGCCCAAACTGGAGACCCCCATCTGTTCTAATAGCTGTCAAAACACTAATTTCTCACCATTCCCTCATTTCAGCAGGGCACTTGTAAGCGGAAATCCCGCTCCCCATGTGCCTCCCTCCCTTTCTTCTTTCTCTGTTGCATTTGTAGACACACTACTCCATTCGATTGGGATAGGCCCTTCCTATCCCGTCCTCCCTCGGTTATGTACTTACATGAATGAATGAATGAATGAATGAATGAATGAATGAATGCCTTATAATTAATTAATTAATTAATTGATTCCCTGCCTAAATTTGTGCTTCCTTACACGGGCGGATCACCATTCCACATGCAAGGGCCACGCCTACGATTTTTTCCCTACATGAATGAATGAATGAATGAATTAATTAATTAATTAATTAATTAATGATTCCCTGACTGGATTGAGGATACATGTATGGATGGATTTATGAATGGGTACATGAATAAATGGATTAAATGCACTTAGCCAGTAGCTACAGCTCACCAGCAGCTACGGAGAGATTAATCCCTTCAGAGAGAATGAATGGCATTTATGTATGCATGATAAGCAAGGAGACTCTTCACTCCTAGTAACGGATAACCAGTAACTGCGGAGAGAGCACTTATTATTGAATTAAATGAATGGGTGAATGAATAATAAACGGGTGAATGAATAATGAATGAGTGAATGAATGTTGTCAACCTACAGCCACGGATCGCCAGCAGCTGAGGAAGAAACATCCTATCTATTGGACCCTGTCTCATTACATGCAATTTAACAGTTTATTACATTATGGCCTACTAACAATAGCGACCTTACAGTAATACTAATATTCCTTATACTAAATACCACTATTGACAGATTCTTAACTAACCGGTTCCTAACGCAATCATCCATCCAGTAATTTGTTAAATAAGAATTGTTACGGAGTTTTCGTGGAACAGAGAGGTGAAAGAAGGTGCTGGTTTGAATGGGTCTATCTACGACAGTCAAAAGATTCATTTATAACTTCAAAAATTAAGGTTATATTTCTTTTCAGATATTAAATTTAAACAAAGAACATGATTTCAGGTATAGAACTAGTTCGGTACGAACTAGAAAAAAAAACCGAAAAACCTAGAAAAGATTAGTTACAATTTTAGCTCCCTCTTTACAGAAGTATCTACATCACTAATGTTGCGTTTAGACAGATAGTCAAGGAGACGAATCTCCCAATTTCTTTTACAGGATAAAACACAATTTTCCAGAGCACTTTGCTCCAACGGTTACAGGTTACGGCCTTCCAAAGGCACCACTCAATATTTACACAAATTACAGTAAGAGCCTCTCTATGCTCTACAATTCTACCAAGGAGACTGCGCTTCCAAACCCTTACAGCCTAATCAAGTCAACCTTTAAGTTTGCATTAGAGACTAGAGCTTCTTTGCTCAATAAATTATACACTTTCAGGCCTCTCGAGACACAACCTACAGTTAATAGTTCAAACAGATATCACTGTCTTCAACACTCAACAGTTTAACCACTTAACAGAAAAGTTTTTACAGGAGTATAGAAATACTTATTCTACCGGGCCTTGGTGGGAAGAAAAAAAAACAGGTTAAAGTTACTGGCCCGAAAATCAAAATGATGCGGAGGCAGACGCACTCCTTGACACGGATATTTAGAAGTTTAACACCCCAGTAGGGCTCACTGCCCGACGTTACAGGGGCTAATTCCATACTACTGAGGTGACTAGATGGAGGAAATTTAAGTTACAAGGTTACAGATAGAAAACGGTTACAAAAACATAGACAAAGACAAAGACACCTCCGTACAGGCCATGAAGGCCCTTGGAGGAGTAGAAGGTAAAGGCTTCCACCATTGTTAACCGCGGCACGTGATGGGGTAGAGTGGTTAGCTCTACGCCCGGCCACCTTTGCCCCCAGGAATTAACCTGGTACTCTTTTTTGGTGAAGGCTGAGTGAACCTCAGGGCCAGTGGAAATCTCGTTTCTTAAATTTTACGACCTCCTGACGGGGATTCGAACCCACGTCCTTCCGGGCGAACCGAGCACGCCTTTACCGCCTCGGCCAGGCAGCCCCTTACAAAAACATAGTCGTCTCAAATACAAGTTGATAGGGAACTCGAGAGGGTGTCACATTTTATGTTTCCCGAATTTCAGTTAAGTGCATTTGGTTTACTCGAACTTTTGCATGAGAAGAAAGAAAAGTTTTCATTTTAGGAAATTTACGGTTACATTATTAAAGATAGGAAACCTTCCCCTCGAGTCGGCTTGTGGAGATAACTACTGAGTTAGAAAGATGGTGGCCATTACCTTAGCTGATGTTCTGCCTGCCGATGGATGAGGCCTCCGCCTCGTCTCTTAACACACACACTCTGTAACAGGACGAACAATAAGACGAGTTAACTCGAAAAAGCGTCTGCTTTTATACCCGAGAGGAAGGTTCCAGAAGGCTCTGGACTGAGACCAGACACACCCTCTCATTTTCATTGGACAGTCGAAAAGTTATAAGAAGCCTATGATTGGCAGAAGAATAAATACACAAAATTTTTGATTGGCTAGACAACAAACTTGGTGGGATAAGTAAGAAGTGTTGCAAACCTTGAAGTATCAAAAACAAGGAAAGTCAATTCAATTCAGTTCAGAAAACCTATAAATACAGAATATCTATAAATTTCTAGTTGTTCCACTTTGCACCAGAGTGCATGACAGAGTTTTTTTAGAGACATCTATGGAGAAAAGTCCTAACTTCTTGAAATGGCTGTTGTAACTTTGAGTTAGACAGCGTTCTTCAAGGCGTTTCATTTAAATGCACGAGGTTGAGCTGTACCTCCCGGTACAATAATAATAATAATAATAATAATAATAATAATAATAATAATAATAATAATAATAATAATAATAATAATAATAATCGTATGACAGCAGCTGCTGTATGCAGACTTCAATTTGTGGTCATCTGGCTGTCTGCTCGTCAATTTCGACGTTCCGTTTTACTCCAGGCCTACTAGATGACAAAGTAAATCAAATCTACCTTGGGCGTCTATGATTGAGTTTTATTTCATTTTGTCGGGCGAAGACCAAATGTGTCATCAGAGATCTTTTACATGCCGACATCGTACGCGCTTCACGTCGCAACGACATAGATAGGTCTTATGGCGACGATGGGATAGGAAAGGGCTAGGAGTGGCAAGGAAGCGAGCGTGGCCTTAATTAAGGTACAGTCCCAGCATTTGCCTGGTGTGAAAATGGGAAACCACGGAAAACCATTTTAAGGGCTGCCGACAGTGAGGTTCTTAGGTTCGAACCCACTACTTTCCAGTCACCCAGCCACTTGTTCGGTTTTCTATGTTGATGGGATGACTGTAAGTCCTTAGGTTTTAATATAAGGAAAGACCTTCATTGGGTACTCACAAAAACGGGTTTTTAAATAAGGGTTACAGATCTCTTCATATGAGGTTATTTAGGGGTTGTAGTAAGGATGTTAAAAGACTTGTGACACAAAAGCAATCATGAAATAAGCTTAAAAAATGGGGGTACGGTAGATACCTGTCCTAGATTTATGATGAAAATGAAAATCCTCAGCCTGTTTCCAATCATTCGACAGGGTCAGGAATGGAATGAAGCTCTAGTTGCGAGGATAGGAATTGTGCCGGCTACCGAAGCCTGTCGCACATCTCTGCGGTAATGATTAATGACTGACAGATGATATAATAATACATTTTATTGCAGCCAATGGCCAAAATAAATTTACATTAATAACAACATTAGTCATCTTTGCAGAAGGCTGAAATAGATTCGTACCGACAAGTACAAATCATGGCATGATATCGTACACAGCTCTTACCACAACGTTCACATACACAGTCAGTGTCTGGATGAAGGAATTTCTTAGTTTTGCTCAACTTATAATGAAATCCATGTATTGCAAAGCGTGTGATCAAGTGTCTGAACTCATATCCTCCTCTTGCCAGTCTTTGTAAATCATTGCGTCCGTCGAGTAAAATTTCGCTCCTCATGTCTCTCTTCTTTGTTCTTAATTTCTCTATCCGTCGATTAAAATTCGCTCCATATGACTCTCTTCTTGGCTCTTAATTTCTCTATGTAGATGTGTTAGTGTAGTTGGTAGCGGTAGGTGATACCGGAGATCCTCTATGTGGAAAGATTCACGAGTTAACTCATACACAAGCCTTGAAGGCGTATACTTCGAGGCACATAGTGCCTTTTTCAGAAACGTACCTTTCACTTTTTATAGTTGCTCGAACAGCTTCATTTTAGATATGGCCATAACAATTTCTAAACCATAGGTGATATCTGGTGAGACTTTGAGGTCAAATAATTTCAGGGCTGTTTTGATAGAGAACTTATTCAAATTCTGTATATCGTTGATGGCTCTGATTGTTGCATTTGTCCTGTCATTGATGTGGGTAGAGAAAACATTACCTCTAGTTAGTAGTGTGACTCCCAAATACTTGAAGTTCGATACTTTCCTTAGAGGTCTCCCAGGTATATAAAACTATGTTGCTTTACCTCCTTTTCTGAATGCCATTGATACTGTCTTTTCCTCATTTAATTGAAGTTTATTCTGTTCTGTCCACTTCACCAACGCGTCAAGTGTCTCTTGCAGTTTCTCACTGGACCTCGAGGCAATCACGATATCGTCTGCATACGTATATATGTTTGTTTCTTCAGGGATTACTTTTGTAATGTCACCCGTAGCAATTATAAAAAGTACTGGGCTTAGTGGATACCCTTGTAGTACACCGGTGGTTGTTGAATTGGGTTGGACTTCGCGATTCCGTTACTAATTTCTATGCCGTTTGAGGCCAGTATGTTCTGAATTAGTCGTCTGAGGCTTATATTCCTTCTCATTAATCTGTCTAGTTTCTCCATTATTTTTCGGCAGATAGAATCGAAAGCTTTAGAGATTTCAGCTAATGTGGTGTATAGCTTGCCTCCCACTGTAGTTGTACCTGCTTCAATATCATCCAGTAGACACTTGATGGCTTGTATCGTGTTCCTCCCTCTTCTAAAACCGAATTGTTCCTCTGGTAGCTGGGAATCCACTTCGCTAGTCAGGTGTTGACATACGAGTTTTGTTAGAATCTTCAGCACCTTGCATTCGAGGGCGACGCGTCTATAAGCGTTTGGATCTTTAGCACTTCCCTTTCCTTTATATGTAATTTTGACTGTGGACATTCTCCAGTTTTTCTGATCGTTCCTTGCTTAAGGCATTGGTTCAAGACATATGTTATTGCTTCTTTTAATACAAATAAAATGAAATGATATTGGACAATGTTAGTGGAATGTAAGATGACAGGGAAAACCGGAGTACCCGGAGGAAAGCCTGTCCCGCCTTCGCTTTGTCCAGCACAAATGTCACATTGAGTGACTGCGATTTGAACCACGGAACCCAGGTGAGAGGCCGGTGCGCTGCCGCTTGAGCCACGGACCCTCATAAATAGAAAATGTTGATATTTTTCCCTTTCTGAATTCATTAACCACCTCTCACATATCTCGCTGCTTGGAATGCTGTAACTACAGTATTTGAAATGAAGGCTCGAACATGCAAAACATGTCACCAACTGGACTGTACTGTTGTTTATTTGTCCCCATGTGTCACAAACAGTGGTTCATCAATAATTGAACATCACACAGCTGTTGCTTAGTAATGAGACCAATCAATCGATTGCTTGCTCCCTCTCGCTCTTGATTGGTTAAAGCGTTACAACATGGCGGACGATATGTAAAACAGCTGATAATGGGTTTGGTAGAAATTAGATGTATAATGACGGAGCAGTGGCACAGTAGACGGTCTGTTTGTATATGGGAAGACCAGTTAAATTTGACAGGGCCTCAGTTAGCAGTAAAATTAACCCTCGACTTTTTTCCTGTAATGGCGGGGTATTTTACCGGCATTGCAGACTCGAAGTATAAATTCTGCAAAAGTCATTCATAAGTTGTATATCCACAAAACAGTACATTAATTCATTCAGAAAATTACAAGGAACAAGATGATGATGTTAATACAACTGTTATTGATCTTCCAAAATAGTTACAACCCAAAAAACCGTTTAATTTGCTTAAGTTATTTATTTTTATAAAATGCACTGTATGTAACATGTTCATATTTAGGCGACATTTAAAAACTGAAGTATACAAAAGGAGCAAAGTTTTATATGTGGTTTATTGTATTATTCTCAATTGAAACATGTGTGTGGATCGACTATGGAATACACTCCCAATGGACATTCGGCATGTTACTTCCTCTCAAAAATTCAAATCTGTCTGCCGAAAATTTTTCCTGAGAACATATGACTGAGCTGTGTGAATCATGTGTGTATGTTGTATGAATGGGTTTTCTTTTATCTGTTATATACTTCAATTATTATTATTCTTCTTCTTATTTTTAAAAATCTTTATTGCCGAACTGATTTGTAACCTAATCTTAGTTTATCTGTCCATAGTACTTCATTATTTCTTCGTAGAATTACTGTATCTTACTTTTTGTTTTTGTTTTTCCTTACAATTTTAAATTTTATTGTTTAAAATTGTGAAGTGTAAGAGAGGGCCGTGAGCCCTAACTTTGCCACAAATCTAAGTCAGGAATAAATAGAATAAATAAATAATTCATAAAGCATTTGCACATCGCAACTTGTGCACTTCACTTGGAGTTCCTTGGGTGGGTCTTACTTTTGCCTCCACGATTGTCGGGCCTCCAGAAGTGTACTAGTCTATTATAACAGCCCTAGTGAATCTCACCTTACACCCTGAGCACCAGTATGTAGACTTCTTCTTCATATTTTTTTCCTTCAAGCAGACAGCACACAAACGATTATTATTCTGTGGCAATTTTTGGAGGACATGAGATAGCCATCCTGCAGACCTGCTGGCCCCACAACTGGTATTGGCATTGCGGTGGGTTCATTTACCAATCCTAAACCATCGTTCTGGCAAAGGCTTACCACTGTTCTGCATGTACAGGATGTAGCAAACTATCGTCCTCATGATCCGTATCGATGTGATATACAATTGAGAGAAATAAATAAATTATTCTACCTAATCGATAATATGTATTTGCCTTAGGCAAACTAAAAACTGTAGTACAGTACATGTTTCGGCTAGACATCATCAGCTACGTTACAAGAAGTAAGGGGATATTCATCTCTTCTTAATCCTGAAAAGACATTCAAAATCCTTACAAATAATTGTAGTTACAGAGAATCTTCATACATTGAACAAATATTTCAATACGTGGCGACTTAAACCCATCCTGAATAAAACTGAAGTTAGCTGTTTCCATCTAGACAATAAAAGAGCCAACTACACACTAACTGTTCGCTCTCCTCATCAAGACACTTGGGGAGATGAAAGTTATTACCTTGGGACACACGAATATCAAATAAACTATATGTGGCTTGCCCGCAAATTGCCACGCAAATAGAAACAATTAACATTCCATGGTTTCCCATTTCTCTATGTGATGTTTGGGCGCCAGGGTGTAAACCAAAATTTATATTTACTAGCATAGAGACTTATACTTAAATCACAGGGGTAGGATTTTAAATAATTAACCATTAAGTATCGCTTAAGGAAGAAAATTAACGCAATATAAAATACAAATGAATGTATTATACAAGAAAAAAAATGAGATGAATCGGAAAAGTTCCTTAAAGCGTGGAGGGATTTAGAATTTACTTTACTGAATTTACTAATTGCTTGGTTTAACTAATTGAAGCTCACCAATTGCAGCTTTCGTTGAAGTCATCGGGTTTCCGTGGTTACTCGTTCTCTTCTTCTCGATGTAGAATTGGCTCCATGGACATCCTTCCTTCCTTCTCTGATATGGTACGGGCTATCTGGACTAGCACTCCCTAATTGCCTAGTCTTTAAATTAGACGTTGGCCCTATACTTGTAAAACTGATCAGCGTTGATAGTATGAGGAGAAAATTCAGAGATATGAATTTTTCCATATTAGTAGAAATCTCAATCCAACTGAGCTATACTATTTATACGGTACAGACTTGTACCAAATTCCGTAGACTTGAACTAAACATAGTTCTTCGTCCAGAAGATTTACTGAATATAACACAAGCCGTAAGCTTGTTTCGTCTCACGCAGATCCGATAACATAACCGCAGCTAAATACTGTATCGAAGCGATAACACATTGTACAAAAATAACTATGTCGCGGAGCGACCACACACTGTTTCAAAAATCAATAACGTCGTTCATAGTAGATGTTCTAATAGTAGATAGGTTCACAGCAGAAGTCGTAGTTAGGATGTTAGGTGCCGTTCTCGTGGTGAGAATCTCTATATATCCGGGCTCACCCCCACTCTTGGTAACAGTTCAATCTCAAAACTCATATACAACGAAGTATCTGATTCGTAGATCGAATTATCAACTCCACTTCTCTTCTTTCTTGACAAGTCCAGTAGGCGTGGCGATGATGTAGCTGACCAGCTTGCAAGCCTCGCGCGCGGGTCCCTGTTTACTAGCCTTGGCTCTTGAGTTAAACCCAGTGAGTCATGTAATTTTCCATGCTCAAGAATAACCTTTTCCGTATACACAAATATGAGATGAAATGACAACAACTATATTTCAACATATTAACCAATTCCAATACATAATAAATTCCTATCTTTCATAATATAACAATAAATAATAAATGATTTTATAATATATACAATATGATTGCAAAAACCTTATTTACAAATGCTTGACGTAGAATACATATGTTATTACGAATAATTGCCGACGGCGGGTTGATATCAAATGCTATCGCATAAAATGATATAATATTAAATTAGTAGGGCTGGAGAAGCCTGGACGGTTACAACACCTCAAATGGAATTCAGAGGCCAACGATTAAAATATAATCCTTGTCCAAAATATCTGGGCATCACAACAGACCGGACAAGCAATTTAAATATATAATCTTACAAACTTTCAGGGATATGGAGGAGGGCAAATGGATCAATATGAGATAAGAAACCATATTCCGAGTCAAAAGTTAAGCAAATTTCTATTCATTTAAGTCCGTTTATCTGCACAAGTTTCACAAGCTGCTCCATTTATAAAACTGTCAGAAATGGCGTCCCCCTGCGTAATTGCAGGTATGCCGGCCGCAGTGGTGTAGTGGATAAGGCGTTGGTCTACTAACCCCAAGTTAACGGATTTAAACCCGACTGAGGTCGGTGGCTTCTAAGGGTGTTTAAAGGTGGCAACCCCATATCGTTGGCTTCCGGCACGTTAAAGAACTACTGCGGGACGAAATTCCGGCACCCCGGCGTCTGTTAAGATCGGACGGACGTTAAACAACTTGGATTATTAATAACTTATGACTCGAACGTTCCCGGAGTACGGTTCTCATCTCAAATCGGTCCATTTGCCGTTCTGCATCATCCCTGAAAGTTTGTAACATCATCACGGATACACTCTGTATATGAGATGAAATTCGCCAATTATTTTACGATAGTCTGAAAATTAAACGAGCTGACATATTTAATTTTTTAAATACCGCATTTACATGAATAATCCCCGCATATTTTTTAAAAAATATGAGGCACGAAATTGGGGTCCGGGTTTTATTTGCGTCAATGTTGGCATTTTTTTCAAAATGAGCCTTCCTAAAGTTAGGGTGCGGGGATTATTCGGTGGCGGGTATTATTAGCGTAAATACGGTAATTACTTAGATATGTACAAAAATGTTAGATTCTTCACATAATGTGTAAAAATTGGCAATCTTACTGAGAATGTGCGAAAATATGCAAAATGAAACAGGTGTAACCATATCAGAACCACAGTTCGTCGACATTCTTAGTTTTCATTTGTCTACACGTAAAAGAATGGAATATGTAATTACATTAGAATCCCGGCCCTAGTCGTAAGGGATTCGAATATCTTTTGCACAGTGTTGCCAACTTATATTTTCAAGATCCGCTAAATACTACTAAAATCCGCTAAAATTCCGCCAAGAAATCCGATCTCAAATAATGAGTAATAAAAATGAGCAATAATAATAATAATAATAATAATAATAATAATAATAATAATAATAATAATAATAATAATAATAATAATGTGTCAGGGTAATTATGAGACAGACCAAAAAAAGGAAAAAAATGAGACACTCAAATTTCTCTGCTCTGATTAATGATCTCAACACTGCATGAATGATGTTATATATTAGTCTTATATCCATTATGATAAAATAATTGGAAAATCTCGGAACTATATATCTACCAGCAGACAAGTTTTTCCCGAGTGGTGTTTTTTCTAACCAAAAAAAGTCATGTGTTGCACTTTTTATTTGGTTATTCTGGCTCAATCCAAAAATCCAGGAATGTGTTTGTGGTTTTATTTGGTAGTGTAAGGGAGAATGTTCTTTTTTCAGCTTGAAAACACAATTTTATGTTTTTGATTTGAGAAGAAAATTCATTTTAGAAAAAGGGAGGTAAATATGAGACATCATGAGGGTAAAAGTGAGACACTTCTAGGGGAAAAATGAGACACTTGGTACACTTGTTTCTGTACCTAAATACTTATCATAATTTCAAAAATCAAAGGCACTGATAAAACCATGATCAAATAAAAAAAGAGTGGACCCAACAGCAAAGGTGATAACATCTGAAGAGTATTCTCAGCTTGCGAGGGAAAAGCAGAAACCAGTTCATAAGATGAATAGAAAGGGTACTTGTATTCAAAAGGCAACAGTTCCAGTTGTAAAACCTCCATCTAAGACAAGAGCAAAAGTTGATTCTTCTGACTCAGCTTCAAGCAAAGATGAAGATTGGCAAGGTAGCAGTGACTGTCTTGATGAAGTTGGTCTACTCGACACAGAAAATGTGGAGAGGACCCTGGCAGATGAAGTAAAGCCGGGTGACTTTGTACTTGTACTTTTTGGAAGTTGAAAGTTGCGGTTAGCGGCATTCTTTTCAATATAAATATGTTGCCACTGTTTAGAAAGTTCTGGAAGGTGGGGGCATGCAAATTATGTGTCTCAATTGTATGGACAATAACAAAACTGCGTTAGGCTTAACGAAAATGACATAGTATCATTCAAATTTAACATAAATTCAGACATAAAGCTCAGGTACCATTTAATTAGATGGTATAATGCCAACAATCTTTACTACGTAATTTTTGTCAGGAAAACGTATAAAAATGTATCTGAAACCTAACCTTTGTGTTATCGAAACATGGCCATTTTGTTCCTATAATAAAACTGAAGAAAGTGTTGCAAACTATTATACTCAGATTTTTTCTGTCTTTCTTTGACCCTAAACTGTCTCACAATTACCCTATTAACTCCCCAACATGATTTTACAGTCTGCTACAATACTGTCTCACTTTTCCCCTGGGTTGTCTCAGAATTCCCCCTTTTGTGGATTAAAAATGAGACGAACATTTATATTTATTTTTCAAAAGTTAATGAATATATAGTTATCTGTTGTTTCAGTGTTTTTTATAACACCACTCACAGTTTATTATGATTATTTGCATAATTGTCACTGTTGTAGTTTGTAATTTATGAACAAAGTTGTAAAAAAAAGTCTCATATTTACCCTGACTGACCCTAATAATAATAATAATAATAATAATAATAATAATAATAATAATAATAATAATAATAATAATAATAATAATAAAAGTAAATATCTACACTCACCTGATCTGTGAGTTTCACTGGGATTAACCCCCTGCCTGCGAGCTGGCGAGCTAAAACTTGTAGGCGTTTTAGTGCCGGCTGCAAACTGTGTGAATCCCCTACTTCAAGGTCCACACACAAAACAGGCCAGTTCATTAAACGGTCTTCCTTCATAGCATAAATAATATAATTGCTACTCTCTCACAGTTTCATTATCTGTCGTCATTCATCAACTAAGAGATAAGTACCCTTTCCCCACTCATTACAAATGTATGATACCATGATCTCATAACATCAAATCCCAATAACACGTTTTCCTCATGTGACTGCTAGCTCCTGATAAGAAATACGGAATAGCTCGAAGAAAGACTGGAGTACAAATAAAAAAACGTAAAATTGATAAAACACTAAATTCCGCTATAATAAATCTAAAATTCCGCCAAAAAATGCGCTGTCCGTTAAATGATATTTTTCTCCGCCCACAGTCTTCTAATTCCACCAAATTTTGCGGAAAATCCGCTAAGTTGGCAACACTGCTTTTGTATCACCTCGCCCACAAAAAATAAATGGGCCAGAATTTGGTCTCCACGTTATTCCCTGCGAACTTCCTCCTGGCGAATTATCCCCTCGTCCTGCCTTGTGAATATCGTGTGTTATTTTGGTCCAAGCAGCAATTCCACGCGTTCAGGAGCAGCTATAAAGTAGCATGTGACTAACACAATTTCCTTCTGAGATCATGAGAGTTTTATTACACACTTGGGTCATGTGTCTTATTTATAATGTACCTCGCTCTGGAAATGCCACGCACTCGGACTGAGTCAATGCAAGGAGAGTCACAGTCTCCAGAATATTATGACAGGCAATCCATTTCGTTGAAATTCAGTTATTAATACGTCTAGGAGATTAAATTTTTATTTTGTGCTAGCGGTTTGACGTCTTACTAACACAGGAGTTCTCAAACTTCTTAGGATTGTGAGGACAACTCACATGCAATATGGGACACCATGAAATCGAATAGATTTAATACAAAATAAATACATTTTTAAAACACCCACCAGGTTAGTCGCATTCTTGAGCGTGAACCTTAATCAGAATTTCAGTGACGTTCAGCGAGCAGTGGCTTATAGCCACACGTAAACAATCCTGGAGGTAGTTGTGATACATTCAATCGCGACCACGCTTTGTTCTAGAGATATTTCATCAGTCAATTGCAATCATGCTTTGTTCTTGAAGTGTTAGTATTTCATCACTTATCATCACTTTCATATTGTCTAAGCCAAGGATAAGACACAGACAGATCAATGAAAAGGTATGAGCGATGCTAGCAATGCCATTCCTTCTGCAGCCAGTCCCTGGTATAAATGGTATGAGAATGTTGCTCATAGGGTCGGTTCGTGCATGCATTTCAGTGGGCTTGGCAGACTGATATGTAATATAAACTTCTGGCTCGGTGAGGAAAGCAACGGTAAACTACCTCACTCCTCATTTCCCTAGTACGCCTCTTCAGTTATGCCTAGTCAATCTATGGCAGCTGATGGCAGAGCTGTTGAGGATCCAACCAGCGTTAAGGCTGAAGACTGAACAAAGTTATCATCATGCTTTTTTCTGGAGGTATTTCTTCCGTCAGTCGTAATCATTATTTTTCCTTGAGTTATTAAACAAGACAAACGCGAACATGCTTTTCTTCTTGTGGTATTTCATCAGTCAATCACAATCGTGCTTTGTTCTAGAAGTGTTTCATCAGACAATCGCGGCCACGCTTTGTTCGCCTATCATCAGTCAGTTTTGATCATGCTTTTTCTGGAGGTATTTCATCAGATATTGGATGCATATGCTGTACAAATCACCAATATAAGCATGAAATTATTCAGAAAAAAGAGATGAAATATGCATTTTAAGTACGCACTTAATTCCATGCTATTAAACACTCATATGAAATGCAAACGTAACATATTGTTTTACTAGACTCACGCGAATCATCCACACAATACATAAACTCATCATGAAGAACGGAAAAATTCACACTACTTACAGCTGTGGGTATTCCACTGATACATACAATCCGTGCATAGTTAGTGAGGCGTATCAATCTATCATTGTTCACTGTAAAACCAATATGCACACGTCTCCTAGATAAGACAGTGTGTTGATACACACGGTAAATCAATGAGCAAGGTTGTAAGAAAATCGTGTGAAAAAAACACAAACGTTAAGATACACATTTTAAAAAACACATTCCTCTTTCATTTTACACTGCACACCCTACTTTTCCTGTCCATGATTTGCTTTGCAGTACGCTACAACAGTCTTCCCAAAGTGTTCTGGTACAGTATACATCTGTGGCGTTTGCCCGTTAAAACTAGCTTTAATGCGGAGAATAATTTCTCTACATCTACGGATGTGACAGGACAGTAATTCGGGAGCGAGTTTAGTTGTTAAACATTCTGGTAGATCCACATGATCAGTACCAGCCAAATATTTGTTTATAGTTATTGTCATGTCGTAGCCCGGATTTCTTTTGCGGACATCACGATATTTTGTTTGCAGACGAAGTCCGAGTTTGCCTGGAATACCTTCTAGTTTACGCTTCATGCTCTCTATGATGTCCAGTGTATGACCATGACACTCAATCCACGTGTTTCTAGCTTCTTGATGATTGTTTCTGGTATGATTTATAAGTGTCTCTTTATAAGTGCCAGTTCCCTTTGAACCGCTTCATTGCCAAAAGAGATTACGGCATTAATTTTTTTATGTTTTATTGAAGACTGCTTGTAAAAAGTGTTAAAATATGCATTATAAAAGTCGAAAACAGGCGTAATAGATTTTAAATTTGAAATATGCGCACTAATCTCAAATATATGCAAATATGCGTATGCAGTATATGCACTATTAAAATAATTTCCATCGTAATGATTGATGTCACCAGAGCGACAGTTTTGTGTGAGAACAAATCTCAGGCAGACCCCAAGGCACCGGACTCGTTGGCTGAACGGTCAACGTACTGGCCTTCGGTTCAGAGGGTCCCGGGTTCGATTCCCGGCCGGGTCGGGGATTTTAACCTTAATTGGTTAATTCCAATGGCACGGGAGCTGGGTGTATGTGTTGTCTTCATTATCATTTCATCCTCATCACGACGCGCAGGTCGTCTACGGGAGTCAAGTAGAAAGACCTGCACCTGGCGAGCCGAACCCGTCCTGGGATATCCCGGCACTAAAAGCCATACGACATTTCATTTATTTTTTTTCATTAAAATAATTTGTCCAATTTCACCTTCAAACTCACTTTCTGTCGGTTTTGAAGGTCTACATATTGGCGAACAAAATATGCATTTGCATACTAATCTGTTTTCAGACGGAGGTCGAGGTTTTCTGGGATACCTTCCAGTTCCCACTTCACGTTCTCAATAATGTCCAAATTAATCACCAAGACACTCAATGCACGTGCTTTCAGTCAATTGCGATTGTGTTATTTTCTTGAAGTGTTTCATCAGTCAATCACAATCACAAACTATTATAAGGAGAAGTGTGATCTTTAAGATAAAACAATAATATAATTATAGGACTCATGATTGGAACGCGGGGAACGGTGCCAAGCAACAGAACTGAGCAGTTCTGAGGAACCGTCTTTATAGCCTGTAATGATTGATGGTTGTTTGTACGGGGTCGGGTATAAGGTGAGATGAATCTGTCGTGGCGGGTTTTTATGACCGGGTGTCCGTCCTGACGTCAACCTCATCAGAGGAGTTAATGAGATGAAATTGACGTAGGGAGAGGGCGAAACCCTGTGCACCAAGGGGTCTGCTTAACGTCCCCATTCGACGAATGAATCACCATCAACAGCGGTCATATGCTCTTACTCCATATGAGCACTGCGGAGAGGTTTGGAATTTAATCCAGGCTTTTGGCACGCAATCTAGTGATTAGAAATTGTATACCAGCACCTCTCCCACCTTGCCGGCCAATATTCTGATGGTGAAAATTTTTCCGACGAACGGGACTCGAACAGGTGTCAGACCGTTTAGACTTCAGCGCCTTAACGATCATAGCCACCAGGCGGTATAGTCTGTAATGATTATGGTTAATATATATATATTTAAAGTAGATAATTGTTTACATGTTATACTTTGTCGTGCGGCAGTACTTTCCTCAAATAAGGAAAGTTCAAATAAATAATTACAGGCTTTTTCTCCATTTTCACCTTCCTTAGATTTGTTTTCTCTTCCTTTTTTTTTTCTGATAATGTTATATAGTTTCGTTTTTTCTCCCAGGTTTCTTCCATTGCTTGTTTAATAGCTTAATAATGTTATTTGCTTTACGTCCCACTAACTACTTTTACGGTCTTCGGAGACGCCGAGGTGCCGGAATTTAGTCCCGCAGGAGTTCTTTTACGTGCCAGTAAATCTACCGACACGAGGCTGTCGTATTTGAGCACCTTCAAATACCACCGGAATGAGCCAGGATCGAACCTGCCAAGTTGGGATTAGAAGGCCAGCGCCTTAACCGTCTGACCCACTCAGCCCGGCGTTTAATAGCTTAACAAGGGTGCAAAGTTCATTCTCAGTTCTATCGATCCCTTTTCCATCTATATATTAAAATGGAACGAAAGAAGGTTGGATGTAAGGAAGAAGAGAAAAGGAGAAAGAACAGCGAGGAAGGAAGTGAGGAAGAAAAGGAAAGAGAAATACAGGAAGGGAATTAGAAAACATTAGAAGAAATGGAAAGTGAAAGGAAGGACCTTATTACCGTGTGCCAGAACTCTGCCTTCTGTATACAGTAGGTACATATGACGCCGTGTTTTTAACGAGTTTCCACTGTTTTTGACTGGCGTTTCTTGCAGTTTACAGCAAAGCCTCCTTACACACGATGACGTCACCGGAGGCAGCAGAATTTTTCTCATGATACGTATCTTGTGAATATGTACGGACTTAAAATTGTGTACTAAATCAGCGACCATTTTGTTGGACGTAGATCATGGTACTACATAAATTAATTTCGATTTATCGGAACTCTTTATTTCCCCTGTGGTTGAAATGAAATGATGCAATCCCTGCATGTCGTAAGAGGTTACTAAGAGGGAAATAACCAAATAATTTGTACTCGCTCTCTCGTCTTCTAAGAACAAAAAAATATCCATGATTTTATGCGTTTTCGTGTAGCAGAGATATTTACATATATCTTTTCTTACGTCTGATTTTCTGTCATTTCAATATCTGTATGCCATTTGAGTGAGGTGCTGTCGTCTTAGTAGGCCAATGCCATTAATGCACTGCATAACTTAAGTTTTTTTTTAGTTTGAAATTCCCTTCTTTGCAGTATGTAAAGTTCTGTTTCTCACTCCACTCCGTACAGTTCTGTACCTCTCATACCCCATAAGAAAACATTCTGTTTGAATAGGATACTTTCACCGGCTTCATTTCATATTCGAAAATGTAGTTAACTGGGTGATTACCTTCAAACGAGAAATTTCTCTTCTAATTGATATTCATTAAAGAGGGGAAGATAAACAGCGAAGTTGATAAAGACCCGTCGGTTGTGGTCTGTCGCATTAAATAATCCCGAGAACTCGGATAAGCCAGGTGGAGGAAATGGTTGTCGTTTTCTCTGACAGGATCTCAGTTAACTACTGAGGTAACCACTGTGACCTTTCTGAAATAATTTTTCCTTAGAAAATTGGGCTTCAGTGAGAATTGATGGTAGAATGAGTTCTTGGTTCAGGGTACTTACAGGAGTTAGACAAGGCTGTAATCTTTCACCTTTGCTGTTCGTAGTTTACATGGATCATCTGCTGAAAGGTATAAAATGGCAGGGAGGGATTCAGTAAGGTGGAAATGTAGTAAGCAGTTTGGCCTATGCTGACGACTTGGTTTTAATGGCAGACTGTGCCGAAAGCCTGCAGTCTAATATCTTGGAACTTGAAAATAGGTGCAATGAGTATGGTATGAAAATTAGCCTCTCAAAGACTAAATTGATGTCAGTAGGTAAGAAATTCAACAGAACTGAATGTCAGAATGGTGATACAAAGCTAGAACAGGTCGATAATTTCAAGTATTTAGGTTGTGTTTTCTCCCAGGATGGTAATATAGTAAGTGAGATTGAATCAAGGTGTAGTAAAGCTAATGCAGTGAGCTCGCAGTTGCGATCAGCAGTATTCTGTAAGAAGGAAGTCAGCTCCCAGACGAAACTATTTTTACATCGGTCTGTTTTCAGACCAACTTTGCTTTACGGGAGCGAAAGCTGGGTGGACTCAGGATATCGTATTCATAAGTTAGAAGTAACAGACATGAAAGTAGCAAGAATGATTGTTGGTATAAACAGATGGGAACAATAGCAGGAGGCTACTCGGAATGAGGAGATAAAGGCTAATTTAGGAATGAACTCGATGGATGAAGCTGTACTCATAAACCGGCTTCGGTGGTGGGGTCATGTGAGGCGAGTGAGGAGGATAGGTTACGGAGAATAATGGACTCTGTTATGTAGGGTAAGAGAAGTAGAGGGAGACCAAGACGACGATGGTTAGACTCGGTTTCTAACGATTTAAAGATAAGAGGTATAGAACTAAATGAGGCCACAACACTAGTTGCAAATCGAGGATTGTGGCGACGTTTAGTAAATTCTCAGAGGCTTGCAGACTGAACCCTGAAAGGCATAACAGTCTATAATGATTATGTATGTATGTATGTATGTATGTATGTATGTAGAAAAGAAATCCCTTCTTCTATAAAAAAAAAACAAAACTAGCGAACTCACCCAGCTTCGCACGCGATTAATTTTCAATATATGGCGACAGACCCGATAAGATGTCCTTGCGGACAACGCTACACTACGACACATCTCTTCGGTACATACCGTATATAAACTCATGCACATAAATGGTGTCGCAATATAAACAAAGCATTGCTGCAGGTAGGCAGCCCGCCACAAGACTTTATTGTGATTGAAATGGTCACAGTGGTGGGTGTACAGCAATACACACACTGTGCCTTCAGCACTGTTATACCCGTTTAATCCTTTCCCCTTCTTTTCGGTACTGCAGTAGCCTTCAACACTACCCCCTTAACTCCCTTCCACCTTTTTGCTACCGGAGTAGCCTTCAACACTACCCCCTTCATTCCCTTCCCCTCCTTTTCGGTACTGGAGTGTGGCAGTGTTGTTTATTGATGTCGGGACACCATTTCTGTGCATGCGTGTATTGAATACGACAAAATACGTTGAAAGCTTATCTCGAGTACGAAGTAACTTACATTCCACATCGGGAGTCTTAAAAACAACATTAAAACAAGCAGGACATATGCAAAAAATAAAAAAGCCGGGACACAGTGTTGTCAGATCTTCCAAAGTATTGGAAGAACTTCCGATTTTCCAGAAAATGAGATTAGATGGAATCTTTCGATTTTTTCCGTCGTCACTTTATAGCGGCAAGCTACTATACCCGTAATATTAAAAGAAGCGTTTTGACAGATGGGCTGGAGGGAAGAGCATTGCGCGCGGTTGCCACATTCCTGCAACCTTTCTCCTTCCCTTCGCTTCCGGCTCACTTGTTCGTTCTTTCAGACCGCTGTGTTTTTTCTGCATAACTCAGAAGTGAGAGGTTTGGCAACTCCAACAACAAGAGCCGGCCAACAGGCTTATCTCCATGGCAACCGCAGTGGGTCCGCTCACATTTCCATGGCAATCATACCCCCTACTCCCTTCTCCCCACCCGGGCAGTAAACGGATCTCTCTCTAAGAACTGTCAGAAATCTTTCAATATTACGTCTATAGGAAGAAGTATTTTACTGGGCTGCACAGTAACATAGTTGCTATCATTTATAAGGGAATTTGGGGGTGCGAGGATGAGTTCCTTAAAGCGTATTGTACGGGATTCTCGCATGCAACCGTGCTAATACGACAGCCGACTGAGGTGGGGTATCATTACACGGCCTGTCACGTAACTCCTAGGAGCAATCGAAGAGTAATATTCTGTTAGGATATCAAACTTGGTATGGTCTTTCTGTGTCTACGAGGGCAGGAGAAAGGGGAAAGCTAGGAGGACGATGACCTAGATATTAGGGCCATTTTAACAACAATCCCCGTCATCAGAAGGGGGAAGATCATAAGATGAATGACTGAATTATCATGGTTTTGTTTTGTGGTATCGTAAGCAGTTCCGACTACGTAGATTAATTTGGCTAGGATTTTAATAAAAAAGAAAACGGTTAAAGAAACAAGCGATTTTAGGCCTTTTTTCGGAACTGCATGTAAGCCGGAAGTGATTTTCGATTTTTTTTTGTTTTTTTAGTTTCATAGAGTTATCCCCCCTTTCCGGACCCTTTAGCCGTTCAGCTTTCGGAACAATTGAGTAAATTGCTTAATTTTACGTTTTTCATTGTGGGTGGGGGGCTACTTTATCTGCTAAGAAATGTTTTCAATATTAAAAGTTTGGGTGTGATTCGATAGAATCTGGTGATGTTCTTTTAAGAACGAAACACATCATTCGATTTTAATTTTGTTCAAGTATAATATTGTTCCCATATGTTTTCTTTGTCATGTAGTTTATTTATAATTTATAAATTTATTAATGAAAATTAGCTTCGGCAGACTGAAGTCTTAAATTGACTGAATTTTCGCCCAGTATTGATTGTATGATCAATACATTTTCAGTAAAATAATACAAATTAAAGATGTTTAAACATTGTAACCGTACAACAGGGTTACAGACTCCATTCTGTATTTATTATTATTATTATTATTATTATTATTATTATTATTATTATTATTAACCTGATTCATTAGATTTTATATATTCTGTTTCTCATCATTTAGACTGTAATAATTAGGTATCGCGTATATTATTGTATTTAATCATAGGTTAAGTGAATATGTTTGTAATTATTCTGTATTGTAGTAAGTGAGATTTGTTGGTTTCATATTGTCATGCTGTGGCTTGTAACTTTGGCTAGATGAGCTGGCATAGTATTTTGCAATCGAGGCTATGTTTAACTGGGAATGTTGTGTACAAGAAGATTTCCCGGTGACGCATTCGGTACAGTCATTCTCGGACCGCTTGGGTAAGCTTAGACAACACTTGACTGATGACATCAGTGCGTGGACACGTGATTGCGACCATGTGTCAGTATTCGCCAGCTACTGTATGTGGAAGTGGAAGGGATGAACAGTGAGTGGGGAGATGAGTCGTCATCGCGAGGTTATATAAAGTCAAGGCGACGGTGGGGAGAGGTATTCTGTTCTTACTCAGTTCATAAGCAGTTGATATCGTGCAGATCATATGTTAGTCAGAGGTATCAAATGGAAGAAGTGGTCTTAGTGTGATAGTCAGAGCTAAGAGTTGTGTTTGAAGAAGTAATCATCGAGGAAGTCTACAAGTGGTGCTTGTATCCGAGCAGAGACGGGTACTATGCTGATAAAGAAACATCATCTTCTTGTGAGGATGGACTTCACAAGATGTTTCAATAATATTTTCCAATTATTTAAAATATATTGAGTGGACGTACTTACATCGGAGCTCCCTACACGCGTACATGGTATGTAGGCCAACTCCTTGTGACATAAGAAGATTACAACAGACGGCTCCCGACTTCAGCTCACAGGTTTTCCCAAGAATTTCAAGTTCAACAGCGGTGTATGCAGACAACAGGTAATTAAAGTATCAGACATGTTATGCATTCATAACATGAAGAAGAGTATAATCAGCGGCGATATCACATCTCACTTCAAGTTCATGCCAATAGCTTTTTTTGTTTAGATTAAATTTTTCTTTTCTTTGTACCGCAAATCTCACGATATATTTCTTTTGTTAAATTAAAAGACGTAAATGATTGTTCATTGTGACGTAAATTTAGTCATAAACTCAGTTTTATTTTTAATTATAATAAGTGATTCCAGTTCCATGTACAATCCTCAATTGTGGAAGTGCAACAGTAATTTAATATTGTCCTGATCCATATCCCTGTATATTGCCAAATATGTGAGTTTATCACCTCACGCCTTGAGATAATTGATATAAGAGGTATGCTCTACCGAATTTTGTTGTTTTTCTTAAAAAAGCAACTGGCGCTCAAACAAATGTTATTAATATTGTGTGAAGGAGATGTAAGTATAAGAGTAGTGGTCGGAGTAGCCACAACGTGTCGCCAGCAACGTGGGACTCGAAAGGTTCAGAAAAAGTGTTTCTGAATGGCAATATACATGGATCAGTTCTTTTAATGAGTACGCACATGTTAAATTCACCGAGTAATGTTAGGAAGGTCATTTTGTTGAAGTTTGTATTTAAGGGGTAATGTCAGAGGAATTGCAAGGGGAAATAGCTTTGAGATCGCGAAAAATTAGTAGGAAACCGAAGATGGACAAGGATAGCAATATGCAGTCAGGTGATGAGGCTGAGGTTATTGTGTCCAAGGAAATCCAAGGTGGTAACATAAATAGGAAGTTGGTGACTAAGGTGGGACCTGCTGAAAGTCAGAAAATAGTAGAAACTGAGGAAAACGCTGTCACGCAAGATCAAAGTAAAGGGGTGATTGACCTGGGTTTATTTAATTTGCTGATGTCCAAAATGACCGAGCAGAATAATGCCATGAGTGAGAAAATTGAAACGGTTATTAGTGAGAAAATTGAATCTCAGAATAATATTATGAGTGAGAAAATTGAAACGGTTATTAGTGAGAAAATTGAATCTCAGAATAATATTATGAGTGAGAAAATTGAAACGGTTATGAGTGAGAAAATTGAATCTCAGAATAATATTATGAGTGAGAAAATTGAATTTCAGAATAATATTATGAGTGAGAAAATTGAATCTCAGAATAATATTATTAGTAAAAAAATTGAAGCTCAGAGTAATGCCATAAATAGTATTAATAAGAAGATTGATGATGTTAGTAATAAGATAGATCATAAGGTGTTAGAAATAAGTAAGCAAATTAATAATTTAGAAAGTAAAGTAAATAAGGAGTGTAGTGATATCAGAGCTGAGATGGAATTGGGTCGGAGCAATCTCCATGCGGAAATAGAACAAATTAGTGAGACATGCATCAAACAGATTGATGAATTAGGCGCCAAGATCGAGTCCAATAAAGGAGAAATCAATGAGTTAGTAGAAGAAAGGTTTGAAAAGATAACCAATACAGTGGGGCAAGAAACTAGGAAATGTATTAGTAGGGTAGAACATGTGGAAAGAAAACTTGGAGAAGTAGGTGATCTAGAGAGTGAACAAAAATCATTATCACAGAAGGTGAGAGAATCGGAAGAAAAGTTGCAAGAGGAATTAAGAAAAATTCAAGAAAGGGCTGAGGAAACAGTGGAAGAAAAATTTCTGAGTTGCCAGAGAGTACTCCAGCAAGAAGTGCGTGATAGTAAGAATGTACGTGAAATAATTGTAAATAATGGTTTAATCACTAGAGATCATGATTTACCTAAGTTTTCTGGGAAAGAATTTAACCCGATGGAATTTATGAGAGTAGTAGAGAAGAAATTTGCTGTTCAATTAAGAGACAATATTATTAGCTGGGAAACTGTATTGGAGATCTTATCTAATGCTTTCGTAGGAGAGACTAAGTCTTGGTTTCAAGTATATAAAAGCTCGATGTCTAGTCTAACTGAATTTAAGGAGAAATTCATGGCTAAATTTTGGAGTGAAGGTGTTCAGAGTAGAGAGAGAGAGAGAGTAATGTTTGGCAGATATAATTCTAACGAGGGTGTTAGAATGACTGAATACTTTTTGGCTCATGTTTTGGTGTGGAGAAATTTAGAGTGTATTGGACCTGAGGCTGATATAGTTAGACTTATGGCTAAGCACTATCCCGACAGAATAAGAGAAGCTGTTTGTATGCAAAGAGTGGAGACTATTAAGGAAATGGAGATTTTGTTGGAAAGTTTTGATGCTTTAGGTAGTAGCTTGAATAATAGTAGGACACTTAATAGGAATGTAGAAGGAAGGGGTAACCAATCTAATAATCAGGACAGGACTATGAATAATCGTAACTACAGAAGAGAATATCAGGAGAGACCTAATAATAATTTCCACAGGGAGAGAAATTATCAAAATAGTTCGGAAAATTTCAGGACTGTGAGGCGTGATTATGGTAATCAACCAGAAGCTGGGAGGCGAGAGAATACAGGCCATAATAATAATAATAATGACGCTAGAGGAAATAGGCAACAGGGGAGGCCGACTGAGGTGTGTAACCAACAAGTCGTAACCGAACCAAGTACTTTAAACGCGCAACGGACTGTATAAACAGGTCACTGAGACAGTCCGTAAATGGTGAGTTCACGTATAAGGTAGATAAGTATGACAATGTCGACCAGCCTATAGTTGTAAGTGAACATGATTGTGACCTAAGTAGCAATAATTCAAATATTTTAAGTGACGACTTAATCGTAGACAATAAATTTTATAAGTGTAATTTAAATTTAGATATAAGGAAAGATTTGTTAAGTGATCTTATATTATGTAATGAGGATAATTTAAGTAGTGTTACTGTTACACCGACGATTGAACTGCTGATATGGGGCAGAAAAGTTAAGATTTTGTTGGACTCTGGTAGTGAGAAGTCATGTGTAAATTCCAAGCTGTATGAGGAAGTTTTGAGAGAGAAGTATGAGGTAGCGGAAATTCCAGTGAGGAATACGTTCATCGTAACAGCTGTTGGAAACAAGTCTCAAAGAGTGAATAAACAAATAGCTGTCCCCATTAACATAAGTGGAGAATGTATTTTCCAACCATGCTTAGTAGTGCCTAATTTAGTTTATGCCGTTATTTTAGGTACTGACTGGTTAACGTGTCACAAGGCTAAATTAAATTTTGATCTGTGTAATGTCAATCTTATTTGGGGAAAGATTAGCAGGGAAGTCAGTTTACCATATGATGTTTTGTCAGAAATTAGTGCGAATAAAGTGTGTTCTAGTACGGAAGGATCTTGTGAAATTCTTAATATGAGGAAAAATATTGATGTCTGCCATGTGTCCATACAGAGAGATTCTAGAGATGAATTGTATGAGACAGTGGAGAAATGTAAGTTAGCGGAAAGTCAGAAGGACGAATTGTGTGAATTATTGATATCACATAGTGATGTTTTTAGCGATCGGCCTGGTAGAACACATCTTTACGAACACAAATTTAATGTTATTGATAACTCAACTTTTGTAGGACCGAAATATCCCATTCCGTTAAAATACGCTAGCGCGGTTGAAGAGCAGATTGACATTATGCTAGATTATAATATAATTGAACCATCATGTAGTCCTAATTTAAATCCACTTGTTATTATACCTAAGAAGGATAACACGGTAAGACTGTGCATTGATGGCAGATTAATGAATATGAGGATAGAAGCCGATCAGCAAAGGGCGGAGACGGTAGAGGAACTTATTCAACGTTTTGAAGGTAGAAAATGGTTTTCTACTTTTGATTTGTCGTCATCTTTCTGGCAGATTCCACTTAGAGAAAGTGACCGTCCACTTACGGCCTTTGCATACAAGAATTGCTTGTATCAGTTCGCCAGGGTGCCCTTCGGGACCCGTACTTCTTCTGCAGCATTAGTTAGAGCCATGAATAAAGTATTAGGGAGAGATACGGATAGTTTTGTGACCATGTACATCGACGACATTGTTATAGCATCCCACACGTTTGACGAACACATGAAACACTTACAGATTGTTCTACAGAAAATCAGGGAAGGGGGATTTACATTAAAACTGAGTAAATCGACATTGTGTTCACAACAGATCACATTTTTGGGACACACTGTATCTGAACAGGGGGTAAAACCGGAACAGACGAGATTAGACAAGATAAACAACACTCCTACTCCACGTAATGTTAAGCAATTGAAATCTTTTCTGGGAATGTGTAATTACTTTCGACGTTTTGTGGGTAAATATTCTGCGCTGTTAGAGCCGTTTCGTGAGCTATTGAAAGGAGGTGCGAAGTGGAAGTGGAGGAAAGAACATGATGAGGCTTTCCAGAAGTTGAAGGATGGATTTAATGAAGCTGTTATGTTGAGATATCCTATGTCAGATCGTGAATTTATTCTCATGACTGATGGTTCAGAGAAGGGAGTTGCTGGATGTTTATGTCAGAGAGATGATAACGGCAATTTAGGCATAGTTTCCTTGGCAAGTCGTGGGCTCAGTATGGCAGAAAAGAGATATACGATCACTGAGATTGAATTTCTTGCAATCATGTATTCATTAAGTAAGTTTAGAATGTATGTTTTAGGTAATAAATTCGAGATATGGACTGACCATCAGGCTTTGGTATTCTTAAATACTTATAAATTAACTAGTAATCGTATGACTCGTTGGATTTTAGCCATAAGTGAGTATGATTTTAAGATACGTCATATTAAAGGGAAAGATAATGTTATGGCTGACTTTCTCAGCAGGTATCTCCCTAAGGAGGAAAATACTGTCTCTTTAGAGGTGAAAGAAGGTATTTTGATTTGTGTTGGCTCGATGACTGATAATACTGCAGAAAGAGATAGACTTCGTTATCTGTTGTCCGAGCAGGAAAGAGAAGAAGAGTTGGCGGGACTGTTGACCTCGCTTAGAGATAAGGAACCAGGTACTGTTCTAGTGAACGGTAAATTTACGTATAAGTTATGTAATGGTTTTCTCACTCGGAAATGTTATTCTGGGAAGTTCAATGTATGTGTACCTAAAGCCTTGCAAGAGGATATGATTTGGTTTTATCATAAGGAGCTGGGTCATTTTGGAGCAAATAAGGTCTTATATGCTATTCAGGGTAACTTTGTGTGGAGGAATATGGGAAGGCACGTGAGGAAAATACTCGCTACGTGTGATCTCTGCCAACGCTCTAAGCACCCGACTAGACTTCTAGAGGGGCCCAGGCAAGCTGTTATTGTTGACAGACCCGGGAAGCTCATTAGTGTTGATCTGTTTGGACCGTTAGTTAAATCCAGATATGGTTACCAATTTGTTTTTGTCTTGATTGATGCCTTCAGCAAATATGTCAAGATGTACCCATTGAGGAAAGCTACAGGGAGGGGTTGTCTCAAACAGGTCGTGGACAGATATATTCCTGAGTTCGGATGTCCCCTCAGAATATTATCTGATCATGGCAGCCAGTTTATTTCGAAGATCTGGAATACCAAACTTAATGAACTGGGGATCAAAACTATATTTTCATCGGTACGTTGCCCGCAAAGCAATATGGTTGAAAGAACGATGCGTGAAATAGGACGTATATTTAGGGCATATGTGCATGACAAACACAACTCGTGGTTTTCACAGTTGGGTAATGTCGAACGTTGGTGTAACATCACGTTGCACGAGTCCACTGGATTTACGCCCTATGAAATTCATCACGGCAGGAAGCCTACTGATGAAATTGCGAGTATGTTAGGCTTGGACTTGGGAGAGGAGAAAACTAAGGATTTTTATATCCAGCTGGCTAGGGAGAATTTAAAGAAAGCAGGAGATAAACGTATTCGCCAGCAGAAAAAGACTACATTGGATGAATTTGAGCTTGGTGACAAGGTTTTACTCAGAGTGCCACTCCCATCATCAGCAGAAGCTGGTCAATTTTCTAAGTTTTTCTTGTTATATCAGGGATACTTCACCGTAGTGAAACGGATTGGGAAATGTGCTTATTCATTAGAAGACAAGGAAGGAAATATCGTAGGCACATACAATATAAGAAATCTTAGGAAATATATCATGTGAGTTTGTTGATTAATTCTCATTATTATGTTAATTCACCATGTTTTATGAAGCTGGCATTGCGAACAGGACTTCAGTGAAATTAGCGTGTGTTGTGATATTAAGTGAAGCATGGCAGTGCAATAAACTCCAGTGCTTGGAGACAGTGTATATAATGAAATGTCTTCGAGAATTACTTTTGAACACTCAATGAACGTTTGAAACGACAGAAGTGAGAAAGAAATGTAATCTGTATGTAAATAATACTGTATAACCAAAGTGAACATGATAATTGATCAATGTTTTATATGTGAAACAACGAACATCCAGATGGATGATAACATGTAACCAATTTGTAAAGGGCATTTTTATACATGTATCTATAGTGTACTCGATTTCAGGTGATTATGTATATATTTCATGAATCAATCGATTCATTTAATCGATTATTTCATGAGGGAGGCGTTCTGTAACCGTACAACAGGGTTACAGACTCCATTCTGTATTTATTATTATTATTATTATTATTATTATTATTATTATTATTATTAACCTGATTCATTAGATTTTATATATTCTGTTTCTCATCATTTAGACTGTAATAATTAGGTATCGCGTATATTATTGTATTTAATCATAGGTTAAGTGAATATGTTTGTAATTATTCTGTATTGTAGTAAGTGAGATTTGTTGGTTTCATATTGTCATGCTGTGGCTTGTAACTTTGGCTAGATGAGCTGGCATAGTATTTTGCAATCGAGGCTATGTTTAACTGGGAATGTTGTGTACAAGAAGATTTCCCGGTGACGCATTCGGTACAGTCATTCTCGGACCGCTTGGGTAAGCTTAGACAACACTTGACTGATGACATCAGTGCGTGGACACGTGATTGCGACCATGTGTCAGTATTCGCCAGCTACTGTATGTGGAAGTGGAAGGGATGAACAGTGAGTGGGGAGATGAGTCGTCATCGCGAGGTTATATAAAGTCAAGGCGACGGTGGGGAGAGGTATTCTGTTCTTACTCAGTTCATAAGCAGTTGATATCGTGCAGATCATATGTTAGTCAGAGGTATCAAATGGAAGAAGTGGTCTTAGTGTGATAGTCAGAGCTAAGAGTTGTGTTTGAAGAAGTAATCATCGAGGAAGTCTACAAGTGGTGCTTGTATCCGAGCAGAGACGGGTACTATGCTGATAAAGAAACATCATCTTCTTGTGAGGATGGACTTCACAAGATGTTTCAATAATATTTTCCAATTATTTAAAATATATTGAGTGGACGTACTTACATCGGAGCTCCCTACACGCGTACATGGTATGTAGGCCAACTCCTTGTGACATAAGAAGATTACAACAGACGGCTCCCGACTTCAGCTCACAGGTTTTCCCAAGAATTTCAAGTTCAACAGCGGTGTATGCAGACAACAGGTAATTAAAGTATCAGACATGTTATGCATTCATAACATGAAGAAGAGTATAATCAGCGGCGATATCACATCTCACTTCAAGTTCATGCCAATAGCTTTTTTTGTTTAGATTAAATTTTTCTTTTCTTTGTACCGCAAATCTCACGATATATTTCTTTTGTTAAATTAAAAGACGTAAATGATTGTTCATTGTGACGTAAATTTAGTCATAAACTCAGTTTTATTTTTAATTATAATAAGTGATTCCAGTTCCATGTACAATCCTCAATTGTGGAAGTGCAACAGTAATTTAATATTGTCCTGATCCATATCCCTGTATATTGCCAAATATGTGAGTTTATCACCTCACGCCTTGAGATAATTGATATAAGAGGTATGCTCTACCGAATTTTGTTGTTTTTCTTAAAAAAGCAACTGGCGCTCAAACAAATGTTATTAATATTGTGTGAAGGAGATGTAAGTATAAGAGTAGTGGTCGGAGTAGCCACAACATCTTCCAAAATTTTGACTAAATCTTTCGACATTTTAGAGCCATTTCTTCAATATCTAGCAATAGTGTCGGGACATTTTTTTTAAATACGGTACTGTCCCAGGAGAAACAGGATGGATGGGAACCGCTACTTTTTGTGCTATGGATGTGTTTGTTAGTTGAGTTAACAGATCATATTCGAAAAGACAAAATTAGGTGTCATTCGTCTTATCGGCTAGGTTCTGACTCCAGTTTCGAATCCCCGTGATTTAGAGGGGTATTTTCATTATTTCTTGGTGACAAGAAGAGTACCAGGCCTTCAAACCGAGCCCAAATCTTAAAATTGACGAGTGAGGTGCAGAAATAACTTCCTTGAGATACAGTAATTCGCTATCGTAACGTGCGAACTACTTTCAGAGCGGCACAATCACGCAGCCTGACGGCTTAACACTGGTAGCACTAACACCGTTCTCTTAACAAGCCGTGTCGGTCTACCACACTTACCTGAAGGGGAAATAGAACATTTATTTAAGGTGTTAATTATCACCTCTGTAAGCTTATAAACTTACCCAATATTTTCTGAGATTACTTCTCACTCGATTCACATGCTAAGGTACATTTCATTCGTCCAGTATTTTAATAGGATACGTTTCTGGACTGGAGTCTATTTCGAATTTCCTCGACACCGTTGTAACCATAGCAACCAGTGTTCGTCTATGTACACTAGGTCAGTAGCGCCATCTTCTCTCTGTGCGCTTTCTTCCTGTAACTAAGAGTGGCGGTGACTTTTTTTACTATTTACTTTACGTCGCACCGACACAGATAGGTCTTATGGCGACGATGGGATAGAAAATGGCTAGGAGTGGAAAGGAAGCGGCCGTAGCCTTTATTAAGGTAGAGCCCCAGCATTTGCTTGGTGTGAAAATGGGAGACAACGGAAAATCATATTCAGGGCTGCTGACAGTGGAGTTCGAACCCACTATCTCCCGAATACTGGATACTGACCGCACTTAAGCAGCTGGAGCTATCGAGCTCGGTGATTATTGTTTTAAGAGGAAGTACAGCTAGGCAACCGTCCTCTATACAGGATGAAGCGAAATTCGCGCACTTGGGTGTCGCAACGCCACTCCTCACATGCCAGCAAAAAAAAAAAAAAAAAAAAAAAAAAAAAACCACTCTCAGAAAAGTTCAGCATCCATTAGTCGTGTTGTACAGTTGGTGCAGTGGATAGAGTTTCGGGTTACCATGCAGGAGGTCGAGGGGTCGATCCTGGGTTGAGGCGTATGTTTTTTATTTCGTAAATGTAGTCCAGGTGCTATAGTATCTGGCATCTTAATCGTCAACAGCGATTGCAGCGGGTCCTGTAGAAACTATTTACACTTACATACTACGATCGTAGAAATGGGCGAACATTCGTTTTCATTGGTCAGCTTTGAAAGACGCCCTTTCCACGTCGTGGGCGTGAATTTATTCGCACCACTTCATCTACTAGATGCGTTACGTGTTCAGCGTTACTAAATTTTGTAAATGTAGGATACACGTGACCTAAGAAACGGTGTCTTGCCGTATTACAGTATGTAATGTCCGATGGAAATTAGCAAATTAAAAAAAATGCGCCTCAACCCAAGATCGAACTCTCGACCTCCTGCATGCTAACTCAAAACTCTATCCACTGCACCAGCGGTACAACACGTGCTGACAGAGGTAGTTACCCTACATGTGGTTACAGTGTTGCCAGATTGCCACTCTTCAACGTTCTTTTTCTGCCGGATATACTCGAAGGACGAACTTTTGTGAGAGACATTTTGTTATTGCTGGCATGTGAGGAGTCGCGCTGCGACGCCCGAATGCGCGAATTTCGCTTCACCCTGTATAACACTAATCAGAGAGAAAAAATGGAAGAGATCCGCCACTTCGAAAGATGGAGGTATCGGCCAAAGGAAGACAAGGGCCACGAAGGGCGTGAAAGTGAAAGGCTCCCTAGGATTCGCAAACCTAATACCGTAGGGGTCGGAAAAATAGCAAGAGTTGGCCAAGGACAGCCCCGTGTCGGTAGATTTAATGGTGACTACATTCCTGCATTTCGTAAACCGTAAAAGTAGTTAGTGGGACGTAAAGCCAAAATTATTATTATCCCTCTGATTAGTGTTATATATAGGATGGTTGCCTAGTTGTAATTCCTCTTAAAACACCACCACCATCATTTACATCTTGCCCAGAGCCCCGGATTCTATTCCCGGCCAAGTTCGGATTTATTTACCTGGATCTGAGGGCTGGTTTGAGGTTCACTCAGCTTACGTGATTACATTTGAGGAGCTATCTGATTGTGAGATAGCGGCTCCGGTCTAGAAAGCCTAGACCAGGGCCTCTCAAACGCCCAAAATCTCACGCGTGCAGAGCGAGGCGCAAGAGCTCCGTGCACTGTGCATCGGTGCCGCTCGGTGCCGCTCGGTATGGCTCGGATCAACGCTTCGTCTCTGGGCTACTCGGCTATGCTCGGCTCTACTCGGCTATACTCGGCTCAACTCAGCCCGGATTTGGAGCGCTACGGCGCAAGTGGGGGAGAGGGAGACAGGCGGAGCGAGCGAGACAGGCGTGAGGAAAGAGAGAGTAAGCGCTATTGCTCCAAATCGAGGAGTGGGGGGTCTGCACTCTGGTCAACCAAGCCAAGTCGTCTTTTGCACCGTGCACAGTGCATGCACCACGCGCATGCACCCTGAGAGGCCCTGGCCTAGACTAATGACGGAGAGAATTCGTCGCGCTGACTAAGCGTCACGTCGTAATCTGCAGGTCATCAGGCTGAGCAGCGGTCGCTTCCTAGGCCAAAACCTATGAGAGCTGTAGCGCCGTATGTTTTGGGAGAAGGGGTGTTATTAGCCGTATCGAGCTAGCCGGTGGGAATGACTGCTTCCTGTGCCCACCAGCCTGCCACTTTTCTGCTGGAGTCTCCTGTTTTATCCGTAGTGAATACGCTACAAATTCAGAGCTCGTTTCAAAACGATTATCATCAGGTATCATATTTAATATAATATTCAGGAATGATGCTTGCACTGTAGGAATACGAAGATGACTCGTTAAAGCTCCTGTATTTTGCCCATCACAAAGATTCATTCAGCTTTAACGTTACAAGTGTTTGAATTCCTCCAAGCGAAGGAAATTAAGGTTGCAAAGTTGGTCTAGGGGCTGTCTTTGACTACGGTACGTGCAATAGTTCACACCGGAATGAACACGCAGTGCTTTGCTACGAGGTTCAACAACTCAGAAGGGCGTGTGTGTATTTTATTGTGAATAAACTCCCGTTTGATCATAGCTTTGAAGCATATTCTCAGGCTGAGTGACTGGAGATTTCTCTACACCCCTCCTTCAAAAGGTAACTTTGTTTTCAAGTTCATTATCTTGACTTCATCTCGGTCTCTTAACATCACTTCAGCTACTATTAGTCTTGAGACACTGGATTGGATTGCCAGAATTTTGCCCCGATACAGATCTCTGGTATTTGAGCACTTTGAAATGTCAATCGAGTACGCTCTAATATTCTACTAAACTAGAGCTTGTCCAGCTGACTTGAACTAACTTGTTCCTGACTTTCAAGTACTCTGTACTTGCGAGAATACGAGTGGCAGGCAGGGGTTAACAGATAGTTCTTCTAGTTCCTACTGGGTCATGTAGGTAAGGGTTATTCTGCCAGAAGGCAGGTCCGAACCTCCGCAGAGGTGTTCCTGAGCCGGAGTTTACGTGCGGTAGGGTGGCCAGTTCCTTTCCTCTCCTCCATTCCTTTACCCCCACCAACAGCGCGTGGCAACCCATCCAATTCCTGACCACGCCCAATGTTGGTTAACTTCGGAGATCTCACGGGATCCGGTGTTTCAACACGGCTACGGCCGTTGGCAGTGGGTCATAACTCACTCGGCTTTTAACATTCTTCCGTAACACCACTTTTCATAAGCTTCTATTTTCCTTTCTACAGTACCACTTATTGTCCATTTTTCACTTCCATACTATGCCGTGCTCTTTTCAAAACTCAAAACTTCGAGGGATGAAGGAAATAGAAACATAGCTTCTAGTTCTTCTCCTTTTGGAGAAGTACTTGGTCCTGAGTTTCTCCTCATCTTACTACGCATCATAGTACCAGGTTAAATTTGGGCAACGAAGACAGCCCGGTATTATTATTATTATTATTATTATTATCTGTTCTCTTCTTCTTCTTAATCTGTTTACCCTCCAGGGTCGGTTTTTCCCTCAGACTCAGGGAGGGATCCCACCTCTACCGCCTCAAGGGCAGTGTCCTGGAGCTTCAGACTCTGGGTCGGGGATACAACTGGGGAGGATGACCAGTACCTCGCCCAGGTGGCCTCACCTGCTATGCTGAACAGGGGCCTTGTGTAGGGATGGGACAGGCAAGGAAGAGGGAAGGAAGCGGCCGTGGCCTTAAGTTAGGTACCATCCCGGAATTTGCCTGGAGAAGAAGAGAGAAACCACGGAAAACCACTTCCAGGATGGCTGAGGTGGGAATCGAACCCACCTCTACTCAGTTGACCGCCCGAGGCTGAGTGGACCCCGTTCCAGCCCTCGTACCACTTTTCAAATTTCGTGGCAGAGCCGGGAATCGAACCCGGACCTCCGGGGGTGGCAGCTAATCACGCTAACCACTACACCACAGAGGCGGACTATTATTATTATTATTATTATTATTATTATTATTATTATTATTATTATTATTATTATTATTATTATTATTATTATTATTTGAGAACTGACCCTTTAGGATCACGCTACAATTTCATATTTTTCTTTGTCCGAAGTTTCCTCGCCCTCCAGTACTTCTTCATATGCTGTTTCTTCTGTTCATCCGTCCAGGTTCTTCCTGTCTTTGCAGTTCTTTCGACTTGAAACCCTTCCAGATTTTGAATCATGGTCCGAAATGTTTTCCTGTCTAACATATGAATTTCCTGGATGTTGGACTTCTCTAGATCTTTACGAACTTCCTTAATCCAGATCGTTGTTGTCTTCTTGTTCCACAGGTAGTCGAGTAACTTTTTGGTTAGTCTTGTTTTTTTTTTCCTTTCCATTCTGTACAGATGTTCGAGAAATGATAACCTCCACCTTTTCATAGTCTCCTGAAATGTTCTCCATATTTTCTAGACTTCATTGTTGTTCCGAAGTTTCCAGCCAGTTTCAGCCTGGATTGGGCCCAAGATTTTACGTAGTATTCTTTTTCCTCCATCCCCACATGTATGGTTACATACACTTTACTGAATATTCACAAATATAGAAAATTTTAGACTTGCATATTTACACTTCAAGCACTGTATTCTAAATAATAATAATAATAATAATAATAATAATAATAATAATAATGTCCGCCTCTGTGGTGTAGTGGTTAGCGTGATTAGCTGCCACCCCCGGAGGCCCGGGTTCGATTCCCGGCTCTGCCACGAAATTTGAAAAGTGGTACGAGGGCTGGAACGGGGTCCACTCAGCCTCGGGAGGTCAACTGAGTAGAGGTGGGTTCGATTCCCACCTCAGCCATCCTGGAAGTGGTTTTCCGTGGTTTCCCACTTCTCCTCCAGGCGAATGCCGGGATGGTACCTAACTTAAGGCCACGGCCGCTTCCTTCCCTCTTCCTTGCCTATCCCTTCCAATCTTCCCATCCCTCCACAAGGCCCCTGTTCAGCATAGCAGGTGAGGCCGCCTGGGCGAGGTACTGGTCATACTCCCCAGCTGTATCCCCGACCAAGAGTCTGAAGCTCCAGGACACTGCCCTTGAGGCGGTAGAGGTGGGATCCCTCGCTAAGTCCGAGGGAAAAACCGAACCTGGAGGGTAAACAGATGATGATGATGATAATAATAATAATAATAATAATAATAATAATGATAATAATAATAATAATAATAATAATAATAATAATCTTGATATATACTGTTCATATTAAGAGTAAAAGTATTCAGTCATTCATACCCATGCATAGGTCTACACACTCTTCTGAGCTCAAACTCATTCACAACCACTCCCACACCCGCACGCATACACATTCACCCACATTCAACTGTACTTGCACACATCATTCTTGAAATTCTAATTTATACAAGTTATTTACATCACATACGGGTTTATATTTACATATACGAGGCGTGTTTTTTAAGTAAGGGCCGTTTGAAAATAACTACACAAAGAAAGACGTATTTCAAACACTACATTTCTTTTCAGATTCTGCATACTTCATTTTTCAGCATAGTCGCCAAGTTTGTTTAAACACTTACCGCCTGCTCCGATAACCAAGAGTTCTTGATTTTGATCTTGCGCTGGTACAGAGTCTCTTTGGCCTTCACCTTTACAGGCGAATGGTGTGTGTCTTCATTCCATGCTTTGTTGCTTCGATTCGGACGTGATATGAGAAACCCATATTTCGTCTCCCGTTACGATCTGACTTAACATGTCGTCACCTTCTTCGGCATAACGAGTCAAACACTCAAATCTGTTCAATAACAAAAGATTCGCCTGTAAAGGTGAAGGCCAAACAGACTCTGTCCCAGCGCAAGATCAAGATCAAGAACTCTTGGTTATCGGAGCAGGCGGCAAGTGTCTATGAAGAGGGTATTCAAAACTTGGTTGTAAGGTGTGATAAGTATTTAAACAAACTTGGTGGCTATGTTGAAAAATAGAGTAGAGTATGGAGAATCTGCAAATAAAATGTGGTGTTTGAAAATCGTCTTTCATTGTGTAGTTATTTTCAAACGGCCCTTACTTAAAAAACACGCCTCGTATATTTTCTTCACTGCTAGGAGAAAGTTAGGAAGAGGAAGTAGTTTTACTTTAGACGGTAGCTGATTCAAGAGACGAGCAGACCGCGCATAACATCCATTTAAATATGAGGTTGTTCTGGCGAGGGGCGAAACAAGAGTATTGTAAGTATTGGAGCTAACCACTCTGAGTGCCGCCATCATTGCAAGTTATAAATTTCATATAAGGATCCGTATTGAACTACGTATACGCTCATGAAATAATTATCCCATACATTCAAGTGCACATTTTCAATACACTTTGTGATTTATTAAAAAACAAAATCGATGTTACATGTTAAAATAACGGGACATGTTTCGCCTATAATATAATAGGCATCTTCAGCCGTATTGTCCTTTTAACATTAAAACTGAAATGATAGACTAGACATAAGGCTATGCAGTTTTAATGACACAACACAAATGCTAAGTGCACTCAAGTGCTCAGTTTATGTAAATAAGTGTGTTCTTGTAATAGTTCTTTTAATGTTATAACCCATTTTATGTAGCATTTTAAGTTCAGCTTAATGTCTAGTCTGCCACTTTATATTTTAATTTTAATGTTACGGACAATACGGCTGAAGATGCCTATTATATTATAGGCGAAACATGTCCCGTTATTTTAACATGTAACATTGCTTTTGATTTTTAATCAATCACTATGTGTATTGAAAAGGTGGACTTGTATGAGATAATTCTTTAATGAACTTGCCGAAAATCATCTTCACATGACTATGAGAGTATTTAGGGATTGTAATAAGGATGTAAAGGAAAGGGCGCGTAAGTCTCTGGTAAGACCCCAATTAGTGTACGGTTCCAGTGTATGGAATCCTCACCAGGACTACTTCATACGAGTACTTGAGAATATCCAAAGGAAAGCAGCACAATTTTTTTTTCTGGGTGATTTCCGATAAAAAGAGTAGTGTTAACGAAAATATTGCAGACTTCGGGCTGGGAATACTTGGGAGTAAGGAGACGAGCTTTTCGACTAAGCGGTATGCTCCGAGTTTTCAGTGGAGAGATGACGTGGAATGACATTAGTAGACGAATAACTAAAATTAAGTATTTCTAACTGTGTAACCCTTTCTTTCTCAAGAACCAAAGTGGTAAATTTTACTTACTCATTGTTAGGAGAGAACTTGAAGAACGTCATAGAGAACAATGACCTTGGTATATTATTCGATGCCAAGTTAACATTCTGAAGTCGTATTGATAGAACAGCTAACAGCGCATATAAAATGCCGGGATTCGTCATGCGTAATGTAAAACCATTTAATGGAATAAACCATTATTGCACTCTACAATACATTAGTATTCTATAGACTTAAATACGCTACTGTTATATGGAACCCATGTATCAATAAAAGTATCGAAATAACAGTAAAAGTCGAGAAGCGTTGAAAGTATGGTGAATTTCCTTCGAATTTAAGCTACGAGTGTCTGCTTATAAGATGCCCATTTCAGATCTCTCAAATCACATAGAGCGATATGATATTTACATGCAAAGTTGTAAATAGCATGCTTGATAATTAATCTTTTATTTCACTACTAAAGTTCAATGTCCCACAGGCGAAGACACGAGTTTCATTTACGGTGTACTGTGAAAATGTGAAAACAGCCAGTCGCAATAACTCACCACTTCACAGAATACATGCAGTAAGTATAACAGAATGGCCGTGAACAGTATGGAGCTAGATTTCGGCTGCAACAAGCAACATTTTCTCCGTCAGCTCAGACTCATGATTTAGGCACTAAAAAGGTTTGACCAGGCGAGTTGGCCGTGCGCGTAGAGGCGCGCGGCTGTGAGCTTGCATCCGGGAGACGTGGGTTCGAGCCCCATTGTCGGCAGCCCTGAAGATGGTTTTCCGTGGTTTCCCATTTTCACACCAGGCAAATGCTGGGGCTGTACCTTAATTAAGGCCACGGCCGCTTCCTTCCAACTCCTAGGCCTTTCCCATCCCATCGTCGCCATAAGACCTATCTGTGTCAGTGCGACGTAAAGCAACTAGCAAAAAAAAAAAAAAAAAAAAAAAAAGTTTGAAATTTGATCGATTATACAGTAATTGAGTTAGTAGTTATTATTAATGCACGATTTTTTCACCATATTTATCATTTGCCTCCGTGGCTCAGGCGACAGCGCGCTGGCTTCTCATTACTGGGTTCCGTGGTTCAAATTCCGGTTACCCCATGTGAGATTTGTGCTGGACAAAGCGGAGGCAGGGCAGGTTTTTCTGTGGATAGTCCGGTTTTTCCTGTCATTTTCATTTCAGCAACGCTCTCCAATATAATTTTATTTCATCTGTCAGTCATTAATGATTGCCCCAGATTAGTGTGACAGACTTGGGTAGCCGGCACAGTTCCTATCCTTGCCGCTAGATGGGGTCTTCATTCCGTTCCCGAACCGGTCAAATGACTGGGAACTTGCTGCGGATACGTACATTTAAGCTTGAGTGGAGCGTTTAAAAGTACTAAAGCAGATAAAGATGTAATTGAAGAGGACAAATTGGAGAAAATATTCCTTTACAGAGCAAGTAGTTGTGTAGTTTTAACCACGTAGCTATCAGCTTGCATTCGGGAGATGGTGGGTTCGAACCCCGCTGTCGGCTGCCCTGATGATGGCTTTCCGTGGGTACCATTTTCATACAAGGAAAATGCTGAGGCTGTACCCTAATTAAGGCCACGGCCGTTTCCTTCCCATTCCTAGTATTCCATCGTCGCCATAAGACCTACCTCTGTCGGTGCGACGTAAAGGCAGTTGAATAATAATAATAATAATAATAATAATAATAATAATAAATCCTTAGTAGGAAGAGGAATTAGAAATTTAAATAATTTATCAAGGGAGAGTTCGATAAATTTCTAACTTCTCTGAAATCGTTTAAATAAAGACAGACAAAGAATCGATGGGAATCTACCACCTGAAGGACAGTCCTAAATGCAGATTAGTGTTGATTGATTGATTGATTGATTGCCAGGCTGATTGATATGGGTTTGTTTCTGATGTGTACTTTAAGGTTTAATTGTTCCTTCATTGATTTGATGCTGATCAAAGGATTGAAGGTCTTCTAAATTGTCAACAAGTATCACATTAATTACCAACACATAACGGACAAAAATGTTGTTGTGGATCATTTTTATCCCGTGTAACGAGGTCACAGCTCCAAGTTGACGCAGGGCTGAGCGTGTTCGCTGTGTGTGTTCTGAGATTACAGTGTTAGAGATGACATCACGAAAACAAGACAACGCCTCCCTCCCTTGCCTTTAATAAGGCAAAGTGGCTGCAACACCCGTGCATGGTGGCTTAACGACTTCATGTTAACCCTGCATTCATCACAACACCTCCCACTTACACCAAACTAGGGCACAGAGCATCACCACACACTTTAACGTGCGTTCCAAGGTAAGAGACTGCCCTAACTGGGCGTTGAACGAGAATCCTCGGGTACTATGTATGGTAGCCAGTAAGACTCAGTATACATTCATACGTTTGATAATAATAATAATAATAATAATAATAATAATAATAATAATAATAATAATAATAATATGTCGTATGGCTTTGAGTGCCGGGATATCCCAGGACGGGTTAGGCTCGCCAGGTGCAGGTCTTTCTATTTGACATCCGTAGGCGACCTGCGCGTCGTGATGAGGATGAAATGATGATGAAGACAACACATACACCCAGCCCCCGGGCCATTGGAATTAACCAATTAAGGTTAAAATCCCCGACTCGGCCGGGAATCGAACCCGGAACCCTCAGAACCGAAGGCCAGTACGCTGACCATTCAGCCAACGAGTCGGACATAATAATAATAATAATAATAATAATAATAATAATAATAATAATAATAATAATAATACACTAGTCATAAGAGAGTATAAGATCGTTTGTTCTTCGAAGTTGATATTAAACTGAGAAGTGCAACAATAGGTTTCATGTAGGACTTCTTTGTTTAGCTTCATAGAACTAAACATTGAATGGAATTGATGGGTCTTTTTTGTCGTAATTTTAAGTACCTACATGTATAATTCCATATTTCAATAAAGTAATTAAATATATATATGTACGTACATATTTTACCTGGAGGCCCCGGGTTCGATTCCCGGCTAGGTCAGGGACTTTTACCTGGACCTGAGGGCTGGTTCGAGGTACACTCAGCCTACGTGATTAGAATTGAGGAGCTATCTGACGGTGAGATGGCGGCCCCGGTCTAGAAAGCCAAGAATAACGGCCGAGGGGATTCGTCGTGCTGACCACACGACACCTCGTAATCTGCAGGCCTTCGGACTGAGCAGCGGTCGCTTGGTAGGCCAAGGCCCTTCAAGGGCTGTAGTGCCATGGGGTTTGGTTTGGTATGTAAATATTTCAATAATTATTAGGACCGAGCTCGATAGCTGCAATTGCTTAAGTGCGGCCAGTATCCAGTATTCGGGAGATAGTGGGTTCAAACCCCACTGTCGGCAGTCTTAAAGATCGTTTTCCGTTGTTTCCCATTTTCATCTTGCACATTAATTAAGGCCACGGTCGCTTCCTTCCCACTCCTAGGCCTCGCCTATAGAGCATCCAGAGTTAAGAAAAGACTACAGGCCTTATGGGCCTGCTGCCTTCCACTGTTGCCATACTCGCTCACTCAGCGCGGCTCGGACACTGCTTGTGAAATACAGTGATGACATAAAATTATACATCCCTTGGTACAGCTGTTGTAAATGCCAGATTATCTCCAGTCATTAATGAATTAATGAAATTACAGTCATGACATTTCGTTTTGCCATAACGTTTCTAAGGATAATAGTCACTGACTGTATCATTCGAAATAGAGTAAAGCAGACCCTACACGGTCAGTAATACTGATCAGTAATACTGAGTCAATAATACTGACAGTACGCATCAATATTGTAGCGACCTTACACGATCATTATTACTGTCAATATTTTGGTCAGTAGCAGTGCATTAGCTTACCATTGCGGCATTCTCACTTTACAAATAAAGTAAATAACCGTCACTACGGAATGAGATTTATAACATGCAATTGCGGTATTCTATCAAAATGGATCGCAAAAGACGGGCATTTTGTAGCTATCATATTAGTAGGCCTACTGCACGAAACGCAGTTTTAAACGTAAACGGTGGGTTAAAGATTGGCTTAGGAAAAGAGAAAAGTATTCTCATATGAAGTGTTGAGGGAAACACAATATACCGAAGCAGAAGATTATCAGAAGTATCTCCGAATGCGTGAGGGTACTTTTGCGAAATTACTACGAATGGTGCTGTTTATCGGTGGCAGAGAGATTAGTGACAGTGAGGTATCTTGCAACTGGTATAAATTTTGAAGATTGGTAGAGCCTTTTGTAATAAGGCAAAATACAAACATGCGGTGCTGTTTATCGGTGGCAGAGAGATTAGCAGTGACAGTGAGGTATCTTACAACTGGTATAAATTTTGAAGATTTAAAGTTTTCCGCTATAATGTCACCAGTTTCCATCAGTACAGCAGTTGTGGAAACATGTAAAGTATTGTTTATTCTGGCAGCTTTTCATATAGCTCAATAAACTTTTGCAATAGGCCTACTTGACGGTTCCACAAGCACCTCTACTTGGCCTTGGTGAGAAACGCATTTGTCGTCCACCGCTGCTCCGTTGATACTGACAGAAATAATGACAAGCGCACTCACACGGTCAGTATAACTGTCAGTATCCCCACCACTCTACAGTACTGACGCTCGCAGATCAGAAAATCCGGATCTGCTTCAGTACTGGCCTTCATTCCATCATTCCAGTCCACACGCGATCAGTATTACTGTCAATATTTTTCGGTACTGACAGTTTTATTGATCGTGTAGGGCCTGCTTAAGAGTTTGAACATGCAGGGATGCAAACTAAATAATAATAATAATAATAATAATAATAATAATAATAATAATAATAATAATAATAAACAAGCCCAGAAACCGAAATGATAGTCTTGTTTCTTATATCTGAGAACGTTTCATGATCGTTGTTGCTTTAAGGGAGCGCAGTTCTGAGTCTATTAGCCGCCAGAAATATTTCATTATTACGGCAAATACTGTGTGATTACAACACAGGAAGCTGACGGCGAGATATCTCTATCTCGGTGATGTATCCTTCAGCTCATTTCAGATAAATTTACTCGTAAGTGACAACAGATGCAAGGGCTTCATGTTTATCACAAAATACGATAACTTAAATATTCTTCCGCAACATAAAATACAGAATGCTGAATGACCTATTCGTATGATTTCTTAAAATCAGGTAGTTCGGGGTTGCTGTTTACGGAAGTGAGGATTGTGTTCAGAGTTGGCGGTTCATCTCTAAAATAGAATTCATGAACAGTGCGCCGTATTCCACTTCTGACAAAATCATCGTATTTAATGAGTCTGGAATTACTGCGTTCCTTTCCCGCTTCTTGCTGGGACTCTGGAATGGCCCTTCGCTGGCTTCCTTCCTTACTTTGAAGACAGAAGACCTCGAAATTCCTAAAAACTTCGCTGCTTTATCTACTACCCAGTTTACACTTCGTCCTGGATGCTTTGTTTTCAAATATGAAAATGAATTAAGCACCATTTGCCGTTCCTTTCTCCTGACAACTTCACTACTTCTCCTTTTCACACGTTCAGCTATAATTTAAATGTATTACTCGCTGATTGATTATATAAAATACTAAACAGAAAAAGATAATACACGATACACACAACAAAAAGCAATGCAATACACGAAAAATGAAACACAATATACTGTATTTATAACAAAACACTATGCGCCCCAGGAAGACGATCACTTCACTCTGCCGAATATCTCCCTTACATAAGCAATCACTGTAATGAGTGACACACACAAAAAGGGAAACATGCCGCACTGACCTCACCAATGTTGATTCGCAGTGGTTAAGCTGAGTTATTACACGTGTTGACTACTGTACACACTTCCGCACTACACGCTGAAATGTGGCGCGCAATGCGACAAGCATGGCCGGCTGTTCCGTGTACTGAACCGCATATACGATATTTAAAAGGATAAACTCAAAGATATCAAAATGATTTTACGTCTTCTTTACTATTGTATGGCACAACCAATGCTTGTTTCATAAGAAAAATTATACATTTTGATAGGAATTCATTATAATTTTTATATACATGTAGAACTAAAATGGGTAACACCAATAGAAGTAAAAGCCCATAAGGCCTGTAGTCTTTTCTTAACGCTGGATGCTCTATAGCCCATCGTCGCCATAAGACCTATATGTGTCGGTGCGACGTAAAGCGACTTGTTAAAAATAAGTACATATAAATCCGTTCCCTGATAATAAATAATATCGTGAATATAAATTCTTGTTTGTTAAAAAGCTGTATTTGTTGGAAACAGTTTTGGAAATTGGCCATTTGGAATTCAACCTCTCTCTTTAAATTTCACTGCATTCGTAGAATTCTCTCTAACACCTGGTGTTTATTTATCTTTGAGACGGGGGTAAACTTATCTTTGATAGCCACCGCAGATAAGGGTGTTACTTTCAGTATTTTTTAGCCGCCACGTGAGAGAAAAGGCTGTATGACTCAGGAGGTAAACATTCTCGTGTAGTCCGGTCATATTCAAGTGGTATTACTCTCAAGGACTGACTCAGTCGCTTATGTCATCAGACAAACAATGGGAATATTTCTTAGAACATTAATACGATTACCATCTTGACTTCCGAGTACGGCTCTGTATTATCTTCCAATTGCCGTGACTTGTGTGACAAGTAGCGCATTTAACCCATGGCTGTGGTGATAGTGGTAATTTTAATACTGAAAACATTTCTCAGCAGACAAAGTAGGGATCCCCATACTAAGAAAAACGTAAAATGAAGCAATTTCCTCGATTGTGTCCAAAGTTGAAGGGCTAAAGGGCCCGGAAGGATTTCAAATTGAGAGCTTTGGATAGCCACTCAAAAAAATAAAAAAACACATTTCGAAATCACTTTCGGTTATAACGACTCTGAAGGAACCGCCAATAACAGTCGTTATAGGCGATAGTCGCACTAACCTGTTATAACGACTCCCAAGGGACCGGCAGTTAACGGTTGTTATAGGTGATAGTCGCACTAACCTCTTATAACGACTCCTAAGGGACCGCCAATAACAGTCGTTATAGGCGATAGTTGCACAAACCGGTTATAACGACTCCGAAGGGACCGACAGTTAATGGTCGTTATAGGCCATAGTCGCACAAACCGGTTATAACGAATCCGAAGTGAATAGGCGATAGTCGCACTAACCTCTTATAACGACTCCCAAGGGACCTCCAATAACAGTCGTTATAGGCGATTGTCGCACTAACCTCTTATAACGACTCCCAAGGGACCGGCAATTAACGGTTGTTACATGTGATAGTCGCACTAACCTCTTATAACGACTCCTAAGGGACCGGCAATTAACAGTCGTTATAAGCGATAGTTACACAAACCGGTTATAACGACTCCGAAGGGACCGCCAATTAATGGTCGTTATAGGCCACAGTCGCACAAACCGGTTATAACGACTCCGAAAGGACCGTCAATTAACGTTCGTTATAGGTGATAGTCGCACAAACCGGTTATAACGACTCCGAAGTCACCGCCAGTAACAGTCGTTATTGGCGATAGTCACACAAACCGGTTATAACGACTCCGAAGGGACCGCCAGTAACAGTCGTTATTGGTGATAGTCACACAAACCGGTTATAACGACTCCGAAAGGACCGTCAAATTGTAGAAATCGTTGAGTGTGATACAGCCATTTCCTTCAAGTCCCTTACATTTGTTTCTCCATATTCAAATCGCGCATATTATGTGCAACTATTCAACAACATTTGAAATATACAATCTACCAATAATAACGGCGTGTAGCCTGCGAAGTGGCCTGGTGCAGATCTTTCGAGCGGACGCCGTATAGGCAACCTGTGCATCTGTGAGGATGGAGCCCTACCTGTGATGAATTCTAATGATGAAGACGCAAACACGCCCAGCCCCCGAGCGATCGGAATTAACCAATGAAGGTTAAAATCACATGCAACATCAAATGCAACAATTGCCTCCTTTAAAGTTTCTCACATATTACTGAAAAGGAAGAAATCATTTTGGTAAGTTTTGACACTTATGCTACTTTCTATTTCAGTTTTTTTTATCATTAAGAAAGATCATCATCATAAATAAGTTTTTAGTCTTTTAAAAATGGCATTTTCCTTGCCGCCTTCATAGTGAACCTCATTTTTTAAATAGCTCTTCATGCTTATAAAAGGTTGCCTATTCCTACCATAGAGTAATCGATAAACGATGTCGTACTTGGCATTTTTTTAAATACAGTGTTTTTATAGGATTTAGACGGGATTTCGCCGTTATTTCCGGTACGTCGTTGAAAGCGATGTCACAATGAACCGTTTTCACTATATTTCGTTTTTTCCGCACAGCCGCCAAAAAAATTAATTTAGCCAGAATGATAGCCTACGTCCGATGACAGATAGATACGGCACTAGAAGAAGAAGAAGAATGTTTTTTCATCAATCTCTTAGGAATTCACGCAAAACTGTGATGAATTTAGAGGATGAATGAGGAGATCCCACCCATGCATTTGTCTCTTCACAAAGACTACTTCCTGATCGGTGGTTGTAAATTGCGGTTACATGATTATTTCGATCAGTCTTAGTTAAGAACGACAAGCTTTTCGCCTCGCCCTCTCTTAACTACTCTCTTTTCTTTTTGTCAACACGATGACGTAAGGTCGATCGTTTGTCATCCTAATAAGTCATCCACTTACCTCATGACGCTCCCGTGTCCATATTTAGCCGCTGTACTTGTGAATTACTCAAATCATTAGCGTCATGCTGAGATCGATATCAGTCGATATTAATCACGCCACTTAATGAGGAACACTTCACACCGATGTCGTCAGCTGTGTAGTAATTTATACTGACATGCGCTCATGTAAACCTTAATATTATACCGTGCGGTGAAGACCACCATACACAGAAGAGCTACGCTAACCTAAGCAATGCCAGGCTAAATTTTACAGACTAGCGGACCCGTGCGTAGAGATGAGCTTAACCAATGCTTTCGAGTATCGGTGACAGGCGTATCTGTGATTCAGTCACAGAAAGCAGGAGCATATTTATGATATGATTATCGTCACGGTCACTCTTTGGTCGCGGACAGCCAGTATTGAAATACTTCTAGTTCATATGATGACTAGGGCCCGGATTCATTTGCACTAAAAACTCCGAAAATATGCATGCACATATGCATTAAAAATGTTATAAATATGCACAGAAGTATGCACTAAAATAAAACAAAATACACTCACCGGAAGCTTTATTTAATTTTAACTCACTGTTAAATTGATAAACATGAAATAATTCCTTGCAAAATGATGCATGACAGTAGGTTTAAACAGTTTTTCAATGTTTTCAGGAGTCAGTGACTTTCTGTTGTCGGCCAGAATTAATTTATACTCTGAATATGATCATTCTACGACGGACGTAACTGGGTAATACTTCTACACTGGCACTGACTGTTCGCAACATTCTTCTGGCAAAGACTTTAGGCAAACACTGCAATAGACGAAGAGCAAATTAACAGATCAACGCACTTGTTTAAGCAAACCTTGGGAAGCTACTGTAAGGAGGAGGAAGGAATGTCAGAGAGAAGGAAATAACTGTTGTCTGCCTATTTGTATTGCGAGAATGAAACCTTTTTCCTTGATCAGGGAATGCTTCTTATGTTGCCAAGGGATATACAACATAGAGTTCTTCTTCTTTATCTGTTTAACCTCCAGGGTCGGTTTTTCCCTCGGACTCAGCGAGGGATCCCACCTCTACCGCCTTAAGGACAGTGTCCTGGAGCTTCAGACTCTGGTCCGGGGATACAACTGGGGAGGATGACCAGTACCTCGCCCAGGCGGCCTCGCCTGCTATGTTGAACAGGGGCCTTGCGGGGGGGATGGGAAGATTGGAAGGGATAGACATGGAAGAGGGAAGGAAGCGGCCGTGGCCTTAAATTAGGTATCATCCCGGCATTTGCCTGGAGGAGAAGTGGGAAACCACGGAAAACCACTTCCAGGATGGCTGTGGTGGGAATCAAACCCACCTCTATTCAGTTGACCTCCCCGACTTTTTCAAATTTCGTGGCAGAGCCGGGAATCGAACCCGTGCCTCCAGGGGGTGGCAGCTAAACACAGTAACCACTACACCACAGACGTGGACACATACAGAGTTCATTAGATTTTTAATTTCTTAGATAATTGATCACACATAAGAGAAAAATATGTCTGTATATGCGCATATGCATTTAAAAATAATCCGCGCCCTAATGATGACAAAGTCGGGTTGTATTTTTCGGAAGATTTGGGACATTAGAAGTGGGAAAAATAATATTCACATTTATAATTTGAAGTTTTAATAATGCATAGGGAAAAGGTTGTTAACATGATGAGCAATAAACTAACAAGCGAAGTGTGATTCCCCTTGTATCTGGGATACCAGTTATTTGTAGTACTTAATGTAGGTTTAAAAATAAAAATAGCGTACTAAAAATAATAAATTTATGAACTTAATACAAAGATTCCTCCTATATAAAGGGCTGTTCAGCAAAATTGTGAACTGTTAAAGATATTGACATTTTGTTTTCACTTTCAGTAATGGTACCAAAAGGCTAATAATCGGACTTAAAGTAAGTATTGTGTCATGACGTTAATAATTTCTGGGATCATGGTACTAACTTCGCTTTTTTTAACGGTACCACATTTAATCGGTACCACACTATTTTGTACACATAGCCTTACATCTACAAACATTACAAATTCAGCACCGTGATCATTTTGAAAATCGAACAAGTAATTCTCGGCTCGAAAAAGTACTATGTATCAAACATGCCTCATTTGCCAGCTGAGTACCGTACTAATCTGTTCGATTCGCGCTACGTATGAAACATGAGCTAGCTATTGACATATAGAGTTGCTAGACAGGTATTCTCTCTACTGTGCTCATAAATACACTATGATAGAATGTGTGATTTAACACCTTTAACATCACCGTAGATAGCTGGTAAATGAAAAACGGATATACTGTAGACCTTGAGCTACAGCGGATAATGTAGCCCAGTGAGCGTGATCCAAGTACACAAGTTAAACGATATTTTGTTGCAGATACTTCCGTGACAGCGTATCTGGTATAGCGGTGACAAAGTAACAGGCTGTGATTTATTGACCATATCTACCCGCGCAAGAAATCTCGGTTGTTCATAAACTGCACTTTCTCGAAAAGGTTTATAATGAGAATAATTTCTGTGCTGAGTGCATTGATTGACAGCTTAGCATTAACACTCGCCGGTTCGAATCCCACCGTCGGCAGCTCTGAAGATAGTTTTCCGACGTTTCCAGTGGGATGTTAAACGCTTTACTTGTACGTTTGTAACCCATTATCTTGTCTCTCACTGTCCTAAAAACCTTCTTATGCCACTGCTAGCATTTGCCCATCTGAAAATAAAAAATAAAATGAAGGGGGACGAAATTACGAACATTCCCTGATTTATTATAATGGCCACTACAGTAACTCACGCCAACCACCTCACTGTAGCGTTTACATGCCAGGAACTGCACCACACGACTGAAATGCAGTCCAACATTTCATACACATATGAGTGTTCATACACATATGAGTGCCCACTCTAGAAACAACACGCTCTTAATTTGAATGCTGCGCTAACTCAGCTCTGGATAAAAAATGAATCCTCCTTGTACACGGAAACTGAACGTGGTGCACACAACCAACTCTCACAAAAAGACAACGGGATGAGGCTACGCGTGTGAACGCGGCTAAACATTAGGTAAATTACCAACTGTGCAAATAGGAAATCCATAGGGGGACGAAATTTGGCCTCCCTACCTTAATGATTTACAATATTCCGGGCTGAGTAGTTTGGGCGGTAGAGCGCTGGCCTTCTGACCCCAACTTGGCGGGTTCGATCCTGGCTCAGTCTGGTGGTATTTGAAGATACTCAAATATGTCAGCCTCGTGTCGGTAGATTTATTGGCACGTTAAAGAACTCCTGCGGGACAAAATTTCGGCACCTCGGCGTCTCCGAAAACCAGAGAAGTAATTAATGCGACGTAAAACCTATAAAATTATTATTATTATTATTATTATTATTATTATTATTATTATTATTATTATTATTATTATTATTATTATTATTATTATTATTATTATGGGAGTCCGGCTCCTTAGCTGAAAGGTCAGTGTTGCGGCCTTCGGTTCAGACGAACCTGAGTTCGGTTCCTGGCCGGGCGGGGGACTGATTAATTCTTGTGGCTAGGGGACTGGCTGCTTGTGTTTGTCCCAATACTCACCTCTTCATATTCAGACAACACACCACAGAAACACGCAATAGTGATGATTACATCTCTCCACATAGGGTTGGCGTCAGGAAGGGCATCTGACAGTAAAACAGGGCCAAATCCTGTGTGACACAGTCCACACCCGGCACCCTACAAGGTGTGGGGAAAAACTGTACAAGAAAGAAAAGAATAGTTTAATAATAAAAGCTTATTTTTTTTGGCATTTTTCGATACAGATTGTGGCGATATAAGGATGGGAAAATGCTAGGGTCGGCCCCAGCATTTGCCTGGTGTGAAAAGGGAAAACACACACACAAAAATCATCTTCACGGCTGCCATATCCGGTCACAAGCTCATAGCCACGCTACCTAACCGCGCGTCCAACTCACTCGGTATTATTATTATTATTATTATTATTATTATTATTATTATTATTATTATTCATTCTGTGAGCTCGCAGTTGCGATCAGCAGTATTCTGTAAGAAGGAAGTCAGCTCCCAGACGAAACTATCTTTACATCGGTCTGTTTTCAGACCAACATTGCTTTACGGAAGTGAAAGCTGGGTGGACTCAGGATATCTTATTCATAAGCTAGAAGTAACAGACATGAAAGTAGCAAGAATGATTGCTGGTACAAACAGGTGGGAACAATGGCAGGAGGGCACTCGGAATGAGGAGATAAAGGCTAATTTAGGAATGAACTCGATGGATGAAGCTGTACGCATAAACTGGCTTCGGTGGTGGGGTCATGTGAGGCGAATGGAGGAGGATAGGTTACCTAGGAGAATAATGGACTCTGCTATGGATGGTAAGAGAAGTAGAGGTAGACAAAGACGACGATGGTTAGACTCGGTTTCTAACAATTTAATGATAAGAGGTATGGAACTAAATGAGGCCACAACACTAGTTGCGAATCGAGGATTGTGGCGACGTTTAGTAAATTCAAAGAGGCTTGCAGACTGAACCCTGAAAGGCATAATAGTCTATAATGATAAAGATAATGTATGTATGTATGTATGTATGTATGTATGTATGTATGTATGTATGTATGTATGTATGTATGTATGTTCATTCTATTAGGCCATCGTAGGACCACATGAAACTTCTTTTACCGAGCGAATTGGCCGGGTGGTTAGGGGCGCAAAGCTATGGGCTTTCATTCGGGACATAGTGGGTTCGAACCCCTTTGTCGGCAGCCCTGAATACGGTTTACCGTGGTTTTCCATGCTGGGGCTGTACTTTAAGGCCACGGCCGATTTCTTCCCACTCCTAGGCTTTTCTTATCCCTTCGTCGCCAAACCAGACTCCATGGTGCAACAGTCCCGAGGCCTACATATTACGAGGCGTCATGGGGTCAGCATGACGAATCCTCTTGCTTTTCTGGACCGGCGTCGCTATCTCCCCGTCAGATAGCTCCTCAACTGTAATCATGTACGTTAAATGGACTTCGAACCAGCGCTCAGATCCAAGTAAAACTCCCTTACCTGGCCGGGACTCAACCAGGCAAACACGCTACCCTTACAACGTGGGGCCGGCTCCATTGTCGCCATGAGACCTCTCTGTGTAGGTGCGACGTAAAGCCAATTGTAAAAAAAAATGAAACAGTTTTCTTCTTGTTAACTTTCAAAAACTTCTCATTTTCTCGGTGGTGTTGTTTTCTTCCTTCCATCCATTTACTGCCCGATTTCTTTTTGGATTTCTCTGAAAATTTACTATCAAATATTCCTTTCCTAAATTATTTTCTGCCAGGCTGAGTGGCTCAGACAGTTGAGGCGCTGGCCTTCTGACCCCAACTTGGCTGGTTCGATCCTGGCTCAGTCCGGCGGTATTTGAAGGTGCTCAAATACGTCAGCCTCGTGTCGGTAGATTTACTGGCACGTAAAATAACTCCTGCGGGACTGAATTCCGGCACCTCGGCGTCTCCGAAAACCTTAAAAGAGTAGTTAGTGGGACGTAAAACAAATAACATTAAATTATTTTCTATTTTCAGTTGTTCTTTTTTCTAATGCTGAATATTTTAAAATTATCTTCGGCTTCTTTGAAAAATACTGTTTTGGTTTCTTATTCGCATAGTGTTAAACTTTGTTTCCTTTATCTTTGTCCATTCTGAATAGTCGACCAAAGAATCTTTTTCGGAAAGCATGAGCTATTTTTTGTGATTTTTTGTATAATAAATCTAACATTAGTCTATTATTATTATTAGTCGTGGATATTTTTTACTATTAATAATAATATTTGAAGAATGTAGGAAACATATTTAGAACATACAGAATATACGATTTTGGAACTCTTCACCTTTCAAAGGATGTCCTTTTAAGTGGATTTAAATGTCACTTCAGACTTACGTGAGTGCGTACTCCTCTAGACGGAGAACATTATAACGTGAGAGAGGACAGATACTTGAAGACACATTAGACCTCCGGCGCTTGCTACTCCAGTTGTCTTCTTTCCCCGTATTCCATTAAGAACTCCCTTCGTTATTGATCCTGGTCTCCGTCACTTTTAAAAGTCACCCCGTTTCCTTCTAAGACGCGCTGAAATGTAACACTATTGTTAAGATTGTAGGGTGTCAGCTCGGGAGACATTAGATACCTGATGTAGGAAATTTGCTCTAAAATTCAAAATTTCCCTTAGAGGACCTTCAGTAGGAATGGCTGGATACTGGTGGTCGAAAACAACGTGAACCACGGATATGAGCATTTGAGGGCTGCCACACTGATAAATTATTATTTAAAAATACAATATCTCTCGCAGTTGTCATTTTACGAGGGCCGTGAGTAAAGTAGTGGCGACATAGTCCTGACACTCGCAGGAGATCTGGCATGCGCCAATAGGATATGGGAGCGGTCAGATGGCGCTGTTGTCGACGCGCAGTGTGCATTTGACGGGCATCCACTTGGGAGTGTTGTTGCTGTGTGGCGTTGAAGTGAAGAGTGTCGATTTCACCGCTCTAAAGCATCTTTTCAAAAGGTGATCGGCGTTCGTGGATTAAAATGTAGGTTGTCCATGGCAAAAATGCATCAGAATGTTATCGAGGATTACGTGAAGCCTGTGGCGAGGATGTATTACCGTATAGGACGCGGTTGCACAGTGGGTCAGGGCGTTTAGTGCGGGTCGGAATGAGACTGTGGATTTGCACCGCACAGGTTGATATCGTGTGTGGTCTCGTTTGTGTGGATCATCGACGGACTGTCCGGGAATTATTGTCTGTCATCAAACGGTGTGGCACTTACTGACGAAATGTCCTGACATGAGAAAAATTGCGTCCCGATGGGTTCCACATCAGCCCACCGACGTACACAAATGGGGTTACGTCTCAAAACTCACGAGTTCCAAAACTCACGGGCTAAAATTAGTTACAAATAGTATCAAAACTCACGACTACAAACTGGTAGCTAAAGTAAACATGCTAATGAGTCTCAAAATTCACGACTCCGGACAGCAGGTGCTTGAGATGACCACAGGAGGGACTCACGCTTCCCTTACGACAGGCAGGGGATACTGTGGATGTTATTCTGCCACCCCAACACACAGGGGAGAAATAATGGCTGAAAAATGATCGAGACCGAGGTGTATTATTATTATTATTATTATTATTATTATTATTATTATTATTATTATTATATTTTGCTGTTGTCTTAAAGCTAATATACAGTAATGCGCTGTTTACCTTTCACATAAATTTATTATAATTACGTGTGGCCTCTGGGGAGGTCTGGTGCAGGTCTTTAGAGTTGACGCCGTATAGGTGACCTGCAAGTCTGTGAAGATGAGGCCCTACGGAAGATGAAGTCTAATGCTGAAGACGGCATGAACACCCAGTCCCCGAGCCATAAGAATTAACTAATGAAAGTTAAAATCTCCGACTCGACCAGAAATCGAACCCGGGACACCCTAGACCCCTTGGACCAAAGGCCAGCATGCTAACAATTTATGCATGCAGCCGGACAACATAAACTTAAAGTAGGTATATTGCCCGCTGCTAGTTAAAAGAAACTGTCTGTTGGTAATACTGTGGTTTAGTTCCATTATGCGGCCAGAAGCGGCATTTACTTGAATAAGGAATTTTACTTATAGATATTAAAGATCAAGAAAGTTAATCCATTTAGTTTGAACACTTGAAGATTCATTTGGAAAAATGGCGCACCCGATACACTTAAACCGAAAAAAATATATATTCATGACGCGTCCGATTATTCTGTGCGATATAAATTAATGATATTTGAAACTCATTCGATAATTTAAATAATGGGATGGAAGTGTTTTGATTATTAAGAAAGTATTCCATTATACCATCACTAATAAGGTGGACATTTATCCATTCAAAGAAGAACTGGCTCTGCTCGTGAGTTTTGAGACTGGCCCAAGTAGAGAAACCTGTTCTTACTAATCCTCTTCCTGGAATTCGTGAGTTTTGGAACTCGTGAGTTTTGAGACTCGTGAGTTTTGAAACGACACGCACAAATGGCACCGGTATCCAATTCACATTTTATTTTACGTCATTGTCTAGAGAACCAGCCACCTTTACGTGACGTGCTCTTTAGTGTGGAGGAGCATACCTGATGAGGTCGTACATATTGTCTACGCTCCCTGCGGGTGGAGAGCGCAGACGAAAAATACACACACGGTATCCCCTGCCTGTCGTAAGATGAGACTAAAAAGGCCGAGCAAGGCATGATTGAATTAGTAGCATGAAACTACTTGTGATTAGTACCACTATCTGCGGAACAGCGTGGGATTACGTTGCCTGTAATTAGTACCACTATATGAGCGACACTGTTGGTCTGCCTTGCCTGTGATTTGTACCACCTATGTGAGGAACACCATAGGTCTGCGTTACCTGTGCGACGTACAGTACTCGTGAGTAGTACCATAATGTTTGGAACACCGTGAGTTTACGCTACCGTTGATCAGTACCGCAACTTGAGAAATACCATGGTTCTACTTTACTAGCGACAAGTATCATTATAAGAGACCGTTGACCTGGATTTTGAACCCCTTTAGACAACAAATATGATTGATTCAGGATTGTGCTCTGGAAGCAGTCCCTTGGTCAGGTGGGGCATTGCGTATCGGATCCACTGATTGTTTTAAATTGATATTCATCCATTCATTCTTCATCATCACGTTTTGAATTCTGGTCAGTGGACGAATTTCGTACTTTCAAATTGGCATTGCATTTTGTCTCATTCCGAATCATTACGGGCCGATGACCTAGATGTTAGGTCCCTTTAAACATCATCATCATCATCATCATACTGTCTACAAGAGTGTGTTGAAAGATACGCATATACTTGCCGGCTACCTTCATTTAACCACTTTAATCCTTGCTTATAAATCCGTAGTATAATTCCACTTGCTGGAGTGTTTTTGGAGGTCATCTTAATTTTTGTAATAATGCTTTTTTAACTCGTCAGTAAACTACACATTGTTAACATATTTCTTGTGATTTAATTCGATCCATCGCTTTGTTTTCGTATTCTAATCTCTGATGATGTCTAAAAAAGAATATCAGGGAAGGTCGGCGGACGCAGACTTGGTCTCGGCCCACAAGTTGCTATGGCTGATCAGTGGTCCGACAGCTCTGTACTCCGACCGACCAACCAAGCAGAGCGGGGCTCTCCCGTGTTTCTGCGCCTCTGTATTCAGCAGGCGGAGAAGGGCTGTCCTGAAAATGGTTTTCCGTGGTTTTCCATTCTCCTGCACTAAGGTGAATGCCCGGGAGAGTTCGTAGTATAGGCCACGGTCGCCAATCTTCTCAACTTAACTGCACATTTTCTTCTCCGACAAATCTCCTGGCCTGAGAGATGGGCATCACCATCTAGGACGCCCCTCCCCTTCAGGGGAGAAATGAAAACGTTTTTAGTAGTAGTAGTAGTAATAGTAGTACGGGCCCCGCGATGTAGGGATAGTGTGCCTGCCTCTTACCCAGAGGCCCCAGGTTCGATTCCCGGCCAGGTCAGGGTTTTTTTACCTGGATCTGTGGGCTGGTTAGAGATCCACTCAGCCTACGTGATTACAATTGAGGGGTTATCTGACGATGAGATGCCGGCCTCGGTCTAGAAAGCCAAGAATAACGGCCGAGAGGATTCGTTGTGCTGACCACACGACACCTCGTAATCTGCAGGTCTTCGGCCTGAGCGGCGGTCGCTTGGTAGGCCATGGTCCTTCGGGCCTTTGGCGCCATAGAGTTTGGTTTGGTATTCAGTAGTAGTAGTAGCTGCAGTCATTGCTTGCTATGGCATCCTGTTTAAAATATTGTTTCTGGGGAAAACTATTAATACCACCGCTGCTCTTTCGTGAGTTTTTCGCAGTTATTACGTGTTGCACATAGCGCTGCGCAAACAAAAATATGCAGATTAAAAGTTTGAATTTGTAAAAAAAAAAAAAAAATGTCCACGTAACGATCGTGCTGATTTAGATTAGTGTTATCAGAGACATGCCTAATCGCACGATTGCAGTCCTGTTGTGTGAATTTTTTGAGGACTCAGCGCCTGATACTCTATTTAATATGGGTACAGGACTGTTCGGCTGGCTGCCTAGCTTACAGACGTGCTTACAACGGGATGACAATGTGCTACAGATTTAAACCTTTGGCATTAAGATTATTTCGCCTGAAAAGATGCCAGAGAATGCGATTGTTTATTTACATGGCAACCAACAACATGCGAGTTACATTTTAGATTATACCTTTTCAATTATACTCTTATATACTGAAACTAGTTTTGATGAAGCTCATAAACTAACCAAGATTAACATGAAAGAAATAAACGCCATCCGCTATGCAAGTGACACTGTGATACTTCCCGACAATATACAAAGTGAGTTAACTGCGCGGTTAGGGTCCCATAGATGCCAGCTTCCATTCGGGATACGATTGGTTCGAATCCCACACCAGGTAAATGCTGGCTTTATGCTTTAATAAAGGCCACGGCCGCTTCGTTCCCAATCTTAGACCTTTCCCATCCTTCCGTCACCGAAAACCTCCGATGTCTTAGTGCGACGTTAAACCACCACCACAACAACAACAAAAACAATAACAACTTCCTGACAAATTCGAAGACCTTCAGATCCTGTCTTAAAATAAATATTCATAAAACAAAATTCGTGGAAATCACGAGCTGTTATCACCGTAACATAAACATCATTGAAAGACCGTGAAAGTTAGTGTGTCGGAAAAGGTTATAAGACAAAACACAAAGAAAAGAAAAGTTTTTCTTTTTTTTTCTTTGCTAGCGGTTTATTGTTGAAGGTTTTTCGTGACGTAAGGATTGAAAAGGACTAGAAGTGGGAAGGTAACAGTCGTGGACTTAATTAAGGTACAATCGCAGCATTTTCCTGCTGTGAACATAGAAAACCACGAAAAACCATCTTCACGGCTGCCAGCTCGGGAATTCGAACCCACCATCTACCAAATGCAAGCTCACAACTACGCGACTCTAACTGCGTGGCTAACTCACTCGGTGACAAAAAAGAGAAATATGTAAGCGATATTGTAAATTAAATTAATGCTTTCATGAGTGATTTTTTTGCAATAATTGATCATAAAGGAGGTACGTCGAGTTTTATATTTTAGGCCCCCTCTCCAGTACCCTTTCTCTTGAAGTTTCTTGAACAACTTTTTAACCAAGATCCTACTCGCCCTCCTCCTAAACTTAGCTACCAAATTTCATGAAAATCCACCTATCAATTTTCTGGTAAACTATTCTTATTTTATTGTAGATTGTAAACAATGTGGTTGTGTAAGAAAGGGCCTAGAGCACTGACGTCGCCACTGAATATGGCACTAAAAATACATAATCCATAAATAGATAAATAAAAAATAAATAAACATTGAGCTGACTTCCAAAAAGCCTACGACTCCATAGACCGACACACACTCCTCCGCATTCTGAAGGAAATGGGCTTAGACAACAAAACGAGAGCTATCATTCAACAGACCTTAACCAGCACTACGTCCAGGGTGAAATTCAGGGGAGAAATTTCGAACGTCTTTGAAATCAAGACTGGTGTTAGGCAAGGGGATGGACTATCACCGCTTCTCTTCAACTGCGCTCTGGAGAAAATCATTCGGGAATGGCGCAAGGAGATGTGCAAGGAAGAGGTTGAGAATGGCCTTAGAATAGGATATAAGAAAGATGATCTTATCATAGACTGCCTAGCTTTTGCAGATGACCTAGCGATCTTTTCTGATTCCCTGGATACTGCTGAAAAACAAATTAACCAACTGAGAATCCAAGCAGCAAAAGCTGGCCTCCAAATCTCTTTCCAAAAAACAGAGTTTATAACCAACATCAAGCCAGCCCCCAGAGAGCTCATTTTGGAACAGGGAAAAATCAAGCAGGTGGAAAAGTTTAAGTACTTAGGCGAGTGGATAGTACCTAACAACTCTGAGAAAGAAGCAGTCATGTGCAGAATCAACAAGATGGAGGTGGCATATCAGCTGTCTAGGAATGTCTACAACAAAAGATCAGTGTCCATCAACGCCAAGCTTAGGCATTATTGTTCGGTTGTACGCCCGGAAGCACTGTACGCAGCAGAATGCCTTGCAATGAACAGAAAAGGTCTGATGGAGAAGCTAGAAGCTAAAGAAAGAAAAATCCTGAGAAAGATTCTTGGACCAATCAAAGAAAATGGTGAGTACAGGAGACGACACAACAGCGATCTGTACCAGCATATGGAGAGGATAACGGACACGATTCGGAAAAGGAGGATTAATTTTTATGGCCATATAGCACGCATGAGCACACAGAGACAAACCAATAGGATCTTTTCCTACTTTCTTAACAAGAAAACCAAGGGACCCTGGTTTATCGAAGTTGAAAAAGACCTTCAAGAAATAGGAATCACACTCGAAGACATCCAGAAACGTTCTCCTCTCCAGAAAAAGCTCCAGGGATACAAGAGGTTCCAAGAAAGGCCAAAGTTGAAAACAGGCAAGAAGTGGACTGATGAAAGGAAGGAGGCTCACAGAACGAGAATGCGTGAGTACTGGGGAAGAATTAAAGCTCAAGGATGCAAACGGTTGAAATAACGTGGTCCACAGCAGGCCGAAACGAAGAAAGAAGAAGAAACATTGAGCTGGACCACATACAGTTTATTACTTGTCCTGTCTGGTTTAAAAAGCAACTATCAGGTTAATATTCAAGTATATAAACACTGAAGGGCGATTTTATATTTAGAGATAGATAGATGGACTCACCATAATTGTTCAGCGCATTACTGGGTGTTAATAAGCCTCCAATCCTCTGTCAATAAGATATGGGGAGATTCTTTCTCTAAGTCATAAGATATTTCACTTTCTAGAATAGTATTATTATTATTTCCAAGAAATCGTGAGGCTTTCAAAGATTGAAGATTCCAAAATGGCTTTCATTGAACAAGATGGTCTACCAGAAAATTATATTTTTAAGCGTAAAATGTGTCCGCATCTGTGGTGTAGTGGTAAGTGTGATTCGCTGCCACTCCCGGAGGCCCGAGTTCGATTCCCGTCTCTGCCACGAAATTTGAAAAGTGGTACGAGGGCTGGAAAGGGGTCCACTCCGATTCCCACCTCAGACATCCTCGAAGTGTTTTACCGTGGCTTCCCACTTCTCCTCCAGGCAAATGCCGGAATGGTACCTAACTCAAGGCCACGGCCACTTTCTTCCCTCTTCCTTGCCTGTCCCTCCAATCTTCCCATCCCTCCACAAAGCCCCTGTTCAGCATAGCAGGTCCTCCTTCCCAGGTGTATCTCCGACCCAAAATGTTGCGCTCCAGGACACTGCCCTCGAGGCGGTAGAACTGGGTTCTCTTGGCTGAGTCCGAGGGAAAATCCAACCCTGGACAGTAAAAGGATTAAGAAAGAAAGAATTCCCAAAGACTTCTCAATTTTTAAATAACGATAATTCCAAACATCATGAGGCATTTCAAAAATGGAAAAATTTCCTTTTTTTTCCTGGAGTACAGTATGGAACATGTCTTCACTCCGTCCTCATTATCACCTCTTCACCATTTCCTCCGGTTGTTGTTAAGACAGGATGGTTACCCAGGATTTGTTCTTCCTCTTACAATAATAACCATCCCACAACGTAGCCTGTTTGGAATATCAATTAACGTACTGAATTTTAAGGAAATAATTTCGATATATTCTGCTTGTTGTGTCGTTCAATTCGTGGGGTTGGGGCATTCTGACGACTCGTGTACGCCGGCACGTTTTTGTTTTTCTGACACAACTTGTTGTTGTCCTATAGTCACATGTTGTTCTCCTCTGCCCAGAGCAGCAGGCTGCTGTGGCTGCCTCCTGCTCGGTCGCTACGTTGGTCCCTCAGCCCGGCTCGCAATCGATATGGAAGCGAGACGGGTTGGGCTGGGTTCAAGAGCAACGCATCCATCTGAAGTTCACACCTTTCCTTGCGTATTTCGAGAGCAGACGACTGACCGGTCAGTGCTGATTAGCCTTGCATAGCTTCGACTGACTCACGCCTCTGACTCTTTACTGTCATGATCCTTATCCGACCTTCCTTGGTCAATTTTTATTCTCTACCGACGCTGACTGTAGCAGGTTTGCATGGCCTAGACCAAGGATGGCACGCGTGACTCACTGGCACGTCATAAAACACTACAGTAGAAGTCCGATTGTCCGGCACGATCGGAACCGGTCCGGTGCCTGATTACCGAAAATGCCGGACTATCGGGCGGTACCTCTTACTACGACATAGGTTAAGGTGTACAGCGAAAACAGCTGCAACACGGCGTTTTGCAGTAAAATATTGATCAGCAGAATCATTAGTTTAATAACACAGTCCTCTTTTCAATCGTGTTGTTTCTTGTTGCCATTCTATAATAATGCCGAAGTTTATCGATGTTTTTAACTTTACCATTTAGAGTCTTTCCATCTACAACTCCTCATTTATTTCTGTCCGCTTCGCTTTTTGAAGGCATGTTCCCATCCGTTTTTGAACGTGGCCCATACATTCAATTTTTGAAATCTGCTCTTTCCAGAGATAGAGATATTTAAGTAAGTCAATGCATAACAACTGGATTGTATCAGATACATTACTGCACTATTAACTTTGAAATAATAAAATATACATTTCCAATGGTTATGACAAATAATGCATCAAATTGTTCAGGAGAGATCATTAAGAGATAATAACATTAAAAAATCCTGGAATGGTGCCGGACCATCGGACGTTCCGGACTGTTGGATGCCGGACTAATGGAATTCTACTGTAACATTTTAATAATTTTAACATGTAATAAATAGGTCGAAAATGAAGCACAATATCATATTTTAATGAAAATGAAAAAATGAAAACCTACAGCCTGTTTTCCAGTCATTGACCGGGTCAGGGATGTAATGAATGAATCGTATATAGGCTATGAGTACTATGGGGTCATCAGTCCCAAAGTGATTTAGTAATGACTGATAGATGCTATGCAATGAGAATGGAGAGTGTTGCTGGAATGAAAGATGACAGGGAAAACCGGAGTACCCAGAGAAAAACCTGTCCCGCCTCCGCTTTGTCCAGCACAAATCTCACATGGAGTGACCGGGATTTGACCCACGGTATCCAGCGGTGAGAGGCCGACGCGTTGCCGTCTGAGCCACGGAGGCTTCACCATATATTTTAATATTACTCTTTCATAAAGACTGATTCTTCTTTCTTTCTTTCTTTCTTTCTTTCATAATCTGTTTAATCTCCAGGGTTGGGTTTTCCCTTGCACTCAGCAAGGTATCCCACCTCTACGCCCCAAGGACAGTGTCCTGGAGAGTCAGGCATTTCGTCGCAGGGTACAACTGGGGAGGAGGACCAATACCTGGTCAAGGCTGCCTCACTTGCTATGCTGAACAGGGGCCCTGTGGAGAGATGGGAAGATTGGAAGGGATAGATAAGGAAGTGGGAAGGAAGCGGCCGTGGCCTTAAGTTAGGTCCCATCCCGGCATTTGCCTGGAGGAGAAGCGGGAAACCACGGAAAACCACTTCGAGGACGGCTGAGGTGGGAATCGAACCCTGCTCTACTCATTTAACCTCACGAGGTTGAGTGAAACCCGTTCCAGCTCTCGTACCACTTTTCAAATTTCGTAGCAGAGCCGAGAATCGAACCCGGGCCTCCCGGCGTAGCAGCTAATCACACTAACCGCTACACTACAGATGCGAACAAAGATTAATTTTATGACCGTATTTTTTTTTACAATTTTTTAGGTTAGAGCAAAAATATACCTTATTTATAAATTACCTGTTGTTAAAAATGTATTTTTAGTGATGTTTCTTCTTCTTCTTCTCTTCTTAATCTGTTTACCCTCCAGGGTCGGTTTTTCCTTCGGACTCAGCGAGGGATCCCTCCTCTACCGCCTCAAGGGCAGTGTCCTGGAATTTCAGACTTTGGGTCGGGGGATACAATTGGGGAGAATGACCAGTACCTCTCCTAGGCGGCCTCAACTGCTATGCTGAACAGGGGCCTTATGGGGGATGGGAAGATTGGATGGGACAGGCAAGGAAGAGGGAAGGAAGCGGCCATGGCCTTAAGTTAGGTACCATCCCGGCATTTGCCTGGGAGAGAAGTGGGGAAACTACGGAAAACCACTTCGAGGATGGCTGAGGTGGGAATTGAACCCTTTACTTTTACTCAGTTGACCTCCGAGGCTGAGTGAACCCCATTCCATCTCTCGTGCCACTGTTCAAATTTCGTGGCAGAGCCGAAAATGGAACTCGGACCTCCGGGGGTGGCAGCTAATCACACTAACCACTACACTACCGAGGCGGACAAAGATTAATTCTGTGGGCATATTTTTACAATTTTTTAGGTTAGAGCAAAAGTATACATTGATTAGAAATTACCTGTTTAAAAAATGTTTTTCAGTGATGTTTGCAAAATAAAATCATGGAACCTTCAGTCAAATGGATTTATATGTAAAGCAATCTAATACCTAAATGAAGTCAAATGAGGGATTTCATGATGATTTTAAAGGAACATTGTAATGTGAAAATGGGAACTAATATTTACTGGACATAACTGAATTATTACATCAAAGCATCTAAGTGTATTTATTTATTCATCTGTCATGTCGACTTGTGTATCCAGCCGTTATCTGTATTATCGGTCATTGTTGGAACTGTTTCCTAACTGTGGAAGTTACCAGACCAATTTAATTCAAGTTATCTATCCATTATTGTCAGGCATTTGACTGAACTCTGTAGTGCGCCGAATTATCATTTGTAACTTCTGCGCATTTTCGCGGTGCACGCATTGAATTATGGGACTGCCTCTCGGCTAGCTCGGTGTGAGCTCAGCAGTCGGTAGTAGTCAGCTCCCCGTTACTCTCCAAGATGGCTGTGTTGTATGAGGCTCCCAAGCAGACGGCTTGGCGAGAGGGGAAGGCTGTTATAATGGAGCTTGACTCCGGGGGTTGAAGTGTAATGTGAGGGCTAGGCCCTATTATTCCTTCAAAGTTATCCAGTGTGCTCCAACCCTTTTTTGTTCTTAATGTGACATGTGGGCTTGGTGCGGTGAGTACCGTTGTCGGCATGAAATGTTTTAAGTGTCTTGTAAGTTTGGATACCTTAACTCAAGTAAGTGCTGAGGATTGTAATTTATTGAAGGGATCCCAGTCGTTCAGGCACTAGTGTGAGTAATTTCATCTTGGACATGAGCAACATTATAAACGATTATTTTGGTATTGGTTAACCTTGTAAGCAAAATCTGATATATATTTGAAGTGAATGCATTTGAAAGAGAAAATTTAGTGTAATGTAGGGAGCTCGAGGATCGCTAGTTATGCATCTATGAGGTGATATTTTGTGTAAGTGATTTTATCTTACGTTTTTGTCGGGGTGCATTTTTGCCAACTGTGTTTCTTGATATTCATTATGATGGCGATTATTATTATTATTATTATTATTATTATTACTTTTTTTTGGTAATTCATTTCGGTGCGTGTTTTCTCCCTTAGTGTTGTCCTGTTTGGTTGATATTGCTGTCTAATTTTGTCCTATTGCCTTCGTGGCTGGTTGTCTGTGCGTAGTGTTTATCGCATTGTTGCGGGCCTCAATTGGTGACACCTCGTGTTCGCATCGTAGCGCATTCCACGGCCCCCTCTGTTCTAAGGTGTGTAAATCGCTGGTGATTTGGTTAAGTAAGGCTAATGTAAACTGGCACTATCACCTCTTGGATAAATGATAATTGTTATTATTATTATTTTAATAACTTGGAATCTTAAAATTGAAATTTGCTGGTCGAAATTAAGTTTTATATGGGACTTTTCTTTCGTTGTCTTATTATCTTTTCTCCCATTGTTTGGGTTCCTTGCTTTTGTCTTTGTTGCGTCATGTCGCCCCTTCTTATCTTGTCTGATGATACGTTGGTGTTTTGGGTGGCTTTGATGATTATTATGGGATCTTGGCTTCGCGTCGGTGGCGGGTGGCTTCTGTTTGGTGTTTCGGTGTCCTTTATTATTTTTATGAGTGCACCGTTAATTGTAGATTTCCTTTAATATACTTCATTTTGTTCGGATTGATGTGCACTATTGTTTATTGTGTTTTCATCTGGCTCGTTTCTTTTGTGTGATGTTTATTCGCGGTTGGAGCCACTAAATTTTCTTCTTTTTCGTGTGTCCTTGTGTGCGTCTTGTAACTTAGAATTTTGTAGTGTAGCAAATTTCTGTTTTAAAGTGTTTTTATATCGCGGGCCCGCATATCGGTTGCAACCAATTTTTAATGTTTCTATAGGTAAGGTAATGAGTTATTAATGAATTTTCAAACCTTAATTTCGGCGGAAGCCTATGTTTATGTGAGCTTCATTTTTCCTTAATTTCTACTTTATTTTAAAATACTGTTTTCCTCGTCTAGCTTGATTGCATTTTTAAATTTCAGAAAAAGAATTATATATTTTTTTTATTGTTCTTATTTTATACCATTTTCAAATTACATTTGCTTAGTAAATTTTCTTCATTTCAAATTATCTGGTGTGTCATTTAGTAGCTAGCAGTATTTACCTGGCAACCTGTCAAAGTTATGTAAGATCCTGGCCTTTTTAATTCTCGCTTTGCCTTCCACGCTTCATATTTTATGCTACTGCCTTTCGGTAAGTATTGTGCTTGTTTTCTTCTTGATGTTTGTGCTTTTCTTTTGAATGTTTGGTTTACTAATTGGTAAGGTTGCAGTAGTGAGATGTTACATTAAGAACAAAAAAAAGGTTTGGAGCACACTGGATAACTTTGAAGGAATAATAGGGCCTAGCCCTCACATTACACTTCAACCCCCGGAGTCAAGCTCCATTATAACAGCCTTCCCCTCTCGCCAAGCCGTCTGCTTGGGAGCCTCATACAACACAGCCATCTTGGAGAGTAACGGGGAGCTGACTACTACCGACTGCTGAGCTCACACCGAGCTAGCCGAGAGGCAGTCCCATAATTCAATGCGTGCACCGCGAAAATGCGCAGAAGTTACAAATGATAATTCGGCGCACTACAGAGTTCAGTCAAATGCCTGACAATAATGGATAGATAACTTGAATTAAATTGGTCTGGTAACTTCCACAGTTAGGAAACAGTTCCAACAATGACCGATAATACAGATAACGGCTGGATACACAAGTCGACATGACAGATGAATAAATAAATACACTTAGATGCTTTGATGTAATAATTCAGTTATGTCCAGTAAATATTAGTTCCCATTTTCACATTGGTTGCAACCGATATGCGGGCCCGCGATATAAAAACACTTTAAAACAGAAATTTGCTACACTACAAAATTCTAAGTTACAAGACGCACACAAGGACACACGAAAAAGAAGAAAATTTAGTGGCTCCAACCGCGAATAAACATCACACAAAAGAAACGAGCCAGATGAAAACACAATAAACAATAGTGCACATCAATCCGAACAAAATGAAGTATATTAAAGGAAATCTACAATTAACGGTGCACTCATAAAAATAATAAAGGACACCGAAACACCAAACAGAAGCCACCCGCCACCGACGCGAAGCCAAGATCCCATAATAATCATCAAAGCCACCCAAAACACCAACGTATCATCAGACAAGATAAGAAGGGGCGACATGACGCAACAAAGACAAAAGCAAGGAACCCAAACAATGGGAGAAAAGATAATAAGACAACGAAAGAAAAGTCCCATATAAAACTTAATTTCGACCAGCAAATTTCAATTTTAAGATTCCAAGTTATTAAAATAATAATAATAACAATTATCATTTATCCAAGAGGTGATAGTGCCAGTTTACATTAGCCTTACTTAACCAAATCACCAGCGATTTACACACCTTAGAACAGAGGGGGCCGTGGAATGCGCTACGATGCGAACACGAGGTGTCACCAATTGAGGCCCGCAACAATGCGATAAACACTACGCACAGACAACCAGCCACGAAGGCAATAGGACAAAATTAGACAGCAATATCAACCAAACAGGACAACACTAAGGGAGAAAACACGCACCGAAATGAATTACCAAAAAAAAGTAATAATAATAATAATAATAATAATAATAATCGCCATCATAATGAATATCAAGAAACACAGTTGGCAAAAATGCACCCCGACAAAAACGTAAGATAAAATCACTTACACAAAATATCACCTCATAGATGCATAACTAGCGATCCTCGAGCTCCCTACATTACACTAAATTTTCTCTTTCAAATGCATTCACTTCAAATATATATCAGATTTTGCTTACAAGGTTAACCAATACCAAAATAATCGTTTATAATGTTGCTCATGTCCAAGATGAAATTACTCACACTAGTGCCTGAACGACTGGGATCCCTTCAATAAATTACAATCCTCAGCACTTACTTGAGTTAAGGTATCCAAACTTACAAGACACTTAAAACATTTCATGCCGACAACGGTACTCACCGCACCAAGCCCACATGTCACATTAAGAACAAAAAAGGGTTGGAGCACACTGGATAACTTTGAAGGAATAATAGGGCCTAGCCCTCACATTACACTTCAACCCCCGGAGTCAAGCTCCATTATAACAGCCTTCCCCTCTCGCCAAGCCGTCTGCTTGGGAGCCTCATACAACACAGCCATCTTGGAGAGTAACGGGGAGCTGACTACTACCGACTGCTGAGCTCACACCGAGCTAGCCGAGAGGCAGTCCCATAATTCAATGCGTGCACCGCGAAAATGCGCAGAAGTTACAAATGATAATTCGGCGCACTACAGAGTTCAGTCAAATGCCTGACAATAATGGATAGATAACTTGAATTAAATTGGTCTGGTAACTTCCACAGTTAGGAAACAGTTCCAACAATGACCGATAATACAGATAACGGCTGGATACACAAGTCGACATGACAGATGAATAAATAAATACACTTAGATGCTTTGATGTAATAATTCAGTTATGTCCAGTAAATATTAGTTCCCATTTTCACATTACAAACATAACCAATGCATCACTGGACAGCGAAAAGTAATGCACAAGAATTGACACGCTAGTCGGTAAAGGTTATTTAGAGAGTCTTAAAGTCGGGGTGAGTGGCTCAGACGGTAGAGGAGCTGGCTTTCTGAGCCCAACTTGGCAGGTTGGATCGTGGCTCAGCCCAGTGGTATTTAAAGGTGCTCAAATACTTCAGCCTCGTGTCGGTAGATTTACTGGCATGTTGAGGAATTCCTGCGGGACGACTTTCCGGCACCTCGGCGTCTCCGAAAAACGTAAAAGTAGTTAGCGGGACGTTAAATCAATAACATTCTTTACCTTCCTCTTCTTGACCATTTATAAAGTGCTTGGAGTCGGTACGGTATGGGGATAAACCTCAGTTTTATTTATTTATTACTCCACTTACATATGTGGCGAAGTTAACCATTTTCAATAATAACATATATAAGCAAAAAAATAAATACAAGTCACAATAATTCTACAAAAAACAAGATACTAGGAAGAGATACGAAACACTGTAGATACAACATAAATACAATTAAAATTAAATGCATATGTTATCTAAATACCTGCACCTTAGTCAAGTGAAATTAATTTTTAATAATATTCTTATAATAGATAGCAGGAAAAATAAACTACTAAACTATAGGTTGTGTTTTTTCGTATTAATTACCAAAGAGCATGATTAAAGTCAGATAAATTAGTAAGGCAATAAGAGTGAAAATACTAGTAATAAGAATTAAAAAGTATAATACCGTATTTACGCGAATAATCCCCGCACCCTAAATTTAGAAAGGCTGTTAGGTTGAGCGAGGCGGAAATTAAGAAACGTGGTTGGTAAGAGTCCGTTTATCAGCAGTTTGGCTTCGTGTAGGAACTTTTATACGGAACCGGCAAGGAAAGCAATAATGATGGGGTGGAAGGAATGAGGATTCGCAATGGGAAGTGTGAGAGACCGTTCCCGAAATGGCAGGTTCATAACGAGAAGGGAGACATTCCACTCTATGGAGATGAATGTTGATTTATTCAGCTCTGCCATCAACTGTCACTGAAGAGGCAGACGAGGGAAATGAGGAGTGATGTAGTTTTCAGTTGCTTTACTCATGGAGCCAGAAGTTGCTACTACGTATCAGACTGCTAAGCCCAGTGAAATGCATGCATCAACCGACCCCATGAGTCATCCGTATGAGCCACATATCTCCAGAGAGGTAGGTGGTTTGAGAGTTACCGATACCGATGCGCTTTTGCGCTCCTCTGTCGGTCATTTCTTAAAATAAAAAAGTTCTGTGATTTCAAAGAATAAGTGTTTAAGTTAGTTAAAGAGATGAGTATTAGTTTTAGATTTTTGAAAAGTTACGTATTTAAATTTTTGCGAATATTTGACTAGGAAATCATGCGCTTCTCCTCATGGCAGGGCTGGCACAACGAGTTTATACGGAATACCGCATAAGGCTGGGTTCAGCCTTGCTAAAAATTGCTTTCGGGTATGCAAAAGGCTATGGCGTATATTTGGCGCTAATTTATCAGAGATAAATTTAATAACAGTTGTTAAGTTATCTTGAATTGCAGCATTTCGTTCGTACTTTCGGTGCATCCGCCTCGGTTTCCATTTTCCGGTGCTTTTAAAGGCTTAAGTGTCATAAATTTGAGGAAGTGAGAATTTTACGTGATATAATAACTTGGCGAGAAAAGAAGAGGGGAAGGGGGTCTGGTTAGGGCTTATTTTAGTATGTGATGATGGTTGAGACTGGGTTCTGTCAATTCTGGTTCGTGAGTAGGTCTAGGAGTAGGAATTGGAGAAAGTTGTGGGTGTCTTGTGGTGACTTGGGATGATGGAGCTAGTGTGGGTACTGGGTTCGACGGAGAAGGGATGTTGAGGGTGAGTAGAGACGGAGGTTGAGTGTATGTGTGTTTGTGAGGTGTCGTGACATTTTTACATCAGTGATAACAGGGACTGGGTGCTGAGGAATGGCGTGGCTAGCATCACTCATTAGTAACATTCTTACGGGCAAGTGCATGAAGCCTCTTTAGCGTAATCAGCGTTTAAGATTCTTCCTAAACCTTGTTTAAATGAAGCTGCGGAGCATCATGCCTGATTATTATTTAAATCCCTGCTTATTGTGTGTTAGAGAGTCAAGTTCGAGCGGTTACCGAACATAGGCAGTGATTTGCTGCCAGATTTGAAGATGATTTTGAAGATGCATTGCTGAATCTGGAATATCCGAAACAGAATGGACATAAGTGCAAAGGCATCAGGGTCGTAGCCAAGGGTGTTACTGGGGGGTTAGATCCTCGCCTCCCCCCCCCCCATGTAATTTTTGCAAAAGGAAACAAACAGGAACTGAAAAACAAGTGAAAGTCGACTCAAGGTGTTGGCTGTTTTGAACATTCACAGGGACATAACTGTAACACCATCAGGCTTTTTGATTCTAGACAGCAAAGTGAACATATCATTCGCTATGAAACTGATCGTATTGTTCTTGTTCTGTATTTTAGTGTACTGCAATCTGTATATCAACATAATCCACTTGTATCAGTTTCCTTATGACACTCGTGCGTGTGCTGTCCACACACGCACCTTCATTATGTTCTACAATCATTTTGTAACTATAAACAACCCACCCTCACCCTCACCCTCACCCTCCCCATCGGTCGATCTCGGCTACTTTACTGGGTATAATAGTGGAGAGATGTGATCTTTTTTGAAGAACTTCGTGATAGGACGTTTGTGGAAAGGTATCGTTTATCTGAACAAATAGGAAGGGAGAGAGATTTATTGAAGAAATAAATCGTCCGTCCTCCAATGAGGATGACCATTTAGGTCCGGAATACAGTCAGGTTACAATTTCAATGGAGTTTAAAACATAAAAAACTGGAGATTTAATTGTTAATGATGTTACCTTTTTTCCCCAGCGTTAGTGGAAGAGGAATTTTAATCACGTTCTCAGGTGTAGGTGGATGATGATGATGATGATGCTTGTTGTTTATTTTTTTGCTATTGGCTTTACATCGCACCGACACAGATATGTCTTATGGCGACGATGGGACAGGAAAGGGCTAGGACTGGGAAGGAAGCGACCGTGGCCTTAATTAAGGTACATACCCAGCATTTTCCTGGTGTGAAAATGGGAAACCATGGAAAACCATCTTCAGGGCTGCCGACAGTGGGGTTCGAACCCACTATCTCCTGAATACTGGATACTGGCCGCACTTAAGCGACTGCAGCTATCGAGCTCGGTTTGTTGTTTAAAGACATCTGATGTCATCGGCCCAGGTGTAGGTGGAAATGAATGATTTGTAGAGAGTCCCTCAGTATCTTTAGTACTATTGTTTCTAACTCGCAGAATGGAACCTTCACATTTTGTAGGAAGGTCGATGTCTGACTAGGGTGGGTGCCTCTTGCTCGGAATAGCAGGCCTGTAACAATCCACCAGTCGACTGGTATTTTATACTTTGCTGACAGGTAAGGCAAGCACGGAACATAAATGTCTTGCTTTTCTACGTCCACATCCCGAGTCTGATTTGAATCTCTTTCAGAGCGAATGACAGGATCTAAGACCATTGCTTTACTAACCTTTCTGTTGATTAGAGTCCTCGGTGGAGATGCAGTGAACCTCCTCGTGCATCTCCCATCCACGCTCTCTCAAGACTGGAGCAATCGACGTTCTTACACGGCGGACCCAGGGGCTCTGAACTTTGGAGCGTGGGTTGGCGACCACGGGGCCCTCAGCTGAGTCCTGGCATTTCTTCCACTTACTTGTGCCAGGCTCCTCACTTTCATCTATCCTGTCCGACCTCCCTTGGTCAACACTTGTCCTTTTTCGACCCCGACGCTATTAGGTTTAGGAGGGCTAGGGAGTCTTTCATTTTCTATTTTCACGCCCTTCATGGCCCTTGTCTTTCTTTGGCCGATACTTTCATTTTTCGAAATGTCGGACCCCTTCCACTTTTTCTCTCTGATTAGTGTTATATAGAGGATGGTTGCCTAGTTGTACTCCCTCTTAAAACAATAATCACCACCAATCACCACCTCTTGCTCGGCGGTGGCGATGGTTGCGCATTAGCTCAGTGCTCCGGCAGAATATCAGCAGTTTTCAAAGCAGAGGAATCATCCTGTTTCTGCTATCAATCTGCCATTTTATTCCATGTTTCTTCGTTCTGTTTTATCGTGATCCCTTCTGTTTTTTTTTTTTTGTTTTTTTTTTTTTGTAATTTTCAACGACGTCTTTGTGTCTGATAACTAATTCTACTACAGTATCGGTTTCAAAATCGGTAAAAAAATAGACGACCGTTTTCTTTTTTGTTCTTCCATGCTGCGAATAAGTACTTTCAGTAATGAAGAAATGAATATTCTTCCGACTAACAAAGGAAACACGAAATCACCATAGTGCGGTCATATTTCTCCGTTCTTAAGCGAAACTTGACGGTAGTGCCAACTAAAAGTTCTTAAGTAACTTAATCATTGATTAAAAATGGTGCTCCACGATTGTTTGTAACCAGTCCTCAAATTTTAAAACATGTTTACGTACACACTGGTTAAGCGAATCTCAAACGAGGTTGATGCATTTTATACCATTATTGTCAAAGCCAAGGATGAGAGTGAGACAGACTGATCAAAGAAAGTAACAAATTTAATCTAGCAAGTAGTAGTGTACTGTAAACAGTTGTAGGTCTCGCCAGCACACGCATGCTATTGAGATATCAATGCAGAACTCTCACCACAAATCCAAGGTCTTCAGAGCTTGCTTGGTATTCTTCGTTCGACCATGATGAAGCAAATGAAACGTGATATAAATCTCAAGTCTTACAGCACGTCAATGAACCGACTGTGAGTGGTGCTGAAACGGATAAGTGTAAGCGTAGGGTTACCAGATGCTCTGTAGTGGAATGTAGGAATTCAAAATAAAAATCCACAGCCTGTTTCCAGACATTCGACCGGGTCAGGAATGGAATGAATGAAGCCCGTATCTAGCGGCGAGGATATGAATTGTGCCGGCTGCCGAAGCAATGATTAATGACTGACATATGAAATGAAATTGTATTGCAGAGTATCGCTGGAATGAAAGATGACAGAGGAATCCGTAGTACTCGGAGAAAAACCTGTCCCGCCTTCCGTTTTTTTTTTTTTTGAGCACAAATCTTGCATGGAGTGACCGGGACTTGAATCACGGAACCCAGCGTGCTGCCGCCTGAGCCACGGAGGCTTTTAAAATGTAGGACTTAATGTTCTAAAATGTTTGCTTCGCTCCCACTGAAGGAATAATAAGAGAACCCCTCTGTGGGTGGGGGCGGTAGAATAACACCTACGGGGCCTTTAGCTGAGTCCTGATATTGCTTCCACTTGTGCCAGACTCCTCACTTTCAACTATCGTATCCGACCTCCCTTGGTCAACTCTTGTTCTCACTTTCACGCCCTTCGTGCCCTTGTCTTTCCTTGGCCGTTACCTTTATGAATTTTGCACTGGAGGGATGAATTCAGTAGCAGATGAACCAGCATGGTATACAATGAAGCGTCCCCTCCATTGCCAATTGGTACCCGCAATCCTCCAGAATCATCACTCATTTTCCAACAAGCACTTCTGGTATGATCTTGATTCTTCAAGGTGTTTTCTACCGGTAGATAGAACATTACAGACTAATCGGTTTAAACCTGTAACATAAAGGAATTTCCTTCCGTCATTGCATTTTTAAGGAAACTCCCTTTTTATTTTATTTTCAGAATCTACAGTAAATCCCACAAGTTCCTTAATTTTCCAGACCACCTTAAGTACAGCGGCTGCCGGGCCGAGGCGGTAAAGGCGTGCTCGGTTCGCTCGGAAGGACATGGGTTCGAATCCCCGTCAGAAAGTCGTAAAATTTAAGGAATTAGATTTCCACTTCCGGAGGTGCACGTGGCTCTGAGGTTCACTCAGCCTACACCAAAAATGAGTACCAGGTTAATTCCTGGGGGCAATGGCGGCCGGGCGTAGAGCTAACCACTCAACCCCATCAGGTGCCGAGGTTACGGATAATGGAAGCCTTTACCTTCCACCCCTACAAGGGCCTTCATGACCTGTACGGAGATGACTTTGCTTTGCTTTTTGCTCCTTCAGTGCAGTAGGATATCCGCCGTTTTTATACATATTAACATTGTTATACATTTTCATTGGAACCATCCAGGTCTGTCACTGGTTTCTTCCTCTTACGGTTTTATCCCGGGCGATCTGAACACTGCATTATTTGTATTTCCGTAACTTGTTATTCTCTGCACTGTTCGCAGAACGATACCACGCCCGAGTGCTGTCTTCTTTCGAGGCGTGACAGCATCCCGTTCCTCACCTTCCCCACCTCTCAGCACCTGCTACTATAATACATGCTTGCAATGTACAAATACACTCTAAATACTACAGTATTCCCCTCGCCTGTCGTTGCAGCACTTGTCGATTTTATCGTCCTAGATCCAACCTTCTGTAGCATACGCACACAAATAATTCTCTAAATTCATTGATTGTAAAATTTTTTAAGTAAAACTCTCAAAATATCCACTTGTGACCCTAGTTGCCTGGTAGGCACTGGGTCCTCCATGGGCACTGAGAACTTGTTCCATGCGTGATGGCTTCGACAGGTATAAGACACGAATGGGTATAGTCTCTATCAAGTAATCCTAAAAAGGGCCCCGTACTCTAGAATTATAGGCCTGTTTTATTGGGGCCTTACCAAAGAATTATACGCTCTCTCCTTTACACCCCTACTGTAACCCCTGAATCCACTTATAACTCGGGAAATGATTTTTAGCCACTACGTCCCGGTTTCATCAACGTGGGTTAAATATACTCTAACCCTGGGTTTGTTAACTTAGGGTTAATATTTTAACTCATTCTTACGAGTCACACGCGTTTCACAATGTTCATAAAAAACGGGGCACCTTGAAGGACTAGAGATAGGAAGTTCAAATTCACAGGACATGTTCATTAGTAGAGCCCGGATTTGTATGCATTAATAGGTTAGAATGCAAAGTTACTGAAGCGAGTAGCAAGTATAGTCTACCTTCACAACGACTATGCTATGGGGTTTGCATAAACATTAGGGGTACGGCCCATCAGAACTCCTATAATTTATGTTACTCATGCTACATTGTGGAAGAGCGGGTAGCCGACACTTCCTACTAACCAAATTTGTTTGCAGTCTAACCTGTTACTGCATAAAAATCCGGGCTTTATTCATTAGTATGTTCTTCAGAAACGATTAGCATTTCAGTCACCTAGGTTTGGCATGTGTCCTGTTGCGTAGTAGGCACTGGGTCCTCCATGGGCACTGATAACTTGTTCCATACGTGATGGCATCGACAGGTATAAGGCGCGAATGGCGTCCTGTGTTATAGCCATCCACGCTGCATTCATCTGGTTCCACAGTTCATCTTTGGTGGTTGGCATTGTATCACCAGTGACGCACCCACCGTTTCACCATATCCCACACATTTTCGATTGGTGACAAGTCCGGTGATCGGGCGGGCCACGGCAACAATCTGACATCCTGTGACAACAAGAAGGCACGTGTTCGTGCACAATATGTGGTCGCGCATTGTCCTGCTGAAATATGACGTCTGAGGCGTCAGGCAAAAAGGGTATGGCTACGGGTCGCAGGATGTCATTTACGCAGGTCAAACTGCTCATAGTGCCCTGGATACGCACCAACTGTGATTTGTGGTTGTACCCAATAGCACCCCACACCATACGGCTCTCCAGGTCCTAACGTTACACCCCTGATACTTGCGCCTTGTTCAAATACGTTTGCATTTCAACCTATTAGTGTCTAAAAAATCTTTTCCCTATTCATAGCCATACGGAGAGATCTGTAACCCTTATCTACAACCTCCTTAATGTGATTACCCGAACGAAGATCTTTCCTTTTATTAACACCTAGGTACTTAGAGTAATCCCCAGGAGGTACTATCACCCCATCAACACAGTAACTAAAACTGAGAAGACTTTTCATGTTGATGAATCTTGCAATCTGGCTTTTCAAACCCCTTTACTACCTATCACTCTCTGCTGCCCATCTCACAACAAGGTCTGATGATCATGATGATGATGGTCTAGGTCATCGGCCCCTAATGGTACGAAATATAATGCCAATTTAAAAGTTCAAAATCATCCACTGACCAGAATAAAAAAATGTGATGAAAAATGAATGGATGGATATGAATTTAAAACAATCAGTGGATCCGACCAAGAAACTAACATAAACAATAGTATTACTGACCAAGGGACTGCTTCTAAAGCAAAATCCTACTAAATCGAGGATGCTTATTGTCTAAAGGGGTCAAAATCCAGGTCATCGGCCTCTCATAATGGTACTTACCGCTAGTAAAGTAGAACCATGGTATTTGTCATGTTGCGGTAGTAATCAAGAGTAACGTAGACTCACGGTGTTCCACACATTATGGTACTACTCACAAGTATTGTATGTCGCACAGGTAACGCAAACCCATGATGTTCCTCACCTAGGTGTACTAACCACGGGCGCCGGTATTCCCGTGGTGTTCCTGACACAGTGGGTGGGTACTAATCACAGACAACGCCCTGACTCGTGGTGTTTCTCACAATAGCACTAATGACGGATACTGGACACCCACAGTGAACCGCTCTCTGCTGCTACTAATCACAAACCTATTGTGCACCTAACAGGGTGCTACTAAAACCAAACCAAACCCCATGGCAATACAGCCCTTGAAGGGCCTTGGCGTACAGAGCGACCGCTGCTCAGCCCGAAGGTCTGCAGATTACGAGGTGTCGTTTGGTCAGCACGGCGAGTCTTCTCGGCCGTTATTCTTGGCTTTCTGGACCGGGGCCGCTATCTCACCGTCAGATAGCTCCTCAATTCTAATCACGTAGGCTGAGTGGACCTCGAACCAGCCCTCAGGTCCAGGTAAAAATCCCTGACCTGGCCGGGAATCGAACCCGGGACCTCCGGGTAAGAGGCAGGCACGCCACCCCTACACCACGGGGCCGGCTAACATGGTGGCATTACTCGCAAGTAAAGGCGACCTATGGTGTTCCTCGCGTGATGGTACTAATCACAAGTAGTTGCATCTTTCTAATACAATCATCCATTGGTCGCCCCTTTTAGTCGCCTCTTACGACACTGAGGGGATACCGTGGGTGTATTCTTCGTCTGCATCCCCCATCCACAGGGGGTACAACAAGATTTTTTATTTTTTTTGCAGTCGCTCACAATCGTGAAACTTACTTACTATTCTATAGAGTACTAGCTAATGTATCACCGAGCTCGATAGCTGCAGTCGCTTAAGTGCGGCCAGTATCCAGTAATCGGGAGATAGTGGGTTCGAGCCCCACTGTCGGCAGCCCTGAAGATGGTTTTCCGTGGTTTCCCATTTTCACACCAGGCAAATGCCGGAGCTGTACCTTAATTAAGGCCACGGCCGCTTCCTTCCAATTCCTAGGCCTTTCCTATACCATCGTCGCCTTAAGACGTATCTGTGTCGGTGCGACGTAAAGCAAATAGCATAGCATATAGCTGATGTACCCGTGCTTCCCTACGGGTTTCTCAGAAAGACTGTCTGTGTGGTTTTCCTACCTGAAGTCGTCAGTAGGAATGTAGCGATTAAAAGCAATGTCATCATATAAAATACTCGATCAAATAAAAAAACCGCACATTTTTTCACTTTTAACAAACAGTACTACGGTACTGATCTAACAGTCCAAAGTTCCAGTGACCAGACCGCAGACTCCTCTGCCATTATTCCGTTAAAAATGCACACTGCTCATTGTAATCACTGCCTCAAAGTAGGGATTGAATAGCTCGAATGCTATGATGAACCAGTTTGTTACGTGTCAGTACAATCAGAAAATTTATGAACCACAGGAACGGTATGCTAAAGAAGAAAGTTTTCTTACAACCCAGCTACTTCCCGCCAATACTCAGGCAGGCTGTTATACTCAATACGACCGGGCGAGTTGGCCGTGCGGTTAGGGGCGCGCAGCTGTGAGCTTGCATCCGGGAGGTAGTGGGTTCGAACCCCGCTGTCGACAGCACTGAAGATGGTTTTCCGTGGTCTCCCATTTTCTCACCAGGCAAATGCTGGGGCTGTAACGTAATTAAGGCCAGAGCCGCTTCCTTCCCACTCCTAGCCCTGTCCTATCCCATCGTCGCCATGAATCCTATCTGTGTCGGCGCGACGTAAAGCAAATTTTAAAAAAACTCTGTATACAGCAGTAATCCCATCTATCGGAGAGGGCGACAACAGACACACAAAGCACATCACAACAAACAATGGTCAATGTAATTTACTGTTGATCAATGTTATGAGCTTTCTAAATTGTAGGCCTTCACATTCAGTTTTCTTTCGACTGTAATATTAGGGCGTCTTATCAAATTTATTATAGCGTAGACTGTAGTTCCTTATTCCTCGACTTTACATACCGATTTTCATTCAATTCTGTTTACCCATTTTCTCGTGGCGGCGCTGATATTGACTTAGCAACAAAAATCAAAATTCATGAATATCTCCGTTATCATACCCGGCACACTAAAAATGTATGACATAAATGGTTGGAAATTTAATAATATATAATTTAGTTATATACTGTTTGTCGATAGGAGCACTGATAACACAAATTTTGATAATTGAATTTTAGGCCTTCCTCTAAACTGCCGTTTCACTAACCGTGAATAAAATTATTTATGGCCTGGATTGTAGGGACTTATTCCCCGACTTTGCATACCGATTTTCACTAATATAGGTCAAATAATAATAAACATTTGAGAATTAAATTTTAGGCGTTCCCCTAAACTACCATTTCTCTCAGCGTGAAAAGATTATTTATGGTCTAGATTGTAGCGACTTATTCCTGGACTTTACATACCGATTTTTATTAAATTCTCTTCAGCCGTTTTCTCGTGATGCGTGTACATACATACATACATACATACATACATAGAGACAGACAGACAGAAATTACGGAAAATTAATAAGTACATTTCCTTGTAACTATAGATACGACCGATACAGAAATATAATCTTTTTTCAATTTTGAGCAATGTACAGACAGAATTATTATTATTATTATTATTATTATTATTATTATTATTATTATTATTATTATTATTATTATTATTATTATTATTATTATTATTATTATATATCATCCGCAAAATGTCCGACCCCATGACTAAATGGTTAATGTAGGCCTACTAGCCTTTGGCTCAAATACTAAAAATTTACATTTCATGCGTATTTAGATATAATATACAAGATTCTTTTTGCTGGTGGAATATTACAAGAAAGTCTTTCATTGGTTTAAAGATTCCATGTGGCTCATATTGCTGGTAGAACAAGTGGATATTAATTAAAACTAGTATAGATAAGGTCAAGGCCTTTAATTAGGCACACTTGAGCAGACTCATTCTAAGGACCATTCAGAGGCAGTGCAGTGCTGTGAGTAGGTGACTTCATACAAGGTGTTGGAAGGCATCTGGAAGAGGTCCAACCTTCTCCCATCCATTCACCCCGTGGCCCCTTAAAGGCCTAAGTGGGAAGGGGGATAGGAGGAGGAACCCGCTCACTTTTCTTAACTACCAGTAGATATTGGTCCAAAGGTTCCCGGGTTCGATTCCCGGCCGGGTCGGGGATTTTAACCTTAACTGGTTCATTTCGATGGCTTGGGTGCTGGATGTGTGTGCCGTCTTCAGGATTAGAATTCATCATAAATGGGGCCCGATCCTCACAAAAGGGCAGGTCACCTGGAAGGTGTCAACTCGAAAGGCTTACATCAGGCCTCTCCGGAGATTACACGCCATTATTTATATATTTTAATGTTAAAAACATTTCTTAGTGGTACTAAGACAAAGTAGGGTCCCCGATATTATGAGAAACGTAAAATTAAGCATTTTTCTCAATTGTGCTGAAAGTTGAAGGGCTAAAGGGTGCGGCTAGGTTCCAATTTGCGAGTCCTGGATAGCTCTGTCAAACTACATAAAGGAACAAATTTTGAAAATCAGTTCCGGCCTTATTTCTTTACTAGTCTTCTTTTTTATTCAAATCCTAGCCAAATTAATTTGCTCCTTGGTTCAATACTCTCAGGCGTTTTTGATTATTTTTAAATGTTCACACCGAATGTAGTTATCATCATCATCATCATCATCATCATCATCATCATCATCATCATCAGTGTCCCACTCCAGTCGCCCGGGTGTGGTTAACAAGCGTCCTCCACTCCTTTCTGTCCTTCCAGTTTTCCTGCTCCATTACATCCGCCACATCCAGTCCAGCTTCTCTAATTTCCTTCCAAATCTGATCCATCCACCTTCTCGGTCTTCCAACTGGTCTCTTTCCCTTAACTTCTCTTTCCAATTCCCTTCTTGCTACCCGTTCCTTACAGATTCTTTTTACGTGCCCGAACCATCTCAGTCTTGCTTTGTGTCGTCTCGTAGTGGTAGTGGTAGGAAAAATGCAAACTGCTAATATAATCGACCGGGTAACAATGATTAAGAAAAGGATTGTAATTTTTTAGGAATAAATAAAGAACATATTCTCATACTTCATTAGGCTATATCTCGGGCTGAGTGGCTCAGCGGGTTGAGGCGCAGGCCTTCTGATCTCAGCTTGGCAGGTTCGATCCTGGCTCAGTCCGGTGGTATTTGAAGGTGCTCAAATACGTCAACCTCGCGTCGGTAATTTCCTGGCACGTAAAAGCAAACTCCTGCGGGACTAAATTCCGGCACCTCGGCGTCTCCGAAAACCGTAAAAGTAGTTAGTGGTACGTAAAGCAAATAACATTATTATTATTTTCATTATTATTATCAGGCTATATTTTATTTACCTAAAATTCGTAGTTCACATCCCTAGGATGTTTTCAACAATAGGTTGCTTGCCTGAAGAACTAGAACTGTGGATTTTTTTTTGTGTTCATATTGTGAAAGTATCGTGAGCCAACCACTTTGTTGCTTCTTTTATAAGTTGATGCAATTCGGTGCGATCTTGCGTCTTCCCGACAGTAATAATAATAACAATAATTTCGTGTAGTTATTTCTAGCCGAGTGCAGCCCTTGTAAGGCAGACCCTCCGACGAGGGTGGGCGGCATTTGCCATGTGTAGGTAACTGCGTGTAATTGTGGTGAAGGATAGTGTTATGTGTGGTGTATGAGTTGCAGGGATGTTGGGGACAGCACAAACACCCAGCCCCCGGGCCACTGGAATTAACCAATGAAGGTTAAAATCCCCGACCCGGCCGGGAATCGAACCCGGGACCCTCTGAACCGAAGGCCAGTACGCTGACCATTCAGCCAACGAGTCGGACTTCCCGACAGTAATTCTGTATGATAAGTTAGTGATCTCAATTATTTGCTCCAACGCATCTTTATGCGGCTCATCCTCGCGACCTTTTTTCATAAACTTTTCATTCGATAGTTTTCGAGATTGTCATCCTTTCTGCTCATAATTTGACCAAAGAATTTCAGTATTCTCTGGTACACAACATACCATAGACTATCTTATATTTACGCATTTATATACTGTACGTTAGAAAAAGGGAAGGTCCAAGAACAGTCCCTTGCGGGGCGCTCGTCTTAATCACTACAAGATCAGATAATGATTCATCTTCTCCAAATTCGCGGAGTCCTATTTCCTAGAAATTCAGCCATTTATCAGAGCTAACAGTACCAACCAACCCGCATTGTTAATCTGATCGTGGTAGCAGTGTACTGCTGCTAATTTCAAGGCTAGAAATACGAGTGGACTTTAAACCAGGAACTGTGCAAGCTTTTAAACAGTGATAGAAAATGCGGCACGCGCTCTGCTGCCATGCTTCTTGCTGAGACACTATTTTCGTATCCCGAGTTCGAGGTCAGTTATCTCATGAGTCATTAGCCCCTGAAAGAACGGGGAAGCACGAAGCTCTCATGCACCCAACACGTTCTTAGATAAACAAACGGAACAAATTTATGATTGAACAACGCCACTAGCTTCTTGTACTCTGTGCGGTGTAGATCTCATTGTGAACGTGCGATGTTCGCGAATTTTTATCGAGCAGCTGTCGCGCTTGTCACTGGCCGATCGTGTAAAGAAGGTAAGGTGCAACCTTGTGCCAGCACAGACTGTCTTATATTCCATCATTTGTGTGCATTATAAAAAGTAATTGTCCAATAATACTCCCTTGTGGGACCCTCGTTTTAATCACTATAGGATCTGATAATGCACAAGATATATTCTTCTTTTCTCGATTTTGGCCATGTTATGACCTCGTAAAATAACCCACTGCATTCATTTCCAGCTTCCTTTCTTGCTTTCCAATAGTTCTTCATTATTTCACTGTTTTTCCTCCTCTTTTCTGCCCAGATGTTATTCCGTTCCTTCTTTTCTTTCTTCTGCAAAATCTTGAAATTTTGTATCAGTTTCCTGAAAGTTGTTCTGTCCTCTATTATATCGGCTGTTATTTCCTTCTCTGCTATCTTTATACTCTTCATCCACTGACTGGCATTCTTACTCTTGTTTTGTGAGTCTGGTATTATCCATCCTCATTCTGTGACCAAAGAACCTAACTCTCCTCTTCCTGATCGTATCAGATATTATTTCAGTTTCCTTCTTTTTGTAGAGGTCTTCATAAAAAATCCTTTTGTCCCCTAGCACTTTTATTTCTCCTGATTTCATGGAGAGCATACACCTGCCGGGCTGAGTGGCTCAGACGGTTGAGGCGCTGGCCTTCTGACCCCATCTTGGCAGGTTCGAACCCGACTCAGTCCGGTGGTATTTGAGGTGCTCATATACATCAGCCTCGTTCCAGTAGATTTACTGGCACGTAAGAGAACTCCTGGAGGACTAAATTCTGGCACCTCGGCGTCTCCGATAACCGTGAAAGTTGTTAGTTGGACGTAAAGCCAATAACATTATTATGAACATACAATCTGTAACATAGACACTTTCTGGTTTAATTACCATGTTGTAGTGCCTGAATTTAGTTAGCGCTCACTTGCGTTTCGAGGAACACCATGGGTCTGGCCGTTGCCTGTGATTAGTACCACCAAATACAGTAGAGACAATACGGGACACTTCCTCATTTAGCCTTGTTAAAATGGGAGACAATTCGCAAGTGGCGCTCCTAGTGGCGTGACCTGAAAATTAGCGCTAAATTCCAATATCATGGAAATGCATATACGGAAATGGAAAAATAAATTTCGTCTAGAATGAAAGTGTTACTAAGATATTTACTTCAAAGTTGTTAAAGCAATTCTGGATAAATAAATGAAAATTTATTTACCGGTAACAGGTTATTATTTAAAGACTGAAATTAGACATACAACCAAGATGTGAAATGGACTGCTGCTGTGAAAGGGCTTGATCTTTCATTTATGCATTACTTTTTTAGCTTTAGTATTCCTACCTGAACTTTCACGGCTAGATTTGTCTTTTTTCTCATTTAATAGCATTGTATCATCACATTAAGGCACATGTCAATAAAAATATCGGCACATTCCTTACACACATGATTAAAAGAATTTACGTTTAAGAGCTGGACAATTTTCCTTTTAACTCGACGCCTACTAACAGAAAGAAAGAACATACAAAATTTCCCTATAAGCAATACTTTCCATTACATTAGAGTAAAGCAAATTTGGGGCATCATCACATTTCTTAAATCACCCATATTTTCTTCAGTGCTTGACAACGCATTACGGCATTCCAAAGGGGGTAACTTGGAACACAACCAGCCACACACATATGCATATGCATTTTCCTGAATTAAATCAAAACCCACAGATCACACCTACAACAACACATTGGTATTGAAGGTTAACTGCTGCACTATACAATAAAATAAGCTTATTATATTTTAAGCCAGTTAAAATATGGGTCGCGCAGGTCAGAAATTTAGGAAGTAAGCCTTCTATAAAAGTATCTTTGTAACTGGAAGATATATATGCAAACACTATTTACTTACATTTTCTTGTCACGAGGGAAACGGGAGAAAGACTGCAAATCCTTCTGCCTTCATAATTATTGCAGCCAAATGCAGCACATATCTTTCCACTCATACTGACAGGAGATATAAAGGAATGACACACGCTACTATTTACTTATGTCAACTTAATGTAAACGCATAAATAACGCCAAAAACTTCACAAACAAATACACGTGCTCTTATGACAGAATCAGTAACTCTCAGGTCACTCCGCTAGACAGAGCTCTAATCGCTGTCCCTCGATATCTCGCAGAGTGTCGCGTATTGTCACTACTGTATTTGGTACCACACCCAGTGGCTGTCAAGATCCGATGTAAGCCGATGCTCTGTGAATCGTAAAACTGTCACGATCCGATGACATACGATGCCGTAAGGGCCGGTTTTCAAATACCATTTGTTCAGGTTTAACGCAACAGATAATTTGCGTATGGATGTTGGCTGATGCATGGAATCTCTAGCTACAAGTAAATTCCATTTTCTCTCTGACAAAGAGAATATAACATTCTTATTTCTTTGATAGGTTGGTACGCGCTGGCCATGTCGTGTGCGCCACGAACGTTGCGCGGCAAGTTATTTGGCGCGAGGTATTGCTTTCATCTTGTTTTTGCTTGTTATACTGCGAATTTGAGTAGGGTAAGATGGTAAAATATTATTCGGAACATGTGTGTTAAAATTACATTCAGGCTATGTTGTTAGGAGTCCGGCCCCCCGGTGTAGGGGGCAACGCGTCCGCCTGTCACCCGGCGGCCCCGGGTTCGATTCCCGGCCGGATCAGGGGTTTTTAATTGTAATGATTAATATCCCTGGCCTGGGGACTGGGCGTTTGTGACATCCTTAATCGTCCTTTCCTTACACACAACATTCAACACTACTGCCATTCCAATTAGTGATGGGACATTCGATTCATTTTACTGAATCGATTCATTTGATTCCGTTCACGTTACTGAATCGATACAGTGATCCGATTCACGGCTCATTGGTCACCGCTCCTACTGCATCTGTGTAGTATGTGCTGGTAAGACAGCAGCAACAGCATTCAGTGCTCGCAGCTGCCGTCTGGTCTTCATACTATGAATTCCTTTCTTAGATAAAATGCTAGTTACTCTAATACATCGAAGGTTTCCGGCGACGCAGGGTGGGAAAGGTTAGGATTAGGAAGGTAGCAGCCATGGCCTGAATTAAGGTACAGTCCCAGCATTTCCTGGTGTGAAAATGGGGAAACTACGGAAAACCATCTTAACGGCTGCCGACGGTGGGATTCAAACCCACCATCCCCCGAATGCAAGCGCATAGCCACGCGATATTAACCGCACGACAACTCGCTCAGTCATTTTTGAAAATATGTATTTTTCTATCAGCTGAGGATTTTTTTAAATCGTCTTATTTTGTATAGGCTATCCGAGATGTACAGTAGCCCGCTGGTTTTCTGATTCAACATACTGTTGGTTAAGTTTATTGCGTCTGTCCACATATGATTGAAGTCTTGTGCAACGATGTGACATATGAACTGAGAAAATGCTGAGCCGTTCTTCCCAATATAAAACAGGTACTTTTGAGTGGTCCTGAGCATGACTCATAGTCATAGGGCAGGCTAGAGTCGAGTTTAATTGTCAAATGTCAGTTAAGTTATAATACTAAGATTCATTAAACTAATAAACTAACCTACCTACTTACTAGTTACCTCAGAATTATGTTGTGACTACCTTTTTAACACTGCAAATAAATCCATCTATTATTTAAACCTCCCTGTAAGAAGAGGACAGTGAATTCAAATGGGTATTATTTTCAAATGAGCTGAGCTCGAGAGTCCATTATAGCATACGATTCTTTCAGTGTAGCATGGCTCGCTGTATCTCGCTGCAGTGAGCCGATAAGGAGCCGTGCGTATCTTGTGTCTCACTGAGCCGGCTCGTTCACGATTCTTTCCGTGTGCCATGGCTCACTGTATGTCTCGCTGCAGCGGAAGCTCGGCTCTCCGCGTGTCCAGTGAGCCGATAAGGAGCCGTGTGTATCATGTGTTCACTGAGCCGCGCTCGTTCACGATTCTTTCGATGTGCCATGATTCACTGTCTCGCTGCAGCGGAAGCTCGGCTCCCCGTCAACATCCAGTGAGTGCGCCACTCAGCACTGTCCGCTGGGAGTAAGCTGAATCGTGTGCCGTGAGCTCGCCGTTCCTGTGAATCGATTCACTCGGACACTTGAATGAATCGATACACTGCTTCGAATCATGCATTCAGTAGCCAACACTAATTCCAATAACACGCAGGCTCATACAATATGGTGCCAGTAGGGGCAAAAGATCCACATGGGATGACGCCCCGAACAAGTAGCGTTTTTCAAAAAAAATGTTGCAGTGATATATCTTCTAGTGATGAAAACAGCGAGACAGAAACAGTTCATGTGACAGATATTAGGCCTAACTGTGTTACCACGCCTCAAATTACTACTACTACTGCTGCTGCTGCTGAAAGTAAAAATGACAATTATCTTAACGTTAACCAGCGAAATGCAAGTCAACATGACGACGAACCTAACCTCAATTTTTTCAGTTCCAAAAACTAAAATCATTTAGACATTTTTAAACATAGAGATTTAAAACTTTGAACATTAAAAGATAACAATGACGTTAACATGTTTATGAAATAATTATTACTGTAAATCCGTAAATCAGGGCCAAGTCCACATGCTAGTGATAGTTCGCACCGCGCCCCTGCCAGGGTGTAGGGAAAGCTGGCTAGCGTATACGTTTGAATGCTTGTACTCGCCGTCCCAGTCGAAGGTACAGTAGGTCAAACTATCGTGTAGGGCTTATTATTGACAGAATGCTGCATTCAAGTTTGTCTTCTGACAGTGTAGACTTGGCGACGAGATGACGGCCGTGTTTCAACTCGGCACGCTAACACGCACCTCAATTTCTCAACTTGTCAGGGGACATCTCAATGTCCCGAGTTTTATCGCCTAGTCTGTTTTATAGTCTGATTTAATGTAGGTTGACCCAATTAGTATATACACACACATAGATACACAGAGGCGTTCGCAAGGGAGGTTTACCGGGTTTGACCGCCCCTCCTCCCTGGAAGCTTTAAAGATGCGTATTTATATTTGAGTATCTTTAAAAAAAATCCATAATAGAATTCTCTCTCTAATTTCTCACTTTCAGAGTAACAAAATCTGTTGACATAAGATATAGTCCGCGCTCTCCTTTTTCCATATTATATAAATAAAATCGCACCTGTCAGGAACACACAACGACTGTGTGTCTTGACTTTGACTATTTTGGCGAAATTTTCATTTGGTTATCCGTTTCAGGCGTAATAATGACCATCTGCATATTTTTAGCTTTGGTGTCTGTTTGAGATCTTATAACTTGAAAACTACTGGATATATTTGTACCAAGCTTCATATTCAGAATCCGCCTGTCCTTGGATAGGTTTTAGGGCTGTTATTGTTTCTAAATCCCTGAATTGACTGGGGGTTTATATGAAACCGAAACTTTGATTTTTGCACTTCCAGAAAATATACACAACCAAACTTAATGGAAATCTACCTACCTTTCATGAATTTCGAGGAAAATATCAAAATTGGGTTTAGAACTCTATAAAATACCCTGATGTGTGTTCTTTCGAAAAATGCTTGTATTTTTTAAATGCCGCCATTTTTAAAGCCCACAGCACCTCCTCTAAATGGCGCTTCGCTAGCATTTAGCTGTCCCATGCTCTACTGGACACGCCCTTCCAGTTGCTGCTAAGAAATAATCCCTTTCTTACGTCTCTCTCATTTGGATTTCAAATGTAATCTAAGAAGTGAGTAGCAGATGTGGTATTCTTTAAGACTGCTAGAAAGGTGCACAAAAGGGATGACACAAAATCCAAATGAGAGCCTTCACAGTGCTTTTTGGAATAATAGTCCAAAAGAAGTATTTGGTACTAGGAATAAACTTCAGTTTGGTATTGTGAGTGCTGTAAATGACTTCAATATGGGGTGTGTTACAACACTTAAGAAAAATAATGCCTTATCATGCAATTTTTGTCTGATGTAGGTGAAAGTTTACACAGTAGTCAGTGTGCATTTTGCTGTTTAAGGTGATTCAATTTTTTTGACCTACGAAATGTTATGTGTACACATGTATGTTGTATGTTGGGTATTCAGCCCGAAGGCTGGTTTGATCCTCCACAGCTCCGCCAACAGCTGTCATAAACAGCCTAGGCATCACTGAAGAGGCGTACTAGGGAAATGAGGAGTGAGGTAGTTTCCCGTTGCTTTCCTCACCGAGCCAGAAGTTGCTATTACATATCAGTCTGCCAAGCCCACTGAAATGCATGCACTAACTGACCCTATGAGCGATATTTTCACACCATTCATAACAGGGATTGGCTGCATATGTGTACACATATTTTTATTAAAAAATTTAAACATTAAAATTAAAAAATTCTACAGGCGAATATATTTCTCAAACAACAAACTCTGATGCTGATGTTTGTTGTGCAACATTTGGTGCCAAATGGAAAAATATTGTGATGCAAGGGACTTTTTTTTAACGATGCTGGTAAAGGGAAAATAAAAAAATCCTACTCAAAAAGTTGTATAGGTACAATATTGAAAGTTGGTTGCATTACTATATCTGAGGAGTTACACCTCAGAAAAATTTGGTAAAAATTCATTGAAAAATATAGAAGTTAGAAATTTCACTATAGTGTCCCCTTAATGGAAATCAATTTCTAAAACTTTTTTTCTCATGCGCATTATTTCGATACGAGGATTAATCAGGGAGATTTCATTAAGATGTCAATCTTCGAGCGGACTTGGCCTAAAAGCGGGTCCGTGTAAAGTAGGCCTATATTTCTTACTACTGGAAATATTTTAACCAAACTTCATATTTACCATCCCCCTGTCCAAAGGTAGCTCTTCAGGTCCATATACCCGGAGTGGACTGAGGGTTTTGAGGAACAGTAATTTTACCCTCCCACAAAATATACATGAACAACCTGAATGGAAATCTACCAGTCTTAATGAAAATCAATTTCTAAAATGTTTTTTCATGTGCACCTTTTGGATATAAGAATAACAAAGGAGTTATCGTTAATGGACTGTTTTACAGGCTGTGGTGTCATTTCAGTTTGGGTTAAATGGTTTAACTAAAGAGCCTTTTACTCTGTGCGATAGAACAGATAATAATAATAATAATAATAATAATAATAATAATAATAATAATAATAATCGTATGGCCTCAGCTACCGTGTGCAGACATTTCAATTTGACGCCATCTGACTGTCTGCTCGTCAATTTCGACGTTCCGTTTTACTCTAGGCTCCCACTAGATGGCAGACAGAGTAAACCGAAACTCTCTTGGGCGTCTATGGCTGAGATTTAATGAATTTTGTCGGGTAAACACCAAATGTGTCACCAGAGATCTTTTACATGCCGACATCGTACGACATGGAGTGTCGAATGGACTTTATTCCGCCCTTCAAAAATCCGACTACCTCTGCCGGGTTTGAACCCGCTATCTTGGGATTCGGAGGCCGACACTCTACCGCTGATCCACAGAGGCAGCTGATAGAACAGATAATAAGGGAGGTTATTGTCATGAGCCTTCAGCCACACTGTCACTCCTGGTTTCAGTTGGACAACAATAAGTAACCGAGAAATTACGCACAACTTCGGATCAGGAACTGTGATCTACCCCATTCTGTCTCCACTTTGTTCAGCTTTACGGTACTACACGTCACTGCCATATTCTTTCGTAGAAGAATATCAGTTTAACATGGCGTATTAAATGTTTGAATACAGGCATGTAACTTCGCATAAATTCATTAAGGAATCGTGAAATCGATTATCAATTCCCGTGCGAAGAACGGGTACATATGCTAGTTATGTAATATAATCCCTGTACTTGGGGCTGCGGCACGTACGGTACAGTGTTACCAACTTAGCGGATTTTCCGCTAAATTAGGCGGAATTTGAAGACTGTCGGCGGAGAAAAATATAATTTAGCGGACAGCGGATTTTTTGGCGGAATTCTGGATTTATTATAGCGGAATTTAGTGGTTTATCAATTTTACGTTTTTTTATTTGTACTCCAGTCTTTCTTCGAGCTATTCCGCATTTCTTATCAGGAGCTAACAGTCACATGAGGAAAACGTGTTATTGAGATTCGATGTTATGAGATCATGGTATTTGTAATGAGTGGGGAAAGGGTACTTGATCTCTTAATTGACCAATGACGACAGATAATGGAACTGTGAGAGAGTAGCATTTATATTATTTATGCTATGAAGGAAGACCGTTTAATGAAGTGGCCTGTTTTGTGTGTGGACCTTGAAGTAGGGGATTCACCTAGTTTGCACCCGGCACTAAAACGCCTACAAGTTTTAGCTCGACGGCTCGCAGGCAGGGGGTTAATCCCAGTGAAACTCACATATCAGGTGAGTGCAGACATTTACTTTTATTATTATTATTATTATTATTATTATTATTATTATTATTATTATTATTATTATTATTATTATTCATTTTTATTACTCATTATTTGAGATCGGATTTCTTGGCGGAATTTTAGCGGATTTTTAGTAGTATTTAGCGGATCTTGAAAATATAAGTTGGCAACACTGGTACAGTAAATCACTCGACGTGGGACGCAAGTTACGGCCACTCAACATTCTGAGAACGCGGGAGTGTTCTCACTGGCGTAGTGGGTGTAAAAGCATATACACCTCCTCGCCTGCTGAAAGAGAGAAAGGATCATCAAAGCCGTGCCACTTGCTAAGAAGGCACAGTAATAATGCCGACCTTGTAATAAAATAAGGCCGTAGCCGTGTTGAAACACCGGATCCCGTGAGATCTCCGAAGTTAGGTAACATTAGGTGTGGTCAAGATTTGGATGGGTTGCTACGCGCTGTTGGTGGGGGGGGGGGGGGTAAGGGAATGGAGGAGCGGAAAGGAACTGGCCACCCTACCGTACGTAAACTCCGGCTCAGGCACACCTCTTCGGAGGTTCGGACCTGCCTTCGGGCAGAATTCACCCTTACCTTACATTTTTAATAAAATAAGGCCAACATCATGTAAACTTGCTGTGAAACATATTGTTTTGACAGTTCTGCAGTGCAGATGTGAAATGTTGTATACTGGCGATTGGTACTCACCTGGTAGTCTGAGTTCATATTTGGTTGTGGAACGTTCCTTTAACGTTTATGCATTTGACAGTTCATATTTTTTTAAATATAAACTTCATGGAATGTGGATTCACCATTTCAATTTTATTCTTCTTTTATTCTTCAACCTGCGTGAGTTCCATGTTGACTTGTGTCTGTCTGTCAGGTCATCAGCCCAGAGGCTGGTTGGATCCTCAAATAGCACCACCAAAGGTTATGCAGTTATAAGGAAACCCCAAAAACCAATGGCAGCACCAAAATGAGGCGTACTAGGCAAAATGAGGAGTGAGGTAGTTTGCCATTGCTTTCCTCACTGGGTCAGAAAGTATTATTGCAGCACGACTGACCCTATGAGCAGCACCTTGCATAACACTCAGATGCATTAGTCATGCTCTGAATGTCATTACTCAGCACTACCCACACCCCAGCAACTTCCATATTGTCACAACCATGGATGTTGACTGGGACTTCAGTGGAAGCTACACTTTACTCTGGCCTGTGCCAGACTTGACTTATGTTAAATTTATTTGAAATTATTTGATTGCTTCGATGAATTATCCTGTTAAAGTGTCTTACCTATCGTATATACAAATAATAAGAATGTATTGCAACTAAATGGCCACAAAAGGTACATAATTCGATAATATCCAACCTTATACATTACTAGACTCCGGAATTACAGAAGGTCGTTCGGAATCTCTGGAGACGATGTTTCAAGGGTAATTAGCTTACGATCCTGCTCAATTGGAAATCCAGCATTTCATGCTTTAGCCTGATTCCATTGCAGCAGACTTTTTCGCAGAGATAGCATGTCTTATACCACTCCTGACAGGCTTTCCAGAAGCCATTGATAGTGCCTGGACGCCCCTTTTTAGGAGTTCACATGCACAGAAGTCCAAGGGTCATCCATTAGGTGCCTTCGCTGAAATGTCAGTAAAAGGAATTGCGCAGATTCTCTCTAAGAACAGACGAGGGGAACGAGAGCTGTGAACGGATGCTTTATCTTGATGTACTCATACCTGATTTTTCGCCCTACCATACAGTGCTGGGATATTTGTGTTGTAAATGGATGTTAAACCATTATTAGTGACACGGCGAATGGTCAATTTGCTTTTATAGCAGTGTCCACCGTTGATCGTGAAAACCCTTGTAAATCTTTCTTGGCATTCTTTATACAATGTTTGATCATTTTTTCTGTCTCTAGGGCGGTAGGAAATCGAGCGGGGTTTGTTGCAATCACTAAGGTATACATATGTTTCGTCTGTCACCATAGTTTTCCCTCTGTCTCCTGCCAGATAGCCCTCATACAGCTTTCTTGCGTTAGTGCGACGTTCCGAAATGTGACGAGGCAACAACTTGTGAACTCGGGACTCATGCCACTTTTCTGATTGCGGGTCCTTGTTGGTGTTAACTGTTGAAACAGGCATCCCCAACTTAAGTGCGATAGTCCATTGTGGGGTGGGGGGGCAGGGTTACCACCTGAGATAAGGGCCTTCACGTTCCTCACCCTCTGGTGTACGGTGTGTGGCTGATCGTGAATTTGGCTGTTTTTCTCTTCTGGAATTAAGCCCAGTCGGCCTTTGCCTATTTTTAAATTCAATACAGAACTGATCCCGTTCTTTGATATCAAGAAATCACTCTTCTTGCACATTCCTTGGATTGCAGAATAGCTATATTTAGCATCGGAAAGGGCTGTTATGTAGCCCTCCCAGTAAGGGTCAATCCGCTTCGGTATTGTTGTAGCTAACGTCACGAAACTCTGCACACACGTTCTCAGTTCTGACGTGAGTTATCACTCCTCGTTTTGACGTGCTCATGTTGATAACAGCGCCGCCAGCGGCCTTCAAAATCGTCACCAAAGATCCCGAACGACCTTCTGTGATAGGTTAGAATGCAAACTATTTTTGTTATTAGTAAATGTAGCCTAGCCCGTTCTTCCGTTATGTAGCGAGAGTAACATATATTGTAGAGGTTCTGGTGGATCGTACCCCTAAGTTTATGCAAGACTCATTACATAACCGTTGTGTAAGGAAGGCTATATAAGTTTGCATTACAAACAAGTTCTTAACCTTTTCCATCCCATGCACGAGTTAACTCGGGCTTCAAACTAAGCATTCTTCTCCACTTCCGAGTTCAGTCTGACGCTGTATTTCTGTTGTTCATCACGCGTTCTGTTCAGACGACGGACGGTTTATCAATCGTCTTGGCGTATTTTGACGAAAATGATGTGCGTAGTGTTTTTATTTGACAGCTGTCTTCTGTCTTCCAAGTCTTCCAAGACAGAAGTGTAAATTAAGCATGAAGGAAGGTTGTATTTTAGACATTGTGATGAGTCTGACTTAAATTAGTATAGTGAAGTTTTAAGTTTTAATGTATACAGCTGTAAACATTTATCACGCCAATGACAAGTTCTGGCGAAAGAAAAATGAAAATCCACAGAGCCTGTTTCCAGTCATTCGAGCGGGTCAGGAATGAAATGAATGAAGCCCCATCTAGCGGCGAGGATAGGAATTGTGCCGGCTGCCGAAGCCTGTCGCACGGAGCTCGATAGCTGCAGTCGCTTAAGTGCGGCCAGTATCCAGTATTCGGGAGATAGTAGGTTCGAACCCCACTGTCGGCAGCTCTGAAAATGGTTTCCCATTTTCACACCACGCAAATGCTGGGGGCTGTACCTTAATTGAGGCCACGGCCGCTTCCTTCCCACTCCTAGCCCTTTCCTCTCCCATCGTCGCCGTAAGACCTATCTGTGTCGGTGCGACGTAAAACAACTAGCAAAAAGAAGCCTGTCGCACTTCTCTCGGGCAATGATTAATGACTGACAGATGAAATGAAATAATACTGGCGAGTGTTGCTGGAATGATGGGTGACCGGGAAAACTTGATTACCCGGAGAAAAATCTGTCCCGCCTCCACTTTGTCCAGCACAAATCTCACATGGAATGAGCAGGAATTGAACCGTGGAACCCAGCATTGAGAGGCCAGCGCGCTGCCACCTGAGCCACGGATGCTACATCTGGTAAAAGAGCCAAGAGAAAACTTTGCTAATATTGTCTCTCCATGACTGTGCATTAGCTATGGAAATAGACCTACAAGCAGTTTTTAGCCTCTTTCAACCAATGTCGAAACTTCCAGAAAAATCTGGTATGGAGCGTCCATAACGCTGAAACGAACTTGGGAGTGAAAAGGTTAAATTATAACAGTATTCATATACCCAAAAAGCGCAACGCTGAACTTATACATTAATACATGTCTAAGACTAAATTTTGATGTAATCCACAGTTGATTTTCCCTCTTTCGGCAGTGAGTTATATGGTATTTGTTACACAACCTACATACACATTCGACTAGTGAAATATTTTATTATAGCATATTTTGTGATGGTATCCATGAACTGCAAGGCTATCTTATATCGTGATTCTCCTTGGTCTACCTTCTATCATGGCGTCGGCCGCATAGAAGTCTCAGTAATTTCTTGTGGTTTTTGTTACCTTATTTCTAGAAATTGCGACCATTAGCAGGGACAGTGTAAGCTAGTGATGGGATAATCGAATACAAAATAATCGATTATTTTTCGATTCGAAAAAATGACGCAATCGAATATTTTCATCTGATTATTTTTTCGAACATTCATTTGAATGAGGCATTCGAATACTGAATATTTTTTCATCCGATTATTTTTTCGATTATTCATTCGGAACTGCATTTTAATTGAATGAGGCGATTGAATAGCGAGTAATCTAAGTGTTGTTATAGGTAGGTAGGTAGGTAAAGGTTATTCCTGCCCGAAGGCAGGTCCGAACCTCCGCAGAGGTATTCCTGAGCCTGAGTTTACGTGCGGTAGGGTGGCCAGTTCCTTTCCGCTCCTCCATTCCCTTACCCCCACCACCAACAGCGCGTGGCAATCCATCCAACTCCTGACCACGCCCAATGTTGCTTAACTTCGGGATCTCACGGGATCCGGTGTTTCAACACGGCTACGGCCGTTGGCAAGTGTTGTTATGAAGACAGTTAATTCACTCATTTAGTTTCAACATTTGGAGATTCGTTCGGAAAAGGGCGTATTTCTATTTTTAATAAGAGTTCATCTATTAGCTTATTTCAATCCATTATCCATTCCACACACTTAAAACGAAAAATTTGATTCATGACGCATCTGAATATTCTGTGTGATATAACTGAATGATGTTGTACTTGAAACTCATTCCATTATTTTATTCGATTATTTAAATAATCGGATGGAGGATATCCGAATATTAAAAGTATTCGATTTTCCCACCACTAGTGTAAGCCGCAAGTCTTCTATGTAGGACGGTTCTCTCAGTATTTCGTATACTGTACTAATCTGGACTGGGTCGTTCTCGCAACCTCCAGAATCCTTTTTCAGATGTCTGGATTTGACCTTATCTACACTGACAAGGTCTTTTATTAGTTCTATACGAATGGTGATATTTTGACGTGGAATAGATTTATGGCTGTCTGTACTCATGTTTTTGACTTCGTGAATTTCGTCTGATGGCGGTTTTATTTCTTTCCTTTTACAAGGATCCTGAACGAGTTGCATGTTGTGTGTATGTCATCATCATCATCATCATCATCGTCTGTTTACCCTCCAGGTTCGGTTTTTCCCTCGGACTCAGCGAGGGATCCCACCTCTACCGCCTCAAGGGCAGTGTCCTGGAGCTTCAGACTCTTGGTCGGGGGATACAGCTGGGGAGAATGACCAGTACCTCGCCCAGGCGGCCTCACCTGCTATGCTGAACAGGGGCCTTGTGGAGGGATGGGTAGATTGGAAGGGATAGGCAAGGAAGAGGGAAGGAAGCGGCCGTGGCCTTATGTTAGGTACCATCCCGGCATTCGCCTGGAGGAGAAGTGGGAAACCACGGAAAACCACTTCCAGGATGGCTGAGGTGGGAATCGAACCCACCTCTACTCATTTGACCTCCCGAGGCTGAGTGGACCCCGTTCCAGCCCTCATACCACTTTTCAAATTTCGTGGCAGAGCCGGGAATCAAACGCGGGCCTCCGGGGGTGGCAGCTAATCACGCTAACCACTACACCACAGAGGCGGACTGTGTGTAAGTATTCATTTTATTAATCTTATCCTGTCCTATCGACACAGCGTCATTTAGTGCTGGTTTTCCTCCTTTCCAGAATACCATGCGGAGTGTTTTACTATAGTTAATGTGTAAATATAAAAAAATCGTTGACTAAAATGTATTATTCTGTAACCCAAGTTAAATAATGCTATTTGGCAGTGGCAAAAGCATTTTTATTACAAAAAACGAAACAGATGTTAAATTTTTTTTAGCCTAAGGCTGTTAAAAAATAATGTTTAGAAGATTTTATTAGGGTAATTATGAATCTTGATATAACTTTATATAACAATAATCGTACACAAAATTTGAAATGCCGATAGTGTCAGTTGTGAACAATTTTAACACTGCCCCTGCCTCCCAACAAAATTCTGCGTAGGCTACTACACACAAACAATTATACTTGAAAATGAATGATAATAGTTCACTAATTGATGGCAATTCATAGTCTCTCGTCCTCACTATATGTCTCCAGCTTGGCAGTCTTTACCCGGAACGGGTAATATTGATTGACAGCTGTCCTTCCACTTCGCTACACAGGCACCAGTCTTTTCGCTCAAGAGTTCCTTTAGTTGGGTTCGAACTCAAGTCCGTTGACTATCACGCAACACGACGACTGTGCACTCTGCTCGACTCCATACAAGGCCGATAGCTCGCGCATTCAACTCGTGTGAACTACTCCACACTATGAACTACTCAACGCGTATCACTGGACAATAACAGAGCACGACCAACATTAACAAAAACAACAACACTTCAACATGACTCTCCGTCACTTTCTTCCAGTTTACACTAGACAACTCTCTCCAACACTCCACCACAACATTATTCTCTTCTTTCAGCACAATGACACTGACTGTCTCCTGCTGGTGGCGATCCTCCTTTTATATCCCTCTTGGCGATGAAATACTGGAATCTTCGGTGTGCGGCCAGAGGGGATATTTTCGTTTCGCCTTCCAGAAGGTCTGCAGAAACACCAGACGAAGAGCGCCCTAGAAATATACAAATATATTAACGAAAAGAAACCATGAACATTCAACACGCAGTAAGATACCGCTGTTCACAGTAATATACAAACCAAAACTTAGTGTAACAAAAACAAATTTCTTGTACTTCATTCCAATGTTATTTTATGTCCTTATCGATTCTTTACAAACAAGTGCGTTAACAAACAAACAAAAAAAAGCGTGGAGCGTCTTAAATCACTTGTCGTGGATAGTAATACTGGTCTTGAAGAAATAAGCGAATGAAAATATCAAGTCGTAATATCCATTTCCTAATCAATGCGCCACCATGTGCTGTATCATACGCATCACACCCACGGTCTAACTTCAGGCATCATTGTTAAATACTGTATACCTTTTTCTTCATAATTAACGCCCTGTTGGGGGGACTCAGACGAAGAATACGCCCAGAGTATCTCCTGTTCTTTAAAAGGCGACTAAAAGGGGTGACCAAGAGGTGATGGAATCGGAACCAGGAGATTACTTGCGATTAGTACCATTATGTGAGGAACACTATGGGTCGACGTTACTTGCGATTAGTACCATTATGTGAGGAACACCCTGGGTCTTCTGGGCGCTGCATGTCATTAGTACCATCGTGTGCATTCCACCGAGGCGGGGGTGCGGGCGTGCGGGAGGAACTGCCATGCGCCCCACTGAACTGCGTTGGTTCCCCTGTATTCAGAACGGGTGTGCGTTACCTGGGGTGGTACCATAATGTGTGATAAACCGTGGGTCTACATTGCCTATAATTAGTACCACTAAGTGAGAGGCACCAAGAGTATACGTGGCCTGTGATTTGTTCCAGTACGTGAGGAACACCAGGGGAATACCGACACCCGTGAGTAGTCCCACAAAGTAAGGAACGCCATGTGTCTGCGTTGCTTGTGATTAATACCACTATAGCAGGAACACCATGGTTCTGCGTTACCTGTGATTAATACCACTATAGCAGGAACACCATGGTTCTGCGTTACCTGTGATTAATACCACTATAGCAGGAACACCATGGTTCTGCGTTGCTTGTGATTAATACCACTATAGCAGGAACACCATGGTTCTGCGTTACCTGTGATTAATACCACTATAGCAGGAACACCATGGTTCTGCGTTACCTGTGATTAATACCACTATAGCAGGAACACCATGGTTCTGCGTTACCTGTGATTAATACCACTATAGCAGGAACACCATGGTTCTGCGTTACCTGTGATTAATACCACTATAGCAGGAACACCATGGTTCTGCGTTACCTGTGATTAATACCACTATAGCAGGAACACCATGGTTCTGCGTTACCTGTGATTAATACCACTATAGCAGGAACACCATGGTTCTGCTTTTTATCAGTAGTTGGTACAATTATGAGGAGCCGGTGACCTGGATTTTGGATCCCTTTGGACAACAAGCATCACCTCATATTCTGAGGCATTGTGAATTGGATCCACTGATTGTTTTGGATGCCGGCCCCGTGGTCTAGGGCTACCGTGCCTGCTTCTTACCCGCAGGCCCCGGATTCGATTCCCAGCCAGGTCAGGGATTTTACCTGGACCTGAGAGCTGGTTCGAGGTCCACTCAGCCTACAAGATTAGAATTGAGGAGGTATCTGACGGTGAGATAGTGGCCCCGGTCTGGTTTCGTCGTGCTGATCACACGGCACTTCGTAATCTGTAGCGGTCGCTTGGTAGGCCAAGGCCCTTCCGTGGGGTTTGGTTTGATTGTTTTGGATTCATGGTCATTTTTTCATCATCATTCGTTTTTATATTTCAGTCACTGGATACATTTTGAAGTTTTAATTATCGTTTCATTTCGTTGCACCTGGTACCATTAGGGTCCGATGACCTAGATGTTATGCCCCTTTAAACAACAATTATCATCTTTTTCTTTACCTTTATAATTAAAATTCTTAATTACCAACTACACAAGGTTTCGCCTTACGTGGTGTTACTGATATCTTGACTCCACTCTGTTGAGATTGGTATGATTCGGTTATGTATACTACTACTATTACTGAAATTTTATGGGCACGTCCGCAGACTGCCGACAAGTAGACTGACACACAAGATTCTCACCTACATAGAACAGCTAAACAATATTCCATGGGTACTGGAAGTGAAGAAGGATCTGGAAAAAGCCCAGATGACTCAAATGACACCGTGGACAGAAACCTCTACAAGAAAAAGTTAATGGATGGAAAGTGCAACCAGAGAACGAAGTGAAAAAGAAGACTGGAGCAAAGTGGACAGAAGAACGAAAAAGGATCCACGGAGAAAGGATGAGAGCTGTTTGGCAACTCAGGAAACAGAATCGTTAGAGCCTTGCGTGATCCATTGGGTCCATACGCACATAATAATAATGATAATAATAATAATAGCGGGCGAGTTGGCCGTGCGATCAGGGGCGCGCAGCTGTGAGCTTGCAACCGGGAGATAGTGGGTTCAAACCCCACTGTCGGCAGCCCTGAAGATGGTTTTCCATGGTTTCCCATCTTCACACCAGGCAAATGCTGGGGCTGTACTTCAATTAAGGCCACGGCCGCTTCCTTCCCACTCGTACCCCTTTCCTATCCCAACGTCGCCTTAAGACCTATCTGTGTCGGTGCAACGTAAAACAAATCGAACAAAAAAACAGCCAAGGGACTTCCAGTTCAATGTGACTGTTGATATGACGATACTAGCAACCATACCTATCAACAGCCACATAAAAGTAGGTGATCCCTTAGCTAAGATCTTGGTATTAGCAGTGACGTATAACTGGAGATTCCATGGCTGAGGTCACGATGCCAGTAATGACTTAAGTCACGTTCCATTTTAATAGCCCACTATCATCAGCCGTGTGTGTACATTTTCCCCCGCACAGTCTGTGCCGGACATAAATAAAATTACAGCCCAGTTAAGCGAGTCATTTACATTCGGAGTTCGATCTTCTGTGTGTTCTCTTTATTTTATTTTTAAAGAAGCTGAGGAAGCCGATTTTCTTTCAAGTCAGCACGGATATTATTATAAAAAAACTCACCAAGTTGCTACTGCTGCATTTCCTTACGTAACAAAATTTGCATGTTCGCGTTGAACTCCCCAAGTTTTGATGTTCTGTCAATACCAGTGTTCAGTCACTAGCTCACTCACTCTTCTTCGAGATTTTCACGCTCTAGAAAGTTTCCTGACTGACGTAAGTTATAATTTCTTTTGAACGTCAGCTAAAAAGAGAAATTTCCATCCGCCCTTACTTCTACGAACTTTATGTATTCAGTTCTTTTGAATATTCAACTAGTTTTCTCACGGTGTGGATATTTCAAGTTTGTCCGCGATCGAGGTTTGAAGACATACGTTAGACCAGTTGAAAGGCTGGGAATTTAGACGTTGTAAAGACCAGCCCTGCGTGCATGATTTGAATTTTGTCTTATAACCTGTATTGTAATTACTGGAAAAGAAAAGGAGGGAGAAAGGGAGGAAACTAGGAAATGAGTAAAACAGGGAAATAGAATGGTAGTAGGGAATTGAAAAGGAAGAAAGGTTGTAAGGGAAGAGGAAAAGGAAAGGAAACAGAAAGGTAGGACGGAAGTAAGGAAGATGAGAAAAGAGGATGGAGAAAGGAAAGTGAGGATGAAAAGAAACAAGAGTGGAGGAAGGAAAGGAAAGGGAAGAAAAGAGATAACTGAAATAGAGGGCCGGGCTGAGTGGCTCAGACGGTTGAGGCGCTGGCCTTCTGACCCAGTTTATCAGCTTTGATCCTGGTTCAGTCCGGTGGTATTTGAAGGTGCTCAAATACGTCAGCCTCGTATCAGTGGCTTTACGTGGCACTGACACAGATAGGTCTTATGGCGACGATGGGACAGGAAAGGCCTAGGAATGGGAAGGAAGCGGCCGTGGCCTTAATTAAGGTACAGCCCCAGCATTTGCCTGGTGTACAAATTGGAAACGACGGAAAACCATCTTCAGGGCTGCCGACAGTGGGATTCGAATCTACTATCTCCCGGATGCGAGCTCACAGCTGCGCGCCCCTAACTGCACAGCCAACTCGCCCGGTGGAAAAGTAGTTAGTGGGACGTAAAGCCAATAACATCATCAGAAATAGAGAAGGGAATTGAGAAGAAATGAAAAGAGAAAGGAAGGACGGAAGTAAGAAAGAAAAGGAAAGAGAACTGAGGGAGGAAAAGAGACGGAAAGGAACCTGACACAGAAGAGAAAAGGTTATCGTGGAAGGAAAGAAAAGATAATGGATGAAGGAAAAGAGTCAGCAGGTTGGTAGGAATAAATGTAGACAGGAAGTAAGGAAGTGAAAAAGAGAAAGAATGAAAGAAGGAAGAAAAGGGACGAAGAAGGAGTTAGGAAACATGAAAGCGGTGAAGGGAAAATAGAGAAGAGGTGAAAGAGAAAGTCAGGAGGAAAAGGTGAAGAGGTAGGAACAAAAGAAGATGAGAATAAAGATTAGGAGAGGAAATGAAGGAAAGTGAAGGACGGTAGGGAAGAAAAAAAGGGAAAGGAAGTACGGACAGAAGGAAAGCTTAAAATTGTACATAATTGTTCCTACTATATTCTTTAAGTCACGGGACCTGCAGTATTACGTGCAATCCGAACCACCATTAAGTCACAATGTACGCTGAGAGTCTGATGTGCGCTTACTGAAAATCCGACCCGCAGCTTTCCTTTTACTCGACGTGCATACAGTAGTTAGGCAGCACTTCTTTCACCTTCACAGAAAGAATGGACCCGTTTTGCTGTCTTTCAACCAAGACGTTTACGGTTGGAATCCCGAGCAGTCCTTGCCGCAGTTATTGTGAGAGCAGCTGAATAGGCTGATGTATTTGAGCACCTTCAAATACGACCGGACTGAGCCAAGCCAGGCCTCCTCAACGCAGCCCCGTATGGTTTTTTCCTAAGAACAGGTAAATATTCAGGTATGGAAGGGTTACGTACTTGGGGATTACTGATCACTAGAGCCCGCAAGTTAGACAAAATGCTTTTTTTATCTAGGTGGATATATCGAAGTGTAACATAGAGACAAACATGTTTCCGTACGTTTGGGAACGGTAGGACCAGTTATTATTTTGCCTATTTTAGCCTCCGGTGCCTATTTGTTAGCTTAATGCCTTTATTGCCTTGTTGTGGATATCTTTCGCTGTTATTTATGTATTAAAATAAATCATTGGAAAGAAAAACTATATAATTCCAATGTACAGTATTAATAATAAAGAAAAATCATTTTAGCTTAATACATAAAATATAACGTTTACATAAATGATATGAGAGTTGCCAGGTCACGTCCTTGATACGTAAAATTAAATGCTGGTGGTGATTATTGCTTTAAGAGGAAGAACAGCTTGGGAACTATCGTCTGATAACACTAGTCAGAAGGAAAATGAAAGAGGTCCGATAATTCGAAAAATGAAGGTATCGGCAAAAGAAAGAAAATGTTAATATCACAATGAGCGTGAAAATGAAGTACTCTCTAGGCCTCGGGGTCGGAAAAGAACGAGGGCTGACCAAGAGAGGTCAGACAGGAAAGATAACAGCGAGGAACCTGAAACAAGTAACTGGAAGCAACACCAGACTCAGCTGGGAGAACCGTGGTCACCAACCCACACTCCCAAGTTGAGGGGCCCTGGTTCCCCCTTTAGTCGCATCCTCTTACTGCAGACAGGGGATACCGTTGACGTTATTCTATCATCCCCACCCACGGGGGATGTAAGATTATGTACTAAAGTGTGATGCAGGTGTGTGTTACGCAGTTTACGTTAAAGTATCTTCATTGTTTTAGTGCCTAATTTTTGACATGATAAATGCCTATTTTAATAATTTTACTATTTCCTAAATGTCAAGTGCTTATTTGCGTGCCTATTTTACCAAAATTAAATGCCTGAACCTCCGGGCTCTACTGATCACCATATCCCAAGCTTCTTAAACTAACACGACGGCACGTCTGTTTAGCTTGTGAAAGACGTCTCTAGTGTGAAACCTTGACCCAGCTGCGTCTTCTTCTTTCTCCAACAGCGGATGTGTTGTCCTTAAATCCCCGAAGAAATTTTCGGGTCGTTCCTTTCCGTCCAAGAGATTTCCCCGGAGGTTATATTTATTCGCACGCGTCAGAAATATCCAATTATCACCCTTTCATCCGTCTCCTAGATCAGCTAGCAGGGGAAAGCCTCAAATCCCCAGGCACTTGCGCTCAACTGGAAGTTTTATACACGATACATGCAGCGTAACATCCTATCACGAAGCATGGTACTCGAAATAATACATATATTATTATTATTATTATTATTATTATTATTATTATTATTCGAATAACCGTTTTGAGGGTACGATAAATCAACTTTGGTTACTTTTCTTTGCATTTAACTTCCTTCATTTTCTGAGAATGTTGTTCCTTTTCCTCTTGAGTCCATTTTCTTCCAGTTGTTAATTTCTTTCTCTCATGATATTTTGCTTTTCGTGTTACTACTCTGAAACGTGTTCTGTTTTCTATCGTATCTATTTTAATCCCAGCGTTTTTCATATAATTTTCAATTTCAATGGACCACGTTGGCTTGAATTTGTTACTGTTCAATGAGTTGAAGATTTGTTTAGTTAGTCTATTATTCATCCTATAAATGTGTCCAAAAAACTGGAGTCTTACTTTCCTCATTACACTCGTCAGTATTTCAACTTTTTTATACAGCTCTCTGTTTGACCGTAGTCTAAATTCGGCATTGCTGTTTCTTATAGGTCCCAGTATTTTTTTTAAAATCAAAATTCGTCTTTCAACTTTTTCTAATTTTTCACCATTCCCATCTCTTGTAAGTTTATGAGTTTCTGCAGCTCTATGATAATGTCTTCATTTCAAGTTCCAGGATGAAGATTTCTTATTGTATATATTTTATGTCATATGAAACATCCTTTCCATCATCATCATCATCATTTGAGTATATGAACTATTTCGGATCACGCAGTGTTCTTATGATTCGCCTTTCTCGTCTTCCATATGGCTTTCATTTTTTTTTCCTTTCTTCAGTCCAGTTCGTTCTTGGTCTCCTTGGAACTTCATTTTCTGGCTGTACTACCCATCATTTTACGGAACAGATTTCTGCGTAATATTTCTGACATGTCTATCTGAGCTTTCTCCAGGTTCTGTTTAACTTTGCATCCATGGTGGACTCTTCAATTTTCTTCTGTATCTCATGATCCTGTGTGTAAAGCCTTGTTGTTGGGAGTCTTTGACAACATGTCCATAAAATTTCAATCTTCGTTTTCTAATATCTGCTGCCAGGTTGGACAGTACATTACATCTTTATTACCCCACCATAGTTACAGACCATCGGTATAAGGATATAAAGATAATAATACTTGACTGGACTAACTACTTAACTACAACTAAATCTATAACTAATTTAATCTAATCTTCTATGTCTAAATTTACAATATATTAAATCTACTCTGTAGTATCCCACACATGCGCGGATATCCAGCACCACATGTAAGATGCTACCTTAACTACAATCTACACTAACATACTAATTAGGTATTCTACTGCCTAGAACTAAATTGAAAGAACTGGCTGGTCGTGGTATCTCCCCTGGCAAGGAAAACTGCCCGTCCAACCCGAGACTTCACTCCCAGCCCCGCCTCGTATGGTCGGATATCGGATCCCACCGGCAACTAGCTGACAATGTGTTTTCCTCCCATTCTTTGCGTGACAGATCACATGAGGCGGAAGCCAGGGTTGGACAGTATATATGTTGCTTTACGGGACTTCAGTCTGTATACGTCTTCAGTTTTTCTAGACCAAGAATTTTCCTCATGGTATTTCGTTCTTCCTTCAGAATGTTCCGTAGATCCCCTTTTCTGTGAAGTACCAGCGTTTCTGAATGTTGAATCTAGTACAAAGGAACTTACAAGGGAACACATACATGTGTTAGAATTTGGTAGGAATATTCGTGGGAGGAAGTAGAATGCTAAGGTGAAAACTGCATGTGCCCAGCGCAAGTTTAAAAGCCAAAATTGAACAAATAATTAGTCGTGAGATTAGAAGTGCCGCGCGAGTATCGGCGTGTGGCGGAGAGGTAGGGAGGAGCGAAGCAGCGGACGTGAACCAAGCAGGCTGTAACAAGCTGCGCCAGGAGCCAGGTAGCATATAGTTAGCGCGTTTGACTTAAGTTCCCGATCAGATGTGCAAAACATAAATATGAAAACAGCACATGAAACAAGTATACAAAGGACGATGTTTGAAGTTCAGATCTTCGCACTGTTGTCGTATGCGATGCGCAGCCCTGTACGTCTTAACACGAGACGTTGACGGGGTGGAGGTCGGTACTAGACGCTCAGCGAATCACAACTCTTTCTTTGGCAGAGGCGTGGACATACCATGTTTACATCAGGATTAAACTCTCGTGAAAAGACATATAACCGGGCGAGTTGGCCGGCGGTTAGGGGCGCGCAGCTGTGAGCTTGCATCTGGGAGATAGTAGGTTGGTTCGAACCCCACTGTCGGCAGCCCTGAAAATGGTTTTTTGTGGTTTCCCCATTTGCACACCAGACAAATGCCGGCACTGTACGGTACCTTAATTAAGGCCACGACCGCTTCCTTCCCATTCCTAGCCTTTTCTATCCCATCGTCTTAAAGCATCTTGCAAGTACTGTTAGGTTGTCTGCTAAAGCCAAGCGACTTGTCTTTATGTCCTCTTTTGTTCGTCCGAGTTGAGTTGATTTCCACTGGTTCTAAATTTCTAGTTCATCTAGGTTTCTTCCTCCACCATAAAACCCTCATAGCTTTTCACCATCCTTCGGAAACTATTCCTGTCATTGATTTTACCATCCGTAAGGCCCACCTCTCTGAGATTTTTCTCACACTCTTGGAACCATCTCAATTTAGATGACTTTGGTTTTGGAAAATTCCAGATTTTCTTTGCGAGCCGGTCATTATTTGTAAGTTACGGAAGATGTTTGTTGTTGCCGGTTCCATCTTGCTGTATACATTATTATTATTATTATTATTATTATTATTATTATTATTATTATTATTATTGATTTGTTTTATGTCCCACCGACACAGATAGGTGTTACGGCGACGATGGGAGAGGAAAGGAAGCGGCCGTGACCTTAATTAAGGTACATCCCCAGGCAAACAATCTTCAGGGTTGCCAACAGTGGAGTTCGAACCCACTATTTCCCGAATGCAAACTCACAGCTGCGCGTCTCTAACCGCACGGCCAACTCGCTCGGTATTATTAGTATTATTATTTCATCCGGTCTGTATATTCTGGATCCAAAATAAAACCTGTCCTAATGTTAACCTTGGTTTGTGTGTGCTCGTCATTCCGCTGGCACGCGGCGAGTGGTCGTTGAGGGTGTCTAGCGAGAGCGAGGTTCTGTGTCGCCAGAAAAACACGGCTGGCGGCGCCTTGCCAGATGATATTTTTACTGGAACACGGAACTAAGTAGGTTCTGACCTAGCGTCTGTTTGCCTGTCTCCACTGTTCTCGGAGAATGCAATCTGATAGAGAAAACAAGCTATCAGCTCGTTAGTGAGAGCCCACAACAGTATCTCACACGGTAATGGCACTAACGTCGCTGATGTCTTGTGATGGAATAGAAGTTTCTATTTTCAACTACCACATTTTTTAGACTTGCTAAGGGCCGGAATTATAATGAGAGTTTAAACTGAAGATTGAGTTAAGCTGTAACTTGAGTTTAAACCGATGTCGAGTCTTATAATGGCCGGCCTAAGTTAAACTGACGTGAAGAAGGAAATACACGATCTTTGTAGCAGTGACTTGCGAGAAAAGATGACTATCGATAATGTTTTATTTACTTCTTGTAGGTAAAATGGCGGATAAAAGCAAAAAAAAAAAAAAACATTGTCCTAAGTTTACTTGTAAGGAAATAGAATCGCTTGTGCAGTTAGTACAGAAATTATTTATATAGTCCGTGAAACAGTGGTCTTATGAATTCCTCCGAAATCTCCCATTTTAATAAACATACTACGTGAGTCATGAAAACGCAATGATTTCTGAAATAGAAGGAAGTTACTCTATTTTCTAAAATTTACTCTTTTGACATTCAAACAGTTCAAAAAGTCATTTCTACACTTTTACCTTTTCGTTGAATGTTTTATTTAGAGCACCGATTTGCTGAAATAGGGTTATGACAGTCTGTTTTGTAAGCCTAAACATACTTAAAAATAATTTTTCATTCCATATATGAAAGTGACGTCCCCTTGCTCGGAAAACCAGTAGTGCCTGTGGTCGTTCAATAATTTGAACTACTTCTTCGTCATCGCTTAGTATTTCTTCGAACACCTCAAAAATATATTCGAGATCCATTCGTTCTGCCACGTTGTAAGGTTATGTATTCTTAAACTTCAGTTTAAACGGTAGATAAGTGGCAGTAAAATTAATCTCTAGTTAAACTTAAGTTTTATAATACGCGACTAACAGATAAACCGAAGTTTAAACTGAACCAACAGTTTAAACCTCTATTATAATACCGGCCCTAAGTCGTTCATGGCCTGTATAAGCATATACGTGTAGCGAACCGGAGAAAATAATATGTAAATAAATAACAAGTACACAGTGGCGCCCACTATGGGGGGCAAGGCGTTTTCGGCCCCCCGCCCAAATGATCTTAGGGGGGGGGGGCGGGCAGAGTGCCACATTGCCGCCTCCCTCCCAAAGTTCTCCTCCTAAGTGCCCTTAAAACATGGAGTATGTTAGTCTTTGGAGGCTACTAAGGGCCTTATTACACAGGGCAGCCAGTCGCGCGACCACACTTTGTTGACCTTGAGGCTTCTCTACCCGGCAACCAATCTGGCGACCACTGGTGGTGGCCGGGTGTTGGCTGTGTGGAGATGAGAAGAATGCAAGAATGAGGAATGTGGCCTGCAAGCACGAACTTCCTGTTCTGCCCAGACAGATCGGCTCTTATCTGCTCTTATCTGCTACACGAAAACATTGGCTCACACTTTGCAGTTTGCTGGATAACAACTGACAAGAGCGAAGAGCTGCCAGTGGAAGATAATATAAAGTCGTCTGGGTAGTAGCGGAGTTGCTATGGTAACCATTGAGTCACTGGCTCTGCTGGTGAAAACCCCTCCGTCCCGTGCCTCACCGGATATGTGCATTCTTCTGATATGGGGCTTATTACACAAGGCAGCCACAGTTTAGTTACGTATAGCCACGTGCTACTGTGTACTGTTTTCTTGACGGCAAGTTGAAGTGCGCTATGGATAAAATAAGTGCTACTGGAAGTGCAGAGAAAGGCGAAAAGAAGCAACAGGAGCAACTTTTGAAAGAGTGTCAAACGTTCATAGACTCAAAAGTGAACACTGAAGATTTCATCTGTGAAATAGAAAGACGCCCTCCGATTCGGAACAGTATAGCAATAAACATGTAAAATTAAGTGCTTGCAACGAAATTATGTGTATATTCATACCAGACTTCGAAGAACGGCCTTTAGTTGGGAAGAACAACCTCCGTAACTATCCCTTGCAAATAAGTCGCAATTTTTTACTTATTTCATTATGTATTACACTTTATTTTAGAAATAATGCCGCATTAAAAAAATAAGGATATCAAGAAGCATCGCTTAGGCCTACTATAATTGTGAGATACGGTAACAAATTAGTGGGCTTTAATAGTTGCAATTACAGGCAAACATAAAAGAAGAACAACGAGCTGACTGATAATCTGTACTTTATTTATTGGAAATATTTATATTTTTCTAGCGTCCTAGTCAATTAATAAACTAACTTAATAATCGAACTCACGAACACTCGTGTCTTCATCACTGGTCAGACACGAAGCAACATGGAACTGTCTCGCTGCTCCACCAGTCGCTCTGCTCAAGACAGGTCGGGCAGCCATGGCTGCTCTGTGTAATAAGGCCCTAAGGTGTTAGATATAGAGAAGGTGGTAGAAGGTTTTTATATCAAGAAATGAGATTAGAAAGCAGGCATTCCTTCAGAGAACTACATTTCCCAATAGAGACTGTTCAGGCGGTTCATCTGGTGGTAGGGCTTTTCACATTTCATATCATGAAATGCGTAATACACAGTGATATTCGGTATAGCTCTCCATTTCAGTCCAACTTATCCTCTACATTCTTCTGCATAAATTATAGTGATAAATATATTGAAGATTTGATGGTAGACGAAAAAAAAAAAAAAAAAACGGGGATCTAGTTACACTAAACGGGAGTTGGATGAAGGGTCTCAAAAACGAGTAATATGGTAACCCTATATTTACCTGTCTGTTATTCCTAAGTTATAGATAAGCTAACCTAGGTCCACCTAGCTTTCACTTCCAAATAATCAAGTTGCTCTGATTTTTTTTTTTTTTTTGGTGCTATTTGCTTTACGTCGCACCGACACAGATAGGTCTTATGGCGACGATGTGACAGGGAAGGACTAGGAGTGGGAAGGAAGCGGCCGTGGCCTTAATTAAGGCACAGCCCCAGCACTTGCCTGGTGTGAAAATGGGAAACCACGGAAAACCATTTTCAGGGCTGCCGACAGTGGGGTTCGAACCTACTATCCCCCGAATACTGGATACTAGCCGCACTTAAGCGACTGCAGCTATCTAGCTGGGTGGTCTGAAAAAACTGCAACTATTACGGATTATCCGTAATTATTACGGATTTCACCTCACGATTACGGAATTACGGTCAAAGGGGAAATTATTACGGAAAAGCTGACATTATCAGGAGAAAATAATTTTCTACGGAAACAAGAAAAGGAAAAAGGCTTGAAAGGGTTGAACATTTCACCTAAATCGTCCTCGTTTCTTGACTGTTGACAGAGAGATTGAGAAAGAAGTGAGGCCTACATTAAGCACATCTGCACTGGAATCGCTTATGGTTCAGAAAAGCTACAGTGAAAAACAGCTGCTGCGTGAGAAACAAGCTACAAGGAATGTTTTATCACAGAACGAACAGGTTGTGGGCAATGGCATTGTGTGATATTATATACTTTCGAATAGATTGCTAGGGTGAAGGATAAAAGGGGTATCATTATCAAAAAGGGACGTGCATGCTTTGGACTTGACTCGAAATTTTTCTTGCAGGCGGAGGGCGATTACTGAAAATCCACTTCAAAGGTTGGCACCTCTGCTGCAGTGTAAGGATAATTTCGTCAAGGAGAGCTCACTTATTAATACAGTTGATCGTGATGTTTGGTGTTAGTATGGGTATTTAGAATTTTTGTCATGGATTCTGCAAGGCTATAACCTGTCACCATTATTGGTTATAGGTAACATGGACAATTTACTGTAGTGCCATAGAACAGAGATGTACTGAAGCACTCCCGATAGATGTCTCACAAGTAGTAGACAGTATGCGCTTATCATTCCTAATTTGTTTTCTTGTGGTTTTAATGGAAGTTGTCTTGCTGACAGACGAAGTTCTGCGCTGTTAAATTTAATTAAAAATTAACGACCACAACGAGGGAAAAAACTGTATATTGCTCGATTATCGCTGCTCTCCGATGTTGCGACAAAGTCAAGGTCAGCCGTATTCATAGCTGCAATTTTTTTTTAAAGAAGCAACAGCAGTCCTTACGAAAACTGTGGTTGCAGGCTATTCGCAGAAAGAACTTACAAGGATTGCTCGAAACCTGGCGTGTCCTATCAAAGATATTGCACTGGATTGTGGGCTACTAAACACTGGACATGCTCAACATACCTGTCATTGAATTGTCTGTATCCCGAACCACAGAGTGACCTAGGTTTTAATTTGAAACTGGAGCACCATCAATTTCAAACTTTCTAAATACGAAATAATCAATCAATTTCAGGTTTGAAATAAAATTACTTCTGTCTGATGATTATGAACTGACACAAGGTTATGACACTGGATATTGGTCTGCCTCTGTGGTTTATTGATTAGTGTCATTAGTTTCCACCCCCCGGAGGCCCGGATTCGACTCCCGGCTCTGCCACGAAATTTGAAAAGTGGTACGAGGCCTTGAATGGGGTCCACTCAGTCTCGGGAGGTCAGCTGAGTAGAGGCGTGTTCGAATCCCGCCTCAGCCATCCTCGAAGTGGTTTTTCGTGGTTTCCCACTCCTCCTCCAGGAAAATACCGGGATGGTACCTAACTTAAGGCCACGGCCGCTTTCTTCCCTCTTCCTTGTCTATACTTTCAGTCTCCCCATCCCCCCACAACTCCCTGTTCAACATAACAGGTGAGGCCGCCTGGGTGAGGTACTGGTCCTCCTTTCCAGCTGTTTCCCCTGACCCAAGGTCTCACGCTCCAGGATACAGCCCTTGAGGCGGCAGAGGTGGGATTCCTAACCGAGTCCGAAAGAAAAACCAACCTTGGAGGGAAAATGGATTAAGAAAGAAAAAGAAGGGATATTGTATTACACAGACTTGCAGTAGCGGTCGTGCTTCGTGTAGGCCTACGCTTTTGACCTAAAAAAAATAAATGATCCATTTCAGATGTTCAGAAAAGAATGTTTGCACTTAAAGAATTCAACGGTTAACAAAGACACTAGAAGAAAAAAAGGGTTGCTATATTTAGTACTTCTTTCCCATTATTTTCCCTCCTTTTTTTCAGTTCTGCTTTGATATTCGCAATTGCCATCGCATCTAAAGGCTATTATTTAGTAGATCGTGATCAGTCTATTTTATTTGAATAAAATTATAAGTTTTGTTTTGAAAATAACAAATTCTGAAATACTCTGTATACGCTTTGTTCCGGTCACGCTCGAAAACAACTGGACTGATTGAGCTGAAATGTCCTAACGACATAGTTTGAAACCCCGCGTCACACAAGAGATACTTTTGATTTTGATATATTTCACCGTTTAGAACTAGTGTGGAATTTTACAGAGGTATGTCCGAAATTTGGGGGATTTTTATTCTACAGGGTGTCCCAAAAAAGTACTCGCTCCTGGAATGACGGATAAATCCAGTGTTTCTTAATCGTTACCATTAATATTTGATGATTAAAAATTAATAGCTTCATTTAAATTAAAGACTGTTAAATATAGGAAATTAAAAGGAAGAAAATAAGTCTAGTGCCCGCTGCAGATTTGAAAAAGTTCAAACTGGTAACGTGGACCAATGGAGTCAATAACGTTACGAGCCATGCATTTGGAACTGCAAGACAGTTTTTTCCTCTTTCAACGCATTGACTGTTGTGGTTTTTGCGCCGTGAACCTCGTGTTTGATGTATCCTCTTAAGAAAAATGCCATTGGTCTGAGGGTGGGTGAAAGCGCCGGGAATTCAAAACTACTTCTTCACCCAATCAATCAGTTTGGAAGGTGTGGCATCGAGATAGGCTCTGACATCACGATGGTAGTGGGGTGGGGCTCCATCTTGCTAGAAGTAACACTTCTCGTCATCAAATGTTTCCGCAATGTATGGACCGATGGATTCCTTTAGAAAGTTTTAGTAAACATACCCCCGTGACATCGGGCGGGTTGGCCGTGCGGTTAGGGGCACGCGGCTGTGAGCGTGCATCCGGGAGATAGTGGGTTCGAATCCTACTGTCGGCAGCCGTGAAGATAGTTTTCCGTGGTTTCTCATTTTTACACCAGGCAAATGCTGGGGCTATACCTTAATTAAGGCCACGCCCGCTTCCTTCCAACTCCTGGGCCTTTCCTATCGCATCGTCGCCACAAGATCTGTCTGTGTCGGTGCGACGTAAAGCCACAGCAAAAAGAATGGCCATAGGATGCCCAGTGCAGATATCCAACCCCACACGGTAACTCCTGGTAGGTTCACAGGGTGTTCAGTCTCGTGTGGATTTTCAGCCACCCATTATGTGCAAATGTGTTGATTAATGGAACCATTTAACTTAAAGACAGCCTCATCTCTCCAGGCAATTTTGAAAATTTGTAGACATGCGGAGGACACTAGACTTACTTTCTTTCTTTTTCTTTCTTTCTTTCCTTCCTGGACCTGATGACTAATTTTCTGTCCGGCTCCATAGCTAAATGGTTAGCGTGCTGGCCTTTGGTCACAGGGGTCCCGGGCTCGGTTTCGGCAGAGTTTGGAATTTTAACTATGTTTAGTTAATTCGCCTGGCTCGGGGACTGAGTGTATGTGCCGTCTTGATCATTATTTCCTCCTCATCACGATGCGCAGGTTGCCTACGGGAGTTAAATCAAAAAAACCTGCAACTGGCCCCTCCGCAGGCCACACGCCATTATTATTATTATTATTATTATTATTACTTTTTCTGCATTGCATAGCTTTATTAATTTACATGGAATCAGTAACCTTGCATCTATATTAATTAACACTGAATTTATTATAACTCCAAGAGTGAGTACAGTTTTGGGAAAAACCGAGCTCGATAGCTGCAGTCGCTTAAGTGCGGCCAGTATCGAGTATTCGGGAGATATTAGGTTCGAACCCCACTGTCGGCAGCCCTGAATATGGTTTTCCGTGGTTTCCCATTTTCACACCAGGTAAATGCTGGGGCTGTACCTTAATTAAGGCCACGGCCGCTTCCTTCCCACTCCTAGCCCTTTCCTGTCCCATCGTCGCCATAAGACCTATCTGTGTCGGTGCGACGTAAAACAACTAGCAAAAAAAAGTTTCGGGGAAACCCTGTACATAAAGTAAAGTAACGGTTAAACACTTGGCCCTATCGAAAAATTACGTGCGTCATGTGGCCTTGAAATTACCTACAAGAAACGTCATGCAAATTTTCTTCCTTTTCCAGATAATTCAGCTTTCTTTCATCATTTGCGTAAAGTCGTTCATTTACTAACAGACCAGCTGAAGACTGAGTACGCCGTGCTACGGAAAGCTTTTCTGGAGGCTACAGTTGAGAGTGCTAAGCGTGCCCGTCCATATTTGAGGACTGCTGTGGTATGTAGTTTATTTATTCAGCCGTTTTCATTATCATCATGTCCGGCTCCATGGCTAAATGGTTAGCGTGCTGGCCTTTGGTCCAAGAGGTACAGGATTCTATCCCCAGCCGGGTCGGGAATTTTAAGCTTCATTGTTTAATTCCCATGGCCCGGGGGCTGGGCATGTCTTTAGATTTCATAATAGGTAGGGATCCCATCCTCACAGCTCACCTAAAAGCTTTGGAACTGAGGAGACAAAAAGATGACATGAAGTTTCTGTACATAAATGTAAATTATATTATTGACAACCTGACTTTTTGTGCCTCTTGAGCTTCCACGTGCCCCGCTTTAATGCGAGTACCTTTCATATTAAAAATTCAGAACAACCGCTCACAAAAATTCCCCATTCTACAGGCTATGCAATGTCTAAAACAGTGCAGTTCAGAAAAATAATTCTTCAGACTTGTGTATACCTCTAGACCTACAACATTCACAGTCTCCGTGAAAACTCTCGAAATAACTTGAAATGCTGATTTGAACCACAGAATGTATTTTAAACATTCTACATTAAGCCCTATCCCATAAATGCAATTATAAGTGTGAGAACTAGAAGAAAATAATAGTTTGGATATGAAACTGCGTTTTTTATTTTTTTGACTCGTTTTTGCAAAGATTAAATAGTTATGATATGAGACTAGTTTTGATACGATTTTTTTTTATCTACTTGTTTCTTGTAAGAATTAGATGTGTATGTATGTATGTTGGGTATTCAGCCCGAAGGCTGGTTGGATCCTCAACAGGTTCACCATTAGCTCTCATAGATGGCCTAGGTGTCACTACAGAGGCGTACTAGGGAAATGAGGAGTGAGGTAGTTTCCCGTTGCTTTCCTCACTGAGTCAGAAGTTGCTATTGCACATCAGTCTGCCAAGCCCACTGAAATGCGTGCACCAGCCGACCCTATGAGCTACATTTTCACACCATTCATAGCAGGGACTGGCTGCATAAGGAATGACATTACTAGCGTCACTCATACCTCAGCCACTTTCATATTGTCAAAATCAAGTATAAGACTGAGACAGGTCAATGAAAGTAACAATATTATTCTAGCCCATACCAGAAGACATTTAAGGATTAGATATGAAATATTATTAAAGGATTAGATATGAAAGATATGAAATATCATTTCTTTTTCAATAGTAAACTCGTGTCCTCATCCTGAGGTGGTGCAGCTCTTTTCAGACACACCCCCATTGGAGGTGAGCTGCGTGTACCATTTCAACCCCATACCAGCCCTCCTGCCAGTATTAAATGTCTGGCAGTACCGGGAATCGAACCCAGGCCTCCGAGGACGGCAGCTAATAACACTAACCGTTACGCTACGAAGGCGGACTTCTTTTTCAATGTAAATATAATATTAGAATAGTGTTTTTTTTGTTTTGTTTGCTATTTGATTTACGTCGCACCGACACAGATAGGTCTTATGGCGACGATGGGACCGGAACGGCCTAGGAATGGGAAGGAAGCTGCCGTGGCCTTAAGTTACAACTCCAGCATTTGCCTGGTGTGAAAATAGGAAACCACGGAAAACCATCTTCAGGGATGCCGACAGTGAGATTCGAAGCCACTATCTCCCGGATGCGAGCTCACAGCTGTGCGCCCCCAACCGCACGGCCAACTCGCCCGGTAGAATAGTTTAGACATTGTATTAGATTATTATTAGACTGATTCGAAATATTGAAAAATAAATACATGTAAACAATTGCCACTGTAATTGGGATTAGAAGTCCTGTAGTGCGCAGTAAATAAAAAATAAATGAATAAATAAATAAATAAATAAATAAATAAATAATGAAAAAATAAGGGACGTCATCTCAAGAGCCCTATACCAGCCCTCTCCAGAGCCCACACGCTATTATTATTATTATTATTATTATTATTATTATTATTATTATTATTATTATCGTATTGTATTTATATTCCGTGTTTTTAATTTTTTTATATTATGAACATTGGTTCAGGATTCATATTTAATGAGTTTGTAATTCACTTTTCAGTTTTGCGTCATTAACCACCTTAACCTTCGCTCATAAATCCGCACGAAGAAGGGGTAACCTACTTTAGCTCACTGTATATATGAAAGAAACGAGAAGCGCATAAACACAGCCACCCTGCCTAGTGAACAAGTTTTGCAGAAATAGAAGAATTCTTTCAGCATCTTCATTTCTCTTTTTCTTTTTTCAATTTGCTTTACGTCGCACCGACACAGATAGGTTTTATGGCGACGATGGGGTAAAAAAAGGGCTAGGAGTGGGAAGAAAACGGCCGTGGCCTTGATTTCCCTGATGTGAAAATGGGAAACCACGGAGAACCGTCTGCAGGGCTGCCGACAGTCAGATTCGAACCAACTGTCTCACTAATGCAAGCTCACAGCTACGTGACAGACCACACAGCCCCTTGCTCGGTTGTTCATTTCAAACCTTGGTTCTTGCAGTCTGTTGCCTTTAGTTTATCCTCAATATATCCATCGTTCACTCCTTCACAGCAAAGTGTGATGCACTGGATACAGTAATTTCGGCAGTGGGTTAGCGTGCATCCCTCCTCTGGTCATTACAGACGGCTGTTACGTCATAGCGACCGCCCTCCGCGCTGCACGGAAGCGAGGCAAGCTGTCATCGTTCGCTTCAGAAACATCCGGGACTGCTTTGGCTGATGGGCCGGAGGTGTCGCAAAATCACTGCTCATGGTGCTTGTAGTGTAGTGGCTCTACAATAAACAAGGCCAATCTGTTTACATATAAAGGGGTCCGACGACCTCGGTGTTTGGCTCTCTAAATCATCATCGTAATCAGTATACTGGACCGAATCAATGGCTTGGGCTCCGGGCGGGAAAGAAAAAATGTGAGTGAGGCCCTCCTATTATTATTATTATTATTATCTGTTTACCCTCAAGAGTTGGTTTTTCCCTCGGACTTAGCGAGGGATCCCACCTCTACCGCCTCAAGGGCAGTGTCCTGGAGCTGCAGACTCTTGGTCGGGGGATACAACTGGGGAGTATGACCAGTACCTCGCCCAGGCGGCCTCACCTGCTATGCTGAACAGGGACCTTGTGGAGGGATAGGAAGATTGGAATGGATAGGCAAGGAAGAGGGAAGGAAGCGGCCGTGGCCTTATGTTAGGTACCATCCCGGCATTCGCCTGGAGGAGAAGTGGGAAACCACGGAAAACCACTTCCAGGATGGCTGAGATGGGAATCGAACCCACCTCTACTCAGTTGACCTCCCGAGGCTGAGTGGACCCCGTTCCAGCCGTCGTACCACTTTTCAAATTTCGTGGGAATCGAACCCGGGCCTCCGGGGGTGGCAGCTAATCACGCTAACCACTACACCACAGAGGCGGACTATTATTATTATTATTATTATTATTATTATTATTATTATTATTATTATTATTATTATTATTATTAGAGCCTGGATTTCCATGCACTATCATATGCCAAAACATGCACAATAAACTGGAAAATATGTACTATCAAAATTCAGTTCTTTTTAAAACAATGTACAACTAATTTCTCGAAACTACCTTGATTTAAGCTGAACCGTTTATTCGTCAGCACATTCTTAAGCACAGAAAATTACCTCTCTATGTCACAAGGAGCGACAGGTGCATACTTAATTGAAGGCATTTGGGACAAAATGAGACCAAAGTGTACCTCGTTGCATTTTCACCACAATGCGTCTTTTATGAGGTTGCCGAATTCAAAATCAGGATTTGAACGGATCACTTTGTGCAGCTTAACTCTAGCTGCTGCAGGTACTTCTCCGAGCGATGATTGCAGATTATGATGTCTTCAATAATTGCTAAAGATTGAAGCTCCGATAATAAATATGTGTGACGAGCGAGAGCACCGGGTAGGAAACTCCAGGGTAACAACTGCAAAAGCAAGGTGTGTAAGGTGCTATCTGAGTAACGCGACGTCACGGAAGTGTGATAGAAGTTTTGTTTTGTTCGTCTAACATAGACGAAACAAATCAGCCGTCATTTAATAATGCATATTATACGATTCAGTTTATAGCAATGTATAACTGGGACACTTTATTCTTAAGAATTACAGAGATCGGCGTGGGCCCTTCCGGCTTACGTCAATGTTTACTACAGATATGAAAGTGCTTGGTTAATTGATTTATAGGATCTCTACCGTATGTATTAACTTTGCTTGTCAGATAGGATATCAGGAATACATTCTCTCCGTCTCTCAAAAATAGTTATACTGTATAACGTGGAAAACCGATCCCAAATTCTGCAAACCAACAATCATAAAAAACACGATCATGCAAGTTAACATTATACATGCGCCAAAGTCAGAAGAAAAATCACATTATGCAATATAAACGTCCAAATATTCGCTATTAAATCCAAAATTTTCAAGATATGCATTATGCATGAATTTTCTCCTAAAAAGACCAAAACATGCAGGGGAAAAAGGGCGGTTATTTGGAATCTTTAAGCAGAGTTTGAGAAGTGTAACCAGCTTATTTAAAAACATGCATTTGCATGGAAATCCGGGCTCAAATTATTATTATTATTATTATTATTATTATTATTATTATTATTATTATTATTATTATTATTATTATTATTATTATTATTATTGAACCGAAGAGGTCTGATGGAGAAACTGGAAGTCAGAGAGAGAGGAGAATTCTGAGGATGATCTTAGGTCCGGAAAAGGAAGATGAAGAATTCGGTAGACGGCACCATTCTGAGTTCTTCGAACACATAGAGGGGTTCTCTGATGTGCTAGGGAAAGGAGAGTAATCAAAACGTACAACACGAAACACAGAGTAATGCAACAACCCTCAGACGACACGTACACTTTTATCACAGTGTGTACAATCTGTTCTGTTCGTATACTGTACAGTGCAGTACATAACAAATGCAGAACTGTTCCCTTACAGGTATTGTTCAAAATGTCGACCACCATGACCACGGCATCGTTGGCTCCCTGCACGTTAGAAAAATCCTGCGGGACAAAATTCCGGCAGCCCGGCTTTTGTCAAGAAGTAACATTTATTATTTTCAGTGCAATACAGATGCAAAGCTAACTGGGGCTACAAACCAAACGAAATGCCATTACTGTGTAACGATCCACCGGCGACCACATGACACTTATACCAATATACTCAGAAGGTATCCCTGAAGAACCTCAGAAAGTTTGTTGCTGGAGTTCGGCTTAACACTCTAAACTTGATGCCTTAATGGTCATGACCACTTATGGACTGATGAACGAAATCGTTTGAGTGTGTCATTACTCATTATACCCGTAATACGGAAAGAAGCATTCTGAAAGAAAAGACTGAAGGGAGGAGCATTGCACGGTGTTGCCACATGCGTGCATTCCCTTCTCCTTCCCTTCGCTTCCGAATCGCTTGTTCGTTCGTTGTACGGAACTCAGAAGTGAGCGGTTTGACAACTCCAAGAAACACGAGCCGGCCAGCAGGTTTATCTCCTAGGCAACCGCAGTGGGTCCGCCCACGTTTCCATCGCACCCATACCCCGTATTGCCTTCTCCCCACCCAGGCATATGAAGTACACGGACCTCTCTCTAAGAACTGTCAGAACGTATCTTTCAGTATTACGGCCATAATCTAAGCCGAACTGTGTACAAGTGGAAATTTAATTTTACAGATTTGTTGAAAAAGAAACTTCCCAAAGTAGTTTCCTCTAGTCAAAAGTTACTTTTTGAATTTATTATTTGATTTATGAATTCATATTTTTAACCACGTTCCACTATATTTCAAAAATTAAAATGCAATTATTCTTTGTCTATTTTGAGGATTGTTATTGTGTATGAAGAATATAGAACAGATAATTAATAGAAGTAGGTCGAATATGAAGTGTGTGTAACATGTAATAGAAGTTTACTGCTGCTTAATCTACAACGAAGATGTATTTTTTAAAGGCAAAGTATAAAGAGTATATAACAGTTATTATAAGTAGAGCTCTGCACGGATGCGAATATCCGCGAAGTTAGTGTCTTGGCGGATGCAAACTGCATGTCCGTGCAGATAATTTTGCTGATAATTTCTAAATAATTATGTTTATTGAATTTAACTCTGGTATACTCTAGAAATCTCGACAAGTGAGTCCTTCATAAATTTCATGCAGTTATTTTTACTTGTGGTGAGACGACCCTTGACATTGGTATGGGAAAATGTTGATATAAAAGAGCCTGGAGTCCATAAAGCCGTGCATCTGACCCAAGCTAACTGGCTCCCGCCTGCAATTAGTGAAAGGAAGGAACAAAGATTCCGACAGAGAGCTACTCAATATGTCAGTAGTTGCCGCGAGAGGAAACCCTCATAAACGTGTCACTGTAGGGAGACTGGTGCCAGGAAACAGGCCTATTGTTTTATGTTAACAATCTATCCGTTTTAATAACTTGGATGTAATATAGTCAAATAGTTGTAATATCCGCGGATAACCATTCGCGGACGCGCAGGGCTCTAAATATAATTAAAAAGCAAAGCAAAGTCATTTCCGTACAGGCCATGAAGGCCCTTGGAGGGGTGGAAGGTAAAAGCTTCCACCATTCGTAACCTCGGCACGTGATGGGGTTAGCTCTGCGTCCGGCCGCCTTTGCCCCCAGGAATTAACCTGGTACTCATTTTTTGGTGTAGGTTGAGTGAATCTTAGGACCATATGCACCTCCGGAAGTGTAAATCTCATTTCTTAAATTTTACGACTTCCTGACGGGGATTCGAATCCACGTCCTTCCGGGCGAACCGAGCGCGCCTTTACCGCATCGGTCAGGCAGCCCCTTAAATACAAGCAGGCAGTGTATAAAGAGTTTATAACAGTTGATGTAAGTGGGCCGAGTAATGAAACACTGAATAAGGAGTAGTTTCTCATGTATTTCATCAAGTAGGCCTATATACTGCCCTGATAGTGAATTTTCAGAAAGTTGGGTTTTTTCCTCATGAAGTTCAAACTTCGGGTATGTACCTACTCGTGGCCGAGATAAGGACACTATTGCAATTGTGTTATAGAAAATTTGTTGACTGTGTGCTGTAATTTTATTCTTCAGAGTTGGTAGTCTTAGGAGGACACGGACCACTAAGGAGTATGTAAGAAATGGGTCTGAATCCTGAAGATGCTAGCAATCGACAGAAATACAGACTGTAAAACAGAAGAGCGACTCCTGTAACACTAGAGAGATTATCCTGCACCTCTCTTACCAGTGCAGCAAGGTGCATTTTAAAGGCCGTTCGTTGTAACTTAATTAGTGAACCCCGGAAATTTCTCAGTTGTTGGTTACAGAACAGTTAAAACGAGCTGAAGGAATGAAAGCGTGAGGTAACCTTGAGTTAGGTCGTCCCTGTAAACTGAGCCAGTAGTCCAGAAGCGTGACGGGCACTGAACCAAGAACCAGCTGGGTTACTCACAACAGCGTGGAAAACGTTGGTTTGTACCTGTGTGTCCTGGGTACTCCGTTCAGGGTCTCTGTGAGGTGAGCCAGCTTTCAAAAGAGTGGTAACTGCCTCGTAAAGAAATGGTTCTCAACAGCTAGAGAATCACAAATAATTATCACTCACTTCAGAATTATTCAAATAACCATTGATCTGCATTTAGAGCTGCCACCCAGGAGACAGATTCCCTATCAGTTGTTTGCTTAGACAGTTCTTAACAATTTCAAAGAAGTTGGAAATTTATCGAATACTAGATGGTGTACCCGTGCTTCGCTACAAAATTCTAGATGGAGTCGTACACATCCGGTGAATAAGATATCATTACATTGCATAATAACGTAAGTATTTACAAATTAAATTTTACACTCCTTCCCCTAAACTACCATTTCATCCAGCGTGAATACAGTTTGTTGTATGCTAGACGGCAGTGCTTTATTCCCCGACTTCACATACCGATTTTCATTAAATTCTGTTCACCCATTTTCTCGTGATACGGCATTGATATGGACATAGCAACAAAAATCGAAATTCATGAATATCTCTGTTATCATAGACGATACGATAAAAGATATAAATGATCGGAAATATAATTATATATTTAGTTCTTCTTCTTCTTCTTCTTTATCGGTTTACCTTCCAGGGTCGGTTTTTCTCTGGACTCAGCGAGGGATCCCACCTCTACCGCCGCAAGGGCAGTGTCCTGGAGATTCAGACTCTGGGTCGAGGGATACAACTGAGGAGGATGACCAGTACCTCGCCCAAGCGGCCTCACCTGCTATGCTGAATAGGGGCCTTGCGGGGGGATGGGAAGATTGGAAGGGATAGACAAGGAGGAGGGAAGGAAGCGGCCGTGGCCTTAAGTTAGGTACCATCCCGGCATTTGTCTGGAGAAGTGGGAAAGAACGGAAAACCACTTCCAGGATGGCTGAGGTGGGAATCGAACCCACCTCTACTCACTTGACCTCCCGAGGCTGAGTGGACTCCTTTCCAGCCCTCGTACCACTTTTCAAATTTCGTGGCAGAGCCGGGAATCGAACCCGGGGCTCCGGGGGTGTCAGCTAATCACACTAACCACTACACTACAGATGCGAACATATTTATGTTAGTGGCTTTACGTTGCACCGACACAGATAGGTTTTATGGCGACGAAAGGATAGGAAAGGCCCTAGGAGTTGGAAGGAAGCGTCTGTGGCCTTAATTAAGGTACAGCTCCAGCATTTTCCTGAAAATGGGAAACCACGGAAAACCATCTTCAGGGCTGCCGACAGTGGGATTCGAACCCACTATCTCCCGGATGCAAGCTCACAGCCGCGCGCCCCTAACCGCACGGCCAACTCGCCCGGTCCGGACATATTTAGTTACGTAGTATTTACAGATACGACCACTAATAACAGAGATATTTCAGAATTAAATTTTAGACCTTTCCGTAAACTACCATTTCACTCAGCGTGAATAACAAGCGAAATCTACTCGTATATAGGCCTATGTAAAATAAGAGTTTTGTCTGTACATTGTTCAGAATTTACAAAGAATAGTACTTCTGTATCGGTCGTGTTCACAGTAACAAGGAAATACACTTTTTAATTTTTCGTCATCTTTGTAGGCCTATGTATGTATGTATGTATGTATGTATGTGAGCGCATCACGAGAAAATGGCTGAAGAGAATTGAATGAAAATCGGTATCTAAAGCCGGGGAATGAGGCACTACAATACAATAACTGCTCTAATTTTACCCCTTAAATTCCAACTTTATCATCATATTATGACCTTTATTACCTTTAAAAGCTCTGCTTAAGTTTATTCGTGTATTGATGTCATTCCACATCATTTCTCCACTGACAACTCGGAACATAACCACTTAGTGGAGCATCTCGTCTCCTTAATCTTCCCAGCTCAGTTTGCAATATTTTTCGTAACACTAAAATTTCGTCAAAAATCATCCGGAACAAATCGTGCTACTTTCTGTCTTTTCCAGGTATATCAAGTAGAGATCGGGCCAGCTAGGAAGACACCCGGTGAGGGGAAGTATGCGAGTGAGAAAGCAGAGCCGTGGGAGCGAGAACGCTGACTTCCCCTTCTCGCTCAGTATAGTGGCGACGTACAGTTGACACGAAATATTTGTTATAACTGCCATGTAACACTCCGCAGATTTTCAGTTAGTGGAATTACCTTCTAGCTGTAAATTACAGACATACCTAGCCGAAATGAATTTATTTAGAAGTGTTACAGGTGATAGATAGATGTAAGGAGTTAGAACATAATTTAACCTCTTATTATAGTAGCTCTCAAAATCGTTTTCGTGTATCAATTTGCGTAGTCCTTATTTTAAATTATAATTTGATGTAAAATTAACTTTACGACGCTGTAAATGTACAATGTAGAATATGGTTTGCTATAATACCAGGCTTCATAACCTGAGCCACGTCATGTAAAATAACTCGATAATAATAATATTAATAATAAGATATTATACATCAAGAATGAAACACGCTACAAGAAAATTGAAAAACGCTCAGATACGATGGGAAGAAAGAGCATTTATTTCGGTCATCTTCTTCTCAGAATTAAATCTAATAGATTAACAGAACAAATCTTTGACTTCTTCCGTAACCCAAAACAAAACCGAACTGGTTAAAAGAAACTGACAAGGACCTGGTAGAATTAAAAATTACAGAAAATTCAGCTGCTGCTTCTCTTTCCTGCACTTTCTTGCCATCTATCACGAACTTTTCTTCTACTGCCTCCCTTTCCATAAAGCCTATAACGTTCAAGATTGCTGCACTTTACGATGCAGGCTGCTTTTAACGCCTTCCATACTGTCATAGATAGGCCTAGCGCACACCACCACTAACCACAGCTACTACTCAACGAGAATTTAGAAAGCAGAGCGCGGCAGCTGAGTGTAAACTTATGCACTGCACTGCCCTTGTAGCAGGAGCTCTGTTAGGAGGGGATGCGCTATGCGAGATAGTCCAAAGTGCGCATGCGCTCCCAGACGTCTTCCTAGCTGGCCCGATCTCTATAATCCTACTTACTTGTGTCAGACTCCTCCCAATAGTCCTTTCTGACGGCTGCTTGGTGGAGGTCTCACCTGCAACGATATCATTTCAGTCTGCCTAAATAACCTGAAACAGTCCGGCTGCATGTCTAAATGGTTAGCGTGCTGGCCTTTGGTCGCAGGGATCCCGAGTTCGGTTCCCGGCAGAGTCAGGAATTTTAATCATCATTGGTTAATTTCGCTGGCACGGGGGTTGGGTGTATGTGTTGTCTTCTTCGTCATTTCATCCTCATCACGATGCGCAGGTCACGTTCGGGAGTCAAATCATTTTTTTTTATTTTTTTTATTTTTTTGCTAGGGGCTTTACATCGCACCGACACAGATAGGTATTATGGCGACGATGGGATAGGAAATGCCTAGGAGTTGGAAGGAAGCGATCGTGGCCTTAATTAAGGTACAGCCCCAGCATTTGCCTGGTGTGAAAATGGGAAACCGCGGAAAACCATCTTCAGGGCTGCCGATAGTGGGATTCGAACCTGCTATCTCCCGGATTCAAGCTCACAGCCGCGCGCCTCTACGCGCACGGCCAACTCGCCCGGTTCAAATCAAAAGCCCTGTACTTGGTGTCCTCGGACACTTCCGGCGTTAAACGCCGTACGCCATTTCATTTATCTGTAACATTTTGGAACGTGACTTCGAGACATACTGTATGATTCTGAGGGTCATTCGGGCTATAACAGATATGAGTGCCAGGTTAATTCCTAGGGACAAAAACGGTGTATTTATTTATTCTGAGACGTTGATCCTCATCGTGTTCTAATAACAATGCTTTAAAAAATACACGATATTGCAGGGAAAAAACAAAAACAAAAAAACAAGACGCAGGATGAAACAACAGAGCACATGGAATACAAAAGTGATAAAGAAAAGTCATCTGGAAACAAAGTAAAGGAAAATAGAGAGGTCGAATAAATGTATAAGTTATTGAAACACAAAGGAAAAATGATCGCCCGAATGGACATTAATTCTTGCTGTATTCACTAAAAGATTTTGCTCTTTTGTGGCACGTCTTTAGATTGGTACACCTTCGATTGCATAGTACACATGCATATTTGTCACATATCTTATGGTGGAAACCATGAATGGCGAGTCTCTTATTATGTTCCTTTGATCTTAATATTCTCGTTGGTCGACATTCTGTCCATCATGGCGTCAGTAATATAAAAGTTTTGATCGATCCCTCTTCTCTTTGCTTGTCTACACTCTGAATAGGTATATAGATACTCTTATAGCTGGCAATGATAATTTTTAACCTAACGTTCTCTATGTAGAAGGATTCTTTCGCTAGCTTGTAAACTAATCTGGGAGGCGCCATTCCAACTCTTACGGCACATTTTAAGAAACACGAGTTGACATTCTCTATCATTTCGAGATAATTGATTGTGAGGTTATACCATACTATTTCTATGCCATCTAGCACAATGGGTGAGATGGACGTATGGAATAGTATCAAAGCTGTAGAGAGAGGCAGGGCTGTTAGATTTTTGATCTTATAGATGGCTCTGATGGTTTTCGCTGACCTCTCTTGTATATGATAGCTGAATGATTGGCAATTGAATTTGATAGGCAATTTGTTTGGCAATTGAATTTGTTTACTACGTTTAATGGTTCGTTGTACAACGTGAGGGTGTCTTTAAGAGGAAATTTTCCGCCTTTCCTAAATGTCATTCAAGCTGTTTTTTGAAGGTGAATTTCAAATTGATTTTCATTTACCCATTTTTCTAGTTCTATCAATGTTCTTTGCAATTCTAGTTTCTTTGAGTACCGTAATACTTTGTCACCTGCATAGAGTAATAGCGTCGTACTTGTAAAGGAGCAAATAAAGAAGGGACAGGAAGATTAATCTAGCCTAAAAATTAGTGCAGAATAGATACAAGAGAACAATATCTTTCAGGGCAAAAAGCACTAGTGTACTAGTGGCGCAGCACAGCGTTACTGAGGCAAATTAAATGTAGACCTTGCGTCTACTCAGAAGTTCGGAGTGGCATTAAAGCAATTATGGATCTGAGCATTGAATGCGGATTTCTGCCCATCAAAAGTATAAAATTTGGTTTCGCGTTACTTTCTAAGGGTGAAACTTTGTGCGTAAGAGGACGTGTTAGTGAAGTGAAAGAAAGAAGAAGAGATTATGTATCAGTTATTTCTGCAAATGTGATACGGCAAACGTCTGTAACACTGCCACCGTATACAGCAAACTCCAAGTAACTGCAAACCTGCCAACTTTACAAAACCAAAAATCAGGAGATACAGTTGGTCAAAACTGCTTATTCTACATGTCTTGCGCAATACGTGTACTAAGGTATATATTATAAATCCGACTGTTACTATACAAGGCTACAAGTCTAAAAATTACACATCCGTTCCCTCACAGGGAGTACGTAGGTGAGATGATCGGACTCTGATAATCCTTCCGAAAATAGTATGAACTCATGCTCCACATGTGTGAATCAGTCAAACACTTGGATGCTATTACTTAGCAAATGCACCGCGTCCACGCAGTGTTGCCAACTTATATTGTCAAGATCCGCTAAATACTACTAAAAATCCGCTAAAATTCCGCCAGAAATCCGATCTCAAATAATGAGCACTAAAATGAGCAATAATAATAATAATAATAATAATAATAATAATAATAATAATAATAATAAATGTCTGCACTCACCTGTTCTGTGATTTTCACTGGGATTAACCCCCTGCCTGCGAGCCGGCAAGCTAAAACTTGTAGGCCGTTTTAGTGCCGGGTACAAACTAGGTGAATCCCCTACTCAAGGGCCACACACAAAAGAGGCCAGTTAATTAAACGGTCTTCCTTCCTAGCATAAATATAAATGCTACTCTCTCACAGTTTCATTATCTGTCGTCAACTAAGAGAAAAGTACCCTTTCCCCACGTATTACAAATTTATGATACCTTGATCTGATAACATCAAATCCAAATAACATGTTTTCCTCATGTGGCTGCTAGCTCCCGACAAGAAATACGGAATAGCTTGGAGACAGACTGGAGTACAATTTTTTTTTTTAAAAAAAACGTAAAATGGATAAAACAATAAATTCCGCTATAATAAATCTAGAATTCCGCCAAAAAATCCGCTGTCCGCTAAATGATATATTTCTCCGCAGACAGTCTTCTAATTCCGGCAAATTTAGCGGAAAATCCGCTAAGTTTGCAACACTGCGTCCACGGGATTGTGCGAACCGCAATGCTATTATTATCAAGTAATAAATTAAAATTCAACATAATTGTCTACAGATGGCTCCTAAAATCGCTATCTTTGAAATTCTGTCACTAAATTACTAAAATAGACTCCAAATCTAGCGACTAGTCTCTACAATCGACTAGACAAAACTAGACTAGCGCGCGAGAACGACAGATTTACAATCGCTGTACACGTCGCGATATACAGATTTCAATAAACATCGCACGTTCGCGCGTATTTCTCGTATTAATAAACGTTGAAATTTCATCTGAAAGCGGCAAATGAGCGAAGGGTGGTGGTGCTGATTATTGTTTTAAGAGGCGTACAATGCTAAAATGGCAGGATGTCAAGACAAATGTGTGAAGTTCACAAAAAATAAGCTAAAATCGGGAGAAATAATAGAATAATCGGGAGCCTCCCGCCTAAATCGGGAAAGTTGGCAGGTATGTAACTGTATAATTGTGTATATTTTTGTTATCCTTTCCATTTGCGCTAAGTCAATATGAAACTTCTAATTTTTATTTTTATTGGAATTTGTTTACATTCATTCGGAGCGCATTGTTCTAAGTGGAGAATGTCTCTGGCCTGTAGGAGGAGGAGGATCCTGTAAACATATTGCTATTGTATTTTATTACAACAACAATGAATGCTCCTCCAAGACTGGTTTGCCACAAAGTTGAGGGATAGCTCGTGCTACCAAGTTTTAATATTTGCATTGTTACTTGTCATATTCTTAAGTAAATAATGTTTATTCTTTAATTATTGGTTTTTGAAGTTTAGTTAACACAAAACACTTGTGAATTATATCATCCGCATATGGGAGAAGTTCGACAGGCAGTTCAGTTAAACTGTGAAATATTTTAATACGTTAAATACATCTTTCGAAGTGAATTCTGACACTAGCAAAGTCTTGTTTATTTCCTCAACAATCAGTCTGCCATTATGTAAGAAGGGTGGCGTTACAACTATGCCGCGACGTTCCATGCTTATGTTTATTCGAGGGAACCCTTTAATCAGCCATTACCTCATCACTAGCTTCTAACGATGACAGCAATCCGTTATCATTAGTAGTAATAAATGTGTCACTGGTCCTTCCGCCGTAGCACTTGAATTTAAAGCTGATCATGCTCTTTGGTGTGATTCCTATGTGAAGTTTCTCTGTTTAACATCCCTTTTAATATGAATGAGTACAGGTATATTTTATGGCCACATTCTGTTTGTTTGTTTGTCGAACTCTTGTTTTTCTGTGCAGTCTATTATTAAGGTCTGCACACACCAACGCGGGATGCGGGAAGGGGAACAATCCCGTCGCGAACTATTATGAGTACAGCGGGATATGGATCCATTCACACCGCTGCGTCACTCTCCCGTCTACATGGCGGGATTGCTGCGAACCATTTTCAGTTCGCTGCATGCAGCGTTTTCCCGCGTCCCGCATTCATTGTGACAGTAACAATGGCGACTGAAACGTTGACAGAGTGCGTTGAGAAACACCCAATTCTTTACGACATGAGTAATGCACGGAAGAAAGGTATGTTGTGGTATGAAAGAAAAGAACTGCGTACACCTGGTGTCAATTCTTTAATTTTATCACTGTTTGTGACTTTGCTTTGCACACATTTCTCCGTTCGTGAACTTCCAGATGTATGTAAGATGTATACTAAAACTATACACTGTTGTTATGTATTATTATTATTATTATTATTATTATTATTATTATTATTATTAAATAAATTTCAATTGTGAGATATCCCGATGCATATACGGTATATTCTTACAATACTATGAGAACGAAGTTACATGAAAACATAAATTACCTAACGACAAACAATTATATGAAAGCAAGACATTGGAAGAAATTATAACGAAAGGCGAAGTATATAAAAAACAATATATGAAAACAATTTTATTTTCGTAAATTTAAAATGATTTTTCTACAGCATTTCATTCCCTTAACCATCGATGGTAAATTTCCCTGGCACGGGGGATGGGTGTATGTGTTGTCTTCATCATAATTTCATCCTCATCACGACGCGCAGGTCGCCTACGGAGTCAACTCAAAAGACCTGCACCTGGCGAGCCGAACCCGTCCTGGGATCTCCCGGCTCGAAAAGCCATACGCCATTTCATTTTATCGTACTGTGGGTCCCCTCTGCTGAGACCAAGTCTGCCTATTAAAGCAGTTTCATTGCTGGGCAACGCAGGGCCACATCCAGATGAACATAAACTCGTACGCGATGGAATTCGTGCTTTATTTTTGCCCCCTAACGTAACAAGTTTGATACAACCTATGGATTAGGCCATTTTGGAATGTTTAAAAAGAAAGTATCGGCACCGCCTGTTACATTCACTCCTGGAAGCAACAGAACGTGAGGAAACCGTCACGAACTTTCTCAAACAGATGGCCATGAAGGACGTAATGTATTGGACGAACTTCGCAGCGATCGCGGGATTGTAGGTTTCGCTCCCGCTTCCCGTGTCCCGCGTTGGTGTGTGCAGAAAGACGAACTTCGCAGCGACCGCGGTATTGTAGTTTTCGCTCCCGCGTCCCGCGTTGGTGTGTCCAGAAAGACGAACTTCGCAGCGACCGCGGGATTGTAGTTTTCGCTCCCGCTCCCTCTTCCCGCATCCCGTGTTGATGTGTGCAGACCTTTACTCAAATAGGAGCACTGAAGCGGCAAGTCCACGTTTCATTCATCCGGTGGCCGTGAGAGTGTCGCGCGCTCAGCGTAATTATCAAACCAGGATGTATGATACTGAAAGAACGAGAAATCGGAAATGGAGGAGCTAAAGAAAGAAAGAAAGAAAGAAAGAAAGATCTTAGGACCCGAAAATAAAAGAAATGATGATACATGCAGAACGAGCAGGAATGAAGATCTGTACACACAGTCAGAGATCACAGACATCATACGTAAGACGAGCCTGAAGTTATATGGGCACATCACAAATATGAACGAGATTCGATTAACGAAGAAAATCTTTAACTACATCACCAAGATAATATCTTACATGTTATGTAAACTCGACTACATAATGGGTAGAAGAAACGAGAGACGACACGGAGGAAGTTGTCATCAGTCCTAAAGAGATCTGGAATAGAGATATGTTTCGAGCTACGATTGATAAATTCAAATGATTCCAGGAAAAGCAAAATAAAAAGGCCAAACATTATTATTATTATTATTATTATTATTATTATTATTATTATTATTATTATTATTATTATTTCATCTTCATCCAAGCCTCTCTCTGCCGTTGCATTAAGATTAAACTTAGTTTCTTTTTTTCTTCTCATCTGTTGCTCTAATATCAAGTGAGTAAGTTTGGAGAATCGAAAGAGTACTTCATTTCTAGGTCGTCACCTTGCTATAAATAGCCGTAGGTCGCTCTTGAAAGCGCAGTTAAAGCGTTGACATACTGTGAGTGACGTAAGAAAACTTGTTGGTTGAATGTTTATGTTGGCTAGTCTTGTGGACCTTGAGAGTTAGTAGTGTGTTTGGACAGCAATTAGTGACGGCTTTATCCTTTACTTGCCATCAGCGGGCGACGTTACTCCTACGTAATAATAATAATAATAATAATAATAATAATAATAATAATAATATATATATATTCGTTTACGGCCATTAGAGACCACGTTAGATAACAATTACATGTTTCTGGAAGCCTTCCTCACAGCCCAGAACTTCAGCATCCTCTCTCTGGCAGCCTGTCTTCTTTCGTCCGTCCACCCACGGTTAAGTTTTGGTTCGTCATGGAATCCCTGAAATCTGTCGATCACTGACCTAAACTTTGTTCGGTTTGAGATGTCTTCCGAATTTAGTCCCACCTGTCTGAGATCCTTTCTCACCTCCCTGAACCATTTGTCCGACACTTTAGGTCTGCTGTCTAGTATTGTGAAAATCCTTTTCGTTAGTCTCTTCTCATCCATTCTAAATAAATGCCCATAGAATTTAAGTCTCCGTTTTCTCATGGAGAATAATAATAATAATAATAATAATAATAATAATAATAATAATAATAATAATAATAATAATAATAATGTTCAAAGACAGATATCAAGAGTCTGAGAACAAAATATGGTACAATTGACAGGGTCTGTTACTTTAAATACATTACCTCGGAGAATTTATCGAACCGACAGGCCTAGAAAAGATCTCACAACAAATTCATCGTCAATTTTTTTTAACATTAGGGTTAGTCCAAAACATCTGCAACAAGATATCAAGACGTACAAAAATTCGGCATTACAACACGGTCATAAAACCATCATTCTTTATGCAAGTGAAACATTGACACTTAACAGAAAATAAGAACTTGAAGAAATCAAAACAAGAAGAGAGGAAGATCATTTGGAAAATCTTAGTAACAAGATACAGCGAAGACTGTTACAGGTTACAATCAATCAAAACAACAGAAACATTCTCAAACATCAAAATTGAATTTAGGAAAAGACGTTGTTGTTGTTGTTATTTGCTTTACGCCGCACCGACACAGATAGCTCTTACGGCGACGACGAGGCAGGAAGGGGCTAGAAGTGGGAAGGAAGCGGCCGTGGCCTTAATTAAGACACAGTCCCAGCATTTGCCTGGTGTGAAAATGGGAAAACACGGAAAACCATCTCCAGGGCTGGCGACAGTGGGGTTCGAACCCATGATCTCCCGAATACTGGATACTGGCCGCACGTAAGCGACTGCAGCTATCTAGCTCGGTAGGAAAAGACGAATGAAACGCGTCGGTCATCTCACTACGTTACCAGAAAATCGATTGAGAAAAAGGATAATAGGTTATGTAACTTCACTTAAGAACTCAACACCCTGGCTTAACGAACTTCGAAAGGACCTCAAAAATGCAATCATAAGTTCAACAGACATCCTAAAAAGAGACATCTTTGGACACGAATTAAACTATTGGGAAGCTACATCAGAGCAGCCACAACAAAAACAGTACAGGCCAAAGTGGTTGGAAGAACGTAAATAAGCCTCCTCGTAAAGAATGAAAGCCTATTGGAACAAAAACAGCACACAGAAGAACTGATTAAGTTATTTGCTTAACGTATTCCAATATTGGGAGAATTCGCTAATAATAATAATAAATCGTTCGATCACATCGATTGGAATGTTTTGTTCGGATGTGAGAGGACATCTTCGCCTCGAATGGTGTAGATAAGTCCTTAGTGGTAGCATTCATTGACGTGGAAAAAATCGTTCGATCACGTCGACTGGAATGTTTTGTTCAGATGTCAGAGGAAATCTTCGGCCCGAATGGTGTAGCTAAATCCTTAGTGGTAGCATTCATTGACGTGGAAAAGAATAATTCGATCACGTCGACTGGAATGTTTTATTCAAAGCCCTAGGATACCTCAAAATAGACCACAGAGATCGCAGAATTATATTCCAGCTATACTAGAACCATATAGCACATTTATATAGAGGAAGCATTAAAAGAATACCCAGTAAGGACCACTTGCAGGGTTATCATCATTGGGAGGCTTTGCAGACGATATTGCACTGATTACAGAAACCGAACGCGATATGGAGGTCACTTTAGAACTATTGAACACCTTGCTCAACGAAAAGTGTAAACTGAAAATAAATGAGAACTAGCAGTTTCCCGCTGGTTACGCCCGCAATGTACAAAGCATGATGTTGTTCGTTACTATCCTCACGGATGTATTTGCAAAGTTTCGAGTTAATGAAATAAAGCACATGATCTGCTGTGGTAATATCATGTAATATTATGTCAACAAAACACTTGAAAATACATCACACAAAGAAATTGAATTAAGCGTTCCTTGAAACAACACTACGCACTGAACTGTTAAAAAAGTCCTTCAAAGATCTTCGTCATGGAGACAAATGTACTCATAACTTTCCTCAGAACCTACCAATTTAAGTGGTTATTGCCTCAAAAGAAAGCGCTTGATCCACAGAGTGTTTTTAGACGAAAACGAACTGCGTACCTCTATCAGAACGAAATATATGATTGCTTCAATGAGAAAAAAAAAAATGTTGAAGAAATGAGACGTCAAATTGAATGTGCACTCATAACTTTCCTCAGAATCAACCAATTTGAATAGTTAAGAGCTGAAATGAAAGATCTTGATCCACTGAGTGTTCTTAGGCTAAAATGAACTCCGTACCTCAATTAGAACACTCGCAGGTAGCACAAACCCATGGCGTTTCGCACTGAAGGGCACCCCCACAAGCAATGCAGATCTATGGTGCTCCTCACCTAGGCGTACTAATCACGGGCGCCGGTATTCTCATGGTGTTCCTCACTTGGTGGAACTAATCACAGGCCACGCATACTCATGCGGTCGCTCACATAGTGGTACTAATCATAGGCAATGCAGATCCGCGGTGCATGACACATTATGGTAAACGCCCACAGACAACACAATCCCATGGTGTTTCTCACATAATAATACTAGCAAATACAGTAGAGACAATACACGACACTTACGGATTTCGCCTTGCTAAAATGGGAGACAATTCGACGGTGGCGCTCCTAGTGACTTGACCTGAACAAATCGCGCTAAATTCAAATATCAATGGAAATGTATATACGGAAATGGATAAATAAATTACGTCTAGAAAGAAAGTGGTATTGAGATATTAACTTCGAAGTTGCTAAAGCAATTCTGGATAAATGAATGAAGAATTATTTAAAAGGTTATTATTCAAAAACTGAAATTGGACATATAAACAAGGTGTGAAATGGACTGCTGTGAAATAGCTTGATCTTCCATTTATGCATTACTTTTTTAGCTTTAGCATACCTGCCTGAAATCTTACGGTTGTATTTGTCTTTTTTCCTCATTTAAAAACATTGTATCATCACATTAAGACATTTGTCAATAAAAATATCGGCACATTCCTTACACATATGATGCAATGAATTAACATTTAATAGCTGGACAATTTTCCTCTTAACATGAAGCCTACTAACAGAAAGAAAATCTATAAAATCTCGGCTTTAATCTGAGAAGAGGGATAAAAGAAAGAAAAGTTTGAAAATGTTGTCGATAGTGATGCTTTGAGGAATATTTACGTACAATTAGAGTAAAAATTACCCTTGGCTGTATAGTCGAGGATTTTTAAAGTCGCTGGCCTGGAAAATGATCTGAACAGATCTTATAATTCTTATACAAGCGTAACGTCCCTTCTTTCTTATACACTTTATCCAAATTGCTTCTGTGACATTTCAAATCCCACAGATCACACCTACAACAACACATCGGTATTGAAGGTTAACTGCTGCACTATACAATAAAATATGCGTATTATATTTTAAGCCCGTTAAAACATGGGTCGAGCAGGTCAGAAGATTATGAAGTACTATAAAAATCTCTGTCACTGGAAGATATATATGCAAACACAATATTACTTACATGTTCTTGTCACGAGGGAACCTGAAGAACGACCGCGCATTTTTCTCTACTTCGTAATTACTGCAGCCAAACACAGCACATACCTTTCCCCTCATGTTGAGAGGAGATATCAAGGAATGACACACGCTACTATTTAATTATACAACTCACTGAAAACGCATAAATAACACCAAAAACTTCACACAAAAATACACGTGCTCTTATGACAGAATCAGTACCGTTCAGGTCTATCCGCTAGAGTGAGCTCCAATAGCTGTCCCACGATATCTCGCTCAGTGTCGCGTATTGTCTCTACTGTATTTGATACTAGTCTCTGGCAATGCGGACCAATGGTTTTCCTCAAACAGTGGTTCTAATCCCGGGCGCTATTCCCGTAGTACTAACCGCAGACAACGTAGACCCATGGTGTTGCACATAGAGTGGCACTACTCATAGGTGACGCAGACCATATTGAACACGGTGGAATACACATGATGATCTCTTTCACAAGCAACACTCAGACCCATAATGCTCCGCACAGAAAGGTACGGCTCCTATATGAAGTAGACCCTCGAAAGGTGGTACTAGTCGCAAGTAACGCCGACCCATGGTGTTCCGCACATAATGGTACTGATCGCAAGTAATCTCATAGTTCTAATGTCATCATACCTTCGTCGTCCCTTTTAGTCGTCTCTTACGCCAGGCAGGGGATTCCGTGGGTGTAGTCTACGTCTGCATCCCCACCCACAGGGGGTAGTGAGAGAGCGGGAAAAAGAAAAGAAGGGATCGGACACTTCGAAAAATGAAGTACCAGACAAAGAAAGACAAGGGCCACGAAGGGCGTGAAAATGAAAGACTTCCTAGGATTCGAAAACATAATACCGTCGGTATAGGAAAAGAACAAGAGTTGACCAAGGGAGGTCGAACAAGATAGATAAAATTGAGGAGCCTGGCACGAGTAAGTAGAAGGAATGCCAGGACTAAGCTAAGGGCCCCGTGGTCGCCAAACCACGCTCCCAAGTTCAGAGCCCCTGGAGCCCCTTTTAGTCGCCTCTTACGACAGGCAGAGGATGCGACTTATGATTCTCAGAGTTGATTCTGAGATTCCTGTAGCTCGGACATGTCTACAGTGCGCTCATTGCGTTCATATCGCATTATAACTTCCAGCATTTCTTCAAGTGTTATTGAGTTCCTCTGCATTTTGCTTTTGAAAATATTTTGATTCATTTTGAAGTATTTTTTTTCTTTTCTCCATAACGTTTTTAGAAACAATAAAACACAGCTTGCTAACTCAATGCTCTCTTTAATACTGACCACACGCCACCAGTCAACAACACAGACTACGCAACACAGCTATACTCAGCGCTCTCGTTGAGACTGACTACACTCCGCCCAAGTGAAATCGTCCACAGGGTGCTTGTGAATCTGCGACGTATATATTATTAAATACTTTGTAATTATGTATATGTTTTACATCGCGTTATAACGAAAACGCGTAAAGTGAGAAAGTTTATAACGAGGAATGGCTGTAATTAAAAAATGGCTGGAGATGTGCTGGCCTTTTATGTACGTTCTACAATTAGGCTGCAGTGCGTCAGGGTTCGTATAAAAAACCATGAATTTCCAGTTTAATTGCGTAATCGATATTTTTATAGTAAAAAGGCTGAAGTTACGATTGTTCTGTGACAGGCATACACACTTCCGATTACAGGTTCAGGTAAACCTCTTTCCAGTACGACGCAATGTGTTGGGCTGGCCTTATGTTTCCAGATACGGCGCTTTGCCATTTCCGTCGTTGAAAGAGTATAGTACACTTCCTCAGCGTGAGGGGGGGCTCCTAACTGGGGAAGTGTGAAGGAAGCATTCAGTGACTGACGACGGTTGAAATGTACTTCCGAGAGGACGGAAATGTGAGTCAGCCTCTTTTCAATTACTGCCACTGATGATGGAGCTGAGAGGGAGGGAGGGACGTGACAGATAAACCAGGAAGGATATCCTTATCGATAGCTCCACATCTCACGTGTTTCTGCACATAATTTAGGGCCGCTACACACGACCCAATCTGCTGGGCTATTTGATTTACGTCGCACCGACACAGATAGGTCTTATGGCGACGATGGGACAGGAAATGCGTAGGAATGGGAAGGAAGCGGTCGTGGCCTTAATTAACGCCTGGTGTGAAAATGGGGAAACCACGGAAAACCATTTTCAGGGCTGCCGACAGTGGGATTCGAACCCACTATCTCCCGGATGCGAGCTCACAGCTGCGCGCCCCTAACCGCACGGCCAACTCGCCCGGTCATACTGATTTTTATACATTCTGTAGAAAACTCTTCCCTTTCAGTACCTGATCCCGATCGCCTTCAGAATCTCAAGTAGCTTGGTCTATTCAACGTTATTGCATGCCTTTTCTAGATCTACGGATGCCATGTATGAGGGCTTGTTTTTCTTAATGGGAACCTCCAAGAACAGATGTAAAGTCGGGATTGCTTTATGTGTTCCTATATTTGTTTTGAAGCCAAAATGATCTCTTCATTATAGTATGAAAATGTACATTTTCGCATTATCAATCTCCGGTCAAACTGTTTATGAAGGCGAGATGTATTGTTTATGGGAGACTGTTTAGGAGCTAATATGTAGGTATCAATGTTGTGTGGTGCAGCTTTTTAATATGCTTTTCGACATTGGTATGTTTTTTCAAGATCACCAGCACCTTCCCAGCTTACTGAAGGGGAACAATCACGTATGTCGCAACCAGCCTTCGGGTTTGGAATTCAGTGTACAACGAGGCTGATCTATAGTCCTCTCCATTTGTAACGACGTACCCTAAGGGTGCAACCTTACCCTTTCTCCCCTGTGATATTAAGGTATTGATTTATAGTTACTTTCCTTGCTGTTGGGTATTTTGCAGGTCTTTTTCAGTGTCGGTAACCATACAGTTTAGGGACCCTACTTGCCGATACGACGTTAATCTGGCACGTTGGCAACGTTCAGTCACTGTTCTAGCGTGAATTGCGTGTTGCCACCGCATTGCCGTTAAAGTCACTAGTGATACATTTGCGAGAATATTTAAAGCATATTTTCTTTTTCTGTGGGATTGTAAATATATTTGGCTAATACCAGGTACAAGTAGAATTGTGGCATGTTCGGATAATGCATTTAATAACATAGTTTGTGTGAAATTATGAAGGTGCTCAAATACGCCAGTCTCATGTTTAGATCTACCGGTACATGAAATAACTCTTGCGGGACGAAATTTTGGCAGTAGAACTTATAACACTATTATTTTCAAATCCGCAGTGAACTTGAAAGCTGACCTAATTTCCGTTCACGGAGCTTGGCACATTAGTATTTCTTTGTTTCCTGATAAGCTTGAAGATATAACCAGCCTGCAGGCTGAAAATATGCCCAATAATCTCTCTCCTTACTGGTTACCGGTATTGCAGAGAGAAGGAAATGTTCGCGCAAAAGAAAGGGAAGTCATTGGATGTCTGGAACTTTCGAAAATCACACTGCAAAAGACTTATTAAATAAATTGCATCGTTTAACACGCCCTTCTTTTCAAGAATATGATTATAGTACGCCTACTGTATATCAAAATAAAGACAGATATATGTAACATTAATTTGAGTGAGAAAGTGTGTTTATTTCCTTAGTTCCTCATTGAGCGTGGGAATCGACTTACTTATGAATATCTTAATTTATTTCATCTTAACTTTTATCACCGGGCGAGTTGGCCGTGCGCGTAGAGGCGCGCGGCTGTGAGCTTGCAACCGGGAGATAGTAGGTTCGAATCCCACTATCGGCAGCCCTGAAGATGGTTTTCCGTGGTTTCCCATTTTCACACCGGGCAAATGCTGGGACTGTACCTTAATTAAGGCCACGGCCGCTTCCTTCCAACTCCTAGGCCTTTCCTATCCCATCGTTGCCATAAGACCTATCTGTGTCGGTGCGACGTAAAGCCCCTAGCAAAAAAAAAAAAAAAAAACTTATCATTTACTAGGGTAGGGAAACATTCATTATCGGTGTTTACATTGAGGTTAGTTTGTTATGGTTATGTCTGGTGATTTTAATATGTAACCAGGCAGGTTGGCAGCAGTGATCAGCTATTACAAAAAAGAGAAAAGAAGAGCATCGGCGGCGATATTTACTTTCTGGGGTATTGCCTTACGTGGCGATTATACTTCAGTTCTGCGGTCTAAAATTACATGCCGGTTTACATGTATGTATGTATGTATGTTCAGTCTGTTCTGTCTTCAGCCCTAAGGCTGGTTGGATCCTCAACAGCTCTGCCATCAGCTGTCATAGATGGCCTAGGCATCACTGAAGAGCCGTACTAGGGAAATGAGGAGAGAGGTAGTTTCCCGTTGCTTTCCTCGCCGAGCCAGACGTTGCTATTACATATCAGAAGATAACTGAAATGCCTGCACCAACCGACCCTATGAGCAACATTTTCACACCATTCATAGCAGGCACTGGCTGCATAAGGAATGACATTACTAGCATCGCTCATAACCTCAGTCACTTTCATATTGTGAAAGCCAGCAAAGGCTACTGGTTTACATAAGATTTTGTAATCATTTTCTTGGATCTCATTTGATAGTGTTGTGTGGCTACGCAATGCGCTCTGCCTTACGCACCAAGCTGAGCACGCAGCCGGACAGTTGACCTCAAAACAGGTAACCAGTAATTTGGAGTGAATCATTAAGTAGGGACTGGAATGTGGGGGACGGGTTTAACACTACCGTGGACCTGTCTCAACAGGTGTATGGTGCACAGCCTGTAACTTAAAACACTTTGGCTTTCACTTCGTAATCTTTATCGCGGGCACAGTGCTTCATTTAGGACCGGGCGAGTTGGCCGTGCGCGTAGAGGCGCGCGGCTGTGAGCTTGCATCCGGGAGATAGTGGGTTCGAATCCCACTATCGGCAGCCCTGAAGATGGTTTTCCGTGGTTTCCCATTTTCACACCAGGCAAATGCTGGGGCTGTACCTTAATTAAGGCCACGGCCGCTTCCTTCCAACTCCTAGGCCTTTCCTATCCCACCGTCGCCATAAGACCTATCTGTGTCGGTGCGACGTAAAGCCGCTAGCAAAAAAAAAAAAAAAAAAAAAAAAAAAAAAAAAAAAAAAAAAAAAAAAAAAAAGCTTCATTTAGGAGATAGGGAGAACTCTGCCTTCTGTACCGCTGCCTGCAGGACATAACATTCACTTGAAGTGGTAATGTCACAGACTTCAGTTGGCATCTTGAGAACCGAAGGACAAATATTAACCGACCACGCCACAGACGTTGGCGTTTTTAGATATAAAATCTCAGTTTTACTATTTGGTGGACAGAGTATGTCAGTATCTCTTATGGCTAAGTGCGTCAACCTTGTTTACCTATTCAGCGTTGTAAGATTCTTCCTAAACCTAGTTTAAATGAAACTGCGGAGCATCATTCCTGATTATTATTTAAATCCCCGATTATTGTCGTTTAAAGTTAAACAGTCAAGCTCGAGGTGTTACCAAACATAAACGGTGATTAACAATAAAGGTAAAATGGCTGATAGATTTGGAGATGGTTTTGAAGATGAATGGAATATCTGGAACAGAATGGAAATGCGTGCGAATGTATAGTCTACTAATGGAGAGAGGTGATCCTTTTGAAGAACTTAATGATAGGAAATTTGCGGAAAGGTTTCGCGTATCTAAACGAACAGTTTCATTTCTTCTGGAAACAATCCGGGCGTGTTGGCCACGCGGTTAGAGGCGCGCGGCCCTGAGCTTGCATCCGGGAGATAGTGGGTTCGAATCCCACTGTCGGCAGCCCTGAAGATGGTTTTCCGTGGTTTCCCATTTTCACACCAGGCAAATGCTGGGGCTGTACTTTAATTAAGACCAGGGCCGCTTCCTTCCCATTCCCATTCCTTGCCTGGTGCAGGTCTTTCTACCTGACTCCCTTGGGCGGCCTGCGCGTCTGGATGTGGGATTATGATAATGAAGTAGGGAGAGATGAAACCCGGTTTCGGCACGTAGCCTACTCCTCTTGAATAATACCAAGGGGTCTGCTCAATGCTTTACGTCGCCATCCGACGGCCGAATCACCATCAACAGCATATCCCCTCACTCCATTTGAACACTGCGAAAAGGGTTGAATTTGAATCCCGGCTTTTGGCATGCAATCTAGTGATTAGAAACTGTCTTCCACCAACTTTCCTGCCCTGCCGGCCAACATTCTGATCGTGAATTTGTTTTTTCGTCCAGGCTACGTGGCTCAGACCGTTGAGATGCTGGTCTTCCGACTCCAACTTGGCAGGTTCGATCCTGGCTCAGTCCGGTGGTATTTGAACGTGCTCAAATACGTCAGCTTTGTGTCGGTGGATTTCCTGGCAGGTAAAATAAGTCCTGCGGGACTAAATTCCGGCACTTCGGCGTCTCCTTAAATCATAAAAGTAGTTATTGGGACGTAAAGCCAGCAACATTGTTATATTTTTCGTTCGACCAACGGCGCACTCGAACCTGCTAACAATGGTGTCAGACCTTTATTTTAGAAAAGACCAACTTAGCTACTTATAAGCAACCTGCCACTCGGTGACAGCCCTTAATGCAGATCAATTGTAAGTGATTGATGGGTCGAATGCGGCACGATGCTTATCCGCTCGGTCGCTATTGGAACGATAATGGCCGGGTCGCATCCGGCACGTAACCGTGAGGTATTACGCCACTCGTTCCTTTAACAATTGTAGGTGATACTACTAATATGCACTTAATAATAATGGCGTACGGCCTCCGGAGAGGCCTGGTGCAGGTCTTTTTCTAGTAGACGGCTTATTAGGCGACCTGCATGTCTGTGAAGATGAGGGCCCTACCTAGGACGATTTCTAATGTTGAATACGCCTCACACATTCAACCCCCGAGCCATTGGAATTAACCAATTAAGGTTAAAATCCCCGACCCGGCCGGGAATCGAACCCGGCACCCTCTGAACCGAAGGCCAGTACGCTAGCCAACGAGTCGGATAATATGCAGCAGATCGGATACACGACGTGAGTAATATTATATCTTCTACAATTATGCCACAGTTGGGCGGCCTTTTCCCCCCTCTTGTTCGTCCACGTTTCTAATAAGTAGCCTACTTTCAGCAAAGAAGAAATGAATATTCCTCCTCCTAAGAAAAGAAACACGAAATCACCGAAGCGCGTTCACTATTCTTCGCTATCAAGTTACACATCACGCTAGGGTTTAATTCCACTGCCAGCTAAACATTAAGAATAGTGCTCCTCGCCTCCTTCTAACTAGGTCTTAAATTTTAACTATGTTTACGTACACACTGGTTAGCCGAATATTAAACAAGGTTGGTGCACTTGGCCATTAATATTTATTTTGAAGCACGCACGAACGTACAGATACATATTATGTATAGTTACTTTTTGCCATAATTAATTATCGATCTTTCCTGCTTGTAACATATACAGTAGTCCCTGCCATGTAAGTGTATACACTAAGCCCGCTGTCACACAGAGCATCGAACGATCAAGAGCGACCAACTGCCATCAAGTACTAACGATTGAATTCATTTACCTTGTCACACTGGTCATCGATCGAAAGGGATCGACTGCACGGAAACAGCTGATACTCCCGCCCAGTACCGTACAGACGTATTCATATTCACGAGCGGGAAAGAATGTATTTGAAAGCGATAATTCGGATGAAGATAATATGATTCTAACGTATGAATATATTAGGAGAGAGGAAAGAACCAGATGATCACAGTGGACAGGAGAATGGAGAGACACCGAGCTCGATAGCTGCAGTCGTTTAAGTGCGGCCAGTATCCAGTATTCGGGAGATCGTGGGTTCGATCCCCACTGTCGGCAGCCCTGAAGATGGTTTTCCGTGGTTTCCTATTTTCACACCAGGCAAATGCTGGGGCTGTACCTTAATTAAGGCCACGGCCGCTTCCTTTCCACTCCTAGCCCCTTCCTGCCACTTGTGCCTTCGTTGTGGAATGACGAAGAAATATTCAGGAACTAGTACCGAATGCCCATCAATAATTACAATGAATTAGCAGAAAAAGTGAAGTCACTAACAGACATCACGCAAACAAATTACAGGAAATGTAGAAGTTTTGAGGAAAGGCTGACACTATCGTTAAATTCAATATTCACAACGATTTTTTAAGGTTTAAAGTCAGAAGCGATGTTCACCTCCGAAACAACTATGTCCGTCGCAAAATATATCAAATAAAAGATTAGTGGCAGGTACATTTCTTTGAATTCTACAGGCTGCTAACAAAGTATTGATATAAAAGGACTGAAAACAATGGATGCATTTATGTACCATCATTTTGAATTCGTAATTTGAAGGTACTACAATTAACAGTGGAAATATATTTAGGCCTACAGGTTTATGGACATTGGTGACTCATACATGTCTGCATCTTACAGAATTAGGATTGCTCACAATACATCAGTGGATTTGTTCCTATTATACGTGATGCCATTCATAGAGCACTACAGCCAGAATTCTTGACAGGGTGAAAATTCCAACAAAAGCCTCACAACAGTGGCTCATTGTACTTCAGATATAAGACTAATACCATTTATGCTTATTTTTTTAATGATGCTGGTTCTCCCCTGTTAATACTATTTATAGTTACTTTCTAACTGTTGGGTTTGATTCAGTGTCACTGGACATACAGTTTAGGGACCCTAATTGCCGATACGACGTCTTACAGTTACAGTTAATCTTTCAGGTTGGCACAATGTAGTCATGATTCTTTCGTGATTTGCGAGATGATACGTACTGCCTCTGCCGTATTGTGAAAATCACTAGTGTTACATTAGCGGGAACCGTGCGGTTAGGGGCGCGCAGCTCTGAGCTTGCATCCGGGAGACAGTGGGTTCGAAAACTACTGTCGGTAGCCCTGAAGATGGTTTTCCATTTTCACTCTAGGCAAATGCTGGGGCTGTACCGTAATCAAGGACACGGGCATTTCCTTCCCACTCCTTTTTTTGCTAGTTGCTTTACGTCGCACCGACACAGATAGGTCTTATGGCGACGATGGGACAGGAAAGGGCTAGGAGTGGGAAGGAAGCGGCCGTGGCCTTAATTAAGTAAGGTACAGCCCCAGCATTTGCCTGGTGTGAAAATGGGAAACCACGGAAAACCATTTTCAGGGCTGCCGACAGTGGGGTTCGAACCTACTATCTCCCGAATACTGGATACTGGCCGCACTTGAGCGACTGCAGCTATCGAGCTCGGTCCTTCCTACTCCTAGGGCTTTCTTATCACGTAGTCGCCATAAGACATGTCTGTGTCGGTACGACGTTATGCAAATTGTGTTGTTGTTGTTGTTGTTGTTTGAGTCATCAGTACATAGACTTGTTTGATGCAGTTCTCCATGCCACCCTATCCTGTGCTAACCTTTTCATTTCTACGTAACTATTGCATCCTACATCTGCTCTAATCAGCTTTTTTATATTCATACCTTGGTCTACCCCTACCGTTCTTACCACTTACACTTCCTTCAAAAACCAACTGAACAAGTCCTGGGTGTCTTAACATGTGTCCTATTATTCTATCTCTTCTTCTTGTCAAATTTAGCCAAATCGATCTCCTCTCACCAATTCGGTTCAGTATCTCTTCATTCGTGATTCGATCTATCCATCTCACCTGCAGCATTCTTCTGTAACACCACATTTCAAAAGCTTCTATTCTCTTTCTTTCTGAGCTAGTTATCGTCCATGTTTCACTTCCATACAATGCCACGCTCCACACGAAAGTCTTCAAAAATATCTTTCTAATTCCGATATCAATGTTTGAAGTGAGCAAATTTCTTTTCTTAAGAAAGCTCTTCCTTGCTTGTGCTAGTTTGCATTTTATGTCCTCCTTACTTCTGCCATCGTTAGTTATTTTACTACCCAAGTAACAATATTCATCTACTTCCTTTAAGACTTCCTTTCGTAATCTAATATTTCCTACATCACCTGCCTTCGTTCGACTGCACTCCATTACTTTTGTTTTGGACTTATTTATTTTCATCTTGTACTCCTTACCCAAGACTTCATCCATACCATTCAGCAACTTCTCGAGATCTTCTGCAGTCTCAGATAAAATAACAATATCATCGGCAAATCTCAAAGTTTTGATTTCCTCTTCTTGGACTGTGATTCCCTTTCCAAATTTCTGTTTGATTTCCTTTACTGCCTGTTCTATGTAAACATTGAAAAGGAGAGGGGACAAACTGCAGCCTTGCCTCACTCCTTTCTGGATTGCTGCTTGTTTTTCAAAGCTCTCGATTCTTATCACCGCAGACTGATTTTTATACAGATTGTAGATAATTCTTCGTTCTCTGTATCTGATCCCAAATTGTAAAAAAATAAATTTCAAAAATGCGGGAATAAGCAAAGGATATTTTATTTTTCTGTGCTATTGTAAATCTATTTGGGTATTACCAGGCAAGTAGAATTGTGGCATGGGCACTTCTTCTGTTCATTAAGAAGGGCCATTTCCGCGTCACTTTTTTATTAAATATTTTGCTCGTCCCTGTTTTTGTTGTTTGACTAGTATCTTTGTGATATCGGCAGTTGAGATACTGAACTTAAAAGGGCTCAGTAGGTCTCCTCGTCAGACTCCTTTCATTTGGATAATTTGTCGCGAGCTATTTACCCCACCCTTTATTACTAGTTTGTTGTCGTCATGGATACCAGTACATCTGCAAGTGGAGAGACTCATTCATTAAATGGCATATCCAATGACGGTGTACATACGGTTCGTGCCGTATCTTGCCATCAGGTCACATGGCCTCTGTGAAGAGATAAATCTCAAGACAATAATGTCACAAGCACACATCACTCTAGGGGTCGCCGTGGGGTGGAATACTCGGAGGGGATTTACTCCCCTGCAGAGATGAAGGGAGCGAAGTGTAGAATAAACAGTGGCCCGTGTACACTCGCGTCCAAACTTCTTCCGGTCTGCCTTAGTCAGCATATGTGGAGAGCGATAAGCGAGCAATCTGATGAAATGAAGACTTGGGTTACTTCGTGCTCACCGGATATTATTAAAACCCAGCCAATTGTTACGTAAAAATGAAAGCACTAGAAGGCAGTAACATTTTAGACAAGGCCTCCCAAGACCTGGCTAGACAAATAAATTACATTGTCTTAGCAATTGCAGATAAACTCTCTGACGTTGGTGACAAGATATGAGAAATGAAGCCAAGTGCAGATGGGATTAAGTGGGTTGCTTCTTCGACAGGGTTAGCTTATGTCCGTATTTTGATTTAAGTGCCCGTGCCCGCACCATATTATAAACAAGTCCGGAAATATATGCACTTTCTGTTTTGATTTTTTAAAACATAAATATGTCTTTCGGAGTCTGCAGGAAATCTGGAGAAATTACCGAGTGGTAGGGACACACAGTCTTGAGGACGGACGTTTATCCGGTCCTCATTAATCCGGATCTCCGGTTTATCCGGATCGAAAATAATAAAAAGTTATTTTTATTTGTACAGTACATCTTTTATGGCGTCGACTCTTCTAGAATGTCTTTTCCGCCAAGGATTTGTTGAGGACAGGAGTTGCAAGTAATTCGGCCACGGTCTATCAAAGGTACCGTCCCGGTGTTCCCCTGGAACTGAGAATGGGTAATCGTGGAAAACCACTCTCAGGACGGCCGAGGTGGGATTCGAACCCACGCTCTTCTGAATGCAACGCACTATTAATTCACTGATGGTGAATTCGAAAATTAAACCGGCGCTCCCTCAGAAGAAACAATGACTCGTGGAGAGGCAACAATGCAGCTGGACAAACTGATGGCCTATTTATAATCCTTGACTGAAACCACACCCGCAGAACTGTTGTTAATAAAACGCCTTCGTGATCGTGCTGCGCGCAAACACTATACAAATGTAAAACAGAAAATCTCACATTATTTTAGTGCATAAAACAATCATAAATGTACGAAAAATGTTCTGATTTTTTTTTTGTACAACTGAAAAAAAGTATTACTGTACCACTTATGTTAATAGATTGTATAACATGTACTGTATTTTTTCAGTTTTTCCGGATTATCCGGATTTTTGATAATTCGGATCAGTTCCGCTCCCATTTAATCCGGATAAAGGAGGTTCTTGTGTACAAGATGAAAATACATAGGTCGAAAACAAATGCAATGGTGTGCAGTCGAACGAAGTCAGTTGATACAGGAAATATGTTATTAGAAAATGAAGTCTTAAAGGAAGTAGATGAATATTATTACTTCTGTAGTAAAATAAATGACGATAAAGAGGACATAGAATCCAGACTACGGTAAGCACAAACAAGGAAGTTCTTTCTTTGCAAAATAAATTTGCCCACTTCGAACATTGATATAGGAATTAAAAAGATGATTTTGCTTTCGTGTACTGTAGAGCGTGGCGTTCTGTGGAAGTGGAACATGGACGATAACTAGCTCAGAAAGAAAGAAAATAGAAACTTTCGAAATGTGGTGTTACAGAAGAACGCTGAAGGTGAGATGGATAGATCGAATCACGAATGAAGAGATACTGAATCGAATTGGTGAGAGGAGATCGCTTTGGCTAAATTTGACGAGAAAGGAGATAGAATGATAGGACACATCTTAAGACACCCAGGAATTGTTCAGTTGTTTTTTGAGGGAAGTATTGGCGGTAAGAACGGTAGGGGTAGATCAAGGTATGAATATGACAAGCAAATAAGAGCAGATGTAGGATGCAACAGTTACGTAGAAATGAAAAGGTTAGCACAGGATAGGGTGGCATGGAGAACTGCATCAAACCAGTCTATGGACTAATGACTCAAACAACATGTCCTATGGCTGGGCATCGTCTGAAGGTTTTCGTTACGAAATTAGCAATACACATAATGTTACGCGATGTTACTTAGCAACCGTGCAGGCTGTGATGTGAAGTGTTGATGGATGGCAATGACTGAGAGACATATTATCAAGGACGAGCAATAGAGTACGGATGGCGATGTGATCTTGCAGGCTGTGATGTGACTGATTATTTCATTCATGGCGGTTTCAAAAGACCCTGAGCCAGTTTCCTCCCATCGAAGCACTGAATCTACACTTGTCCACTCCAAATTATATAGAGATGTTTCTCGAAAACGATTCTTTAGGCGGAAATAAATTATTCGTTATCAATTTGAGTTTGATTTATTGAAAGACATATTTATGATCCTTGGGAAACATATATCATTCTGTAATGCACTAGTTTCAAAATACTTGGCATAACTATTTATGGCAATTTAAAATTGAATAGTCAGTGTGAAGAGGCAAGGCGTAAGACAAAAATCCTGGGGTTCCTGTATAGGAATTTAAGACGGTTCAGTCCGCGAGCAGTAAGGTCATCTTACCTTTGCATGGTTCGGCTGCAGAAAGTACAACGTCGCGCAGAAAGGGTAATTAACCCTCACTCCCCTTCCCATCCAGTGTGTGAATGACAGTGTGGCAGAGTGAAAGGAAGTGTGTGAGCACAGGAATGTGCGAATGACAGTGCTAGAGTGTGTAAGGAAGTGTGTGAGCAAAGAATGTGTGAATGATAGTATGGCAGAGTGAAAGGAAGTGTATGAGCACAAGAATGAGTGAATGACAGTGTGGCAGAGTGAAAGGAAGTGTGTGAGCACAGGAATGTGTAAATGGCAGTATTGTTGAGAGTGAAAGGAAGTGTGTGAGCACAAGAATGTCTAAATGGCAGTACTTTTGAGAGTGAAAGGAAGTGTGCGAGCACAGGAATGTGTGAATGACAGTATGGCATAGTGAAACTAAGTATGTGAACACAGGAATGTGCGAATGACAGTGTGGCATAGTGAAACTAAGTATGTGAACACAGGAATGTGCGAATGACAGTGCTAGAGTGTGAAAGGAAGTGTGTGAACACAAGAATGTGTAAATGGCAGTATTGTTGAGAGTGAAAGGAAGTGTGTGAGCACAAGAATGTGTGAATGACAGTGTGGCATAGTGAAACTAAGTATGTGAACACAGGAATGTGCGAATGACAGTGTGGCATAGTGAAACTAAGTATGTGAGCACAGGAATGTGCGAATGACAGTGCTAGAGTGTGAAAGGAAGTGTGTGAGCACAAGAATGTGTAAATGGCAGTATTGTTGAGAGTGAAAGGAAGTGTGTGAGCACAAGAATGTGTAAATGGCAGTATTGTAGAGAGTGAAAGGAAGTGTGCGAGCACAGGAATGTGTGAATGACAGTGTGGCATAGTGAAACTAAGTATGTGAACACAGGAATGGTTTATTAGCAAACTACCGGCGAGTTGGTCGTGCAGTTAGGCGCACGCAGCTGTGAGCTTGCAGCCGGGAGATAGTGGGTTCGAACCCCACTGTCGGCAGCCCTGAAGATGATTTTCCGTGGTTTAGCATTTTCACACCAGGCAAATGCTGGGGTTGTACCTTAATTAATGCCACGGCCGTTAACTTCCCACTCCTCGGCCTGTCCTATTCCATCGTCGCCATAAGATCTATCTGTGTCGTTGCGACGAAAAACAAAACAAAAAACAGCTAAGTGTGGATAGAGATGGTAATGAATGAGTACTAAGTATACGTGTATATCTTACACAGAACGATTTAAGTCCTTTGTAAACCTTCGGAAATCTTGTGAATTATATTGTCGCTGCAATGCCCAAACCGCGAATGTGACAATGCCCTTCCCTATCCATTATTTCCCTTCAGACTGGTCACGCCTCCCAGCCACATATTGATATTTAGTCCATCAGAACAATTTCCGTTGAGTTCATTTTCGTGTCTGCGTGTGTAAAAGGTAAATTAGCCTTAACTGTTCCGTACCGTGCTGTATGAATGTATGTTTGGATGACACTCCTAGAGTATGATGTATTTAAGGTTCACTTTCCTTTACACATGCGCATAGGAAAATGAACTCAACAAAAATTGTGCTGATGGACTGCATATTAATATCAGTGTTGGCAACTAAGCGGATTTTCCGCCAAATTTGGCGGATTTTTAAATGGAACAGCGGATAAATTTTCCATTTAGCGGATTTTTTGACAGATTTTCAAACTTTCAGCGGTAACAATTTCACCTTTCATCACCAGGAGAAAAAAGTATAGAACTTAGTACGGCGTAATAGTTTACTTATTCCTGCTGTATTGAACTTATGCTGCATGCTACCACCCGTTTTCTAGACCAGCTCTGGCCCACAGCCTCAGTCAGTATTTGTTACAATCGTTATTGTACTCTTGATGAGCCGGGTAGTATCGTGTTTGATAACGTGTTTCCTTTGACATCAGGTTCTTTTTGGTACGTCAATATGTGGAAAGAAAAGATAAAAAAAAGTAAGATATTTCGTAAAGAGTGGTTAAATAATTAAACTTTAAAATACTAATTGGTTGAGTTTCCTAGTGATCCCAAATACGGACGGTGCGTCTATTGGCAGTGCAATATAAATGCGAAATTGTTTGGCATTAATTCTTTCCGCACTTATAAAAAAATTGAAAACAGTAATGAAAGTGAAAATAACTTTCTAAATAGATTTGAACATTTCCGTATGGCCTGTGCTGCTGTGAACTGCCAGCGTATTCTCTGAAAAAGAATAGTACCATGTGGCTTCATATGAAACAACAGAACCCCAGCTTCAGAGAAGATAATGAACTCCTGTTCTGAAACTGGTGAGTGTTGAGTTAATCTGTTTTATTAAAACAGCTGGTATATGCTATTTTGCTTCAGTTCGAAATTTAGCGGATTTTCAACTAAAATTTAGCGGAGAAAAGATTTATGGGTTGGCAACACTGATTAAAATGTGGCTGGGAAGCGTTAGCCAGCCTTAAACAAAATAATGGGTTGGAAGAGCATTGACACAATCGTGGTTTGGGCTCGGCAGTGACCGTATCTTATCGTAAGATAAATCTGGGGAACATTTTATATGTACAGGGGGATCAACGTTTTTGTTTTTCTATACCTATCGTCGTTCTGCTCAGAGTTGTAACAAATAAATAATACCAGCTCGTGCATAGTGGATTTCACGCTGAAACCTATATCGGTCTATAATTAAGATGAATGTACGTAAATTACAGTATTTTTGCTGTTACCTTAGCAACTGCCCCTTAGCGAAGGACGATATTTAGCAGGTTTTCCCGATGAAGGCGCAGCTTCATGTCCAAACTTTCGAAAACAGGGTTGAAAATAGACTCGCATTTTCGACTTGACGATATCTAAATTTAATAGTAGGCGAAACATAACACGTAGAACGGGATAGTGTACAAGCGATGGCGCGGAATCTTTTCAGAGATGATATCACGTAAGCGATTTCTGATTGTGACCACGATGTATTCTTGTCGGCTTGTCCGCTGTGACAAGACCAGCATACAAGATCAGACACGGCCATACTGCGTGAAGGTTAATGCGTATGTTCTTTTTTTTCTGGCCAGTCACCCTCAAGGTCACCAGTCCTCGAGATTTGGGTGCGTCGCCGCCATACTAATAATAATTATAGTAGCCACTTAAGAGTAGCCCCCTGCAGCAGGGGTGACAAACGTGCGGTGACATTTTAATTGGCCAAATATTATGTTTAATACTAGTCTATAAGCCATGATTTTCACGGAGCATGGTTTATGGAAGAGGATGCCTTGCCGAGATAAAAAAAAAGCGTGGTCGGTTCAATAGAAAGAGCATCGGTTCGATTCCCTGCTGGGAAGTCATATGCCCTGCGCTTCACTCAGCCTTCTTCTTGTTAGCACGCCGTTTCTCTTCGAAGGCTGGCGATCCAATTGATTATAATAATTCTCGAAACAGCGGCTCGAAAGATGTCAAATCGAGCTCGATACCTGCAGTCGCTTAAGTGCGGCCAGTATCCAGTATTCGGGAGATAGTAGGTTCGAACCCCACTGTCGGCAGCCCTGAAAATGGTTTTCCGTGGTTTCCCATTTTCACACCAGGGAAATGCTGGGGCTGTACCTTAATTAAGGCCACGGCCGCTTCCTTCCCACTCCTAACCCTTTCCTGTCCCATCGTCGCCGTAAGACCTATCTGTGTCGGTGCGACGTAAAACAACTAGCCAAAAAAAAAAAAGAAAGATGTCAATAGAAGTTCGTCCGTACCAACGCGTAGGTCTTTAAGCTAGGAATTCCTAAGTCTCTTCACATATCGTTTTCCTCGTTATGATGAGTTGGAAAAGTTCATATCGTTCACATCTCACGATGTACCTGCCTTTTCACTCCTTGATGGTTGTTAGTTCTTTTTATCTTATTTCCTCATTGGTCACCTTTTCTTCCCAGGATATTCGAAGCATTCTTCTGAACAAGTACATTTCGAAACCCTCAATCCGTCTCTTCAAAGGACTGAGCGTCCAGCCTTCAAAACGGTTACGTGCCAGATGCGACCAGGCCATTATCGTGCCGCATGCGACCCATCAATCACTAACAATTGATCTGCATTAAGGGCTGTCACCAAGTGGCAGATTGCTTATAAGTAGCTAAGTTGGCCTTTTCTAAAATAAAGGTCTGACATCGTGGTTAGCAGGTTCGAGTGCCGTTGGTCAAAAGAAAAATATAATAATGTTGCTGGCTTTAAGTCCCAGTAACTACTTTTATGGTTTAAGGAGACGCCGAGGTGCCGGAATTTAGTCCCGAAGGACTTATTTTACGTGCCAGTAAATCCACCGACACAAAGCTGACGCATTTGAGCACCTTCAAATACCACCGGACTGAGCCAGGATCGAACCTGCCAAGTTGGAGTCGGGAGACCAGCATCTCAACCGTCTGAGCCGCCTGAGCCACTTAGCATGGATGAAAAAATATTCACCATCAGAATGTTGGCCGGCAGGGTAGGAAAGTTGGTGGTAGACAGTTTCTAATCACTAAATTGCATACCAAAAGCCTGGATTCAAATCCAAACCTCTTCGCAGTGTTCAAATGGAGTGAGGGGATATGATGCTGTTGATGGTGATTCGTCCGTCGGATGGTGACGTACAGCATTAAGCAGACTCCTTGGTCTTATTCGAGAGGAGTTGGCTACGTGCCGACACCGAGTTTCATATCTCCCTACTTCATTATCATAATCCCAGCTCCATCGGGAACTAGTTTCACTGTTTTTCGTTATTTTTCATACAAAGCCGAACAATCTCATTTGGTTCTTTTTTCATTGTCAGTAAAAGTGGGCGTTAAGCCGTCCAGAGGTTGTATATATTCACCAGATTTGTTTTGCTACGTAAGAGGCTATGTAACAAATCCAGTATGTGCCATGTGGTTCATCTGCACTAATATTAACTAAAGCCATGTTCATTAGCTCTCCATGTAACAATCAATGCTCTAGTAAAACTTCTGTCTGTGAGTTAGTTTCCTTGGTATAATGTTAAACATATATAAATGGTTGATGTCGTATATTTCAAGAACGGTGGGTGATGGGAGACAAATGGTTTGCATATTTTGAATCAACATGTTTCAGTTGTCTTAGAACGCATGTTGGATATGTTGATCAGTTTGGCAGAAGCCTCCAATTTATTACGATACTTTTATTACTGAAAGAAAAATGTTAAAATATAATAATTATTTCCATTTCTGAGGATAAAAATGTTAAGGACAACAAAAACATTTTTGAGCACTAAATATTTTTTTGTACGAGTTTCCTCGTTTAGAATCTGTGAGCTAACTGATGAGGGTCTTGCCTCTCCTATAATACGAATACAAGGAGCGCGGACAATGGCGTCGTTAAGGGTCGTAGAGAGCAGTGAAGGATTTCAAAGCCAACACCCTGCCTTCCCGTCGTTTAGCAGGGATAAGATGAATTAGTTCATGACTGCAAATCCTCTCCTGTTTACGCAGTGCACCTCTTAACGAGCTGAGACGAATAACGAAGCTTTAAAAATTAAATTATGGCAGAATACATAATATTCTTATATTTATGTCATCAGTTTATAAAATCAAGCGTTCCGTGTCATCCGATCGGTGTTTTAGGACTCGCCATTAATGAATAGCGGTTTAATGTTGCGCTAATAGGCATACATGAAAGGGAAAGGGCTCAAGTTGGGAGGGTATTGGCCGTGGCCTTAATTAAGATACAGCCCGATGTGCAAGTGTGGAACAGTGAAAAACCATCTTCAAGGCTGTCGACGACTGAGTTCGACCTCACTGCCAGATCTAAAAATATTATTTCGGAATATTTAAACCAAATTTTGGAGGATCTTCAGAAATATGTCATTTTTTTATTATTTTACTGAAAATTAAATAATCGTACAAACTGAACGATTTTCATTCATTCATTCATTCACTCACCTGAGGATTTTATTCTTTCTTGTAACGCTGATTGTTCTGTAAAGGGACCTAATATCTAGGTCAGGGCCTCTCAGGGTACATGCACCAGTGCATTGCGCTGTGCACGGTGCAAAAGAAGACTTCGCTTGGTTGACCAGAGTGCAGACCCCTAGCAATAGAGCTGTCTCTCTCTTTCCCCTCGCCTGTCTCGCTCGCTCCGTCTGTCTCCCTCTTCCTCACTTGCTCCGTAACGCTCCAAATCCGAGCCGAGGTGAGCCGAGCTTAGCCGAGTAGCCCAGAGACGACGCGCTGGTCCGAGCCGAGCTGAGCCGATGCACTGTGCACAGAACCTCTGCGCCTCAGTTTGCGTGCGTGAGATTTTGGGCGTTTCAGAGGCCCTAATCTAGGTCATCGCCCAGCTCCCCTTTCTCTTTCACCTTGCCCCCTAAAAGATGTGGTTCATCGTCAAATATAGTAATACCGTACCAAGGTCGAAATCTTTACAGGATTTTACTCTTCGATTGCTCCTAGGAGTTATGTGGTACATCATATATTGATATCCCAGCTCAACCAGCTGTCACCCGCGTACCATTGGCACGTTGAAATGAAATGGCGTATGGCTTTTAGTGCCGGGAGTGTCCGAGGACATGTTCGGCTCGCCAAGTGCAGGTCTTTCTACTTGACGCCCGTAGGCGACCTACGCGTCGTGATGAGGATGAAATGATGATGAAGACAACACATACACCCAGCCCCCGCGCCAGAAAAATTAACCAATGTTGGTTAAAATTCCCGACCCTGCCGGGAATCGAACCCGGGACCCCTGTGACCAAAGGCCAGCGCGCTAACCATTTAGCTATGGAGCCGGACGGCACGTTAAAATAACTCATTCCGTACGAGTTGGCCATGCGGTTAGGGGCGCGCGGCTGTGAGTTTGCATTCGGGACATAGTGGGTTCGAATCCCACCTTCGGCAGCCCTGAAGATGGTTTTCCGTGGTTTCCCATTTTCACATCAGGCAAATGCTGGGGCTGTACCTTAATTAAGGCCACGGCCATTTCCTTCCAACCCCTAGGCCTTTCCTATCCCATCGCCGCCATAAGACCTATCTGTGTCGATGCGACGTAAAGCCACTAGAAACGAAGGAACTCATTCTCAAGTATATCAGCATCGCACGCTAAATTCTCTTAAAATTGATAGCGGTTGAAGGGAAGTTAAACGCATTATATTGTATTGGTGTGCAAAATATTTCTGCCTAGTAGCTTGTCTCTATGAAGTACGGACGAACAAAATCGGAAGATTTTCGTTTAATATTCTGAAATATATTTGAAATTCTGAAGATCTTCCGACATGTCGGAGGATCTGGCAACGCTGCTCACCTTCACCCGAACCACGCGACGCGCCTGCTCGGTTTGGGAAAAGAAATGTTCATGTCTTATTAATAACTTAGAATTAGGATATTTAGGCTTTTATAGGATTGAATGCAAACTTACCGAAGCGAGTAACAAGTATACTACACCGGACAACAGTTTTGCTGTGAGGTTTGCATAAATAGTAGGGGCTCGGGCTATTAAAAAAACCGAATTGTTTGTTACTCTCCATAGAGTACGGAAGAGCGGGCAAGGCTTAACTTCCTCCTAGCCTATTCTAACCTACTACTGCCTAAACATCTCTGTTCTAATATTAAACGTATGGTGACGCTCGCTTTTTGTCCATTCTCATATTTTTGAGGGGTGATACTATACACTATTTATCTGTCCGTCGTTCACTTTTAATTGGAACCCCCTGTGGGTGGGGCACGCAGACGATGAATACACCCACGGTATCCCTTGCCTGTCGTAAGAGGCGACTAAAAGGGGCGACAAGGGATGGTTATATTAGAACCATGAAAGTCTTCGTGATTAGTACCACCACGCGGAGAACACCATGGGTCGCTTTTCCTTGCGCGTAGTACCACTATGTTAAGGGGCACTGGGACTGAGTTTTAAGCATATTTTATCCAATATTTCGATTTTTCGATTTTCACATAATGCTCTACCCCTGACCATTGCGGATAAATCAGCGATATAATTTTCCACGTTCCGCCATTTTTACAGGCACAGCGGGACATTTAAATGCCTGCTGCACAGCCATTTAAACGCCCCTTCCTCTTCGATTCTCACCGAACATTATCCTGCACACGCATTTATGCGTTTTTCATCACAATTTTGAAATGTGGTGTATGGCACCAACACAGTACTGAAGGAGGAGTGTGTAAACCACATTGCTAAGAGAATGGGAAAAAGTTTGAGACAGATGCTACAAACTTGGAAAGTGAAGGGTGTGCAGATAGGTGGCCATTCAGGTGGGTTTACTAATACTACAATTACCAAGCTTATCAGCTATTATAGGAATTATATTGTACAAATCACACTTAATGTTGCAAACATAAACAATGCTATCTCTGCCGCACTCTACTATTACATATCCACTGACAGTAAGCCCCAACATAAGAAATGCCCCCAAGGCTTAGATGATTGGTGCTTCTATAACAAAAGCTAGCAGAAGGTATGGTACCTCAGAGTCATGATAAAATGTCGGTAGAACTTTCTGAGCCATTAGTGTGTAAGATTATGCCAGTGTATCAGAGGCTGGCCTCTGATGAAGTACTATCCCGATGTGTCCGTGGTACCACGCAGAATTAGAACGAAAGTCTACATTCTAGCATCTGGAGAAAGTGTCCAAAGGAAATTTTGTATCAAGAAAGAGACTTGAAATTGGTGTATGCAGTGCTGTGGCAGAGTTCAATAACGGGTGCAGTGCAACAGTACACTTGAAGTCGGATATCAAAAGAACTTCAGTCTCTCATGTGACAGAAAAATCAGTCCTTAGGCTGATGCTCGCAGAAAGTATAAAATACAGCGATCGTCCTCTGAGAAGAAAAAATCAACTCGACGAAAGGCGAAGGTCACAAAAATGAAGAAAGAGGCTGAAAAACGGAAGACGGAGAGTGTTACTTATGCTGGAGGACAGTTCTAATGAGTAAGTCAACTGACAACATTAAAAAATATGCATGACTTCAGAAAAATGCTATTTTCTCAGTTTCACATTTTCAGATGTGTAAAATGTCATACCAGTTACAGATATGATGCTATTACCTTGAAAATGCACATGAATATTCCTTAGTACGTTATCCATAAACGTGTGCATCACTTTTATGATTGAAATTCTGGTTTGCTCGTAAAAAATTTTCAAAACTTAAAATTTCAATAATTTTACAAAAAATAAACTTCAACAGGGGAAAAAGTCCTATCTCCATAATAAATAATACAATCTCAAAAACGATGCACAGTTTCATTTATATAAGAATAAGGTACTAGATCATTACTTAAAAAATGTGATATCTGGATCGCTTTGATATGCTTAACATTTAGAATATTTGAATAATTTGCATATAAATATTGGAAAATAATTAATATCTATGAAACTAGTAAAGCTACACTGATCAAATTTAGTACAGATATCCACAATAGTACATACCTTGAGCCAACCAAATATTAAGGTGATATCTTAATTTTTACAGGAATTAGAAATTTCAGTCCCAGTGTCCCTTGAGTAGCAAATAGGTTTGTGATTAGTAGCAAACGAGAGCGCGACGGCTTTTACAGTACCTGTGATTAGTAGCACTATATGAGCGACACCATGGGATGAAGGAACCCATGGTTCAGGCTTGCCTATGATTAGTACCCACTATATGAGGAACATCACGGGATAGTACGAGTCCCTCTGGTTAGTACACTTAGGTGATGAACACCCTAGGTTTGCGTTACCTGTCAATGGCGCCGCAGTGTGCGAAACACCATAGGACTGTATTACATGTCCGAATTTCAATACCTGTGAGTAGTACCATAATGTGTGGAAGGAATACCGCGAGTCTACGCTACTTTTGATTAGTACCGCAACATGACAAATACCATGGTTTTACTTTTCTAGCGATAAGTACCATTATGAGGGGCTGATGACTTGGATTCTGGACTCCTTTCGACTACAAGCATCATCGATTCAGTATCGTGCTATAGAAGCAGTCCCTTGGTCAGTAATACTATTGTTTTGTGCCATTCATTCATTCATTCGCCGTCCTCACGTTTTGAATTGTGGTCGGTGGAGGATTTTGGGTTTTTAATTTGTCATTTCATTTTGTCTCATTTCGTAGCATTAGGGGCCAATGACCTAGATGTTAGTTCACTTTAAACAACATGCATCAATCGTCATTCAATCAATCAATCTTTTAATTGAATCAACACAAACACTACTATCCTTTTTTCTTCTGTTTCTTTTAATTTGCTAATATCAGCGTAGTCATCCAGAATGTCTTACGCTCGGTTTTTTCTCAATCTGTTAAGGAGGAAATGAGACATGGCATTTTTCAGTGGCGAACTGTAGTTCTCGAAGAAATATTGTTTTGTCTTCATGGTGGGCAATCAGTCAATTAGGGCTGACGCCCAGGTGGCAGATTCCCTGTCAGTTGTTTACCTAATTCTTTCTTAAATGCTTTCAAAGACTGGGAAATCATTTCGCTTGATAAATTATTCCAATCCGTTATTCGCTGTTCTATAAATGAACATTTTGCCCTATTAAATTCCAATTTTCCTACTTTCCTACTTTTAAAAACACCTCTCAGGCTTATTCGTCTACAAATGTCATTCCACGGCATTTCTTCACTGACAGCTCGGAACGTACCGCTTAGTCGAGCAGCTCTTTTCCTTACTCCAAAGTATTCCAAGCTCATTGTTCCCAACCTCTTCGTAACACTGCTCCTTTGTCAGTCTTTCCTTTGCATATTTTCCAGTTCTCGTATCAAGTACTCCTGGTGTGTGGCACATACTCTTATCTTTTACTACAACCCCTAAATACTCCCATAGCCCCATCAACACAGTAATTAAAACTGAAAGGATATTTCCCATTTATTGTGATTCCTTTTCATAAAACACAAACCCACGTCGTCATTAGCGCCGATTAATCTGAAAGATAATGAAATTAAATATTGAAATTAGAAGCAAAACTACACTACGCCAAATCTACCTTTTAGAAGCTTATTTCAAGTTCAAAAACAGAGTAAAAATTACATTGTCTAAACATTATATGGGTCAAAATGAAGATTCATGTCCCTGCGATTCAGTTTCAACATAACTCTGGATGTGATCACATTAACTATCTCGAAAATTTGCAAGCTGGCCTTATTTCATGTAGTGGAATCAAATCCACGTTTTTCCGCATCAGGAACATCAGTCATTAGAAGAGAACGTATTTCTACGTAAATATGTATCTATTTAAGAAACTCAAATGAATTACATTCGTATTATCTTTACGACGTGTGGAGTTAAAACATGCTGTGTTTATTTTCCATATTTTTCCATACTTTGGAGTTTATCTCATATGTTCCATATTCTTAGTCATTAAAATCAATATAGACCCTATTTAGGCTAAACAATATAAAATTCTATTAAATTATCAGTCCTCTCAATAATGGAGGAACAAAGGGGAGCCGGATGCGCCCATCTTAACAATGTTAAATTTAAGAACTTTTACTGCACCTTTTCTAGGAATCTATTAATTCTAAAAGTGTCAGTTTTTTTACATGTTTTAAACTGGATATATGTACAGGCTTTAAGAGACCGATTTTTGAGTTCTCTATTATTTAATGAAATATTTATATAGAAACTGTCAAAATTGTGTATAAATAATGTGCAATTCTTAATATAAAATTTCTTTGTAAACCAAGATACGGAATAAAGCCCATGTTAAAGCGTGCACCATCATGCTGTTTATGAGTGGTAAACGTTTCGTGTTTCTACCTTCAGGAGTTTCAGATAAAAAGTACACTGAATTTTAGAAATGTTAATTTTCTGGAATCAGAATTTAAAAAAACAAAACAAAAACAAAAAAACAAACAACATTACATACTAGTGCATCCCTGCTTCGTATGGGGGTTATCTGGATCCTCGTCCATAACTGATATATTCTTCCCTCCCAAATTAAACTCTACACTCCACACATATATCTGTATAAACAGGCTGGCTAACACATAAAATTTCCCCGTGTACACTGTGATTCTTGCAGGAGTGACAAATTTAAAATTGGAATTACATTCCTTGTATCTGTCATACGGATACTTCACCACGTCCACTCGCCAGTTGCAATGCTCATTTAAAAAATGATTGTAATACACTTCTCAAACAGTTATTTTAGCGACTTGTATCTCAAATTAATCGGGAAACTCTCCTATGTTTTAACTTTTTTAAGGAACTGTAAATTTTTTCTTATTTTCCTGGTCTGAGTCCCCTAAAATATATATTTAAGCATTTAATATTTTAACCAGTGCAGTTCAACAATCCACAGTGTGCTGATGGTTTCCCAGATTATTTCGTAATTTGGGCATTCCATTTCAATGCTTCATGGGCTCTATTAAGAACGTTCTGCATGGCATGGACTCCTGACGTTTCAGCCTCAACTAAGGCTGCAAAACCAGTTGTCTGTGACACAAGTGTGAGGAATGACTTGAGTTACATCAGCATAATTTTTCATGCATCACAAAAGTACTCAAATGTCTCTAAAACATACATAATTTCTTTTTTAAGTTTCGAAAATTTGAATAATACTGAAGAACAACTTAATCGTGGTAGAAGTAAAGCTACAGATATGGCAAAAATGAAGATGGACACTGTACTTTCAAAGAACCTTGGATATGAAGAAATCGGAATGGTTGCTACAATGTGTGGAAACTTAAGTGTTGAAGTTAACGTTGGACTTTATCCCAGAAGATATTGTGAAGTTCAAACATGGCCCCATTACCTCACCCAGAAGATATTGTGAAGTTCAAACATGGCCCCATTACCTCTTCTACTGAGCGCAGTTTGTCAATACATTGTAAATCTGCCGTCAGAGAAAACAGAATATTCACTTTCCAGCACTTCAATTTTTAATTCTCTATTTTAATAACAGAGAATAAAAGATAGTTTGTTCTTCGAAGTTCATACTGAAATGAGAAGTGTAATATTGTTTCATTTATACCTACTTTGTTTAGCTTCGTTGAACTTTAATTCACAGCCATCTACAATACACTTATGTTGTAAGGAGTTACTGCACCCAAGTTCAAATAGCAGAACTTCAAATTCTTCAAAATAAAGCACTCACCCTTTATAGTTTTTCCATTCTTTATCTCCAGACAAATAATATTCTCATCAACAGGTATGCCTCCGGTTAGGTTATCTGTTGCATACTCTTTAGTAACGCTTGTCTTCAAAATGAAACATGAATTTAATTTATTTTTTTCCCTGAGCCAAACCATCAGTAATTCATCTATTCATGATCGTGCAACACGGCAATCTGGAAACTTGCAAGTCCCTAGAATGAATACAGTGAGGTATGGAACTAATGGTGTATCGTATAGTGCTATACTAGCATTTAGTTCCACTCCAGACTCGATGAAAACTTTGTCAGAATTTCAATAAATTCAAAATAAATATTGAGATACATTTTTGGACAAAATTTAATGTTCTTGGATTTAGTCTGTTTAGATGAACTTATTCTCAGGTTTCATTTGTAGCTTACCCCAAGTGGGTGGGGGACGCAGACGAAGAATACACCCACAGTATCCCCTGCCTGTCCTAATAGGCGTCTAGAAGGGGCGACCAAAGGATGATTGTATTAGAACCATGAAACTACTTGTGATTAGTACCATCACGCGGGAACACCATGGGTTGCCTTTACTTGCGAGCAGTACCACTATGTTAGGTACTCAATAGTTTTGTGATTAGTAGCATCAGAAGAGGAGTCCGTATGGCTTTTCCAGTACCCGTGATTAGTACCACTGTGAGAAACACCACGGGTCTGGGCGTTTCCTTTGATTAGTACCACTGTATCAGCGATACCTGGGGTCTGCGTTGCCTGTGGTTAGTACACGCTCTGTGAGGAACACCATGGGTTTGCGTTGCCTCTGAGTGGCGCCATTATGTGAGAAACATCATAGGTCTGCGTTACCTGTGCGAAGTACAATACTTGTGAGTAGTACAGTAATGTGTGGAACACCGTGAGTCTACGCTACTTTTGGTTAGTACTGCAACATGTCAAATACCATGGTTCTACTTTACTAGCGATAAGTACCATGAAGGGCCGTTGACCTTTAGACAAGAAGCATCCTCGATTCAGGCTTGTGCTTTAGAAGCAGTCCCTTAGTCAGTAATACAATTGTTTATGATAGTTTCTGGGACGGATCCTCTTATTGTTTTCAGTTCATATCCATCCATTCATTCTTCATCAGGGCGTTTTATTATTCTGGTCAGTGGGTGATTTTGAACTTTTGAATTGCCATTATATTTCATCTTATTTCGTACCATTAGGGGCCGATGACCTAGATGTTAGGCCCCTTTAAACAACAAGCATAATCATAATCATTTGTAGCTATATTGTTATTTATGTAAACTTTAAAACAACAACTGTATCCTTGAAAAACATATTTTAGATTTAAATTATTTCAGTTTGTCTTTAATATTGTAACTGTGCCAACTTTGTAATATACTGTCCCAATACCAGCATTAGCTCACGGAATCTTTGAAACAATAAAATACATATAAAAGATTGAATGGAATTGATAGTTTTTTGTAATTTTAAGTCCATATATAATTCCAGATTTCAATAAAAATAACTAAATATATACGTGCATATTCGATTAATTATTAGTACATATAAATCAGCTTGCTTGTCATTAGTATTCACGAACGAACAAGTTTCCAGAGTTGATGTTTCTAAATGTGTTTAAACCAACGGCAAATAAATAATAAAAAACAGCTGATTTTACGCGAACATTTTTCAATGGTTGAAGCATCGGAATCTCTCCACCGCAGGTTTGTCGAGTCGTTCCCCTTTGAGGCTGTGTTTGGACCACGCAACAGGAGTCTGCTTCCCTCTGCCACTCCCCTCCCTTCCCGTTCCTTCCCGCCATCGTCCTGTGTATTGATTACGGTACCCGGCCCATAGAATCGGATAATATTGAGAGCGACGAGGGGTCGAACAGAACCATACCGTACGCTTACACCACAAAAGCAATCCCCACAGCAAACCCTCCCTCCCGCCATAATAAATACAATCTGCTGAGTAGAACAGTCTATATTTGGCCCATCTATTTCTGTACCAGAACAAATTCTGTATGCTCACGTCAAATATTCCAGCTGGCTCTGTGTTCAAACGGATGTTGATGTAGGAGGCTGTGGAAACCGTTTCTATGGCGACATAAATTAGCTATCGAGTTTCGCTCTTAGCAGTTAACGTAACATTTTTATCATTTATTCGTTTACGTGGCGTTAATTAAATGCATACCTGCCAACTTTCCCGATTTAGCCGGGAGACTCCCGATTTTCGACAGTTTTTCTCGCCTCCCGATTATTCCATTATTTCTCCCGATTTTAGCTTATTTTTTGGTGAACATCAAACATTCCTTTTCATATCCCGCCTTTTCAGCATTGTACGCCAGTGGCCGAAAGTCCTTCGCTCATTGACCGCTTTCAAATGAAATATCGATGCGAATACGCGAAATACGCGCAAATGTGCGATGTTTATTGAAACCTGTCTATCGCGACGCGTGTATCGATTGTAAATCTCTCGTTCTCGCGTGCTGTGTTCGTGTTCGTTCACATCAGTCCAATTGATTGGTCGAAACTGCTTATGTTATATGTTTTGTGCAATACAGGAGTACTATGGTATATAATAATACTTATTGTCTCAAAACCCGACTGTTGCTATACGTGACTTACCTCACAGGAAGTATGCGAGTGAGATATCGGTCTCTGATAAGCCTTCCAAAATTAGAATGAACTCGTGCTCCATATGTGTGAATCATTCATGCACTTAGATGCTATTACTTAGTAAATGCACAGATTAATATATTGCATAACGCGCCCGCGCGATTATGCGAAGCGCAACGCTATTTTTATCAAGTAATAAATTAAAATTCGCCAGAATTGTCTCCAAATGGCTCCTAAAATCTCTTTAAAAAGTCACTAGTCTCTTTCTTTGAAATTCTGTCACTAAATTACTAAAAGACTCCAAATATAACGACTAGTCTCTAGAATCGACTACACTGATGTGAATGAAGTTGTTAAGTCCCTAATTGGACTAGAATTCCCAAGAACAACAACAACAACAGCAAGCTCGATGAATCAACAGTGTTGAAGAGCAGAGTGAGATGGGGTGGGCCATTTGTGTATAAGGCAGAGAGTCTATATGACTATGCCTGAGAGCCAGCCGCGGCCTGTTACTGTGTGTCAGAGGAGGGAGACGGAGGTAATGCGCAATACAACACACATCCTGAACAGAGTCCTAAGGCCACTACTACACCGTTGTGAACAGTGCATCGAAGTAGCAGGGGGGTATATTGAACGTCTATTGTAATCAAACCATTGGGTGTAATGTTTCCTTCGTTCAGTGTACAGCCTGTGATAATCAAGTCCGGTGAATAGTCCTGTACTAACAACATAGATGAACAATGCATGGCAGTGACCTTACTGTCCTTCGAAATAGTCCCCTCCCATAACTATGCACTGCTGAGATCGGCGATACATGTCCTGGAAACGTTGCAAGAAGGCTTCCTTTGGGATGGCGTTCAAAAGCCACGTCACGTTTCGTTGCATGTCAGAAATATCGTCAAAACTCTTTCCTTTCAAAGCGAGTTTGATGCGCGACTTTTCGGCTCTGACCTTTTTCCGAGGCGATCCCGGAGAACGCCATTCCATGCTTTGCTGTTTCGTTTAAGGGTCGTACCTGAGAAACCAGGTTTCATCCTCAGTGACAATACAGTTCAAGAAATTTGGTGCCGCATCCGCCGTTTCGATAAAATCCTGTGAAGCCTCTAAACGTGCCCGCTTTTGATCGTCAGTCAAGTGATGTGGCACAAGACGAGAACACGTTTTCCTCTTCCCGAACTTCTGGGTAACGATTTGTCGCACGGATTCACGGTTAATCTCCAGTTCATCCGCTATCATGTGCACAGTTAATCGCCGATCGTTCGTGATTAATGTTCTCACCTTCTCAATGTTTTCGTCACTGACGGCGGTCGGCGGTCTACCGCTACGGGGTTGTCAGAAACACTTTCCCGGCCTCCTCGAAAACGGGCGAACCACTCGTACACACACTTCAAGAACAGTGCTTGATCTTCATAAACACTTACCAGCATCTTTCGGTGTCTTGCCAAGCTTAAAACCAAACTGTACATTGATCTTTTGGTCCTTCATGTTCTTGTTCGCAGTTCAGAACCAACGCACTTAACACGCACTGTGTCAAAGAGGTCATACACGACACACACACGATGCTCAACTGAACAACGTTGGGAGCAGATGGTCAAAACCTGCTGCTACGCAGGTGCAGCGTTATGTGTCGCCAGTGGTGCTGAATCGATCGTTCTGACTTCATTCATCGAACTTTATTGTCACAAGTTGTATTTCATTCCATTTACAATGTTGTGAGTGAAGGAATACACAATCGCGGAGCGGTACAGTTGCATCTTCATGCACGTTAAGTAATAAAGAACGTTACAGCGACCAAGAGATGAGAGGAAACGATCTTGTGCATTGCTTGACTGACAAGTGTCTCAGTTACAGTGTGTTCTTGTACTGTGTGTGCAGTTACAGCTGGAATATTGCCTGTAAGAGAGAAGGACAATCCTTTACGAGTGGAGCGAGGGAACTTGTGCATTGTCTCTGTCTCCATCATACACCCCACTTCTCCTCCCTCCCCTTCTCTTCCTTGAAGCACAGCAACGGCTTGTGCTGTATCATAGCAACATACGATGAGTTCTTCAATTTGAATCGCGCGCGCCCGGAAGTAACATCATTTTCTCGAAAAGAAAAATTGTCTCCGCCAATCCGATTGTACCATAGTTCTTAACATAGCACGAAGAGTATCCCTGATATTTTTTGTCGGTGTAGTTCTGATATTATCGAGGGGTTGCGGTTTTCTTACTATCACACTAATAACAAGGTAATCACAAGCCTCATTACGGCAGCCAGATAAAAAAAATTGGCTGCAAAATTAGTAGTAAATCTGGAGATATTGTGAGAGAAGCTACTGCCTTATCTACCGTATGTAACTACTACAAGACTCCTTTATAGTCATACAAAGATAATGCGCCTGTTAAAAAATACGGAGAAGATAAGATTCCATTTCCTTTCCTCGAAAATGAGATTCGTAAATTGAATCTGCAGCTTACTTTGTACTTGGGTTACAGCGATAACAGAACAGAACAGAACAAAAAATATATGTATATATTAGAGGCAGTTCGTGGAATACCTTAACAAACTGTTCTCTGGTCGGGTGAACTAGAAAGAGAGAGAGAGAGAGAGAGAGAGAGATAGAGAGAGAGAGAGAGAGAGAGAGAGAGAGAGAACTATTTGTTCGCGTTGCGTAACATCGTCTTTGATACTGTTTCAAGGAATATCAAGTTGAGGAGGCATGATAGAGCAGTTGCCAGAGTTTTCAAAATGTCCATGTAATAATAATAATAATAATAATAATAATAATAATAATAATAATAATAATAATAATAGACGTAAACCAAACCCCATGGCACTACAGCCCTTGAAGGGCCTTGGCCTACCAAGCGACCGCTGCTCATCCTGAAGGCCTGCAGATTATGAGGTGTCGTGTGATCAGCACGACGAATCCTCTCGGCCGTTATTCTTGATTTTCTAGACCGGGGCCGCTATCTCACCGTCATATAGCTCCTCAATTATAATCACGTAGGCTGAGTGGACCTCGAACCAGCCCTCAGGTCCAGGTACAATCCCTGACCTGGCCGGAAATCGAATCGGGGGCCTCTGGGTAAGAGGCAGGCACGCTACCCCTACACCACGGGGCCGGCAATAGACGTAAACGCCCTCCAGTTACTGCATATTTCCAGAAGCTCCGGAGTGTCGAAATTTTGTCCTGAAAAGAGAGAAATTATTTTTACATGTCAGTAAGTCAACTGACGTGGATCCCTCACATTTGTATGTATGAGTATTCATCTCTCCCATCAGCTGTCGTAGATGGCCTAGGCGACACTGAAGGGGCGTTCTAGGGAAATGAGGAGCGAGCAAGTTTGCCATTGCTTTCCTCGTTGCTATTACATATCAGTCTGCCCAGCCCACTGAAATGCATGAATCATCCGACCCAATGAGCAACATTTTCACACCATTCATAGCAGGAACTGGCTGCATAAGGAATGGCATTACTAGCATCACTCATACCTGTCACTTTCATATCGTCAAAGCCAAGGATGAGACTGAAAACAGGTCAATGAAAGTAACATTTTTTTTCTTGCAAGACATCCCCTACCCTCTTGACGGACCTTGGCTTACCAAGCGACCGCTGCTCAGTCCGAAGACCTACAGATTACGAGGTGTTATTCTGAACTTTCTGGACCGTGGCCACTGTCAAATAGCTCCTCAATTGTTATCACGCAGGCTAAATGGACTTCGAACCAGCCCTCACATCCAGGTAAAAATCGCTGACCAGGGCGGGATTTGAACCCGGGGAAGGAACAGGCACGCTGCATCTACACCGCTCTAGAAAAACGTAGTGCACTGTAAAGACGAGGTCTCTCCTCCAAACGCATTCTCTCGCTTATAAGTACCCTTCAACACCAATAGACGGATCAGAATTCGAACCCGTAACCTTCAGTATAGGAAGTGAACCCAAGGGAAAGCTAAGTTTTGCTCAAGGTTTTAATTATAATAGCAAGTAAAGGCACACCTGCTAGACGTAATACCTGAATGTTTATTCTTAATGTTTCATTGCATGTGTAAAATGAAATATGAAACATATTTTAAAACTGATGGGTGATGAAAGTAAAACACTAGGGCTCATCATGCGCGCTTAGGTAAATACGTGCAGAGTTTCTGACTGGGCAGCAACTGCATTCACCTGTATTCGGTTATGGTTTTCTGTAACTACTGGCGTGGATTCCCTTCTACAAACCTCCCAAGGAAACAAAATTGTTATTATTATTATTATTATTATTATTATTATTATTATTATTATTATTATTATTATTATTATTATTATCATTCATAGTCGATTTTGGCCCACTACGTATCATGTAAATTACAACTCGTCATGATTTTAGTTGTCTTCGTTGTCATTATACCGGGCGAGTTGGCCGTGCGGTTAGAGGCGCGTTGCTGTGAGCTCGCATCGGGAGGTAGTGGGTTCGAATCCCACTGTCGGCAGCCCTGAAGATTTTTTTCTGTGGTTTCCCATTTTCACGCCAGGAAATGCTGGGGCTGTACCTTAATTAAGGCCACGGCCGCTTCCTTCCAACTCCTAGGCCTTTCCTATCCCATCGTCGCCATAAGACCTATCTGTGTCGGTTTGACGTAAAGCCACTATAATAAAAAGCATACTTTTGCGTACAGCTTCTTTCTTTTCAGCCGCCCAATGTTGTTCCTTCTTGCTCGCTGCTTCTGACTCTAGGAACCGCTCATATATGTATCTTATTTCTGAAGGACGTTCTGTTGTGGATGTCTTGATCCATGTTATTCATTTTTTGCAGGTCTTTCTTGGTGTAAACAAATCATTTGTCACAAGAGTACCTTTCCGATTGTGCTTGTAGAAATGGTTAAAAGTTTTCATAGTGAGTCTGTCGTTGGGTATTCTTGAAATATGTCCCAAGAATGTAATCCTTCGTTTGCGTATGGTATCTGAAATTCTGATGTATGTTTTATATACATCTTTGTTGTTGAGTAATCGTTATGTCGGCGCATTTTTTTTATCCGAGAATTTTTCCTAAAATCTTTCTTTCCTTCTTCTCATTTCTTCACTGTCTTTTCTGGTTCTTAATCCTAGGCATTCTGAAGTAATTATTATTATTATTATTATTATTATTATTATTATTATTATTATTATTATTATTATTATTATTATTATTATTAAATCCGTTTACCTTCAGGGTTTGTTTTTCTCCCGGACTCGGCGAGGAATTAGAGCTCTACCGCCTCAACGGCAGTCTAGTCCTGGAACGTGAGACTTTAGGTCAGGTATACGGCAATAGAGGAGGACCAGTACATCGCTTAGGCGGTCTCACCTGCTATGCTGAACAGGGGCCTCTTGGGGGATGGAAAGATAGGAAGGGATAGGCAAGGAAACGACCGTGGCCTTAAGTTAGGTACCATCGTGGCATTTTCCTGGAGAAGGACTGGGAAACCACGCAAAACCACTTCGAGGGTGGCGGAGGTGGGAATCGAACCCGCGAGGCTGAGTGGACCCCGTTTCAGTCCTCGTAACACTTTTCCAAATTTCGTGGCAGAGCTGGGAATGAAACTGGGAAATCAAAAATGTTACGTGCTAAAATCATGTATTTGAAAGTTAAGCTATAACAAGGGCTACTCACTGGTTACCGTAAAGTGAAACTTACTTCGCCGTTCAATTTTGGATATCAGGCACTTCAGTCTCTCCTGTTGCGTGATGGATCGCCTTTAGAATGTGCCCCCTGTGGGTTCTTCTTTTGAACCGGCAGTTGCTGCACTCAGCGTCTCATTTCTCACCTGTTGAAGGGCTAAGAGTGGAACTGTATTGTAGGAACGAGAATATTCCATCACACTAATAATAAAGAAATATCGGACGCAATTCCAACTCAGCTAGTTAAATAAATTATAATTTTAACTCGGCTATTTCAAGTTCTGACGTAAGTTTCATTCAGCTGATGCGTTTCCCATTATCACTCCTGTACTTTAATAAAGACCACGGCGGCTTCCTTCCCACTCTCAGCCCTTTCCTATCCCATCGTTGCCATAAAACGTATCTGTGTCGGTGCGACGTAAAGCAAATTGAATAATAATAATAATAATAATAATAATAATAATAATAATAATAATAATAATAAACACTTTATTAATCATCATAATTAATAAAGATACAGAACACAAATTGTGCATTGTATAAACAAAGTCTGTCATATGTACTGTCACTTCTCACTATTACAAAAATTCACAATAGATAATCCCCGGTTTTTGCATGTGATTACGTGATATCCACTGCAATGCTCACTGCACAGCTTGCAAACACAGGTTTCGTCGGGGTCATGGAAGTGCTCGGTGTTGCACAGTTTATGGTGATACCCATGGTCCGCCATCGAGTTAACGAAATGTCGCATGTCTTGATCAGTCTTTGTCCATGTTCTATTCATCATCGCCTCCGTTGAGTAGAAATCGATAGGAAAGGTCTAGGAAGTGGAAGGAAGCGGCCGTGGCCTTTATTAAGGTACAGCCCCGGCATTTGCCTGGTGTGAAAATGGGAAACCACGGAAAACCATCTTCAGGGCTGCCGACAGTGGGGCTCGAACCCACTATCTCCCGATTACTGGATACTGGCCGCACTTAAGCGACTGCAGCTATCGAGCTCGGTGCATTAATTTTTTCCCAAGCATCTGTGGATGGAAACCCTCGCTTCGTAATAATAATAATAATAATAATAATAATAATAATAATAATCATCATCATCATTCAGGTAGTTAAAGAAATATCTGACAATTTTAGCTCAGCCAGTTAACTTACATATTTCGCGTAATTTTAACTCGGCTAGTTAAAGAAGTATCCCACGTTATTTTAACACAGCTTGTTAACGAAATTAAATTCCTCAGCCTGTCCGTTTCCAGTCATTCGACCGGGTCAGGAATGGAATGAATGAAGCCCCCATCTAGCGGCGAGGATAGGAATTGTGCCGAAGCCTGTCGCACTCCTCTGGGGCAATGATTAATGACTGGTAGATGAAATGAAATGATATTGGAGAGTGTTTCTGGAATGAAAGATTACAGGGAAAACCGGAGTACCTGGAGAAATACATGTCCCGCCTCCCTTTTGTCCAGTCCAAATCTCACATGGAGTGACCGGGATGTGAACTACGGATCCCAGCTGTGAGAGGCTGGCACGCTGCCGCCTGAGTCTTGGAGGCTTCCTTAAATAAGTATCTACCTTATTTTAATTCACGTTGTTAAATCTCGGACGCAATTTTAACTGAGCTACGTCATTAAATATCTATCATTTCTAGCCCACTCACTTGAAAGTAATATTAAAATTTGTATTCAACCATGAAAGCCAACCATATCGGCCGACAAGATCCTTCGAGCCGACCACACGACACCTCGTAATCTGCAAGGCTCCAGGCTGAACAGCGGTCGCTTGCTAGGCCATGGCCCTCCGGGGCTGTACTCTTTTATCATTTAGCCTTTAATGTTGTTGTCGAGTGAAACAAGTCGCAGCCGTTTTTAAGAAAAAAACTGTAATGACATATACCATTTTACCTATCTTAAAGTACATGTATTCTCCCTTAGGAAAAGAATTAACATGCAGAATGTTTAAAAAATTAACGAAATTAAATTCCTCAGCCAGCAGTTGAACAGGTCATGCACCTCATGAATTCTTCTTCTTCTTCTTCTTCTTCTTCTTCTTCTTCTTCTTCTTCAAGACGTCGTCTCCGAACGGAGGTTGACGGTCCGCACGACCAGCTCTGATCTCGACGTTGCAGCCATGCCATGTGAATTTATTGGAATATCTCTCAGGATCTTTAATGCTGTTGTTTCCCGATGCCTTCTGCATCCTAATTAGTGATGGAACATTCGATTCATTTGATTCCGTTCACGTTACTGAATCGATACAGTGATCCGATTCATCGCTCCTACTGCATATGTGTAGTATGTGCTGGTAAGGCAGCAGCAACAGCATTCAGTGCTCACAGCTGCCATCTGGTCTTCATACTATGAACTCTTTTCTTAGAAACAAATGCTAGTTACTCTAATACATCGAAGGTTTCCGGCGACGCAGGATGGGAAAGGTTAGGATTAGGAAGGTAGCAGTCATGGCCTGAATTAAGGTACAGTCCCAGCATTTCCTGGTGTGAAAATGGGGAAACTACGGAAAACCATCTTAACGGCTGCCAACGGTGGGATTCGAACCCACCATCCCCCGAATGCAAGCGCATAGCCACGCGATATTAACCGCACGACAACTCGCTCAGTCATTTTTGAAAATATGTATTTTTGTATCAGCTGAGGATTTTTTTAAATCGTCATATTTTGTATAGGCTACCCGAGATGTACAGTAGCCCGCTGGTTTTCTGATTCAACATACTGTTATTGCGTCTGTCCACATATGATTGAAGTCTTGTGCAACGATGTGACATATGAACTGAGAAAATACTGAGCCGTTCTTCCCAATATAAAACAGGTACTTTTGAGTGGTCATGAGCATGACTCATAGTCATAGGGCAGGCTAGAGTCGAGTTTAATTGTCAAATGTCAACTAAGTTATAATACTAAAATTCATTAAACTAATAAATAGTATAACCTAATAGCCTACCTACTTACTAGCTACTTCAGAATTATGTTGTGACTACCTTTTTAACGCTGCAACTAAATCCATCTATTATTTAAACCTCCCTGTAAGAAGAGGACAGTGAATGCAAATGGGTATTATTTTCAAATGAGCTGAGCTTGAGAGTCCATTATAGCATACGATTCTTTCAGTGTAGCATGGCTCACTGTATGTCTCGTTGCAGTTAGCCGATAAGAAGCCGTGCGTATCTTGTGTCCCACTGAGCCGGCTCGTTCACGATTCTTTACGTGTGCCATGGCTCACTGTATGTCTCGCTGCAGCGGAAGCTCGGCTCTCCGCGTGTCCAGTGAGCCGATAAGGAGCCGTGTGTATCATGTGTTCACTGAGCCGCGCTCGTTCACGATTCTTTCCGTGTCCCATGGCTCACTGTATGTCTCGCTGCAGCGGAAGCTCGGCTCTCCGCGTGTCCAGTGAGCCGATAAGGAGCCGTGTGTATCATGTGTCTCACTGAGCCGCGCTCGTTCACGATTCTTTCGATGTGCCATGATTCACTGTCTCGCTGCAGCGGAAGCTCGGCTCCCCGTCAACGTCCAGTGAGTGCGCCACTCAGCACTGTCCGCTGGGAGTAAGCTGAATCGTGTGCCGTGAACTCGCCGTTCCTGTGAATCGACACACTGCTTCGAATCATGCATTCAGTAGCCAACACTAATCCTAATGCCGTTGACCAAACTGGTTCCTCCGCCTTTGGGAACAATTTCTTGTCCCCAGGACAATAGAATGCCCTTACCCATACCCGTTCATCCACTTTCAAAGACACTGTTGGCACTTGGTATAGGGGATCTCCTTGTACCGGGAGATAATCGGTCTCTTCATTCGTTAGCCGCCTGCATATAAAATATTATTTTTATATGCACTCGTTGCCCCCTCTCTACCGCGGGAAGGTGAATGTCAGGATTTCACCGTCATTGAAACAAGGACCAAATGGCATTTCCTTGTTTCTCTGGTTCTTTAGAGAGGTGAACACGGAACAATAATTTCTATGTACTAAAAGGTTCTAATAGTGTTCCCAAACGGCCGTTACCTGCGAAACGCATCTGTAGAAAGTGTTGCATAAGTGGTAGGATATTTAGGTGCTCGTACTCGCACTGTTTGAGTAGACCCCGCAATTTTAGGCAATAATACGATAGAATGCAAACTAATTTCATTTGTAGGAAGTGTCTTTTATACATAGTCTGCTCTTCCGTAGTGTCGCGAAATTAATGTAAATTCCAGGGGTTCTGATGGGCTGTACCCCTAATGTTTATTGATAATTCTTTCGGAAGTTATTCCAACAAATAATTCTGATCTTGCATTAATACAACTTTGTCCCCTTTTCTATTATTATTATTATTATTATTATTATTATTATTATTATTATTATTATTATTATTATGTCATTGGCCTTACGTCTCACTAACTACTTTAAGGATTTCGAAGACGCCGAGGCGCCGGAATTTAGTCCCACGGCAGATCTTTTACGGGCCAGCAAATTTCCTGACACGAGGCTGACGTACCACCGGAATGAGCCAGGATCGAACCTGCGAAGTTGGGGTCAGTAGCCAGTGCCTCAGCTGCCTAAACCACTCAACCCGGCTGCACACACACACACACACACACACACACACACACACACACACACACACACACACACACACACACACTCTCTCTCTCTCTCTCTCTCTTTCTTTCTTTTACGCCTACAGCCAGCATCACTTTAAAATAAACGTACAATTTCATTATACTACAGTATAAGCTGTGTGCAAATGCTATTGTAATTTCGAGTTAGTATTATCAAAAGTATTTATTCCAAATCAGTGTTTTTTCAAAATGCTATAAAACGTTAAATTGTTGTATGAGTCGTCAGTCCTTGGACTGGTATGATGCAACCCTCCATGTCACCCTATCTTGTGCTAATCTTTTCATTTCTGCGTAACTACTACATCTGGTCTAATCTGTTTGTCATATTCATACCTTGGTCTGCCGCTACCGTTCTTACCGCCTACACTTGTCTCTAAAACCAAGTGAACAAGTCCGGGGTGTCTTAAGATGTGTCCCAATGTTCTATCTCTTTTTCTCGACAAATTTAGCCAAATCGATCTCCTCTCACCAATTCGATTGAGTATCTCTTCATTCGTGATTCGATCTACCATCTCACCTTCAACATTATTCTGTAACACCACATTTCAAATGCTGGTTTTGTCTTTCTTTTTGAGCTAGTTATCGTTCATGTTTCACTTCCATACAATCCCACGCTCCAAAGGTGTTCAAAAAAACATTTTTATAATTCCTGTATCAATGTCGGAAGGGAGCAAATTTCTTTTCTTAAGAAAGCACTTCCTTGCTTGTGCTAGTCTGCATTTTATGTCCTATTACACATGTATAAATGTTGCAAAATGTTAAATGCACGGATGAAATTTTCTGTTTTCAAAATACTAAAAATCAAGCAAGCAAACCCTATGGTGCTACAGCCCTTATGGGCCTTGGCCTACGAAGCGACCGCTGTTCAGCCGGAAGGCCTGCAGATTACGGGGTGACGCATGATCAGTACGACGAATTCTTGGTTTTGTTTTCTAGACCGTTCTCACCGTCAGATAGCTCATCAATTGTAATCACGTAGGCCGAGTGGATTTCGAGCAAACCCTCAGGTCCAGGTGAAAATGTTTGCCTAGCCGGGAATCGAACCCGGGGCCTCTAAGTGAGAGGCAGGCACGCTACTCCGGATACAAAAATCGGCTTTTATATATATATATATAAACACGATTATCAGTAGGTCCCGGGTTCTTACGTAGTTCGGCGAAATGTGGTTCTTTTTTTGCTAGGGGCTTTACGTTGCACCGACACAGACAGGTCTTATGGCGACGATGGGATAGGAAAGGCCTAGGAGTTGGAAGGAAGAGGCTGTGGCCCTAATTAAGGTACAGCCCCAGCATTTGCCTGATGTGAAAATGGGAAGCCACGGAAAACCATCTTCAGGGCTGCTGACAGTGGGATTTGAACCCACTATCTACCGGATGCAAGCTCACAGCAGCGCGCCTCGAAATATGGTTCTGATAGGGTACATGTGTTTCATTTTATATATATTTTTAGTACCGTAATATTACATATTATGTCAATGTAGCATATTTTGTTCATATCTCTGTACTTGTTCAAAAATTAAAAATCTTGTCTATAAGTTTAATGTTGAGTCATCATCATCAGCATTCGGTTTACTCATTGCTGAGCATCGTGACCTCATTTGTTCACTTCATTAGTAACTGCATCCTTAACGAGATTTTTCCATCCTGAGCCGTCTTCAGCTCTTCTTAAGATATTGTGAAGAAGTAGACCGGTGATTTTCTTTGCTTGGTCTAACCATCTACTTACTGTTCTGCCTCTTGGTCTGGTGCCTTCAGTTTTGCCTTGCAGAATGGTCTTTTCTAAACTGTCTCCTCTCCTCAAAATGTGTCCCAGGAACTGGAGGTAACTTTCACTAACGCGAGAAGATAAACGTTTTGTGATGATGCTCTTAATGTTGAGTATAGTTAGCTAATTGGCGAGTTTCATCTCAAATTTTGGAATATATTTCAGTAGCTAAAGTTGGCTTTAAAATTCCCTTAAAATTTTGACATCTAAACCTTTTTCTGTGAAATACAGTAGGTCCGAGTGTCTCAACTGCATACAACACCACTAATTCTTTCTCAGAATCTGGGTTGGCTAGGTGCCTTCCATTGGTCAAAGTTTCTATACTTTGGTACAAAAAATGACGACCTCGCCTCTCTCCAGCTGCAGCCCGGTGTCTATTAGCGGCTTATAGGATTTACTACGTCTACTGTAGCCGGAATTGCCAAAACGTCTACCGCACTCGACACGAAGAAAGAGTAACGGCAGAAGAAAATGTGGAGGAAAGTGGTTTGGCAACCTCACCACACCAAACAAGGATCACTCAGAACTAGTTATCTCAGGGTGCAGGGTGTAATTGGCGGCTGGCTTCCAGCTCGCTTCCAGGCACTGAGGCCGTCAGGTTTTCTCCCCGGAAGATATTTCACCCAGCTAGTTTTTCTTTTAAAATATGCATAGGTGACTTCTTGCGATGATGGACGGTCCATCACAGCTTACAAGAGAATTCTATCGGATCAGCGCCGAAACTTCACAATGGAAAACATAGAGAAGTACTTGCTGATCACTGCGCATCGCCATGAAACATGTTCCGTACTATTTGTGTTACTTAATAGCGGTATAAGGACAAATTCTATATTAACTTTATTTAGTAACATTTATTTGTTCCATTTTCAGAGCACGAGGGAAACAGGAAATTAGTTACAACCATACATTGAGTAATATACTCCGCGATTTACAGTGAATAACATTTTTTTTTTTAGTATTTGGAGTATTTTGATTACATCTGTAATTTGATTATTTCATACTGTCAAAATTAGAAAGCTGTGGACTATTCAAATTATCTACTGGGTGTATGCATAAGTATTTTCCGGTTTGACTAAGAGATGGCGCTAGCGAACAGTACGCAGCGTATGAATTTGGCATATTCGTCAGTTTGTTCGTCTGACATTAAGCTGCAAACACACACACGTTGAGTCCGCCAGACACTAGCATCTGTGTCGTATCGTTCAGTGATCATGTCGACGTTTGTGCCTGGAAAAGATTTGCGGCACGCATTGCTTTTATTATTTAGTTAAGAGAAAAAGGCTGTGAAAAGTCATCGTTTGTTGGTAGAAACATATGGTGAACACGCTCCATCGATTAGAACATGTGAGGCATGGTTTTGGCAATTTAAACGTGGTGATTTCAGTGTGAAAGACCAGAATGGGCCAGAAGACATTGCAAAATGATCTTGTTACACGACAATGCGCCGTCCCACACAGCAAAACCAGTGAAAGAAATCTTGAAATCGCTTGGATGGGACATCCTTTCGCACCCGCCGTACTCTCCCGACTTGGCACCATCGCTTCGCATCAATGGTGCACGCGTTCGCAGGGCAGCACTTCAGCAATTTTGAGGAAGTTGGAAAATGGCTCGACGAATGGTTTGCCGCAAAAGACAAGCATTTTTTTCTGGCCTGGTATTCATAACTTACCTGAAAGACGGGTGATGTGTGTAGAAACTGATGGCCAATATTTTGAATAAGCAAAAAATGAATTTCCCGTGAAAATTACGTGTTTTCTTTACCACACAAACTGGCAAAAACGTATCCACACACCTGGTAAAGCAACAATGATGACTTTTCATAATCATAAAATATGAAGGTATTTAAAACAATTTTATTGTCTCATTTCATATCTCTAAGTCATAAAAAAAGGAATATACGAACATTTTTGTAAATTTATCTTTACCTTCAACATTCTCTTGCATATTTTACTGTTGTTACATGTTTATGTGCATGCACTACATAGAAATCTGGACTATAGTTATTACGTCCACAAGAGCTGTTAAATTTAAATTAAATTTGAAAAAGTAAAATCTGGATCACGAGCTTATGAAGCGTACAGCCTACTGCTTCCACTTGGCGTTCTTTGTGTCGCTTGCTAGTCTTGCGAAGCGCTCTCGAAGTATTCACATTCAATTTCCTCTCGATTGGGAGGAAGTTGCGCTTTGCAATTACTTTGAAGCCTTTATGCACAGTGTGTGTATATATATATATAGAGTTGCTTTACGTCACACTGACACAGATAGGTCTTATGGCGACAACGGGACAGGAAGCGAGGAGTGGAAAGAAAGCGATCGTGGCTTTGATTAAAGTACAGCCTGGTGTGAAAATCGAAAACCACGCGTAAGGTATACTGAAAAATTGGTAAAATCGGTGGGGACACTTCTCCTTGTGGGAGACAAATCCAGTGACAATGTCACTTGGTTTTCGTGAGAAAAATGCGATTTTGTATTCCACTACCCCCTGTGGGTGGGGGACGTAGACGAAGAATACACCCACGGTTTCCCCTGTCTGTCGTAAGAGGCAACTAACCAAGGGATTATTGTATTAGAACCATGAAACTACTTGTGATTAGTACCGTTATTGTGACGAACACCACGGGTGTGGGCGTTGCCTGTGATTAGTACCACTATGTGAGGAACACCACGGGATAGTTCGGGCCCCTGTGATTAGTACCGCTATATGAGGAACACCAAGGGTTTGAGTTGCCTATGAGTGGCGCCATTATGTCGGAAACACCATAGGTCTGCGTTACTTGTGCGGCGTACATAACATGTGTGTGGTACCACACTGTGTGGAGAGCCTCCGTGGCTCAGGCGGCAGCGTGCCGGCCTCTCACCGCTGGGTTCCGTGGTTCAAATCCCGGTCAATCCATGTTAGATTTATGCTGGAAAAAGCGGAGGCGGGACAGGTTTTTCTCCGGGTACTCCGGTTTTCCCTGTCATCTTTCATTCCAGCAACACTCTCCAATATCATTTCATGTCAGTCATTAATCATTGTCTTAGAGGAGTGCGACAGGCCTTGGCAGCCGGCACAGTTCCTTTCCTCGCCGCTAGATGGAGGTTTCATTCATTCCATTCCTGACTCGGTGGAATGACTGGAAACAGGCTGTGGATTTTCAGTACCATACTGTGTGGAACACTGAGTCTACGCTACTTTTGATTAGTAGCGCTACAAGAGAAATACTATGGTTCTACTTTACTAGCGATAAGTATCATTATCAGGGTCCGTTGACCTGGATTTTGGACCCCTTTGGACAACGAGCATCATCGATTCAGAATTGTGCTTTGGAAGCAGTGCCTTCATCTATTCATTCTTCATCATCACGTTTTGAATTCTGGTCAGTGGATGAATTTTGGACTTTTAAATTGTCATCGCATTTCGTACCATTGGGGGCCGATGACATTTAAACAACAAGAATCATAATCTATCTAATACACTCATGCTCATAAATTAAGGATAATTGCATATTGTGGTGCCACACAAAACTGGCGCTAATAGCATAGGCACATCGTGGACACAAACGAAACACAAGTCCACGGTATTGGTGATAAGTTGAGAAAACCGTCCCAAAACATATGTGCTACAAAACGCCACTGTTTCCTGCGCATGTACCCCGACATCAATATGGGATATGATCAGCATGCACACGTACACAGGCCGCACAACGGGTTGGCATACTCTGGATCAGGTGTTCGAGCAGTTCCTGGGGCATAGCCTCCCAATCTTGCACCAGTGCCTGTCGGAGCTCCTGAAGTGTCCTAGGGGTTTGAAGACGTGCAGCGATACGTGGACCGAGAGCATCCCAGACGTGCTCGATGTGGTTTAGGTCTGGAGAACAGGCAGGCCACTCCATTCGCCGGATATCTTCTGTTTCACGGTACTCCTCCACGATGGCAGCTCGGTGGGGCCGTGCGTTATCATCCATCAGGAGGAAGGTGGGACCCACTGCATCCCTGGAAAGGCGGACATACTGGTGTAAAATGACGTCCCGATACACCTGACCTGTTACAGTTCCTCTGTCAGAGACATGCAGGTGTGCACGTACACCAATCATAATCCCACCCCACACCATCAAACCACTACCTACATACAGGTCCCTTTCAAGGACATTGCGGGGTTTGTATCTGGTTCCTGGTTCACGCCAGATGAGAACCCGGCGAGAATCACTGTTCAGACTATACCTGGACTCGTCCGTGAACATAACCTGGGACCACTGTTCCAATGACCATATACTGTGTTCTTGATACCAGGCTTTACGGGCTCTCCTGTGAACAGGGGTCAGTGGAATGCAACAGGCAGGTCTCCGGGCGAATAAACCATGTCTGTTCAGTCGTCTGTAGACTGTGTGTCCGGTGACAAGTGTTCCAGTGGCTGTGGCAAGGTCCCGAGCAAGACTACCTGCAGTACTCCGTGACCGTCTGCGGGCACTGATGGTGAGATATCGGTCTTCTTGTGGTGTTGTACACTGCGTACTGTAGTGCCTGGACACGTTTCGTGTCTGCTGGAATCGTTGCCATAATCTTGAGATCACACTTTGTGGAACACGGAGGGCCCGTGCTACGACCTGTTGTGTTTGAACAGCCTCCAGTCGCCCTATTTTCCTACTCCTCATAACGTCATCAGTATATGTTCGTTGAGCCATTTTCACCACGCAGTCACCATTAGCACGTCTGAAAACATCTGTACACTTACTCGCTGCACAGTACTCTGACATGCACCAACACACCTCTGCGTATTTGGACTGCTGCCAGCGCCACCGTGCGGCGACCGCAGGTCAAATGCACAACATGGTCATACCCCGAGGTGATTTAAACCCGCAAACCGCCCACCATAGCGTTGTTTCACCATGTATCAGCATTATCCTTAATTTCTGAGCATGAGTGTAGTTTCATCATCATCATCACTCGGTTTACTCATTGCTAAGCGTCGTGACCTTATTTCTTCACTTCATTATTAACTGCATCCTTAACGAGGTGTTTCCATCCTGAACAATTTTCATCTCTTCTTAAGATATTGTGAAGAGGTAGATCGGTTATCTTCTTTGCTTGGTCTAACCATCTATTTGTTGTTCTGCCTCTTGGTCTGGTGCCTTCAATTTTGCATTACAGAATGGCCTTTTCTAAATTGTCTCCTTTCGTCAAAATGTGTTTCAGGAACTGGAGGTAACATCTAATTGTTTACCCCATCATATATTCCACTATTATTAAGCGTATGGAATTTACAGAATGGACAAGTATATACAATATTATACAAAAGAAAAACCTGCAAAGAATACATGGTAAGTAGGGAACAATTACACATGAATATCTAAATTGTTTATCCACTGCACTAGGGATACTGAGACATCAGCAAAGTCTTTTCGGTCTCCACCATAAGCACGCAGAAGGCATTCGTCCATTATATGATACATGGTCTGGACTAAAGCACCACAATCACACGCTGGAGAGTCCTGAAGCCCCACTGGTGAAGGGAGAATGCAGATCTTCCACAATTTGTGCGGAACCTGTTTAGTGATGCCCACGTTCTTCTTGACAAGCTGAAACCAGCTGGGGCGTGGTTTGGATTAAAGAGGCTTGGCCACTCCGGAGCTGTACAAATCCATTGCTCTTTCCATTTCTCTTTTAAATTGAAACCAGCATCCATTAGATTCGTAGCTGTTTTCATCGGTGGCTTACGGGATTTCAGCTTTTGTCTCCAGAGATCTGCAACATCTCTATGGATAGGTAGAGTTGGATTGGACATGATCTTATTATATTCTTGAACAAGGGCTCTTGAACGTCGCAGGCTTGGTGGAGCAATGTGGGACAGGACTGGCAGCCAGTGCGTTGCAGTAGGCTTCAGAGTACCAGAGATGATACGCATGGTGGTGTTAAGTTGTACATCGACTTTCTTCACGTGGCAACTGTTAAGCCATACTGAAGAGCAGTATTCAGCTGCAGAATACACGAGGCCAAGCGCAGTACGTCGTAATGTGTCCGCTGAAGCACCCCATGAAGTTCCACACAATTTAAACAGAATATTATTACGTGATCTCAACTTAGATCCGAGGTTTTCAAGATGCTTTCTATAAGATATGGTTCGGTCAAGCGTTACCCCGAGGTACTTTGGATTAGGATTGTGCTTTAGCACTGAGCCATTGAAGCGTACTTGGAGTTTTGTATTAGCCAACTTGTTGTGGAGATGGAAGCAAGCAGATTCTGTCTTATTCATACTGGGTTGTAGTCTCCAGTTTCGGAAGTAAGAGCTAAGTGTATCCAGGTCAGACGTTAGGATGGCCTCGGCATGGCTGAGATCTGGATGTTGAATGGCAATGGCTAGGTCGTCTGCATAAGAGAATTTTACTGATTTTGTCTCAGGAATATCCGATATGTAGAGATTGAATAGAAGAGGTGCCAATACTGATCCCTGGGGAAGGCCATTTTTTAGTTTCCTAAGACGACTAATGTCATCATATATATTCCACTGCAAACGTACGAGTTCTCAATGAATTGCCCACAACTACTTTCTTTTCCCATCCTAGTACCAATTAAATACAAATATGGACACCAGTCACATCTGTGCTCAACCATTAACAATCAATTGCTGACCCAAACGGCACTGGCAGAGAAAAACAAACCAGTTAATCAATGGGGATCTCTTTTATTTATGCGCTGTTGATTGTCAGTGTTATGAATGTCACGGTCCGCGGGCGGTATGAATATGATAGAATTCTAATGCGAGCAGATAGCTTTATTTCCATATTTCACGCGTATACACACACGCTTCGGCTGTGAACTGAACTGCTGTACCACAACAATCGAATCTCAGTAATTGAATCTACAGCAAATAGCCTTTTCGATAACTCAAACTAGTTTTTATTTAGTTCTATAATTACGTTTATATCATTCTCCTGAAGTCTAAATTGTATGGAGACAGTAAGATCTGCCCATAACGCCCGCTGTGGGTGGGGGAGGTAGAATAACATCCACGGTATCCCCTGTCTGTCGTAAAAGGCGACTAAAAGGGGCTCCGGGGAATTGGCGACTACGGGGTCCGTAGCTGGATTACACCCTTCGTGGCCTTTGCGTTTATTTTGCGAAGTATCGGTTCCCTTCAGCAGCTGATAAAATGACGACATTGTGAGATATCGAATTACTTCTTTCGAGTTATTTATCAGCATGACCAACCCTGTAACCCTGGTATACTCGGTTCCAATTGTTTCCGACCACTCTCTATATTGTCACTTGACCCACTGTCTGTGTGGGGGGGCACAGACGAAGACTACACCCACGGTATCCCTTGCCTGTTGTACGAGGCGACTAAAAGGGGCGACCAATTAGAATTAGAACCATGAGAATGAGGTAAAATCCCAGCCCTAGTGACAAGATATTTCTAATGTTATAAGTGGAAATAAATGAAATCTTACTTGGAATGCGTCTCAGAGGAGAGACCCATCATCCCGCCCCAAGAACTACATTTACTTTGATAACCTAATGAAGAGCATTACACGCCATTTTCGTTTCTGAAGTAGCTACTTGCATTCCTATTGGCCAACGTAAAATGGCACGTGATCTCATTCCCGTCAATGTTCCTAATAATCCAACACCAACTCCAGCAGAATAAAAGCGCAAGGAAATGTAACATGAACCTAACTCTAACCCCCTTTCGCTCGTCCCTATATCACAGGTTTTGTCCAGATCCTATCCTATCCTATCCTACCGTCCGCTCGGCAAGAACTACTCCAGACCAGTAGTCTTGTCCAGGTCCTATCCTAACCGTCCGCACGGCAAGAACAACTCACCAATCGTGTAACAACAATCACCACCAGCAGCTATCGAAGCACCACTCACGCATTAGTTCCTAAGCACAGAGGTTGGCAGCACTGAGCACCGCTTGACAACATCCTTCCCGAGAAGGCCGCGAGCGTGTCAACATACGACAGTCGTTTCGCGGGTGTGAAAGTCTTGTCACTAGGGCTGGAGTAATGATGAGAATAATTGTGACTAGTATCACTAGGTGCGGAACACCATGGGTCGACGTTACGTGCGGCTAGTACCACCATGCGAAGGAAACCATGGGTCTACGTTATATAGGAGCAGTACCATTATAAGGGGAACCTATGGGTCTGAGTGATGCTTATGATATAGGTCATCATGTGTATTCCACTTTGTTCAGAATGGGTCTCTGTTACCTATGAGTAGTACCGCCTTATGAGAAACACGATGGGTTTACATTGCCTGTGGTTGGTACTACTGTGTGAGAAACGCTACGGGTTTGGCTGACCCCCGTGATTAGTGCCACTATGCGAGAAAAACCATTGGTTTGCGTTGCCTTAGAGTGATACCATTATGTGAGGAACACCATGGGCTTGTGCGCTGCCTGTGGGCATTTCCATAATGTGTGATGCACCGTGGGTCTGCGTTGCCTATAATTAGTACCACTATGTGGGCGACACCATGAGTATACATGGCCTGTGATTAGTCCCACTATGTAAGGAACACCATGAGTATGTGTTAACTGCGAATGGTGCGATTGTGTGTGATATACGATGAGTCTGCATTACCTGTGATTATTACCACTGTAGAAGAAACGCCATGGTTCTGTTTTACTAGTGATTACTATCACTGTGAGGGGCCGGTGACCTGGATTTAGGACCCCTTTGTATAATAAGCATCATCCCAGTGTCCGGCTCCATGCCTAAATGGTTAGCGTGCTGGCCTTTGGTCATAGGGGCCCCGGGTTCGATTCCCGGCAGGGTCAGGAATTTCAGCCATAATTGGTTGATTCCCCTGGCATGGGGACTGGGTGTATGTGTCGTCTTCATCATTTCATCCTCGTTACGACACGCAGGTCGCCTACGGGTGTCAAATCAAAAGACCTGCGCCTGGCGAGCCGAAATCCTCGGACACATCCCGGCACTAAAAGCCATACGCCATTTCTCCCCAGTAATTTAAAGACGTAAATTGGATTCACAGATTGCTTTTGTTTCACGATTATTTTCTCATCACCATTCGTTTGAGATACTAGTCAGTGGATATATTTTTAAGTTTTAATTTGCATTTCGTTACACCAAATACCATTAGGAGCCGATGACCTAGCTGTTAGGCCCCTTTAAACACCAATCATCATCATCATCATATTGTCACTTGTGGACTTTTATTAGTCTGGCAATAAAGAATATACATAAATGAAAAAAGGGCTATTGTAACATAATGTAAAAATTATTCAAACTTATATAGGCTATATTGACCTAAAAGCTTCTTGAAAGATGAAATGACGACTGATCATCCTAAATCGGCAAAATAATTCAAAAGAATGCGAAAGAAAAACGCATTATTATCCTGCATTATATCGCTGAACTGTACTGCTGAGCAACGTTCCAATGCAAAGGGATAAAAATGGCATCTCAACAACATCCGCGCCTTAGTTATCGCATCCTTCTTTCTCTGTGCCTACGTCTTGGCATCCTTTGTTACATGATGAGGTTATGTCGGAATAATGCTTGATACTAAATATATACAATACAATAATAGCTATTCTTCGCAGTTCACTCCCCCTGTGTTTAGTCTCTGTTTTTCTTTTACTCTTGTTTTCAAATATCGCTTCATTTCTCACTAAAATAGCATAACAAGATTCGATGCGACTACTATTGTGTTCAGGAGGCCATGAAAACAAAACAAGACTGGCTGAAGCACGTCCCATATCAGCCACCAGCTCACGTAAGTACCTTACTGGTGAAACGCGTCTTCGATGAAGTACGCTTTATAAAAACAGTATTAACATGTAATATAAAACCTGTGCTTGTTGGTGCACAAAAAGGTGTTTAGTAAGTTTTGTCATGAATTGACATCGAGAAAGAATTATCTACGTACAGTATGTATAAAAATCAATCTGCAGCGATAAGAATCGAGGGCTTTGAAATAAAGCAGCAATCCAGAAAAGAGTGAGGCAGTACTGCAATTTGTCCCCCTCCTTTTCAGTCTTTATATAGAACAGGTGGTAAAGGAAACCAAAAAGAAATCTGAAAAGGGAATCACAATCGAAGGAGAGGAAATCAAAACCCTGGGATTTGCCGATGATATTTTATCTGACTGCAAAAGATCTGAAGAAATTGCTGAATGGTAGGGACAGAGTCACGGGGAAGGAATACAAGATGAAAATAAATAAGTTTAAAACAAAAGTAATAGGGTGTAATCCAACGAACTCAGGTGATGCAGGAAATATTAGATTAGGAAATGAAGTCTTAAAGGAAGCAGATGAATATTGGGTAGTAAAATAAGTAACGATGGCCGAAGTAACGACATAAAATGCAGACTAGCACAAGCAAGGAAGACATTTTTTAACGAAAACACATTTCCTCACTTTGAACACTGATATAGAAATTAGAAAGATGTTTTTAAAGATTTTCTTCTTGAGCGTGGCATTGTATGGGAGTGAAACGTGGATGGTAAGTAGCTCAGAAAGAAAGAGAATAGAAGCTTTTGAAATGTGGTGTTACAGAAGAATGCTGAAGTTGAGATGGATAGATCGAATTCATAAAAGGAGATCTATTTGGCTAAATTTGATCAGAAGAAGAGATTGAATGAAAGGACACATCTTAAGACATCCAGAACTTGTTCACTTGGTTTTTGAGTAAAGTGTAGGCAATAAGAACGGTAGGGGTACACTAAGGTATGAATATGACACACATATTAGAGCAAATGCTGGATGTAGTTGTTACGTAGAAATGAAAAGTGGTTAGGGTGGCATGGAGAGCTGCATCAAACCAGTCTATGGGCTGATAACTTAAACAACTCCACGCCTGCTCACACAAGACAATGTTTCTATTCATCCGGCCACCAAGAATGCTGGTTAATGAATGGCATTCCTTTGGTATATAGACGAGTTTGTTTGTCGTAAAGCAGGACCTGACCTCTGAAATGCGATGCGGGCACTGGTTTCCGGACAAGTTTATATAATCATCATCATCAGTATCATACACTAAGGCTAAGCCTTGTCGCTGCAACCATTCTTTTCTCAATCCTGTTGATCTTTTAATTTCCTTGTAGTTTTTGGTCTTGCTCTTTCTTTCTTTCTTTCTTTCTTTCTTTCTTTCTTTCTTTCTTTCTTTCTTTCCTAGACGTTTACTAGAAAGTCATTATGTCTCAGGATATGACCTACAAGTTTTGTCTTCCTTCTTTCCATAACCTTTATCGGTCTCCGTTGTTCATTGAATTCCTTTAGAACATCTCGATTCGTCTTTCTTTCAGTACAGTATGTCCTCGTCATTTTCCGCCAAATCCACATTTTAGTTGCTTCCTATGAATCTCTTTCCTTTTCCCCCAATATTCCAGCTCTCACAACCGTAAAGTAGTGCACTCGTCCGGCTCCATGGCTAAATGGTCAGCGTGCTGGCCTTTGGTCACAGGGGTCCCGGGTTCGATTCCCGGCAGGATCGGGAATTTTAACCCTAATTGGTTAATTTCACTGGCACTGGGGCTGGGTGTATGTGTGTCGTCTTCATCGTAATTTCATCCTCATTACGACGGGCAATTCGCCTACGGGCGTCAATTCGAAAGACCTATACCTGGCGAGCCGAACTTGTCCTCGGACACTCCCGGCACTAAAAGCCATACGCCATTCCATTTCATTTCATTTCAGTAGTGCACTCCAGACAAAGGATTTTGCAAAAGCCTTTCGTGTTTCTGAACTTATATTGGTATTTGTTAAAAGACATTTTTTATTTTGAAAGGCCTCTTCAGCAAGAGATATTCTTCTTTGGATTTCCTTGGGGCATATCTTCAGTGATAATGCTTCCTAAGTAGCAGAAATGTTGCACTTCTTCTAGTTTGGAATTTCGCATTCTTCTCTGCCATCTTCGTTCACAACGAAAATTTTGGTTTTCTTAATGTTCATTTTAGTTCGTAATGTTTCAGTGTATCACGCAGAACAGTCAACATTGTATTTAATTCCTTCTCAGAGTCTGCTACTATGGAAATGTCTATGGTGAGCGTGGACAATCCTGCCTCACTCCTTATTAATTCTTGCCATTCTTTGTACATCCATTTACCACTACATTTGTACAGTGGCTCTCGTAAATTTTCCAGATGAGCCTCCTATCTTTCCAGTCAATTCCTGCTTTATTCATGCATTTAAACAATAGATCCCAGTTTATCATGTCAAAAGTGTGGTTTTTTTTTTTTTTTTTTTCCAGTGATGTTATAAACACCTTTCTGTTCATTTCTAACCTTCTTTCAGTATCACTCTTAATGCAAGGATTGCTTTTCTCGTTCCTTTGCCTCGTCTGAACAAGTTTATACGGAGGCATGGCAACTTTTTTTTTCCCCTCACGAATAGGAGACAACACGGAAAATCTAAGATATGCATTTGGAAACGTACGGTATGTACTTGCGTATGATGCCACTAGATGGTGTATGTAAACAACAGTGTGGGTCTAAGCATGCCCCCAAGTACAGTGTGTGAGTGAGAGCGTCACAAAATGAAAGTCAACAAGCAGAAGCAACGATCGTATATTAAAATAGCAGTTCTCCGCGTCAGAAATGCACGCCAATGCCATGCAGAGCTGCGGGAAGCATTAGGTGTGCATGCCATGCCCTATAGAACAGTGGCGAGGTGGGTGGAGACGTTCAAACGGGGTAGAGTATCAACTGCCGAGTTGCCTCGCCCAGGCCGTCCACTGTCCATGGCGATGGGAGGTTCTTCCACACCCGCCTTATTCGCCTGATATGAGCCCATGTGACTATGATCCAATCCCCAAAGTCAAGAAGCCCTTACGTGACAACAGTTTGCTAACAGAGGACATCGTAACAGCATTTCGGAGAGATGTGTCACACGTTAGCGATACACATGCAGCGAATGGTATTCAGCTCCTGCCCCACTGCTGGCAGCGCATAGTGGAAACCTTGGGTGATTATTTCGACGGTCTGTAACCAGCGGAGACCTGTCCTTTGTACGTAGTCTTGTGTAGTTGCTGTCTATACGATAATAAAACAGTGTTTACCAATGGGCTGTGTTCTGTCACTTTCCTACGAGAATCTCCTGAAGTCAGAATTTATCTTCAGGCACTATGCATAAGTACATGTCCTATATTTCCCAATGCATATCTTAGATTTTCCGTGTTGTCTTCTGTTCGCGAGAAAAAAAAATACTTGCCATGACTTATGACTTGACCCTCGTATGTTGCCAAATACATAAATAAACAAATAAATACATAAATAAGTCGTGTAACTCATCTTATCACTTCTCATGAGGAGGACAGATCTCTTAACCAGACTCTCGAAAGATAACAGAGACATGATTATTAAGGAATTTGCATACGAATGGCTGGACGGAATATTTCCAGCTGTGAGCATTAAGTAACCGGAAATGGTGATCGTCCGACTGACTACTGAGCCTTAATTCAGGCATTGAGCTGTTGAGAATGCAGGCTATTGTTGGCTTGTGGAGCCGAGTCAAAGGTCACTTGGTGGGGGACTCCTATCATCGGCTGACCTATGGACACAGACAGGTCAAATACCAGAGCTGAAAAACAACTCGTTATTCCTATGAATCACAAGCCTCAATCAGGCCAGAGATCTCACAAACTCAAGCTCGGAGACGGTGAATTGCCTCCCCAGGTCAGGAAAAAAAAATGTATTGCCTCTGGTTTGCATGAGCTTCGGTGCTTAAATGTACTAGTAACACTGCTCTACAAAGGTTGTATTTCTGGGATGAAAATATGTTGTTCTAAAGGAATTTACATTGCTAAATTCAAATCTGAAATCGGAATTGCGTGATCAGGGATAGTTTTTCAGTAATCTGAACATACATATCATATGTGGGATTATTGTTTGCGGCAAATATGCTCCTTTCATTTACACAAACCGCAACGTTGAAATGAAATGTCGTATGGCTTTTAGTGCCGGGATATCCCAGGACGCGTTCGGCTCTCCAGGTGCAGGTCTTTATATTTGACACCCGTAGGCGACCTGCGCGTCGTGATGAGGATGAAAATGATTATGAAGACAACACATACACCCAGTCCCCGTGCCATTGAAATTAATCAATTAAGGTTAAAATCCCCGACCGGGCCGGGAATCGAACCCGGGACCCTCTGAACCGAAGGCCAGTACGGTGACCGTTCAGCCAACGAGTGGGACATCGCAACGTTAATTACTGTTTATGATTATTTTTCAGACATTGATTTTATTGTTCAGATAGTGTGGCATGTTAACCTCAAAATCGCAGTGAGATTGCACACGCATTTAAAATGTATTTATTTGGCTTCCTCAAATATACCAAGTGAGCATTTCTATGAATATTCTCTTCTTTTGTATTTCTATTCGATATGTCTGTATGTCTGACAAAGAAAAGAGAGTCTGGGTATGTTTCTAGAAAGTAACACAAAACTTCCTTGAAAGTGGAAAAGATGAAAGAATGATCAAAGCTTATAAAGATTTAGGATGCAATATGTCCTTGAAAGTACATTTCATAGATTCGAATGTAGACTTCTTTCCCAGAGTGGTGGTTTTGTGATGTATCAGATGAGCATGGAGAAATATTTCATAGAGACCATGGAGAAACGGTAAGAAGGGAAATGGATGTCCACGATGTTTTGGACAAGAAGGATACAATACAAAAGGAAGAAATAAGACATGAAACTTTGTGCTGACAAATTTCTGTCCATATTTCCCATTTTATATAAACATTTATAAACATTCCTCAGAATAACTGTTGAAGTGCTCACATAGGGCCGATTGCAGAAACGGTATTTAGAAGATGTTTACGGTTAAGCATCGTCTAGGTATGGCTGCGTATTGCAAAGACGTTATTTATCACTTAGTCACTGTCTAAAACCGATGTTAAACTGGCCATATTTGAACACTGCCGAGAATACTGTTTTAACCTCAAATTTTAGGAGTGAGGTTATGTAGCATGAAATATATGACACAAGAGACAGTCGGGTAACTGTCAACTTGACTACATTTCTTGGCAACCGATATATTATATTTGGGATAATTTCTCCGGAATTATAGGTCACTTCGACCATATCCATATCAGAATAACTTGTCCCGATCGTCAGAGGGCTGTCTGTCACACTGATCTCTATACATGGATCGCTGATGGCAGGTCTCCGCTGCAGGAGAAAGTACGCCAAGTTGAGTGCGCGGTTCGCCATGTTGGCGTACCCAACCTAGAGCTCTCCTTAAGGGTACGCAATGATAATATAGTCAATTTTAAGTCGCAATTAATGGCGCATTGGAATAGTTAAAAATATAGAGACAAGTTCACTCAAAGCATAAGGACATTGGAATCACTGACACGTCATTCCGAGGTCACTAAAGCTCCGGGATAGCAATTAACATGAGTGTATAATAACGGCCGACAAATATTAACTTAGATGCTGAATACATGCAATTAGCGATCGGTAACACAAGTTGTACATCAGTATGTATACCTAGGCTCCTTACTATCCAATTCTGGTGGTTCCAAAGATGAAATAAAGCGCAGAATTGAAATAGCAAAGGTAGCAATGATACGTCTGCGGAAGATCTGGAAAGATAACAACATCACCATTAAGACAAAAAAGAAGCTCGTTGAATCTCTAGTCTTCTCAGTCTTCTTGTATGGCGCAGAGACGTGGACCATCCTCAAACGTGATCGTGAACGGATAGAAAGCTTTGAAATGTGGTGCTGGAGGAAAATGTTAAGGATTCCTTGGACAGCTCATCGCACGAACACATCAATCCTGAACCAACTTCAGATAAAAGTTCGTCTATCGTGTAAGGTCTCTCAACGAATTGTACGCTACTTTGGACATATAATGCGCCGAGATGGTAGTCTACAAAAGCTGATTGTTGAGGGCAAAGTCCAGGGAACCAGACGAGGACGAATACCAACGCGATGGATTGACATGGTGAACGGCCCCCTACAGTGTTCTCTCAGAGTAACCACATTGAAAGCTTTAGATAGGGAAGAATGGCGGAGTATGGTTCATCGGCTAGAGGGCTGAATATTATGATAGTCACGACGCCTCAGTCATGAGTCAAAACGAAGAAGAAGAAGAAGAAGAAGAAGAAGAAGAACACAATACGAGTGAAAACCAGTTTCTGGAAACATTGCTGTAAATTGTATACATGTATGCCACGAAATTATGCATTCTTAAAACGTAGCTCACTATACAGGCCTAGATTCGACATATCGTAATCGGTGCTTGATAATGAATTTCTGTTTCCTGTTTCCATGAAATAACGCGCATATTATCAAATTAAAATATCACTGAAGCAAATGTACACATTTATAAAACCAGCAAATATTCAAAACTTGTCAATATATCACATTACCTGCAGCTTAATTTACTATTACAGACCTCTTTAATTAAATTCAGCTAGCAAAGCGATATTGATAGTCATCATCAGAAATATGTAACACCAGTTAAAAGAGTCCCAAATACCACGAATAGTATAATGGGATAGCCTCAAACACCCACCACACTTTCCCTTCTCCCACCACTCCAGTGTCTGAAACCCATAATTATTACTGATGTAAATAAGGTCTAGAATTCCCCCAGACTTCATTTTCTAAGATTGTTATAAGGTCACGTCAATTATTTCATCGAAATCGTCATTTTAATTATGAGAAATAAAAAAAATATAAGTAAATCTTTACTTGTAGTTAATGTTCAGTAAAATTGAAAACAGTTGGCTGTACATCACTTCTAGGTGTACAGTTTGTCAATTTCTATCAAAACAGTCTTCCTCTAAGTGATCCGAGCAGAGAACAGCTGTTTTAGAAGGCTCCCAATTCTCCCGCCTGATACTCCTAATCGATGATCTTAGATGTTCGGGTCTCGAGAAAGGAAACATACAAAAATTAATTGCCATTTTGCTCCCGGAATATGCGAAATAAGATACAATAAACCTAAAACTCAAAACACTACCCTAGGAAGATTCTTATGTACAGTATAAAACTCCCCGATGAAATGATTTCTCCTTCTGCTGATCGGTTCTATTTGTACATCCATAAGCTGAACACTGCGATATGTTAATACCCAGTAGAATGTTTCTTCATTCATATTTCAGATAAACACATACATATTTAAATTGAATCTTGTAATCCACAAGTATACTACAAGGCAATGAACCTAAATTCGTAAAATACACTACTATTTACTTTGCAATAACAAAGTACAGAACACTCGTGGAACTACAATCAAGAGGCCTGGCGTCACTGAACTAAGCATAAACAAAGCAAGCGCGCTCCTCGTGGTCTATTGCACCATGCGCTCGCTGCCATCTTACTACGCCAGTCATCTTCTATTCGGCTTACTGCTCCCAAGCTACCAGCCATCCAGGTATAGAGATCAGTGGTCACATACTACTTCAACCGAAAGGGATTAAGTTATTACAGTTACTGCCGAGTGAGCACACATAATAGTGGCACTAAAAAGTAGGGTGTGTGTATATGATATTTTTGGTGGGTAATCGTCGCGCTAATTCAGGCAAGTTTTCGGAAAGTATGAGATAGGAAAAGACAAGGACTGGGAACGAAGGCTGTGGCTCCAGTATATGCCTGATGTAAAAATTGGGAAACTATGGAAAACAATCTTCAGGGCTGCCGATGATGCGTTTCGAACGTATGATGTCTAGAATGCAAGTTTCATCTAAATGGCCCCTACAACTTATTCAGTTACACAGTAACATAGTTTCATCTTCCATTCCCAGAAGTTATTTCGATTACACTCACCGTTACAACACTGTAATCAAAGCTACACTTCCTTGTACGGTGGCGTGTCGCTTTAGTGTCGATGATATGAGAAATTATTTCCATCGAAAGCGATATTCTTATCTGTGGGCAAGTCATACTTAGCCATATTTGAGTAATGTGTAAGAAGGAGACAGCTGACTAACGTTTGGCTCACGCACCGACGAATTTCATTGGTTGCGAGAAGAAAAGAGTTGCATGAAAGATACTCCTGTTTCCATTTTCGAACCAATATTGAAACTTGAAACGACGTCTAGCTAAACACCGGCTGAACATTGTTTGTGCAATGGAAGATCGTGATCTATCACCTTCTGTTATGTTTATAGGCCCCCTTAATTGGATTTCTGTCAGTATGTCTATGACTAAATTATATATATGTAATGATATGAAAAGTTTAACAATCGCATTACTCCGGCATATGAAAACTAAAACCAGAATTGAATTCAGCGTTAAAATGTCTATAAGAATCATTATGTTTCCACCAGAAATAGGGTATTATTTTTTGTAGAACAGTGTAATGATCAAATATGTGCATATATATTTTGTTATATTTATTCAAATATGTAATTAAAATTAATATTGAATGTAAATAATCGCTTTTGTAAAGTCCAATGAAGCTAAATAAAGTAGGCATGTATGAACATAATGATGTACTTCTCATTTTAACATGAACTTCGAAGAACACACGATCTTTTATTCTCTGTTATCAAAACAATGGATTAAAAAATGTTCTTTTAAGTGCTGAAAAGTGAATCTCGTGATTTCTCTGAGGACAGATTCACAGTATATTGACTGAAAGTGCGTTCAACAGAAGAGGTAATGGGGGTATATTTGAACTTCACAATATCTGCTGGGGTTTTAAGTTCAACGTTAACTTCATATTTAACTTTCCACACAGCATTTTTTCATACCCAGGGTTCTTTGACATTACAGTGCAAGTGAAACCCCGGACATTAGTTCGACATTCGCGATACCGCAATCCTGTTGCGGGGAGCGTAAAAATAGAAGAAAAAGAATACTCAATGGTTCGCCAACCTAGAGGAAGAACAAGAAATCTTCAACATTCTCTGATACGTCCACATTTCAGAAGCTTACAATTGATGAAGCCTTCGACATCGAATAGGCTATATGAAAATTGCGCCCACTTTAAGGATTGATAGCTGACATTGCTAAACTGTCGAAGGAAATACCCAGCATTTAATCCCCAAAAGAAAGGGACTAACAGCACACCATTCGCGACATGCTAGCCTGCACTTTACCAAGGAGAAGATATACCGCTCACGAGGAAGTCTCTGCAATCGCTATACAAGGGAGCACGAGGTGAACAGACATCGTAACCTTTAAAGCCGACTCAAATACTGGCTATATTCTAGATCCACCCGTGAAGTTGGAAGTTAGTTCAGACCAGCCACAGGAGGTTGATGTCACAAGAAGGCTATCTAGGTATCTCCAGTGCCCTACTATTAAAAAAAAGTACAACTGTCAATGTATTGAGGTGACTGGATTTATAGTGGGTGCTCGTGGAATGATACAGAGCCTTTTTTTGTAAAGACTGCAAAATGCTAGGCATCCGTAATAATATTATTGAAATGTTTAACAGATACCCTGAGGTTCCACCTATTCAATAGAACTTATAATTTTATAGATTATATATATTTTATTTTTCTTAATATTACAGCACGGGACATGTTTCGTCTTGCCTTTTTTGTTTAGTTTTTTCTTACAAGTTGCTTTACGCTGCACCGGCACAGATAGATCTCATAACGACGACGGGAATGGAAAGGAAGCGGCCGTGGCCTTAATTAAGGTACATCGCCAGCATTTGTCTGGTGTGAAAATTGGAACCCCCTTGTCTTTGATACATCCTCAGCCGTGAAATAATCGTTAAGATTAAAATATAATATACTAGACTGGTCGTTGAGAGTGTTGTTCTTAATACATTTAACATTTGTTTTTAACCTTCTTTGTAGAGATTTTCTCTGTGGAAAAAGTCCTTCTCACTTACTAGAACCTTAAAAGCAATGTTAACTAAACAAATATATTTAAATCTAAAACACTTCGATGGTCTGGTTAAAAACTGGACTTGAGATTACAAAAATTGGACATGTTTTGATATATAACTCTCCAATAATTTGCTGAATGCCAACTGATGTTTTTGTTGTAGTCTTATTGCAAACTGTAGGGAAGAGTGAACATCTCAGCGTGTGTGTTGGTTTACATTACTGAAGAGTTATATACTGGATGAACCGACATTCACGCACTCGGACGTCGCAGCGCGACTCCTCACATGCCAGCAATAAAAAAAATGTCTCTTACAAAAGTTCGTCCTGCGAGTATATCCGGTAGAAAAGGGACTTAAAGAGTCTCAATCTGGCAACACTGTAACCACATGTAGGGTAACTACCTCTGTCAGCACGTATTAGTCGTGCTGTACGGTTGGTGCAGACCGAGTTTTGGGTTAGCATGCAGGAGGTCGAGGGGTCGATCCTGGGTTGAGGCGTATGTTTATTATTTCGTAAATGTAGTCCAGGTGGTATGGTATCTGACATCTTAATCGTGAACAGCGAATAAATTCACGACGTGGAAAGGGCGTCTTTCAAAGCTGACCAATGAAAACGATTGTTCGTCCATTTCTAGGATCGTAGTATGTAAGTGGTTTCTAGAGGACCCGCTGCAGTCGCTGTTAACGATTAAGATGCCAGATACCGAGCTCGATACCTGCAGTCGCTTAAGTGCGGCCAGTATCCAGTATTCGGGAGATAGTAGGTTCGAACCCCACTGTCGGCAGCCCTGAAAATGGTTTTCCGTGGTTTCCCATTTTCACTCCAGGCAAATGCTGGGGCTGTACCTTCATTAAGGCCACGGCCGCTTCCTTCCCACTCCTAGCCCTTTCCTGTCCCATCGTCGCCGTAAGACCTATCTGTGTCGGTGCGACGTAAAACAACTAGCAAAAAAAAAAAAAAGATGCCAGATACCATACCACCTGGACAACATTTACGAAATAAAAAACATACGCCTCAACCCAGGATCGACCCCTCGACCTCCTGCATGCTAACACAAAACTCGATCTGCACCAACTGTACAGCACGGCTGATATGTGCTGACAGCGGTAGTTACCCTACATGTGGTTACAGTGTTGCCAGATTGCCACTCAACGAAATTTTATGAGAGACATTTTTTTTATTTCTGGCAGTGAGGAGTAGCGCTGCGACGCCCGAGTGCGCGAATTTCGGTTCATCCTGTATTAAAACATGTCCAATTTTATGTAATCTCAAGTCCAGTTTTTAACAAGACGATCTAAGTGTTTTAGATTTAAATATGTATGTTTAGTTAACATTGTTTTTAAGGTTGTAGTAAGTGAGACTTTTTCCACAGATAAAAACTCTACAAGGAAGATTAAAAGCAAATGTCAAATGTATAAGCACAACATTTTCAACGGCCAGTTTAGTATTATATTTTAATCTTAACTATTATTTTACGGTCTCAAAGACAAGACGAAACATGCCCCGTGTTTTCATATTAAGAAAAATAAAACATATGTAATCTATAAGATTATAAGTTGTATTGAATAGGGGGGACATCAGGGTACCTGTTAAACATTTCAATAATATCTTGTCAATACGGACCCAAAAATAACGTTTCTAGTATGCAATCCTTAATAATACCATAAACGATATTGCAGTTAAGGAATCTGTCGCGATTTTACGATATCTTTTATATGCTACATAACAATGTGTTATTGTCCTTCATCTCTTTTGCTATTTTCCTATCGTTTACTAGCAATTGTATAACCATATTTTGGGTCTTTGTTATGCTTTGTCCCTGTAGCAGTCCTGATCATTTTTCGGAAGCTAATAAAACAAAATAAAATACAAGCAGAAATCCCTTTCCCTCAACCTCCTCCGGCATCCTGTTTTGCCATCATTAGTCCTGATCTAACCAAATCAACAATTTGCTTGCAAAGCCGAACCCTAGAATCAGGACGTAACTGGGTGTGTGAAAACAGAAGCAGAAAACATAGCGCGTGCGCTAATGAGGGCAGAATTGAATATGGAAGGGAAATTAAAGAAAACAGCCTATACGAAATTAGAAGGAAGACTGAAAAAGTACGAGAAGAATGGTAATATTAGATATTGCATGAAAACCATCTCCAACTAGCAAAAACTCGAATATTAAGGGGCTCCTGTAGGATCTATATGTCCTAAGCATTTTTTTTTTTTTTTTTTACAAATTTAATTGCACATTTTCTCAACAACTAGTTAAGGTACATATCTGAAGAAAAATATAAGGTGAACCTATGATGGTTTTCTAGTACTTTAAAGTACCGTTTTGTTTGGCAGAATGAATTTGTTTAATACTAAAATTTATTGAACTTTTGAAGGTGCTGTACAGTCAATAATTCACACAGTATGAGGTATAATACAATATTCTTGTGTTAAAATACTCACAGAAACATACTTTCCAGCCTGTAAAAGTTTCAGGAAGTTCACGCAGATAGTTTTTGAGAAAAATACACTAAATCTTTTAAAAAGTAAATTTACGGGAAACTGGAATCAAAGTTTCAATGCATTCCAGAACCATAAGTTGGATCATCTGGATCGTCCTGATAGGTTTTTTCCAGCGTTGTCTTTAGTTTTCTTCTCTTCTCTCTTGCCTTTTTTTCCATTCCCTCAATGCTTTATCTGAAGCTTTCTTTGTCAAGCTTGCACATGGCTCGAATGGCGCGATACCCAACGCTAATACTAAGTTTCTTCAATGCCTCATAATTTGACAATTTGCCATTTTTAGAAGTCATTGCAGCATCGTAAACACCAAAATGAAGAGCATTAATTGACACAAAAACTGTTTTTGGAATTCTTGACCAAACAGCACTATTAATGTACTCATTCTGATTTTGGGTACGACCATGTAAACACTTTTTCGGTGACTGAACATCAGATAGGTTCCTGAAAATAGTTCCTCTATGACAGCATATTGTAAACCATCCTTGTGTAGAAATGTTTGGCCTGCTGCTTGTGCTTTGTTGTACTTACATCATGTATCAGTTCCTTTTGGGGCAGAGTCCGTTCACAATCAGTTGAAGCAATGCTGTGAAGACTGACACGCACACACTGCTTTCTCTTAAATCGTTTATTTAAAGCATTTCTAGGTTACAAAAATGGATGTATTATACACCAAATTAAAGAGGACATTCCAAAGATCAGCGAAAACAAAATGAAAATGATACATTTCAATATTTTCCTCCATACCGGAGCCCCTTAACTGAAAGATAAAATTAAGTTAATTATTAAATATAAATGATATTTGAATAATGTAAATAAAAATTGTTTGTAAGGTAAATAGTAGCTTCTGAACATGGTAGAGCTAACTCTATGCTCGAAAATTATCGATGATGCTTATTAGCTGATTTTAAATACGTCTGAATGACACTGTATGTTTGCCACTTCGCCAGTTCAAAGCCTGGATAAAGTATGGTGGGGATCACATTCATACACTTCGAAATTTGAAACATGGACACCCAAAAATACATTTGATTGACAGATGTACGGTAGGTATACGGACCCTACTGGGCGCCAATTACGCGACACCTTTGACACCTTAACGCAGCGTCGATAACAAACTCAGCTTCACAAAGACGCCAATGAGATTCACTCACGGCTATGTACATAACCTGCATTAACTTCAGAAACACACGGTGATATAAGCCAGTTTTCTTTTCTGCGCATTAGCAGTCTCGTTCTTGAAATTTTACTTCATAGTTTCGTCGTATTTTATAGAGCAGATCCCTTTATTCAGAACGAGCGACCTTCGTTTCCACGGTCACGTGAATGCTAGTGGTAGCCAATGCGACGCCATAGACTTGGCAAGAGCTGTTGCTCTCCAAGCTAAACAAAGAAACGAAAAGAAGGATTGACTCCTCTTTGGCAGCACATCAAGGGCACTGTATGATTCAACTAATTACGAATATTTTGGGGGAGACATTTTGGGAATGATCCTGGCAGGATTGCGTTGAGGCTCTAAAACACGGGTGTCAAACGTCGCCGCTCAAGTGCAGTGCCTGTTGTAGAAATACCTGGGCGCGCAAGCGTTTTCCCCTCAGTCGGCTTGTACTTCCCCATTTTGCTGACTCCGGGCTGTGTACGTCTAGCGGCTGACAGACACCAGTTACATGTTTTAGTCTACAAGTAATGGCTGGCATGAAGATTGACACAGTAATTTGTTAATGTTCGTTTGTATTTGTGTACTTTTGCATCAACGCGGTTGCTTGAAGATATGCTACCTTTAAAAAAAAATCGTTTTGGCCTACTCCTCTCACCGGTGGGTTCCGTGGTTCAAATCCCGGTCACTCCATGTGAGATTTGTGCTGGACAAAGCGGAGGCGGGACAGGTGTTTCTGCGGGTACTCTGGTTTTCCCTGTCATATTTCATTCCAGCAACACACTCCAATATAATTTCATCTGTCATTCAGAGGAGTGCGACAGGCTTCGGCAGTTGGCACAATTGCTATCCTCGCCGCTAGATGGGGGATTCATTCATTCCATTCCTGACCCGGTCAGATGTCTAGTAGCAGGCCGTGGATTTTCAATTTCATTTTCATTTAGCCTTCTATTGACCACCAGACGTGCGAACTCCTCCGATTCAAGCGGGAGACCCCTGACTTTTGGTCCCTCCTCCCACTCTCCTGATCGCAGAGACTTACCTCCCGATTTTGAGAGCAGTCTTGTTTATTTGAAAATACCATGTTTTTCCTCATTTATTTTCAGTGTGTACTGGCAGGGCAAATGCAATCAGTTCATGGTGATCTTAATTAAAAACGTGTCCGACCCCATTGCTAAATGGTCAGCGTGTTGGCCTTTGGTCACAGGGGTCGCGGGTTCCATTCCCGGCAGGGTCGGAAATGTTAACCATCATTGGTTAATTTCGCTAGCACGGGGGCTGGGTGTATGTGCCGTCTACATCATCATTTCAACTTCACAACGACGCGCAGCTAGCCTACGGACGTCAAATCAAAAGAACTGCACCTGGCGAACCGAACATGTCCTCGGCCACTCCCGGTATTAAAAGCCATATGCCATTTCATTTCTAACATAATGCTTTATACTTTTAATTTCCACGGTGCAGTGCTGACTGCGACACACTTTTAGCATGTTTATAAGTACAAAAGCACAATTCGGATCAATATATCCCGAAAAAGAATCCTCGGAAAAAAAAAAACTTAAAATCTATTCGGCAAGGCAAGTGCTTTCAGCAAATAATTTAGTTCTGAATTTTTGAAGAAGTCTAAGTCAGTTACGATATCATCATCATCATCATCAGTCGGTTTACTCATTGCTGAGCGTCGTGACGTCATTTCTTCACCACATTAGTAACTGCATCCTTAACGAGTTTTTTTTCCATCCTGAGCGGTCTTTCAGCTCTTCTTAAGATATTGTAAAGATCTTCTTTGCTTGGTCTAACCATCTATTTCTTGTTCTGCCTCTTGGTCTGGTGCCTTCAATTTTGCCTTTCAGAATGGTCTTTTCTAAATTGTCTCCTCTCCTCAAAATGCGCAGTATAAATAAATAAAAGGAATTATGTAATAGAGCAGTATAATGTGTTTAACATTCTTCAATTGATGCAAGTTGCGTCGTCAATGATAAGTCGTAACATATTGCGATATGCCGTAGTCTCCTGATTTTTCACTTTTGAAAATTTGCACGTCTGGACCACGCTTAGCGTATGCTTCTTGGCTTCCTGTCTCTTCTGCTTTCAAAACCTCTTCATATTTTGACTTCTAGCCTCACTCTGTCGGTCTGCCAAAGTTAGTTGTTGCCTCTCTGGTTCCCGAAATTCCCTGTGTCTGTCAACTATTTTCCGAAATTTGTTTCTCTCCAACATGCTTTGGTGTTTAGATCTAGTTCAGTTAGGTCTTTGATAACTTCTTTCGTCTAGGTCGTTGGTGCTCTTGCATTTTAAAGTGGACTCCCATATCCTCTTCACCAGTCTGTCGTTACATATCCGATAAATGTGTCCAGCAAACTTTAGTCGTATCTTTTTCACTTCATCAGTCAGTTCATTAATCTGTTTGTAAAGTTTTTCATTCCTTCTTTTCTTCGAGATGTCACCTATCTTCCTAGGATCTAATATCTTACCTACAATTTTCCTTTCTATCTTCCTCATCTCCTCACCTTCTGTTTCTCTGTTGTGGGTTAGACATTTCGATGTATACAGTGCTTCTGGCCCTATTACTGTATTGTAGTGTCTTAATTTTGTTCTTATCGACAATGATTTCTGTGTTGTATACGTTTTGTGTGAGTTTGTAAGCTAATTCCATTTTCCCCTCATAATCTTATCCTTCATTGGCTTCAGTATCAAGACCACTGAATTGTATCCACTCACCGAGATACTTTTATGGTATGCTATTTTATTTTGTTAAATTGATAAAACTATGATTTTTGCCACAAAAGCGTTAAAGTAGTTGCATAGTAAAGAAACGAAAATCCACAGCCTGTTTCCAGTGATTCGATGGCGTCAGGAATGGAATTAACTAAGCCCCCCCCCCCCCCATCTAGCGGTGAGGATACGAATTGTGCCGGCTGTCGAAGCCTGTCGTATTCCTCTAGGCCAAGGATTAATGACTGACAGATGAAATGAAGTGATATGATATTGGAGTGTGTTGCTGGAATGAGAGATAAACAGGGAAAACTGGAGTTCCGGGAGAAAAACATGCCCCGCCTTAATTCATTCCATTCCTGACCCGGTCAAATGACTGGAAACAGGCCGTGGAATTTCATTAAATAATTTGATGGTAGACCAAAAAGAACGGGTGATCTAGCAAATTGGGGGAAGGATCTAAAAAGCAAGTAATACCTTAGCCTGGGTCCAATTTTAACTAAAAGATAAGCCGCAAGCAAAGGGCTTTGTTTATATTTTGAGTAAAGTATGCATTATCTGTAAATGTATTAAATGAAATATAGTAATTCATATTTGTATTCCCGCCTCTCTCTCTCGTTCAAAGAACTTTATTTATCCGCATGCCTACCCTCGTTAACTCTTATCTTCTGACAGAAACTTGGACATTTTTTCTTCGTAAGCCTCCTTTAATCGATTCTTCCTTAACCTAGTCCATTTTCTTCATATTCCTTTTTTCTCTTCGCATTGCTGTCCCCTCTTTTGTACATAACGTAATATTTATTTATATTTTTACTGTACTATACTGTTACTTATGTGTTATATCTGTATTTATCTTAGTGTGCCGAGCTATAATTTCTTCTCTTCGTTTTACGTTCAATCTTTAATTTTTCCTCGTTTCTTTTGCCGTCATGTTTTGTTGTTAATTGGTGTCTCTAACAATTATTTTGTTAGTTTTTAATTTTTCCTGTATTTTTCCCCATTGTTCTTCCACTTATTTTTTATGTTACTACATGCTACTCCATTGTAAAAAAAATTCATTGCGAATCTCTCGCTGTTTTGGCTTCCCAAATAAATAGATTTCATATTATAAATATGTCCAGTTCTGGTTCTAATAAATCTTTCAACCCTAAAGTAGTTCGGAGAAGTTAGTTCCTAACTATATCAGTTATAGAATGACCTGGATTGCTGAGCATTCGAATAACTGTACTTACAAGGAAACCTTTTCATCTCTGTCTCCGATTTGATTGAAATTTGGTACGACGACTTCAGTAGCAATGTTTCATTCAGCCACATCAAAATTAGATGCCCAGTTGTATATTTAGTACCTGTTTTGGGGTGTCGAACTTTGCTTATTTGAGCATCGCACGCGGACAGAAGTGAGCTGCAAGAAGCCGAGGTTAGGGAGGTAAATGTGTGTGCGAGAAAGAGTGGTACATGAAATGATCAACCACGCTACGCCACGTCTACCAACTTCTCGCCACTCACTCCTGTCCATCTGATGCTTAAATAAGCAAACTTTGACATCCCAAAACCGGTACTGAATATACAATTGGACATCTAACTTTGATATGGCTAATGAAATATTCCTACCTATACTGCTAATAATAAGAGTTGGTGTGTGGCATTTCTTAGAGGAAGGTCCGTTTACTGCCTGCCGATGCGGGATAAAGGGAGTGGCTATGTGGTTGCCATGGAAACGAGGGTGGGGCGACTGCGGTTGCCATGGAGATAAAACTTCAGGGCAGCTCGTCTTGCTGGGAGTTGCCAAACCTGTCACTGTCACTGATAACAACCTGATTGTTTGTATAAGAGTGATCGCAAATGGGACGACACCGCCTGGCCAGGTAGTCTACTACAGATCACAGCGGTCAGAATGAAGGAGGGAACGAGTGAGCCGGAAGCGAGGGGCAAGAGCATGTAGAAAAGAATGCTGGAATGTGACAACATAGTGAAATAGTACGTGCAGTGCTCCTCCCTGTAACCTTACCTGTCAGACGCCAACTTTAGTTAAGTCTAGTATAAGTCGTTGTACCAAATTCCAATCAGATCGGAGACTTACGGGTCTAAAAATGAAAGGGTTTCCTTGTTAGTTGAGGAGAGCTACAGTAGATGACAATGAACTACAGTCGAACCTCGATATCTCGATCCTCCATGACTCGAATTTTCAGTATCTCGAAGTTACTTAAATTTCCCGGCCAGTTGTCTTATTCCTCACGTGTATTTATTACTCTGTTACTCGAAATTCCGTTACACGAATTTCTCGATTTCTCGAAGAAAACATTTCTTCCCTTGAAGCAAAAAATACTCTGTATATCGAATTTTATGAAACATTAACTGTGCTATACGGCATTTGTGGTTTGTGAGCAACAGCAAAGAAGTAAGGAAAGGTTTACAGTGATGCTGGGAGCTAATATGACGGGAACCGAAAAACTAAAACTTCTAATAATCGGAAAATCTGCAAAGCCTCGCTGTTTGTGTTGGGTGTCTATTAATTACCGGCCACGTACGAAAGCAGCCCCCCCGAAGTCGCGGATAACAAGTTCCATTTAAGAATATCAGCTGCGTGGTATTGACGACCAGTTTCTACGTGAAAGGAGGAAAGGTTAACAGTAACAAACAGAAGAGACTGACGGAATTTTTTTTTTTTCAAGAGTTTAAACCGAGTTATGTTTCTTGTTTCACTATTGTATGTACTGTATCCTGTCTTCTATGCAGTTGCTATAATAAGGGTTATAATAAAATTGATGCCGTAAAATAAAGTTTGTTTGTATATTTTATAAATACTGTTAAAAATAATGTATTCAGTATAAGTCTGTAGATACACATGATTCAAGAATGTGCTATACATGCTCAAAAACTGTACTCCCTATACCTCGAAATTACGATAACTCGGAATAAAATTTAGCTCCCGAGGTGATTCGAGATATCGATGTTCCACTGTATATGTCCACCGAGTGCTTCCCGTGTTTGTTACTGGAATGTAGGGCAGTGATCCGCATGCGTAAGAGAACACTTGTTCCACATTCCTGTCATCGCTCCTAACAGATCGTCACCGCACGTGGCTGGCTGGTTTATTTCTGTGGGATGCGATGTGAAGAAGTTCCTTCCTTGAAACATTACAGTTTGCATCTTAATCATTGGAAATTCTTTTCTCCCCCCTCCACTCGTGACAGAACAACTCCAACATCTGTAGCTAAGGGCAGAGTCTAAAAACAGCTTCGGTTAGAGAACTCTTTGTGTTTGCTCCTGGTGCTTTCATAAGCTGCGGTTCATTCCAGCGAAGTATACGACTTGGAAAGTTACCAATATCCTCCAGATAATAGCCTGGTTATTTCATAAAACTGCGCGGCTTTGCGGCTCAGGTTATAAAGCGCTGCCTTTCTGAATCCATGAGTTGGCGAGGTCGTGCTTTGCTCAGTCCGGTGGTATTTAAATGTGCTCACATACGTTAGTCTTTCTCAATACTTTATTAAGGTGGAAATAGCACCTTTTGAACAGACGCTGCTTAATCAGTGGGCGTAAATAAGCGTTCTTTACATTTTTCTTACTTTCATGATCATACCACCATCATAATAATGCAATAAAAACACCTGTTTCAACTGAAATTGTATTTATTAGAGATAGGTATCTTTGGAAATAGGAGCTTCAATTGCAATTAATGGTTTTACTCTAGCTAACAGATATACTACTTGTTATATCGAGGCCACATTCAAACCATCAAACCCAAACAGAGTATATACATAGTATACTCGCATTGTACAGTACGTAGAGAATATACACAATTACGTACAGTGGTACCATCCACTCCTCTTGCAACTGATTTACCGGCACGAAAAATTCCTGCGGAACAGAATTCCGTCTCCGAATACTGTAAAAAATGTGTCGGTAGGACTTGGGAAGTACTTTCCTTGTTACGGCCGTGGTTACGGATAGTGGAAGCCTTTACCTTTATCAAGTCCGAGGTTTCAGGATTCCTTTACCTTTCACACCTCCAGGGTTTTTCGTGACCGGTATGGAGATTATTTTATTTTACTTTCATGATCGTAGCACCATCATGTTATTCCAATGATCTTTGGTGGTGTGATTTTTAAGGTAAGGAAAAACCCATTCTTCGTACCATGTTGACATGTAAAAGTTCTCTGGTGACACAAAGTGTTTAACCGAAAAAATTAATTCAATCTCAGCTGTAGATCGCCCGACAGAGATTCGGTTTGTTCTGCCATCTGGTGGAGTACAACGGAACGTAAACATTGGCACGCAGGCTGTTCTGACAGAAACTGAGAAGGACAATGAAGAACTGGGAATATCAGATCTTCAAGATGGATGGCCTGTACAACACACCCTGAAAGAAGTCCATGAATTTCAGTAAAAATCCGGGGAAGAATGGTATCCCCTGGACAGATGAAAGAAAGGAGTTACGCCGGCAGAAAATGCGAGAATACTGGCCAAAGATCAAAGCCCAACAGTTGAACAAGGGAATAAGTGAGCTGGAATGTGGCAACATCTTGAAATGGCACGTGCAATGCTCCTCCCTCCAGCCCTAGCTGTCAGAATTTATCTTTAGATATTAGATGTATAAATATATGATCGGGCATCTAATTTTGATATGGCTGAATGGAATATTCCTACCTAAGTCGTTGTACCAAATCTCAATTACATCGGAGACTTACAGATGGAAGGGTTTAATGTTAGTTGAGGAGAGCTAGATGACAATGAACTGCAGTCGAACCTCGAACCTCCATTACTCCATTCCTATCCCATCGTCGCCGTAAGACCTATCTACCGAGCTCGATAGCTGCAGTCGCTTAAGTGCGGCCAGTGTCCAGTATTCGGGAGATAGTAGGTTCGAACCCCACTGTCGGCAACCCTGAAAATGGTTTTCCGTAGTTTCCCATTTTCACACCAGGCAAATGCTGGGGCTGTACCTTAATTAAGGCCACGGCCCTTCCCTGTCCCATCGTCACCATAAGACCTATCTTGTGCCGGAGCGACATCAAGCCAATTGTAAAAGGCTGGATTGACAACCGCGGTAAAGTGTCTAATCTTTGTACTGTAAGGTATCGTTCTCTTATATCTATTCTGCGTTATTATGATTATTATGATTATTATGATTATTATTATTTAATTTTTTTGCTAGGGGCTTTACGTCGCACCGACACAGATAGGTCTTATGGCGACGAGATGATGATTATTATTATTATTATTATTATTATTATTATTATTATTATTATTATTATTAGAAAGGCCTTTCAATTTTGCTTTTCCTGGAACCACTTGAATTTATCAATCGTAGCTCGCAACGTACCTCTATTCTAGATTTCTTTAGGACCGATACCAATTTCCTCCTCTACCTCTTTTGTAGCTGTTTTTATTTTGATGATGCAGTTAAATCAGTTAAATATTTTCTTCCTTAGTCGGCTCTCGTTCATTCTCGTGTGGTGCCCATAAAACTTCAATCTCGCTCTTACTTATGGTATCTGAGACCTTCTCTCCTTGTCTGTAGAGATCATTTCTTTTTTGGAATCCTAATGTCATTCTCAAGATTTTTCTTTATTCTTTCTTTCTCTAGTTTCTTCATAATCGGCTTATCCTCCAGGGTTCGTTTTTCCATCGGACTCAGCGGGGGATACATCTGGGCAGGAGGACCAGTACCTCGCCCAGGCGACCTCACCTGCTATGCTGAGGAGGGGCCTTGTGGTGGGTTGGGGGATGGAAAACTCGGAGGGAATAGACAAGGAAGAGAGGAAGGAAGCGACCGTGGCCTTAAGTTAGGTATCAACCCAGTATTTGCCTGGAGAAGAAGTGGGAAACCAATGAAAACCATTTCGAGGATGGCTGAGATGGAAATTGAACTCACCCCCATTCCCCCGTCTACTAAGTTGACCTCCCGAGGCTGATTGGACCCCGTAACACTTTTCAAAATTTTTGTTGCAGAGTCTAATATAATTTTTTCTAATATAATTTTAATATTATTTATTTAACGTGCCACTAGCTACTATTACGGTTTTCGGAGACGTCTTTCGTTTTTCACTAGCTCCTCTATATCCCCTTTCTTGTTCAGTATCAGACATTCTGAACTGTAGAGTCCCTCTGGTTTGACAACCACGGAGCAAGTGGCCATGCGGTTAGGGTCGCGCAGCTGTGAGCTTGCATTCCAGAGATAGTAGGTTCGAACCCCACTGTCGGCAGCCCTGAAGAAGGTTTTGAATGTTTCCTGAAATCCATGGACTTCTTTAAGGGTGTGTTGTACAGACCGTCCACCTTGAAGATCTGATATTCCCAGTCCTTCATTGTCCTTCTCAGTTTCTATCAGCCAAATGGTATGAATTTTTTTGTTCTGTCAGAAGATGAACAGGCGATTGGTCAGTGTTCTGGGACGCAGTCTTACTATATGGCAATATTAAACTACTCTCATTTTCCTTATTATTAAGTACATAGAATTAATGTACCTTCATATCACTGTTTAAAATGCGTTCCATAGCATTAACAATAATAGAACCCCCTGAGGGTGGGGGACGCAGACGAAGAATACACCCAAGGTATCCCCTGCCTGTCAAAAGAGACTGCCAAGGGATGATTTTATTAGAATCATGAAACTACCTGTGATTAGTACCACCACGCGGGGAACACCATGGGTCGCTTTTACTTGCGCGTAGTACCCTATGTTTGGTAAACAATAGGTCTGTGATTAGTAGCGATAGTGTGTGTCTCAGGATGCATTTTGCAGTACTTGTGATTCGTATCCCTATATGAGCTTCATCATGGGATGAGCGACACCATGGTTCTGCCTTGCCTATGCTTAGTACTCACTATGTGAGGAACGCCATAGGTTTGCGTTGCCTGTAAATAGCGCCGCAGTGTGCGAAACACCATAGGTCTGTGTTGCATGTGCGAATTTCATTACCTGTGAATAGTACCATCATGTGTGGAATACAGCAAGTCTACGCTACTTTTGGTTAGTACCGCAACATGACAAATAGCATGGTTCTATTTTCCTAGCGATAAGTACCATTATGAGGGGCCGATGACCTGGATTTTTGAACCGTTTCGACTACAAGCATCACAGACTCAGTATTGTGCTTTAGAAGCAGTCCCTTGGTCAGTAATACTATTGTTTTTCTGGAAATGTTGGGCATTGCGGGTCGGATCCACTGATTGTTTTAACTTCATATCCATCCACTCATTCTTCGTCCTTACGATTTCGAATCTGGTCATTGGAGGATTCTGGATTTTTAAATTGTCATAACATTTCGTACCATTACGGGCAGATGACCTAGATGTTAGGCCCCTTCAAACAACAAGCACCGAGCTCGATAGCTGCAGTCGCTTAAGTGCGGCCAGTATCCAGTATTCGGGAGATAGTAGGTTCGAACCCCACTGTCGGCAGCCTGAAAATGGTTTTCCGTGGTTTCCCATTTTCACACCAGGCAAATGCTGGGGCTGTACCTTAATTAAGGCCACGGCCGCTTTCTTCCCACTCCCAGTCCTTCCCTGTCCCATCGTCGCCATAAGACCTATCTGTGTCGGCGCGACGTAAAGCAAAAAAAAACAAAACAAGCATAAGCATAATAATAATAATAATAATAATAATAATAATAATAATAATAATAATAATAAATAATAATAATAATAATAATAATAATAATAATAATCGTATGGCCTCAGCTACCGTGTGCAGACATTTCGATTTGACGCCATCTGGCTGTCTGCTCGTCAATTTCGACGTTCCGGTTTACTCTGCCATCTAGCGGACCTAGAGTAAACCGGATCTCTCTTGGGCGTCTATGGCTGAGATTTTAATTAATTAATTTTGTCGGGTAAATACCAAATGTATCACCAGAGATCTTTTACATGCCGACATCGTACGACATGGAGTGTCGATTGGACTTTTTTCCGCCCTTCAAAAATCCGACTACCTCTGCCGGGTTTGAACCCGCTATCTTGGGATCCGGAGGCCGACACTCTACCACGGATCCACAGAGGCAGCTATAATAATAATAATAATAATAATAATAATAATAATAATAATAATAATAATAATAATAATAATAATAATAATAATAATAATAATAATAATAGCCGAGACGATAAACGCGCCACTTTTCCTTTTAATTTTAAGAATGTGGATTTGCTTTCTCTTCAAGAAGTAGAAAAATTGGGTAAGGAGGCGGCTTTTGGAGATAAAAATGGACCCATGAATGTGCTTACTCTACTACAAACATGGGTACCCAACAGATTCGTATCTGTCGTAAGGGTGGCCGGATTATTTATCATGTGACATACAAACGATCTACATGTTATATTTTGGACATTCAGCCAGGACAGTGCTGCGGACAAAACCCTCAGCTGGTCGTTCCAGTCACTGTCAAACTGTTGATTTTGGCACTCTCGGATAACATGAGTAATTGTCTGCACTTGGGTTTCACAGTCACACATTAGTTGAGTGACTCACTACGTCTTCCTGGGCGGTTCATTCGTCACCGTATGGCTCTGGGCAGTTGAGTTCCCGGAAGAAACATCGAGTTGGATTTGGAGGATTCTGGTATCAGCTTTCCACATTTCCTTAACCTGGAAAGGCTCAGGTTGTTTAATGGTGTCGTCAGACCAATGCACAGTAGATGTCGTCCCGTGTAAGTGAATGTGACGACGTTTTCAGAAGAGATGGGCAGAATTCGTAAAAAGCCCACTTTGGAACGCAAAGTTGAAGACGGTATATCACAAGGAAGAACAGCAAGTAGATGATTAGGTCAATGATCTTCTTCTCTTGACCTATCTCTTCAGATTATATTAAGAAACGCTAAAGACGGCTCTCGATGGAGACATTCCGGCAAGGCTGAAACATGGAGATAATAAAGCAAATGAGGCCGTGACTCTTCAACAATGAGCTGAACGACTATAATGAGGACTGTCTGTTCGAAAGGCGGCATTTTCACTTCCAAAAAATAAATCAGTATTTCGTCCTCAAGCATTACATTACAGAGGTTGAATATTAACGATTGTCATGAGCAATCCAGACCGGGAGGACGTACCAAACCAGATCATGGGTTCGTTCCATGTGCCTTTTTATTTTGCGTTTCTTGAGCTTTTCTCACAATTTTCTTAAGGTGGAAATAGCACCCTTTGAACAGACGCTGCTTAAACAATGGGCGTCAATAATGGTCTACACACACCGATGCGCGAGCGGGAGCGGGAACAATCCCGTCGCGAACTATGAGTACAGCGGGATATGGATCCATTCACACCGGTGCGTCACTCTCCCGCCTACACGGCGGGATTGCTGCGAACTATTTTCAGTTCACAGCATGCAGCGTTTTCCCGCGTCCCGCATTCATTGTGACAGTAGCAATGGCGACTGAACTGTTGATAGAGTGCGTTAAGTAACACCCAACGCTTTACGACATGAGTAATGTACGGAAGAAAGATATGTTGTGGAATGAAATAAGAAAATAACTGCGAATACCTGGGGCCTGTTCCACGAACGAACTTTGCAACTTTTCAACTTTGCACTTTTCACTTTTCAATTCTTGCAAAGTCCACCATGATCTAGGTTGTACTTTTCAATTTCTTCGCAAAGTGAAAAGTCTTTGCGAATGAGTGATCCGATCGAGTTTATTCCATGAGCAAACTGTATAGGCCTAATACTCTTATGATTTTAATGCTTTACTTTTCGCGGCGAATTTGACGATATAATACCGATGGAGGAACATAACATGCTTAAAAAGTCAAAAGATTCCTAACTTTTCACTTTTCACTTTGTAAGCTAAATCTGAAAAGTGATGGTGGAAAAAAATCTGAACTGAAAAGTGAAAAGTGCAGAAGTGAAAAGTTGCAAAGTTTGTTCGTGGAACAGGCCCCTGGTATCAATTCTTTAATTTTATCACAGAATTTTTTTCACACATTTCTCCGTTCGTGAACTTCCAGATACATGTCAGATGTATACTAAAACTATCTATACACTGTTGTATTATTATTATTCTTATTATTAGGGCTGAATGGTGTGCAGTATATGTGTAAGAAGGGTAGTCTAATTACAGAGTACGCCGTAGGTCGTCATTATTATTATTATTATTATTATTATTATAAAAAATTTCAATTGTGAGATATCCCGATGCATATACAGTATATTCTTACAATGCTATGAGAACCGGCGTCAAATGAAAACAAGAATTACTTAACGACAAGCAATTATATAAAAGCAAGGCATTGTAAGAAATTATAACAAAATCAGGAATTTCATAATAATGAAAGAAGAAGTATAAAAAAGCAATAAATGAAAACAATTTTTATTTTCGTAAATTTAAAGTGATTTTTCTACAGCATTTCATTCTCTGCTTATTTTCGCCATGTCATCGTACTGTGGGTCCCCTCTACTGAGACCACGTCTGTCTATTAAAGCAGTTATATCGTATGTGATGTGATGGAATTCGTGCTTTATTTTTTTCCCCTAACGTAACAAGTTTGATGCAACCAATGGATCAGGCCGTTTTAGAATGTTTAAAAAGAAAGTATCGGCACCGCCTGCTACATTCACTCCTGGAAACAACAGAACGTAAGGAAACCATCACGAACTTCCTCAAACAGATAGCCATGAAGGACGTAACGTATGGAACGAACTTCGCAACGACTACGTTTCACTCCCGCTCCCGCTTCCCGCGTCCCGCGTTGGTGTGTGCAGAAAGACGAACTTCGCAGCGACTGCGGGATTGAAGGTTTCGCTCCCGCGTCCCGCGTTGGTGTGTGCAGACCTTAAGAGTTCTTTACATTTTTCTTACTTTCATGATCATAGCACCATCATAATACTGCAATAAAAATTGTATTTATTAGAGATAGGTCTTTTTGGAAATAAGTGTTTCAATTGCAACTAATGATTTTACTCTAGCTAATAAATGTACTACTTGTTAATTCTCGGAAACATTCAAACCTTCAAACCCAAACAGAGTATATACAGAATATACTCGCAATATACAGTACATAGAGAATATACACAATTCAGTACAATTACGAACAATGGTAACTTTTACCATCCACTTCTCTTGCAACTGAAAAGTTTTTCAGCCTGTCGAACACACAAGTTAAACACAAATTTTATACTATAACATACTGTAAAAAACAAATTATTAAACAAGAAATAAAAATACACAGTTCATTAATGTGTTCGACGGACTAAAAAGCTTTTGAGTTGCATTTGGCTGATTCGACACTGGACAGTATGACTTCCCTCTTCACAACTTTGATAGTCAGTGCCTAAATAATCCTGGTATGGCTTCCATTTAATTGGTGAATTCTTGTTCTTTTACGATCCCGATTGGTTTAGGTTAACGAAGTCTAAGGAGTCTTTCCCTCTCATACAATTCGTAGACCTTACCTTTTCTCCTACCAAATATAATTCCTCTCGAAGGATCAGATTACTTCTGCTCCCCTGACTGGAACTAAGTGGGTCGGCTGAATGGCTCAGATGGTAGAGCACCGGCGTTCTGAGCTCAAGCATACGAGTTTAATCCATGTTCAATGCAGTAGTATTTGAAGGCGCTCCGAAAAACCGTAGTAAGTATAGTAGTTAATGGGGTCCGATTCGTTGGCTGATTGGTCAGCGTACTGGCCTTTGGTCCAGAGGGTCCCGGGTTCGATTTCCGGCCGGGCCGGGGATTTTAACTTTCATTGGTTAATTCCAGTGGCTCGCGGGCTGGGTGTTTGTGCTGTCCCCAACATCCCTGCAACTTACACACCACACATAACACTATCCTCCACCACAATAACACGCAGTTACCTACCCATGGCAGATGCCGCCCTCCCTAATCGGAGGGTCTGCCCTACAAGGGCTGCATTCGGCTAGCCACACGAAATTATAGTATTAGAGGTGAAAGGGAATTGCTGTATCCTTGTACCGCTCTTAAGGAGGAGGCATTTGGGGTACCTTCTTTTTTAGTAGCGAGGTTAAGGATATTGGAAGCTTTTCCCTTCAGCTCTACCAGATTTTTTAAATATACTTTTCCTAACTTTCATGATCATGGCACTGCAATTAACCTGTTTCAACTAAAATTTTATTTGTTAGCGTTAAATCTCTTTGGAAATAAGTCCTTTAGTTGCATCTAATGTTTTAACTCCTAGCTGGATAAAGATCTCGGGTAGCATTTATCTCATTCTCTTCGGGTTAACTTGTCTAAGTCGATCTTTTGGTAGGAAATTCCTCGTAATGTTATTTGCGTAAGTTAAGAGAGCGGTAATGAGGTAAGCTAACTCAGTTTCTGGTTTGTCCGGGAGACTAATTCAGCAAGCCGCTTCATTGGCTGTGGAATATCTCTCTCCCTCTCCTTCCTTGTACAATTTCAGCTGCTGAGAAACCGAACAGATATCTATTTAAATAACTTACAACTTTCATTTTGTGTGCTCTACATTTTTGCCCCATACTTCGTTTTTATCTCAGATCACAATCATATAGGCCTCTACAGGACTTTTACGGTTTTCGGAGAGGCCGAGGTACCAGAATTTTGTCTCACAAGAGTTATTTTACATATCAATTAATTTACCGATTGGAGTACCTTCCACTATTGTTTGTGTTCATAGAGAATGGTTGCCCAGTGGTACTTTCACTTAAAACAATAATCACCACCACCACTATGTTAACGAGGCTATCAGCAGGATTTTATTCGGTTTACTCCTGAATTGGTCGAGTGGTTGAAGGACCTTAACTGTCTACCGATCAGGAGGATAATAACAACTTCTCAACAATGTAGCAAGAGTAACATAAATGCTAGGGGCTTCAATAGGGCGCACCCTTGCTGTTTATGCAAATCTCATGCCATGAAAAAGAAAATAGCATATGGCTTTTAGTGCCAGGAGTGTCAGAGGACAAGTTCGGCTCGCCAGATGCAGGTCTTTTGATTTGACTCCCGTAGGCGACCTGCGCGTCGTGATGAGGATGAAATTATAATGAAGACGACACATAGACCCAGCCCCCGTGCCAGCGAAACTACCCAATTAAGGTTAAAATTCCCGGCCCTGCCGGGAATCGAACCCGAGACCCCTGTGACCAAAGGCGAGCACGCTAACCATTTAGCCATGCAGCCGGACCTCATGCCACAAATGTTGTGCGAGCTAGTGTGTACTTGTTGAATCTTTTCAGTGAATTTGCATTCTAACCTACTGCTGCCTAAACTCATGAGATCAAGTCATTAGTCATACCGAAGACGTGTTCGTTGAATAGTAATCTTTACTTTTTAATTGACGATATTATTGATCCTATATTTCTGTATAATTCCTCATTGCATCTCAGTCGCACGTACCTGTCTGATCATCTGTTCCCTAAAATCAGCTTGTTAATAATAATAATAATAATAATAATAATAATAATGTTTTTGTATATCGAAATGAGCCTCTGTGAACTGCCTGGCTACGACAATTTCATTTTAGTGTCTAGGTCTTGCTCTTGTTCCGACTGACTCCATGGCAGTATTTTTGAGCTCATTTACAAGCATTATTTTGTGTTCTTCGGACAGTGATCCCTTCCATCTTCTGGTGTTCGACGCATTTGTCGATCTATGTATGTATGTATATATATGTATGTCCTCAACCCGAAGGCTGGTTGGATCCTCAACAGCTCCACCATAAGCTGTCAGATGGTCTAGGCATTACTGAAGATGCGCACTATGGAAATGCGTAAGGTAGTTTCCCGTTGCTTTCTTCAATGAGCTAGAAGTTGCTATTGCATATCAGCTCGCCAAGCCCACTGAAATGCATGCACAAACCAACCCTATGGGGCAATATTTTCACACCATTCTTAGGAGGAACTGGCTACATAAGAAATGGTATTACTAGCATCGCTCATACCTCAGTCACTTTCAAATCGTCAAAGCCAAGGATAAGACAGACAGATCAAGGAAAGTAACAAAATTGCTCTAGCCGATACCAGAACATATAGTGCACTTTAAACATTAGGTCACGCCAGCAAAGGCAAAAATATATCACATTATATATAATTCTGGATCTGAAGACATTTGATGGTGTAATTCCTGCCTGTTTCAGATCGGTTTTGATTTCGCTAACACATTTCATCATCATCATTATTATTATTATTATTATTATTATTATTATTATTATTAATGTTTGTTTTATGTGTCTCCGACACAGACGGGTCATATGCCGTTGACGAGAAAAGACAGGCATAGGAAGAGGAAGGAAGCGATCGCGTTTACATCCTCCCAGTTTGGCACCTCTTTGTTATGCTTAAGAACGTTCTTGTATTATTTTCACTCCGTACTTAACATCTCTTGGCATGTTCAGTCTTCTTCCTAGCTTTTTTTTTTCTTTTCAGTTTCTTGAAGTTGGCACATTGTATGGATTACCGCATTTTTACGGCCGAATGTCCTTCCTTAGTTGTGTGTCTAGATATGTATTACGGCGAGCACAGACAATATACGCAGTCAAAATCCCCCTCCAGCTCGGGAATCAAACCCGGAGCCCTATGAATCTAAGGCTACTAAGCTGATCATTCTGTCAAGGTGCTGGACCCCTTTGTCGTGTTCTATAATATGTTCAGATTGGACGCCCTGTTTGCGATACGTATTGTCTTTCCTTGTTGACGTCAGTATCACGAGAATATTGGAATACATGCCTGTTGCCCTTTGGATTGGGTGTAGGCCTGTTTATACAGTATGTCATCTGCAGATAAAAGGAGAATGTTGTAAGTGTGCTCGCAGTCTTCCTTGAATTGAGGAAAACTTTTCGGGCTGTAAATTAAGGTCCCCTGCACCGACAAGTCACTCAGTTTTAAGAAAAAGATCCACATCTCTAGCCCTTCATGCAAGCAACTCAATGCTGAAAACTACTAGGGATATGCGCTACGAATTTTAGATAAATAAAACAATTATGAGAATGCATTCTTTCATTTATTCCTAAAAATCATAATCCTTTTCTTAATCATGGTTATCCGGTCGATTAGATTAGCAGTTCGTCTTTTTCTACCACTACGAGCGCTAATGTGAGTCAATGCAGAGTTTCACTTAAGCCTTTTTAACTATAATCGGCGTGGATGTTTTTCAAAAATAAAAATAAAAACTCCTGAGAGTGGTTATGTAGACCAAAGGTATTCACGAAATGTCACTATAATATTTGTCCCAAATGGAACGTAATTGCTTTCACACCAATACAGTGAAAAATCCGCGGTAAATTAAGAAATACCGTCGTTACTAGAGAAATATGTATACGTACTTACGGGCCGTAGACAGCACTCCTTTATGTTGTATTCCGCTGTTCGTGCCGTCTTTTGTTTCTTTCTTGAGGTCCAGGGCTTGCACCGACGAATGGGAGTGCTATGTCTGACTTGTCATTATCTTTGTCCGAATGACTAGCGCGGGCAGTTCAAACAGCAAAATTGCTGGACCAATAAATATATCATTTAAGGAATGAGTTAGGGCACAAAACGAATGAGCAACACGAAGAAAACGACACTTAATTAATTCAAACAACTTCAGTGAGCAAAGACATCACACATGAAAGTGTTAGACAAACAAAACACATACGGAAGCGCTGCGACGTAGCATAAGAAATAGTTGTAAGGTACTAAAGTATGTATCCATATTATTCCCTGCAAGTAAAATATTTCGTACTATTTCTTAATTTACCGCAGATTTTATACTTTATTTGAGTAAAATGAATTATGATATTCCCTTTGAGACAAATATTACAGTCACATTTCGTGGACACCTTTAGTCTACATAACCCCTGAGGGTATTGAAGCAAGGAACTCATTTACAGAAAGAATTATGTAAATAAGTTTATTTGGCTAGGATTTGAATCAGAAAGAAAACGAATAAAGAAAAAAAAGGCGATTTTACGTTGTTTTTCCAGAACTGTATGTAGGCCGTAAGTGATTTTTCAAAATTTGTATTTTTAGTTCGATAGAGCTGTCCAAGACTCACAATTTGAAACCTTTCCGGGCCCTGTAGCCCTTCAGCTTTCTGCACAATTAAATTTAGTGTCAAATTTCCATTTGGGCAAAATCAAATGATCATTGTGTCTTTCAATAAATGAAACTCAAATCGATGCCGATTAATTTATTTCCATATAACAACTCGTTTTCGAGAGTCAGCAGTATGGAGTTGACAAGTGTAGGATTCAGTGTGCCGAAATGGGGAAACTGACTGCAGTGCCTATCAAACTACCACGAATGAAATAATTAGTTTTCTAGTGTGTGATGAGATGAGACTTCTTTGAGAAAAGAAGTCACTCGAAAGGACTTTGTCACCAATAGATTGGAATGCAAACGTATTTAACCAAGGCGCAGGAGTCATCTACCCGCACAACGGTTCTGCACTGAGATTTGCATAACTATGAGAACCCCTACAATGTATGCAATTCACATAACATAACTACAGAGCGTTTAGAGATACTTGCTTTTTTTTTTTTTTGCTAGCGGCTTTACGTCGCACCGACACAGATAGGTCTTATGGCGACGATGGGATAGGAAAGGCCTAGGAGTTGGAAGGAAGCGGCCGTGGCCTTAATTAAGGTACAGCCCCAGCATTTGTCTGGTGTGAAAATGGGAAACCACGGAAAACCATCTTCAGGGCTGCCGATAGTGGGATTCGAACCTACTATCTCCCGGATGCAAGCTCACAGCCGCGCGCCTCTACGCGCACGGCCAACTCGCCCGGTAGAGATGATACTTGCGCCTTGTTCCAATACGTTTGCATTCTGACTTATTAGTGCCTGAAAATACCTTCCCTAGCCATGACCATCCTTCAGTACTTCACATTTCACACCAGGCAAATGTTGGGGCTGTACCTTAATTAAGGCCACGGCCGCTTCCTTCCAACTCCTAGGCCTTTCCCATCCCATCGTCGCCAGAAGACCTATCTGTGTCGACGTAAAGCCCCTAGTAAAAAAAAAAAAAGTACTTTGATAATATTTTTCAGTCATGGCCAGCCGTCAGTACTTCGCAGCACAGCCTGCACGGTTGCTACGTAACGTCGCGTCGTATTTATATCGCGGTCAACGATACTTCAAGGATAATCTCGGATGTCTAAAACCAACGCTAGTGCAGAAACTGTACCCGATTGTTGGAATAGTCCCACCCAACATCCGATGGGCCACTGCTGCAGAGGCCAAGAGAACAAAGCAGGAGAATGACCATCGATATCCACTCCATAGTCACGAAGCTGCCTCACATCCCGCAAGAGCTCCCTTGCCAGGACTCTGCCGCTGGAGGGAACACTAGAGACAACTCGTCTTTACAGATGGAGTTCACTGCCCACAAACATGTCACCAAAGGAAGAACTACCTCGTGGCGCCGAACTACATTACCCTGTATGGAAATCCCTCAGCCGCTTAAGTGTGGGCATCCCTTGATGCAAAACCAACCTGAAGAGATGGGAGATCCTTCCAGCAAACACAGACACCACGTGCGAATGTGGTGCTGAACAAGACCCAAGTCACCTACTTATCTGTCCCTTCCTGGACAACCCATGCACATCACAAGGCCATCGCAACGGCAGTTTTTGTTTGTTTGTTTGTTTGTTTGTTTGGAAATGCTGACGAGACACGGAAATGAAATGAATGATCGCTAATTTCGTGATATTGAGATGACCTCCAGCCATCACCACCACCACCACAAATCAACTTATTAATTTCTGAGTGTTATGACCTACTGGCTTTGCTGATTACGTCTCTGCTGTAGCTTCGCCATCCCGGACGATGTTCGATTTACCTCAGGGCACATTGACTTCATGGCTAAATGGTTAGCATGCGGGCCTTTGGTCACAGGGGTCCCGGGTTCGATTTCCGGCAGGGTCGGAATTTTAACCATCATTGGTTAATTTCGCTGGCACGGGGACTGGGTGTATGTGCTGTCTTCATCATCATTTCATCCTCATCACGACGCGCAGGTCGCCTACGGGAGTCAAATCGAAAGACCTGCACCTGGCGAGGCGAACATGTCCTCGGACACTCCCGGCACTATAAGACATACGCCATTTAATTTCATTTCATTGGAAAGATAAACCGGTGATAATCTTCACTTGTCCTGTCCATCTAGCTGCAGTCCCTCCCCTCAACCTTCCCTTCCATGATTAACTTCTCTAGATTTTCTCCAGGTTGTCTTGCAGTGTATCCAAAGAACTGCAGTATTCTTTCATTGATACGAGAAGAAATGCGATTTAAAATCTTCAGCTCCTGAAGTATGCACACATGAGTTCTTCTTGCGTTCCAAGGCACACGTAGCATTCTTCGCCAGCACCACATTTCAAAGACATCGATGCTTTTTCTGTCCAAAGCCTTTACAATCCAAGTTTTACAGCCATATGAGAATTCATAAAATACATGGGTTCAAACGAGACGTATTTTGTATTACTAGTAATCCCCCTGTTCTTCCAGATCTAGCGAATAGCTTGCATTTGGGAGATAATGGGTTTGAACCCCATTGTCGACAACCCTGAAGATGTTTTTCCGTGGTTTTCCATTTTCACGCCTGGCAAATCCCAGACCCTGCACTTTCCTATTTCATTGTTGCCGAATACATATCGTAGTGGTGTGACGTTTAATCGGTAGTGAAAAACTGCCCTCGACCAGATTTCAACTTGCTTTCCTTTAGCGCTTTTGTTTGTAGTTACAAAGAATTTTGTGAGAGATAGTTTAAATTCAAGATTATTCCTCGTTTACGTATGTTGCAATAAATTTTAAAAAATAGAATAGACTCAATTTCACAGAAACTCTTTTCAGTTGCATTTCTGTTCCTCTGGCGCGTTGCGGAGTGTCTTGCTAATACAGTAATATGTTTATCTTCTTTGAAATCTGTGTTTTTAAGCGTGGATGTGTTTTTGGGCTGGAGGTCCATCTGGAATTGACGTCATCAGTTTCCTGACACCGTTGTAACATTAGCAATCAGTGTTACTCTATGTACACTCGGTCAGTAGCGTCATCTTCTCACTGTGCGCTTTCTTCCTGTAACTAAGAGCTTGAAAAAAATTCGTATCAACTGAACCACGTTCTGCTACCAGTGTTGATCTATGTACATTCGGTCAGTAGCGTCATCTTCTTTACGAGCCCTAAAATGTCTTTCATTTTCTTACAATTCATGAGCCTTACAATTCTTTTGTGGATACACTTTTTTTTTACGAATTATCGAAAGCTTTTTATCGAAACTCTTCATCTACCTGTGGGTGGAGAATGAAGAATGTATACGCACTCTCTCGTCTTCTAAGTGCAAAAGGCATATCCAAGATTCTGTATGCTTTCCCGCATAGTGGAGAAAATTTGCAAAATAATTTTACGTTTCATTTTTCGCATTTCTTTGCTTTGTGAGCGTTAAAAATAGTTATATTTTAAAGGTACTAAGAAAAATGTGAAAAGGTCATATATTCCTAATGCTCACAGTCTATTTCCGTAACAATATTCACGTAACCTAATCCTAGAAATACACAGTATATTTGTGATTTTAGTGAAATAAGACAAGGCGGGTTTTAACGAAATCTTTAAAACAATCGAAAACGCTCTAAGTGCCAGAATTACTGTTTAACAAGATTCTCTCAAGCCGAGGTGAGTAGAGCAATGGCCTTCTGAACCCAGCTTGGCAGGTTCGATCCTGGCTCAGTCCGCTGGTATTTGAAGATGCTCAATTACGTCGGCCTCTTGTTGGCGGTAGATTTACTGGCCTGTAAAACCTCATGAGGGACAAAATTCTAGCACCTCGGCGTCTCCCGAAACCGTAAAGAGTAGTTAATGTTATTAGGGTTTTTAACGTTCCATTATTATTACGATTCTTTCACCTTATTGTTTAATTTAATTGATTGCTTGCTACAGGATTTTCATCCCAATTACAGCAGCATTCTTTGTGATACAAAGTGAAATTGCAAATAATTATTACTTAATATTACCTAGCCTAACTTAAATCTAATGTAATATAATCTAATCTAATCCTATCTCTCCTGCTGTTGTGGGCTTGGCCTTTCAAGTCTTTGTTCCAGTACGGTTTAATATAATGAGCATACAGTGTTTCATCATAACTGCTATCTTTATCCGGCTCCATGGTTAAATGGTTAGCGTGCTGGCCTTTGGTCACAGGGGCTGGATGTATGTGTCGTCTTCATCATTTCATCCTCATCACGACGCGCAGGTCGCTTACGGGTGTCAAATCAGAAGACCTGCATCTGGCGAGCCAAACCCGTCCTTGGACACTCCAGGCACTAAACACCATATGCCATTCATTCAAACTGCTATCTTTTAAAGCTATCAGTCAATTCTTTTAAAAATAGGGTCATGTTTGTACTGAAATCAAGAGCATTATTTCTCCAAGATGCACTGTTATAGACACTGCATAGTCTGTAAAGTGGTTAATTTTGATGGCCAGATGTTCTAACTCATTTTATTTGAAAATGTTAAAAGAAATCTTGAATTTGGGTGCGGAAGATGGAAATTTAGGAGGGAAAGGAACTCAGGATTATCAGTTTGCGGATTTATTATTTTATATATGAACTTTGGCGCATCTTTCTGCCTTCGATCTTCTGAACGCTCCATTTCTAAATTGAACAAGAGATCGTTGTACGAAACCCCTTTGTGGATATTTAGATGTTGTTTTTAAAATGTAGATAAATTTCAAGTATTCCTTTTGCACCCTTTCAAGTTGATACACATGCATTTTGCACCTCGGACTCCATGCCTTGCTCGCGTATTCCAGTTCTGACCTGATCAAGGTGATGTACACCTAATTTAGTCCTTGGCTGGGAATTTTTCCCGACATATGCTAAACATAATTGGTTATTTTGATCTCAAATCCGGTTATGAAACATGATTCTGTTGGGAGAATCTGTGATGGACAACCCTATACGCTAATGCCGGGCCCTTTATTAGCTACCTCGTGACGCCAAAAGTCACACGCACGTGTTTTTTGCAATGCAGCGCTTGTGCTGTTCGGGTTTTATTTTTACTATTACATGTGTTCCATCGGCTGGCAGTGAATAATGTGGTCCAGCTGTTCCGCTCAACCTGCGTCACTCCCGATTTGCCCCGTCTCGTTACGCCGTGTCTCCCTCGTCCCTCGCGCCTGCAAAACACGCTGCTGCTCCAGCTCGTCCCGCTGTGCCGAGCGGTTGGAAGTGTTGCCTGCTACTCAGGCGTCGCGCCATTTCACTCGCATTAGTAGCGCTGTAAGTAAAACAAAAGTTATCGCTAAGAGCAACGGTTAACAAGGATCATTACCTTCCTACGTCTTATTACACTGAATGTCTGACTTGAATAGACAATGGCGAGCCAAACATAAAAAAGACGAGATCTACAGATGTTAACTTACAACGGCATAAATTAAATCAATCTTCAAGATAGAAAGCCATGCCTTTCAGCGTTCCGTCTGAATTAACTAGACGCTACCACAGTCGACTATTCCCAGCTAGCTCTGTGGCCTCTTTTTAATTACACACCGTCCAGCTCCATGGCTGAATGGTTAGCGTGCTGGCCCTTGGCCCAGTGGGTCCCGGGTTCGATTCCCGGCCGGGTCGAGGATTTTTAGCTTCACTGGTTAATTCCGATGGCTCGGGGCTGGGTGTGTGTGCGTTCTTCATCTTACAATTAATCTTAGGTAGATCCCCCTCCTCATAGAGGCGCAAGTCGCCCCTACTGCTTCAACTCGAAAGACCTTCACCAGACCTCTTCGGAGGCCACACTCTATTATTATTATTATTATTATTATTATTATTATTATTATTATTATTATTATTCCACACCTCTTTCTCACCTTCAAACCATTTAAGACCGACTCTAACCGTTGCTCCTTTTCCGATACTTGATTTGCTTACATTCTTTTACGTTTTTATAGATGTATTTATTATCTTGTAATTAAGACTCCAATATTGTGGCAACACCATTGAGTAATTTCTGTATTAGGTAGTTCTGGAGATTCTTCAGGTTTTCTTGCGGACATTTAGATTGGTAAAGTAATGATGGCTTGAATGCTTAGATCAACTGGCAATATCATCAGTTTCACTTTCATTGGATTAATCTGGGGGAGATATCTTATTTTCGTACTGTAAATGTCTTACAAATAAGGATGCATAAATATTATATTTTAATATTCAAATACGTTACACTATGAATCCAAACTTCAAAAGGCATTATGAAGAAACGGTCAGGAATGGATTGAATGAAGCCCCCATCTAGCGGCGAGGATAGGAATTGTACCGGCTGCTGAAGCCTGTCGCACTCCTCTGGGGCAATGATTAATGAATGGCATACGAAATGATATTTGAGAGTGTTGCTGGAATTAAATATGAGAGGGAAAACCGGAGTACGCGGAGAAAAACCTACCTCGCCTCCGCTTTGTCCAGCACAAATCTCACATGAAGAGACCGGGATTTGAACCACGGAACCCAACGGTAAGAGGCCGGCGCGCTGCCGCCTGAGCCACGAAGGCTCTTTCAAAAGGCATTATACACAATCTTAAATAGCATTAATGAAAGTCATACCTTTAAAAAGATAAATCACTGGGACCGATGACCTAATTGTTAGGCCCCTTTAAACAACAATCATCTTCGTCAAGATAAATCATTAGCAGTTTGTCTGCTGGATGTGACCGATGTTCAAACTTTGAACTACGTGCAGTCTTATAGGGAACGCGTAACATATCATTTGAGTTTTAAGGGTAAGATTTAAATTGGTAAAGCAATTTGTTAAGATTTGTCTTGCTCTCTTTTCACACATTCTAATGATACCAGTGTTATTTCATAACAAACAAATGCATCTTCACTTTATATATTTTGCGTTCTAGCGGTCGGATTACCTTAACTTGTGTCTTTTACGAGGTACGTAGTCTTCTTGATACCAGAGGCTGATTAACTGAATCAATAGAACACAGAGTTTGTATTACAGCATATATTAGTCAGGTGGTCCTAAATTATTGATTCTGATGCCGATCTCCTGGTTTAACTATGCCTCTGGTAATATTCCTTCATTTATAAATATTTAATAACGTAGGAGGCAGTACTTAACCTTGAGGAACACTCATTATTACTTATGATTACTGCCTCTAGTAAAAATTAATGATAATTCTGATTAACTTGTCAACGCTTTGCCTTCGCATTTTATTTAAAAAGGAGCAAGTCTGTTGTATTGTTGAATATTTGAAAAGGGTAACTCAGAAAAGAATTACTTTAAAAGAGACAAGAGGGCGTATTGTGTAAAAGAATTCGCTATATAAATCAGTAGACGTGCATTACGCTAACATTAACATTAGGTGCTGTATAAAGTTCGCCATAAAACCTCACATTATCCAGGCCGTAATTTTTATAAATTAATCTGCGCAGCGCGTATTAATAAAGAAAAACGGATTCTGTCTCCTGTTTTAATAGCTTCACGGAGTAGTGGGAAGCAAGGAATTAAATTATACTGGGATACGGAAAATTCTCCATTTTCAAAGTGTATCACCAACCATCTGCGGACATCATCACCCTCTTATCAAATGTAAGCCCGCCCTTCAATTGATTTAAAGTGTCGATCTTGTGAATCCCGGCTCTGTCAACTACTATTATGAGTACTCCCACGTTCATAAAATCCAGAACACCTTGAAAGACTAGAGATAGGAAGTTCATATTCACAGGACATGTGTATCAGTATTTTCTGAAGAAATGATTAGCATTTGAACCATGTCGGCCCTCAGTTTCAAGGTCCACATCGATATCTCGGCGCATCACCATCGACTGGTAAAATGTGCCTGCGACTCTCGTTGTCCCTATAAACCGAAGGTAATTGATCAGTGTGGCTTGAACAGACGTGCAGGATGCCTCGCAGACGTATGGGAGAACCGTACCGTCAAATGAGTGAGTTTGAAAGAGGGCACATTATTGGCATGAGAGAACGTGATGCATGCATCCCCTCCGGGAAATTGCTGCTCGTGTGGGACGAAGTGTGCCGGCAGTGAAACGGGTGTAAACAGAATGGTTCACAGAAGGCCGTAGAACACGACGAGATAGGTCTAGGTCTGCTCGCACCATCTAGACCACCCCCCGTGAAGATCGACACCTCATTCGAATGGCATTGCAGGACAGATCTGCGTCCTCCTCGGCTCTGGCACAACAGTGGAACATCGTACACCATCAGGAGTGATAGTCCGTTGTCGTTTATTACGGTCTGGATTACCGGCGCTTCGTCCACTTCTCCGCCTACCTTTTACTAATGAACATAAACATGATAGACTGCAATGGTGTATGGAACGACGTCACTGGGGACAGGAATGGCAGCAGATAGTGTTTTCGGACGAATCCAGGCTCTGTTTGTTTGTAAATGATGGCTGCATACAGCGCCAATTCAAGGCCTTGTGGTGTGGGGTGCTATAGGGTACAACCACAATTCACAGTTGGTGCGTGTCCAAGGCACTGTGATCAATTTGACCTATGTGAATGACATCCTGCGACCCGTAGACATACCCTTTCTGCACGACACCCCAGACGCCATATTTCAGCACGACAATGCGCGAACACGTGCCTTCTTGTTGTCACAGGATGTCAAAGTGTTGCCCTGGCCCGCCCGATCACAGGACTTGTCGCCAATCGAAAATGTGTGGGATATGGTGAAACGACGGTGCGGCGCTGTGACTCTGTGCCAACCACCAAAGATGAATTGTGGAACCAGGTGAATGCAGCATGGATGGCAATACCCCATGACGCCTTATACGCGTCGATGCCATCACACATGGAACAAGTTATCAGTGCCCTAGGAGGACCCAGTGCCTACTAGGCAACAGGACACATGCTGAACCTAGGTGACCGAAATGCTAGTCGTTTCTGCATAACATAGAAATGATCCATGTCCTGTGAATATGAACTTAATATCTCGAGTCTTTCTAGGTGCTCTGTTTTACCAAATGTTGATAGGAATCGCACTCTTACATTTTCTCCAATACACGGAAAAGGCATAGAATCATAGATGTATTTTTTAGTTTAGAAGAGGAGAGAGAGAGAGTTCAGATTCGGTGGTAGTTCCCCTCTTAGTAGCCTTTTACGACATGTGGAGGGTTCATTACAAATGCATCCTTTAACGCCACCCGCATGGAGAATGAAGAGTTCTGATAAATCGAAAGAAAACTAAGTTTGTCCACAAAAGAAGGGTAAGACTCGTGAACTGCGGTTTCTTTCCTGCTTCCTTTCTTGCTTTCCAATAGTTCCTCATTATTTCACTGTGTTTTATCCTCCTCGCCAGCCCCGTGGTGTAGGGGTAGCGTACCTGCCTCTTACCCGGAGGCCCCGGGTTCGATTCCCGGCCAGGTCAGGGATTTTTCTCTCGACCTGAGGGCTGGTTCGAGGTCCACTCAGCCTACGTGATTAGAATTGAGGAGCTATCTGACGGTGAGATAGCGGCCCCGGTCTAGAAAGCCAAGAATAACGACCGAGAGGATTCGTCGTGCTGACCACACGACACCTCGTAATAACCACAGATGTATATCTTGAGCCAGCCATTTCAACTAAGTGGAGATCTTGCAGTTCATTCTCTGAAGCAGATTCTTGAAATAAGACAACTATGGGTTGTCCTCTTCCTCTTTTACCGGCAGTTCTTTCTTCATTGATGTTACAAAGGAACTCCTCATGCCGCAGAGTGCGATCAATAAATTTTACTTTCTGTTTTTCAGTTTCAGTTATTAGAATTTTTTTTCTCCTGTGTCACTGAGTATCAAGCTAAACGAAAGGAAAGGCTACGAATGGTTTTAAAATTAAAACACCCTAGGACTCTTCAAATCTCATACCGTCAAGGTCGAAGAGACCAAGTGTTACGGACCACACCGTAATGTGCGAGCGAGGCGAGAGAGTATTGTCCACACACTACGCCGAGTAATGTGTAATGCGAACTGTGCCTTCCCAGCTGTGTATTCACCACCTACAGTAACTGTGACTATGACCTCATATGACAGTAAAGGCAGTGGGGTTATTATTCATGATACAAAACATTCCTATACATAAGACTCCTCGAACGATGAACAATAAGAAGAGGAACTGCCCTTATGCTTTCACAAAATAAATATAAAAATATAGATATAATGAGTTCACGTAGAATTGATATCGTAGCGATCGAGAGGAAAACTAGACCGGGATTTATTGTCGATCACACCGTACGGTTTGAATCTGACAAAGACCAGCCGATCGAGAAAAGGAGATCTACGAGCCAACAGGATACTATTTTAAGACCTTGTACGACCTCAACAATGCCACGGTTACAGGACTGCTAGTTGGGTGTAAAGGCAACATCCCAAATATGTTCTCCGACTTTTGCGTAAGTTCTGGTCTGAAGAATCATTAGATCAGGAGGTTTAGAGTGACCACATGCGAAGAGATTTTTCTTTGAAGAAACAAAAACCCTCCATAGGGTCTAAGTTTAGATATTCTAACTTTCACATACATAAAATGTATCCATTTACATATTATACAGTGAATTATTGCACAGATACAAACAATGAAACTAATTTACACGCCTTGCTGGTACTTTTCTGAAGATTCAGTTGCCTTCAGGAGTTTTGGCGTGTCTATCATATACTTAAGAAGATACACACGTAAATTCCTTTAGATTATGTTGAGACATTAAGGGCCGGTTGTATAAACATAGCTGATCCAAGATTCAATTTTGATTCGAGATCAGAAAATGATCCTTTCCAAGGTGCTCGTTGTGTTGTATAACGTTGATCTCGGATATCATGATCCGGATCAACTTTGATCCGTCATCATAGAATTTCGTTTGGCAACGTCGTAAACAGCGTGGGAAATTCGTACTAATCAGGAGTATGTTGGTAGTAAAGTCACGTTATTTTCCTAGCAGAAGTTTTCTATAATGAGAACTGGTTGGCAAACATGTACACAGTCATTTCAATCAGTCTGATTGTAATAATCTCTCATAATATGAACATATAACTAATTTTTGCATTATTAGATCATATATTTCCCCTTCCTTCTTTTTTACAGTACGCAGACATCGTCTTAAATTTCACCTTGATCGTTGTCAGTAAAATTATACAAATTCACCGCAATTACCAAACAGATCACTTTTCACTGATCCAGAACACAAGCGTAAACGAAAATAATACTAATATAAATGAAAAACGAGCATGGCACAACTTGAACAACACGAAAGCGTTACAAACTGCAATATCCAATAGCCAAAAGAAAATAGCCATACCACTACATTTTTCATTAGTAGTTTCCTGATGTACTCTTCGAACTGAGGATATGTATTTCTTAATAACTGCAACGGACTATTCATTTGAGACGTTTTACTTACACTGACCACGCAACATGCATTGACAAAAATACTCTCGTAACTGCTGACGTGAAGTCCTTAGATAAGAAGGTAACAAACTACAGCTCCCTGCGAGATTTTTAATTAAAGAAGTCCAGATGTTTTACATTTATTGGGAGTGTGAGACCTCACGTCACCGGTTAAAAGATATAATAACATTTAAAAACTACGAAAAATCGGTATTTATTATTCAGCAGGCTTATATTAAATGCATACCGGTAGCTAATATATTTTCTTATTTAGTACAAATGTAAATATTAATGATAGATACTCCACAATTTGAGATTGGGTGTTCACTAACTGTTGGTGGGAATCGTGATTCAAAGTCTGTCGTAAGAAATCTCAACTTTATAGCTGCACTGAAAGATCAATTTGAGCCCGATGAAAATCCGTTATATTAGAGTTCTAATTTATTTGACGGTTAATTTCTCGTATTGGAGGATATATTTGCAGTAGAGGCGCCATGCTCCGAGGAGATTGTAACCGAAACAGCTGGGACAGATGACACCATACAAGTGGAATCAGTGACTGAAGCCAGTGATCACGTGGAAGTAAACGTACTGACCGAAATACTGTCAACTCCAGCACACCCAAGCACGTTATTTTTTTATATTTGCTTTACGTCGCACTGACACAGGTAGGTCTTATGGCGACGATGGGATAGGAAAGGCCTAGGAGTTGGAAGGAAGCGGCCGTGGCCGTAATTATGGTACAGCCCCGGCATTTGCCTGGTGTGAAAATGGGAAACCACGGAAAACCATCTTCAAGGCTGCCGACAGTGGGACTCGAACCCACTATCTCCCGATTACTGGATACTGGCCGCACTTAAGCGACTGCAGCTATCGAGCTCGGTCCAAGCATGTTAAAACTACAATGAATGGCTGTAAATATATTATAGTCGGTTCATTATCACTTACCGGTACTAATATTTACGAAACTAATTTGTTGGAATCAGTCCTAACATAGAGGTAACTACAGCACTAGCTGCAGTTACCAGTCGTTGCGCCGATAACTGTTGTTTCGGAAACTCATTTTAAATGTATCACCATGTAAAGTCACTGATAACTACGCATCTACAGATAACTGTACCCCAGAAACCGGCCTTAAATCAATGGAACATCGGAGTAAGTGGCTGGTTTCTATTCGATCATCTCATTACAGTCTCGAAGTCTACCTTCCATAAACCTCAACAGTATGTTTGGTTAGACGGAAACTTATTTTAAAAGCTTTGTCACTAAAGTCTAAGAATGGGTTTCCTCTTTCTTGAAATACTCCAAGAGACCGCCGAAATTCTTCATTATCGTCATCTGAAGAATAATCGGAGAAGTCAGACATCTGTAATTCAAAGACGCGATAAAAATCCCTTCAGCAGATTAAATACCGGTAATAATGCAGAACCTCTTTTATTTTATTTTCTTACCATGATTATTGTCACGGCACTATTTTTCACTATAAAAGCCTTCTTTTCACGTTGATAAATGCGGCCAACACAAGAACACTACTTGATTCGGATCACAAGGCTTGATCCAAGGAATTTGTTGGAGCAATTTTGATTCGAGATTAAGGAAAAATGATCCCGATTCAACGTTTATAGAACACAAATTTGAGGATCAGTGTGATGTAGAAACAGTTTTACGCCTTGATCTATGATCTACTGTTTTATACAATCGGGCCTAAGAGTATTTTCACAAATTCTACTTTGAAACAGTTCCAATCAAATCAGTCAATCAATCACTACTGATCTGCATTTAGGGCAGTCGCCCAGGTGGCAGATTCCCTATCTGTTGTTTTCCTAGCCTTTTCTTAAATGATCGCAAAGAAATTGGAAAATTATTGAACATCTCCCTTGGTAAGTTATTCCAATCCCTAACCCCCCTTCCTATAAACGAATATTTGCCCCAATTTGTCCTCTTGAATTCCAACTTTATCTTCATATTGTGATTTTTCCTACTTTTAAAGACACCACTCAAACTTATTCGTCTACTGATGTCCTCCCACGCCATCTCTCCACTGACAGCTCGGAACATACCACTTAATCAAGCAGCTCGTCTCCTTTCTCCCAAGACTTCCCAGCCCAAACTTTGCAACATTTTTGTAACGCTACTCTTTTGTCGGAAATCGCCCAGAACAAATCGAGCTGCTTTTCTTTGGATTTTTTCCAGTTCTTGAATCAAGTAATACTGGTGAGGGTCCCATACACTGGAACCATACTCTAGTTGGGGTCTTACCAGAGACTTATATGCCCTCTCCTTTACATCCTTACTACAACCCCTAAATACCCTCATAACCATGTGCAGAGATCTGTACCCTTTATTAACTATCTTATTTATGTGATTACCCAATGAAGGTATTTTCTTATATTAACACCTAGGTACTTACAATGATCCCCAAAAGGAACGTTCACCCCATCAACGCAGTGATTAAAACTGAGAGGACTTTTCCTATTTGTGAAATTCACAACCTGATTTTTAACCCGGTTTATTATCATACCATTGCTCACCGTCCATCTCACAACACTATCGAGGTTACCCTGCAGCCGCTCACAATCTTGTAACTTATTTATTACTCTGTACAGAATAGCATCATCTGCAAACAGCCTTATCTCTGATTCCACTTCTTTACACATATCATTGATATATATATATAAGAAAACAAAGGTCCAATAATACTGCCTTGAGGAATTCCCCTCTTTAATTATTACAGGGTCAGATAAATCCTCGCCTACTCTAATTCTCTGAGTTCTATTTTCTAGAAATATAGCCACCCATTCAGTCACTCTTTTTTCTAGTCCAATAGCACTCACTTTTGCCAGTAGTCTTCCATGATCTACCCTATCAAATGCCTTAGACGGGTCAATCACAATACAGTCCATTTGGCCTCCTGAATCCAGGATATCTGCTATATCTTGCTGAAATCCTACAAGTTGAGCTTCAGTGGAATAACCTTTCCGAAACCCAAACTGCCTTATGTCAAACCAGTTATTAATTTCGTAAACATGTCTAATATAATCAGAAAGAATGCTTTCCCAAAGCTTACATGCAATGCATGTCAAACTGACTGGCCTGTAAAATTCAGCTTTGTCTATCACCCTTTCCTTTATACACAGGGGTTACTATAGCAACTCTCCATTCATTTGGTATAGCTCCTTCAACCAAACAATAATCAAATAAGTATTTCAGATACGGTACTATATCCCATCCCATTGCCTTTAGTATATCCCCAGTCCTATTATCAGTCCATTGTGCTGACAGGAAGAAAGGTTGTATAATCGACCCCACAGATCACACCGGCCAGCCTGAGGAGGTTAACGCTATCATGTATAAAGGCTGTCATGTCAATTCTTCTAGTGCTCCCCTTTGTTGACACGCCGTGGACTTCTTCGTAAGCGGTATAACCATTTCCACGAAGCTCTTCGGCAATGAATGATCTTATTTTATGATGGCGAGCGTTTCTTAATGCTTCACCTTAAGAACAGTTTCCCAAAACGTGACCCAGTGTTTCATTCTCTCTGCCACATCTGCGACAGAGGCTACCGTCTTCTGATCTGTGGCCCATAGTATGAACTATCGCGGCATTCGCCTTAGTGCAGGAAAATGGTTTTCCGTGGTTTTCCATTATCAGGACAGGCGACAGTGGGGACCAGCCCCTCTCCGTCTCCCAAACTTAAGAGGCGTAGAGCTACGGTAGAACCGTAGCCACCCCCCCTCTGCTCGCTTGTCCGGTCGAAGTACAGAGCTGTGGGACCACGGACCAGCCGTGGCCACTTGTGGCCCTCTGTAATTCAAAATCGCTCTGTTGACGCTTACCATTATCGTGCGCAAAGGCTCAGAATTAACTTCCTCCAAACCTCAAGCTACCGCGATTTGAATGGATTTGTTTCTTACTATGTCTTGAACAAAAAACTTGTTGAAGTTCGTGTATAAATCTTCTTTGTACATGTACCAACCACTTGCGTTCCGCGTTCTATTCCGTATTCAAAATCAGTTGTTGATTTCTGTTGCAGCTCACAATGCCGGACTTTCGCCTTCGTCGACGCAGTCCGAGAAAGCTGCCCTGGCAGATGGTATCGGAGAGAAGGTTGCGGAGAAGCTGGAGGGCGACGAGCTGGAGAAGGACCTGGTGATAGTAGATGCCGATGAAATAAAACTAGCGGAGAAAGGGGACGGCGAAGATGCGAAACAAACTTCCGCGGACGCGAACGGTTCGTCCACGACAGGCATCGGTGTCGCCGCCACGGCCGCCGCAGTCGGAGTTGCAGGAGCAGCAGCAGCGGCTGCCGCAGCGGACGCGTTGACAGGCAGCCAAGAAGAAGGTAGTCGACCTGGTAGTGGAGTGGTGGAGGAAAAGATTGAGAGCCGCGTGGCAAGTGCGCTGTCATCTGCCCCGAGCGTAACGGCGCAGGCTCAAGATTCTGCTACTACGAGCCGTCCTCAGAGTGGCGTTGAACCAACGCCTGCTTCAGACGAACAACCTGCAATCACATCCAGTAGACCTACAAGTGCCTCTGCAGAAGCTGAAGGAGAAACGTCAGAACCCGTCGTACAAGAAGAACAGGCAGAAGTTGCTAAATCTGAAGAGCAGGAAGAAAGTACAGAACCAGAACTGGAAGTTGCCGAACAAGAAGGTTCAAGACATGTAAGTGCCTCGGAACCAGTGCAGGAGGAAGAAATCAGACCCGTTAGTGTCACTGTATCTGAAGCAGAGGCTCCTGGAAGTAGACCTCCTAGCGGCACACCAGCACCTAGCGAACCAGAATCGAGTACACGGCCAGAGAGCACGGTGGGATCTGCCTCACCAGCCGTCAATCCCGAGACGGGAACTCCACTCATAACATTCAGCCGAACTCTCAGCAGTGAAGACACTGTTAAAGAAGCGAGCAGGCCTGCATCAGCGACTGACGCGAACGCGGAAAAGCCTGCCGATACTGAAGAAGTCACCATTGAAGGGCGAGTCGAAGAATCTGAAACGAAGGAAGCAGATTCTTCCCAGCCATCAGAACTGATCAAAGAACAGCCACCCAGCACGGTGATTGATGCCGAAGAACTTGGCGTAAAACCTGAGCCGGATGAAACTGAGCCAGTTCCGAGTGCACCTGAGGAAAGTCGGGAAGTGAATGAATCCAGCAGACCAGCTTCCGGTCTTCCATCTGAGAGAGAAGCAGCTAGTCCAGCTGAATTATCTGAAGAGAGCAGAGAGGGAGCCACTGATTCTACTGCTCTGGTTGAAGATGTTCACCCAAGTGAATCTAGGCCAGCTAGTGGAACACAATCAAACGAAAGACCGGACAGTGCTATTTCAATGGGAGAGAGTGCTCTAGAGTCCACTGGTCGATCGGAAGCACTGTCGATGCCAGCAGAAAGTTCACGACCAGAGTCAGCTAGCGAAACAGAGCCCCAAGCCGAACCAGTCGCTGAAATCCCACCTGCGGTAGAAACCGTTCCAGAGGCCGAGGCTCGATCGGAAGCATTGTCGATGCCAGTAGAAAGTCCACGACCAGAGTCAGTTAGCGAAACAGAGCCCCAAGCCGAACCTGTCGCTGAAATCCCACCTGCGGTAGAAACCGTTCCAGAGGCTGAGGCTCGATCGGAAGCATTGTCGATGCCAGTAGAAAGTCCACGACCAGAGTCAGTTAGCGAAACAGAGCCCCAAGTCGAACCTGTCGCTGAAATCCCACCTGCGGTAGAAGCCGTTCCAGAGGCTGAGGCTCGATCTGAAGCATTGTCGATGCCAGCAGAAAGTCCACGACCAGAGTCAGCTAGCGAAACAGAGCCCCAAGCCGAACCAGTCGCTGAAATCCCACCTACGGCTGAAACCATTCCAGAGGCTGAGTCTCGAAAAGTAATAGTGGTTGAAAGTACGCCTTCTGTTGAAGGTGCGCCAGTAGTTCAAGAGGAAGTTAGTGATGTCCCTCCACCTCAAGATGATGTTTCAGAAGTAGAGCCTGAATTGCCAGCTGCTGAAGAGATAGCTAGTGAAAATCCTCCTGCAGAAGATACGGTTACGAGCATAGAACCCCAAGTGGCAGCTGCAGTCGAAAGCGCACCTGTTGCAGAAGAGGTAAAAATAGTTGAAGAGGCAGATAGTGAAATTTCCCCACCGTCGGACACTGCCACCGAGGCAGCGACTGAAACTACACCTGCTGTTGCTGATGTGCCTGCAACTGAAAATTCAGTAAGCCAAATTCCTCCGCCAGTAGATTCCACACCAGAGGTAGCACCCCAGGAAGAAACGATTATTGAAAGTACCCCAGCAACAGATGATATTCAACCGACAGAATCCCAACAAGAATCTGTGAGTGAAAGTACAGCAGTTACCACCGACATTCCTGTAGAAACTTCTGAGGAAGGAGCAGCAAGTGAAGACAATATTGCTAAAGTAGAGAGTGAACCAGCTGTTGAGGTGATACCCCAGACAGAAGAAGGAACGAGTGAAAGTGCACCGAATACACAGGAGATTCCAACAGCAGAAACTCAAGTGGATGCACCAGTAGAGGGTGCACCAGGATCAGAGGATACTCCACAGGCGGATTCGCAACCAGCCAGTGTTGAAACTGGTGATGCGGTGCCCCCACAAGATGATGAATCCGTATTAAACACTGCTGCCGCGACGATACAAGCAGGGTTCAGAGGTTTTCAGACAAGACAGGCTCTTAAACAACAAAATGAAGCTGAAAGAGAAGAACTCCCAGAGCCACCTGCTGAGGGTGATACGTCAGAGCAAGGGACAGACTCAAATTTAGATTCCGCTGCAACAAAGATACAGGCCAACTTCAGGGGTTATATGACTAGAAAAACACTTCAAGATCAAAACCAATCAACCAATGAGGGAGATATTGACGATTTGCCACCCCCGCCCACAGATATTGATTCTCAACAACAGATGACTGCAGATTTGGATTCTGAAGTACAGATGAATGCAGCAGCAACTACAATTCAATCCAACTTCCGGGGGCACCAAGCAAGACAAGCATTGAGGAAGGAGAGCGAGGAAAGTAACAATGAAACTGCCGAAGAAGATCTTCCTCCACCTCCTCCAGAAGATGATCAGCAGTTGAATTTAGCAGCCACGACAATACAGGCAAACTTTAGAGGATTTCAAACTAGACAGGCGCTGAAGAAACGGGCTGAAGGTGGAAATGATGACAGTGCTGAAGACGAACTGCCACCTCCCCCTCCGCCAGAAGAAGATAACGGAAATGAGCCTGTCACCGATTCTCTACTGGATTCGGCAGCTACCAAAATACAAGCAACATTCAGAGGTCATCAGGTGAGGAAAAGCATGAGGGAAGCGAACGAAGATAACACTGATGTAGACACTGGCGAGTCGACGGCAGGCGATTCACCGCAAGTGGAAATCCCAGAAATCGATGAGACTACCGCAGCCACCAAGATACAAGCCGGTTTCAGAGGTTACCAAACGAGGAAGAATCTAAGAAATGAGACCGAAAGTTCTGATGCAGATGCTGCTCCTGCAGATACAAACGCCGAAGAGAATGCTGCTGATTTAGATGCAGCCGCTACAACAATCCAAGCGAACTTCCGTGGTTTTCAAGCCAGAAAGGCTATGGGGAAAGAGGATGAAGCGGCAGTCGAAACAAATGAGACTTCCGACGCGCTGGCTGAAGAGCCAATACTGGCTGAGAACACAGAAGACACTGCCCTGAATTCGGCAGCGACAACAATTCAGGCTAATTTCCGTGGTTATCAGGCCAGGAAGACTTTAAGAACTGAAGGAGAAACAACGGAGGATGGTGACAAACAGACTCCAGTACCTGACGAAGAACCTTCGGCACCAGCAGATACTACAGAACAATCCGATTTAGATGCAGCAGCGACGAGAATTCAAGCAAACGTTCGCGGCTTCCAAGCAAGACAGGCTCTACAGAAAGATAGAGCAGAAGGTCAAGAAAATGAGACAGGCGAAGCTGTAGCTGAAGATTCGATTGTTGTAGACAGCGCTGCGGATCTGAACGAAGCAGCAACCAAGATCCAGGCCAACTTCCGTGGTTTCCAAACTCGTCAACTTTTGAAGAGGCAGAACGATGAAGGGCTCGTTCATGCCGTGCCAGCCATAGCGATTGACTCCCCAGCCTCTGAAAGCGGATCAGAGCCAGCCTCAATTGAGGCCATGAACGCTGCAGCTACTAAAATTCAGGCTAATTTTAGAGGCTTCCAGACGAGACAGACTTTGAAACAGCTTAATGATGAAGATATTTCAGAATCAATCGCTGCAGGCTCTCCCGATACAGAGACCATCGAGGACACAGACCTCAACAATGCAGCTACAGTCATCCAAGCTAATTTCCGCGGCTTCCAGACCAGGCAAACCTTGAAGAATCAGACTGAAGGAGGAGAAGGTGGAGCGGCAGGACCTCAAGAGCCAGCGCCCGCTGAAGAAACTACCAGTACCGTAAAATCTGAAACTGACCCTGCATTGCATGCGGCGGCCACTACCATCCAGGCAAACTTCAGAGGCTTCCAGACCAGAAAGAATTTGCAGAGTAGTGCAAACCAAGAAGAGGTATGTGCCATTAACTTAATTACCACCTTTTCAAATTTAACATTGCCCTTTAGGGTTGCCAGTATTAACCGTTTCTCTTTGTTTTTTATGAAACTGAAGTAATTGCCGTGGGGAAAGTTTGTCAACGGCAGTTAGACAGATGTCAGGAAATTTCTAGGCCAACGCTTCAGTGATCTATGTATTTTTCAGCTGCCTCTGTGGATTAGTGATAGAGTGTGGGCTTCCGGATCCCAAGATAGCGGGTTCAAACCCGACGTAGGTAGTCGGATTTTTGAAGAGCGGAAAAAAGTCCATTCGACACTTCATGTGTCTCTGGTGACATATTTGGTGTTTACCCGGCAAAATTCATTAAATCTCAGCCACAGACGCCCAATAGAGTTTCGGTTTACTCGGTCTGCCATCTAGAAGGCCTAGGGTAAAACAGAACGTCGAAATTGACGAGCAGACAACCAGATGGCGTCAAATAAAATACCTGCACACGGTAGCTGAAGCCAAACAATTATCATTAGTTTCCAAATACGGGAGGGAGTTTTTTAATTTCCATTTCAGTGTAGACCATTCCAGGATGTCTGAAGGTATTTGAAGAGTTTCCGTATAGTATGTCTGTATCAGCAAGGATAAAAGGCTATTGGACATAATATAACATTTTATTGTATTTAGAACAAGTGTTTGCAAATTATTTATTCGGGAATCCAGATTTTTTGGGAAAACAGTTTTGGAAACCAAATTTATTTGGAAGAAGCGTCTGCTAATCAGAGATATCCTGTTGTTAAAAATGAAATGGCGTATGACTTTTAACGCCCGGAGTGTCCGAGGACAAGTTTGGCTCGCCAGATACAGGTCTAGTTTCATGCTAATATATCGAAGTACTGAAAAGAATTTAGCCATCATGTTATTCTAATGCTAGCATGCTTTTAACAAGGATAACGGAATAAAAATTGAATTTTACTGAGAAGTTGGAATAGCGAAAGTAGGTAAAGATAAGTCTGATTTTCATCCATCACCAACAGGGTGTTAAAGTTGTCTAGACCGGGCCTGACAAGTTGAGGCTACGTCACTTGAGAGAGCTATCGACCTCTTCTCATGGGTCAAATATTCTCAGTTTATTAGCCATTAGGATAATTATTGGCGACTACAATCACATAGTTAAAACACTTGAATGGAGTTAGCAAGTGTGCTTTTAATAATAGTGTTGTATTTGTGAAGTCCAATTATTCTTCTTCTTAACCCTTTCAGACCGTGTACGCACAATTGTGCGGGTTTGTATTTTATTTACGTCTGAGCTTGTTTGACGTTTTCTTCGCTCTAGACCGGACTGCAGTGCTTGTGCGGGACATGTAGCATGTACTTCAGCTGTTTTTATTTTGTACTTGACCACCAGGGGGCAGGAAGAAGAGTTTAAAAATACAGTTGATTAGGAATATGGCGGGAAGCAGTAATGCCTAAAGAAAGTATTTATTTATTGCATTCATAATAATCTAGAAGCTTTACTAAATATCAGAATATAATCAATGAAGTGTGTAGATTGTGTAGTGTGCCGGGCTGAGTGGCTCAGACGGTTAAGGCGCTGGCCTTCTAACCCCAACTTGGCAGGTTCGATCCTGGCTCAGTCCGGTGGTATTTGAAGGTGCTCAAATACGACAGCCCCGTGTCGGTAGATTTACTGGCACGTAAAAGAACTCCTGCGGGACTAAATTCCGGCACCTCGGCGTCTCCGAAGACCTTAAAAAGCAGTTAGTGGGACGTAAAACAATTATTATTATTATTATTATTATTATTATTATTATTATTAGATTGTGTAGCAAACGTAAATTGTGAACTTACAACATCGCACGTAATACCATGAGGTTTTGAATGTTGATACGCACAAATGTGCGGGCTAGGTTTCCTTACAGCCAATGCATGAAGGAGTGCTGGGTGCTGTCACAAAAAGGACTGTGAAAGAAAAACTCGTACTCTACATGAGAAATGTAATGTATAAGATTATAATTGTTTAAAATCGTTCCACACTGTAAAATGAAACATATGATCATGTAGATTTGCATATTCACATGTATTGAGTTGAATTTTTTATTTTTTTATTTTTTGCAAGTAGTGAATGAAGTCCTGACACGCACAATTGTGTGGGTTCTGTTTTTCAGCCGATAGTTCTTATTTTGTAAAATAAACTGTAAAGCATGTATTTAAGAGCATTTTAGTAAGTTTTTGACGTTTAGACACCTCCAGATTTACTTCAGGTCTGACAATCTGCTGCTGCCAAAAGGCCAGTAATAGCAAAACTCAACCTCAATGTGGAAAATGTAACGTTTACTTGTGTTTGAACGAAGATTTAATTGTTTTAAATTATTCCCCACTGTAAAATAGAACATTTGATCATGTACATATGTATATTCACATGCATTGAGGTAATTTTTCCTTTTTGTAAATAGTGAAGTAAGTCCTGACACGCACAATTGTGCGGGTGCTTTTTTTTTTTTTCAGATGTTAATTTTCATTTTGTAGAATAAACTAAACATATATGTATTTAAGAGCATTTTAGTCAGTTTTAGACGTACAAACAAAAATTCACACGGCCAGTTTTCTTTCAGGTCTGAAAGGGTTAAATAGACGGAGGTTTTGTTAGTTTTCTCGGTTTATTCCATACGGTGTGTTCGGCGAATAAGCGGGATCTTCCCGCCAATTATTTGTCCGACAGACACGTTCTCTGCCTGTAGGTGGGGGAGCAACTACCCGGCGTTTCATAACCCACACACCTTGCTTAGCACACGCTCTTTAGGCGTTATATTGCTAATGTTTAGGTACGCGAATGAAAAAAAATGCATTTAAGCATGAAATCATTTCATCATAAACGAATAGTACAATCACTCGAACTAAAATTTGAAGTCATATGAAGACATGAGTTTGCGTCTGTGGTGTAGTGGTTAGTGCGATTAGCTACCACCCTCGGACGGACGGGTTCAATTCCCGGCTCTGCCATAAAATTTGAAAAGTGGTTCGAGGACTGGACGGGGTCCAATCAGCTTCGGGAGGTCAAATGAGCAGAGGGGGTTTCGATTCCCACCTTAGCCAACCTCGGAAGTGGTTTTCCATGGTTTCAAAAGGCCCCTGTTCAACACAGCAATTGAGGCCGCCTGAGCGTTGTACTGGTCATCCTGCCCAGTTGAATCCCCCGACCCAAAGTCTCACGCTCCAGGACACTGCCCTTGAGGCGGTAGGTGGGGTCCCTCGCTGAGCCCGAGGGAAAAACCACTGTAGCTTCTCTCTTATAGCTACCGTGGGAAAAACTAACCCTGGACTAGGGCTGGGACAGATACAACGCAACCGTTTTATCGCAACCGTTTCCGGAACACAACCGTTGTCGAATGAAACCGTTGCGAGGAAATAACAGTTGCAGTTGCAGTGGCGCTCTGCTGTTGCGTTCTTCGCCAGCACCGATGAAGTGGCGTTTCAAGTTTCGCAATCAGTACCAATACAAAACTGCCTTCCGCAATCGTTGCGTTTCTTGACACTGGGGTTTTTCAGTGTAACTCACAGGTCAGATAGGCCGTTCTGGAGAGCTGCCCTGCTATTGAATGAAGCGCCTGACCGTCTCCGAGAGCCACAATAGACAGCGCTACCCCAGGATGCAGTTAGTCGAGTATTTTTAGAGTTAATTTTGTTAGTTATTCTAATTAGCCTCCATTCAGTCATGAAATACAGAACTACTAGATATTTAGATCCCGTGACATTTAACATTTAAAACATACGAAAAAATAACATGACTTCAAATCCGATTCTGTAATGACAGACACACAAAGGCGATCGTGAGTTGAGAATCAACCTTTTACGAACAACTAAAAACATAGGTATTAATCAAGGCTTAATACTGCCACAGTTTAAAGAAGGAAGTTATCTACGAGCATATTCCACTTCTAGGTCGCAGAAAGTACAGTAATTTAAAATTATTTCGTTATGAATTTGTAAATTATGTTGATATTCAGATAGAAATTACAAATATTTATATGTTATGTGGGGGTAGTAGATTTTTAAGACTTTCAATCGGAGATTAGGTACGATTCAAGCACACGGTAATTTTAAATTCCCCTAGCCCACATTTCCAGTAGTCTGAATAGGTAAAAATTTATAGTAGATTAGAAGAATGTTAGAAAAAATAGTTATATTACTATTGTCGATCAAACTGTTATGCTCATTCGAGTTTGGAGGTTGAATATGATGTAACCAATAGGCTTATAAAATCTAGTCACACCATAATTTTTCTCGTTTTATTTCACGTTAGTCACGAACGTTTGGAATTGTTAATTTGTACTTTAATATTTTTAATGGCAAATGGAACGCAGGAAGTGCCCGTTTTTAAACGTGTTTCAACCATACGCCGCCAAGTTTAAGAAATTATTTCTCAAAACACGTCATCATATCGAATCAAATTTTAACACAACATACAATGCAATGTTTTATGCATTATTTATAAATTTAAGAATTTTATGTTTCCAAGAAAAAGAGCTGTCATCAATTTTGTAAGACTACTTTTTCTCAGCTCAGGTTGGTTGGGAACTCCATTCTTGGTCGCGTTGTGATCTTTATATATCTAATGGTTATACTGTATGACTGAAACTCGTAAATGAATTAAATTCCACTATATCAGTCTGTATTTATATCGGCTCGAATGATATACTCCCTCATTTTTATACAACGGTTGTCTGCGCGCAACTGTTTTGCCCAGCACTACCCTGGACGGTAAACAGATTAAATAAAATAACAAAGCAAAGTCACCTCAGTACAGGCCATGAAGGCCCTTGCAGGGGTGGAAGGTAAAGGCTTCCACTATCCGTAACCTCGGCACTTGGTGGGGTAGAATGGTTAGCTCTACGCCCGGCCGCCGGTGCCCCCAGCAGTTAACCTCGTACTCATTTCTGGTATAGGCAGAGTGAACCTCAGGACCATATGCACCTTCGGAAGTGGAAATATCGTTTCTTAAATTGTTCGACTTCCTGACGGGGAATCGAACCCACGTCCTTCCGGGTGAAACGAGCAAGCCTTTACCGCCTCGGCCAGGCAGCACCTCGACTAAATAAAATAAAGAAGAGAAATGTGAATCAGCCTCTGTGGTGTAGTGGTTAGTGTGATTAGCTGCCACCCCCGGAGGCCCGGGTTCGATTCCCGGCGCTGCCTCAAGATTTGAAAAGTGGTACGAGGACTGGAACGGGGTCCACTCAGCCTCGCGAGGTCAAATGACTAGAGGTGGGTTCGACTCCCACCTCAGCCATCCTCGAAGTGGTTCTCCTCCAGGCAAATGCCTGGGTGGTACCTAACGTAAGGCCACGGCCGGTTCCTTACCTCTTCATTGTCTATCCCTTCCAATCTTCCCATCCCCCCGCAAGGCCCCTGTTCAGCATAGCAGGTGAGGCCGCCTGAGCGAGGTACTTGTCATCCTCCCCAGTTGTATCCCCGTTGTTGTATCTCACGTTCCAGGACACTGCCCTTGAGGCGGTGGAGGTGGGATCCCTCGCTGAGTCCGGGGGAAAAACCAATCTTGAAGGGTAAACAGATTAGGAAGAAGAAGAATTAAAACATTTTTAAGCCCTTTATTTTCTTTAATTATTAACACAATTATTCGCGGAAATGCGCAAGAAATGTCGTTAGTCGCGGCAAACCGATCTGTATAGCACCACAGCTAGTAGTGGTGACTTTGCCTGCGCTGTGAGAAAGGGTAGCGGGGGTATATTTTTCTCCAAAGTCATGGACATTGAGATTTGATTCACCCGCTTGCTGCGCGCATTCGTGAGTTTGGCAGTCTCTTTAGTGTCTGTTAGTTAGTCAAATACCAAATTATTTTTAGGTGTGTGATAATGCCGTACTTCTATTTAATTGTAATAATGTGTAATATTGCTCCTTTGGTGAAAGTTTCATTGTATAGTATTGAATCCAAAACTCAAAAAAAAAAAGCTAGTATTACCGCACGTAAGTTGGTGAACTGTCAACCTTTACCACTCTATCGAAATCCGCTCAGAACATTTATTTATTTATTTATTTATTTATTTATTTATTTTGCTATTGGATTTACGTCGCTCTGACACAGATAGGTCTAAGGGCTAAGACTGGGAAGGAAGCGGCCGTGGCCTTAATTAAGGTACAGCCCCAACATTTGTCTGGTGTGAAAATGGGAAAGCACGGAAAACAATCTTTAGGACTGCCGACAGTGGGGTTCGAACTCTCTATCTCCCGAATACTGGATACTGGCCGCACTTAAGCGACTGCAGCTATCGAGCTAAAAAAAACTTACCATTTGGTAGTTTGTATTCATTTTTATGTATATCCTCCCTCCCCTCCCCCCACCCCACCCCACCCCCGCGCCAACTATGTTCCACAAACCAAGTAGTTTTTGTTTTCTGTACTTTTTTTGCCCCTCCACTTCTAATCCCCAGTCGCTGCTACTGACAGCAACCCCCCCCCCCCCAATGGAGGTGAGCTGCATATACCATTTGATGGCAGCTAATAGTGCTAACCATTACGCTACGAAGGCGGAAAACTATCCGGATAATCCTGGAGCTTTTGCGATTCGATTCCAAACTTTACTAAAAGCCTTGGCAGACAGAATGCAGGCTTCGCTTACGGGCAGGACATCGTGAAACCCAAGGCAGGCTGCTAAAAGGCCACTTGGTTTTTGTCAGCAGAAGAGGAAATATTAGCCTTATTTTGTTCTTATGAGAAAGATGAAAAAGCGAAATGAACAATTAGCTGAAGATCGCATATTATGTCAGGAATTACCGTCCGAGTTCACTTTTATATCTTCTTGTCGGCGTTTCTATAGTCAACGTGTCCTCGGTCAATCCTTCCGTACCGAGCTCGATAGCTGCAGTCGCTTAAGTGCGGCCAGTATCCAGTAATCGGGAAATAGTGGGTTCGAGCCCCACTGTCGGCAGCCCTGAAGATGGTTTTCCGTGGTTTCCCATTTTCACACCAGGCAAATGCCGGGGCTGTACCTTAATTAAGGCCAAGGCCACTTCCTTCCAATTCCTAGGCCTTTCCTCTCCCATCGTCGCCATAAGACATATCTGTGTCGGTGCGACGTAAAGCCAATAGCAATCCTTCCGTGTCAATTTCAACCAGAAAAACGCAAAACACTGCGTGGCCAACAGACTCGAAACTCAACTGATCGCTGCCCGTTACATCCTGGATCGCGGACCGGTGTGTGTTTCACAGAGATGATGCACTATTATGAAACACTGTTTGGCATCAGCGGTCGGATTTGTTGCAGAACGTGGTCAAAGTCCGCATTCTGTCTGCAAAGGCCTTAATAGATAATAATTAACCATATGCCATGCTGATTGGACTAAGCTATTTGAGATTCTGAAGATGATCGGGATCAGACACCGAGAACGAAGACTGGTTTACAATCTGTATAAATGGTTTTCCGTGGTTTCCCATTTTCACACCAGGCAAATGCTGGGGCTGTACCTTAATTAAGGCCACGGCCGCTTCCTTCCCACTCCTAGCCCTTTCCCGTCCCGTCGTCGCCATAAGACCTATCTGTGTCGGTGCGACGTAAATCAATTAGCAATTTAACAGAACAATCTGTATAAAAATCATTCTCCTCAACCTGATGGTTGGTGCGTAGCATGACTGTCCTCGTCCAACGATCTTCTATCCTGAGCCAACTGCTTGATTAGTTGATATGGACGTCGCCCTTCAGTGCCATCGAGGAACCCTGTTCTTGGTTGTCCTCTTCTAGTCTTTCCTTCCAGTTTCCCTTCAAGCAGTGTGGTGTGCCATGATGAATGCCGGAGTAAATGTCCTATCCAACTACATCATCTTTTCGCGATCATTGGTTTCTTCAGCTCTCTTGACAACTTCTTCGTTCGTTAGCCAGTAAGTCCAGGGAATTCGTAACATTCGACGCCAGCACCACATTTCAAATCCATCTATTCTTTTCTGAATAGCCTTTAATAGAGTCCAGGTTTCAGAGCCATAGGTCGCAAGGCTCCAAATGAAGCTCTTAATGAACTGCTTTCTTACTGGTAGGGATATTGCCTTGGAGGTCAACAGGCTTTTTATTGAAAGCTTCTTTAGCCTGGGCTATTCGAGAACGGACGTCCTTTTCACACCTCTCATCAGATGTAATGATGCTTCCCAAATAACTGAACCGATTTACTTGAGTCAATTTTTCTCCTTCCAACCAAACATTAACATCCTGTTTACCATCCAGAGTCTGCAGTGATAATAATCAAGGGCTTTGGAAAAGAAGCAGCAATCCACAAAGGAGTGAGGCAAGGTTGCAGTTTGTCCCCCCCCCCCTTTCCAATATTTATATAGAACAGGCAGTAAAGGAAATCAAGGACGAATGCGGGAAGGGAATCATGATCCAAGGAGAGGAAATCAAAACCCTGAGATTTGTTGATGATATTGTTATTTTATGTGAAACTGCAGACAATCTGGAAAAATCGCTGAATGGTATGGACGGAGTCTTGGGTAATGAATACAAGATGAAAATAAGTAAGTCCAAAGAAAGTAATGGAATGCAGTCGAACAAAGTCAGGTGATGCAGGAAATAGTAGATTAGAAAATGAAGTACATGAATATTGTTACTTGGGTAGTAAAATATCTAAATATGGCGGAAGTGAGGACACCAGCACAAGCAAGGAAGAGCTTTCTTCATAAAAGAAATGTGCTCACTTCGAACATCGATATAGAAATAAGAAAGATGTTTCTGAAGACGTTCGTCTCTAGCGTGGCATTGTATGGAGGTGAAACATGAACGATAACCAGCTCAGGAAGAAAAAGAATAGACACTTTTGAAATGTAGTGTTGCAAAATAATTCTGAAGGTGAGGTGGATAGGTCGAATCACGAATGAAGAGATACTGAATCGAACTGGTGAGGGGAGATCGATTTGGCTAAATTTGACGAGAAGAAGAGATAGAATGATAGGACACATCTTAAGACACCGAGGACTTGTGCAATTAGTTTTTGAGGGAAGTGTAGGCGGTAAGAACGGTGTGCAATTAGTTTTTGAGGGAAGTGTAGGCGGTAAGAACGGTAGGAGTAGACCAATGTATGCAGATGTAGGATGCAGTAGTAACGTAGAAATGAAAAGGTTAGTACAGCATAGGGTGGCATGGAGGAAGAGCTGCATCAAACCAGTCTATGGACTGATGACTAAACAAAAACAACAACAACTTAACTGTCTAATCACATGTGAGATACATTCTTAATCTATGACTTATGATGAACGTAAGTGAACAAAACTATATCCTTTTCTTCACAGCTGTTCAAATACAGCTGTTTAAAATAATTTTTGACTAACCCGCTTTTGCTCACTGACCATGACCCTGTATCTAAAATGTCTTTAATTAAAACGCTTTTTTTCTCTCTCAAGTAATTCACAGTGAAATAATAAACGGTCAACAGTTTGATCACTGGTGTTGCATGGACATATGTAAAACTTTAGATAAGGATGGAAATAACATTTAATTTTCCATGACCCGTTACAATGCGGTGAAATTTGGCGTTAAGTATGTTGCGAGAGTCTATTACACTAGGAGAAAATGACCTCGTAACTGAACCCTTCGTCGTTTGATCCCATTCACTCTACCATTTCGTAAGCTCTTAATCTCTCAAAACCTTTTAACCAAAAACACTTTTAGGAATTTTGGTGTAACACAGTCTAATTTCACTGTCGCGCGCTGCTTCCTTGGCCACATGATCCGCGAACTACGTTACCGTAGTTCCCAGCTAGGGCCTTAATCCAGGTCGTATGTATGTTCAGTCCGTCAGCGATTCCGCTGGTGGGATCCTCAACAGCTCTGCCATCAGCTGTCATAGATGACCTAGGCATCACTGTAAGAGGCGTACTAGGGAAATGAGGAGTGAGGTAATCGAAACAGACTTTCAACGTATTAGGTCGTGTTACGTACATGTAGTACGTGTTGAAGAGATGTTATGTACAGAACAAAAATGGCCAGCCGGACACCAGTGGGATCCGAACCCACAACCTCCCGATTTCGCGTCGGTTGTTCTGTACATAACATCTCTTCAACACGTACTACATGTACGTAACACGACCTAATACGTTGAAAGTCTGTTTCGATTACAATGCGGTCGTGAAAATTCAATATTCATCGAGGAGTGAGGTAGTTTCTCATTGCTTTCCTCACCAAGCCAGAGTTGCTAATACATATCAGTCTGCCAAGCCCACTGAAATGCATACACCAACCGACCCTATGAGCAACATTTTCCCACCATTCATAGCAGGGACTGGTTGCATAAGGATTGGCATTACTAGCATCGCTCATACCTCAGTCACTTTCATAATGTCAAAGCCAAGGATAAGACAGAGACAGATCTATGAAAGTAACAAAACTGCTCTAGCCTATACCAGAAGACATAGTGCACTGTAAACACTATGTCCTGCCATCAAAGGCATTAATCCAGGTCAACTCTATTTTATTTTCCACTTGTTACTTGCAAGAATCTTCGCTTTCACATCGATTTCGTGAGTAAGGTAGCTGTAGTTATGATATTTTAATGAATGTATTGTTATTTTATCAGTGAATATCATGGCTTTCCGCGAGATATTTTCCTTTAATACAAATGTTTCAACTGATTCAAGTGCTAGAATTGCTAACTGTTCTACTTGATTATTTTCCAGAAACATAGCTACTCCTGAAGCACAGCCTCCGTGGCTCAGGTTGCAGCGCGCCGGCATCTCACCGCTGGGTTTCGTGGTTCAAGTCCCCGTCATTTCATGTGAGATTTGTGCTGTACAAAGCAGAGGCGGGACAGGTTTTTCTCCGGGTACTCCGGTTACCCTGTCATCTTTCATTCCAGCAACACTCTCCTATATCATTTCATTTCATCTGTCAGTCCTTAATCATTGCCGCAGAAGAATGCGACAGGCTTCGGCAGCTGGCACAATATCTATCCTCGCCGCTAGATGAGGGCTTCATTCAATCCATTCCTGACCCGGTCAAATGACTGGAAGCAGGCTGTGGATTTTCATAGCTACTCCTGAACCAACTACGATGTCGCTCTTGCTTTCATCTATGCATGCACATCACGAGAGATTGGAAGAACAGAATGTAATGAAAATCGGTATGCAACATCGGAGAATAAGGCACTACAATCCAGGCTATAAATAATTTTATTCAGGCTGGGTGAAATGGTAGTTTAGGGGAAGGCCTAAAATGTAATTTCCAAATATCGTTATTAGTGATCCTATCGGTAAATACTACATTTAACAAAGTTGTATTCGCACAATTTCTCGATCATTTTTTTTTTTTTTGCTAGTTGCTTTACGTCGCACCGACACAGATAGGTCTTATGGCGACGATGGGATAGGAAAGGCCTAGGAGTTGGAAGGAAGCGGCCGTGGCCTTAATTAAGGTACAGCCCCAGCATTTGCCTGGTGTGAAAATGGGAAACCACGGAAAACCATCTTCAGGGCTGCCGATAGTGGGATTCGAACCTACTATCTCCCGGATGCAAGCTCACAGCCGCGCGCCTCTACGCGCACGGCCAACTCGCCCGGTTCTCGATCATTTATGTCTTATACAGTTTTACCGTACCAGCTATGATAACAGAGATAATTCATCATTTAGACTTTAGTCCAACGCCAAGCATCACTAACATTGAAACATTGTTCAGTCATGGATGTCAACAAGAGTGCTACTCAAATTGCTTTCACGCCAGTGGGACTGGTATCTAATTAGCTTCGATGTCAACAGAAGTGGTTCCCAAATTACCTTCCATGTCAACAACAACAGCGTTGCCAACAGTTTTCGTTCACGGTTATGTCTATAATGATTTAACGTTGTATCATACAGAGAAGAATATCTTGGCTTCTCTTCAATTAGTAGTTCTTACTTTCGTCTGCCTTCCATGATAATTAACAAACACAGAAACAATTAAACAATATAATAGGTAGGTAAGTAAAGAAAACCACGTACGTGACACGACTATTTTCTAAAATACCGGGAAAACGATTGTGCGCATGCGCGAAGCCAGCTAAAGCCAAGGTAGCCTTGCGCTGCTTAGGATAGCAGCCTGTGTGCCATTCCATATAATTTTATTGGAGCGATCTTTTTTTTTTCTTTTTTTTAATTTTGCCTTGGGTTGCGTAGCGTATGTTGGCTTACCTTAGCTTTCTATTAGTACGTTACGTTTACATGCAGGATTCAGATCGATCTGAGTACACTTCCCGTATCGAAAACGCCATGTAAACGGGGACTCAGTTCGGACTGAGTCTGAAGGTCGATACGGTAAAATCTAGGATCGTATCGTACTCGGTTCGAACTGAGTTCCAAGTAAACGTGGATCGTACTGAGATCGTATTGAAAACGACTGCGCACACACCTCCATGTTTGTTCTGACGAAATCATCATCATCAAAGTTCTGTCGAAATAACAAATGTAATACGCCAGTAAATATATTTGCCTGTATAAATGATCAACAACTGCAATCATATTTACAAGACGGCCAGCCCTTGCGATTAATAAAATCACGATAACCTTCTGTTGGGGGATAAAATTTGAATGTGCGTTCCATCTATTGCACCAATTATATTTGGAATATCGCACATACTTTCAAAACTGAAAGTTATCTACTGGGCTTCTACTGCATTAGGCTTTTTTTTTTTTAATTCTAAGATGTGATATAGATTTTATTACAATTCTGCACCGCTCGTATACGTCGATGTTGCCTGGCGGATTCAATACGATACTCAAATAGCCTACTACATGTAAATGGGGATCGTATTCAATACGGTAAGTGTACTCCAATCGATCTCAATCCTCATGTAAACGTACTATGTGTCTGGGGGCCTTTAGTGGACCAGCTGAGAGGGTGCGTCAAGTACAAAGAAAAATCACGGCGGTAGGCGACTATTGGGGTTGCAAACACCATTTTTTTTTCGAAACAGAAATTTCCTGGAGCATCCTGTGCCTCGCTGAAAAGTTCCATGGTTAAGATGACCTCAAACCTCAGGTCCTCGAGCTAGAGAAAATAACCAAACGTGGGTACAATTTCCAGCCCTGTCGGGAGTCTAACTAGGGACCCTATGAACCTAAGGCTACTACACGGATCATCCAGTCAAGGAGCTGTCCGTAATCTATCATGTTTAGCGATGTATTGTTTTAATCTCCCTGTCTTCTGCTCCGTTTTCAGTTCTGTTATAATCAGTTTAGTTTCCTGTTCTGATTTGATTTGTAATTGCACTCTGCGTTCTTTTCCGTTTCCCCTAATCTCTTTTGAATTTAGATTCTGTTCTCTCTTATTAACGTCTCTTTTCTCTCTTTCCAGGGTGCAGCTGGAGAAAGTCTTGAAACTCTGTCTGGAAGTGCTCTTGCAGCGGAGGAATCAGAGACGTCCCTTACGGAAGTAACCGGCGACGCTTCGGTAATTACAGACACGTCAGAACGGGAAATCTTGAGTCCTCCGGCTGAAACACCTCGCAGCCCTGAAACGGGCGAGAAGTTCAAACAGGCCTCCAACAAGACTTCAGTAGACGAGGACGAAAGTACAGCAGGGAAACCTCAAGAGGACGAAGCTGAAGACGAATTACCACCTCCACCTACGGTGGGTGCGAGTGATAGTTCTTCCCTCGATTTGGATTCATCCCTTTCTACTGCAGCAACGAAAATTCAGGCGGGAGTTCGTGGTTTCATTGCACGTAAGCAAGTTCAGGGGATGCGATCCAGTACGGCTTCCACAACAGCACCATCACTTCCCGACAGCCAACAGTCTGCGGGACCGTCTTTGGATGACGACGGCGTCCGGCCAGCTGAATCTCCTGAAACGGAAGTACAGAATCAACCAAACAACACCATAGACGATGCTGAGACAGATCCTTTGACTGCTACCTTGCAGACAGCGGACGCTACTCTAGAATCTGGAACCGTACAAGAAGAGAAAGGACTTTCTCTCGATAGCAAACTAGACGCGGCTTCAGCAGATGAAGAGCCTAAGCAGGAATTACGTTCTGCAATTTCAGAACCTACTCCTAAAGTTGGTAACGACGAGGAAGATCAGCAGGTATGGCGGACACTGCAGAGCGAAATGGAGGCAGCGGCAACAAAAATCCAGTCCAATTATAGAGGCTACCGAACGCGACAGCGGCTACAGCGTGAAGATGCCGTTCAGATGCCCACCACAAGTAGCAGTACCGTGAGTTCTCCACCTCCACCACAACCGGCAGTAGAGAACATGCCCAATTCAGGAGAGTTCCACGACATGATGGTTCTTCCGCCACCCACACCACCACAACAGTCTTCAAGCGATGAGAAAACTTCGTAAAAACACCGACCATACTGGTTCATGGCGAACGTGTCCCAGCCTAAGCTAAGCTAATGTAGCATTTAAGAAAAGGCACAATATGTTCCCCATATTATTGGGATTCTTACAGTGGAACGTTTAAGCAATAGACGGTTGATACTGAGTGAAGAAATGGAAAACATTACATTGTTCTTGCGTCTCACAAGTTTACGCTAAACTAGGAGGCAAATATTGATTAATAGTTACAAATGTTACAGTTACATTAATCGTTAATGATCTAAGAATGTATATTGAACAAAGGAATATGAATCCTTGTAGTTTTTACCATGCTGAGTTTTCTTTCAATTGCTGTTTATATATTGTTTTCACACGAATGTATGAAAATTCTACAGTAATTGTTAAAAAAGGTAATCTGCTGTATACCAAAGATTTTCATAAAACCAAAGCCGTAGAGTTACAGATAGTCATGTACACAAAGAGAGAACTGCACTGCCATGGAGATCAGTAGTTCATTTAACAAACACTCTTGATATCGAAAGTGTGAGAGAAATAGTTACGGATTCACAGTAATAGAATCTTGAGTATTTTACCTTTATTCTTGTGGATAAGAAGGTTGCCGTTGAAGAACGCTTTGCAATGGGGAGGAAAATGAGTAACATCATTTGTAATGCTGCATAGAAAGATTGTTGACACAATTGACAAATCTGCTTGTCATAGTTGCTCCAGGGAAAATCACTATGTGATGATGCTGCTGGAGAAATACTGACCTGAAGAGTGGGAGTTCTTTCATACAATTCGCAAATTATTGAACCTAAACTTTAGCCTATAAAGTTTTAAGCTGAAATATTTCCCATAGTGGTTTTGCTAGGCGCAAAGATGATGTACAGATCGTGATGTTCCATCAGAACATGTTGGATGAAGAAGGTCCACATAGACATTAAAGGAAATAGGTCTTCATAGATCTCAAAAATCAGAGTGATAAAATTATTTTACTAGTGATCAAAAGCATTGATTCTTTGCTTGTGTCACTTTTTTTTAATAACACTGTTAAGCAACCATTTGTGAGGTTTTGACTTTTCATAGTTCCTTTTTGCATTTTTACTCTCCTTTTCAACACTGTATATTATTTTGATCTGTATAATACAATTTGTGCTATTTTTATGTACAAAGTAACCAATGTATTGGGAAAATATAGACAATCTGTGTCCGTCAATGAATTTCAACAAATAGATATTCTTGAATTTTTTAAATATAGTTGTTCCTCCTTAATAAGATGTAAAACTTCCTCTCATATAATTAGTTACAAATACAAGGAATGTCTTTATATTTGTGTCCTTCCATCGCACCCTTGCTACACTTCTGTTGCATGCAGAAGGTGATAAAATTTAGTACATCATTTATTAATATATGAGCCAAAGACCACGGTTATTATTAAGTTGTAGATGAATGAAAATTAGCCAACCCCAAAACCACATGTATTGAAAAAAAATAGGGTAGATTCAGCTGTAAAATATTATTTGCAATCTGCCAAATACCATTTCTTGGAGAAACAGATAATTCTTTACCAGAAAATATTACAGAATTTAACTAAGTACTATAGATTCAAAACTATTATTATTTGGTGAAGAAAGTTGAATTTTAAGAATACGAGAAACTGTAGAAATGAGGTTAAGATCACTTGTTGGATTAAGGAGTCATAATCTCCTACTAATGTAAATGGTACAGCCATGTTAGAAGACTGTCGGCTGATGTTCTATACTGGTATGTATCATTTTACCAACCTACTAGAAGACAAGTTACAGGGCACACACAGCAACGTTCCTAAAATCGAGAACAACTAACGATTGATCCCATTCAGGGAAGAAGAAACAGATAATACATATCTGTAGGTCCTACCTTTTATTATGTCAGAGTTGCCAACATGATCTACCTCAAACTTTAGATTTGTGTTTTTTAGCAATAATTCCTTGACCTGTACCAAATTTAGACCACATTCAAAAATCACGCAGTGATTTTAAAAAGCAGACAATTTCAGGTAAGATATTCTGCAAATTTCAATTTTCAGAATGTGGTATAATCCTCCACAGAATTTTAAGATAAAAGAAACAGGATCACTCATTGCAGAAATGAGTTTTCCCCATTTTTTCCATTTTAATCTGAGATTTTATAATTCCATTACCTATGTATTAAGGGAATTCTGAAGTGTAGCAGGGTCAAACCTTTTTTTTCTTTTTTTTCAATTTCCCAATTGTTCCAGACAATTATTTTTCTCTGTAGAAAGTATTTGTCAGTTAACTTCGTAATAACATTTTGAATGCACCAAGTTAAACATGGTTTCTTAAGATATGACTCAATTGAGAAAAGAACAAAGAGCAAATATTTTCATGCCACCTTCCTAGGCAGGGAAGGCAATGGAGATGAATTATTAAGCTCATTATTATAATGCCATGCACCATTTTCATGCGCAGCTTATTCATCATCTATCCTGTACATTCAATGTAAATGTTACAGTTCCTATAACTTGCAAGCAATCCTGTATGCATTGAAGAGCATCCAAAATATTTATGTATTTAAATGTTTTAAATTCCAGCTTTAACTTTGTAGACAAACTATGTGGTAAAAGATAATGGTGAAACAACCAATTTTTCTCTGTAATTAAATCGTGTCCTTATAGTGCTTCTCCTCATAGTTCATAAGGAAAGGAAATGACACACCAAGATACCAAGGGAAGTACATTTTGTACATAATAATTTATCAGATTTATTATTAGGAAAGGAAGGTTATTTCAGAAGAAGCTATCAATGTTTAATGTTAAGTACAGTATTGCATTGGTTTCAAATGTAATACAGGCTTCAATTTTTCTTTGTTGAAATACTCTTTAAATGTTCATAAATAATAATTCATTTAAGTATGATAGCCATTTTGAAATTCTTCTGATAAAAATGGTGGTACTAATTCAAAAGTTCAATAGTGTTATAGGTCAGATAGATAATGGTGCTAATGTGATATGAATTTTTTGTCTTGTGTGAAAAAACATTTTTAAGAGAGGCACATATTGCAATCAGTGCAGTAATAATGTGTGTGATGAAGAAAAAAAAAAAAAAAAAGAAGAATGAAGAGGAGATGATAAACAATCTGGCCAGATATAACTTATAGATGTAATTGAGTTACTAGAGTTCACGATTGATATCTTCTTAACTTACTCTGGTAATATGGCCTTAATATTTAGATATTTAGTGTACATCTGTTATTTTATTTTAATACATTTTTGTACATTTTATAGAACATCTCTTTTAAGAAAGGGGAAAATAATGTAGGCATTAGTTGACATTTCTCACATCTCAACAGAAAAGATCACCACAAGGATTGTTGACTGAAAGAACAGTACATCATCTAGAATCAGTTTAGCTTTTTCAAAAAATGATAACTGCAATATTATAGTAAAAGAAAATATTTCTCCGTATATATACACATTTTATATAAGGCATTCTTTTTTTTCTATAATTTCATAACGTCACCTTTACAATGTACTTATTACAATACTGATGCAATTTACATGAAAAAAAATGTTGTTTTGATCAGTTTTAAATGTTTCTTAAAAAGAAAATTTTATATCCTTTACTCATGGCTGAAGGACAACATCCAGTTTAAATAATAATATTGTTTATGTTTCATATTATCTTCAGAAACATTCAGGGGAGTGAACTGATGTATTTTATAATTTTCTGTGTGAAAGCCTTTGAGAAGAAGTTTATAAATGTGATATACAAATCTGAGTGTAGTGTATATTGTATGTGTCCTAGCCAGAGAGCACCGTTTTCTCTGTTGCATGCTTTAGGTTGATTGTATAATACATTGTATATGAGACTGTCATGTTCATTACAAATAAAGACTTACTGATATTTATTGATGTTTGGCCCTAAATTGAAAGTTGCTATACTGTAGTTGCATGTTACACTCAAAATGGTGCCTCATTAAAAAGTTTCAACATTTGGGGCCTGTGTTACGACTGTCAGATAAACATCCAGATACTTAGGCTGCAGATTTGCAATCTGGAAGATATTTACTTGTGACTTAAATATGGTATTGTTATGTGGAAGATGAATTAACATTTTTATTGCACTGGCGATAGTAGTGAAGTTTAGCGTGGTAGTATACCTGTTCCCAAATGTTTTAGTAATACAATTTGAAAAGAAATAGGGCTAAACAAACGAAGTGTCATAATGTGGAAGTTAGAGCCAAGAAAAGAATTAGGCCTGAGTTCTACACATATGAAAACACTTCAATTTTAATTAAATATGTAACGAAACAGAAATTGTTGCAAGAAATAAAAAGACTGAAAATTTTACATGGATGCAAAAGGTAAGATTCAGGTTATCTTATCAAATAATCCCTACCACATGATATAATTTTGTTTTTTTTTTCTCTAATACTAATTACGAGGGTACGCGTTACAGCGAAAGTAAAGTTTATGTTCCTAATCAATGCTACCAATTTTGTTAAGTAAAATAAAATGGAAAACTTGGATACCATTATCAGACGGAGTGCATGCGGCAGAGGATCGGCAATTGTATTATTAAATTTGCAAAAATAAAGTAAATTAATAAGTAGTTACTATTCTAACATTGTCTCGGAAAAAATAACTGGCAAGCATTTAACTTCTCTCACTTTAAAGTAAATACTTACTGTTAAGTTGTTATGAAGTCAAAGAAATATAGGTAAAAATTTAGCCTTGGAGACTAGATTTTTCTAACGTTATAGGTTAGTGGAAATTAATGAAATGTTACTTGGAATGCGTATCAGAGGAGATATGTGTTCATAGCGACGTCCAGGAACCCACGATCCCGCCCCAAGAACTAATTTACTTTTATAACCTAATGAAGAGTACTACACGCCATTTTCATTGTTGAAGTAGCTACTTGCATTCCTATTGACGAACGTGATCTCATTCCCGTCAATTATGATAATCATAACCCGTTACCAACCCCAGCACAAGAAAAGTGCCCCTTTGCTTGTCCCTATATCACTGGTCCTGTCCACGTCCTATCCTAACCGTCCGCACAGCAAGAAACGGTCCAGACCAATAGTGTAACAATAATCGCCACCACCTATCGAAGCACTTCTCACTCATTAGTTTCTAAGTAGAGAGGTTGGCAGCACTGAGCAACGCTTGGCAACAATCTAGGAGGAATCACCATGAACAACGCCATATGCCCTCACTTCATATGAGCGCCGCGGACAGGTTTGGTATAGAACAAAGGTTTTTGGCACGCACTCTAGTGGTTAGGAATTGTATATTACCACCTCTAGTACCCTGCCGACTAACATCTGGAAAGTAAAAAAAATATTCACCTAATGGGACTCGAACCAATAAATAAAGGTGTGGCAGCATCAACAGAAAAGACCATGGAAGTTACAATTGCCTTTACACCGCACCGACACAGATAGGTCTTATGGCGACCTTGGTATAGGAAAAGGCTAAGGAGCGAACGTGGCCTTAATTAAGGTTCAGCCACAGTATTTACCTGGCATGAAAATGTGAAACCACGCAAAACCCTCTTCAGGGCTGCCGACACTGGGGTTCGAACCCACTATCTTACAAAAGCAAGCTCACAGCTACGCGCCTCTAACCGCACGGCCAACTCGCTCGGTCTATATCTTCATATTGTGATCTTATAAAACTCTATTCGTCGACTACTGCTATGTTAATTCCACGCCATCTCTCCGCTGACAGCTCGGAACAGTGGCGGAGCGTGGATAAAATATCTGGGAGTTTATTGTTTTGAAAAATAACGGTGTTCAGATGTAATGTTACTCGATGTAAAATAGTGTCATCGCTTGATTAGCAACGCGACTTTCCTATGAAGCCATACGGCCGCAGCTCGAAGAAGTTACTAAAACAATGAGGAATGAATTAAAACCTGTTTTCCAGTCAGTGACTGGGTCAAGGGTGGAATTTTTTTTTTTTTTTTTGCTAGTTGTTTTACGTCGCACCGACACAGATAGGTCTTACGGCGACGATGGGACAGGAAAGGGCTAGGAGTGGGAAGGAATAGGCCGTGGCCTTAATTAAGGTACAGCCCCAGCATTTGCCTGGTGTGAAAATGGGAAACCACGGAAAATCATTTTCAGGGCTGCCGACAGTGGGGTTCGAACCTACTATCTCCCGAATACTGGATACTGGCCGCACTTAAGCGACTGCAGCTATCGAGCTCGGTCAAGGGTGGAATGAAGCCCCCATGTTACGGGGAGGATAGAATTGTGCCGGCTGCCGAAGCCTGTCGCACTCCTCTGGGGCAATGATTAATGACTGACAAATGAAATGATAGTGGAGAGTGTTGCTGGAATGAAAGATGACAGGGAAAACCGGAGTACCCGGAGACAAACCTGTCCCGCCTCCGCTTTGTCCAGCATAAATCTCCCTTGTAGTGACCGGGATTTGAACCACGGAACCCAGCGGTGAGAGGCCGCCTGAGCCACGGAGGCCAGTAGAGAGAATATAAGGTGTAATTCGCTTTAAGCTAGGATGACGAGATGTAAATAGATTTTAAACAGTTCTGTCCTTTTTTAAAAAAAATGACAATGCCAGAAAGAAGGGGGCACAAAAATCCTAGATTGATAGTCTAATTTCAGACATTTAGACCATTCTAATTTTTACATACATAAATAAAAATTATCGATTTCCAAATTTAAAGTAAATTTTGACAAAATTTAAACAATGGAACTAATTCACACGTTTTGCTGGTACTTTTCTGAAAATCCAGTTGCCTTTAGGACTTTAAGCCGGCCCCGCGATGTAGGGGTAGCGTGCCTGCCTGTTACCCGCAGGTCTTGGATTCGATTCCCGGCCAGATCAGGTCAGGGATTTTTACCTGGATCTGAGGGCTGATTCGAGGTCTACTCAGCCTACTTGATTACAATTGAGGAGCTATCTGACTGTGAGATAGCGGCCCCGGTCTAGAAAGCCAAGAATAACGGACGAGAGGATTCGTCGTGCTGACCACACGACACCTCATAATCTGCAGGCCTTTCAGCTGAGCAGCGGTCGCTTGGTAGGCCAAGGCCATTCGGGGCCGTTGCGCCATGAAGTTTGTTTTGTTTTTTGTTTTTCTTCAGGAGTTTTGATGTGTTTAATTATACTTATAAATATATACAAATTCCTTTAGATTATATGAATCCATTAAGAGGATTTTCACAGAGACTACTTTGAAACAGGGCCCTGGTATAAGAAAAAAATGTTAACTCTGAACTACAATCAACTGACTTACGGGAATTGAAATACTTTGTCCATTTCTGACTACAAGGTAACTTGCTAAATTCAGGGTCAATACCACTCTCGTTCAGCAATTTTGGAGAACTGATCAGAAGATTTCACATCATTAATTTGGAAGGATTTAGACTTAGTTTCCAAATACAGAATACATTTTTTCAATATCGCAATAATCAATATCACTTTTCAGAGCCATCCATTTAAAACAGGCTTCCTTCAAATCCCGGTGCCGGGCTGAGTGGCTCAGACGATTGAGCGCTAGGCTTCTGACCCCAGCTTGGCAGGTTCGATCCTGCCTCAGTCTGGTGGTATTTGAAGGTGCTCAAATACGTCAGCCTCGTGTCGGTAGATTTACTGGCACGTAAAAGAACTTCTGCGGGAATAAATTCCGGCTTTTACGAAAACCGTAGAAGTAGTTAGTGGAACGTAAAGCAAATAACATTAACAAATCTCGGCAATGTCCTGTCGCTTGTATCACATTAACACAGCAGTGTTCTGTCCGGCTCCAAGGCTAAATAGTTAGCAATACAAGGCATGTGCTGTATATCGATAATCATATATCGATACGATATCGATGATGCCGTTGCGTAATGAAGAATACTTTTAAAAACGAAGTAGCAAAACAATTGCCCCCAAAATAAGCAGATTCGCTGAACAGGGAGTACATTTAGATTTTTTTAAATAATCCACCCGGACCCGGGACAATGGTCTAAAAAGGAGGACATGTACGATCAGCGAAGGATAACTGCTTCAAGAACGTCTGTCTAATTAAAAAGTTTACATTAAATACATAAACTTTAGGATATTGATGCTATACTAATCATAGTTACCAAAATATTCTGGTCCATTGCTGTTAATTACCTGTACATCAAAACGGCAAAATTGTGTAATTAAAATCTCTTCAAAACCTACAATATGGGCAAATTTTTACAGCGCGCTTTGATATAGTGCTTCGGCTGATTTCGGGGATGCTCGATGTAGCTCGTGTCTATCTCCGGTCAACTCACCAGAGAGACATGGGCGATGTTGATGAAGTCTCTTGTTTAAAGGGGCGTAACAGCTAGGTCATCGGCCCCTAATGGCGTGAGGTGCAACGAAATGACACGATAATTAAGACTTCAAAATGTATCCATCGACTAAAATTTAAAACGAATGATGATGAAAAGATGACCATGAATCCAAAACAACCAGTGGATCCAATTGGCAATGTCTAATTTTCTGAGATGATGCTTGTTGTACAAAGGGGTTCAAAGTCACCGGCCCCTCATAATAGTACTACTCACAGATAATACAGACCCCTCATAAGCAACGCAGACCCACATACTGGTAGGCCTACTAATCATAGGCAATGTAAACCCACGGTGTATCACGCATTATGGTACCACCTATAGGCAACGTAGACCCATGGTGTTGCACACATAGTGGGACTACTCACAGGCAACGTAGACCCATGGTGTTCCTCACATAATGGTACTACTCACAGGCAACGTAGACCCATGGTGTTGCACACATAGTGGGACTACTCACAGGTAATGTAGACCCATGGTGTTCCTCACATAATGGTACTACTCACAGCTAATGCAGACCCATGGTGTTACTCACATAGTGGTACTAATCATAGGCAATGTAAACCCACGGTGTATCACGCATTATGGTACCACCTACAGGCAACCTAGACCCACGGTGTTCCTCACATAATGGTACTACTCTCAGGCAACGCAGACCCATGGTGTTCGTCACATAATGGTACTACTCACAGGTAATGCAGACCCACTCTGAATACAGGGGAACCAACACACGGCATGCATGTAGTCGAGCGCGCCCGCTCCCCCGCCGCGGTGGGATGCACACAATGGTACTAATCACAGGCAACGTCCAGACCCATGATGATCCTCACACAGTGGTACCAACTGCAAGTAACGCCGACCCATGGTGTTCCTCATGTAATCTCATGGCTCGAATTCCATCATCCCTTGGTCGCCCCTTTTAGTCGCCTCTTACGACAGGCAGGAAACCATAGATGGTGCCTGGGCTATGTTTTCCCTGCTCCTCATAGCCCCTCGTCTAGCGCCATCAGTCCAGAAATTGAACCTCTTGGCTGGACAGCAACTGAGAGTTGATGTCAAAATTATCGTACGAGCGCGAGAATACAGAGATAATTAAAGGAATAGGCTCTTGATGAACCATTTTACTAAGAAGAAACGATTAGCATTTGAACCATGTCGGCCCTCAGGTTCAAGGTCCACATCGTGTGCCTGCGGCTCTCGTTCTCGCTATAAACCGAAGGTAATGGATCTGTGTGACTTGAACAGACGTGCAGGATGCCTCGCAGACATATGCGAGAACCGTACCGTCAAATGAGTGAGTTTGTAAGAGGGCACATTATTGGCATCAGAGAACGTAATGCATCCATTCGGGAAATTGCTGCTCGTGTCGGACGAAATGTGTAGGCAGTGCAACGGGTGTGTACAGAATGGTTCACAGAAGGCTGCAGAACACGACGAGATGGGTCTGGTCGCACCACCCAGACCACCCCCCTGAGAAGATAGACGCCTCATCCGACCGGCATTGCAGGACAGATCTGCGTCCTCCTTGGCTCTAGCGCAACAGTGGAACAGTGTAACAGTGTAACACATCGAACAGCAATGGTGTATGGAACGAACTCAATGGGGACAGGAATGGCAGCAGATAGTGTTTCGGACGAACCCAGATTCTGTTTGTTTGAAAATGATAGCCGCATTTTGGTTCGCCGCAGACAGGGACAGAGGCATCACATTTACGTGAATGACATCCTGCGACCCGTAGCCACACCCTTTCTGCACGACACCCCAGACGTCATATTTCATTCTTGTTGTCACAGAAGAGCAGAATGTTGCCCTGGCCCGCCCGATCACCGACTTGTCGCCAATCGAAAATGTGTGGGTTATGGTGAAACGACGGGCGCGGCGCTGTGACCCAATGTCAACCACTAAAGATGAACTGTGGAACCAGGTAAATGCAGCCTAGATGGCGATACCCCAGGACGGCATTCGTACCGATGTAATCACGTATGGAATAAGTTATCAGTGCACATGGAGGGCCCAGTGCCTACTAGCCAACAGGACTCATGTTGAACCTAGGTGACTGAAATGCTAATCGTTTCTGCAGAACATACTAATGAACATGTTCTGTGGATATGATCTTCCTATCTCTAGACTTTCATGATGTTCTGTCTTTTATGAACATGAGTATAGTCACAAGAGAACTGACGCGGGATTGACTCTTGTTAATGAACATCACAGGAGATGCTGGAAAATGGCCTCTCCTGAAGAAATGAAAAACTGAGGATCCAAAAGTCCTGACTCCACTTCACTCAGAAACCACCGGAACTCAACACACGAAGGTTTGTCTGAACGATTTAATGTATGCACATCAGTAAGTTTATAAGGATACAGATGCAGGTCCTTTCTGATAATGTTCCGACACGATGATCTTTTAATTCCCACTTGCACAGATAAAGGGCGTTGAGATTTCGTCGGACTTCGTTTCAAGCTTTCCTTCACCCAAGCAAAATTTTCTGGTGCTCGAACGCTTTTCGGATAGTTACGGTTTTTATTCACTACAGAGCCCGTTCCACGCTATTTTGCCACTAAGTTTTGCATTGCAGATTTTGCTGGAGGTTTTGACAAAACACTTCCAGTCTTAACCTCTTGCGCAAAAAGTTCCGCACACGTTTTCCATGAATCGCCTTCGCATCAGGGTGCGAAATCAGAAAGAAATGTTGGAGGGGAGAAGGATCAAAGGGCTTAACTGGTAGTGTTTATTTCAGGTAGTAACCGGCGAGGTAGAGGGGATATAATTCCCCAGTAACTAAATCACCCCGTCCCTCAGAAAAGTGAACATTTTAAATAGTTCTGTAAATTCCGTTGTTAAAACAAGAATGATATACAGTACATTGGAATGTTATTTCGTTTGTACACTTCTTAAGTGAATATTGCCTGGCTACCTATCGGAAACACACCCTCTCTAGGAAGTACAGGAGTGGTGTAAGCTCGAGCTACATAGAACGATGACAATGGAGGAGGTTTTCATGTAAGTTACAATCTTGGAGAAGTCTTCCTCGTGAAGAGTCTTATATTTTCTTCTGAAGACGCAAAGCAAAGTTATCTGCGAAACGTACAGAATTTCACCTGATTTTCTGGATTCGGCATAAGCCCAAAAAGCCTATATCATGTCTATAATGACGGGCCGTGAAAGCATCAATGGTAACATTACATATATTTTTGTCCCGGTTTCAGATGTACTTGCCAGAGTGAAACATGAACAACAGGCAGCAGGTGCGGAGTTGCTACCGATACGTTGCTTTATTGCTCAAGGTCTGGCAGTCATTCTATTATTTCTGTATTATGTGTATTATTACTGATGATTTTATAAAAACATGCGCAGTAAAACCATTAATATTTCAGTAATATATGGGTTCTAAATTTGTCTTTCTTTATTAATCTCTTTACCCTCCAGAGTTGCTTTTTCTCTCGGATTCAGCGAGGAATCCCAACTCTACCGCCTCAAGGGCAGTGTCCTGGGTCGGGAATAAAAGTGGGGAGGAGGACCATTATCTCGCCCAGGCGGCCTTACCTGCTATGTTGAACAGGGGCCTTGTGGGCAAAGGGGAAGATTGGAAGGGACGGACAAGAAAGAGGGAAGGAAACGGCCGTAGACTTACGTTAGGTACCATCCCGGCATTTACCATGAGGAGAAGTGGGAAACCATGGAAAACCACTTCGAAGATGTCCGAGGAGGGAATCCAACCCACCTCTACTCAGTTTACCTCCCGCGGCTGAGTGGACCCCGTTCCAGCTCTCGTACCACATTTCAAATTTCTTGGCAGAGCCGGGAATCGAACCCGAGCTTCCGGGCGTGGCAGCTGATCACACTAACCACTACACCACATAGCCGGAATAATAATAATAATAATAATAATAATAATAATAATAATAATAATCTCATCGTCGCCATAAGACGTGTGTCGGTGCGACGTAAAAAAAAACATCTTAAGGCCTCAGCCATCTAAACTACATCTGTGTCAATTTCGACATTCGGGTATAGCCTACTCTACCAGTATTCCACCGAAGCTCAACTTGTAGGATTCCAGCAAGATATAGCAGATATCTTGGATTCAGGAGGTCAAATGGACTGTATCGCGATTGACCTATCCAAGGCGTTTAACAGGGTAGATAATGGGAGACTACTGGTAAAAATGAGTAACTGGACTTGACAAAAGTGTGACTGAATGGGTGGCTATATTTTCTAGAAATAGAACTCAGAGAATTAGGCGAAGTTTTATCTGACCCTGTAATGATTAAAAGGGGAATTCTTCAAGGCAGTATTATTGGACCTCTATATTTTCAAGGATATCAATGACATGAGTAAAGAAGAGGAATCAGATATAAGGCTTTTTGCGGATGCTGTAATTCTGTACAGAGTAAAAAATAAAGTTACAAGATTGTGAGTAACTGCAAAATGACCTCGATAATGTTGTGAGATGGACAGCAGGCAATGGTATGATGATACACGGGGTTAAAAGTCAGGATGGGAGTTTCACAAATAAGAAAAGTCCTCTCTCAGTTTTAATTACTGCGTTCACAGGGTGAACGTTCCCTTTGGGGATCAATTTAAGTACCTAGGTGTTAATATAAGGAAAGATCTTTCTTTCTTTCTTTCTTTCTTTCTTTCTTTCTTTATTTATTTATTTATTTATTTATTTATTTATTAATCCGCTTACCCTCCAAGGTTGGTTTTTCCCCTCGGACTCAGCGAGCGATCCCACCTCTATCGCCTCAAGGGCAGTGTCCTGCAACTTCAGACTCTGGGTCGGGGATACAACTGGGGAGGATGACCAGTGCCTCGCCCAGGCGGCCTCACCTGCTAAGCTGAACAGGGGCCTTGGTGGTGGATGGGAAGATTGGAAGGGATAGACAAGGAAGAGTAAAGGACGCGGGCGTGGCCTTCGGCATTTGCCTGGAGGAGAAGTGGGAAACCACGGAAAATCACTTCCAGGATGGTTGAGGTGGGAATCGAACCCACCTCTACTCAGTTGACCTCCCGAGGCTGAGTGGACCCCGCTCCAGACCTTGTATCACTTTTCAAATTTCGTGGCAGAGCCGGGAATCGAACCCGGGCCTCCGGGGGTGGCAGCTAATCACAATAACCACTACACCACAGAGGCGGACAGGAAATTTCTTCATTGAGGTAATCACATAAATGGGATTGTAAATAAAAGGTACAGACCTCTGCACATGGTTATGAAGGTATTTAGGGGTTGTAGTGAGGATGTACAGGAGAAGGCATATTACATCTCTGGTAAGACCCCAATTAGAGTATGGTTCCAGTGTATGGGACCCTCACTAGGATTACTTGGTTCAAGAACTGGAAAAAGTCCAAAGAAAAGCAGCTCGATTTGTTCTGGGTGATTTCCGACAAAAGAGTAAAGTTACAAAAATGTTGCAAAGTTTGGGAATCGAACCCACCTCTACTCATTTGACCTCCCGAGGCTGAGTGGACCCCGTTCCAGCCCTCGTACCACTTTTCAAATTTCGTGGTAGAGTCGGGAATCGAACCGCGGACGGCATTATTTATCACTGTTCTAAATACATTCTGTTCTTGAGTTTTCGCAGCCGTACCGTAGTCGAAAATTTTCTTCGATTGAATAAATCTGCGACAATATGTTTATTGTAGGTACTATTAAGACGTCCCCCATATTTTAAAACCATGGATTCAAGGTATAGTGGTAGTGGTCTTGGATGGTGACTGGAAACTGTCTCAAAAGTGAAAAACAGGAGGATGCAGATAGTAAATGGAATGGAACTGTAACCAAAATGTTCAAATAAATACATTGCTCAGTTTTTATAAGAAAACCATGAACAAGCGAGAGACATCTAGGCATGATAAGGGTCATTTTAGATACTGTAATATTGCGAGTAATGCATACATTTGGCCAGTGTGTAACAGTGAGCACAACTTCCCTTTAAAAATCCTACTGTACTCGTTCTCCTACGGCGACGAAAACTTGAGCGGAATCTGAGAAACGACGAATGATTTTATCCATTGAAGACAACGCTCTCGCCATCTAGAAGTGAAAAGGAGAAGCTATCTCTACGCCATGGTCCCACGATTTCTCAATATTGCCGTTGCCTTGCCGCCATATTTGTGCCAAGGGTAATACGGTATAGACACTAAATTACCGTCGAGTGGGGATACTTGGGACAATTTTGGGTATACTTATGTTTGTTAAAATTACCTACCCTGCATATAATACTAATAGTTTTTTTGTTATTCTCAGCTGAAGTGAATGTTTCAGGCACACTGTCTAACCGTATTCAAGCTCTATAAGTTGAGATATGTACATAATAGTTGTGATTTAGTTTCATTATTATTTCTGTTTGCTTTAGTAACCTTCTAAAACTTCGTATACCAAGGAGTGCTAAAGTATCACTAAAATCAGTTTTTTAGTGTCCCACATAACCTAGAATTTATTCAATATAACAACAATGTATTGAGCTGATATCTGATAGTATATAGTATGAAAGTTATATTTCACAAACAAATGTATGACGTGGGGTAACTTGGGACACCTTGAATTATTTCCCAGATATTTACCACCGTGCCTTGAAAGAACAAATAACAGAGTGGGAACAGGAAATACCATGATTTTACCCATGAGACTTTGGAAAAAGCCATAAAATGTGTAAAATTTGGAGGTATGTCATTCAGGGAGGCATCAGAGTTGTTTAATATACTGAAATCTACTCTACAGAGGAAGGTGGCAAACAAAAATTGTATGAGTTATGGTCTCCCTCGTGTAGTGTCATCAGAAGATGATAAATCACTGACTGATTGACTTATTGTAGCTAGTAAGTGGGGTTTCCCTTTCACAGTTTTTGACATTCGCTGCCTGGTGGAAGCCTTTCTGGACCAAACTGGTGTTAAGGAACCACGCTTTAAGAATTTCAAATTTAGGTTCGGAACCATGACTAAAACTAATAAAATGACACTTTAATATTTCATTTGGGAAACTTTATGTTTAAAATAGGAATGTGATAATCGCAAACAATGAATAAATGTATTTGTTTTAGTATAAGAAACCACAAAATAGCAGTGTAACCAAAACATGAAAATTGTACCAATTTGAAAATAAAATCTATTACGGTGAACTAAAAATAAATTATGTTGATGACTATATAACTAAAATCAAGGAGAAACCCCTTCATGGGTGTCCCAAGTTTGATTCATAATGGTTAACATGATGATTCTGTGCAATTTGTATTACTGTCCCAAGTATCCCTTCCTGGAGGGAAACATGGGACACTTTGTTTTTAATTAAATTAAAGCATTTTTAATATTTTCTCAGGGTTTATTGCACAGATGTTGACAGCCGTCACAGATCTGTTCCCTGTAATTAATTCAAGTTTGTATGATTATAGTTTAGCGTTCTATAACAATTTCAATTTTAAAACTGTCCCACTGTACTGTTTTAAAGTACGGTGTCATAACAGAAGAAGTAAAAGAAAAAGAAGAATGCAGAAGAACGGAAAAAGTGAAGTGGACAGATAAAGTGAGAATTAATGAAGTGCGAAGAAAAGTAGGAGAGAAGAGACACCTGATGAAAGCTACAGAGAAATTGTCTTCAACAGAGGGTGATGGAGGGAAAAGTAGATGGAAGAAAAGGTTTGGAATGTTAACAGATGTCAAACAAGGGAGAAGCTATGAACAACTGAAGCAGGATGCTCAGGACAGAGAATCATGGAGGATGTCCAGTTGACAACTGTCTCAAGACACATTCACAGAAGAATCATAACAGAACAAGCAGTGAAACAAATGGAGGAATTTGGAAAGGTATCACAGTACAAGGAAACGAAATCACAACTCTCAGCATTTGCCGACGATAATGTTATTTTATCTGAATGCAAAGGATCTGGAGAAACTTCTGAATGATAAGAACTCAGTCTTCGAGATTGAATAAAGAAATGAAAATAAATACAGCCAAAACAAAACAAAAGTATTCGAATGCAGTCGTACGAAGTCATGGGATGTAGGATATATCAGATTAAACTTCATTTCCAAAATGGACGTAGATAATAATTGTTAATTTGGGTAGATGAAGAACTAAGCAAGGAAGGCCTTTATTAGGAAAATAAATTTTCTCACTGGCAACATAAATAGAGGGATGTTTTAAGTCTTTTATGTGGGTCATGGCATTGTATAGAAGTGCAGAAAAAAAAGAATAGAAGCTTTTGAAATGTCGTGTCACAGAAGAATACTGAAGGTGAAATGTGTAAATCGGACCACAGATGAAGAGATACTGAATCGAACTAGTGAGAGAAGAGCGATTTGGGGAATTTTGATCAGAAGATGGCATAGGACATATTATCTGAGACACCCAGGACTCCTTCATTTTAGGTGGTAAGAACTGTACGGGGAAACCAAGCCATCAGTACGAAAGGCAGATTAAAAATTAAAAATCAAATCAAAATCTCTTTATTTGCAAATGAGGTGTCTACCTCGGTGGCAAATGGTACACTAAAATACATTATTGTCAAGCACTAAATATTAAATTAACAAGAGAAGAAAATTTTTCCTATAATACAATATTATACAATTTACGCTAACAATGTTTTCTATTAGACACACAGCTCATCCTTAATAAATTTATATTGTTTACAAAATTCTACTTATAATATCTCCTGTACTACTTACAAATATAGTCAACTGATATACAGTATGTGGAATTACTTCAAATGATACTATACAACTGGTATAACATTAATATTTACATTGCATTTATTTATTTACTTTTTTTTTTTTACCCGTTCTGGATCCTAAGTAGCATAACGACCTGCTGCGTCTTAACCAGAGCCCCTTTTGCCACCACTTTTCAGAGTTCCTGAAGGGCCTTCACAGCTACCGTAGCGGTCCCAGGGCCCTCGAAGTCCCCACTGTACTTCACCCCTACAGGCAGTCCCCTACTTTGGCTGTCCAAACTCCTTAGACAAGGGGATGGAATTAATTTATTCACACACTTTTTTTTATTTACAATAACCTGCACTGGTCGAATGCCCTCTAACACTTCATTTATTAGAGTTGATCCACAAAGCAGTACTTCCGTAGAAATGAAAAGGCTAGCATAAAATAGGGTGGCTGAGAGAGCTGCAAGAAACCAGTCTACGGACTGAAGACCCAAACAACACCATTACGCAAGTATCTTTCTCAGAATCAGAACATTTATTTTGCAAATTCGGCAACACTATAAGAAATACAAATGTATACACACTCGTATTTACACATACCATACTACTCACAATGATCTCATTCCACAGAATGAATGCGCGTCTTTTGAGAAAGAGTTGAAGATGTCCTTTGGTAGACTGTTCTATTCTCTCCTCCCACCCCCACCCTCTTCCCACAAATTAATATTTCCCCAGTAACGGCGCTAAAAAGCTCAAGGTCCCCCGTAATACCTGAAAATGGGCACCTCGTTTCCTGGTAAGTTACAAGTTTTAACGTAGTACAAGGTTGTATATTATTACCATACACAGCAACGATGATGATGATAGTAATAATAATAATAATAATAATAATAATAATAATATTAATAATAATAATAATAATAATGTACACAATTTAGTTTTCAAATCCGAAAGGAATTAAAATAACACATTTCTATGGTACGAGCACACACAAGGAATGCATATTCCAATTAGAGTAACCAAAGACGCTGACAGTCACAATATTAAGAAATAATCTCGTTCCTAAGACCAAATAATTTACAACTCAACCGTCCATCGTAGGCCTACTTAGCTACTACTGGGTTCTCATAACTGGCTAATTACTTCAAAAGCCTTGTTGATTGTTGCGAGTGGCAGCAAGGGATGGTTATTATTGAAAAAAGTTGGGAAAACCACATTCTTTCTGAAATATCTACCGTACTCCTATTGACAAAAAAAGCTCTGCACTAAGACGGTCTAAGTTTGTGATAACCCTCTGTAATACAAATAATACTGTGTGATGTCCTGTAGCTTTATCAATGTGTAAAATCACTGTTCAGCTATTGAATTAAGAAGCCCCTCACAAGCCATGGGCGGGGTCTGCGGTGTCCTTATCGCCGCCACCGTATTTCCCCCAGTTATTGTGCCATTGGCATTTACTTTGAACTCGTCATCAAACCTACCTCTATAAACACCTTCAGTCTTTAATCTCCTTCCAATATCCTCCCAAGCACTTCCTCCTGTTTGGCGAGACCTAGTGCACTATGTCTTCTGGTATAGGCTAGAGTAATTTTGTTACTTTCATTGACCTGTCTCAGTCTTATCCTTAGCTTTAACAATATGAAAGTGACTGAGGTACGAGCCATGCTAGTAATGCCATTCCTTATGCAGCCAGTCCCTGTTATGATTGGTGTGAAAATGTTGCTCACAGGGTCGGTTGGTGCGGGCTTTTAATAGCAATGTCTGACTCAGTGAGAAAAGCAATGGGAAACTACCTCACTTCTCATTTCCCTAGTACGTCTCTTCAGTGATGCCTAGCCCATCTATGACAGCTAATGGTAGAGCTGTTGAGGATCCAACCAACCTTCAGGCTGAGTGTACATACGTTCATGCCAGGTACATACCCCCCAACCTTGCTCTCAATCTCCTTCCAGTTAAACTTTACCACCGGAGTTTCCTTAGCATCACACTAACGCAGATAGTCGTTCTGTGGTATCCCATCATATACCTAGCCGCTTTCTTCTGCACCTGCTCCAAATCTTTTACCAAAAATTCTTGATATGAATCCCATACCCCTGAAGCATACTCCAGCAGAGGTCTTACAAGAGTCAAATATGCCACCTCTTTCATCCTCCTGCTTGCTCCTTTTAACATCCGCATTGCCATGTGCAGTGGCTTAAATGCTTTTTGACGTCATACCTTATACTGCACCGAGCTGAGTGGCTCAGACGATTGAGGCGCTGGCCTTCTGACCCCAACTTGGCAGGTCGATCCCGGCTCAGTCCGGTGGTATTTTAAAGTGCTCAAATACGCCAGCCTCGTGTCGGTAGGTTTACTGGCACATAAAGGAACTCCTGCAGGACTAAATTCCGGTAACTCGGCGTCTTCGAAAACCGTAAAACTAGTTAGTGGGACGTAAAACAAATAGTATTATTATCTTATACCACCCCCTAATGTAGTAGTTCTCTCATTACCAAGGGTCGTCATACTCTTTTATTCATACTTCTCTATACTACTCTCTCAGGACTACCTTATTCCAGAACTAGAGAAAATCCGAAAGAAAGCAGCACGATTAGCTCTGAGCGATTTCAGACAAACGAGTAATGTTCCGAAAATCTTCCCATCTTAGGCCTGGGGAGATTTGGGAGTTAAGGAGACGAACAGCTCGACTAAACGGTATGTTCAGGACTGGCAGTTTGAGTGGAGGTTTTAAAAAATAGGAAAGATCATAACATGACGATGAAGTTGGAATTCAAGACAGGAATTCGTTTATAGGAAGAGGAGTTAGGGATTGGAATAATTTATCGAGGGAGATGTTCAATAAATGTCCTACTTCTTTGAAATGCTTTAAGAAAATGCCAGGGGATCTGCTACTTGGGCGACAGCCCTAAATGCAGATCAGTTGTAAATGTAATATAATGTGATCTCCTGTAAGCGAACTGCATAACTAGCGATAGTCTTGATCTCGTCACACCATCATATTGGAACTCTTCCAGGAGGTCTTTCTCCTGGTGTATGGCCTAAGATGACGAGGTTTTCCATATTTTCTCTTCTAGGAGCATTGCGACCTTTTAACTTGCAATTTCTAGTATCACATACGCACGTTAGTTCTGCGTTCTGTTCATAAAATTCGAAGCGTTCTTCCAGTACGGCATTTTCGTTTCTTCTTGATGCACTTGTAGGCCGCCCCTAGTGGACTTTGAGTGAACTACAAACCGTAGATAACTCGTCTTTGCCGAGAGAAAAGCGGCAGAAAAAAGTAAAGATGGAGTGAGCTGTTTTTGTACATTTGTGTAGTGATAATTGTGGTGTAAAATAAAGTGTAGTTAAATCAGATTCAGTGTGTTGTGTACTTCACTACATAATTGGTGACCCCGACGTGATTCAGTGACGGAAGTGCGCAATAAACATCGCGAAGTGCATAAGTGTAGTGTAAGCGTGAAGAACAATGGATGAAAACAACACAACGGGTACGCCAACGGCAAACGATTCTCATTCAGGACACATGGTGGGTGAAGCTAACAAGGTAAGCATCAAGATCCCTCCTTTCTGGATAGAAAAACCTGAAATATGGTTCTTTCAAGTGGAAGCTCAGTTTTCTATCTCATGAATTACCCAAGAGGACACTAAATTTAACTACCTCGTGTCTCAGCTCGAACCTAAATATCTCGAAAACATTTGGGACATTATCAAAAGTTCGGAACTGAATAAATATTCCGCGGCTAAAGAACGCCTTCTAAATATCTTCAAGGAAAGCGAAGATAAACAAATAAAACGGTTGGTAACAGGCTTAGAATTAGGCGATCTGAAACCTAGTCAGCTTTTAAGGAAAATGCAGTCCTTAGCAGGCGTGAATGTTTCCGAGAAAGTGCTTCGTACCTTGTGGCTTGAGAAATTACCGGACTCTATCAAACATGTTCTAATCGTATCGGACGAAAACTTGGAAAAAATCGCAATTATGGCCGACAAAATAATTGAAATGAATCCCTGCAGTAAACTTTACAGTGTGGAAAATAGCGGTACTGATGCGTCCGTAAGTAACGACGCTATCACGAAACTCTCTGCACAGATAGCCGCCCTAGAGCAACAGATAGCTTCAATGCGCACTTTTAGGCACCGCAGTCGAAGTTCGAGCCGAAACCGAAGCAAAAAGAAGTGCGATCCAAACGGAAAGTATTGTTACTACCACTTCAGATTTGGTAATAAGTGCTTCCCTGACAAATGCAAGCCTCCATGCTCGTGGAAAAATTCGGAAAACACCAAACAGTAGTAGAATTGGCAGCAAGCTCCACTACTGAAAGTATTAAGGATTGCTGTAAACCCCGTTTATTTGTACGTGACAAAAACACGGGTTTGCACTTCCTATAGGTGGGCCGGCGTAAGGTTGCACATGACAGCTGCGCACAATATTGGTAACACTGCAATGGCGCACGAAGCGATGTTGCCGCTGTAACAACAGCTGATTGCACGACACATGTGTTTTTAAAAACATGGGAGAAATGTTTTTAATGTCATCGCGATGATACACAATACAAATGAAATCTGCCGAGAAAAATTGAACTTTCAACTCACCGATTATTCATCACACAAAATTATACGAGATAAATATACTACGAAGTTCTTATTATCGCGATGTTAGAAAACACGGAAGAAATCGGCCGACAAGGATCTCACTTCATATACACCTTCACCAATAAATGTTAGAATAATATACACCGGTGCTAACACAAAATGTTTCAAGTAAATTCTATAAAATTTACGAAAATTCAGAAACCTTATTTTCATACCTGATTCACAAAGGCAGAGGCTCGATACCCTCCAGTTCCCCGCCATCACTACCGTCGCCTTCGTTGTCACTGTCATCATCGTCTAGGCAGATCATCAACTCCTGAGAGTCACTGATGATGCCATGTATTGCCATTGCCGAATTAATGAATGCTGCGACATGGCTAAATTTCTTCCTGCACAAAGCCGCATCCATTGGAGCAATACTCTCCCGGAACAGTCCTTCCACTTCAGTAACTGTGAAGGACGTGTTATAAGTGCGTACGTAATGTTTTACTTCACCACATACCGTACCAACTCAATGAGGTTGAAGTGACAGTGGTACGGCGGCAACCTAATAACCTCGTGCCTTTGTTCCTTCGCTACCTCGTCGACTAGTTTTTTTTTTTGCTATTTGCTTTACATCGCACCGACACAGATAGGTTTTATAGCGACGATGGGACAGGAAAGGCCTAGGAATGGGAAGGAAGCGACCGTTGTCTTAATTAAGGTACACCCCCAGCATTTGCCTGGAGTGAAAATGGGAAACCACGGAAAACCATCTTCAGGGCTGCCGACAGTAGAATTCGAACCCTCTATCTCCCGGATGCGAGCTCACAGCTGCGCGCCCCTAACCGCACGGCCAACTCGGCCGGTGTCGACTAATTTAGTCGTACACATATGCACTGGGATATTTCTTTACTGCAGCCATTCCACTTACAGTTCTTTACGGGCGCTCGAAGAAGGGGTCTTGTCCATTATTACGGAGTGGTAACGTGCATTGTCCATAACAATGACAGAAGGGACTTTGAGCTGTAAAAATCGTACTCGTGTCTTCGTATTGCATCAGCCTGGAAAGAATTAATTCCTATTACAGGAGATAGCTTAATTCGTTTCTTTCCCGGAGTGCTGTGAAACAAGTCCCTACTATCAGCCCCGTTTTCGCTATTGCTATGTACCCCAGTCACTTTTTCCTTCTGTTCTTGGAGGCGAACACCTGTTTGAATGACAGTACGCTTTGAAAGCCCTAATGTTTGAGATATGCGATCCACAACATGATCTACAGGAACGGAGAGACGGCTATACAAGCGTACGAATTTCGTCTCCCTCTCGTAAAACTCACGAGTTCTCCGCACTAATTCTAATGCCTGACTATTAAGGGACACTCCGCGGCTCAAAGGATTATCACTTCGCGCTTCATGACTATGTTGTCATTTCCGAGACATCGCACTGCATTCGTTAAAATAAAATTTCACAATTATCTCAAAATGAAAACAAAACTTTCATAAACGCGCGAATCACACCTGACCACGTGCTAGCGGCGACAGACAAAACGGCAACACTTCAATACAGTAGTCAAGCTACTTATAGATGGCACCACTATACTACCCATATTGCCAACAACAATCAACTGAAAATAGTTCGTATTTATTTTGTAGCTCGCTTAAACCTTGTAATATATTTTAAATGCTCATATTTGTGTAGGCAAATAAAAGATTATGAACACTATACGGAATTAAATACGAATTAACATGAATAAAATGCGTAACTGTATCTGACATAAAAAATAGTGGACTGGTGATTCTGACTGACGGGTGACGTTCTTCATTTCATTTTTGTAGTGGTGCCAACATGACTTACAACTGTCAAGTGCAACCTTGTGGCGGCCCACCTATAGTGGATAGTGGAGCCGATGTTTCAATAATCCCTGTCACTTCCAGTAACAGAAACTGTGACCCAGATTTTAAACTGTTTGCAGCTAATGGCACAGAAATCCCAACTTATGGACTTAGAACACTGAATATTGATTTGGGACTCCGTCGACAATTCCAATGGCCTTTCATAGTAGCTAAAATTGGCAAGGGCATATTAGGTGCTGATTTTCTGAAGAAGTTCAACTTACTAATTGACCTAAATAAAAAGCAGTTAATTGATGGCGAGACTAAACTCTCTGTCATGGGTGAAGTAACAGCCATCACAGCTGATAATGTTGTTAGCACAATGTCAAATGCACAAAAGTTTGCCGATCTCTTATCCAGTTACCCAGATTTAACGAAACCTAATTTACTACCTACTCAAATCAAACACGACATTCAACACTTCATCCCAACTGAAGGCCAATCAGTATATTGCAAGCCCAGACAGCTGGATCCTCGGAAGCTACACATTGCTAAACAGGAATTCCAGTTTATGCAAAACAGTGGAATTATTCGACCATCAAAGTCGCAATGGGCTAGTCCTCTCCAATTGGTCCTCAAAAAGGATGGAACTTTTCGACCATGCGGTGATTACAGACGACTGAACGCACAAACTATCCCGGACCGATATCCAATTCTTCGGATTGAAGATTTTCAACATATTTTGAGGGGTAAGAAAATATTTAGCAAGCTCGACCTCTTCAAGGCATATTTCCAAATCCCTGTAGCAGAGGAAGACAAACCTAAAACCGCTATTATCACTCCATTTGGCTTATATGAATTTAATGTGATGCCGTTTGGACTCCGTAATGCACCAAGCACCTTTCAACGTTTCATTAATGAGGTATTTAGAGGTCTAGACTTTATTTTTCCATATCTTGATGACTGCCTAATTGCTTCAGAATTAGTAGAGGAACATCGTGAGCATCTTAAGATTGTGTTTGAGAAGCTACATGAATTTGGCCTCCGAATCAATGTCTCAAAGTCTGTACTTGGTGTAGAGCAAGTGGAATTCTTGGGACACTTAATCACCACAGAAGGCTCCAGACCCTTACCAGATAAAGTGAAAGCGATTGTTGACTACAAACTACCACAGACAGTTCATGACCTTCGTGTATTCTTAGGTACCGTTAATTTCTACAGACGTTACCTCAAGGATGCAGCAGAAACGCAGTCTCCTTTGCATGCTTATCTCAAAGGTGCTAAAAAGAAAGATAAGCGACAAATTAACTGGACACCAGAAGCTATCACAAAATTTGAAAAATGTAAGCAGGACTTGGCAAATGCAGCACTGCTTACATTTCCAGACCCAACATACCAGCTGGCCCTGGCAGTAGATGCAAGTGACTTTGCAGTAGGAAGTGTCCTGCAACAGTATGAAGAGAAAGGATGGAAACCTATTGGATTCTTTTCGAAGAAGTTAAGCGATACACAGAGAGCGTATAGCACCTATGACCGTGAACTGTTAGGAATCTACCTCTCTGTCAAGCAGTTCAAACATTTTCTTGAAGGAAGAGACTTCATAATATATACGGACCACAAACCACTCACTTTTGCATTTAATCAGAAAAATGAAAAGGCATCTCCACGGCAGCTGCGACATCTTCAGTATATCTCCCAGTTTACAACAAATATCCAACACATTAGTGGCAAGGACAATATCGTTGCGGATAACCTGTCACGGATTGAATCTATGACTGTCATCGATTACGACACAGTCGCTGAAAGCCAACGTCAAGACAGTGAACTTAAACAACTTCAAGAGGAAAGTCAGTCACTCGTGTTCAAGAGCTACCCACTGCCTTCTGGAAAGTTACTGTGGTGTGATACCTCCACAAACAACATAAGGCCATACATTCCAAAAGAATTTCGCAAACAATTCTTTCTTCAGATCCACAACATGGCGCATCCAGGGAAAAAGACTACTGTTAGGCTGATGACTTCCAAGTTTATCTGGCCTGGTATCAAGAATGTCAGAAAATGGACGCAAGCTTGCATGGGATGTCAAAAAAGCAAAATAACAAGACATACCAAATCGCCAGTCAGCCATTTTCAAGAACCTGATGAGAGGTTCAGCACTGTTCACATAGACATTGTTGGCCCCCTTTCACCTTCTGATGGCTATATCTACTGCCTCACATGTATAGATCGCTTCACCAACTGGATGGAAGCAATACCATTGCAAAATATAACAGCAGAGACGGTAGCAAAATCATTTTATGATCATTGGGTGACGCGGTTTGGAGTCCCAGCAAATCTAGTTACTGACCAAGGCCGACAGTTTGAAAGTCAGCTTTTTAAGAATCTTTCCGAATTGTGTGGTGTGAAGCTTAAACGTACGACACCCTATCATCCGCAGAGCAATGGTAAAGTTGAACGTCTGCATCGAACAATAAAAACTGCTATCAAAGCCCACAACTCTATAAAGTGGACAGACACTCTTCCGACTGTGTTGCTAGGTCTACGCGCATCACTCCAGGAGGACTCGAACAGTTCAGTTGCACAAATGGTGTATGGCACGCATATTTAGGCTTCCAGGTGAATTCTTTGATAACCCTCCATCTCATACCGAACCAGAAACTTTTGTCTCCAAACTTCAGCAGCACATGCAGCAACTCAGGCCTGTGGAAGTTAGGCACAAAACTTCCCGAACTGTGTTCATCCATAAAGACTTGAGTAAATGTACTCATGTATTTCTGAGAATCGATAGAGTGAAAAAACCTTTGCAACCCCCATATGAAGGTCCTTTCCTGGTAACTGCCAAAACTGATAAATATTTCACGGTTATCATAAAAAATAAATCTGTGAATGTCTCCATTGATCGTCTGAAACCAGCCTACTTCATAGCAGCAGATGATGAAACTTCTACAGCTCGTCATGAAGAACGACCAGGTGTCTTGCAAGGACTCTGCCCCCCTGATGGATCAACCGCGGATTCCCCGAACAAAACCAGCAAGGAGAAAGTGGTAACAAAATCACGTAGTGGAAGGACTGTCAGGTTCCCCACTCGCTATTTAGATGATGTTGTATATATTTAATATTCTTGTGATTATGGTATATTTTGTTTATGTTTATATTGTCTTTGTATCGTAACTTGGTTACTGGAGGGGGAGCGGTGTAGGCCGCCCCTAGTGGACTTTGAGTGAACTAAAAACCGTAGATAACTCGTCTTTGCCGAGAGAAAAGCGGCTGAAAAAAGTAAAGATGGAGTGAGCTGTTTTTGTACATTTGTGTAGTGATAATTGTGGTGTAAAATAAAGTGTAGTTAAAGCAGATTCAGTGTGTTGTGTACTTCACTACATACTCATAGTATACACTGCTAGTAGTACGTTAGGAAAACGGAAGAATGTAAAACCTAAGACATCAAAGGCAGCTGAACAATAAATGCATAGGAATTCTACAAGGGGCACTAAAAATTATGTTCAATAAAAGCAGGCCGTGATAAAGGGGATTAGAACAACTAAACTGAGGATAGGAACCAACTCTCCAACTCACTTTTTCGCTAACTAGGGTTCCCGAAACGTCAAGAACTGAATGACAAATGTTTGTAACAATACAATATTCCCGTTTCTGAAGACTTTCGTGTGGAGCGTGGCATTGTATGGAAGTGAAACATGGACGATAACTAGCTCAGAAAGAAAGATTATAGAAGCTTTTGAAATGTGGTGTTACAGAAGAATGCTGAAGGTGAGATGGATAGATCGAATCACGAATGAAGAGATACTGAATCGAATTGGTGAAAGGAGATCGATTTGGCTAAATTTGACAAGAAGAAGAGATAGAATGATAGGACACATCTTAAGACACCCAGGACTTGTGCAGTTGGTTTTTGAAGGAAGTGTAGGTGGTAAGAACAGTAGGGGTAGACCAAGGTTTGAATATGACAAGCAGATTAGAGCAGATGTAGGATGCAGTAGTTACGTAGAAATGAAAAGGTTAGCACAGGATAGGGTGGCATGGAAGCTGCATCAAACCAGTCTATGGACTGATGACTCGAACAACAACAACAACAACAACACAATATTCCCTTCACTTACACCAACGTTTACGGTTGCCACCTGCCGCAGATTTCAGGAAATATTCAAATTTGTAAAGAAAGTGACTCAGAAAGGAGAAAATTAGAAGAATGTTCCATGGAATTTGATTATGAAACACTATCATCGCCAGACCTACGATTTCTCTGAAACCAATGTTACAGCAAAGGTAAAGTTGTGATGGCGAACGTATCTCCAGGCGGCAGCTTCTGATCTCAAAACGTGGCCCGCCTTGGTGATAATGAGGGTTTCCTTCCTCTGACATCTCCTCGCCATACTCGGGATCAACTATTACACCTGTATTTTTTCGGCTGGGGTGCCCTCAACTCTAAATCGCAACTCAGTCGGCCCAAGCAAGCATAAATAGGCAGACGCCTAGTTGGCTGTCGCCTCCCCATAACAACATGTATTATTCCTGCCTTATCACAGGTGTAGACACCGATCTCTCAGAACATTTCATTCGGACCCAGCTACAAAAAGCCGGCCTCCGAGTCCACGATGTCCGCAGACTCATGGACCGTACAACTTTTCAACCTTCAACGCAAGTCTTGGCCTACCTACGAAACGACATCGATGTAGCAGTCCTGGAAGTCGACGGAGCGAAAATCAACAACAGGCTATATACAGTGGTGCCAACCCCAGAATATATTCTGCAGCAAATGGATGATAACCCCAACACTCTCCCCACTGTTACTGAAAATCAACCCACAATCCAGGAACCCCCACCACCCCCCTCCGCCATATCGTCCATATCAATAACTACTACCACTACTACCATCACTACCTCGGCCATCACTCCTACCTATACCTCTATTATCACCACCACTACTACGCACCCTTCTCCCATAATGTCAATACCCATCACCCCCCTTAGCTCCCCACAACCCAGTACCCAGCAACCCCCTGTCAACCGAGTAGACGCAACCAACACAGCTCAGCCAGCCACTCAAGAAGAAGCAACCGCCACAACACCAGCACCTCAGCAGCTACCAGCGTCGAGTTGTGTCATACGGGGTATTGACCCAACCATAACCACAAGTGACATCCTGGAAGAACTCAAAACAGCAGGCATCCCAGCCCTCAGAGCATACCGAATCTACTCCCACCGTCGCCCCCGCCCACCCCCAACACCTCCGCCAGTCATCCACCCACCTATTCCTCAAACCAATTCCCTCATACCACCCCTCCCAATGCTAGACCTTCTCCGTCTACTAGCCACATCCATCACAAACATCACAACAACCCTCCACTTCCTAACATCCCAACTTTACCTCAGCACCCCGTCCAACTCGCAACTATACCATCACTGTATGTAAAACCGTATTGTAAACCCTATATGTACTTGTAAAACTAAATCCCATATGTACTGTAAACCGCATTATAAACCTAATATGTATATAATTGTAACTCAATGTATCTCAAGAAAAACTCAATAAAAAGCACAAGAGCAGGTACTGCACCCTTAGCCAGGAGGCCAAACACCCCCACTTCACCAAATCTAAAGCTACTTCCTTTTAACTTCAAATCCCCGAACCCCCGCCAAATCTCCTGGCCAGAGAAAAGGCGTAACCTTCTAGGTGGCCCGCTCCTTCCCTTCGGGAAGGGGAATGAAATCTTCCCCCTTGGTCCTTGGTCCTTCCTCTGAACAAAAGGGACGCATTTCGTAAGGCAAGTGAGCGCTGTCAAGAGTATGGTTGTCATATTTTGTGGCTTTCACATTATTGCATTATTGCACGTACTTCACAAATATTCATTAATGAAGCAAATATTTTAAGATTTTCAAACAGAAGAGACTGACGTCTATTGTGGTAAGAGATGCACTGGAAACAGAGCTGTGAGGATTTTCTGTTGGGGAAGGACAACTTCTGTTTTAAAGCTCACTACCATCATAAATTACCCTCTCTCAACTATACAAGTGTTCAGTTTAATAACAAAACTTTTTTTTTTCTGATCTGGAAGGTGAAGTTGAATGTCTTCACTCCATCTATCTAGATAAATGTTCATTCCTTACCCTGCAGGGCAGAGTTTCTCAGAGTGCATTGCATTGCGCGGCGCAAGGTGGAAAATACAACTTTGCTAGTTTGACCGGAGTGCAGACACCCAATCCTCCACCTTGAGCAATAGCGCTGTCTCTCTCTTTCCCTACGCCTGTCTCCCCGTTCTTCACTTACTCTGCAGCGCCCCAACATCCGAGCCGAGTTGAGCCGAGCGTATCCGAGTAGCCCCCAGACAAAAAGCTGGTCCGAACCGAGCCGAGTCGGACTGATGCACAGTGCACAGAATCTCTGCACCACGGTTTGCAAGCGTGAGATTTGGGGCGTTCGAGAGGCCCTGCTGTAGGGGTACATCGGGCCATCTACAGGGTACACCCTCTCTCTGGCAAGGAGATTGAGCGGGTTGAATTGGATATGATAAATACTGTTTCGTGATTGCCCATTTCGGTATTTCCTGGAAGGGACCAGTGAGCTCCCAGCCGATCTGGAGGGCATGACTGGCCTTTCCGTGTACTGACCTTTTCGACTGGTTTTCCCGTGAGACTCTGCAAGGTGTATCAAGAATGTTCCGTCTCTAGCCATATCACGAATATTCCGGTACACATTAACAGGGCTATAAAAAGGAGGTTAGCCACGAACAGTCTGTGTTGAATTCAGACTCAGCGTGGGACTCAATGGAGTCAGTGCTGAGTTCGGAGTTGGACTCGATGTGTTGGGGTTCGGGGGCTGGATTGAGGGCGACAATGGAGTTCGCTGTCGGTAGTGGTAAAACTGTATAAATCGGGCGAGTTGGCCTTGTGGTTAGGGGCGCGCAGCTGTGAGCTTGCATCCGCGAGGTAGTGGGTTCGAGCCCCACTGTCGGCAGCCCTGAAGATGGTTTTCCGTGGTGTCCTATTTTCACACCAGGCAGATGCTGGGGATGTACCTTAAGGCCACCGCCACTTCCTTCCCACTCCTAGGCCTTTCCTATCCCATCGTCACCATAAGACTTGTCTGTGTCGGTGCGATGTAAAACAAATTGTAAATAAAACTGTATAAGGCATAAATAATCGGAAACTGTATTCTCTATAACTTTTGTTATGCAATACTTTTCGACAGGAACAATAACATAGGTATTTAAAAAATTTAGACACCTTGTACCATTTCATCCAGCGTGAATTAAATGATTTACAGTCTAGACCAGACTGTAGTGCCTTACTCCCAAACTTTGCATACAGATTTCCATTACATTCTGTTCACTCATTTTCTCTTGGTTCAGTGTTGATATGGATTTAGCAACAATAGAGTTATAAATCATTATAACTTATATTTAAAATTATTCGTCTGAAAATTAATAAAAACGTAATTTCTGCAGTTTGCAATTTAAGAAGGATTTAAGACACATTAGAAATGAGCTTTAATATCCAAGTATAATAAAATTCATAAAATACCAATGCTTTCCCCAAGCCCTCCACTAAAAGAAGAAAGGTTCCTAGCTGAATTGACAGAGTCAGAGCAACAGTTATCTAAGCCACCACTGTTTTAAGAAACGGAGAAATTGCAAGTTAACGTTTCACACTTATGGTGTTTCTATGAATGTAAGAATGCCTTTGCTGGCAGGACCTAGTGTTTACAGTGCACTACGTCTCCTGGTATAGGCTAGAGCAATTTTGTTACTTTCATAGATGTGTCTCTGTCTTATCCTTGGCTTCGACAATATGAAAGTGACTGAGGTATGAGCGATGATAGTAATGCCAATCCTTATACAGCCAGTCCCTGCTATGAATGGTGTGAAACTGTTGCTCATAGGGTCGGTTGGTGTATGCATTTCAGTGGACTTGGCAGACTGATATGTAATAGCAACTCTGGCTCGGTGAGGAAAGCAACGGGAAACTACCTCACTCCTCATTTCTCTAATACGCCTCTTCAGTGATGCCTAGGCCATCTATGACAGCTGATGGCAGAGCTGTTGAGGATCCCACCAGCGGAATCGCTGACGGACTGAACATACATACATGAATGTAAGAAACCTACTTTACTTTCATAATGGTGTATTCTATAATGCCTGGGCAACTTAGTTATAATATTACATAGCCTATTGTCAGAGATTTTCTCTTCATGAGGATCCTACAACACTTCTTGGTTAGACCACCGTTCGGCTGAAACATATTTACACTTGAAAAAGTAATCATTTTCCTCTCTAACAGATTTTTACAAGCTCAGTCATAAATTTTGATTGATTATCTGTATCCAGTTCACTAGATTTATGCATAATTAAGTCAATTAAGTCGAAGAGACTTTATACATCCTTCACTTTGCTACCCATCGCGAGAAAAATGTATACTATCATAACATTACCGAAGGTGTTCGCGATCAGATACCGAGAACGAACAATTAACTACAATCTGTATAAAAATTAGTCTGCGGTGATAAGAATCGAGGGCTTTGAAAAAGAAGCAGCAATCCAGAAAGGATTGAGGCAAGACATTCGTTTGCCCCCACTTCTTTTCAATGTTTATATAGACCGGGCAGTAAAGGAAGTCACGGAGGAATTTGGAATCACAATCCAAGGAGAGTACATCAAAACCCTGAGATTTGCCGATGATATTTTATTTCAAACTGCAGAAGATCTGGAGAAATTGCTGAATAGTATGGACAGAGTCTTGGATAAGAAGTACAAGATGAAAATAAATAAGTCCGAAACAAAAGTGATGGAGTGCAGTCGAACGAAGTTAGGTGAAGCAGGTAATATTAGATTAGGAAATGAAGTCTTAAAGGAAGTAGATAGTTATTGTACTACCCAAGTAACCAGTGCCGGATTAAGGTGTTTGGGGTCCCTGGGCTATTTAAAAATGTGGGGCCCCTTCTTCGTAACAACACATAAGACTAGCATACTGAAGTCGTTATAGAACTACTTCCACTTAAATTGATGAATAGGGAAGTGTTGAAATAGACTACAATTTTTCTCTATTTTTCATGTTAATATTTCATAATGCCAAAACATCTTTTACATTTGTCTCATCATCACTATCAAATCGACATACAAAACTGAACTTACGTGTTTGGCACTTCTAGGATATTTTCTATCCATTTTACAAGAACATTACAGTTGTAACTTACGAATGGTTCAATAATCAGAGGTGATCTGGAAGTTCTCTTCCTGATGCAAAGGTATAGTATAGCATGCGCATTCCACCGTGCTTTCCCTGTCCCATCCCGCTCACTTCCTAGACCTCTTACCCCTTACCCTTCTGCCCATACTCGCAAGCTGCCAGATTTAAATTTTCATCAGCATTAACCTTTACAATAAATACAGTGCGTAAGTAGCGAGGATTTGTGTCTCCAGACGGTAATTGATTCTAGCAGTGATGAAATACTAACGCGGACAGCTCATAAGAAGGAAGGAAGGAAGGAAGAGTGCAAGTTCGATATTTTGCGAGCGTAAATATTCATATACATGCACGAAGGTGGAGCAGCAGGCCTTTTTGTACAATTTTAGGTTCGGCCAAGGGCCGGGGCCCCTTTAGCCCCTCCCCCGTTAATCCGGCCCTGCAAGTAACAATATTCAACAATGCAGAAATAAGGAGGACATCAAATGCAGACTAGCACAAGCAAGGAAGGCCTTTCTTAAAAAATGAAATTTGATCACTTCAAACATTGATATAGGAAGTAGTAAGATGTTTTTGAAGACTTTCGTTTGGAGCGTGGCATTGTATGGAAGTGAAACTTGGACGATAACTAGCTCAGAAAGAAAGAGAATAGAAGCTTTTGAAGAATGCTGGAGGTGAGATGGATAGATCGAATCACGAATGAAGAGATCCTGAATCGAATTGGTGAGAGGAGATCGATTTGGCTAAATTTGACGAGAAAAAGAGATACATTTTTATAATTTGTTTTACGTCACACCGACACAGATAGGTCGTATGGTGACGATGGGATGGAGAAAGGCCTAGGAGTGGCAAGGAAGCAGCCGTGGCTTTGATTAAGGTACAGCCCCAGCATTTTCCTGGTGTGAAAAGAGGAAACCACGGAAAACCATCTGCAGGACTGCCGGCAGGGAGGTTCGAACCCACTACCCGGCGAACGCAACGTGATATCTACGTGACCCAAGTCGAGTGCCCACTTGCTCGGTCTAGTTGTTAAAAAACACAAACACTAAATACTCTCATAACCGTGTGAAGAGAACTGTAGCCTGACTGCTGATTTTCTTGCCTCTTCTCCCTGTAGGCTATATTCCTCTGTAGCAATTCGTTTCCTCCTTTTTAATGTTCCATGTCCATGAATTTCCCCTCGTAGTTACACCGTGTTTTTCTAGTGTACTCGTGTTATTTTAATTATAATCAGCACTTGAAGTACCGGTGTTTCTAGCGCCACTTCGAGAGTTGTTACATGTGATGTTCATGCTAGCCTCTCATTGGTTGTTCAGAGTTATGCCAATGTTGTATTCCAAACTGGAGACAATTCTCTTTAGGAGAAGAATTCAGAGGCTTTAAGACAAGGTAAATAACGTGAATGCATTTCACCCACATCGCAGGAAGGTAGTTCATCTGTCAAAACAAACAAATGGAGTCGGTATTTCAGTTTACGTGTCTGCGACCACTGTTGTATTGAATTTCTCTTTGCTCTGTCTCGCTCATAAACAAACGGTCTGTCATTAAAACGCTTCACTCTTAGCCTAGAGCTGCTATCTAGCGAGCGCTGTTAGAAGCACGGACTGCTGGTCACGCCGTGGGAGTGTGATAGTTGCCACTTGCCAGAAATAGCGCGCCAGCTGAAGAGGCAGCTCTATATACATTACATACCAACCACGAGATGAACTATTTGTGGTGATCGGATACTTCAACTGGCAGACCATGCTACGAAATCATTTCGGAATTCCACGAGAATTTACGGCAACCACTTGAAAGATCGCTAACCTGGCTCGTGAGGGCCACTGCAGACAGGGGCGAATTTAGCTATACTTAGCGCCCCTAGGCAGAGAAAAATATTTCCGCCTCTTATTTCGATATGAATGTACCTCCAACTAACTCCAAGAAACTCCTGACTCAGATAAGCCACACACTCCAGTATTGTGGCCGTGTTTCTTCTTTTAAAATACTATAGCACAATTATTTAGCGCTCTTTCTCACACAATTTTATTTTATTGCCTTGTCTTTCGCGAGTTTCCTGTGTTGAGAATCGCTTTTAATTTTAATTTTAATTCAATGTTGTCAGATGGCTATTTTTTTTTTTTTTTTTTTTTTTTTACTATTGGCTTTACGTCGCACCGACACAGATAGGTCTTATGGCGACGATGGGACAGGAAAGGGCTAGGAGTGGGAAGGAAGCGGCCGTGGCCTTAATTAAGGTACAGCCCCAGCATTTGCCTGGTGTGAAAATGAGAAACCACGGAAAACCATCTTCAGGGCTGCCGACAGTGGGGTTGTCAGATGGACAGCCGCGGACAATGGTATGATGGAAAATGGGATGAAAAGTCACGCTGTAAGTTTCACCAATAGGAGAAGTCCTCTCAGTTTTAATTATTGCGTTGATGGGGTGATAGTACTTCATAGGAAACACTGTAAGTACCTAGGTACCGGGCCAGAGAGGCGCGCGGCTGTGAACTTGCATCCAGGAGATAGTGGGTTCGAATCCCACTGTCGGCAGTCCTGAATATGGTTTTCCGTGGTTTCCCATTTTCACACCAGGCAAATGCTGGGGCTGTACCTTAATTAAGGCCACGGCCGCTTCCTTCCAACTCCTAGGCCTTTCCTATCCCATCGTCGCCACAAGACCTATCTGTGTCGGTGCGACGTAAAACCACTAGTAAAAAAGTACCTAGGTGTTAATATAACGAAAAATCTTCATTGGGATGCCGGTAATAACATTAAAGGGATCGTTAAGAGCGGTTACAGTTCACATGGTTATGATAGTATTTAGAGGCTGCAGTAAGAATGGAGGATGGAGAAGATATTGTCAATATTGAAGAATATTAGGAGGATGTGGAATCAATTCAAGAAGTCAACAGAGGACCGCCCATCCCTACAGCAGAGTTCGATGCAACACTCTCGAGACTGAAACAGAGCAAAACCACTGGTGGGAATGCCATTCCAGAAGAACTCTTGAAAAACTGTGATGATACCTTGAAAAGTTTGAAGTTATTACTGAATGCTACGAACAAGGAACCTTACCAACTGATTTTATTAAAAGTAGCACAAAATTACACTCCCCAAAAAAGGAAATGCATGGGATTGTTCGAATTATATAACATTAGCGATCCTTTCTCACGTTTGTAAGATTTTACTTGTCATCATTAAAGACAGAATTAGAAGGAAAATAGAACAACAATTGGAAAACGATCAATATAACTTTAGAACACAGAACCAGGGAGGCTGTATTAGCATTACGTCAAATTCTGGAAAGAAGGATAGAAGTCAACATGAAAACTTACGTACCATTTATTGACTTGGAAAAAGCCTTTGAAAATGTTGGAAAGTAATGAGGAATATGCGATTTGACTGGAAGGACAGGCGCCTTATTTTGAATCTGTATAAAGCTCAAACCATGGAAGTTAATATTAATGGTACTACAAGAGAAGCAACAAATAGAAGAGGAGTGCGACAAGGCTGCCCACTGTCACCGTATCTCTTTAACCTGTTTATAGAAAATGCAATTAGAGAAATGAAAGAGCATACTAAAGGGGTGAATTTTAATGGTATTCAGGTGCACAATATCTGCTTTGTAGATGATATTGCTCTCTTACCTTATTCTGAAAAGGATATGAGTAAGTTGCTAAGAACATTCAACAAATCCTTAGAAAAATTTAAACTAAAAATAAATGGAAAGAAAACAAAATTCATTGTAGTAGACAAAAAGAAGCCTACGGGCAGAAAACACTTAAAATTAGAGTAATACACTGAAATGGAAATGGCGTATGGCTTTTAGTGCCGGAATGTGTCCGAGGACTTCGGCTCACCAGGTGGAGGTCCTTTGATTTGACTCCCGTAGACGACCTGCGCGTCGTGATGAAGATGAAATGATAATGAAGACGACAGGTACACCCAGTCCCCGTGCCAAGGGAATTAACCAATTATGCTGGCAAGATGTAGTGTTTACAGTGCACTGTGTCTTCTGGTATGGCCTAGAATAAATTTGTTACTTTCATTGACCTGTCTCAGTCTTATACTTGGCTTTGACAATATGAAAGTGGCTGAGGTATGAGTGTTACTAGTAATGCCATTCCTTATGCAGCCAGTCCCTGCTATGGATGGTATGAAAATGTCTCTCATAGGATCGGTTGGTGCACGCATTTCAGTGGGCTTGGCAGACTAATATGCAAGAGCAACTTCTGGCTCAGTGAGGAAAGCAACGGGAAACTACTTCACTCCCCATTTCCCTAGTACGCCTCTTCAATGACACCTAGGCCATCTATGAGAGCTAACGGTGGACCTGTTGAGGATCCAACCAGCCTTCGGGCTGAAAACCATACATACATACATACATACATACATACATACATACATGGTTAAAATTCCCGACTCTGCCGGGAATCGAACCCGGGACCCCTGTGACCAAAGGCCAGCACGCTAACCATTTAGCCATGGAGCAGGACAATGGGACAAGTCACAGAATGCTCCTATTTGGGTAGTGTAGTTACCTCTGATAACAGATAACCAGATCCCTTTCAGAAATCAAGAAAAGAATGGTGGTAGCAAAGCAATAAAAGAAACAACTATCTCAGTTTGGAGACCAGAAACTCATTTCTCAAGACTCTTGTTTGGAATGTATGGGTGCGAAAGCTGGACACAGGAAGAGCCAAAACCTGAGGCTGCTGAAATGTGGTTTTGGAGAAGAATTACAAAATCAAGTCCGCCTCCGTGGTTTAGTGGTTAGTGTGATTAGCTGCCATCCCCGGAGGCCCGGGTACGATTCCCGGCTCTGCCACGAAATTTGAAAAGTGGTACGAGGGCTGGAACGGGGTCCACTCGCCTTGGGAGGTCAAATGAGTAGAGGTGGGTTCGATTCCCACCTCAGCCATCCTTGAAGTGGTTTTCCGTGGTTTCCCCCTTCTCCTCCAGGCAAATGCCGGGATGGTACCTTAAGGCCACGGCCGCTTCCTTCCCTCTTCCTTTTCTATCCTTTCCAATCTTTCCATCCCCCCGCAAGGCCCCTGTTCAGCATAGCGGGTGAGGCCGCCTGGGCGAGGTATTGGTCATCCTCCCCAGTTGTATCCACCGACCCAGAGTCTGAAGCTCTAGGACACTCCTCTCCGACCGTGGAGGGTAAGCAGATTAAGAAAAATAAATTACAAAAACAAGTTGGACAGATAATTTCTAAATAATGACGGTTATTGATTTTCGGTCAGGTATACTCTTATTTTTGCTTGTGGTTAGGCGACACTTGGGATGATATATAAAGAGCCTTGAGACCATCTAACCTAAGCCTAACTTGGCTTCTGCCCCGAAATAATGGAAATAAGGAACGAAGGTCAATACGTCGGTAGTAGTCGCAAGAGAAAATCCCTCATGAACCTGTGACTGTAAGGGGTTCTGGTGCCAGATGTCAGGCACAGATCTATCCATTTCAATACCTAGGATGTAAGATGCTGGAATTAAATATTTACAATATTCGCGGGCTCTAGTTATTATCAGTCACTTCTAAATGAAACATTTTACAGTATTGAACTCATCATCTGAGGTGTGTCATTTGCCCAAGTCAAAATGTATCATGCCACGTAGCACTCCCGATAATTGAAAACTGTACGCTAAACAAATAAAAGTACATAATAATGATACCAACCAATTCCAAGATTACATTTACAGGCGAGGCCTCAGAACGCTTCGAGATAAAAACAGGGGTGAGAGAACGGGATGAACTTTCCCCATTTCTCTTCAACTGTGTCCTTGAAAAGGTCGTGAGAGAACTGCGCAAAGAACTGACCAACTTGGGTGTCCAGAGTGGGATATGCCTGGGTCATAAGAAGGAAGGGCTGGTTGTAGATTACCTGGTCTTTGCTGACGACATGGCAACAGCAACAATAGGCTGGTGATTTTCCTACCTCAGAAGACATGCAGCCAAAATAGGTCTTCAAGTGTCGTTGGAGAAATCAGAGTTCTTCACAAACATCAAAGAAGCTAGCAGAGCGATACTACTAGAACGGGCAAAAATCAAGAGGACTGAGAAACGTGTATCTCGCGAAATGACTGAACCCAACTTTTTTTTTTTTGCTAGGGGCTTTACGTCGCGCCTACACAGATAGGTCTTATGGCGACGATAGGATAGGAAAGGCCGAGGAGTTGGAAGGAAGCGGCCGTGGCCTTAATTAAGGTACAGCCCCAGCATTTGCCTGGTGTGAAAATGGGAAACCACGGAAAACCATTTTCAGGGCTGCCGATAGTGGGATTCGAACCTACTATCTCCCGGATGCAAGCTCACAGCCGCGCGCCTCTACGCGCACGGCCAACTCGCCCGGTCTGAACCCAACTTATGGACAATGATGCTCTTTCGGATGGGACTCAATAAGTTGGAACTGGCCTATCGGCTCACAAAGAACACTTATAACAAAAAATGCCTATCACGCATTCTGAAACTGAAGCACTACACGTCAGTCATACGACCAGAAGCTCTGTATGCCATGGAGTGTCTTTCATTGAACCGAAGAGACCTGATGGAGAAACTGGAAGTCAGAGAGAGGACAATTCTTGAGATCTTAGAATCGGTAAAGGAAGACGAAGAATTTCGCAGACGGCAAAATTCCGAGCTCTACGAACACACAGAAATGCTCTCTGATTGTGCTAAGAAAAGGAGAGTAGCTTTCCATACCTACTGTATATAGTAAGACTGCCTTGCAAAAGACTGACCAATCTCCTGTTCATCTTCTGGAAGAACACGAAGATCGGTACCACTTGGCTGACAAACTGAGAAGGACATTGAAGAACTGGAAATGTCAGATCTTCAAGATAGGTGGTCTGCATGAAATACCCTGAAAGAAGTCCATGGATTTCAGGAAAGAAACCTGGACAGACGAAAGAAAGGAGTTACGCCGGCACAAAATGGGAGAATACTGGGCAAACATCAAAGCCCAACAGTTGAACAATCGTGGTCCAAAGTTGACCCACTCGAGCCAAGAAGAAGAATGATACTAACCACACCAACGGGACCTCCCGTTTTAACTAGAACTACAAGAACATGCTGTAACTTTCCGTTTCTAGAATCCCATATGCATTGTTCAGGATTCAAACCGCGCTAAGCTCGGAACAGAAAGAGTATCAATTCAAACAAGCTCGGCGTAGTCCATAGGAGACCACTTGAGTGATGTACGTTATTTCCTCGGCGACGGTCCGCCTGATATCTTCGTTAAAGACAGCTAGTGATGTGTACTTTGGCCAATCAGCATGTTTAAGAATCCATCGAGGGGGCGCCTCGACAGATTTTTGTGTCAACAAAGTAAGGATGATGGGAAAATGGTCACTGTCACAGAGATCATCGTGTGTATTCCACCGAAAAAGCGCAACCAACGTTCTGCTGCACAGAGTTACGTCTATGCGAGAATACGTGCCGTAACGTACACTAAAGTGAGTTCATTCCCCTGTGTTCAAAATACATAAATCCAGCTCTGTTACTAACCTTTCCAGCTATCGTCCCCATGGTCAAGGCGTGTCAGAGCCCCGCAAGAAGCTAGAAACACGTGGATTGCGTCTTGGTGATTGGCTGGACATTATGGAGAACGTGTAGCGTGAAATGGAAGGTATCCCAGGAAACCTCGGGCTCCGTCTGCAAACAAAATATAGTGATGTCCTTAAACGAAATCCGGGCTACGGCATCATGACAGTTATAAACAAATATTTGGCAGGTACTGATAATGTGGTCCGCCTCTGTGGTGTAGTGGTTAGCGTGATTAGCTGCAATCCCCGGAGGCCCGGGTTCGATTCCCGGCTCTGCCACGAAATTTGGAAAGTGGTACGAGGACTGGAACGGGTTCCACTCAGGAGGTCAACTGAGTAGAGGTGGGTTCGATTCCCACCTCCGCCATTCTCGAAGTGGTTCTCTGTGGTTTCCCCATTTCTCCTCCAGTCAAATGCCGGGATGGTACCTAACTTAAGACCACTGCCACTTCACCCAAAGTCTCACGCTCCAGAACACTGCCCTTGAGGCGGTAGAGGTGGGATCCCTTGCTGAGTCCGAGGGAAAAACCAACCCTGGAGGATAAACAGATGGTAAATAGTGGTGTTTTTAAAATTAGGAAAGATCATTTTTTTTCTATTTGCTTTACGTCGCACCAACACAGATAGGTCTTATGGCGACGATGGGATAGGAAAGGGCTACGACTGGGAAGGAAGCGGCCGTGGCCTTAATTAAGGTACAGCCCCAGCATTTGCCACGGAAAACCATCTTCAGGGCTACCGACAGTGGGGTTTGAACCCACTATCTCCCGGATGCAAGCTCACAGCTGCGCGCTCCTAACCGCACGGCCAACTCGCCCAGTAGGAAAGATCAGTATATGTGGATAAAATTGGAATTTAATAGGACAAACTGGGGCAAATATTCGTTTATAGAAGAGGAATTAGGGATTGGAATAATTTACCAAGGGAGATGTTCAATAGATTTCTCAATTTTTTTGCAATTATTGAAGAGAAGGCTAGGTAAACAACAGACAGGGAATCCGTCACCTAGGCGATCGCCCTAAGTGCAGATCAGTGGTGACTGATTGATTGAATGATTGATCTCGCCGGTTTGGGCTCAGGTCAGCCTGCGTTCTACTGTCTGAGCCATTCAGATGAGTACCTGGCTCAGACCGGTGATATTTGAAGGTGCTCAAATATGACAGCCTGGTGTCGGTAGATAGTATTACTGTGCTGCAGTAAATCATCGCAAGGTTGGTAACATTGTCCTAGGAGGAGTGTCCTCTTGACTTCTCAGCTGTTTGGAACACATTGTTTCTCTTTGTTTTTCTACGATATTAATAAATCACAAGTGGAGGTCTTTTGTCTTTGAAGAAGTCATTAGAAAAAGAAAAAAAAAAGCACATAGACGTTGAAGGTTGCCAAGACCTATTATTAATCATTCTGTAGCGGCTAACTTACGTTGAGTTGACACAAGTAAGGGGACAGTGGGTGGCGGATGACAGCAATTTGTGATCCGAACAGACGTGCTGGCACATTATTTTCTTGGTACTCTTCCAATCAGGTGGGGAAAATGACGTGCCACTGCATTCGGCTCACCCCGATATAAACAGGTCACGTGGTTTAAACATCCTCTCTCAATGTTGATGATGAGAAGAGGTGTTTTTTTTTCTTTTTTTCTTTTCGCAATCACGTTGCTATGCTGAATCAGCTGGAGGCAAACGCCAAAAGTAGCTACTGGAGTGCAAGAGAGAGAGAGGTGGGGGGAGGAGGCTGGGAAACAGAAGCAGTGCGTTGAAGTGCAGTGTAAAGCCGCCGGAGCATCTTGCCATAGCGGTACTTGAAGGCAAAAGAGGCACAGCTAAAATCAACACACATGACAGTGAACACCTAGAAAAAACACTTAGTCCGTCAAAGTTTCTCCAGTGAGAATCGAAACAAATTAATAGTAAAACAAGGCAAGTGAAATTGTACATAACACATTTATTTTTTCGGCCTAACCAAAGACTCAAACTCTGTGAAAAGAAAAGAAACTGTCAGGTAAAGACTGATAATATCACGCAAATCAGAACTGTTACATGGACTTCAATTCAGTGTTGTAAAACAGAAACAGTTACCAGCGCATTTCGAATTTATATAAAAAATTGTTTTGAATTACAAGATAAGCAGTTGAGTATTAATACCCCCTGCAATCAATGGTCAGTGCAACAAAATACATGATATTCCAGTGAACAAAGCGAAAGAAAAAAACATCAAGCAGGTAAAAGGCAGTTTTAAAAATACTGAAGTGGAAGTGAAATAAACCGGCAGATAAAGCTATCAAAATATAACTGGTGACTTAGTGAAACATTTAGAACAATATAGTGTAAATATCACATGGAATGTGCTACTAGTGAATGGTCTGAAAGTACAGTAGGTATAAGTATGGGAATTAAATAATATTGTTAGGAAAATTTAGAGAAATTCCTTCAGAACTTGTACGGTATATGAGACGAGCAATAAATCAATTGAAGTTTTACGGTCAGTATTGACTTCTCTTGTAATCGTACTTCGATCAACTGTTGTTCGTCTCGTTCGTTTGGTGGAGTCTTGTCAAAAAAGACGATGAAGGCAGCGGAGAAAGCAGCAACCACAATTCAAGCCAACTTCCGAGGGTACCGAGTTCGCAAGCAGTTACGGAGTACAAGCAAGAAGAATGGCCCACGCCGGAGGAGTAGCAGCCGATCGACTCAAACACCAACAATGCAATCAGCGCCTCCCACAGCGACGGCAGTGGATCAACCGGTGACGGCAGAAAGGGGCAGCGGTAGCGACCAAGAAGTTAATCAGAAAGAGATGGCTGTTATCAAAATACAAGCGGGAGTGCGGGGTTTTCTAGTGCGTAAGCGCAAACAAACAGAGAATGCGGCGGCGATCAAAATACAGGCACAATACCGTGCATTTCGTGAACGACAAAAAAACAATAAAAGGCTGCCTGGAAAGTGATGTCTTGATCAAAGTGTGTGGTATTTACATGCGTATAACTAACACGCTGTGTGACATTCTAAATTAGAGTTACAGAGAAAAACCTCAGTAGGACTTAACAATATCAAAACAGATTACAGATTTGACAATAGTAAAATGAATTGTTATTAAATAATTCTCTCAAATTATGGAAAACTCTGGCACAATAACACAAATTACTTCCCGTATTTCGGATATTTAAATACGTTATACAATGTTCTGTTTTTATTTGTGAATGAGCTTATTCGCAGATATTGTACCTCCGTATAAAACTTATCTGTAGATAACGTACCTACGAATAAAATGTTATTTTCAGACACCGTACTGACATGAAAGTTACCAGTATATGAAAAGAATAAATGTTTTATTGCGTAATTAAATTCTTGCAGTGAAAAATAATAATGATGTGTTAAATGTAAACGTGGTAAAGCGAAAAAAATAAGCAGGTAATGTGATCAAAATATTATTGGAGACTTTTAGTGAAACATTTAGAACAATACTATGATGCTACATCATTGCACTAAAATTCTTACAATAAAAAAGAGCCGATATTTTAAATGCATATTTGGTTTATGATCCATCACAATCAGGACAGCTACCCATTCATTAACAATGTTGGTGTATCAATTGAAAGTCATACTTTGTCTAAGTTATTTGGCTTTGTCAGTTATTGCTGATGATATGTAGGAGATAGGACTATTATTTGGGTCATCTTCACTTCGGTTGTTTTAATTCTTTCCTGTTAAACCGGGCTGAGTGGTTCAGACGGTTGAGGCGCTGGCCTTCTGACCCCAACTTGGCAGGTTCGATTCTGGCTCAGACCGGTGATATTTGAAGGTGCTCAAATATGACAGCCTGGTGTCGGTAGATTTACTGGCACGTAAAAGAACTCCTACGGGACAATATTCCGGCACATCGGCGTCTCTGAAAACCGTAAAAGTAGTTACTGGGACGTAAAGCAAGTAGCATTATTATTACTTTCCCGTTAAAAGGGTCTATCGAACAGCGGTTTTTCAATTAGATTTATTTATTTATTTATTTATTTATTTATTTATTTATTTATTTATTCATTCATTCATTCATTAATTATCGAGCTCGATAGCTGCAGTCGCTTAAATGCGGCCAGTGTCCAGTATTCGGGAGATAGTAGGTTCGAACCCCACTGTCGGCAGCCCTGAAGATGGTTTTCCGTGGTTTCCCATTTTCACACCAGGAAAATGCTGGGGCTGTACCTTAATTAAAGCCACGGCCGCTTCCTTCCCACTCCTAGGTCTTTCCTATCCCATCGTCGCCATAAGACGTGTCGGTGCGACGTAAAACAAATAGCATTTATTTATTTATTTATTTATTTATTTATTTATTGTGGAAGTTTGTTTGTATCTTCAGAGTACAGAGACTTGTAACTTAATAGCTCTTCGGTCAGTCTGTCGATCACACAAGCTAAATATTAATATTGCACTCTAATATACCTGTAAAAAACACGTTACTAAGCAAGGAATAATATTACGCACTTTAAACAAGTTAGGGCTCTACGTCCTCTACTACACTAAAACCACATTATATTTACAATTTCAAATTAAGTAACTAAACATTTAAAAATTAAATTCAATGAATAGAATTAAAACTAAAGTTAAATGTATGCATTTATGTATGTATGTAGGTAGGGTATTTTACCCGAAGGCTGGTTTGATCCTCCAAAGCTCCGCCAACAACTATCATAGATAGCCTAGGCGCCAATGAAAAGGCATACTAGGGAAATAAGTAATCAAATTATTTTACTTTGTTAACTGAAATTTAAAACTGAAGATAACATCAAAACAGAATACAAAAATTAAGATCATGAAATATAGATAATGTCAAATATTTAATAATAATAATAATAATAATAATAATAATAATAATAATGGTCCGCCTCTGTGGTGTAGTGGTTAGTGTGGTTGGCTGCCACCCTCAGAGGCCCGGCTTCGATTCCCGGCTCTGTCACGAAATTTCAAAAGTGGTACGAGGAGTGGAACGGGGTCCATTCAGCATCGGGAGGCCAATGTGTAGAGGAGGGTTCGATTCCCACTTCAGCCATCCTCGAAGTGGTTTTCCGTGGTTTCCCACTTCTCCTCCAGTCAAATGCCGGGATGGTACCTAACTTACGGTTACGGCCGGTTCCTTCCCTCTTCCTAGCCTATGCCTTCCAATTCCCCCCACCCCCCCAAAAGGGTCCTATTCAGTATAACAGGTGAGGCAGCGGGGCTAGGTACTGGTCCTCCTCCCCAGTTGTAACCCCGACCCAAAGTCTCACGCTCCAGAACACTGTCCTTGAGGCGGTAGAGTGGGATCCCTCGCTGAGTCCGAGGGAAAAAGCAACCTTGGAGGGTAAGAAAGAAAGAAAGAATAATAATAGTGCGTTTTTTACAGTTATGTTATAGTGTAATGTTTATGTTGAAATTGTGTGTTCGATAGACTGGAGAACTGTTAAGTAACATTTAACGGAGTCAAGAAGCAAGTATAAATATAATGAAAATAAAATTGCAGTGCGTGATTCCAGGAAATTCTAAGAATTGCGGTACTAATCAAAAGTAGCAGAGACTTGCGGTATTCCACACATTGTACTACTCAGAGGTTATGAAATTCGACATATAATACAGACCTATTGCGGCGCCATTTACAGGCAACGCAAACCTATGGTGTTCATCACATAAGAGTACTAACCACAGGGACCTTCCACTATCCCGTGGTGTTCCTCATATAGTGGGTACTAATCATAGGCAAAGCAGAACCACGGTAGCTATCATCCCATGGTCCTGCTCGTATGGTGGTACTAATCACAGGTATTGCAAAAGCCGACTGCACGGTACTCCTGTGTGCTACTAATCACAAACCTATTTGGTACCTAAACTAATCACAGGTATTGCAAAAGCCGACTGCACGGTGCTCCTGTGTGCTACTAATCACAAACCTATTTGGTACCTATAGTGGTACTACGAGCAAGTAAAAGCGACCCATGATGCTCTCCGCGTGTTGGTACTAATCACAGGCAGGCAGGGGATACCGTGGGTGTATTCTTCGTCGGCGTCCCCCACCCACAGAGGGTGTGTGTTTGGTCCGCGAGAGGTATTTTATTTCCCTCAAGTCCGCCGGCAAGCCAGTTAGGACCCCCCTATCCGCCACCTGGGAGTATCACCTCTCCCCCCCCCCCCCCTTCCTTCTGCGCCAGAGTAACAGGTTCGTGGAATGGGGAGATAAAGGCAAAGTTAGGAATGAACTTCACTGGTGAAGATGTCCGCAAAAACAGGCTTTGGAGGTTAATTTACGCGAAGTAACTGTACAAATTTAATGTTCGCCTTTTTATCGAAACATGTCGAACATAATATAGTTGTTAGTTTAATTTAAGATCGGGCCTGCCTCCTGACGGAAGTTGAGGGGCCGCGGTATGCAAAGGTAGCATAGTCATTAGTTTTTTAATGAAAGGCTGGAATGAATGATTTGACGATGCATTAACTGTCTCCTTATAATCAGTATATCTTAACTTCAGAGTCAGAATGCTTAGATGAATATAAAGTACGAGATGACCCTACAGATCTTTATATGAGGGTGCATTTGTTTAGTTTTGTAGTTTATTGGTCCGCCTCTGTGGTGTAGTGGTTAGTGTGACTAGCTGCCAGCCCCGGAGGCCCGAGTTCGATTCCCGGCTCTGCCACGAAATTTGAAAAGTGGTACGAGGGCTGGAACGGGGTCCTCTCAGCCTAGGGAGGTCAGCTGAGCAGAGGTGGGTTTGATTCCCACCACAGCCATCCTGGAAGTGGTTTTCCGTGGTTTCCCACTTCTCCTCCAGGCAAATGCCGGGATGGTACCTAACTTAAGGCCACGGCCGCTTCCTTTTTTCTTCCTTGCCTATCCTTTCCAATCTTCCCATCCGCCACCAAGGCTGCTGTTCAGCATAACAGGTGAGGCCGCCTGGGCGAGGTACTGGTCATTCTCCTCAGTTGTATCCAGGACACAATGTCTCAGGCTCCAGGACAGTAGAGGTGGGATCCCTCGCTGAGTCCGAGGGAAAAACTAACCTTGGAGCGTCAACAGATTAAGAAAGAATGTTTTAGTGGGGTGACATGAATATATATGTAACTCTTTATAATCGGAACAGTGATTTATGAATGACTGATCCTTTATTAGCGATTATAAGATAATGTGAACAGTGTAATTATTTGAGAGTTATTATCGACAACAAAAAATTTCGACCTTGATATTGGATAAGGAACATGATTAGTTGTAGAAGTCTGTTAGACTTTAAAATCCTTAAATGAAATGAAATGGCGTATGGCATTTAGGACATGTTCGGCTCGCCAGGTGCAGGTCTGACGCCCGTAGGCGACCTGTGCGTCAATTCTTCGATGATCTGAGTTCAGACCAGTTAGTACGAAAGGACCAAATATCTGAAATATTGTTTAACAGGCTACTATTTTGACAGAAAAGTGTGTTGGATTTAGAATTCAAAAATGTACTAATTTTACAAATAGTATTGAAAATGTTAGTTGTACGGTTGCAAAATAAAAATAAATAAAAAAGAACTAATTTCACAAGTCGAAATCGAATTTGTAATGAAATATTAGTCGGTTTTTAAGATATCTGGTTCTCCAAGAAATGAATTTAATTCAGTATATATACCAACATTATTATTTATTGTATTAAATGTGGAATGCATATGAAAGGAAGTTTTTTTCGCAAAACTCTCCGATGAGAGAAACCTCTGAGGGTGAACCCAGGGTAAGAAAGGGAAAGGGGGTAATCCCCGGGTCCACCGCCCAGAGGTTTTTTCACACACGCATTCACACAGGCCAATGAAGAAGGTTATACAACGGCGATTTCCATGAAAGATACATGGCCGATATATCCGACACGGAAATCTAGAGATTCGAACCTCAGAAGTTCTCGCCTCCCAGTCGTATAACCAACACCTAAACCACTCGGCCAAAGTGGCTAGGCACTGGGACAGGCGAAGCACTGGTACTTACCGTGCAACTGGCGTCATAGTTCGTAGTAGCGCTACAAGAGGGCGCGCTATGTATTTCTCCGCGTAGAATACAGTTCCGAAATGTGGTAGGCTAGATGTTATAAGTCATGTGAAAGTAGTTGTTCCCTTGAGAATGCTAAGTGGCAACAACATTTTCTTTCTTAATCCTTTTACCCTCCAGGGTTGGTTTTTCCCTCGGACTCAGCGAGAGATCGCACATCACCTGCTATGCTGAACCGAGGTATTGTGGGGGATGGAAAGATTGGAAGGGATAGACTACAGTGACTCTATATGTACAGTGTGGCCAAGGCCAGTCCAGCCGCCATGTTTTTGCCAAGTACTCAATCAGCTGATAGATGAAGTAGAGTGATATTATTATTATTATTTCAGTAAAGAATAGACTAGGTCGATGTTTTAAGATGTTATTTATTTTGCTTATGCTGTATGTATATAGGCCTATCAGTACTTGTTATATTCAGAGTCTGACTACTTGACGTAAGACTTCAAAATTTAGAGTAATACGTGGTATAGACCTACAAGTTTTAATTATTATTGAAGAGGTTAGAAATTCTGTGTTGGTAGCTAGGCCTATCATAACATTTATATTATAATACATGTGGCATAAAATAGTATAATCATTGTCTTGAATAATGTATGTGATGACTAGGGCCCGGATTTTTTAAAAATGCATATGCGCATATGCAAATGCATATTTCGAACGTTACTGCATATTTTGAGCGTTAGTGTATATACGGACATATTTTTCTCTTATGTGTGCTCGATTACCTAAGATTTCTGAACAAAATGAAAAATTGAATAACCTTTGTATGTTGTACATCCTTTGACAACATGAGAAGCCTTCCCTGATAAAGGAAAACGCTTTCAGTCTCGCAATACAAGCTGGTAGACGGATAATGACGCTTTTCGCAATAGCTATTTCCTTCTTTCTGACATTACTCTTTCCTCCTCCTTACAGTAGCCTCCCGAGATTTGCTTAAACAAGTGCGTTCATCTGTTAACTTGCTCTTCGTCTGCTGCAGTATTTCACCTGATCAAACTGTAAAAATGCCTAAATTTTTACCAGAAGAATTTTCTGAGCAGTCAGTGTCAATATTCAAGTATTACCCATCTACGTCCGTCGACGTAGATCGATAATTTTCAGCGTAAATTAATTCTGGCCGACAACAGAAAGTTATTGACTCCTGAAAACATTGAAAAACTGTTGGAACTTACTGACATGCATCATTTTCCAAGGAATTAAACATGTTTATCAATTTAACACAGAGTTAAAATTAAATAATGCGTCTGGTAATTGTATTTTATTTTATTTTTAGTGCATATTTTCGTGCATATTTAAAACATTTTTAGTGCATATGAGCATGCATAATTTCGGAGTTTTTAGTGCATACGAATCCGGGCCTTAGTGATGACTGTAAAGTTAGCCTACATTTTTTTTCTATTTCCTTTACGTCGCACCGACACAGGTAGATCGTATGGCGACGATGGGACAGGAAAGGCCTAAGAATACGAAGGAAGCGGCCGTGGCCTTATTTAAGGTACAGCCCCAGCATTTTGCCTGGTTTGAAAATGGGAAACCACGGAAACCATCATCAGGGCTGCCGACAGTGAGGTTCGAACCCACTATCTCCCGGATGCACGCTCACATCTGCGCGCCCCTAACCGTACGGCCAACTCGCCCGATCATTTAAATGTAAAAAAGTAACATTACCATACATCAGGTTACATGGTTTTACATATCAGAATGTACAACGCAGTATCATAAAACTATACGTAAAAATGTACTTTTTATATATGACTTATCTGTATGTATATAATCTGAACACACGCAGAAGATAGAAAATAATATGACTAGTTAACCGATGGGTAGACAAAATTGTATTACCTACCTCCATATTTATGTTAACGTAATATAAGTTAGCATAATATACTGTACCATTTTACTCGTCGTACTAATAGTAATAATAGAGAAAACCTGCTACTCTTTAGTGGCGAAAACAAGCAACTGCCATGGTCCCCGGGTTATGTATAGTGCTCCTTTAATGATCGCTACGGTTTGATCCACGTAACGAGGAATTAAATGTTAGTATCACTATACAACAGGCCTATCGTTTGAGAAAATACTACGTGTTGCTCGGTGAAAACAAGCAGTTTTCCTGGTCCCGGTGTACTTCTGTTCAGGACTCAATTATCGACCACCCGCTGTTCGATTTCAGTGATGTGCGACTAATTCTGTGCCCCGGTTCGGTTAGTACTGGTAGATATCCGCTGTATTTTAAACATTCTGTTTACTACTATAGGTTTTGCTAATGCATTGCTATCACTTATCAATACCTCCTTCTTTTTTTACCGCTCTTTCCACAACTATGGGGTTGTGGGTGGGAACTGTGTCATGTAGCTTTGGTCCCGTTTAACAGCCGGATGCTATTCCTGACACAAATCGTATATGGAGTGATGTAATCACTATTGCGTGTTTCTGTGGTAATTTGTAGTGTGGTATGTTGTCTGAGTATGAAGAGGAGAGTGTTGGGACAAACGCAAACACCCAGTCCCCAAGCTCGAGCTATTAAAATACCCCACCCGGCCGGCAATCGAACCCGGGACACACTGAACCGAAGGGCAGTGTGCTGACCATTCAACCACGGAGTCAGACTATTATTGTTATCATTATAATGCATGGGAAAACTCAACTTGATGCTAGGCGGCACTAATAACCAACCACGTCCTTCAACAGATGAATAGCCATAAAAGTTTGAATGATCGGGAGTGACCTTTCCTGTAAGTTTTGTTAAGTACAGGTTTCAGATAAAACAGATATTTTCGGGGATACTTGAACATTTGTGAAAAATAATATAATCGTGAAAATCTGTTATTTTCCTTACACGATAAAATCGCACAAAACGTAACATGTTGGAAATTATATGCTAAACAACTTTCATTATGTACAGGTTTTCGATACGGCGAATATTAACGGAGAAATCTGACATTTACTATCCTGGACTCTATAAAATTACTAACCCATTTTGTTATTATTGTTACCATTATAATGCATGAAACAACTCTACTCGTTGTTGGGAGCGTCTTATAACGTGCTGAAAATAAGCAATGGCCTAATTTCATTTTTAAAACCTATCCTGATCTGTTTCTGCAACCATAAGCATAACAGCCTGGCGTAATTTTATTCAAAACTCAGACCTCAGAAATACGTAAATTCACACGCATTTCTTAACTAATAATACTAAATAATCTTCCGTGTTTAATAAGAACATATTTTCGGTGTATTAAGGTTAAAACAGGTAGCCTGCACTTCGCTGAAATTGCATAAAGAGTGATCTTACCCTGTGCTGAAAACACGTTTAAATCAGCTGACGGGACATTTGGCAAAAACATGGCGGAGCCAATCAGAATGAAGCACTCGTTGGCCACACTGTACATATAGAGTCACTGTAGGATAGACAAGGAAGACGGAAGGAAGTGGTCGTGGCCGTAAGTTAGGTACCATTCCGGCATTTGCCTGGAGGAGAAGTGGGGAAACCACGTAAAAGCGCTTCGAGGATGGCTGAGGAGGGAATCGAACCCCCCTCTACTCAGATGAGCTACCTAGGCTGAGTGGATCCCATTCCAGCCCTCGTACCACGTTTCAAATTTCGTGGCAGAGCCGGGAATCGAACTCGGGTTCCCCTTCGGGGGTGACAGCTAATCACAATAACCACTACACCACAGAGGCGGACAACGAAACATTATCTATCTTTATGAATTTCACAAATAATGTTGTCCTGAAATCTGTGTATGCACAATAATACTTGGAAACATTTTATTTATTATAATATAATAATAACCCGCCAGGATTGGTTTTTCTCCCCGTACTCAGCGAGGTTTCCACGTCTACCGCCTCAAGGGCAGTGTTCGGGAGGGTGCGTGCGAGCGTGCGTGGTGGTGGTGGTGATGATCATTGTTTTAAGAGGAAGTATACAGGGCAACCATCCTCTACTAACACTAACAATGGAAGAGATTCGAAAATAGGCCTTCTAGACTATTTTAAGTTCGCTATCTGAAGTACAGCCTAACAAGTTACCAAGGATGTATTTTCAAATTATTTGACGTTATTTAAGAAACGACTGGCTAAACAGCTGATAGGCAATCTGCCATCTGGGTGACTGCCCTAAATGCAGGTATGTGGTGATTGGTAGGAATTGTAATTATCGAAATATTCAATATCATTAGAATCACATCTACGGTATGTAGCAATTGTATGTAGCATTAATTTTGAGTATTTAAAGCCGCTTATAAAGACGGGACTAAGGGTGATGGTGGTGGTGGTGATTATTGTTTTAAGAGGAAGTGCAACTTGGCAACCAACCTCAGAGAGAAAAAACGGAAGGGATCCGACATTTCATAAAATGAAGGTATCAGCCCAAGAAAATTAAGGGCCACGAAGGGCGTGAAAATAAAATACTCCCTAGGCCTCAAATGCTCTAATACCGTCGAGGTCGGAAAAGAACAAGAGTTAACCAAGAAAGATCGGGCAGGATACATGAAAGTGAGGAGCCTAGCACAAGTACGTGGAAGCCATGCCAGGACTCAGCTATGGGTGCGGAGCTGTGACCTTGTATGCGGGATATGGTAGGTTCGAACTCCTCTGTCGGCAGCCCTGAAGATGGTTTTCCGTGGTTTCCCATTTTTTGATATTTGCTTTACGTCGCACCGACACAGATAGGTCTTACGGCGACGATGGGATAGGAAAGGGCTAGGAGTTGGAAGGAAGCGGCCGTGGACTTAAGGCACAGCCCCAGCATTTGCCTGGTGTGAAAATGGGAAACCACGGAAAACCATCTTCAGGGCTGCCAACAGCCGCATTCGAACCCACTATCTCCCGGATGCAAGCTCACAGCCGCGCGCCTCTAACCGCACGGCCAACTCGCCCCGTCAGCCGTTTTGTAGTAATGCGCGTACATACATACATATTATCGGCACACTTTATCTTGGTGCATTTACACCCTAGTGCTGAATCGGTCGACCTCAGCAATCTGAGATTCGTACTGGCAACCTTTGAAACGCAAACTATGAATCGCTTAAGCTTCGTTGTGCGACATCTGGCGTACACTTTACGTACTAGTGCTGTCATTGTTTACACAGCAAAGCCAAACTATAGAATTTATGCTAGGAACATGATTCACATCGAGAAATGTTATATAATGTTATATAATGTGTATGTGACATAGCTGTTGGCTTAAGATAATAACGGTTTAGAAACTTCATATCGATCGATCATATTCTCAATTCAATTCAGATTTCATTTTCATACATTTGGCAGCACTATCGGAACCGGGACAGCTCCCTCCTTACTCCTCACCCCCGTACACAAATGCACCAAGATAAAGTGTGCCGATAATACAGACAGACAGAAATCACGGACAATTAAAAAGTGTATTTCCTTGTTACTGTGGACACGACCGATACAGAAAGAGCACCCTTTTTAAATTCTGAACAATGTACAGACAAAACTCTTATTTTATATACAAGATAAGAAGAAAGTTAAAAGTAGAACTCGCCATCAGCACGGAGAAATGAGTGAAACTCGTAACAGTTAAATTCTTGTTATGATTTTCGTCTTCCATAAATGTCTCCTGCCCTCATTCGAAGAAAATGAGAATATTGGTGTATAGTCACTTGTATAGTTGGATTTTAGTCGTGGTGCACACAACTTCTTGGCATTGTGACAATTTATTTCAATTCCCAACACATTGCATTTCCACAAAAACGTGCTATACAGTGACAATTCAATGAACAAATTCCAAGAGAAGCATTATGTCCCTTGTACATCACTCACGACGTGAAAACAACACACTAACGTAAACTATACGGTCTCAATAAAAGGTGTTTACGTAAACCCTGAAGTGAAATATATACAGAATATGCATGGAATATACTTAAAACTAAAAGGTCTCTCTTTCAACAGCTACAATTATCCAAAGAATGTTCTCGATCACTATGTATTACATTCGCAATTACAATTCAAAACATTCATTCAGCCGCCCTAATAGATCAGCTGATCAGCTTTGCGCACTTTCTACAGTACGGCCTGTACATCACGAAGGCAGTGACAGCATCTATAGATGATGGTTGATAGGGACAAGGAAAAGATAAAAAGAGAAGCCTGTCTCATATACAGAAGGAAATACGTGTAAAAACACAGTTAACAGGTACGATGGGCCTGGGAGTGAAGCAGATAGTGGGGGGGGGGGGGGGGGGAAGCGAGCGACAGACGAATCGAATGAGTTGTGACAGTCGGCCGTGGTTATGAATGTTATGAAGTGTGTGAAGTACTTGAACTACCAGTTCATTGAAATTGAGTTATTAGTTCACACTTCATAGGAGTAAAGCGTTCATTTTGAACGACTCATTCACGAGCTACCCATCACTACTTCTCTAGCTAAACATCAAATTTTTATACACGTAAACAAAAGAAAACAGGCTATGATAAAAGCCGCATCTCTTCAAGCAACCATGTTAAGTACACAAATACAAACACATACTGTACTAACAAATGACTGTATCAATCCTTATGTCACAACCTATGCAGCCGTAGGTTTCAACCATTACTTGTAGATATTTTTGTTACTACTAATGGCGTTAGGCCTCGGAAAACCATGCGGCAAAACTTGTAGATCAAAACAGGGCAACTGGAGCTCGTCACGTGCACAGACCAGAGTCAGCAACTTGGAACACCCATGCTTTAGTGTCGGTTAGTTTTTTAGTGCGGAGTCAAATACTAAATTATTTTAAATTATATAATCACGTCGTACTTCCATTTAATTGTAATATATGTGTAATATTCTTCCTTTGGTGAAAGTTTTATAACAGCGTACTGAATCAAAATCTCAAAAAACTATTTACTTTTCTGTCTAAATTCGCTCAGAGAGCATAAAAACATATATATCCCGCCCTACCCACCCCGTCCGCTATATCCCACAAATCCAGGTACTTTTTGTTGTCTGTTCATTTGTGTCCCCCCTACTTTTAATTCCCAATCGCACTACTGTCAAGTATGGCATTTAAAGCATTAATGAATTCTGAAAATAAACTTAAAGGAAATACGTATTCGAGCAACCAAGTTAAGGAGAGTGACAGGAAATTCAACAAAGCAGAGCTTACCTTATTTGACGGGAAAAGAACATAATATGGCACGATCAGGAAACAAGCTGAGCTGGACGCGAGTCATGTCCCGATCAAATTTATTTTTGTCACTATGAGAACGAGCCATTGCACTCTTCGGAATCATAAGGAAATCTACAGTTAAATGAACGAATTTAAATGCCACACGTTTGACACCGAGTATGAATTAAATCAACGTAAACACTATTAAAATTAACACAGCCCTACAGCAATCGAACTAATTAAACGGAATAGCATGCACTTTCCTTGTCTTTAAACCGCACTACAGGACTGATAAACTTAACATGCAAGTACAACAACTGCGCCATGTGACCAGGAGAGGGTAAAACTAGCGCCTGGGGACAGATCGCACTATGAACAAAACACGAAACACGCATGCGCAATTGCATGGTCTACCACTAGCTGAACGAGACAGCGGCTAATGTAACTGTTGGAGTTAACAAGTGCTGTTATCGTAAAGTGACTATCGTTATTCGATGGTTTTATTTCGTTCTGAGCGTTTCTTTTCTTTATTTCGTTGTTGTTGTTGTTGTTCCGTTCTGTTTCATTTTGTGTGATTTTGTGAATAAGAAAATAGGCATTATGCCTATTGCCTACTCTTGCTCTGAGTGTGGTCGTGTGTACGAAGCAAGAACTACTTTGCGGAGGCATGTAAATCAGAAACATACTAATGGAAACCTCAGGGTAGTCGGTTTCATACGTGCAGTGTTGCCAACCCAGAAATATCCGCTAAATTCCGCTAGGTTTCGAATTAAATCAAAATAGCATATACCAGCTTTTTTTAATAGAGGAAATTAACTCCATACTCACCAGTTTTAGAACAGGGCGTCATCGTCTTCTCCTTTCCTGTGGTTTCATATGAAGCCATGGTACCAATCTGATGCAAATTTATGATCACTGCAACACTTGTTCCCTCGTTTCAATCCTGCTCGTATCGTAAAAAAAAAATAGCGGTAGACATTCAAGATTTTTTACCTAACGTAATTGACTGAGATCTCTTTCAACAACAGCACTTGACCAAACTCCTAACTCTGTCAGAGTAGCCAAAGAAACTTTCCGTCGACTTTGCAGCTCACCATCAAAAGCACATGAGGAAATTTTAATATCTATTTCGAAAGTTTTTTCACTTTCAACACAGTTTTCATTGTTTTCAAGATATATTTAAGGAAATTTATGTTTACTAATATCTACTCTCAAGATATCACCGTAGTATCTCGGAACAATTCTTCTGGCGATATGGTCAGCAGAGTTCGACTGGAATAATTTATTGATTCACCAAAGTTTTGACAAAAAGGGTTTCAGAAAAACAAGATAAAGTTTACTGATATCAAAGTTTGGCAGTGAAACACTTTTCATATTACTTTCTTACTTGAAAATGCGTTATTGACTCAAGCAATTGGGAAAGGATACGATTTCTTGCGACTTGAAAAAACAACCATCTTGTGTTACTTTGCTGCACCTTTCCTTTAGGTATAGAAACACTGTAACCGGGCGAGTTGGCCGTGCGGTTAGGAGCGCGCGCAGGCTGTGAGCTCGCATCTGGGAGATAGTAGGTTCGAACCTCACTGACGGCAGCCCTGAAAATGGTTTTCCGTGGTTTCCCATTTTCACACCAGGCGAATGCTGGAGCTGTACCTTAATTAAGGCCACGGCCGCTTCCTTCCCATTCCTGGGCCTTTCCTGTCCCATCGTCGCCATAACACCTGTCTGTGTCGGTGCGACGTAAAACAAATAGCAAAAAGAAACACGGTATCAAATACGACACACCCAGCTCATCACGATTTCAGTGACGATTGTAGCAGCAAATAGTGATTGTAAGTTCTGTTCAGCAAGTACCGGTATATTAAGTTCTATATTACTGTTTCTCCTTAAGCTAAAATATGATATTGTTACCGCTGGAAACCGTTAACAGAAGTTTGAAAAATCCGTCAAAAATTCCGCTGTCCGCTGAAAGAAAATTTGATCCGCTGTTCCATTTCGAATTCCGCCAAATTTAGCGGAAATTCCGCTGAGATGGCAACACTGCATACGTGTAACATAATATAGACAATACTAATAAAACTTTTGTTCAACAATCGTGTCTGAAGCGGCATTAGCGTAACTAGCACTCTGATACCGTGTGTTCTTAATTAGCTTTGTATTTTTAAAGAATTTAAAATATAATTTTGTAGATAAATGTTTCTTTAAGAAATCGTGAGTGTTCGTTTTCAAAATTCACAACTGCTTGTGTTGCATGCTGTCTTCTGAATAAACTTCCCCGTCGAATATAACTGTGCTAAACTTGTGCTCATTCACCAGCTAGAAAACATGAAGTATACTACGCGAACGTTTTCACGGAACATCATTGTGCATGTTTAGACTTGCGAAACATAACAAGACTAGAATTAAACACTGTACTCGATGTCGTTAACCTCAACATGTGATCAGAACATTGTTTGATGTGTTCAGAGCAAAAGTACAATTTCAATGATTTGCTTACTGTAAAAAATCAAAAACACACTGTGCACATATCGCGTAGCTAACTCGCTTAGTAAACGATATTGCAAAAGTACAACTTCAATGATTTGCCTAGTGTAAAAATCGAAAACACACTGTGCACACATATTGCGTAGCTAACTCGCTTAGTAAACGATATTGCAAAACTACAACTTCAATGATTCGCCTAGTGTAAAAATAAAAAAAACACTGTGCACATACTGCGTAGCCAACTCGCTCGGTAAACGATATAGCAAAAGTACAACTTCAATGATTCGCCTATTGTAAAAATTTAAAAAAAACACGGTGCACATACTGCGTAGCCAACTCGCTCGGTAAACGATATAGCAAAAGTACAACTTCAAATGATTTACCTTCTATCATTCGTCTTGTGCGAATATAAAAAAATACAGAATTTGCGTATACAGAAAAGCTATACTGCGTAGCCAACTCGCTCGGTAAACGATAATCTGATGTAGTTACAATAGAGAAGCATAGATTCAAACACTGTTCTATTATCGCGAACACGGAGAGTAAAATTAAACAGAACGATTGGTACTATAAGAAATACATTGGTTACATTTAAGTCCCTAGCAGTCGAACAAGTTAAGGCATAAACACGTAACATGAAATATTAGTCAATCTGTTGACATGGTTTACAAGCATGTAGCGGAACGATACAACATGTGTTTAGAACATTGCTTGATTGATGTGTTCTGAACAAAAGGACTTTTCCTCCACCTGCTCCTCCTGACTGCGTCCTCCTCCTCCTCCTCCTCCTCCTAGGGCTAATGGGCTAAAGGGCTCCTCCACCACCTCACCACACCCTCCTCCTTCAGGAAGGAGTTAGCTGAAGTTGGTACATTTTTAACACCCTCATCGATTGTTATCAGCAAGAACGCATCTACTTTGTTAAGTGTAGCAAATTAATCTTTATTGGTAAACAGTTTTGTGTTCAGAACCGAAGGCATTTATACTACACATAACAGGGAATGGAACCCGAGGGTTCTGTACCAATCGTTCTGTTTAATACCTAATAAAATCCCCGAGGTGCGATGAGTTGCGTTTTTCGAACAGAAATCAGCATCTGCTTGATTGTTTTTAGTGTTTGGAACACTGAACTTTTCAAGAAGGCAGCAGTGAGGTTAGCGATGTTCTGTTGTTGGATTTTAAATTCCGCGCTACGACATGCATAAGGTGGCAACCTTGAGGTTTAGCGCTGTAAAGATGACAGCAGTGAGGTTAGCGATGTTTTGTTGTTGGATTTTAAATTCCGCGCTACAACATGCATAATGTGGTAGCGTTGAGGTTTACCGCCGTAAAGATGGCAACGGTGAGGTTAGCGATCCTCTATTGTCCTTCAAAGTGAAGTTAGGGTCCGTCAAGAAGATAGCTGTCAAAAAAGCACGGCGTGAAGTCGGGCAAGGACATATTGACGCGCAAGTAGTTTCCTGGGAGTGAGTTCAGCCTCAGAATGGATACCAGGCATGTAAGCACCTCGTACACATGTGATGGGTTTGCAAAGTGTGTATGACAGGCGAACTCTTGACAGGACAGGTAGGGTTGATGTGTTTAAAAGGAATAAAGTAAGTACTTTGCCTTGAAAGGAACAGGAAAATGCTGGGGCTGTACCTTAATTAATTAATTTATTTATTTATTTATTTTACACGCATTAATCTCCGCGGAGCTCAAGCGCGACTGTAGTAGCGTGCATTCAGGAGAGCGCAGGTTCGAGTCCTGCCTCGCCCAACCTGAAAGTGATTTTCATGGTGTCCCATGTTCAACACCAGGCAAATGCCGGATAGGTACCTTTGGGATAGGCCGCGGCCGACGTCCTTTCCAAATCCTTCCCATTCCCATTCATGGGAAAAGAAGCTAAACTGAGCGCAACCTATTACACATGGATGTCAAAACAAAACAAAACAAACCAAAGCAGAACAACTTTAATCTCCCTTCCCCATTGTGTGTTTGCCAGTCATACAATAACGTTGTACACCCAGGGTATGTTCCTTGTCCGACTTCACGCCGTCAGATGCGGCATGCAAAACCGCGCATGCTGTTCTTATTTGTATCTCAAAAAGTAATTGTCCGATTTTGAAAATACTTACATATTTGAACGTGTACGCAGTTGAACTTTTAGACCAGGTGTATGAATTTGTGCCATTCCATTTTAAAATATGGAGTTAGTATCAATATCTCGGGTATTAATCACCCCGTTAGACTAAGTAGCACGTTATTTTACAAGACCTTGGGTACCATTTACGAATATGAAAACAGAATACCGATATCTTTAATAGCTTAGAAGTTACTCCCGTGTAACATGTTAGGCGAATAACCCTGTTTATCTGAGTGAAAAATTCTCAGGCACACACTCATTCATACTACATACTACCATTCCGTCAGCTGTCGACTTTAAATTTTCACAACGAGCTGGTGTCTCTGACCCGAGCTGGCCTTTCCAGATTGGCACGGTGATAGTGGTCTTACAGGTGGAGAGTATGGTATTGTCCTTAGCTTTAATTAATTGATTATATTTTGTTATTGCCCCGAACCGCTCCTCCTGCCGAATTCTCATCCCTTCTAGGGCTGACGGTCGAAGTTCCTTTCCCCTGAACTTCGGGATTAAGGGTAGCTTACTTCAAGGTACCTACAGGGGTCAGACAAGCTTGTAATCTTTGACCTCTGTTGTTTATGGTTTACATGGATGACCTACTGAAAGGTATAAAGTGACAGGAAGGGATTCAGATAGGTGGACATGAAGTAAGCAATTTGGCCTATGCCGACCACTTAGTCTTAATTACAGATTGTGCTGAAAGCCTGCAATCTAATGTCTTAGAACTTGAAAAATTAGCCTTTTCAAGAAACCTACTAGATAATGATGATGTTTGTTGTTTAAAGGGGCCTAACAGCTAGGTCATCGGCCCCTGATGGTACGAAGTGTAACGAAATGTACTCACTGGCTAGAATGCTTGTTTTTGTTTCACGATCAGTGGATCCAATTCACACTGTATTGATTACTGGGACGATGCTTATTACCTAAAGGGGTTCAAAATCCAGGTCACCGGCCCCTCACAATGGTACTAATCACAAGTAAAACAGAACCACAATGTTCCTCCTACCGTGGTACTAATCACAGGTAATGTAAACCCATGGTATGTCACACACACACCACACAATGGTACCACTCGCAGGTAGCACAAACCCATGACGTTTCGCACATAAGAACCCCACTCACAAGCAACGTAGACCCATGGTGCACTAATCACGAGCGCCGGTATTCGCGTGGTGTTCCTCACTTGGTAGAACTAATCACAGGTCACGTATACTCATGGTGTCGCTCACATAGTGGTACTAATCATAGGCAATGCAGACCCACGGTGCATCACACATTATGGTAGCAACACAATTCCATGGTATTCCTCCCCATAATAATACTACTCTCTGGCAACGCGGACCAATGGTTTTCCTCAAATAGTGGTACTAATCATGGGCGCCGCTATTCCCGTGGTGTTTCTCAAATAGTTGTACTAACCGCAGACAACGTAGACCCATGGTGTTGCACATAGAGTGGTACTACCCATAGTTAACGCAGACCATACCGAACACAGTGGAATTCACACGACGACCTCTTTCACAAGCAACACCCATAATGGCACTGCTCCTTTATAACGTAGACCCTCGCAAGGTGGTAATAGACGCAAGTAACGTCGGCCCATGGTGTTCCGCACGTCATCTCATGGTTCTGTCAGCATCCCTTGGTCGCCCCTTTGAGTCGTCTCTTACGACAGGCAGGGGATACCGGGGGAGTAGTCTTCGTCTGCGTCCTCCACCCACAAGGGGTAGAGAGAGAGGGAAAAAGAAGGGATCCGACACTTCGAAAAATGAAATACCAGACAAAGAAAGACATGGGCTACGAAGGGCGTGAAAATGAAAGACCCACTAGGCCTCGAATGTTCTAATACCGTCCGGGGCGGAAAACAACAAGAGTTGACCAAGGGAGGTCTGACAGGATAGACGAAAGTGAGGAGTCTGAATCAAGTAAGCGGAAGCAATGTCAGGACTCAGCTCAGGGCCCCGTGTTCGCCACCAACGTTCCCAAGTTGAAAGCCCCTGGGGCCTCTTTTAGTCGCCTCTTACGACAGGCAGGGGATATCATGGGTGTATTCATCTGCGCCCCCCAGCCACAGGGGGTAAACCTACTGGAACACGTAGATAATTTCAAGTATTTAGGATGTGTGTTCTCCCCAGGATGGTAGTATAGTAAGTGAGAATGATGCACCTTAATTCAGAGCTAACGCAGGCGCAATCGGTAGGTTTCCATAAGAAGGAAGTCAGGTGCTGGACGAAACTATCTTTACACTAGTCTGTTTTCAAACCAATTTTGCTTTATGAGAGTGAAAACTCGGTAGACTCAGAATATCTTATTCATAATGAGCGCTGGTACAAACCGGTGGGAACAGCGGCAGGTGGGTATTTGAAATGGGGATATAAAGGCAAAGTTAGGAATGTACTTGATTGGTGAAGATGTACGCAAAAACAGGCTTTGGAGATTAATTTATATGAAGTAACTGTACAAATTTAATGTTCGCCTTTTTATCGAAACATGTCGAACATATCCTTTTTAGTTTAATTTAAGATCTGACCTGCCCCCTGTTGAAGGGCCGCGGTATGCAAAGTTAGCATAATCATTAGTCTTTTAATGAAAGGCTGGAGTGAATGATTTGACGATGCATTAACTGTCTCCTTATAATAAGTAGAATTTGACTTCCGAGTCAGAAGGCTTATATGAATATAAAGTACGAGATGACTCTACAGATCTTTACAGGAGGGTGCATTTGTTTAGTTTTGTAGTTTTAGTGGTCCGCCACTGTGGTGTAGTGGTTAGTGTGACTAGCTGCCAGTCCCGGAGGCCCGAGTTCGATTCCCGGCTCTGCCACGAAATTTGAAAAGTGGTACGAGGGGCTGGAACGGGGTCCACTCAGCCTCGGGAGGTCAGCTGAGCAGAGGTGGGTTCGATTCCCACCTCAGCCATCATGGAAGTGGTTTTCCGTGGTTTCCCACTTCTCCTCCAGGCAAATGCCGGGATGGTACCTAACGTAAGGCCACGGCCGCTTCCTTTCCTCTTCCTTGCCTATCCGTTCCAAACTTCCCATCCCCCACCAAGGCCCCTGTTCAGCATAGCAGAAGAGGCCGCCTGGGCGAGGTACTGGTCATTCTTCCCAGTTGTATCTCCCGGCCCAACGTCTCACGTTCCAGGACACTGCCCTTGAGGTGGTAGAGGTGGGATCCCTCGCTAAGTCCGAGGGAAAAATTAACCTTGGAGGGTTTAGCACCAATTCATGTTAAAAGGATAACAATGGAAACTATAGATCAACAATAGAATTTGGTTGATTGGATAAAATTGGATTTCACGGAATTTATTATTTGCAGTAAAAGGAAGGATGAGAAGAATTGCAATAGATATCACTAATGCAATTACTCCATCTAACTTATTAGGAATAGGTCGTAAAATTGCATATGCAAAAAGGAAATATCATTCTGGTTAACGGATTAAGAAAGAAAGTTTTAGTGGGTTGACATGAATATATAAATAACTATTTATAATCGGAACAGTGATTTATGAATGACTGATCCGTTATCAACGATTATAAGATAAAGTTACCTTAGGGATAACAAGTGTAATTATTTGAGAGTTCTTATCGACAACAAAAAAATGTCGACCAATATTGGATTAAGAAACATGATTAGTTGTAGAACTTGAATTAATAAGTCTGTTCGACTTTTAAATCCTTGAATGAAATGAAATTGCTTTTAGTACCGGAGTACCGGGAGTGTTCAGCTCGCCAGGTGCAGGTCTTTTGATTTGACGCCCGTAGGCGACCTGTGCGTCAATCCTTCAATGATCTGAGTTCAGACCGGTGTAAGCCAGGTAGGTTTCTATCTTTATAGTTCTATCTTTATGATTTAGATGATTTAGTACGAAAGGACCAAATATCTGAAATATTGTTTAAGAGGCTACTATTTTGACAGAAAAGTGTGTTGGATTGAGAATTCAAAAATGTACTAATATTACAAATAGTATTGAAAATGTTAGTTGTACGCTTGCAAAATAAAAATAAATAAAAAAGAACTAAGACAATTAAGTCGAAATCTAACCAACATTATTATTTATTGTATTAATGAGAAAATGTGGAATGCATTTGTTCATCCGAGGGAAAGCTATATCAGGAGCTCCAAAAAGAAAATTATATAACAAATGCGTGGGCAGTAACAATTACGTTATAAATTTGGTCATCACCAAAGGAAGCTTTTTTTTTTTTTTTTTTTTTTTTTTTTTTTTTTTTTTTTTTTTTTTTTTTGCAAAACTCTCTGATGAGAGAAACCTCTGAGGGTGAACCCAGGGTAAGAAAGGGAAAGGGGGTAATCCCCGGGTCCACCGCCCAGAGGTTTTTTCACACACACATTCACACAGGCCGATGAAGAAGGTTATACAACGGCGATTTCCATGAAAGATACATGGCCGATATATCTGACACGGAAATCTAGAGATTCGAACCTCAGAAGTTCTCGCCTCCCAGTCGTATAACCAACACCTAAACCACTCGGCCAAAGCAGCTAGGCACTGTGAAAGGCGGAGCACTGGTACTTACGTGCAACTGGCGTCATAGTTCATAATAGCGCTACAAGAGGGCGGGCTATGTATTTCTCCGCGTAGCATACAGTTCCGAAATGTGGTAGGCTAGATGTTATAAGTCATGTGAAAGTAGTTGTTCCCTTGAAAAGGCTAATACAGCAAATAGCATATTATTTTAGTGGCAAAAACAAATTTCTTTCTTAATCCGTTTACCCTCCAGGGTTGGTTTTTCCTCGGACTCAGCGAGAGATCCCACATCTACCGCCTCAAGGGCAGTGCCCGGGAGCGTGCGTGGTGGTGGTGGTGTTGTTTACTGTTTGAAGAGGAAGTATAACAGGGCAACCATCTATTTATATAAAATAAGAGTTTTGTCTGTACATTGCTCAGAATTTGAAAAGAATGGTATTTCTGTATCGGTCATGTCCACAGTAACCACGAAATGCATTTTTTTTACTTTTCCATTATTTCTGTCTGTCTGTATGTATGTACACCCATCACGAGAAAACTTAAAAAAAAATAAGAAAATTTAATGAAAATCAGTATGTAAAGTCGGGCGATGAACCACTACAATCTAGGCTACACATTATTTTATTTACGCTGAGTGAAATGGTAGTTTAGGGGAAGGCCTGAAATTTAATTCTCAAATGTGTTATTAGTGGTCGTGTCTTAATGAAAATCGGTATGCAAAGTCGGGGAATAAGTCGCTATAATCTAGGTCATCAATAATTTTATTCACACTGAGTGAAATGGTAGTTTAGGGAAAGGCCTGAAATGTAATCTATATATATAAAATAAGAGTTTTGTCTGTACATTGATCAGAATTTGAAAAGAATGGTATTTCTGTATCGGTCATGTCCACAGTAACAAAGAAATGCATTTTTTACTTTTCCGTAATTTCTGCCTGTCTGTCTGTCTGTATGTATACGCATCACGAGAAAACGGCTGAAGGGAATTTAATGAAAATCGGTATGTAAAGTCACTACAGTCTAGGCTACAAATTATTTTATTCACGCTGGGTGAAATGGTAGTTTACGGGAAGGCCTGAAATGTAACTCTCAAATAAGTTATTTATGTTATTAGTGGTCGTATCGATAAATACTACATAACTAACATAACTTTATTTATGTCGTAAGTTAGTAGTAGTTGTGTAAGAAGTTATTAAATTTCCTATCACTTATGTATTGTACATTGTTACCGTACCGCATAAAATCACAGAAATATTAATGAATTTTGATTTTTGTTACTAAGTCCATATCGGCGCCGAGTCACGAGAAAATGGGTAAACAGAATTTAGCGAAAATTGGTATGTAAAGTCTGAGAATAAGGAACTAAAGTCTACGATATAAATAATTTTGTAAGACGCCCTAATATCACAGAATCGAAAGAAAACGAATGTGAAGGCCTGCAATATAGAAAGCTCATAAACTTTATCAACAATAACATTACATTGACCATTGTTTGTTGTGATGTGCTTTTTGTCTTCTGTTTCCACTCATCCCCGATAGATAGGATTACTGCAGCGTACCGAAGTTTTTTAAAATTTGCTTTACGTCGTGCCGATACAGGTAGGTCTTATGGCGACGATGGGATAGGAAAAGAATACGGGTGTGAAGGAAGCGGCCTTGGCTTTAATTAAGGTACAGCCTGGTGTGACTGGTTTAAAAATGAGAAACCACGGAATACCATCTTCAGAGATGCCGGCAGTGGGGTTCGAATCCACTATCTCCCGGATGCAAGCTCACAGCTGCGCGCCCCTAATCACACGGCCAACTCGCCTGGTCGTACCGAGTGTAACGGCCTGCCTATTGGCGGGAAGTAGCTGGGGAGTTAGATAACTTTCTTCTTTAGCATGCCATTCCTCTGGTTCATACATTTTCTGATATATCTGGTACGTAATACACTGGTTCATCATAGCATTCGAGCTATTCAATCCCTACTCTGAGGCACTGATTGGAATGAGTAGTGTGCATATTTAACGGAATAATGGCAGAGGAGTTTGCACGGCAGTCTGCGACCTGGTTATTCCAGGAACTTTGGACTGTTAGATCGGCACCGTAGTACTGTTCGTTGAAAGTGAGAAATTGGGTGGTTTTTCATTTGACTGAGTATTTTATATTATAACATTGCTTTCAATCGCTGCATTCCTACTGACGTTTTTTTAATGGCCTATGTTGAATTCAGTTAGTAAAACACCCAAGCCAGTCTTTCTGAGATTCTCGTAGCGAAGCACGGGTACATCAGCTAGTCCTCTACCAATATTAACACTGGAAGGGATTCGACATGAGGCCTTCTAAACTACTTTAAGTTCGCTATCTGAAGTACAGACTAACAAATGAGGAAAAAAAAAGTTATCGACGATGTTGTTCGTACGCATGCAAAATAAAAATAAATTTAAAAAAGAACTAACTTTGTAAAAGCGAAAATTACGTCGAAATCGAATCTACATTTATTGTGCAGTATGGCTTTTAGTGCCGGGAGTGTCCGAGGACATGTTCGGCTCGCCTGGTGCCAGTATTTCTATCTGACGCCCATAGGCGACCTTCGCGTCCGGATATAGGATGGTGATGATAATGAAGTTGAGAGAGGGTGAAACCCGGCTTCGACACGTTGCCTACTCCTCTTGAATAACACCAAGGGGGCTGCTCAACGATTTACGCCCCCAACTGACGGACGAATCACCATCATAGGTCTTATGGCGACGATAGGATAGGAAAGGGCTAGAAGTGCAAAGGAAGCGACCGTGGTATTAATTATTAAAGTACAGCCCCAGCATTTTCCTGGAGTGAAAATAGGAAACCATCTTCAGAGCTGCCGAAAGTGGGGGTTCGAACCCACTATCTCCTGATTGCAAGCTGCCAGCTAAGTACCCAAACCGAGTGTGTGGTTAACTTACTTGGTAGATGGAATCGCAGGTAGATATTCGAGAACACTCGTAGTCAATGAAAATAGTTGCTAACTCCGGGCTGGGAAGAAGATGAGCTGCTCGACTAAGTGGTATGTTCCGAGCTGTCAGTGGCGAGATGGCATGGAACGAAATTAATGGACTGATAAATTTGAGTGTTATGTTAAAACGTAAGAAAGATCACAAAGTGAAGATAAGGTTGTATTTCAATGAGGACAAATTGGGAAAACATTCGTTTATAAGAAAAGGAGTTAGGGTTAGGAATAATTAAACTTACCAATGATGCATTTTCAAATTAATTGAAGTTATTTAAGAAAACACTGGCTAAACATCTGATAGGCCATCTGCCATCTGGGTGACTGCCCTAAATACAGGTATGTGGTGACTGGTAGGAATCGTAATTATCGAAATATTCAATATCATTAGTATCACATCTACAGTATATAGCAACTGTATGTAGCATTAATTTTGAGTATTTTAAGCCGCAACTAAGGGTGATGGTGGTGGTGGTGGTGGTGGTGGTGGTGGTGGTGGTGGTGGTGGTGGTGGTGGTGGTGGTGGTGGTGGTGGTGGTGGTGATTATTGTTTAAAGAGGAAGTGCAACTTGGCAACCAACCTCAGAGAGATAAAATTGAAGGTATCCGACATATCATAAAATGAGGGTATCGGGCCAAGAAAATTAAAGGCCACGAAGGGCGTGGAAATAAAAGACTCCCTAGACCTCGAATGCTCTAATACCGTTGGGGTCGGAAAATAACAAGAGCTAACCAAGGAATGTCGGACAGGATAGATGAAAATGAGGAGCCTAGCAGAAGTACGTGGAAGCAATGCCAGGACTCAACTAAGGGCGTGCCGTGAGGTTAGAGGCGCGGAGCTGTGACCTTGCATTCGGGAGATAGTGGGTTCGAACCCCACTGTCGGCAGCCTTGAAAATGGTTTTCCGTGGTTTCCGATTTTCACTCCAAGAAAATGCTGCGGCTGTACCACGGCCGCTTCCTTCCTATTCCTAACCCTTCCCTATCCCATCCTCGCAGTAAGACCTAACTGTGTCGGTGCGACGTAAAGCAAATTAAAAAACAACTAAGGGTTTCGTGGTCGTCAACCCACGCTCCCAAATTAAGAGCCCCAGGGGCCCTCTTTAGTCACCTCGTACGACAGACAGGAGATACCATGGGTGTTATTCTACTGCCCCCACCCTCAGGGAGAGGGACTAGGCGTAGACAATGCCGCTTATCGTCTTAAGAATTTCGCCCTACACATTGTCCAAAGAACTACAGGTCTACAGCATCAATTCCCATCTCTCCACAACAACAAAATATAGTCTCGAATTAGCGCAACAAGATAGATGAGGAGAATGAAATGGGAACCAATGACACAGGAATTTCCAAAGCCGGAAAGGTAGAGATCACAGAGTATTTCAAGGATGTACACTCGAAAAATCGAAAATACAGGACAAGTAATGGAGTGATAGCATTCAAGTACAGTAGCGGCGATTATGGGGTGCGAGTCTCCCCCCACCCCCGCACTTTGTGGTGAATATATTTTTGCTCCATATCAGCAGGCTGAAACTAGGATTTTTTTTTTAAAAAAAGCAATCTGTTCAAGCCCTATTGTCTTGTCAGCGAATTCTTTCCTTTATTTTCTTTAATTATGAACAAAATTATTAGCGGAAATCCGCACAAAATGTCGTCAGTCTGGCTTTCTCCTCAGAGCAGGCATGTCAAGGTCACCAGCTGACTGACAACTCTGCGTGCACGAGAAACAGCTGTTACGAGCGCTAGTCCACCTTTATTAGCCTCCTTGGTTCAAATCCCGGTCATTCCATGTGAGATTTGTGCTGGGCAAAGCGGAGGTGGGAGAGGTTTTTCTCCGGATATTCCGGTTTTCACTGCCATCTTTCATTCCAGCAACACTCTCCTATATCATTTCATCTGTCAGCCATTAATCATTGCCACAGAGGAGTGCGACAAGCTTCGGCAGCCGGCACACACAATTCCTATCCTCGTCGCTAGACGGGGGCTTCCTTCATTCCATCCCTGGCCCGGTCGAAAGACTGGAAACAGGCTGTAGATTTTCATTTCCGTACAATATATAAATACTCTTTCATATAAGGACGTACACAATTAAAAATGTGTTCAAGCCAGCGTTCGTATAAAATGTGTCGAACATGTAATCTAATCACCATGTACTAGAAAAAATAAATAATTACTTTAAAGGTTGCCATAGGCAAGGAAGAACAAACGATTAGGCATTTACTTAGGGCCTTAATATGCTTAACTCCCCTATGAACAATTATGAGGCAGAATAATGCCGAATACTATGCCGCTATCACATCGCTTCTGTAACTGAACATCAAACTTTTATAAACATACACAAAAGAAAATAGGCTATGGTAAAAGCAGCATCTCTTCAAGCAACCATATTCATAAAAAAAGTAAACAAATATAAACACACACTAAAAAATGACTATATCAATCCTTATGTCACAGTCCATGCAGCTGTATGTTAAAAACATTACTTGTTGATTTTGTTTTATTACTAATAATGGCATAAGGCCTCGGAAGACCATGCGACAAAACTTGTAGATCAAAACAGGGTAACTGGAGCTCGTCACGTGCACAGACCAAAGTCAGCAACATGGGACACCCATGCTTTAGTGTCCGTTTGTTTCTTAGTGTGTAGTCAAATACTAAATTATTTTAAATTATATAGTCACGTCATACTGTTATTTAATTGTAACACATGTGCAGTATTCTTCCTTTGGCGAAGGTTTTATAATACAGTATTGAATCAACATCTCAAAAACTATTTACTTCTCTGTCTAAATTCGCTCAGAGAGCTTAAAAACTTACAATTTGTTAGCGTTTTTTTTAATTTTTTCCAGATTTGATGTATATATCCCGCCCTCCCCTACCCGTCCGCTATATCCCACAAATCCAGGTATAGTACGCAAACCTTTTCTTAAGCCCTGAGCTCCATAGTGCTGAATGGGAACTAGGGCTCAAGAAAAAGTTCGCGTACTATACTTTTTGTTGTCTGTTCATTTGTGTCCCCCTACTTTTAATTCCCAATCGCCGCTGCTGTCAAGTATGGCATTTTAAGAACCAGCAAAAATGAATTCTGAAAATAAACTTATGGGAAATAAGTATTCGAGCAAGCAAGTTAAAGAGAGTGACAGGAAATTCACAAAGCAGAGCTTACCTTATCTGACGGGAAAATAACATAATATGGCACGATCAGCAAACGAGCTGGACGCTTCTGCGTTGTCATTCTTTTTATCCTCGTATCTTCTACAAAATAACGCTCTTAACCGGTATACTGTCTGGATTGACTATTTAGAGTCATGCTCCGATCAAATTGATTTTTGCCACAATGAGAACAAGCCATTGCACTCTTCGGAATTTAAATGTCACACGTTTTACACCGAGTATGAATTAAATTAATGTAAACACTATTCAAATAAACACACCCCTACAACCATCGAACTAATTAAACGGAATAGCATACACTTTCCTTGGCTTTAAACCGCACTACGGGACAGAGAAATAGTGGTGGGGTCGAGTAGAACTGTTGGAGTAACTCGGTTCATCAGGTTTACATGATGTCACAGGGGAGCACTGATTCAACTCGAATATTCCGTATAACGCTGTAGGTGGTTCAGTTAAACCTTCCAGCAAGGCTACCCTCGCAACACCACTGTGCTGTTGTCCAGACACCAGACTGAGACGTCTGTTCTATTTGTGTTTCCTTATACTACATATATCTTTGTTTAAAGTTTTCTACCGATATTTGTAATAAGAAGCAATAACGCCATGAAAGTCCTCCCAAGCATGGCAGTATTTTACTAGCAGTCCACGTAGAAAATCCGCTACTTGTAAAATTTGCAATCAAATCTATTGTACAGGTGGAGGAACGTCAAATTTATGGAATTACATAAAACGGGCGCATCGTAAGGACATGGTACAAATACAGTTGCACATCGTGAAAGTAATTCTATTCCTACGTATGGATGAGACAGTGCAGAAAAAAAAAAGAAGTTGCATATTTTTGTATGCGAAGACATGCAATCACTGAGGGTTGTCGAGGATAGAGCCAGACCTGTAGCTTAGACCCTTTCCAACTGAGCAAACTAGCAGTAAGACACCACATCTCAATTGGTAGAGCTACCAACACGAACTCGGGAGGTTGTGGGTTCGGATCCCACTGGTGTCCGGCTGGCCATTTTTTTCTGTACTTAACATCTCTTCGATGCGTATTAAATATACGTAACGCGACCTAATAAGTTGAAAGTCGATTTCGATTAAAATGTGGTCGTGAAAATCAATATTCATTGACCCTGAAGTAAACTTGCTCTTGCTTACCTTAGGGTACCTGCTACATCTGTGCCCGCATAGGAGGTGTTTTCATGTGCTGGACAAATTCTTTCAGACCGAAGGTCGTCGCTTTCTGCAAAACGAGCTGAAACGCTGATATTTCTGACGGTACTTCCCATACTGTCTGTGTACAACGTGTTGTGTCTAGATTTTAAAGCTTGTCACAAGATGAAGAATTGAGTTCATTTGTATACTTTACTTATTTCCATTACTGATGTTATCTTAACAGATTTTTTTGTTTATTTCCTCAATCCGATAGTTTCTTCTGGATGCTCTGATTTTTGTCAATTTTGATGACACGTCATCTTTTAATTGGTTCACAACAGACATTGCTAACTTGTACAGAAATCTTGATCATAGTTCTCACATTGTAGAAATGCTAATTTATTACGTCATGCATCATTATTCGGTTATTTTATGGAATTGATTACACTATTTTATACTTTTGGAGTCATTTTCTTACATATTTGAGGATTTTGAAGCATTAACACTATGGGATATTATCGCAACTTTAAGCGAGGATGAATACGGAGAGTTGAAAATCTTCACAAGGCTTTGTCAATCTGGAGACTAAGGAAACTTTGTTCATCACTTACTTCTTGAAAATGTTCACATTCCAAGAAAGACACCTCCAATTGGATAAGTCTTCCTCGTGAAAAGTTGAGATTTTCTTCTGAAGATGCAGAGCAAAGTTCTCTGCGAAACGTAAAGAATTTCACCTTGCTTTCTTGACACGGTATTAGCCCAAAGGCTTACTATAATGTCTATGAGATAAATATAGGCTAGACCAACTCTATTAATATACTGATTGTAAAATTTGTCCGCCTGTGTGGTGTAGTGGTTAGTGGTTAGTGATTAGCTACCATCCCCGGAGACACGGGTTCGATTTCCGGCTCTGTCACGGAATTTGAAAAGTAGTACGAGGGCTGGAACGGGGTCCACTCAGCCACGGAAGGTTGATTCCCACCTCAGCCATCCTCGAAGTGGTTTTCCGTGGTTTCCCACTTCTCCTCCAGGCAAATGCCGGGATGGTACCTAACTTAAGGCCACGGCAGCTTCCTTCCGTCTTCCTTGTCTATCTCTTCCGATCTTCCAATCCCCCCAGAAGGCCCCTGTTAAGCATAGCAGGTGTGGCTGCCTGGGCGAGATACTGGTCCTTCTCTCCAGTTGTATCCCCCTGACCCAAAGTCTCACGCTGCAGGACACTGCCCCTGAGGAGGTAGAAGTGGGATCCCTCGCTGAGCCCGAGGGAAAACCAACCCTTGTGGGAAAACAGGTTAAGAAAGACAGAAAGAAAGAAAGAAAGAAAGAAAGAAAGAAAGAAAGAAAGAAACAAAGATAGTGAAATTTCATTTAAAATTTGTCTTTTTTTAAGTTTTCGATTCATTTTACTGGATTTTTGCCGTTGTTTTAAAGATCATTTTTTAAACAAAGTAGTAAACAATAGTTGTGAATCTTTCAGACGGAAGAACTCGAGATATCGATTGGAAACACAGCACTACATACACTTAGAGGGGAACCTTCTCTCATTTCTGGAATAAACAATAGTGTGAAATGCTTCGGATTCAGAATAAGCCGAGTCTGGATGTTCATCTGTTATTCCTGCCTGTGTGCGGCTCCATGGCTAAATGGTTAGCGTGCTGGCCTTTGGTCACAGGGGTCCCGGATTCGATTCCCGGCAGGGTCGGGAATTTTCACCATCATTGGTTAATTTCCCTGGCACGGGGGCTGGGTGTATGTGTTGTCTTCATCATCATTTCATCCTCATCACGACGCGCAGGTCGCCTGCGGGTGTCAAATCAAAAGACCTGCACCTGGCGAGCCGAACCCGTCGTGGGATCTCCCGGCACTAAAAGCCATGTGCCATTTCATTTCATTCTTGCCTGTACGCACGTCAATCTGACATCTGTAGATAAAGAAGCAAACTGTCACTAGGGTGGCGTCGGAAGAAGTTTCCACTTTCACGTACAGGTGACACTAGCTGTTGAAGCGTCAATACGGCGCTAAAATAAATTATAGTATTTCACGTACTGATTTTATCCCTACCCTAGTTCATTACCGAAATATCTTAAAATTGTCTGTTTTAATACAAGCGCATTTTAGTGTCTATTCTTTAATTAAGTAAGTGTATTATGGGAACTCAATTTCGTATATAACACAAGAGTCATTTAGTTAATTTCTATCCCGGTTAATTAGAATTTTGTTAAATATTTCACATTTCATCTATATATAAAATAAGAGTTTTGTCTGTACCAAAGAGGACATTGCTCATAATTTGAAAAGAATGGTATTTCTTTATCGGTTATGTCCACAGTAAGAAGGAAATGCACTTTTTACTTTTCCGTAATATCTGTCTGTCTATCTGTACGTATGTATGCACACGCATCACGAGAAAACAGCTGAAAAGCAATTAATGAAAATCGGTATGTAAAGTCGGGGGATGAGCCACTACAATCTAGGCTATACATATTTTTATTCACGCTGAGTGAAATGGTAGTTTAGGGGAAGGCCTAAAATTTAATTCTGAAATATTTATATTATTAGTGGTCCTATCGATACATGCTACATAACTAAAATTACATTGAATTAAATTTCCGATCATTTATGTCATACATTTTTTCCGTACCGGCTATGATAACACAGATATTCATCAATTTCTATTTTGTTGCTAAGTCCATATCAACGCCGAGCCACGAGAAAATGAATTAACACAATTTAATGAAAATCAGTATATCGAGTCGGGGAATAAGAAAGTACAGTCTAAGCTATAAACAGTTTTATTCACCCTGGATGAAATTGTAGTTTAGGGGAAGGCGCTTAAAATTTAATTTTTAAATACCTGTGCTGTTGGTCCTATTGAAAAGTACTACATAACAAAAGTTATAGCGAATACAATGCCCGATCGTTTATGTTTTATTCAGTTTAACCGTAGCGACTATGATAATTGATAAGAGTGGTATTTCAGAGTCGGAAGAAAACTAAGGGTCGGGAATTTTAACCATCGTTGGTTAATGTTCCTGGCACGGGGGCTGGGTGTATGTGTCGTCTTAATCATCATTTCATCCTCATCTCGACGCGCAGGTCGCCTACGGTTGTCAAATCAAAAGACCTGCACCTGGCGAGCCGAAGATGTCCTCGGACACTCGCGGCACTAAAGCCAAACGCCATTTCATATCATTACTGCTGATACGTATCTCACTGGATTATCATAGTATTCATGGGCGCCCGCAAGGGGGGGCACTTGCCCCCCCCCCCTGGATTTCTAATAAGGTTGATGTTCAATTGTTTAATAGCATACCAGATTATACAGTCAGTCATCTAAACATCTGTTATAACCGGAAATTTCTGTAAACAATTTAATGTTGCTGACGTTATATTGGTTTTTATATTTAAGAAAAATATTCTAATAATGTCATACAATAGGCTACTAATGGAAATATTGCTTCAGTTTCCAATGTGGTTACGCCTACCCTAGTTTTATATACCGTATGTTTCCATTACACTAATCATCATCATGAGTGCCGACTAACTAATTTTGCCACCCCTCGTACGGTACCTTAGGAATTTGTCCTCGGCAGTGACCATAAGGGAAAGCACGTTCTGGAGATATTTTTATACATTAACACACCTCTAGCGAAGTTCAACCCCCTAAACCAAGGTCGTGTTTGCTGACTGGTAAGACATTAGTCCAGTAAGGTCGTGCTTACAAAGCGGATTATTTATTGTGCTCTCGCCTAATTTTACGCCGTTTCATCTTACCGCTATCTTTGTTCGTGCTGCGAAATTCTGTATATTGTTATTTTTAAGGCGTGCAATAATACGGTGGCTAATTTCTTGTGAACAAAGTGACGATTGCTATAAGAGAATGGCAGCCTGCCATTGTTGTCGTACAGTAGGTTCTTAACTTGTAGTGTTAAATCATCTACAATCGAATCATTGTATAATAGTTCAGTGATTCTGGGATGTTCGTGTTGTTATCAAAGCGGCTATTAGAGTGAGAAGTGATTTAGTAATTTTTATCTATTTGATTTAACGGTTATAAGTTATTGCGAATACAATCAAACGATTTAGCGACTTTTATGTATTAGAAATGAATATAAGACGGTTTTTCAAAAAGGCTAAACTTAGTAACTTAAGTGAAGGGGCTGGAAGTTCTGAGGAAATAAGTGCGTCAAGTGACAGTGTTAAGCAGAACAAAGAGTGCAGTGTTCGCGAACTGGAATCTTCACAAGATATAGAACAATGCTGTGATAAAGCGGAACTGTAAGGGGGGATTATTAACGAAGTATTTCTGAAAGATGAAAGTGACAGAAAAGACATTGGCATGTTCTTAATGCAGGAAAATATATGTGGCACTCTTAAGTATGAATTATTGTTAAAACCATGGGTCCCACAAGTAACCTACGATTTTAAAGGTGATTTGCGAGCTGGAACCAGCCGCGCTTTCAGACACCAGTGGTTGAAGGATTATTCTACGTGGCTCTGCTATTCTCGTGAACTGAAGGGTGCTTTATGCCGAACGTGTGTTCTGTTTAAGCCGAGCGTTAAAAGAGGTCTTCAAGGTTCATTCATTACGAAACCTTTCACAAAATATAAGGACTTCAATGCCAGCGCCAAAGACCATATAAAATCAAACTGGCATAGAGAATCATCAGAAAAGGCGAAAAACTTTGTGGACATCTACGAAGGAAGGCAACTCACGGTGGCTGATCAAATAAATAGTAGTCTCCACCATCAGATTGAACAAAATAGAAAGAAGCTGGAACCAATTTTGTCAACTATCATTTTCTGTGGCACCCATGATATATCACTTCGAGGGAAAACTTCAGACAGCGGAATTTTCCATGATTTATTGGAATTCCGTCTTGAGGCGGGAGATGCTCAACTACAAGAACACCTCTCAAATTCTGCAAAAAATTCCAAGTACACTTCTCATCGAATTCAAAATGAAATGATAAGATTTTGTGAACAGGAATTACGAGAGATACTGGTTACGGAAGCAAATTCATGCAATGCTTTCTCTGTTATTGCTGACGAGACAGCTGACATATCTGGAATCGAGCAGCTGTCTATTGGAATTCGGTTCGTCAAGAATACATCTAGTTATGATTTGAAAGTATGTGAAGAATTCCTTGGGTTTCAGCCTTTGGAAGAAATGAATGCCAAGTCAACCGCAAACTCAATTTTGAATTTTTTAACAACTGGTCTGGATTTAACCAAACTATGTGGTCAAGGATACGACGGTTGTGCTACTATGGCAGGACGTGAAGGTGGAGTTGCAAAATTAATACAAGATAGGTATCAAAAGGCTATTTTCTGTCACTGTGCTAGTCATAAACTTAACCTGGTAATAAACGACCTCAATGAACTCTCTGTTGTGAATAATGCGGCAGGTACCATCAAGGAAATAATTAACTTTTTTCGTGAAAGTCCACTCCGAAGAAAGCAGATCTGTAACGCCTCTTTTCTGTGAAACACGATGGTCCTCAAAGTACAAAAGCATTAGGCTCTTTTCAGAAAACTTTTCCAGTATCATGAAGGCTCTCGAAAATATTTCTAACTGCCGAAGTTTCAATTCCAAGACTCGACAACGTGCACATAATCTTCACTGTTCAGCATCGAACTCGGCCTTTATTGTTGCAATTCACGTAATGGCAAAATACAGTGGCATTTTAGAACCCGTAACAAACTCCCTTCAAGCGGAAGGACTGGAGCTCTTCAAAGTTAGAGAACATATCTTGTTGCTACTGGACCTTTTTTAAAAAGCAACGATCAGACGCAATTACCCACTTTCAAAGAATAATGGTAGATGCTGAGGACACAGCTTCTAATAGTGGATTTGAAATAACGATCCCTCGCCTCGCTGCCAAGCAGCGTCACAGGGCGAACCACAATGAAACTATGGCCGAGGACTATTACAGAGTTTCAGTCTACATTCCCTACATGGACTCACTGATACAGTCTCTAGAGTCCCGTTTTGGAGAACAAAACCATACTGATGCTGTATTCTCTCCATCCTTGTGTTATGAAGACATTAAGAAAGGAAGATTTTTTGCATTCCATGAAAGTTGTTTCTAATATCTACAAAATAGACAGGCGTAGGTGTTGTTTTAGAAATTTGTATATCCCTGCCCGCGACAACGTGCACAGCGGAGAGGAGTTTCAGCACGCTGGGGTGAAATCTTGGCTTAGATCAACAAGACAAACGATCGACTTAGTGGGCTTTGCATGCTGTCTTTGCACCGTGAAAGAATAGCCGAGGACAAATAGAAGTTTATTAAAAACGTTCTTACACGATTTTCCAGAGAAGCTCCTAGAAGAATGCAACTTCTCTTACCCGATTCTGTTGTTTAGGGATGTATTACTTAAAAAAGTAATTTAAACTATTAATCAGATTTTAGCGTGGTTTACGTCCATTTTAATAAAAATGATGGATAATATTTGTCATGTGATAGATATGTTTTGATTGAATGAATTTGTATGCTGGAAATCGTATTACGAAACTAAGCCTTCATATTCCTAAAGCTGCTAAATCAGTACAGATTTTTGATTCGTACTTTTTTCTTCTCATTTAAAGTAGACAGAACATTTGCGTAGCTAGTGCTTTTTATCACTGCCGTGAAACGAAGTGTGTGAGGAAATAAAATGAACATTACAAATTTTGTCATTCCGTACAAGTGTTTCATTATTCTAACAAGAGCACTGCAAGATATTCATGATTGGCTGTGAAGAAGAGGAAAAACGTGATGATCCACTGTAACGGTGAGTACAAAACTAGATTTTTTTTAAACATTTGGGAATATTATTTTTAAGTAACTGACAAATTATCCCATTGTGTGTGCTATTCGAATAATTAGCCAGGATGAGTTTTAGAGATATTTCTACAGTTGAATTTAACATAGTGACTTGGTATTATCTCAAAATATATCCATTTGTTTAGAAAATCCGATAGTGCCACACCAAGATGTTTTCGTTAACTTTGTTAATAAACATTGTTAATGAACAATGTTCATGAACATTTCCGTGTGTTAATAAACAAAATAACGTGTTCATTAACTTTTCGAGCATGTTGCTAAACAAAATTTCTTTAACTTTTGTGAATGAAACTTTTCTTTAACATTTCGTGTTTTCGTTAACATTTCGGTTCGCACATGCGCAAAGACGCAATTAGAACACGCAAATTCGTAGCGCGGAATACTCAAAATCGAATCGATTCACCATACAAATACGTAAATGAAGTGTAGGAGTCACCAGTTGTTACGAATCTTAAAAGTTCTACCTAGCCTAACATTAATAGAGATGGCATTCCGATAATTTGTATCATTTCTTGCAATTTCAGGCCCGATTACTGTCAACAGGAACTGAAAGTCATGTGGGGACATTCTCAGAAAATTTTGAAAGCCTGCTGCATCATGAATTAAAAGTTCTTTTTTTAATTTGCTATTTGCTTCAAGTGCCGGCCCCGTGGTATAGGGGTAGCGTGCCTGCCTCTTACCCGGAGGTCCCGGGTTCGATTCCCGGCCAGGCCAGGGATTTTTACCTGGACCTGAGGGCTGGTTCGAGGTCCACTCAGCCTACGTGATTAGAATTGAGGAGCTATCTGACGGTGAGATAGCGGCCCTGGTCTAGAAAGCCAAGAATAACGGCCGAGAGGATTCGTCGTGCTGACCACACGACACCTCACAATCTGCAGGCCTTCGGGCTGAGCAGCGGTCGCTTGGTAGGCCAAGGCCCTTCAAGGGCTGTAGTGCCATGGGGTTTGGATTGGTATTTGCTTTAAGTCGCACCGACACAGATAGTTCTTATTACGACGAATGGACAGGAAAGGCTTAGGAATGGAGAGAAAGCGGTCGTGGCCTTAAGGCACAGCCCCAGCATTTGCCTGGTGTGAAAATGGGAAACCACGGGAAAAAATCTTCAGGGCTGCTGGCAGTGGGGTTCGAACCCACTACCTCCCGGATGCGAGCTCACAGCTGCGCGCTCCTAACCGCACGGCCAACTCGCCCAGTAATTAAACGTTCTGACATAAGTGTCCTCTCCAAACTTAATTCTAAACGCTTTACCAATATTTTTCTTTGCCACACTGTGCGTCTGCGCTTTTCTCTAATTGCACTAGTTAAAATAATGAAAGCGGCAGCTGTAGGTATTTTCTTCTTCCTGACCCTATCTGTTGTAACCTCACAAACAGTTTTTGGTGTGGACACAATGTTAAAGAAGTTTGTTAACAAAAGTTTATTGACATATTGAGAAATGTTTTCGTTAACATTGTTTACTAACTTTGTTTCGTCAACGTTGTTTATTAACTTTGGTGTGGACTAACCATAGTTAACATTACCATTTTAAGAATTGCTTGATTTCTAATTTTTGGAAATACGAACTGATCATTATATCATTTGTAACCATTTTAAGAACTCAACCTTTTGATAATGAATCACAGAAGAGGAAACACAAAATTTTGTGGTCAAAATCTCTGAACTAAAGGCTAAATATCCATTCATTCCGGCCATAAAGTAGCCAACGGTTTCAGAGCAGCAAAGCGCTGCAACGAAAATGGGTGGGGCTGCTTGCGCATCATCTTCATCTAGGTAGGTAATGAAACGAAATAATTTATCTTCTTTATAACAGGAAAGTTGATCTAGAAAAGTGTTAATGTGCCCCCCCCCCCTGGAAAATATCCTGCGGGCGCCCATGATGGGTAACGTTAAGAGCTATGCAATTGAATACAATCTTGCTCACAGCGTGTACACTACCTAACCTAGAATTCTGTATGCAATGTAGAATTCCGTAGCGAAGCACGGGTACATCAGCTAGTTTAAATAATAAAGTGTAGAAAATGTGCAACATTCCATTGGACTTGGAGGTAGATCGGGCACATCATGAGAGGTACCGTAAACGATATGAACTTCTTCAACTCATCATCGAGGGGAAACGGGAAAAATTGAAGGAAAACTAGCTGTGGGGAGACATACTCGTAGAAATTACTGGCTTAAAGACGTGCGTCGTTGGTATGGACGAAACTCCATCGCAATCTTTCGAGTCGCTTTTTCACGAGTTATCATAATTGGATCGCCAACCTTCGTAGGGAGGCGGCGCCCTAAGAAGAAGACTGGAGACTTATGGAATTTGATGTTCTTGGGTCATAAGTTCATAGACTGGTTTGATGCAGCGCTCCATACCACCCTATCCTGTGCTAACCTTTTCATTTATACGTAACTACTACATCTACTCTAATATGTTTGTCATATTCATACCTTGGTCTACCCCTACTGTTCTTACCCGATACACTTCCGTCAAAAATGGACTGAACATGTTCTGGGAGTCTTAAGATATGTCCTATGATTCTACTACTTCTTCTGGTCAAATTTAGCCAAACAGATCTCCTCTCACCAATTCAATTCAGTATCTCTTCAATTCGTGATTCCACCTATCCAGCTCACCTTTAGCATCCTTCTGTAACACCACAAATCAAAAGCTTCTATTCTCTTTCTTTCTCAGCTAGTTATCATCTATATTTCACTTCCATACAATGTCACGTTCCAGACGAATTTCTTCAAAAACTGCTCGAAATAACTTAAGAAAGGCCTTCTTTGCTTGTGAAAGTCTGCATTTTATGTCGTCCTTACTTCTGACATCATTACCTGTTTTACTACGTCAGTAACAATACTCATCTACTTCCTTTAAGATAGTGGGTTCGAATCCCACTGTCGGCAGCCCTGAAGATGGTTTTCCGTGGTTTCCCATTTTCACATCAGGCAAATGCTGGGGCTGTACCTTATTTAAGGCCACGGCCGCTTCCTTCCAACTCCTAGCCCTTTCCTATCCCATCGTCGCCATAAGACCTATCTGTGTCGGTGCGACGTAAAGCTACTAGCAAAAAAATTCCTTTAATGGTTTTCCCCTCAGACTCAGGGAGGGATCCCACCTCTACCGCCTCAAGGGCAGTGTCCTGGAACGTGAGACATTGGGTCCGGGGATAAAACTGGGGAGAATGACCAGCACCTCGCCCAGGCAGCCTCACCTGCTATGCTCAACAGGGGCCTTGTGGGGGGATATGAAGATTGGAAGGGATAGACAAGGAAGAGGGAAGAAAGCGGTCGACGCCTTAATTAAGGTTCCATTCCGGCATTTGCCTGGAGGAGAAGTGGGAAACCACGGAAAACCACTTCCGGGATGCCTGAGGTGGGAATCGAACCCACCTCTACTCATTTCACCTCCCGAGGCTGAGTGGACCCCGTTCCGCTTTTCAAATGTTGTGGCCGAGCCGGGAAGCGAACCCGGGCCTCCGGGGATGGCAGCTAATCACACTAACCACTTCACCACAGAGGCGGACTAAGACGTCCATTTCCTAATCTAATATTTCCTGCATCACGTGACTTCGTTCGACTGCACTCCATTACTTTTGTTTTAGATTCGTTTATTTTAAACTTGTATTCCTCCTCTAAGGATGTGTCCATACCATTCGGCAGTTTCTCCAGATCTTCAGCAGACTCTGATAAAATAACATATTATCGGCAAACCTCAGAGGTTTGATTTCCTCTCGTTCGATTGTGATTCTCTCTCCTTATTCCTCTTTGATTTCCTTTGCCGCCTTTAACACTAGCATCCAAAAGTTAAGCATAAGTTACGAGTAGCAAGGCAACAGGAAACAGACCGCAAATCGCACGACATATGCACCTACCAACCTTACGTGTGTTCCTTGCTTTGACTGGCGGCGTAAGCGCAAGGTAAACACAGCCAGTGCTCGCGTCCCATATTCCCTCAGTCGTGTTTGCCCTGTTATGGGCTCCGTGCGTGCAGCAATGTGCTGCTGCGGGTGGAAATTACGAGAACTACTTACGGGCACCTTCATCAACATCAGACCATAAAAAGCTGGAATATGTGTCATGTTTACATACACTGACTGACAGAGCAAATGCAACACCAAGAAGGAGTGGTCAGAACTTTATGCCAATTGTAGGGTAGACTGACGTCACTGAGGTATGCTCATGATGTGAAATGCGCCGCTGTGCTGCGCACGTAGCGAACGATAAATGGGACACGGCGTTGGCGAATGGCCCACTTCGTACCGTGATTTCTCAGCCGACAGTCATTGTAGAACGTGTTGTCGTGTGCCACAGGACACGTGTATAGCTAAGAATGCCAGGCCGCCGTCAACGGAGGCATTTCCAGCAGATAGACGACTTTACGAGGGGTATGGTGATCGGGCTGAGAAGGGCAGGTTGGTCGCTTCGTCAAATCGCAGCCGATACCCATAGGGATGTGTCCACGGTGCAGCGCCTGTGGCGAAGATGGTTGGCGCAGGGTCATGTGGCACGTGCGAGGGGTCCAGGCGCAGCCCGAGTGACGTCAGCACGCGAGGATCGGCGCATCCGCCGCCAAGCGGTGGCAGCCCCGCACGCCACGTCAACCGCCATTCTTCAGCATGTGCAAGACACCCTGGCTGTTCCAATATCGACCAGAACAATTTCCCGTCGATTGGTTGAAGGAGGCCTGCACTCCCGGCGTCCGCTCAGAAGACTACCATTGACTCCACAGCATAGACGTGCACGCCTGGCATCGTGCCGGGCTAGAGCGACTTGGATGAGGGAATGGCGGAACGTCGTGTTCTCCGATGAGTCACGCTTCTGTTCTGTCAGTGATAGTCACCGCAGACGAGTGTGGCGTCGGCGTGGAGAAAGGTCAAATCCGGCAGTAACTGTGGAGCGCCCTACCGCTAGACAACGCGGCATCATGGTTTGGGGCGCTATTGCGTATGATTCCACGTCACCTCTAGTGCGTATTCAAGGCACGTTAAATGCCCACCGCTACGTGCAGCATGTGCTTCAGGGGCTGCCCAATGCTCTGTTTCAGCAGGATAATGCCCGCCCACACACTGCTCGCATCTCCCAACAGGCTCTACGAGGTGTACAGATGCTTCCGTGGCCAGCGTACTCTCCGGATCTCTCACCAATCGAACACGTGTGGGATCTCATTGGACGCCGTTTGTAAACTCTGCCCCAGCCTCGTACGGGCGACCAACTGTGGCAAATGGTTGACAGAGAATGGAGAACCATCCCTCAGGACACCATCCGCACTCTTATTGACTCTGTACCTCGACGTGTTTCTGCGTGCATCGCCGCTCGCGGTGGTCCTACATCCTACTGGGTCGATGCCGTGCGCATTGTGTAACCTGCATATCGGTTTGAAATAAACATCAATTATTCGTCCGTGCCGTCTCTGTTTTTTCCCCAACTTTCATCCCTTTCGAACCACTCCTTCTTGGTGTTGCATTTGCTCTGTCAGTCAGTGTATTGACGTCCGAAACGGGGGAGGAGCTTACCGTCAGCTGTTTCCAATATGGCGGCGAGATAGTGACGGGATGTAAACACGACAGTGATCGGGTGTGCGTCTGTAGGATTTATTAAGTGTTCAAAATGTCTTTGGTGTCGTATGCGCAACTGTTGAGAGTTGTCGGAGATTTCATGCGTCCATTAGTGGAAGGGGAAGAAATATTCAAGCGTAATTACTTGATATGTGTAGGTAAAAAGTTTGAAACAGAAGATGAAACTGGTTGTGTTTACAATCATCCCACATCGATTCAAAACCGCACAAAGTTAATGTTGTCTTGAACAAGGGGGTGAAAATGTGAAGTGCAACTGTATATGTAAAGCGGGTTTGTCAGAAAAATGTTACCGCTGACACGCTAATTCACCTTAACAGTTAAGCTACTGTAATTTTCCACTATTAGAGGTTATGGAGTAATTTCTTAGCCAGGTGACGGGGGAGTTATCTGTTTTGTAAACTGTAATCTTGGGGAAGAAAGAAAATAATAATTCTACTAAGTAAATGTTGTAAAGCAAATAAATCCTAGGCTTTATACAGGCTTGTGTTGGAACAGCCCACATAAACTTAAATGTTCTTCCATTTTTACCATCAGCACAAAAGTTAGAACTTAGAACCGATAATAATAACTATAAAAAATTATAACTATACTTACTATACTATACTTACAGAATATGCAGAGCAAATTTGGAAAAAATTATAATGTAAGAGTACTATAACCTCTACAGTCACAGCTGTTTGGGGTTGAAGAATACTTGGTTTGTCCAATTCTACCTAATAATTAGGTTATGGCTTCTAATTTATGATGACCGGGCGAGTTGGCCGTGCGGTTAGGAGCGTGCAGCTGTGAGCTCGCATCCGGGAGATAGTGGGTTCGAACCCCACTGTCGGCAGCCCTGAAGATGGTTTTCCGTGGTATCCCATTTTCTCACCAGGAAAATGCTGGGGCTGTACCTTAATTAAGGCCACGGCCGCTTCCTTCCCATTCCTAGACCTTTCCCGTCACATCGTCGCCATAAGACCTATCTGTGTAGGTGTAACGTAAAACAAATAGCAAAAAAAGCTAATTTATGACGGCAAAATACTAAATATTTTCTTTCATTGATAGAAGTATTATATAGGCCATTTAAATTCAGTGCTTAATTACTACCAGTTAAAGATATTTCATGTAGATAGTTAATTTACTGTCTGCTGTTACACATATGAAGAAGTTTACAAAGAGCGGATTACATTCTATGTTCGCCACAGAAGTATTAGGCTACAAGTTTATCAGTATTTTTGATGTAGCTAAATCTTTGTGAATACAAATTAGAGATAATAACTATCAATGAGTACAATAAACAGTACCGGTACCTACGGTGTGGGAGGAAGTCGTCTTCACGATAATGCACACTGTCATGTATCGCGTAACGCGTTTTCCAATTGACAGCGCGGAAACCCATCTTTCTCTCTGAACTTTTTGTACAGGAAAGTAGTGAACAGATTTCGCATCCGTTTTATACGATTTGCAACCTTATACAGAGCAGTACCTCCTCAAATTTGACAATTTTCTTTCTGTTTCCATCACGACGTCAATGCTTCGCCATGTAAATATACCTCACCAGTCACTATGTTGCAGCTTCAACATTCTACCGCGTGGCTGCGCCATCCAACTTTTCTGACGTCAATATTCAATCATTTTACAGTGGCCCTCTATCGCTGAATCCCTTTCTATGTTTTTGTCTAAAACCATTATTAGAATCGAAGACCACATTCCGTATGCGTTGATCCTGTCATGTTTGTGATGTAGATGGCCGCCGTGATGGATCACACTGACGTGAAGAGTAGAACCTTGTTCGATAGCTTTTTCTACGTCAGCACAAGTTCAAGTCTGGTGGGCGGTCTTCCACTTCTCGGCGCGTCGCGAACACTGCTAGTTAAGAATGCTTTCTTTACCCACGCGAATAACGTCTCCTTTGTCGGTGCTGCTTTCACCGTTGCTTACGCTATTACAAGGCTGGAAAATGAACTATGAAAAGTGAGGTCACAGAATTTAGTTTTCAGTTCTCCCGCTAGGATCGCCTTTCTTAGAAATAAGTTTTGAATGTCTTCTGATGTTCAGCATGGATCTTGTGACAAGTGCTTGTGAAAATTCGCTAACCCTCTACTGCATACTGTTGCCTTTAGGCAACAAATAACTTTTCACCTGTATAAATGGATAAATATTGTAGACAGAGGTAGTTTTACGGCACACCTTCAACTTTACAATCAATTAAACACATATCCCAGTGTTTTTTTTTTTTTTTTTTTTGCATAACATAAGACAAAACAGCCGTACAACCAAAGGTACTCCTTCCAACCCGTCAACATCCACGCGAACCAACCACGTATGAGTGTTAAGCTATTAGCCCCAGTTAAGAATTGCTGGTACATCTGATACACTGAGCGTATGTTGAACATTAAAGCTTGAAATTTTCTTCACCAAACGAAAACGAAAAATAATTCATGCAGTAGAGGGCCAATGTACAGCTAATTATGATACTTACGGAGAAACCACGTGTTCTGAATGCTGCTTATCATCCATTTTTTGTTGTAGTAGTGCAAATAATCATGAACATCATGCCATGTTTGAAACACTTCAAGAACATTTTTGGTTTCGAGCCCATCAACAGTGTTGCCAACTTAGCGGATTTTCCGCTAAATTTGGCGGAATTATAAGACTGCCGGCGGAGAAATACGTCATTTAGCGGACAGCGGATTTTTGGCGGAACTCTAGATTTATTAGAGCGGAATTTAGTGTTTTATCTATTTTACGTTTTTTTTAAATTTTGTACTCCAGTCTGTCTCCAAGCTATTCCGTATTTCTTATCAGGAGCTAGCAGTCACATGATGAAAACATGTTATTTGGATTTGATGTTATGAGATCATGTTGTCATAAATTTGTAATGCGTGAGGAAAGGGTACTTTTATCTTAGTTGACGAATGACGACAGATAATGAAACTCTGAGAGAGCAGCATTTATTTTTATGCTGTGAAGGAAGACTGTTTAATGAACTGGCCTATTTTGTGTGTGGCCCTTGAGGTAGGGGATTCGCCTAGTTTGCACCCGGCACTAAAACGCCTACAAGTTTGAGCTCGCCGACTCGCAGGCAGGGGGTTAATCCCAGTGAAACTCACAGATCAGGTGAGTGCAGACATTTATTATCATTATTATTATTATTATTATTATTATTATTATTATTATTATTATTATTGCTCATTTGTATTACTCATTATTTGAGATCAGATTTCTTGGCGGAATTTTAGCGAATTTTTAGTAGTATTTAGCGGATCTTGAAAATATAAGTTGGCAACACTGCCCATTAATTGTGTCTATCGAGGATATTACCTACTTTAGCCCTTGCAACATTCATCTTTTCAAAATTTGTAGGGTACACAACTTTCCTAGTTAATTTCCGCACAGGTTTCACTATCAATCGTTGTTCCAGGTGATACAGCTTGTTCGCATTTTCTGCAGTTACCAGATTATCATTTACTTTAAAATTCCTACTCACGTGTTGTGAACTTACATTTCTTTAAACATGGCCAGGGTCAAAACTGAAATATATAGGACTGCTGGGATCTAATGGGTACTGAAGTTGATGTACAAAGTTTGCCTCCTTTCCGCACAAGGAGCGAAACATTACCACATTCACTTGACAATTGTGTGTCACCATTCGGACGACTTGGAGTACACAATCTTTAACCGCCTGTAAGGTCTCGCGTGTTAATTTGGCTAGTTGATCTCCTGTCAGGCTGTGTGTAAAATAATATGACACAGGAATCCTGTAATGTGTGGACACATCTTTGAACGTAATGCAGAGCAATTTATTAGCAAGCTTATCTTCAATACCGACAGCATCCCCCTCTACATAAGTCATTCCAAGAAGCTTATTCAAATTCCTGTCATAGACCCGCTTTGATTTTATTGCCATCTCATCTATGATTATAGAACCTACCTTTTCACTATCATGCTGTAAGGATTTATTTTCTATAATCAGACGAGCTCGTACCAAGGGAAGAAATTCCTGTTTCTCCTCTGGAATGGCCAATATAAGTTTCTCAAGTTTTTGGTGTAGTTGGTGCAAAGTACCGTATCTAGAGATCTGGATGAGCTACAGACTTTTATAGTATTCTCTGTGAATTTACACTGTTGTTTACAGAAAGCTTGAATCTTCTCCAAATCACCCTGTTCAGCTAGTCCTGCAATTTTATTTAGTTGACTGTCAAGTCCATGTTGATATTTTTGATGCATAATAATATATTTCTGCTTCATTACAAGTGCTCCTTGTTTCCTACATTTTCTGACTATTCTTTTCACTTTCAAACCTACTTTAGTGGAGTATAGTTTAAGTTTAATAGAACACTGTGTGCCTGTGGTTTTATATAATGATTCACTCATAATTACAGGTGGAGGGTCATTCTCTTCATTGGCTGTAGATATGGTTGGTTCCATATGAAGTTCAATTTTCTTAATTTCCGTCTTCTGTGATCTTCCTCCTAGCTGGTCTTAGTGATTGTTTGTGTCGGGGAAAATCTTGAAACATAGATGGAATGACGTTCGGAAATAGGATTTTTATTGCTGTGCCTACACTATAATCTGAGTCCTTAAAATGCCTACTGCAAACAGTGGAATGTACGCTAGGTTTCCACAGAGATCTCAGTCTATTTTCTTGACGACAAACTGCCAATCACCATTTAGTTTTAGGTTCCTCGTCTTTTGGAAATGTGTGAAGTGAAATACCACATCATTTTGAGGTCTTTGATTTACAGTAAGGAACACTACAGTACACCATGTTATCCGATGTTAGTTAATTTCAGTCACTAAATTATAATCACCTGCACAAGAACAAGAAGCTCATAAAGTACAAAAATACGTCTTGACCATGCTCGTGAATGTTTGAATGAGTACTTCGCCCGCGCAATTTTATGACTAAGAGCGCATCTAGCGGCAAAACGATGCGTTTCACGAGCCCATTTCCATTAAGGCAGGTAGATTTACATAGCGTAAGCAACGGCTTTCACAAACCGCGCAACGAAATCGCCCCTCACATTTTTAATTTATTTGCCAGTAATTTTACGCTCATGAATCCACACAGCGGGCAGCAAACTTTCCTCAGTCGTATAATCTCTTGCATCAGCCATTCTTTTAGTATCTTGGCTCCATCTGCTGTCACCAACCGAAGTCGATAACAATGGGTATCTGACAATAGAAATAAATAAATGATGAGTAGGGGCATACCAACGAGCACTGCCTTCGTGATATACAACGAGCTAGAAAGAGGACTATACAGGGTGGCCACAAAGTCCCGTTACCCCCTTATAAATGTTAATGTACGTTCGTTTTGTTCTATGTTTCAGATTGCGTGAACTAAACGATGGCTGATAGGTCCAGTTACAGTATTGAGCAACGTCTTATTGCAAGTTGTTGGGTGCATGAGAGAGGGCAAACAGGGAAGAGAATAGCACGTTCGTACTGACTTTCGGGCACGATTTCAACGAGAGCCTTCTCCAAAACAAACACTTCTGTGATGGGAAAAGAAACTCTTCGCCACAGGAAGTGTGAAAGATAAGGACAGAAGTGGGGGACTCTCCACAAGAAGAGAAACATGCCGGTTTGTCGAGGAGTCCGTGCAGAAGTTGCCGAAGAAGTCGACGCGTAAAAGATCGGCGGAATTGCAAATACCGCGGTCGACAATGAAGAAGCACATGAAGAAAGGCTTGCGCCCATATCGTCCAGGAATTATCCGATGCTGACATGGATCGGAGAATGGAGGTATGTGCGGAACTTCTTCAGATGTTCGACATAATACCAAAACGAGGCAATATGCTCTTTTCTGAAGAGTGTGCGATTTACAAGAGTTCTCGCGCACGAAATGTGGTCTTCTGGAGCAAGACAAATCCACACTTTTATGAAGAGTTGGAAAATAACCTACCGCATGCAGTAGGCCTATGTTCTGTTGTGCGTAGATGAATAACCTTCTTCATGACCTCAGTTTTTGTAGAGACATCTATGGAGAGAAGTTCAAACTTCTTGATGTACACCAAAACAAAACAAATCAATCCAATCAGTTTAGGAAACTTTAAGATAACATATTACTCAGTTATTCAGTAGTGACAACTTCTGATCAATGCCCCAACTTTATGCATTAGCAGTTTCACGTTTTGTTCGATAGATAGTGTTCTTTAAGGCGCTTCTTTGAAATGTGCAGGGTTGAGGTATACCTCCCGGAACAGCAATAACAATAATAAAAATTCGGAACAAGAAGTAGTAGAACAAACCATTTAAAATAATTGTTTAAAAAGAGGACAGTCCTTCATGTGTTAATGACTTTAAATCACATACTTTCCTGAATAATTCACTTCGATATTTTTGGACGAAGATTTTGATAATACCGATTCTTTTTACTTGCCTTATCTTGCACCCACTCAGAAATGTCTTATCGTTGCGATGGGATAGGGCAAGGCTTGGACTGCGAAGGAAGTGGCAATGGCCGTAATTAAGACACAGCAGCCCCCATATTTGCCTGACGTGAAAATGGGAACCTCGGAAAACCATCCATCAGGGCTATCGACAGTGGGATTCGAACTGACTATATCCCGTATTCAATATAAGAGCTATATGCCGCGAACCACGTAGCCAACTCGCTTAACAGTAGTAGTGATATAGGACTAAAAGTCCTCATATTACTCCGTATCGTTGGCAGAGGTTTTCGGAGAAGTTGAGGTGCCGGTGTTTTGTCCCGCTGGAGTTTCTTTACAGGCCAGTAAATCTACTTACATAAGGGTGATATATTTGAGCACCTTCAAATACCAAACATGCCAACTTGGGTTCTACCGTCTGAGTCACTCAGCCAGGCAGGATACCGTTTATGGTGTTTGGCTGTTTGTCAGTTCCTACAAGGAAATAAAAGTAGGCCTACTGTACGCATGCTGGATTGAGCTATCCACGCAAAGTAATTCTGCTAATCGCTAAAAACCGTGTACTTGAGTAAAAAGAAAAATCATATTTGTATCCTTTGTGTTTTCTCTACAATTTATGCAACAGGATTCCGGGCACACTTACTCGATATGATCTATTAAAAGTAGCGGACTATAAGCAGAAAGAACTAACTAAATGGATGGCGCTTTAACTATGGAGTCGCTATTTCGCCTTGACACCACCCAGAGCGCTGTAGCAGCCATGTTAACCACTCTATACGGAATCGGCGCACTCTGTACACATTTCGCACTTCGATATTAGATAAAAAGCCGGGCCCTACTCCTAGGCATTCTCATTTCCGCTGAGTGGAGCATCTTATCTTCCTGGTTTCTTAACGCCCAGCACTTCAAGCCTTACTACCTGTTTATACATCTTGCTCTTCAGTTTCTTTACCTACATATTTACGGATCGAAATTGTTACTTATATCACGACATTAAAAACAGCATGTCAAATTTTAAATAACAATAATATGTCTCTAATTTCTCACTAGGCCTACATAATGGGGTTTGCTTGTATCATTCTTCTTCTGCAACCAAATGTAGGATGTCTTTTCACAAATGGATCCACAAGACGAGCTGATATAGTTGTCATCGACCGGGCGAACGGTACCTACGGGTATGGTGATTGATCCCACTAGAAGATTCGAGGAAAATGAACAGCAGTCCCCATTAGTGTGTGAGGAGAAAAAGGCCATACATGAACCATGCCTAGAGGATCTCAGAAAGAAGTACGAAGTTACAAAATGGGAAGTTATTGGCCGCATGATCGGTGCTACACTAAAAAATCCTAAGGAGGCGCTGAACTTCTTAAGAATAAACAAAATCCCGGACACTACTAAGTTATCCAGACCATAGCGGAATCAGCGTTGAAAAATTAATTGGTGATTGTAAGCCACCACTTGTACATGCAAGCACAGAAATGGTGTCCTGACGTAAACAATAAACACTACCCCACTCCAGTACTGAAAGGTGGCGAGGGAGTGAACGGGTAGTGCTGAAGGCAGGGTGTGTGTATTGCTATACATCCACCACTGTGCCCATTTCAATCACAACAGTCTTGTAGCGGGCTGTCCACCTGCAGCAATGCGTTAAGCGTGGAGGTGGGGGTATGCCATGCTTTGTTTATACCGGGACACCATTTCTGTGCTCGCATGTACACCCTAACCTGAAGAAATATGGACCATTTCGGGACGAGGACATGAATTTACGGATGTAAAATACGGTATTTCTGTCAACTATTGATATTGCATAATGGAGGCCAATTGGTGTAATTATATTTGTCTACTGCCTTTCCAAATCCATTTCGTTAGGTTGTAACGGAATACTATAAAATTTCACACTCTGATCTGTTGTACATTACGGTATATTATTATTATTATACTGGCTATAATTAAGACTATGGAAAAACAATACAATGTGTATCCTCTAAAAAAAAAAGATGGTCTACTGCAGCTTGCTTTGCAAATATAACATTGCTGTAATAATTTGTTTCTAATATTGTTAACCTATTTTTAAAATAGTTATAATACAAGTTGTAAAGTGTTATTTTGTATTAATTAAATTGTATAACTACCAAATTACTTCTTGCGATTTACTGCTATGATCCACCGTCTTTTCAAATACATTTGATGAGGTCGTGAAGACAACCTTTCTATCACAGTATTTATTAGTGCAGCCAACAACAAGCATAATAGTTCTGCCCGAACGTTATGACATTAAAAAATAAGCATCATCTGAAGACAGCATTGGTGGGATCAATGGTGATTGGTATAGTAAAATGATTGTAAAACGATTCTTCTTCTTATTCTTTTAATTATACTCCTTAATTTATTTATTGGGTTCCGCTTTCGCGTTATACCCAGCCACTAGTCGTTTTATCGAGTTAAGCCCAAACTATGAAGGATGATAGGCTATATTAACTGTAAGGGGGGGGGGGGACGACGACAAGAAGTTAGCTGAATAAACATACGTAGGTATCATACACTGTGTCAAAAACAAAACAAAAAACTTGAGATAGAGAATGTATTGGATTTTCTTTCCCAAATAAAATTTGAAAAAGACAATCTGCCTGATGGTGGCAATAGTAATCCTGAGTTATTATCAAGCCCTGCTTAATGTAAACATCATATAAAATAAATATTATTCATATGAACTGATTAGGAGTCTTGTTAGTTGTTGTCAAAGGTGTACCTTAGCTATCAGAACCTTTCTGACACTGTTTTTTTTTTTTTTTTTTTTTTTTTTTTTTTTGGACAAGTTGTGTGACATGGTGTGCGAGTCAGCTTCCGTTTGTTGAGCAATCCTTCTGACATTCCTATCAGGCGGTATGGCCTCGTTTAGTGATTATGCTTAACTTTTGGACACCAGTGTATAAGGAAAGATTTACATTGGGGTAATCGCATAAATATGATTGTAAATAATGAGTACCTCCAGATCTCTGCACATGGTGGTGTAGTGGTTAGTGTGATCAGCTGCCACCCCCGGAGGCCCGGGTTCGATTCCCGGATCTGCCACGAAATTTGAAAAGTAGTACGAGGGTTGGAATGGGGTCCACTCAGCCTCGGGAGGTCAAGTGAATAGAGGAAGGTTCGATTCCCACCCCAGCCACCCTCGAAGTGGTTTTCCGTGGTTTCGCACTTCTCCTCCAGGCAAATGCCGAGATGGTACCTAACTTAAGGCCACGGCCGCTTACTGGATACTGGATAACAAACGGGATGAAATGAAGAATAGGCAGGGGCCGATGACCTACATGTTAGGTCCCTTTAAACAATAATCATCATCATGAAGATTAGGCAGAAGTGGTAGATCATTATACATCTATAATGTCAACGATATTCTTCAGTGCACCACCTGTCACTGTCACCCATTCCCACGAATATGTCACATTCCATCACTCTTTGTCATATGAACCATCAGATTCAAACTGTTTCACTCTCAGGCTTTTAGTCTTCATGTTAACACTGCTGTGAATTCAAAGAAGAATCTTAAAGTAATTAATCGTTGAAAATGTTTGAAATGGAGTGTATTTTCTAAACAGTATTACGATCGAGATTTCAACTGTATCTTAGGAACAGTTCAACAATATCGTGATCATTTTTAGAGGAAATAATTTCCTTCAATAAAAACTGCACAGGCTTGGACTGCCTAACCACAATATAATATGCAAGAAGTCTTCCATCCCACTAAATAATTGACATAGATTTAAATAATCAGACATCGCACCCTGGTTTTCTGTCCCACCAGTGAACACTAAAACAAACCACGGAGTTTGTTAAGTTAACGCGTATAGCGTAGCGATTTCAGCATTTATCTACAATTGTAACTTCTTATCTGCGATCGAAACTAAGATTTTGGGAACTTCGAGGATTATCCTCACCCTTGATCTACCGATGCTGTTATGCTACTCGATAAGATGTACCAGAAATACACATATTATGAATGATGCTGTCAGGTGGAGCCTCGTTCCCTGTGCGGTCCGCCCCCACTAGATATAAGATGCACATCCAATAATGTCCTCAGCGGAGGCGATAATGAGATTCATCAACAAGCCGAGAACTCAGGCGCAGAGCTTTCCTTAGCAACTGTTAAGGTGAGTCTGGCCTGAAGACCGATCCGAGTTCTGACACGAGCCAGCAATGTTCTCTTGACTGAGGGGAGGTATCATGGCGTACAATATTGTACTACATGGATCTCTTCCTTCGAGAGGTAATTCATTGCCTCGCGCCAGAACTGCGCGTCGCATGTCTCGACTAGTTGGTGAATCTCTTCTTGTGGTTGATCGCCACGCTGAGTTGGGGGCGTGGTTGGGGCCCCCTGTGGGGGGGTGGGTGGTTGGGGCCCCTTGAAATACACCAGCTAACCATCGCGTATGGAGCTCTGGGTGTTATGTGCATCATAAAATATGAAGGTAATGTACAATGTGTAGCATTATAGAATCATGAAGATATGTCCGGAAGTGTGAATGTAATGTAGAATGTGCAGCAATTATGTCCGGAGATGTGAATGTAATATAGAATTGCAGTAAATTAAAAAAAATACATTGACGTATGTTCTTGTCTCCTTGTGTACGTATACAATAGCCGTGATCATTAAGAGTAATGATATCCTTCAGTCAAAACTGGACAGGGTTGGACTGCCTAATAACCACAATATAATTATCCGAGAGGTCTTCGTTTGACTAAATAAATAATCGATATATTCAACTATGTGAAATGAAATAACTTCGAAATCCAAAGAATGACTTTATCGTAATCACAAAGACGCACACACAAGATGCTATCAGTTGTGTACAGTTTTATTTACAAACTAGCAAATGTACCCGTGCTTCGCTACGGTATTCTACATTGTATACGGATATCGAAGTAAATACTGTACGTGCAGTAAATAAGATTGTTTTAAAATCGCATGCCTCTTAAGCGTTATCCGAGAAATAGCATGAAGAGGTCCTCATACGTTGTTTCCAATGTAAAGTGTGGATTGCGGAGTTGTGATGATAACGGCAGGCTCACTTACCTACTGTCATTCACAATCGAGTTGGGAGGTTTAGATTATAACTGCAGGCCCCATTGCTTACTGCGCGGTCACAATCAATTTGGGGAGTTTTCGTTACAATGGCAGGCCGCCTTTCCTACTTCCAGACATATTATAGTTGAGGAGTTTTTATTATAATGGCAGGCAACTTCTCTACTACCAGTCAAAATTGAGTTGTGCACTTATCATTATAATGACAGGCCCTTTTTCCTGCTGCCAGCAAATTGTCTCCATATTTCGATATTCTTCGGCATAAAAAGTGAAAAATTTAAAGATCTTGGAAGTTTTCCGTAGGCTACCGGCTAAAACGTATAATTTTGCTTAATTTCAACTTTCCAGCTCGTGTGGCAGATTGTGAGGCAATCTTGATTTTGGGCGACGGGGGGTAAACTTTAGGGCTTTCAGGAAACTATAGCTAAAAATATGCAGATGGTCATTATTGCCCGTTAAACGGAAAGCTGTACGCAAATTTCGTTCGCCAAAATAGTCAGAGCACACACACACACGGTCGTTACGATTTGATTTATATAGATAGATAAGGAATCTGCTCCAAGTACAACACCTTTTGGGCTATGCCCGCTGGACTTAGCCTGAGAAACCGACCTTTCATGATATCTCCCTTATTAATCCTCCTGTCGAAAAAATGCACACGAGAAAAAAATTAGAAATGGATTTCCATTAAGTATGGTCGATTTCCAGTCAGATTGGTCTTGTACTGTATATATTGTGGGAGAGTAAAATCACCATTTCGGTTCCCTATAAAACCCGAGTCCATTCTGGGAATTTGAAATGGTACTGACCTTAAAACCTACCTTTGGACAGGTGAATGCTAAACATAAAATTTGGTTCAAATATATTCAGTAGTTTTCAAGTTGTAAGAAATACGCTTTACACGCACCCGGTCTTGCGTTAAGTCCAGTAGGACGTGTACCGTAAAACGGTCCGTTAATGATATCTCCCTTATCAATCCTGGTATCGAAATGATGCACATGAGAAAAATATGTATTTTCAGTCTTCAGCCCTAAGGCTGGTTGGATCCTCAACAGCTCTGCCATCAGCTGTCATAGATGGCCTAGGCATCACTGAAGAGGCGTACTAGGGAAATGAGGAGTGAGGTAGTTTCCCGTTGCTTTCCTCACTGAGCCAGAAGTTGCTATTATATATCAGTCTGCCAAGCCCACTGAGATGCATGCACCAACCGACCCTATGAGCAACATTTTCACACCATTCATAGCAGGGACTGGCTGCAGATGGAATGGCATTACTAGCATCGCTCATACCTCAGTTACTTTCATATTGTCAAAGCCAAGGATAAAGCTGAGACAGATCAATGAAAGTAACAAAATTGCTCTAGCCTATACCAGAAGACATAGTGCACTGTAAACACTAGGTTCTGCCAGCAAGGGCATCATGAGAAAAAAGGTTTAGAAATTAATTTCCATTAAGGCAGGTCGATTTCCATTAAGTTTTGTTGCGTATATTTTGAGCGAGTGCAAAATCACGGTTTCGGTTTCGTATAAACCCCCAGTCAGTTCAGGGATTTAGAAACGATATTTGCCCTAAAACCTTCCCCAAAGACAGGAGGATTCTAAACATGAAGTTTGACGGAAATATATCCAGTAGCTTTCAAGTTATAGAAATACAGATAAACAAACAAACAGACAGACATCAAAGCTAAAAAATATGCAGATGGTCATTATTACACCTGAAACGGATAACTGTACGGACATTTCGCCAAAATAGTCAATGTGCAGACACGCGGTCGTTACGATTTTATTTATATAGAAGATATGTGTACATATATGCTAATTGCTTTTACATCGCACCGACGCAGATAGGTCTTATGGCGACGATGGAGCAGAAAAGGCCTAGGAATGGGAAGGAAGCGGCTGTGGCCTTAATTAAGGTACAGCCCCAGAATTTGCCTGGTGTGAAAATGGGAAACCGCGGAAAACCATCTTCAGGGCTGCCGACAGTGGGATTCGAACCCACTATCTCCCGGATGCGAGCTCACAGCCGCGCGCCCCTAACCGCACGACCAACTAGCCCGGTGATATGTGTAAAGAAGTAGAATCAGAGATAAGGCTTTTTGCAGATGATGTTATTCTGTATTGAGTAGGGACGTGGTGCACCCATCGCCCAGTGGGAAACCACTGCAGTCAGCCACCCGAGTACCGGCGGGAAAACCGAAGCGTGAGGTTTGGAGGAAATGCCAGCCTGAGCTGAACATCAAGCTCTTATTTCATCTTCTGGGGCTAACAACCTCAGTCGTATAATTGGACAGTCCCGAGCTGTCCCAACAAACATTCCTTTTAGCTCATGGAATGGATCGCACTGTAGAATTGAGATTACCCCAGGGGGACAATCCCCCGTCAACCAAAGTTGACGCAAGCAGGCATTCGGATTCTGGGGGACCTGCCAGAATGTGCGAATGGGAAGAGTCGGAGCTCCCAAGAACCTCCAAAAGGATCAAAACGAAAAAGATTTTCAGGATGGGGACCATAAATGTACAGACAATGACAAAGACTGGTAAACTTAAACAGGTAATAGATGAGATGAGAGAAAGAAACATTGGGATACTAGCCATGCAAGAAACAAGATATAGTGATGAAGACACAGTGGAGTCAGAAGGCTTCATAGTGCTGAAAGGGAAACCAGGAATCAGAGTGGGAAAAGGAAGACACACACCTACATGCTTTGGTACAGGATTCATAATAGACAAGAGGTATGAGGATGGCGTAATTGAAATGAAGAGTAGGTCTGAAAGGATTTCCACGTTATCAATTCGAGCAGGGAACAAAAAATATACCATAGTAAATGGACATGCGCCTACCAATGACAAGAACAGAAAAGACAAGAAAGCTGTAGACAGTTTCTGGGAAGAACTGGATGATACACTGAAAAGCATACCACACAGACAAGTAAAGATACTTGTAGGTGATTATAATGCACAGGTAGGGAGGGAGAAGCAACATAAGGGGATAGTAGGCGAGTACCCAGCACACAAGAGGACGAACAAAAACGGAAAAAGGTTAATTGAACTATGTCGAGAACACAGAATGAGACTTATGACAACTCACTTCAGGGCCAAACCGAATAAGAAAAAGAAATGCACCCACATTGGGGAATTCCAGATTGACCATGTGGCAATCAATCGGACAAACACTAAAGAGATTATGAACACAAAGGTCAGAAAGAACACAAGAATAGAATCAGATCACTATCTTACAGAAATCAAGTGCCTTTGGATTCCGCACAGGGGTAGACTGCCACAGACAAGTAGACCAACTGGAAAAATAAATATAGACAGAGACAAATTACGGCACAATCGATCCAAATACGAGGAAGGAATAGAAACTGGCAATGGATGGGATGACATGAAGCTGAATATGAGGAAACAGGCTGAAATATGGGGAAAGGAAGAAAAGAAAAAGAAACACTGGTGGTGGAATACGGACTGTGAGGAAGCGGTTGAGAATCGCAGGAAAGCCTGGAGAGACTGGAGCATTAAGAAGAACCTGGAAAAATGGGAAGTTTTCCTACGAGTAAGGAAGGAAACAGCCAGAACCATAAGATGGACCAAAAGACAGAGGATGAAGCAGGAATTGGATGAAATTGAAAACAACTTCAGGAAAAACAATAGTAGAGACTTTTTTGGGAAATTCAAAAAGAGCCTGAGTGGATATAAAGGCAGAGAACTCTTTATAAGAGATAAGAATGGGGATCTGGCAGTTAGTGCGAAGGAGAACTGTAGGATACTTGCAGAATACTTTCATGACCTGTTAAACTGTGAACCACCTGAAGAAGAGCTGGAGCTGGGGACAAACACAGAAGAGAGAGAGTCATGTCCTCCAACTAGAGATAAGGTCGCACAGGCCATAAGCGATCTAAAGAATAACAAAGCAACCGGAGAAGATGGAATATCAGCTGAGATGATTAAGTGGGGAGGTGACAAGGCAGTAGACAACATGACCAACATCATCGGCCAGATTTGGAGAACAAAGAAGTTACCAGAAGGATGGAAGAATGCGATCATAATACCAATACATAAGAAGGGGGACAAGAGGGATGCAAACAACTATAGAGGAATTTCGCTACTAGAGATTGGCTATAAGGTGTTGTCGAAAGTCCTGCTCAATAGACTGGAAGAACAGTTAGAAAGTACAATTGGAGACTACCAAGCAGGATTTAGGAAGGGAAGAGGATGCATAGAACAGATATTTATACTGAAACAACTGATAGAACATAGGGCCTTAAAGAACAAAAAAACGGTGGTAACCTTTGTAGATTTCACTAAGGCATATGACTCCATCGACAGACAAACTCTTGGAAGAATCCTGAAGAACAGAGGATTAGATGGCACTACACATGAACTCATAATGGAAATTCTATCAGACACAAAGGCAAGGGTGAGATTCAGAGGAGTACTCTCTGAAGAATTTGATATCAACACTGGTGTCAAACAAGGAGATGGATTATCACCAATGTTGTTCAACATAGCTCTGGATGAAGTCATCAGACAGTGGAGAACAATGAATGAGACAATGGAAATACCAAAGACGCATGTTGGGGACAAAAAGGACAATAGGGCCCAAGTAGATTGTCTAGCCTTTGCGGACGACATAGCTATGGTAAGTGAGACAGAAGAAGATGCAAAGACACAACTCAACAACTTAAGCAATATAGCCGGAAGGGTAGGACTGAGGATCGCCTACAACAAGACAAAGACATTGAATACCACTGAGGATTGGACAACACCGGAAGGCACCGTGCAAAAGGTGGACAAATTCAAGTACCTAGGAGAATTTATAACAGGAAGGAATAGGAGTAATGAGGGAATAACAGAGAGGATAAAGAAGATGCGATCAGCCTTCTGTATGACCAGAGATATATACAATAAAAAGAATATATCTACAGACGCAAAGATCAGACATTCCAAGGCAACGGTGAGAAATGCTGTATTATATGCTGCTGAGACAATAGCACTAGGAAGAAATGGTGCGGAACAACTAGAGAAAGAAGAGAGAAAAATATTGAGGAAAATACTAGGCCCTAAGAGAGGAGGTGAGAGATGGATGAGGAGACCCAGGGAAGAACTATACCGGAACATGAGGACAATCTCAGAAGAAATCAGACTGAAAAGAGCACGGTTTGCGGGACATGTAATCAGGATGAATATGGATAGAATGACGAAAAGAGTATGGGAAACAACAGCGAGGACACGAGGAAAGACAGGAACCAAGTGGGTAGTTGAACTCCGGAAAGATTGGTCAGAATTGGGGATCAAGGTGGAAGAAAAGGAAAATTGGAAAAGCAAGTACATACCGACTAATATGCCAGAGATCAATGATAGGGATGGATACAGGAAAAGGATTGAGAGTCACCAGTGGAGTAGACAAGAGAAGAGGATACTGAATATCTCGGAAGAAGAGCGGGAGAGAAGAAGAGAAAGGATGAAGAGGTTCTGGGAGGAGAAGAAGAAAATGCAATCCGTGAAGGAGCTGTCCGTGGTCCTACAGAGGCCGTAACGCAAGAAGAAGAAGAAGAAGAAGAAGAAGAAGAGTAATAAAATAATAAGTTACAAGATTGTGAGCAACTGCAAAATGACCTCGATAATGTTGTGAGATGGACAGCAGGCAATGGTATTATGATAAAGGGGTTAAAAGTCAGGTTGTGAGTTTCACAAATAGGAAAAGTCCTCTCAATTTTAATTACTGCGTTGATGGGAGGGGGGGGGGGTGAAAGTTCCTTTTGGGGATCATTGTAAGTCTTAATATAAGGAAAAATCTTCATTGGGATAATCACATAAATATGATTGTAAATAAAAGGTACATATCTCTGTGCATGGTTATGACGGTATTTAGGGGTTGTAGTAGGGATGTAAAGGGGAGGGCATACAAGTCTCTGGTAATACCCCAACTAGAGTATGGTTCCAGTGTATGGGACCCTCACCAGGATTACTTGATTCAAGAACTGGAAAAATGCAAATAAAAGCAGCTCGATTTGTTCTGGGTAATTTCCGAGAAAAGAGTAGCGTTGCAAAAATGTTGTGAAGTTTGGGCTGGGAAGACTTGGGAGAAAGGAGACGAGCTGCTCAGCTAAGTGTTATGTTCCGAGCTGTCAGCGGAGAGATGGTGGGGACTGACATTAGTAGTCGAATACGTTTGAGTGGTGTCTTTAAAAGTAGGAAAGATCATAGTATGAAGATAAAGTTGCAATTCAAGAGAACAGTACGAATTGGGGCAAATATTCGTTTATAGGAAGGGGAGTTAGGGGTTGGAATAACTTACCAAGGGAATTGTTCAATAAATTTCCAATTTCTCTGCAATCATTTAAGAAAAGGCTAGGAAAAAAAACAGACAGGGAATCTGCCCCCTGGGCGACTGCCCTAAATGCAGATCAATAGTGACTGATTGATTGGCTGACTGCAATACCGTTTTTGTGGAGTTGGACTGAAAGGAATGTTTCTTCTAATGTTTACACAGTACGAACAACAATAATATGCCAGCAAAATATACAATATTAAGTGAGGAAAGAAGTAGCAACAATGTAAATAGATCAATAATGTCGCACACGGTCTTGGTCCTTCCAAATCATAGAATTCGTTCAGTACGATGATATACTCAATTCCTTCACGATGCTGGCGTTTGTTTTCCCTTTCTAATTGTCACATTATGTGTGCTTTTTCTTCAATATTAAACACTTTCCCATTTCTTTTCCGACATTTTCACAGCTATGCTTGCCTTGACTATTTGACAAACAGACTGATTTGAAATCTACTGAAAACAAGAGTTTGAAAATAAACTTTACAGCAAATCCCAAATATGTAACACACAAAATTCAACATTGGACGTTATAGCCGAAATATTTTTCCGAAAATGTGATATAAATACGTCGTTTCATACGATATGTCGTAAAGCGACGTCGTACTAAGTTATCTTTTAAATGCACAGTTTAAACAGAATTTAGTCGGGACCATTAGAATTCGCCGTTATATCCAATACGCCGTTAAAAGCGATGTCGTATTTATTCGAATGTATTAGTATTATTACTATAATATTAAAAACAGGTACATACTTTACTACACGAGAAACAAATTTCAGCCAGAAACAAAGTTGACCGAGTGTGAATGAAAACATTAGTATTGGTTACTGGCATGAACCTTCTTTGTCATAAAATACGCTACAGTTAAATTCAGTGTTTAATTTGCAGATCAACAGACCTTTTCTTTCGTACATTCCAACATTGTACCTTTTTTCGACAATGCGGCTGAGATGACCCTCAGAAATATTCCGATTCTTGAAATGACTGAACAGTCGAACATATTTTTCTTCGCAGTTTATTGGTGTCCCAGTTATTCATCCTTAATTTAAATAATTGAAGAGTTTCATTCATTTTGCTGATGAAACAGTGTTGAACAGGCGACAGAAAATGCGGTTAAATTGGCAACACTGAGGCCGCAGACGGGTGATGGTTGCATTTCCGTCCCAATGTTGAATTAATGTTATGACGTTATGAGTAATTAACTTCAAATCGGCCGGAACACCGGGACGTATGGTAAGCTTTATCGCTGCATGTATGCTCCAGTTTCGGAGAAGAAACGGAGATGTTGCCCAGAGTATACACGAAGAGTAGTGCACAATAAGGTCGTCCGCTCATGACGTAGGCCTATGTAGTAGCCACCAATCAATAGCACATACGAACTGAAGTGACAGACAGTCTGCTGTGTATTGTTAACAGCACAGGGAAGTGTTTAATTCAGATCTTAGTAACAGCCTCACATATCTCCGAAGCATAGATTCAGGAGGTCAAATGGACTATATCGCTATTGACCTAACCAAGGCTTTGATAGGGTAGATCACGGGAGATTACTGAAGAAAATGAGTGCTATTGGACTAGACAAAATAATGGTTGAATGGGAGCTGCATGTCCACAAAACAGAACTCTGAGAATAGGAGTAGGTGAACCGTTATCTGATCCTGTACTTATTACGAGGGAGGTCCCGCAGGGCGGTATTATTGGATCTTTATGTCATCTTACATATATATATACCGCCCCCCATGATACGACGCCGTAATGTTATACTCGTATTAAACGCTGGGAGACATGTGTGTGCCTTCTAGATCGAACCTGAGACGCCGGCGAAACACTAAATTGATATTGCGACCGCAGTAAACCTAATACTTGCTAAAAGCTGCCCAGTGTGCAGTACGGAACCGTAGAGTAGTTGATAAAGGCGTGGTGGAGCGGGCTTGCATGTCAGGTGCGAGGTTCGAGGGCGGGGCGAAAATTACAATTTTTTGAAATATTTGTTTAATACGTTCCGCACACAATGTAAGTTCAATACCCACTTTCATGCAAATTGTGTGTAGAATGAATATGTTTGTGACCCTAAGGACCGATTAGTTAGCAGGCCGGACACATACAGACCGGAAATAATAGGAACACAACTGCCCTGACAATGTTTTATCGCAGCAAATGCTCGATGTATGCACATTCGGGCCCGCTGTCCAATAAATCGTCTTGCGCGCTGAAGCATTCCAGGTGTAATTGCTCGGCAGGCGTCCGTGATGAGTTGGCGGAGCTAGTCGGAGTTTTCCGGCGCTTGAGTGTAAACGACGTTCTTCAAATTTCCCCAGAAAATGAAGTCTAACGGTGTTAAATCCGGTGATCTGACGGGCCAAGAAACAGGGCCTCCTCGTACTATCTATTTCCTTGGCAGTTCCTCGTTCAGATGGTTACGAACAGGCAAAGGCGAATGTGGTGGAGCTCCATCCTGTTGCAACCACATCGTGAAACGATCGTGCAAGGGCACATTCTCCAGCAGCAGTGGAAGTTCCTGACGCAGAAACTGCAAGTAGCGTGGGCTCGTCCAATGGCCCTCAAAGAAATAAGGTCCAATCAGGCGATCCCCCAAGATTTCATACCAAACATACACTCGCCATCGTACTTGATGGGCCGCCAGTCGCACCCAGTGAGGATTGTCCGCACTCCAATAGTGCATGTTGTGGCGATTGATGTTCCCATTATTGCGGAAGCGCGATTCGTCAGAGAACAAGATAGGCGATACGAATGCTGCATCATTGTCCAGCCTGCCTAATAGCCACCGACAGAACTCTATTCGAGCTTCGAAATCCCGCCCATGGAGCTCATGGTGTAGCTCAAGCTGGTATGGGTGAAATTTATATGTTCATTCAGTATTCGCCAGACGGGCGGCTGGCTGGTGTTCACCTGTCGTGCAATCGCCCTTGTACTGATGTGTGGATTATTACGATCTGCCCCCCGAACGGCCTCTTTTGTTTCGCCCGATATAACGGGGCTGTCGTGGACTGGTGGTTGGTTGGAAATCACGCCTGTAGTCCTTACGTGTCTTTCAACACGGCGGAATGTCGTAGCAGCCGGTTGTCGCCTGTCGGGATACCGTTCCAGGTACAGACGTAGTTGTCTGGCAAATGTTTTGTCTTGCTTCCCCATAAACGAGGAGCATGCCAACTATTCCTCAGTGGAAAACATGCCGAATGACAGCAGAGATTGCAGTACATTCAGACCGTAACCTGCGGAGTATGCGCAGAGCACAAGATGAATAACAGCGTCATTCTACAATTTGAATGTGGCAAACGTGGGCCTGTATTTACGTATTCAAACATCATACCGATGCACAAGTATTTGAACGATGCATGATTCGAACCGCTGCTGGCACATTCCGTCGATTGCTAGGCGAACGCCTAACCACATCCGCTACGCTACACTGCTGGAAATATGCTGGTAGTACGACGACAGCAGAGTACATACGCCATCCGGGTCGGTGTCTAAGACATTATTTACTACACTGTTATCTAGTTTTATGCATTGATTCCCTTCTTCGTTACACCCGGTCACGAAGCACTACACGTTAACATAGTTACATGGCAAAATTACGTTGCTACATCATTTCAAGGCGTCATGTTTTGCGAACGGGTGACATAACATTTCGTTAGGGTTCAGAATCGTGTGCAAAATGTGCTCACTGAACATCAGTACCATACAGTACGCCTGCAGGGGAATAGCACCCCTATAACCATGTACACGTTAGTTGGGCTGCAGTAAACGATATTGGAATGGGCTGCCGAATCACACTGTATATAAATAATATGAGTAAAGATCTGGAATCACAGATAAGGCTATTTGCGGATGACGTTATAGTGTATAGAGTAGTAAATGAGTTGCAGGATTATGAGCGAATGCAGGGGGAATTACACAACGTTGTGAGATGGACGGCAGGCAATGGGATGAAAAGTCAAGTTGCAAGTTTCACCAAGAGGAAATGTCCTCTCAGATTTAATTATTGTGTTTATGGGGTGATAGTACCTCATGGGGAACACTGTAAGTATCTAGGTGTTAATAGAAGGAATGATCTTCATTGGGGAAATCTTATTAATGAGGTTGTTAAGAAAGGTTACAGATCTCTTCACATGATTATTATGAGAGCAATTACGATGTAAAGGAGAGAGCCTAAAAGTCACTGGTAAGACCGCAGTTAGGGACCCTCATCGGGATTACTTGATACGAGAACTGGAAAAAATTCAAAAGAAAGTAGCAAGATTCGTTCTGGGTGCTTTCTGACAAAGGAGTAGTGTTACTAAAATGTTGCAAACTTTGGGCTGGGAAGACTTGGGAGTAAGGAGATGAGATGCTCGACTAAGTGGTATGTTTCGAGCTGTTGGTGGAGAGTTGGCGTAGACGAATACGATTGAACGGAGCTTTCAAAAGTAGGAAGGGTAAACTTGAAACTGAGGCAAATATTCTTTTATAGGATGAGGAGTAAGGGAGTGGAATAAATTAGCTACGGAAATATTCGATAAATTTCTAAGATCTTTGAAAATATTTTAGAAAAAGCTAGGTAAACAATTGCCGGGGCGACAGTCCTAAAGGCAGATCATTGATAAATAATTGATTCATTGATTGTATTGAGGCCGTGGCTTAAACATTAAAATCTGAATTCGCGAATAACTTCCAAATCTTAGCTCATACGGAAAAATTTAACAGGTACAGAAAATTCACATATACTTTTTTGACCGAACTAACATTTCTGATGATAAAATTGCAAGTTCGTGAAAAATTAAACAGCCGTGAACATCTCTACATTGATCTGTATTAAAAAATCAAGCCTTAATGTTCATATTCTGTTACTGCATGGTATACTTCAATACTAGCTTTGGTATTTTTTAATTTATTAGTATTTCTTATTAAATATCCCAAATTTCTATAGGATAGGCTTTATTTATGGCGTTATTAATACGTGTGTTGAACGTAAGTTCTCTTCTTTAACTCTTTTAGGTTGGTAGTTTATCTTCTTCTTTCTTTGTCGTTAGGGCCTACTGAGAACTACGGGGCTCGTATCTTCTCGTCACTTGGGCCAAGCTTTTATTGGATTTTAAGTTATAACAACTTTCAATACGGAATAATCATGAAGTTTATAACATGTAATGAGTCGTACGTTCCGAGCTGTCAGTGGAGAGATGGCGTGGAATGACATTGAGACGAATAAGTTTGAGAGGTGTCTTTAAACGTAGGAAAGATAAAGTTGGAATTCATGAGGACAGATTGGGGCAAATATTCGTTTATAGGAAGGGGAGTTAGGGATTGGACAACTTACCAAGGGAGATGTTCAATGAATATCCAATTTCTTTGAAATCATTTAAGAAAAGGGTAGGAAAACAACAGATAGGGAATCTGCCACCTGGGCGACTGTCGTAAATGCAGATCAGTACTGATTGGTTCTGTTTCCTCCTCTTCCAGTACTCCATTTTCTGGCTGTGAGCCATCTTTCCTTCCTCTGCCCACATAAGTCTGCTGGTTCCCAAGAGGAGTTGGAAAAATTCTCCGCTGGATAGCTTGTCGAAAATGTGGGCGGTCATGTATGGACACATGCGGGATCCCCAGTTGTTCCAGATCCGACTTGACCGAAGAGATCCACTTGTTCCTGGATGCCTTTCCTCTACCTGCCACAGCGAAGATCCTGCTCGTAAGTCTGTAGAGGTGCATGCGGGTTAGGTGCCCACTGAAGACCCGGCGCCTTTTTCCTATACACGTGACGATGTCTTCCTGATGTTCGTATAGCTCATTGTTGTGCCAAATTCTGTTTCTCTCTTCTCTTACGGGTCCCCGTATTCTCCTCATGATCTTCCTTTCCTTGAGTTCTAGTTTCCTGAGAGGGCCTTTTCTGGTCATCACGAGACATTCAGAGGCGTAGAGAACAGATGGTTTTACTAGTGCATTACAGTGCCTGTGTTTGAGGTACTTGGAAAAGTACTTTGATGAGTAGATGCTTCTGCAGGAGTGGTAGACCCTCTCAAACTTGGTAGTATTTATTATGTAAGAATGAATTTATATATTTTTTCTAGTAAAGATCATCGATTCGCATCTTGTTAAAAGTGAACTGAAGGGACATTCCCCCTCCCCCACATTCAATCAACGCTGGTGTTACGCACTTAGGCAGTTTGCTCGCGTGAAATTCACGGCATAAACCTGTTACTGGATCAAGATTCAGTTGGTCTTGGCTTAAGTGGTCATTCATTCATTCATTAATGTGTTTTAGAATTTATTCTTGTCTTTGAGAGTAATCACCTGCACATTATGACGCACTTACCTAATTTACCCACTTGAGTGTGTCGGACTAGCGATGTACGTCAGTGAGGCCGCCTGTAAATAGTCGAGACCTTGAACTAGGTAACGAAACGAATCTAACTTGGACTGAGTCACTCTTTTGAAGTCCTACGCTTGTTTGAATGCATGCGTCAACACGAAGAGCAAAGAATCAACAAAGAAGACTGTATAACATAGAAATCTTGGCATTCTTGGGTTATTTTTGGTTTGTATCAGATTTGAGGTCCTTGGTATGTCAGATGAAAGGGTTGGTCGTGATATGACGCGGTCCGTATGTCTCGAACATTGATATAACATTGCAAGTTGGTCGTGCGGTTAGCGACATACAGCTGTGAACTTGCTTTCGGGAGATAGTGGGTTCAAACCCCCACTGTCGGCAACCCTGAAAATGGGTTTCCGTGGTTTCCTATTTTCACACCAGGCAAATGCTGGGGCTGTACCTTAATTAAAGCCACGGCCGCTTCCTTCCTACCTCCAGCACTTTCCTGTCCCATTGTCGCCGTAAGACCTATCTGTGTCGGAGCGACGTAACCCAAAACCAACCCCATGGCGCAACAGCCCCGAAGGGCCATGGCCTACCAAGCGACCGCTGCTCAGCCCGAAGGCCTGCAGATTACGAGGTGTCGTGTGGTCAGCACGAAGGATCCTCTCGGCCGGGGGCGCCATCTCACCATCAGATAACTCCTTAACTGTAATCACGTAGGCGGAGTGGACCTCGAACCAGCCCTCAGATGCAGGTAAAAATCCGTGATCTGGCCGGAAATCAAATTCGAGGCCTCCGGGTAAGAGGCAGGCATGCTACCCCTACACCGCGGGGCCGGCGGGCAACGTAAAGCCAACTGTAAGTACCGGTATATATAACATTGCTAGAGGGATCGAGAAACATTGTTGGTTATCTCCTCCGTTTAAGGTTACAGGGTAAAAACCTGGGATTTAAGAGTGCTTAAGTACAAAAGACTTACGTAGATTTACTAGTTTGTCAAAGAATTTCCTTTTAGGTCAAAATTCTTGCACTTCGCTGGCATATACAGCCTGTGCGTATAGTTAGCTCCAATTTGTCATGGAGCATTATGGAATTGTGATCAATAAAAATGAATGATGGAGATAATGGTTTCGAGCCCAAATGTTGGCAGCACTGATGATGGTTTTCCATGGTTTCCCATTTTCATACCAAGCAAATGCTGAGGCTGTACCTCCTGTCCCAAGGTCACCATACGATCCGGTTCCATGGCTAAATGGTAAGCGTACTGGCCTTTGGTCATAGGTGTCCCGGGTTCGATTCCCGGCAGGGTCGGGAATTTTATCCAGCATTGGTTTATTTCTCTGGCACGAGGCCTAGGTGTAGTCTGATATGTTTTTGACATTTTTGACATGCTCTATTGGTGAAAAATATCTAATTCCCTCCATGGGAATTTAGAATTTTCCATTCAGAATTGCTAGGTGGGCAATAATTCCATTGTGAAGATTTATCTCCCATATGCAGTTATCAGACTGTGCTTCTTATAAGGCCTTCTGATGAGTTTACCTACATACACCCCAGCATCAGTGGGTAGGGTCTGACACATCCCACTCTGATGAGTCTAATGTCAGACCTAAGACGAAATGCTGGTTAATAGAGCAAACGCCTGAAAAGCCTTACTTCTGATATGTTTCTGACAGTCAATGATTTACCACAAAATGTCACAGCTCATGCTCTTATATCTTATGCGGACGATACACCGTTAATTACAAAACAGCAGAGAACCTCAGGTTTGCATCAGATGTCGCAGGAAATTTTTGCAACTGCAATGCATTGGTTTTCATCCAATAGGCTGTTGTGCAATCAGGAAAAAACTCAGACTAGGATTATCCAAAGATATTGAAAGTCAGTCGGTCAAACTTTTGGGTTTTCATATAGATGCCAAATTGAACTGGGACACACACATTGATCATGTTTGTAAAAAAATATCATGAGTGGCCTATTTGATCTGGAAATTGAGGGATTTAGTTAGCAGTGACTACCTAAGGATGGCATATTTTTGTCTCTTCCAGTTACACATTACTTATGGACTGTTATTATGAAGGCATTCTTCTTATGTATATAATATTCTTCTAATACAGAAAAAGGATGAAACCACCTATTCAATACTGGTTAAGTCTTTATGACTATAACAATGTCATTACATTAAGTTTGAGTTTGGTATGGTACATGTTTCGCCTGGCATTGCAGGCATCATCAGCCATTTATTCTATCTCCAAGTCAGAGCTCTGAGTAGATGCTATTTTAGGATTAATCATAGTCAAGCATCCCTATTAATGATACTATAAATATTATCAAAATGAACCTTACCAAACACAGTAAATTAAGCAAGTTTGAAATAAATGACTTTATCAAATTGTTGAGCTTTGTTTTGAACAACAACTACTTCACTTTCAACAACAAAATCTACCGTCAAAAAGGACTGGCAATGGGAGATCCCATTTTGGGCATTTTAGCTAACATTTTCACGGATAATCTAGAGGCTAACAAAATTGTAAACAAAATCAACGGTCTCCGCCTATGGATAAGATCTGTTGATGACAACTTTATGTAATGACATTGTTATAGTCCATCAAAAGAGTCGCAGCATATCCAGGTGCAGATATTTCCTCGGATCATAATCCATTGATAGCTAACGTAAGAGTTTGTCCGAAAATCATGAAGAATAAGCCTAGAAGAAAGGTACTAAATACACCTAATCTGCAAAATTGTGAAGCTCGGCAGAAAATTGCTCAGGATTTGAATAGGCATTTAAAAGAAATCAATACCAATAACTGTGAAACAGCAAATGATTTATGGAATCAGTTTAAAAGTTGGGTAGAGATACTTCTTCAAAACAAAGATCAAAAGATACATCCAATGAAGAAAAAGAAATGGATGACAGATGATATTCTTCAACTAATGGAACAACGAAGATTAGTAAAAAATGATGCAGAGGAATACAAAAAATTACAACGCCACATAAGGAAAGAAATACGTGCTGCGAAAGAGAACTGGATGAAAGAACAATGTGTGGAAATGGAAATCTTTCAATCTAAACATGATCTGTTCAATATACATCGAATATTAAAGGAAATAGCTGGTATGTACAGAAAACGTAACCTTTCTGTACTGGTTGATGCTACAAACAGGCCTATTATTAATGAAGAAGAAGTTTTAAATACTTGGGAAAATTATCTGATGGAACTTTTCTGTGATCAGAGGGGTGAGGAAACTAACCAACGAGCTAATTGTGAAGGCCCTGACATTCTTAAATCAGAAGTGTTATATGCTGTGAAAGTTTCAAAAAGCAAGAAATCACCAGGTCCAGATAACATCCCTGTAGAACTTCCTAAAATGATTGACGAAGACAATATCCAATTCTTGGTAAAGTTGTTCAATACTATATATAATACTGGAGACATCCCATCTGACTGGCTGTTATCTACATTCATCACGTTGCCAAAGAAGCAAAAGGCATGTAAGTGTAATGATTATAGGCTAAGCCTCATGAGCCACACACTTAAAGTATTCCTTCGTGTAATACATAACAGAATCAAGACTAAGTGTGAACAAGACCTCTACGAAACACAGTTTGGGTTCAGAAATTCGTTTGGTACAAGGGAAGCATTGTTTGCGCTAAATATCCTAATTCAGAACAGTCTAGATCAACAGCAAGAAGTGTTTGCTTGTTTCATTGATTTTGAAAAGGCATTTGACAGAGTTCAACATCCAAAACTTGTAGAACTCCTAAAAGATATAGGAGTTGACAGCAAAGATATCCGCATTATTGAAAACCTGTACTGGAGACAAAAGGCCGTTGTCCGAATCGGAAATCAAACTACAAACGAGATAGCCATCCAAAGAGGAGTTAGACAAGGTTGTGTTTTGTCTCCATTGTTATTCAACCTTTACTCGGATAAAATTTTCAAAACAGCTTTAGAAAATCAACAATATGGAATAAAAGTAAATGGCGGCATAATTAACAACATAAGATATGCGGATGATACAGTCATCCTGTGTGACAATTTTGAAGGTCTCCAACTCCTGCTCAATAATATCAGTGCAGTAAGTGAGGACATGGGACTAAAAATAAATGTAAACAAGACCAAGTTCATGATCTTCAGCAGACGTGCCAATGCTGAGGCAATCTTACAACTAAACAACCGACAGACTGAGAGAGTAACCACTTTTAAATATCTGGGTGCCATTGTCACTGAACAACTTGATCCCGAGAAAGAAGTGAAACAGAGGATAGCAATAGCACGAAAAATATTTACAAAAATTAAATCTTTCTTTTGCAATGACTACTTAAATTTAAAACTTAGACAGAGAATGGTCAAATGCTATATATGGTCAGCCTTGGTATATGGTGTGGAAACATGGACTCTCAAGAACATATCAGTGAAACGCTTGGAAGCCTTGGAAATGTGGATCCACCGTAGGATGCTCAGGATTTCGTGGGTTGCACGACTAACGAACCAAGAAGTACTCAGAAGGGCAAGAGCAAGTCGGGAACTCGTTCCAACAATAAAATTCCGGAAGATCTCTTACCTTGGCCACATCCTTAGAAATGACCGTTACCTCATCTTACAGCGGATTGTACAAGGCAAAATACAGGGTCGAAGAGGTGTCGGGAGGAGGCAAACATCATGGCTTGGAAACATCAAAGAATGGACTGGAATTCACAGTGTTGAAAGACTTTTCCATCTAGCAAGAGATCGTTCTGCATTCGCCACAGTGATCGCCAACGTCAGGGGGACCTGATACGGTACTATGAAGAAGAAGAATAGTCATAAAGACTTAACCAGTATTGAATAGGTGGTTTCAATAAATTAATGTTTAACATCTAAAATTGAATTTCAATATGGTCAAAATGAAAATAATCACTTGTAACAGAAAAAGGTTGTGCGAACAATATGTGGGGCTGGTGCAACTGACTATCGTCGACCTCTCTTCATTAAGCTTAAAATACTGACAATTATACATTTGTATTTTTATATATCTTTGACATATATTAAAAACAACTTAAATGAATTCAGTACTGGAGAAAACATTCACCTTCATGATACTTGGGGCAAAGCAGACATTGACATCCCAATTCACAGGCTGTCAAAAACTGCTCACTCATATAAAATCAGATTATTTAATAAATTACCACATTCTGCACGGTCCACTCCTTTTAAGTAATTTTAGAAGAAAAATGTATGATTGATTAATAGAAAAATCAATTTTATAATACCTCTGAATTCTTAGAAATGCATAATGTTAATATAACTTTTAATAAAAGGTGTATGTTCATTTAGCCTTAGTAACATTAAGTACTAAATTATTATCAGTTGACGAAGCCTATTTTATTGTATATGGTCAATGGCAAATAAAGATTCTTGATTCATACCCATAGGCCTACCTGATTTTCGCCCTCCCATACAGTGCTGGGATATTTGCGTTGTAGGCCTAAATGGGTGTTAAAAACCTCTTGTCGATAGTATGAAGAATTCCCCATCAGATTATTAGTGACACGGCAAATGGTTAACTTGCCATTGTAGCAGTATCCAGCGATGATCATGAAAACCCTCAGAAAACTTTCCTGGCATTCTTTATAAATTTGATCTTTTTATGTGTGTCGAGCGAGGTCTGTTACTGTCAGTAATGTACATCCATGATTCGTTTAATGTCACCACATTTTTCCATCTGTCGCCTGCCAGGTAGCCCTTATTCAGCTTTCTTGCGTTAGTGCAATGGTCCAAAATAAGACGAGGCAACAGCTTGTGAACTCAGCGCTTATGCTGCTTTTCTAATGGCAGGTCCTTGTTGATTATGGTGTTAACTGTTGAAACAGATATCTCCAACTTTCGTGCCATAGTCCTTTCGGGGGCAGGGTTACCACCTGAGACAAGGGCCTTCACTTACCTCACCACTTCTGGTATACGACTGGTGGCTGATCATGGATTTGCCTGTGTTTTTCCCCTCTGGAATTAAACCCAGTTGGCCTTTACCTTTTTTTTTTTATCTCATACAGCACTGGTCCCGTTCTTTGATATAAATAAATCACACTTCTTGCACATTCCTTGGATTGCAGAATTGCTATAATTAGCATCGGATAGGGCTGTTATGTAGCCCTCCCAGTAGGGGTCAATCCGATTTGGCATTGTTGCAGCTAATATCACAAAACTCTACACGCATGTTCTCAGTACTGACTTGAATCATCACTCCCCATTTTGACGTGATAACAGCACTGCCAGCAACCTTCAAATTCGCCACCAGAGCTCCTGAACGATCTTCTGTAGTGATAGCGTGCATGCCTCTTACCCGGAGCCCCACGTTTGATTTACGACAAGGTCAGGGATTTTTACCTAGGGCAAAGGGCCCTTAGGGATTTCCATGATGATGCTGATGTTTGTTGTTTAAAGGGTCCTAATATCTTGGTTATCAGCCCCTAATGGAATGAAATATAATGATAGTTTGAAAGTCCAAAATCATCCACTGACCAGAACTCAAAACATGATGATGAAGAATGCATGGATGAATATGAATTTAAGACAATCAGTGGATCCAACCCGCAATGCCCTACCTTCCTAGAAACTATCTGAAAACAATAGTATTACTGACCAAGGGACTGCTTCTAAAGCACATTCTTGAAACGATGATGCTTGATGTATAAAGGGGTCCAAAATCCAGGTGAACAGCCCCTCATAATGCTACTTATCGCGAGTAAAGTAGAACCATGGTAATCGAAACCGACTTTCAACCTATTAGGTCGTGTTACGTACATTTAGTACGTGTTGAAGAGATGTTAAGTACAGAACAAAAATGGCCAACCAGACACCAGTGGGATCCGAACCCACAACCTCCCGATTTCGCGTCGGTTGCTCTACCAATTGAGCTATGGTGGCCTAGGCCATCTTTGTTCTGTTGGAAAGGATCTGAGCTACAGGTCTGGTACTACTACCATCACACTGTAGAGTGCGTTTAAGTTGCCCGTTGAGGGCCAAGTCAATGAATATTGAATTTTCACGACCGCATTGTAATCGAAACCGACTTTCAACCTATTAGGTCGTGTTACGTACATTTAGTACGTGTTGAAGAGATGTTAGAGCAACCGACGCGAAATCGGGAGGTTGTGGGTTCGGATGCCACTGGTGTCTGGTTGGCCATTTTTGTTCTGTACTTAACATCTCTTCAACACGTACTAAATGTACGTAACACGACCTAATAGGTTGAAAGTCGGTTTCGATTACAATGCGGTCGTGAAAATTCAATATTCATAGAACCATGGTATTTGTCACGTTGTGGTACTAATCAAAAGTAGCGTAGACTCACGGTGTTTCACGCATTATGATACTACTCACAAGTATAGTATGTCGCAGAGGTAATGCAGACCTATGGCGTTTCTCATATAATGGCGCCACTCATAGGCAACGCAAAGCAATGGTGTTCCTCACATAGTGGGTACTAATCACAGGCAACGCAGACCCACTGCTCATATAGTGGTACTGATCACAGGTACTCTAAACCCACAGTGAAGCCACCCTCTGTTGCTACTAATCACAAACCTCTTTTATACTTAACATAGTGGTACTATTGTTGATAAACTTAACCATGATAGGTTAAAATAACTGTTTGATCCGTATTGACTAGTTTGTTATGTTTTATTCTTTGTATCTGACCACTGATGAAGGGAATGGTTGAATTCCTGAAACATGTTTGGTTGAATAAATAATTTTCTTTCATTAATAAGTGTATTGACAAGGCTGATTCAAATATAACTATTTTAAATATTTCTGTACTACATTCATAGTGGTACTACTCGCAAGTAAAGGCGACCCATGGTGTTCCCTGCGTGATGGTACTAATCACAAGTAGTTTCATGGTTCTAATACAATCATCCCTTGGTCACCCCTTACTACAGGCAGGAGATACTGTGGGTGCGTTCTTCGTCTACATCCCCCACCCACAGGGGGTCTCAGGGATTTCATTCGATGAAGAATTCATTCTTCCGCACGTGGGTATGGCACAATGTCGCACGAGACATTTTTAGTAATCGTGTTCCATTTATCTAATAATGTTATTTGTTTTACGTCCCACTAACTACTCTTTTACTGTTTTCGGAGACGCCAAAGTGCCGGAATTTAGTCCTGCAGAAGTTCTTTTACATGCCAGTAAATCTACCGACACGAGGCTGACGTATTTGAGCATCTTCAAATACCACCAGACTGAGCAAGGATCGAACCTGCCAAGTTGGGGTCAGAAGGCCAGCGCTTTAACCATCTGAGCCACTCAGCCCGGTGTTCCATTTATCAATTTCTCGGTTTATAACATGGTGAAATGAACCAGGTGTATTTTGAAAGAGAAAGGTTGAAATGTTAAAACAGTTTGACCAGAATTAAAACCGGACTATTGATTTCAAAATGCAAGGGGTCAAATTCCACCTTTTTTTTAAAAAAATAGTCCAATAAATCTCAATTGGATTTGAAAACCAAGATAGCTACATATTAAAGTGATATGGAAACTTATCAAATCGTAACAAAAACTTACTCTTTTTATCTTCGAAAGTTCAAACCCATTAAAATATATATTTCTTCTTTCGAGACCTTGTGAGTTGAATTTTATCAGAATGAAGTTTCAGTATTCTCCAGTTGATGAATGAAGAATTGGCAAGGTTCCATTTTTTTCCCACCTCCGAAGCTATAGCTCAGATTCTACTTTTAATCAGTACACTGAAGCTATGTCAAACTTCAACCAATATTAATCAGAGGAAGATCATGTTACGAGATCAATTTTAACATGTAAAAGTCTTTTTCTAAGAATGTGGAGGACAGTATTTTAGAAAAACGGAGTGTAGAGATTTTAGTGTTTTTTTCTTTTTTTTTTAAACATTCTCAAAAGGACATGGGCTCATCAATTTTAAGTCATTGGACAGTGACATTTCTGTATTTTAATTAGATAAAATAATTTTTGAGATGCTTCGGCTGAAAAAGTCTTAAATAAAAGACGAAACATGTACAAAATTATGCTTATATAATTTAAGATTAGATGTATTTTCACTTGTAAAGTGTATTGATTAGGTGGATCATTAAACCAGATATTTATTCTTATTCCGTGTCACTACTGGGCTTCTTACTATTCTCTGTCTTCTTTATTGTGAGTTCATTCGTGTAGGTATTTCTAATAGAATGGAATTTTTTAGTTAATCAATTGTATATAGATACCGACTCCCATAGGGAACCTGAAATGTTTGTCTTGAATAAATTCATCATTTTATATAATTGGAATTATTTTTAAAGTTCAGTTACTTTTTAACACGCCTTGTACAGCTATCAGATCGTAAAAAGGCTATATCGGCATTCGTTTTTATTCGAGACATCTATCTCGACCTTACCTTCTGCCGTTCAAATCTGACACCCCTGCTTACTTGGACAACAATCTCGGACAAGTTCACAAGCAATCATTACCCCATTTGCGTTACATATGGATTTGGCCGCCCTGTCCCCAGTGCTCATCCTCATACCCCTGCTAGTAATATCCGATCATTACGGAATTTAGATGATCAAACCCTTTCCTCATACTTACAATATTACTTTCACTTTTTCTCGGAAAACACCTTAACGTATCAATCTCTCGTGGCACTTCTCAGCCAGTATCTTGATACTTATCATCATCGTAAACCTTCTGTTACCTCCAGCCCCCATCCCTTTCATTATATTTGGTGGGATAATGAGTGCCACCAACTCATTCACAGCGTAAACTTTTATTCTGTACCTATCGACAATCCCTTACACGTCTGAATTATCTCAGGTTGAAACATCATACTGCCAAAATTAAATTGATTTTCAATAAAAAACATCGTGCCGCGTGGAAATTATTTATATCTTCTCTCACTACGCATATATCTCCTGTACAATTATGGAATGCCATCCGGATGATGTCACGTTCCACCTCACATAATGTTCAACGAATCATTCCACAAGATATTCTCCACTCCTTTATCCATTCATTGACCCCAGATTATACTTTACCTCTATTTCCACCTTCCCCGTATGCCCCAAACTCTCAATACTCCACACTCCTTCAACCCCTCCAATTAAGTGAATTGCAATCTGTCCTTCATTCAGCATCCACATCCTCTCCAGGTTCAGATTACATCATCTACAAAATGCTTCGATTATTACCCTTGCACGCGCAGTCGATGCTCCTGCACTTTTACAACAACTACAGCTCCCTCTCACAGGTGGCTAAGAGTTGCCCATAAGGCTCTGTATGTTTTGCACGGCTAGCCTATTCACGTGTACTGGAGGAGCAGTGTCGCTGAGATGTCCCAATTCTTGGAATGGTTGACACTTCCTCCCCAAGCGCAGTTGTAAATAACACTGTATACTCTCTTGGACTATTGCCCTCTTTGGGACGACCTTGTCTTGTTGGATGTGAAAGGAAAGTCCTGGCTTGATAATTTGTATTGAAATTATGCACGATAAACTTCATGATAATTCTGTATTGACTCAACTGTACCTCTAAGAGAGAATAATTATAATGTTCCACCTATTCAGTTCACTTTTAAACGACTTCCCCATGACTGAGGTAAGGCTCTTCAAGAGTGAAGGTGCATTCGGGAGATAGTGGGTTCAAATCCCACTGTTGGCAACCCTGCAGATGGCTGTCCGTGGTTTCCCATTTTCACACCAGGAAAATACTGGTGGCTGTAACTTAAATTAAGGCCCCAGTCGCTTCCTTTTTACCCCTATCCCTTTCCTATCTCACTGTCGCCATAAGACATATCTGTGTCGGTGCGACCTAAAGCAAAAAAGAAAAGAGAAACGTGAAGGTGGGAGACGAAGAAACAATACAAACATGGAGAGGATGAAAATCAGTAACTCCCTTCTTACATTCCGAGGAAGAGATGCAGATACCAGCTTATGCAATCCATTCTGCAAGGGAAGAAAGCACGATATAGGAAAAGGATCTCTAGTTTAAAACTCTGAGAAGCTGGACATTCAAAAACAACCACAGAAGTATTCTGAGAAGTGGTCGGCAGGAAAGACATGGTAATGATAATAGCTGTCAATATCTGAAACAGATAGATAAGATGTCCTGATAAACTTTGCAAGAATATGAGTTGGTCAAGGGAGGTTGGAGAGGAAAAATGAAAGGAGCCTGGCACGAGTAAGTGGAACCTGTGCCAGAATGAGTTGGGATCCCAAAATTGCTCAAGATATAACACAGGCTGAGCATCTGAGCTTGCATCACTTTTTTAAAGCTTTCCTTCGGAATTTAACACTTTTCTTATTTTTATTCTTCATCAGAGCATTTTTCGTGCAGCCAGAGAGTCTGCTGAATATTCACCATCAGAAGCTTTTAAAGCTTAGGGTGTTTTTGTATGAAGATCCCTTCAAAACTGCTAACAATGAAATCTCCCTTATTGATGGCATTAAATCTTCTTTGCCACTGAAGCAGGGGAAGTCCTCTCTCTCTCACAGGTTGCAGGAGGAATCAGCAGCACAACTCCTTGAGCTGGTCCACATTCTTAGCAAACTGAGTCAGATATTCCACTTCTACCGGGTGCAGTTTGCCACATATGATGAGTGAGTGGAGGGGTGGGCCGAGGTCCTCGTTTTTCATCTCGCTGAGGGAGCACGCCACTATGGTTTGTGTATCCGACCCCACTCGGGCTAGACCTACACACAAGCTGGTAGCGGTGAAGGCTGTAACAACAAAACTTCCATCACATCTTCCGGTCTAGATCCATGCAGGGAGAGAATAGAGTAAAAACACAGCCAATCAAATCCACATAACCCTTGTCGAAACATATGACAGGAAATAAGATGCAAGACTATTGCAAGCAACATCAGAAAATGTTGCAACACTTTGGTTCAGTTCTTCAACGAATGTTAATTGTTAACACTGCTGTTAAGGAAATTCAACATATAATTTAACAAATTGTTAATACTTGTGTTAAATTAACATGGCAGCTGTTCTGTTAACATTTCAAAATGGTAGCTTGTACACCGCAGGACATAAGTTTAAAGCCTTACTGCTGTTTGAAGACTATTTATAAACTGAAGAAGGCAAAGGACGAACATACTAAGAAAAATGACTTTTTTTAGAGTTATCAGAAGAAATTTTTCTACAAAGATACCTAATTACCAAATCCATAATGAACAAGGTACTAGAATAAATTAAAAATAGGTTAGAGTTTCCTCACAGATTGAAAGTATCAGTGTCTCCAGTTCATCAGTTATTATGCATTTTTTTTTTACGTCGCACCGACAGTTAGGTCTTATGGCGACAATGGGACAGGAAAGACCTAGGAGTGGTAAGAAAGCGGTCATGGCCTTAATTAAAGTACAGCTCCAACATTTGCCTGGTTGTGAAAATGGCAAACCATGGAAAACCATCTTCAGGGCTGCCATCATTGGGGTTCGAACCCACTATCTCCCGGATGCAAACTCACAGTTGTGCGACCCTAACCACACGGCCAACTCGCCCGGTCCAGATATTATGCTTTAGACTCTTTTCATGTAATTGTCGGCGACTATGTTCAAGAAAGCAAGACAAGAGTGTGTAGTATTCTACAAAGAATTCCTGCTGCCATTGCAGAATTAACAAGGCACTATGTTATTTCCCCCACAGTAAAAGAATGACCAAAAATCATTCAAGACATCAATGATCACATATTGCCAGTGATGAAGGAGCCTTAGATCGCACTATTGTAAGAATATATTGAATGCTGTGATATAACAGTCTGTTCCTTCATTTTTCAAGCACGCTCGCTTATTTTCAAATTAAATCTACAACAACATTTGTCTTGCATTCATCATAATAAATCTTTTGTTGCCTCTTACTTGACATCTTTATGTCTTAGTAGTCTCCACTAACCATAACCTATAATAATATCAACCATGTGTGACAAAATACTATTACAACATACTGCTAGAAGCGCTTTATGTAAAGAAACAAAGGATGCTCACTGCCAAGCGCGTTCAGCAATCTCACAGAAACGTGTTAAATTTTCTTTAACATTTTTCGTAACAAATGTTGGAAATGAATTTGTGAAACAGGGAACTTTTAACTGAAGTGTTAAATTAATAACAATTGTTACTTAACATTTGTTAAGTAAAATTTAACACGGCTGAAGAAACTGGACCTTAACCAAATATTCTAGTTAATTCAGTATTCAAAAATGCTAAAAAAAGAACAGTCGAAACCGTTTAATGCGACATAATATAATGGTGAAATCTGATGGTCCTGCCTTAATCCTACACAAACACTGTCCTTTAAAAAAAAAAATCACTTATTATAACATATCGTATAAAATAATGTATTTTTATAACATTTTCAGAGAAATATATCGACTATAACGTCCAACATTGATTTTTATTTGTTACGAGTTTGGGAATTGCTGACAACAATGTAAAGCTTATTTTCAAACTTTTGTTTTCAGTAGAGTGTAGATTTCAAATCAGTTTGTCTATTAAATAGTCAAGGCAAGTATCGCTGTCAAGATGAAGAAAGGGAAAGTGTTTAATACTGAAAAAGAGTCACTCTTAATAGGGTGATTACATATTGGGGAAACAAACGTCAGCATCACGAAGGAAATAGGTGTATCACACTCAATGATTTCTACAATTTGGAAGGACAGAGAGAACATCTCATTTATTAGCCAAGACCGTGTGCGACATTACTGATCAATTTACACTGTTCCTAGTTCTTCAGAGTTGTTATAACTGATTTCGGCTGTATAACATAAAAAATATATGTAAATCAAAATATCACCTGGATGGATGACCATAGAGGGAGAAAGGTGATGACGATGATGTTTGTTGTTTAAAGGGACCTAACAGCTAGGTCATCGGCCCGCAATGGTACGAGGTGAACGAAACAAAAATTCAAAACTTATCCAATGACTAGAATCTAAAATGGATGATGATGAAACAATTTTTTTTTTTGCAAGCTGCTTTACGTCGCACCGACACAGATAGGTCTTATGGCGACGATGGGATAGGAAGGGCTAGGAGTGGGAAGGAAGCGGCCGTGACCTTAATTAAGGTACAGCCCCAGCATTTGCCTGGTGTGAAAATGGGAAACCACGGAAAACCATCTTCAGGGCTGCCGACAGTGGGGTTCGAACCCACAATCTCCCGAATACTGGATACTGGCCGCACTTAAGCAACAGCAGCTATCGAGCTCGGTATGAAACAAAATAATCAGTGGATCCAATTCACAATGCCTTCATTACTGGGATGATACTCATTATCTAAAGTGGTCCAAAATCCAGGTCACTGGCCCCTCATTATGGTACTAATCAATGATAAAGCAGAACCATGGTGTTCCTCCTATAGTGGTACTAATCACAGGTAACGTAGACTCACAGTGTTTCTTGCATGGTGGTACTAGTCACAGGTAATGTAGATCCATGATATGTCACACACAATGGCACCACTCACAGGTAACACAAACCTGGTGTTTCACACATAAGGATACTACTCAAAAGCAATGCACCCCTTGGTGTTCCTCACATAGTGGGATTAATCAAGAGCGTCGGACTTCCCGTAATGTTGCTCACTTAGTGGAAGTAATCACAGGTCATGTATACTCATGGTGTTACTCACTTAGTGGTACTAATCATAGGCAATGTAGACTCATGGTGAATCACACATTATAGCAATGCCCACAGGCAAAATAAACCCATGGTGTTCCTCACATAATAGCACTACTATTCTCAGGCAACGCAGAACCATGGTTTTACTCACATAATGGTACTGAAATGAAATATCGTATGGCTTTTAGTGCCCGGATATCCCAGAACGGGTTCGGCTCGCTAGGTGCAGGTCTTTCTATTTGACTCCCGTAGGCGACCTGCGCATCGTGATGAGGATGAAATGATGATGAAGACAACACATACACCCAGCCTCCGTGCCATTGGAATTAACCAATTAAGGTTAAAATACCCGACCCGGCCGGGAATCGAACCTGGGACCCTATGAACCGAAGGCCAGTACGCTGACCATTCAGCCAATGAGTCGGACACATAATGGTACTAATCATGGGCACCAGCCAAACCTGCGGTGTTTCTCACTTAGTGGCACTAATCACAGGCAAACGTAGACCCATGGTGTTTCTCATAAAGTGGTACTACTCATGGTCTGCCTGCTTCCTCCAGCAAATTAGTACTTGTTCTACATCAGACATCAGAGATATACTTCTTTGCCTGAGGTCCTAAGTCAACTTAAATACATCATATTATGTCAAGAAGATCATAACCTTAATTTTTTCCATTATATTATATATTTTAATGTTATAATTAGTCCTACAAGATTGTCTTTGTATGGTATACATATGTTTTATTCATCACATAATCTGTTTAATGTTTATTTGGCTGAAGATGGCCACTAAGTGGCTGAAACTAGTCCCAAGACTTATGTAATATCATTTACTTGATATATTGTATTGAAAAGGTGGACCCTCTTGTCAACTCATGGGTAACGCAGATCCATTCTGAACACAGGGGAACTGACGGGTGGAATACACACGATGATCATTATCACAAACAACGGCTAGACGTGTAGTGCTCCTCACATAACGGTACTGTTCCTATAAAACGGAGACCCATGATTTTCCTAGCAAGGTGGTACTAGTCGTAAGTAACGTCGAACCATGGTGTTCCACATATAATGGTACTAATCACAAGTATTCGCATGGTTCTAATTTCATCATCCCTTGGTCACCCCGTTTAGTCGCCTCTTACAACAATCCTGGGTGAATGGAGAGAAAAGAATTTGTCAGGAAAAGACATTGTGGTATTGAATATCAACAAGATGAAACTGACATAAAAACTATCCATGAACAGCTAAAACAAGATCTCAATCAGTGCAAAAGTGAGACACTACCAGACAGTGAACTGTTCCGAATACTTACACACTGCTGAATGCCTGAACCTGGAAAAAATCAAGATTGATCAAAAAGTTGGAACTAGTGGAAATAAAGATTCTGACAAAAAAAATTTGGACCTCAAAGAACAGAAGATGGATCATACAGAAAGAAAAACAGCCAAGAATGGTGCTGCAAGATGGAAAAGAAGAGATGTTCTTTGGACACATGTGCAGAATGGACCAGGAAGGTGGTTGTATGATCGTGAAATGCAGATGCTAAACTTCAACCTGTAAAGTCACATATTCAGGAATTTGAAATGTGGTATTTGAAGGACCTGCTTAACATCCCCCGAATATTCTCAATTAAACAAGTGGAAGTACTCATTCTCAGAAAGGCTGGTGAAGGAGGAGTCGACAACTTCTACAATGCACTGAGAGGTTCTGAAAAGAAGGTGGTCTTAAAATTAAACTTTAAGTTTTATTTTTAATTTTAAAAATTCTTTGCACCCCCTTAAGTGGATTTTCCAAAAACAAATTCAACCCCCTTCTCAGTCCTCCCACCCTGAAGTGGATTTTCCAATCACCAAAGAATACATGTTTCTTTATTTTTAAAGGAGATTTGAAATACCAATTTTCACATCTGTAAATTTTTAAGTTTTTTAGATAGACTGTAGATATATTCCTTAAAAAATTTACCCATTTAAAGGGCGTTTAAAAGAAGCAAACATGGGGTGAATCTTTTAAATGAGTATATCTAAAAAAAGTACCAATTTTCACGTGTGTAACATCTTCAGTTTTTGAGATATAAGTATCCTCATAAAATAACCCCGTTTTCACATTTTTACCCCCCCCCCCAAATTAGTGTATTTTCCCAAAACAAAAAAATACATGTTTCTTTAATTTTAAAGGAGATTCCAAATAACTATTTTCACCTCTTCCAACTGTTAAGGTTTTGAGATACAGTATATACTCATTTTAAAAAATTTACCCCCCTTTTTACCCCCTTAGCGACGGAATATCAGATTGTTTTTTTCTTTTGATTCCAGCTAGACTAGTAAGTAGTGAGGAAGCACTGTAGGAGGACACCAAAGTTATAAACATCTCTTAACAGAAATATGTGTCATAATGAAAATAAAATATATCATTAAATGTCATATAAGGACATTAAAACTACACTATTCAATTTACAATTTTCTTAAAATGTCATCCTTGTCTATTACCTAAGAATACAGTCAATTTATTAAAATTAGCATCTCATAAACATTTACAAAATCTTCCACTTCAGAGATCATGTCAGTTAAATTCTGTGGCTTGGTTCTAAAAGGGCCAATGTAATTTTTTATCGATATTGAGATATTAACTGATACAAACGTGTTTTATCCTGGCCTGCAACATGTTAAAAGGGCCAATGTCTCTGTTAAGTACTAAACGAACAGTTAACATTTAATTAAATAAGCCCTTGCCAATAATGTTAGATTACCAATAAAGATTAGAGACCTGGCAATCTTTAAAGAATACGATAGAAAAAATGAGCGTTTAATAAGGTGACTTCCACAAAGAAAGTATAAAGTTATTTAAAGTTAGTTGTTGAAAAAAAATAATTGGAAAACTATAAGTAAAACTTCAAATGCTCATAGCTCAAAAACAGGTTTTTTGACATTGGCCCTTTTAGAACCAAGCCACAGAATTTTGTTGGTATTTCCATCTGTCCTTGAAAATACCTAGAGTTGTAGCTCTTCACTGCAACCTAAGTTGAATATGCTGTCATCATCAATAAACATAACTGGCCTTGACCTTAGCATCGGGTAACATGCCTAATAATAGCCTAGGATTTTGTTAGCAATTTTAATCTTAGATATGAGAAAGCGGCTGAAATTGCCTATAAAAGTTACGTGAAATATCTCCTGCAATTAGACATTGTAATATTATATACAGTAGAAGTCCGCTATAGCGAGTACGGCATATAACGAGAACTCCGTTATAGCGACGACTATTTTCTGTCCCTTTAAAATTCCTATATTAAACTGTGTATCATCCTTCGGTTACAGCGAGAACCCTATCACTGGCACATCCATTATTACGAGTGATTAAGCTCGCGCGAATTTTTCCGTTACCGATATTTATGCACCCCAGCGATGATATTGCATGCGATCGATTACCTTCGGCATCGTTTCCTCGTTATGTGCACTAGCGATTTCTCTCGTCGAAGGCGATGTCGGAGTCGATTCGTAATATCCGTCGACAGCTGTTCCATAAAGAAAATTCAAAATTAAAGAGAACATATGTTCGTAATAAATGCGTAAATAACGTGTCCGATAACAGTTGTTAACTCGTGAAAAATTAAGGCTGACTAAACGACCGCTTAATTTTGAGGCTAAATACTGCAATTAAGTAAGAATGGGATACACCTCGAGATATGGCAGAGTGCTTAATTGATTTCAGAGGTTAGTTTATATTTTGTCGCGTCTGGTTAAATTACGGAAAAGCTATTATGAAAATTTATAGCGACAAAGGAATCAATTCTCTACTGGCGCTTGAAGTGTGTTTTCATCATACGTATAGTACGGTTAAGTTAGGATACGTGACGCTGTTTAAATAAGAAAACTGAAACGTTTGCAGCAAAATGTGATAGATCATCTTCGGTACATTATAGTTTTCTCACTTTGTGCATTTGCGAGCTCTCGTTGACATTCAAAAGCGATGTTGGAGTTGATTAGTAATACCCATCGACTGCTGTTCTTTAAAGAAAATTCGAAATGAAAGAGGATAACACATTTTCATAATAAATACGTAAATAACGTGGCCGACAGCAGTTGTTAATTCGTTAAAAATAAAGACTGAAGTAAACGATATCTTAATTTTTATGTTACGTACGGAAATCAAGTAAGAATGTGATACACCTCAAGATATGGCAGAGTACATCACTGATTTCAGAGGATATTTCATATCTTCTCGCGTCTAGTCACGGCTATTTACATGCAAATTTTTCGCGAGGAGGTTATTTCTCTACATACGTTTCAAATATGTTTTCATGATAGGCTACATATACGGTTAGGTTAGGTGACGCTGTTTGAAGAAGAAAGCCGATTTGTTTGCCACAGAAATCTCTGGAGTGATACCGTATTTCTCCGAATCTAAGACTTTTTTTTCTCTCAGAATCTCATGCGAAAACTCAAGGGTTGTTGCATTCGCGGCCTAACAGTAAGTTAATGGATACCACTGGCAACTACCGCAGTAACCACGCTGCTTCTTTTCACACGCGCACAGAACTCGTTGACAATAAACGACCGCCTCTTTACTACACATCGCTAGCCGCGACAACCGGTTGTACAGAGCCTGCGTGTTTCTCAAATCTACAGAATGGCAAAAGCATGCGACCCTTCGAATTCTTAGAACAGCCATGGCTACTCAGTGGCAGTCATAACGCATCTATTGTACTTGACGATTCGTAAAATTAAGGTTTATAGACAGCAGGAATATTTTCGTGATGGATAGTCGTATTGTAAAGATACGTGGAAAAGGTATATTGCCGGCAAATTTTCAATGGGTTCTAGTCAATATTATGATGCCAATTTTAAGTTAATGTTTATTAAACACTCAGAAATGTAGAATAATTGTGCAGCCGCAAGAAAATACGGCATAGGCCTAACTAAAGCCAATATTTGGCGTTAGCGTGAAGACAAAGAGCTGAAAAATGCGTACCGGTACTGTACAAAAATTGCATTCAGTGGTCCGCAACAAGGACGCTTTAAAGAAGTCGAAGATGAAATTGTGAGGTATGTGCACAAAAAACGCAAGGGTGGAATGGCCATACCGTGGCGCAATAAACTCGTTCGTTGACTTAACGTTCGCGATTAGGCTAGCCGCTGAATTTGGCCGAACCCGACACGCGAGACATGGGTGTAGCGGCAGCCGGTTATATCTGACACTGCGTAAAAGTAACATTTTTATAGACAGCAAGAATAATTTCCTGATGGATCGTTGTATTGTAGAGACGCATGGAATAGGTACTGCCGGAAAATTTTCAACGAGTTCTCTTCGGTATTATGATGCCAATGTTAAGTTAATGGTCCTTAAACCCGAGGAAATAAAGAATAATTGTGCTGCCACAAGAAAAAAGAGAAAGAAATACGGCGTGATGAAAGTCAATGTTTGGCGTCTAAAAATAGTTTAAAAATGCATAGGCCTACTGTACAAGGCATTCATATGATTTTACAAACTTCTTTCTGAACCAGATTTAAATTTTTTGAAGGAATAATTGGGGTTCATCTTAGATTCGGAGAAATACGGTACTATATTTTTTTCAGAATGAAATTAAACACACACTTTCAAGTAGTATCGGATTACAAAAAATAACAAACAAGTAAGCCGTAGTGTGGATATCATCTGCGAAAACGCAAGGTTTGAACAAACTGATTGCCGTTTCATACCCATTTTAAAGTGCATGAAGGGTTTTCTGACTTTTATACAAAAATCGGATATAACGACAATCCGTTATAGCGAGTAAATTTTTCGCTGTTATGAATTCTCGCTATAACAGACTTCTACTGTATGTAATAAATAAAAATCAGATCAAGTATTGAAAAGGTGGACTCTCAAGAGACATTCTTTCATTAAAACATAAGTTGTTTAATACAGACCCAATTATGAGATTTATAACATCGTGAACATGTGAAGAGCTAGAAAACTGGTATGCCAATGGGTTAAAATTCTTGGTCCAGCCTGGAACTGAACCTGAAGTCCTCTGAACTGGAGGCCAATATGTTGACCATTCAGCCACGAAACCAGACAAATTATTACATTTAGCTAAATGTAACTTGCAATAAATAGATACTTTACCTAATTCAGTTCCTTTATCTTCCTCTTTCCTCGCCAGGATTTGTAGCAGTTGATCAGCGGCCTCACTCACAGACATGAAGCGAGGAGGTAAGTATTCCTTCTTTTTCTTCATTAGACTTTCAAGGGTAGGCTCCTTTACTTTTATGTCTTTAACACATAAGAGAATGAGTGTTAGAAGCATTCTAAAAGAAGAAGAAAGTCATAGCAATTCATACTGACTAGGGCCTGGATTCATATGTACCAGGTGTATGCATAGGTTTTAGATGGATTTTTGGTAAAGAAAACACGTAATATTCAAGGAAAATTCATTTTTTTGTTTATTCAAAATATTGGCCATCGGCTTCTACGCTCTCCGACCATCGTTTCAGGTAAGTAATGAATATCATGACAGAAAAACTGCTTGTCTTTTGCGCAAACAATTCATCGAGCCATTTTCCAACTTCCCCAAAATTGCTGAAGTGCTGCTCTGCGAGCGCATGCCCCTTTGATGTGCCAGGTCGGGGCAGTAGGGCGGGTGCATAAGGATGTCCCATCCAAGTGAGACAACGGACTATCGTGTAACAAAATCATTTTGCCATGTCCTCTGGCCCATTCCAGTCGTCTTTCGATCAACGTAATCATTTGTTGGCGATAGCGTTGTGCATTAACGGTTTTGCCGGGCAATTGCACGTCTTTGCACTTTCGTGGTCTACCAGACTTTCCACAGCCTTTTTCTTTTGTTTAAATAAGAAAAGCAATGCGTGCCGTAAATGTTCCTTTTCAGGCACAAACATTGACATGATCACTGAACGATACAACACAGACGTTAGTGTTTGGCGGACTCAACTTGTGTGTATTGGTAGGGTAATGCCAGACAAACAAACTGATGTACAGTGTCAAACTTGTACGCTGCATACTGTTCACTAGCGCCATCTGTTAGGGAAACCGTAGAAGACTTATGCATACACCTGGTAATTGCATATTCCATTCCTTTACTTGTAGACAAGTGAAAATGTCAGCGAACTGTGGTTCTGATATGGTTATACTTGTGTTTCATTTTACATATTCTTAATAATACAGCATATTTTTACAAATTCTCGTCAATATTGCATATTTTTACATCATCATCATCATCAATGTCCCACTCCAGTCGCTCGGGTGTGGTTATATTTTTACATATTCTTAATAATATTACATATTTTTACATATTAGGTGAAGAATGTAACATTTCTGTACACATCTAGGTACTTAATTTAAAAAAATTGTGTCAGCTTCTTTAATTTTCAGACTGTAGTAAAACAATAGATGATGATGATGATGATGATGATGCTTGTTGTTTAAAGGGGCCTAACATCGAGGTCATCGGCCCCTAATGGTATGAATTGAGACAAAATGGCATGACAAACTAAAAGTCTAAAAATTCTCCACTGACCAGAATTCAAAGCGTGAGAACGAGGAATGAATGGATGGACATGAATTTAAAGCAATCAGTGGATGCGACCCGCAATGCTTGACATTCACAGAAACTGACTTAAAAGAACAGGATTACTGACCAAGGGACTGCTGCTATAGCATAGCACTGAATCGATGATGCTTGCAGTCTAAAGGGGGTCCAAAATCCAAGTTATCGGCCCCTCATAACAGTACTGATTGCTAGGAAAGTAGAACCATGGTATTTGTCCTGTTGTGGTACTAATCAAAAGTAGCAGAGACTTGCGGTATTCCACACATTATTGTACTACTCACAGGTTATGAAATTCGACATATAATACAGACCTATGTTTTTCTCACTTTGCGGCACTATTTACAGGCAATGCAAACCTATGGTGTTCATCACATAAGAGTACTAACCACAGGGACCTTCCCCTATCCTGTGGTGTTCCTCATATAGTGGGTACTAATCACAGGCAAGGCAGAACCATGGTAGCTATCATCCCATGGTCCTGCTCATATGGTGGTACTAATCACAGGTATTGCAAAAGCCGACTGCACGGTGCTCCTGTGTGCTACTAATCACAAACCCATTTGGTACCTAATATAGTGGTACTACGCACAAGTAAAAGCGACCCATGATGCTCTCTGCGTGGTGGTACTAATCACAAGCAGTTTCATGGTTCCAAGACAATCATCCCTTGGTCGCCCCTTTCAGTCGCCTCTTACGACAGGCAGGGGATATCGTTGGTGTATTCTTCGTCGGCGTCCCCCACCCACAGAGGGTGTGTGTTTGGTCCGCGAGAGGTATTTTATTTCCCTCAAGTCCGCCGGCAAGTTGGTTAGGACACCCCTATCCGCTACCTGGGACGCGCCACGTGGGAGTATCACCTCTCCCCCTGCTGTGCCAGCGTGGAGTAAAACACTAGAACCCATTTTCATTATGAGACAACTAATGGAAAAGCAATGGGAGTATGGGAACGATATGGTGATGACGTCCATTGACATTGAAAAGACATATGACAGTGTCCCCAGGACTAAAGTTTGGGACAGTCTGGTGCAAAAAGGAATTGGACAAGGATTAATAAAAATGATCATGGCAGAGTACAAGGAATGTTGTAGTTATGTGCAAACACAAGTTGGCAGGACAAGTTGGTTCAAAATTAACTAGTGGGCTGAGACAGGGAAGTGTTATATCACCAATTCTGTTTACAATAGTAATGGGTGACGACATGAAAACAGCAAAAGCAGCAGATGGAAGAAGAAAAATGAACATGTTGTTATTTGCAGATGATATTGTAATTTGGGGAGAAGAGGACACGAAGGTTCAAGAAGATCGAAGAATGTGGATTGACTATAAGTGTAGAAAAAAGTAAAACTCTTGTTATGACTAGAAGGGAGAAGGAAGGAAAAGGTCAGATTAGATTTGCAGACAAGCCCCTGGAAGTAGTGGAGACGTTCAAATACCTGGGGAGTGAATTAATGGAAAATGCTCGACTGGATGCTGAAAGTAGTAAGAGGATTCAAGCTGGAAGCTGTTTCTATCATAATGTTCTTTTGTTGCTATTTTGCTTTACGTTGCACCGACACAGATAGGTCTTATGGAGACAATAGGAAGGGAAAGGCCTAGGAATGGGAAGGTAGTGGCCGTGGCCTTAATTAAGGTACAGCCCCAGCATTTGCCTGGTGTGAAAATGGAAAACCATCTTCAGGGCTGCCGACAGTGGGATTCGAACCCACTATCTCCCTGGTACAAGCTCACAGCCGTGCGCCCCTAACTGCACGGCCAACTCGCCTGGTTGTTCGTTTCTTAACAGGCCAGCAGAGTAATGAGCGCGCCATTCTGCGGAAAGCAATTGGAGGTTACAGTTGTATTGTTTAGAATGCTAAGCGTTGGAAAATGGCTCGATGAATGGTTTGCCGCAAAAAAGGCAAGCAGTTTTCCTGGCATGGTAGGTATTCACAACTTATGACAGATGGGTGAAGTGTGTAGAAGCCAATGGCCAATATTGTGAATAAACTAAAAATGAATTTCCCTTGAAAATTACGAGTTTTCTTTACCACAAAAACTGGCAAAAACGTATGCATACACCTGGTATGTGGAGGAAGAGGATGAACACTATTGGCCGAGTGCATCAATCTCGATTAACGAGCTGCTAATCATAGATTACTTAATGTCTGTTTACATTTTAACCTCCGTTTAAGAAGATTGCGGTGCACCAACCGTAATCATTGATTACTTAGTACTGTTTAGTTAGCGTGAGATTTAATCAGTGATCATACGAAAACACGATACTGAACGCGCTCACGGGTATTTCGTTCGGCAGTTGTCTTGGTGGGAAAAACGAATACACGCATATCAAAAGTACACATATTATAAGCAAACGGTTCCAAATGGAAGAAAATAAAAGGAAGAGATGTGCAAATTATACCGATTTTGAGACCGACATCTTGACTGAATTAGTTGTCAAATATAAGGATGTTGTTGAAAACAAGAAGACGGACGGAGTTACTGTAAAGAAGAAGCTGGAGACCTGGAAAATAATTGAAAATGAATTCAATGCAATTCCCGGTGAGCATATTTATTTGTCTTATTAATAAAAAGTGTATAACTTTTATACATCGTTTATGTGCAATTTGTTACTAATAAAACGTATATCTGTGTGTACTTCTGTTATAGTTATTCACTGATTGCTTAAACAGAACACAGGACCCCTGTATAAGCGTTCTGTAGGAACGAGTGATTAGTGTATTATTTTGGTGGTATTTATAGTCTGCAGTAATATAATTGCGGTAAAATATCCAACTTATCCAATAGAGAAGCACGCAGTGAAAGAATGGAAAATAACATTGATGATCTCCACGATATTTTAAATGTAGAAGTAAAAGTACATTTGGAGGTTATAAAGACTGGAAATGATCGTAAAACGAAACATTTTAAGACACGGAAGTGATCCATTTCTCCTGGTTATCATGGAAGTAGGAAGTCTTGTGAAAAATATAGCAAATTCTGTGTTGTTTTCCTTTTAATGGTAAACCAGCCTAAACATATTTGAAGTGTCATGTGATTGTGTAGTCAGCTAAATAATGATGAAGTTTCGAGGCCAGTTTATGTATCCACCAAGGTAGTTTCCATGCAACAAGTGTGAAGGTAAATGTTGTGATGTGCTAAAATCCCAGGCTAAAGCAAGTCTGCATCAGAGACACATGTAGCTATCTGCATGATAGATCCCTGAGGGCATTAATGCAATGCGAGTAACCCATGTTTACTATATTTCACAGCTGTAAGTGCACACTTTTTAAAATTGTCTGTGTTCATTATCACTTTGATATCTGTGCCAAGTCAAGGCCATTGGGTTTTCATTTTAGATAGAACATGTGGGCAGTATGATTTGTACATGGATTTCAGTGTGTGTTTTTGCATATTTCTACCTTTTGGAATGGTCAGTTTGGGTGTCTGAGCGTAGGGTAGGTATTGAATGGTCAACTGGTTGAGTCAGAGTGAAGATGGATAGGACAGAGTATTAGCTGTGCTGTTGTTTAAAGTGTCTTAAATTTAATATCTAATTCAATAATTTATGACCAAGATTTGTACGTTCTAAACCTGTTTTCAGCTATGTCATGTTTATTAAGTACTTTTCAGGTTAGGTTTATGTTTTCTTCTTGCCATGATGTTGTAGTGTGATCACTCGGGAGGATATTATAGTGTTAATTCAGTGTAGAACCTTGTTGTAGGTTGTAGCAGGAGGCTAGTGCTTATCCCAGCATTCTTCGATACAATACATGCCTTTATGATGTTTCAAATGATATCTTTGATGAAATATATGTTATACAGGCCAATAGATAAGTGGTTGTAATATCTTCGATGAAATATATGTTATACCGGCCTGTAGATAAGTGATAGAATGTTTTTAATGAAATATAAATGTGGTAGGCCAGTAAATAAGTTGAACAGGAAGTCTTTGAGGAAATATGTGCCCTGATATGTTGATACGAGTTGTGTATAAGTCTTCGGTAATAGAAGGCCATGTTTTATTATGAAGGATGTGTTGAATTCAATCCTACATGTATATCCCCTTAAGTACTACATGTGATGACCAGAGTGTCCCTTCAAGAGTTCATTTCCCTAGTAGTGTGTTCAAGTATCATCTTTCTCATATACAAGGCAAATACGTTGTGTTTCATGAAGTAAGGTTAACCAGAGTCATCTATGTTAACATATGGTCAAGATGATGATGATGAGTGACTCATATTTGTAACCCTTTTTAATGAGTAAATTAGCCTGCAGCTAGAGTAGAAACCTTGTTAGCATGTTTAGAGACCATTCTGTTAAATTTCATATGGTACTCAGTAAGTATTTTTGCCTGGTGCAGTGCTTCATGTTAGTGATGTCTGGACAGTGTCTTTTAAGTGAAATTTGGAATTCTTCTAAGAAATTTTGACCTGTCACCAGCAGGAAGGCCTTTTTCAGCTGCTATAAGAGCTCACTTTTGCTCAGTGAGATGCTCAGGGCCTCAACCATGCTAGATCTTGGTTCAGTGAAGTGTTTTTATTTATGCCAGGCTCAACCATATGTTCATGTATGAATTGCATTTACTTACATTTGTGAATGTGAATAGGTAATGTTAGACAATCCAAGAGCATTTCTTTTTTTTCTTTTCCTTGATGGCAGCATATGTGTGCCTGTGTGAATTGTGTTTTTCCACATTGTTGTCATGTCCTAGTGTGGAACGTAGTGTGTGTTGCCTGTACTCGAGTAGCGGTTAGGTCAGCTGCTCCAACGTATTTTGCCTATGTTAATACTAGTTCATATTCATTCTAACCATAATTCCTAAACCTAATAATAAAAGTGACATAAATAATAGTGGGCCAGTATGTTAATATTTGATAATTAAATAATAATATTAATTAATAATTTGGGCTTGGATGTTGGATATTTTTTGTGGTGGTTAATCAGTTTAGTTTGAAGTGATAGTGAGTCAAGAATGCCTAGGCAAACTGCTTAGTGCTTACCATTGCCTTCTCATAGTTTTGTTGCTGTTGGTTTTCTGATAATAGTGATCTACATGTTATGTCTGCTTTAGTAAATTATTTTATTATAGTGAAGCATAGTAGTGCCATGTGCTTTAGGTGCTCCCACAGTTGTGACATACACTTGTGTTTGTGTTCATGCCAAATTCTAGGATCAAGTCAAGCTTGGAAGTTGTAGAAATTTTTATTAGTTAGGAAGTGCTATAGTCAGTGCTATATTGGGGCAAATATTTGTTTGTAGGAAGGGGAGTTAGGGATTGGAATAACTTACCAAGGTAGATGTTCCATAAATTTCCAATTTCTTTGAAATCATTTTAGAAAAGGCTAGGAAAACAATAGCTAAGGAATCTGCCACCTGGGGAACTGCCCTAAATGCAGATCAGTACTGGTATTGATTGATTGTCAGTTTTTAATCTCCGTTGTATTTTAATAGGCCATAAGCCATGATCAAGTTGCAATCTTTGCTTTTACTGAGGAAGTTGATCTTGTGGATTTTTGAGTGATTAACATATTTTTAACTTGCAATATAGCACTTATCCACATTCCAGGCTTGACAAAGTTACCAAAAGTAGACATGTTAACATGGAGGGAGTGGAGGAGGTTAACACTGAATACTGTGCTGGTGATGATAACAGTTTTCACATGATGGTTTTATTATTACATTGCAATGTAATTTCAAGTAGATGTTGCAATCAGCAGCACAGCTGCCCAATGGTCACTAATAGGCCTATTTTGATTTTTTTTCTCTCTCTCTCTCTCTGTGTGTGTGTGTGTGTGTGTGTGTGTGTGTGTGTGTGTGTGTGTGTGTGTGTGTGTGTGTGTGTGTGTGTGTGTGTGTGTGTGTGTGTGTGTGTGTGTGTGTGTGTGTGTGTGTGTGTGTGTGTGTGTGTGTGTGTGTGTGTGTGTGTGTGTGTGTGTGTGTGTGTGTGTGTGTGTGTGTGTGTGTGTGTGTGTGTGTGTGTGTGTGTGTGTGTGTGTGTGTGTGTGTGTGTGTGTGTGTGTGTGTGTGTGTGTGTGTGTGTGTGTGTGTGTGTGTGTGTGTGTGTGTGTGTGTGTGTGTGTGTGTGTGTGTGTGTGTGTGTGTGTGTGTGTGTGTGTGTGTGTGTGTGTGTGTGTGTGTGTGTGTGTGTGTGTGTGTGTGTGTGTGTGTGTGTGTGTGTGTGTGTGTGTGTGTGTGTGTGTGTGTGTGTGTGTGTGTGTGTGTGTGTGTGTGGAATTAACTTGCAGGCATTAAACATAACATTCATGTATATTCTCTTTTAATTCAATTATATTTTTTTCTTTCATTACACAAGCAAGCTACAGAAATGTTGTCAGATATAAATCAAATTGCCAGTCAGCTTTCACCTCTTATGTTGCCACTGGCTTTGAGATTCTAAGTTTATTTGTGCTACCACGCAGCTTCTTGAAATGTTTTTCTCCTAGATAACCAGTAAGAGCGATCATAAAATCAGCGTACATGATGAAGTGCATCAGTGAACTGCAGGAAGAGATTCCTACTGCTTGCAATTAGTGTATACAGTACATGCAGTATAGTAATACTATGCCTATACCATGATTATTAGTAACAAAAATCTGCATCGCTTATACAGGGTTTATTCAGTGTGTAACTATACAAATGTTAAACAACTGTAAAAGACGTTTTATTAGTAGGACTGTTAGTATATATTACCATTAATTAAAAAATCAATCTATTGTAGTATTTTTTATTATTCTGATTTACGTTTTCATTATTTTGTTACAAGGTGTTCGTTCTCGAGACTACAAACATTTAAAAGTCTGCTACGAAAATCTGAAAAGAAAGGCAAGGAAGATATGTGCAGATGAGAAAGTTAATAGGAATAAAACTGGTGGTGGTTATTTTAAGCCTCCCAATTCCAAAGGTGCCGAAAACATCATGGCTCTAATTGGGCCTACAATAACACCTCTAGAAAATCCACATGACTCTGATGCACTATACCAAGGAGATGTAACTGAAGGTAATTCTCACTATGTATATGTGATGGAATAATTAATTTATCACCTGAATAATAACACATTTAGGTATCTTGATGATGAATATACAGTCCTGTTCACTTTTCAGGTTTCAAATTCTATTATTAGCAGTCTGTCACTAGAAATGCCACTTCATTATAATTGTTTCAGAAATAAACTTCCCACTCGAAGAGGTAATTCATGTAGGTCCAGATGTAACATATCAAACAGTGGACACAATAGGCCTACAGACTTCACCCGCAAATGACCCACAGTCAGGATCATCTGGAACATCATTTTCAACTCCAGACCCAACCAAGAAAACTCCTAGCTTTCCGAAGAAGAAAGTAGGTCTGTCTCCGAGGAATAAAATTATAGATTCCTGTGAAAAGAGAATTCTTGTGTTAGAACAGCAATTAGAGTTTATGAAAAAAGAACATGAAAAAGAAATTGAAATAAAAAATTTAACAATAGCAGTATTAAAAGAAAAATTAAAATATTGGCAAAATATGAATAGTAAAAGTGAATAACTTAATTGCAAGTTATATCTGTTTGCTTATACAGGATTATAGAAATTATGTGTAACAATAAAGTTATGAGAATCTTTATGTATAACAGTGTAATTTACTCACCTGAAATAGTCATTTATTAGCACCTGGCGAACAGCTCTCCCAGCGTTATCATCATTTCTGTACATATGATGTATTGCATCAATTGGTGCATCATTTTCAACATCAGGACCTCTGTTTTGTTGTAACTCTTCTAATACATGTCTTATTGCCAGATCATCTGGAGGATTGTCTTCTCTTGATGATACAGCAATATTGTGTAACACTGCAGTAGCAACAATGATGTTTAAGGCTTTGTGAACTTCACATCTTAAACCAATTGAGAGGGCAGGAAATCTACGTTTCCATACTCCATACTGACGTTCCACCGTGTTCCTGGTTGTTATGTGTGCCCTGTTATAATTCTGCTCTTCTCTACTTGTGGGATTGAGTAATGGTGTTAACAGGTAAGGTTTGCAAGCATAACCACTATCACCTAATAAATAGCCATTTGCTATTTCTCTTCTTTCGAACTGCGCTCTCTTGCTGCAGTTCTGAAAAATAGTGCTATCGTGCACAGACCCGGGCCATCTGGCTACAATATCCCTTATTAGCAAATTGCTGTCACATATAGTCTGCACATTTATCGAAAAATAACCTTTTCTGTTCCTAAATATCTCTGCATTATTGCCACCAGGAGATTGAATACGGACATGAGTGCAATCGATTGTTCCAATCACTCCAGGAAATCTGGCTATGTTAAAAAACCCTTCCATGACCTCTCTTTTTTCACTATCTGTTCTTGGAAAAAATATATATCTGTTGCTGAGAGAGGCTATAATGTCACTTACGTCGTGAATAATCCTGGCTGCAGTTGTCCTGTGTATTCCGGCAGTATCTCCTATTACAATATTAAAAGCACCCGTAGCATAATATCTCAAAGCAGTCAGTAGCCTATTTACTGGAGAAACAGGATTATTTCTTCGCGTTGGAAAATCCAGCTGATCACGAATTTGTTGTAGCAAAAATAACACAGTTCGTTTCGAAAGACGGAACCTTTCCATGAATTTTTTCTCACCGAGTTCTTCAAAAGGGTTACCCCTCTCAACTATCACCATATCGTCGCCTTGATTATCATTATATTCGAGATATTGAAGATACAGCAACTCGTCTTCAAAACCGTCTACAAACCTTGCCGCCATTTTGAAGTTTCGTTGCTAATCAATGATTAGCATTCTTAAACGCCCGAATTTCACCGATTAACTTTAAATCAGTGATTAAGGCCATAATCGGGATTGATGCACTACAAGCGACCTTAAACAGTGATTAAAGGCTATTTTAAACACTGATTACAGTAATCAAGGTTGATGCACTCGGCCATATGACTAATTGTTAAATATTAATTACATTTAAGAAAAAAAAAGGCACGGCATACCGAGCAAGCAAAGGGTGTGGAGACCTCTTGATCTGTTCCCCACAATTTTGTCATAGAAACTGTCAGGCTGCCACTCTTCAGTCCAATAAGGAACAGAAACAGTTTCGCCAAAGCTGTATAACTGTTAGGGACAGAAAACAAAATGTCATTACAAATTGTTTTTTCTATAAATAGTTTCTATAAAAGTTTTTCTGGCATGGTAGGTATTCATAACTTATCTGACAAATGGGCGAAGTGTATAGAAGCCAATGGCCAATATTTTGCATAAACTAAAAATGAATTTCCCTTGAGAATTATGAGTTTTCTTTACCACAAAAACTGGAAAAAACTTATGCATACACCTGGTATAGTGACCTTTACAATACAAAAAAGTTATATTTAATTAGGTTGACATTAACAAGTGTCGAGACATGTTTCATCCTTCTTTTTGGACGTCATCAGCCATGTGATTCTGATGTCAATTTGACATCACCTTCTGGAACAAACTTGATTCTTGATTTGTTCTCATCTTTTCTCACACACATCAGCCTCACCTCTCTGGGGCAGGCAAGGACATATTATATTCAACTATGGCACAATCCTTCTCCCTTTTTTGCGCTTGCCTCATAACCTGTTAACTAACAATTATTAACAATACATCATCATGCCAACATAAGAAGAACTCGATCATTGAAATTTTAATGGAACAAGAAAAGTAATTGATCTCCAACATTTTAAGAACATTCTTTGAATTAAATCATGTATTTTAACTTGACGTACTCGGTAACCCGAATCATATTTGAATGTGTGTTTGTGACCTTGTGTATTTTACTAATAAGAATTTTCAGCTGATGATGTCCAACGAGAAGGACGAAACATGTCCCGACACTTGTTAATGTCACACTAATTAAACATAATTTTTTAGTATTGTAAAAGTGGAACCTTTGATTGTAGGTCTGGGAAATGTAATGTGAACATTGCCAAGGAGATGGGGGGGGGGGGGAGAGAAATAAAGCAGAAGACCTGGGTTTCATCAAATAAACATTTGGGAGAGTTTCAGATAGACCATGTGTCTATTTCAAGAAAATCACGTAAAGAAATCCAGAACGTCAAGTTACTAAGAGGCACCAACTGTAATATTCTCCCGCTAATCTACAAGAAAATTCAAGAAAATGCTACCTTGCCTCGATTTTCTACACTCGGGATCGCTGTTTCCACCCACCATCGCCTGCTGCCGTTACACATCTGAACACTCAGCTCTTCATCTCAGCTGTTCAGCACGTGTCTGACATCACCTTTTGGAACAAATTTGATTCTTGATTTGTTCTCGTCTTTTCTCACCCAGTCTCTATAAAAGCATTACAGTATAGCGACACCAAAGTGCTGTCAACTACTGTGTCTTATCACGCCTGGCTACACAGGGAAGCCATTGAAAATCCGAAGCACAACAACAGCTTCAACCGTAAGCAGGAATCTGAATAGGTAAACAAAGCCTAGTTTCCAGTCCTGAAACCCTTCAATTCTGAAGGACACAGTATTGAAGAAAGTGGTGTTATGAAAGTAAGTCTATCAATCCATAAGTGCGTTAATAGGAGGATATCCTTCGAGGTTGCAGTGGTGCACCCAGCAAAAGCTGTCAGTTTACAAGTGACTATTTTCATTTTGACCGTATTGAAATTCAATACAGTATATTAAAAATATTTCTCAATTAATTTATTGAAAAGCACCTATTCAATACTTTTAAAGTCTTTAAGGCTATGATACAATCATTATATTAAAGTTTAAGCATACGGTACATATTTCACCTGTTATTGCAGGCATCATCAGCCATAAATTCTAAACTCCAAATCAGAGCTCTGAGTGGATGCTATACTAAAACTATTCCCAAAAATTAATATATATATATATATTTTACAACAATTAACACTGATGTACAAGAACATCATGGTCATATTTGGAGTGAACTGGCCGATCATGTCTTAAAGTTCTAATGGGATGTCCTACTCATGTTTACATTAAATGGAGATAATACAAAGATATCAACTCTCATAATGCCGATACTGGGATGGCAAATGAAGTCAAGTGGAAATCAAAACATCTACCATTCTTTTCGCATATATAGGAGATTAACACGCACTAAAACTATTCTTAAAAACTATTTTTTTTACAATTTACACTGATGTATAAGAACATATGGTACTTGGCAATGGGAGATCCCGTTTGGGGCATTTTAGCAATGATCGGGCAGGCAAACACGAGTTTTCTCGGGATCGGTCTGCATTGTGTTAAGGGGGGGGGGGACGACACACACCTGTGCACATAGAAAAATGGGGTGAATAAAACTTGCTTTTTCCCAGCAATGGAAATGAATACGAAAAGGAAACTTTGAATGACAAACACATTATTCATTGATAATACGCTTTGCTTACATATTTAGAAATCACATATATATATATATATATATATATATACATATGGCGGTGTATCGTGGCCACTATTTTGCCGTTTCCCTGATAATTTCCAAACACATGAATATTTTTCTATGATTTCTGTTTTTGTTATGATTAGTACTGTTACAGCTACATATTGTACTAGAATCAGTGAAGTCCATCAAGTATAAATATTATTTTCAAGCAGTCAATCTTCCATTAATTTTCATTTTTAAGAATAGTTTTTAAGCTTAACCAATGAAGCTAGCTCAATAATTCTAGTATATCTTCTTCTTCTGTATGAAATATGCATGCATGCAAAATTTCATCTTTATATCTTAAAAAACTTTCAGAGTTATCAGGGAAATGGTTCTGAAAGCAAAAGTAAGGGAAACGAGCAACAAACTTACCAAAAAGGGCTGGCTTGGGTGACAGGGCTTCAAGTTTTTGGTCATAACTCCGAATGTATTAGAGATATTAACAAAATGTTTGCACTGTTATAAAGAGAAATGTTCAATTCTAAATGAAAAATAAATTGAAAAATCGCATTTTTGGTCAGTCAAAGGTGTTGGTTCCCCCTTAACCCGCGAGTGGTCGCTAGCCGAAATGTAATGTGAGTGGTCGCGCGTGAGACTTTCTCTCACATTAAAATAATTATGACATTTTTCACAGTTTTGTGAAGGCTGAAATTTACTACTGAAATGAAGCGCAAGTTCTACCTTATATCTTTTAGATAAAAATGAAATGATAAGCTGTTTATTAAAGACACAAATTACTACTTAAAATAACATATGCAATGTACATAAAAATAACTTCTGTCCTGATGTTGTAAAAAATAAAATCTCACACATGAATTATATCTAGTAATATTTACGTACAAAGCAAGGCTTCTGAACACAATAACATTTTCTAAAACAAGAAGGGCTCATAATACAAATACTAACGCGTACAACAGGAGTAAGTTTCCCGCTCAACCTCAACATAACACCAACGTCATTAGTCGTGCGATGAGAGAAATTCTCAAGTAGCACGCACGGACACATAGGAACCTTTGTTCTGACTAGGGGAGGGGGTGCTTATCGCTCTACTCGCAACAGTTATAAACTCAGCTATAAGAGGGAACAGTCACCTCCCTTTCATCACTGTGAAGTAATATCATAATAAAAAGTAACATGAGAGAAAATCTCATACAGCGACCAGTCGCGGGTTAAGTAGACACTTTACACATTTCAGGACAGAGGGCTACGTCATTCAATCTCTTAAAATATTCTGCAGACATGTGGGAATTCCATTTGAATGTTTCTACTATTTCGTGTCCAAGGAAAACAGATAGAAACGTACATAGGAATGCTGAAGTAGCTGTGAAGTTAATTTTTCGGTACATGGCTCTTTCCAAACCTTTTGTTAGGGTCGTCTTGTGATCTAATTAGTGTACATTCTGATAAATCTAGTTGCTGGGAATGGTGCCAGTGATTGTTTACTTACAAATTACCAAGGGTTTTTCCAGCATATCTTGCAACATTCTATTCATAAGTCAAATTGTCGCTGATAAGGTTGAGTTACTATATAGAAATAATATGAGTCACCACCTTATCAATACACTATTTTATTTACTACCAAACTGGTAAATAGGGTCAATACCGGTTTCGACCCCTAAGGGGTCATCCTCAGTTGACACATATAAATATCTATAAAAACATCACATATAATAGTTAAAGTTTAAAATTCATATGTCATTAGTATACTGGTAAGTACATCTTAGTTTGGATATGCATATATTATGGAATTTATAAGTTTGTTCTATTTGAGCTATTATGTAGGTTTTCTGTTACTTTGTATACAGTGTCAAAAGTATTGTATTGGATGTAATTCATCCATTTGACAAAATGCTAGTGGATGAATTACATCCAATACAATACTTTTGACACTGTATACAAAGGAACAGAAAACCTACATAATAGCTCAAATAGAACAAACTTATAAATTCCATAATATATGCATATCCAAACTAAGATGTACTTACCAGTATACTAATGACATATGAATTTTAAACTTTAACTATTATATGTGATGTTTTTATAGATATTTATATGTGTCAACTGAGGATGACCCCTTAGGGGTCGAAACCGGTATTGACCCTATTTACCAGTTTGGTAGTAAATAAAATAGTGTATCGATAAGGTGGTGACTTATATTATTTCTATATAGTGATACCAATCAATACGGATATGAAGCTTATAAATAATGATAAGGTTGAGGTCGGGTAGTTCAGTTAAACTTGACAAGGAAGAGACTTTCATGTAGTGATTGTTGAGGCAGAAATACCATAGCATTTCAACTGCCCAGTAAACATGAGTAGGAGGGACGAGCGTGTTTAGATCTCGAGAAGAAAAAAAAAGTATTGCGAAAGCACTTTCAGTGAGAAAAGCTCCCTGAAAATTAAACTGCGGTAAAACACAATTGCGAAGAATAAAAATGACAATTTAACTGAGTGGGAGGAGAATAGAAATTGAGGAATGAAAATAAAGTGGGAGCCAGTTTTTGCAGAAGTAAACATTAAGGTATATGAGCGGTCAAATATGTTTGAAAAAAGAAACGATGAGTGAGTGGGCCAATGTTACAAGAAAAACCATGAGAAATCGCAAATAACCTGGAAGTTAATTCAGTAAAGAATTTGCGTGTCAGGCTAGGTCGTTATTACCTTTGCGAGAATATTGTAGTAAAGAAAAATGTGCTAAATTTGTACACCCAGCTGAATGATTACTTCCTGAAGCTGTAATGAATGTTAAAGGCTGTAAAATCAAATATTTAGTAAGAAATTGTTTAGAGTAAGGTGGTTCTCTGCCGTTAAAGTGTTCGATTAATTTTTACAACCTTGTTTTAACGGACCTCTCATAACGGACGTTTTTCACAGAACCGACGGTGTCCGCTGAAGAGAGGTTCAACTGTAGTAGAAATATGTGACTTAAAATATGAACACATTACGAATGGGAGTTAACTCGTGTTTGGCTGGCCGAGCGCTGCGGATGGAAGACGAGTTAACTCGTCTTCACGAGACTCGTATTTCGGTGACATCTGTCAAAACTTCTGAAACTAGCTGGTGGTCAAGGTTACTAGAATCTCTGTGTTGAAGCTTTTGTTATTCCATCGTTCAAGGAGCCATGTGGTGGGTAAGATGGCGCTTCCCAGAATGAACACGAACTTAGATGCAGACGAGATTTTTAATGAATTATATGCGGGTAAGTAACCGGATTGCCTTAGTGATGTTGGCGATCGTGAGTTTGATGTTGAAAACTATTCTGACAAAAGTGCCTTGGTTGATAATAATGATGTATGAAATCGAAAACAACGTGAAGTAGAGGTGGTCGAGAATGAAGCTTAAAGTGATGTAAGTGTGAATGGAAGTATATGTCTATTTCTTCTGATAAATGGGTAAAAAATAATAGTTCACCGACTTTAGAGGATTTCCCAACAGTTCTTGGCATAATGTTAAGACCTGATTAACCTCGAAACACTGACGAAGTAGCAGGGCTTATTTTTTGTGATGATTTCTTTGAACTTGTTGCCGAGTAGACGAACTTGTGTCACCAGCAAATTGCTTCACAGCACAAAATATCTCCTAAGAGCTTGAAGTGGACTGATGTAACTAGTAGTGAGATACGATAAATGTTTTGGTTTGTTTATATTGATGGGACAGGTAAAAAAAGTCATATTGGTAAGACTACTGGTCTACTGATCCCTCACTGAAACTACTATATACAATGAGTAGAAATATATTTGAGCAGATACAACACCAGGAAACATTATTAGGACTCTTACCAAAGGTCTCCTCTGTAAATTTCACCACAATCAGTACAAGGTTATTGAAGCTAGACTCATTTGTTTACGTGCATGCGCTGTAGCAATAAGTTACACAGAAAATGGCCAGTCACAGGGGTTGAGCAGTGTGATGAGCACACGGTTCACAATGTGTTAGTAACATACCTGCAAATGGCCAGTCACAGGGGTTGAGCAGTGTGATAAGCACACGGTTCACAATGTGTTAATAACATACCTGCAATCCACAGCAACCAATGGCATTCATAATAGAAGCATTGTGAATTATCTTGCAGGCTATGCCAGCTTCCTTCGCACGAAGAACAAGGTCTGTGTGTGTTGTTGCACCGAATGGATCTCCCACAACCAGAAATGCAACGTCCTTTTTATTTGCATCTTCTAAAATTTCGGTAGCTCCCTGTTCAACTAGATATCGATCGGCAAGAAGCAATTCCCGACCATAAAACTGCTCCTGCAAAAAACAAACAGTATAAATCAGCATAATTATAAAGTGGTATATATGAAGCCAACTCAGCTATGGTAAAAATACTGTCAAGGCTGTACACTGTCACCTACAACATCTATGGAGAGTACATCATCAAAGCTACACTTCAGGAATATATTTCTTTTTTGTACAAGATAACTGAAAGAAGAATCAGGAATATAGTGGAACCGTTATTGAAGGAGGAGCAACACAGGTTCAGAAAGAGCTGAAGCACTACAGATCTGATATTTGCCATCAAAATGTTAACAGAAAAGCACTGCGAATATTTGCGCATGTGGATTCCGTTTACCGTTTATCTCCACTCCGCAATTTTTGTCATACGCCATCATTCTCTTTGGGATCTTTGAGCAGCAGACAACTTCAATGTGAGGTAAGACAATTAATTTTCTGTATATTATTACTTCAAGAGAATTACAAGTGATTCCACTTTTGAAATAAATTCCACTACTGCAATAAGTTCAGTGAAAGGACTTAACTTGTAATTGTCATTTCTTCCATCATATTTATGAGTAACACGAAAGAACTTGTAGTAGTAATTTTTGACTGAGTCATGGTCCTTATGTTATAATTTTATTTATATTTCGTTCAGATGACCATCAGTGCAGTTCCTTCAACATCACAAGATCTACCAAATAAATGTCATGCTTTGACCGAAGAAAAAACACCACGGCAGTTGGCAGTTTTGCAATGATAAAGACATCGTGATGTAAAATTGTATAACAGAGAAGTGTAAATATGAATATATTTATGTTTGTAATCATACTTATACATTTGTTTGCTATCCTGGTAAATAATGCACACTAAACTGCCGACGTGCGTGGTGCGTGAGCCGCCCAATGGCCACTATTACCTCTCAATTTCAACCACCGTGCGGGTCACGCACCTGACGCATGAGTGAGGTAAGTCCACGAGTTTGATATAACTTGTCCTACCAACGTTCAAAACTCTAATTATTACAACTTTTAAGGAGTCTGACGCAAATATCTTCCTCAGGTTGGTGGGTATGTTATGCTCTACTAATAGGCAATGATCGTGTTAAATAAATGAATGGGTAGTTAATTTTCAGTCAATAAGGATCTAAGATAACTGATCATAATGATTAAAATAATTAAACGTTTTGTATCTCATGAATATAAAGGATTACAAATAATTAAGTTTTAAAGCATGTGAGTACATATACAGAAGTTCTCCTGACAATCAAGAAGCAGACGTTTGAATACGTTGGACACGTCCTGTGTGGCAGGAAGTATAGACTTTTGTAACGTGTTCTGCAAGACAAAACTGATTGCACAGACAAATATGGCAGACGAAGGATGTCTTAGTCGCAAAACATGAGAGACTGGTTCCAACAAGATAGAGTACATACTCTTTATTTCACGTGGTAAACAACAAATCTATACGCCGAGCAAGTTGGCTGCGCAGTTAGGTGCGTGCAGCTGTGAGCTTGCATTCGGGAGATACTGGGTTCGAACACCACTGTCAGCAGGCCTGAGGAAGGTTTTCTGTGATTTCCCATTTTCTCACCAGGCAAATGCTGGGGCTGTAACTTAATTACGGCCACGGCCATTTCCTTCCCACTCCTATTTCCACCGTAAGACTTATCTGTGTCGATGCGACAAAAAGAAACTTGTAAAAATAAGATCTATTAATTGCCAGAATGACTGCCAACCTTCACTGAACGAAGAATGAATCAGAAGAAAACGAAGAAGAAGAAGAAGAGACGCTAGCAGCGGGCCACACATATAAGAGGGGCGTTGAATATATAATGCAACACATTTTATTTCTCACCCAATTTCCGTTTTAAAAAATAGGAACTTTATTTGGGACATCTTTGAATATTCCCACTTTGTCTCGTACAGTTTCATTAATTTCCGAAGAAGGTAGCCCTCAAAACGGCGCCTGTAACAGAGGTGCATACCAAACAGAGAGCAGTTATTGAGTTTCTTTTGGCGGAAAACCAGGGCATCGCATATATTCATAGGCGCTTGCAGAATGTCTACACAGACCTGGCAGTGGACAAAAACAAGTTGAGTCACTGGGTGAGGTGTGTTTCATTATCACAAGTTCAAGCAAACCTGTCTGATCTCCCGCGTGCTGGCCGGCCGCACACAGCTGTGATGCCTGCAAAGTTGGAATGTGCAGACACCCTCATTCGAGATGATCAACGGATCATAGTCAAACCTCGCTGCTAAACTTGACGTCTCCGTTGGTAGTGCTCACACACTTACTCACCAGTTGGAGTATTCAAAGCTTTGTTCCCGCTGGGTTCCTCGACACCTAACGGAAGACCATAAAGAGCAAAAATGCATCATCTGTGTGGAATCGCTTACCCGTTAGTAGTATGAAGGTGACAATTTCTTGTCAAACATTGTCACAGGCGATGAAACATGGATTCATCACTACAAAACGGCAATCCCTGGAGTGGCGCCACACCAACTCTCCCACGAAGAAAAAGTTCAAAACCATACCTCAACTGGTAAAGTCATGCCTACGGTCTTCTGGGACTCTGCAGGGGTTATTCTGTGTGATGTCCTCCCTCGTGGTGAAACGATAAACTCTGAAGTGTATTGTGCTACTCTAAGGAAATCGAAGAATGACTTTAGCATGTTCATAGCCACAAAAATGCAAACAAACTTCTCTTTCTCCACAACAATGCAAGACACAAGTCTGCGTACCTAACAGGAGCTCACAAAACTTCAGTGGACTGTTCTTCCTAAGCCACACTTCAGCCCGGATCTCATGCCTTCCGACTTCCATCTGTTTGGCCCAATGAAGGATGCATTCTGCGGGAAGCACTACATGGATGATGGGAAGTTATCGATGCAGCACGACGTTGGCTTCGACATCGACCAGTCAAGTGGTACCATGCAGGCCCTCACATTACAGTGGCATAAGTCTGTAGCATTGAACGGAGATTATGTTGACAAACAGGGTATTGTAGCAAAAGGACTCGGGAACAACATGGTGTATTTGAATCCTCAATAAAACAAACCTGCTTCTTTTTTCTTCTTCTAAAAGTGTTGCATTATATACTGAATTCCCCTCGTAAAAGCTCTATCAGAGACATTAGGAACTGTCTTGCAGCCAATAGGAACACAGGAAATGACAGCATTTCAGAGAATTTTTATTTTTTTATTTTACAAGTTGCTTTACGTTGCACCAACAAAGATACGTCTCATGGCAAAGATGGGTCAGGAAAGGTCTAGGAATAGGAAGGAAGCTGCCATGCCCTAAATTAAGGTACAGCCCCAGCATTTGCCAGCATTTGCCTGGTATAAAAATGGGAAACCAAAGAAAACCATCTTCAGGCCTGCTGACAGTGAGGTTTGAACCCACTACCTCCTGGATGCAAGCTCACAGCCGCATGGCCCTAACCGCGCGGCACACTTGCTCGCTAAGATGTACAGACTTTTGCAACTTGTTCTGCACCAGAAAATTGATTGTGCAGACAAATGGGGCAGAAGAAGGATATCTTAGTTGCGTAACATGCAAGACTGGTACCAACAAGGTACATACCTTCTATTGCATGTGCCAAACAACAAATCTATAACCTTTGTTGAATGGAGAATGCATCAGAAGGTAGCAGTGGGCAACATGATACAAGCTCTATCGTAGACAATAGCAACTGCCCTGCAGTCAATAGGAACACAGGAAATTGCAGCATTTCGGAGATTGATGCAACGTTGGTTTTAATTTTTCTATATAGGTAAGAATACTTCTATTTCATTTGCAGTTCAGGCAGCTGTGTTCCTGAAATTAAGATCAGCCATGGCCAAAAATGCAATTTATGGAAGGATAGCTCTATCTCATTACCAATGAAGATGAGCAGCATGCAGTCTGGTAATTTCAGTTTTTCTCTGAGGAGCCTCGATGGAGTTTTATGCAGCAGACATGAAGAAAATCGGTTCTTCTAAAATGTGGTGCTGGCGAAGAAAGTTACGCAAACCTTAGACAGCATTTCGCACCAATGATTTCATTATTAAACAGTTTAACCTCAGAATCAGGTGTTCATCAACATGTAAGCAAAGAGTTTTGCAATTCCCTGGACACACTATGCGACGTCGGCATGACTGCATTGAAAAATTAATAATTCTTGGAAATGTTCCCAGCAAGAGAGATCGTGGAAATTCCCAGTCGATGTACGAACATTATCAAGAAGGATTAGCGGGGAGCGTCTGATCGAGGACCGCAACAGATGAAGACGACTGAACAGTAGCCTCCTCGGAAAACACGATCCTCAGAATTTAGGGAATGATAAGATGAAGAGAGGTGGTATTTCAATACCCGGTTAGGATGGTGGAATCATAATCTTACCAATGCCTCCTTGCCAACTGTTAAAATCGAAGTATATGCCTCCAAATACACACGGTCGGCTTTCTTGACGATTTCGAGGCCTTTAAGAGTTATATCTTTGACATCTCCAAGCCCTAGTCCTATAACATAAAACATCCTTCCAAGATAATTATTCGCCACCTGACAGTTTCCCTAACCTATAAGATGAAATACAAAGCACCACATGGCACTGTCTGATATAGACAAAGGAGCAACAAAAGACTGACATTGGGCGGCACGGGTTGGAATACCAACCTATCCTCTTTGATACCAAACTCGTTGGGCTGTAATGAACCGTTGCCAAGTTTTCCTGATTTATGGATAAGGTTTCATTAAAGTTTTAAAGCTTTTCTTCTTACTGAGATTTATCAATCTCTCACACTTCTGCTTTGTGGCGATGTTACCTAAGCTTTTCTTCTTATTGAGTTTTATCAATCTCTCACGCTTCTGTTTTGTGGCGATGCTACCTAAAAGCGGCTTTAGACAATAGACAACCTCGCCTACGAAGTACTAAAGGACCTCCCGACTTCTTCAATCTTTAAATTCGCACAGTTCATACAAATTATTTTAAAATTAAATCCCCTCATACCTCACGATTACATTCACAAATCTTCATTTAAAAATTATATTCTGAAATCGAACATATAATTTTAGCAAGCCAAGGTTCTTCCCAGTGGCGTATGCTGGGATGAAGACGTGGGCTACCACTAACTAGACTTAGGTTACCCCTTTTCGATGGTTGGTTTAGTCCTTTGGGTTTAGTGAACGTCAAGCCTTCGGCGTTTTTAGCTGTAGCCAATAGCCAACGGAGAAGCCTGCTGTGTTGTCACGGCTGCTTCACAAGCTACTGCCCTGGACTCTGCTACAGCCCATGCTCAACTCCTGATCAATGCAGATGGTAGCCTAAGGTTTAGCAAATTAAAGTCCGGCTTTGTGGCTAAATGGATAGAATGCTTGCCTCTGGTCCGATGGCCGCGGTTCAGTTTTCAGAATCAACATCCTCATAATGTTAATTCCCCTGACTTTGGGACTGGGGGTTTATGACTTCTTTGCCATTCATTTTATCCTCATTAGGTCACCACCAAGCTTATACAGATGCCATGCATTATTATTATTATTATTATTATTATTATTATATTATCATCATCATCGTTCCGGAGTTATCCATGGAATGCAGAGAGGTGAAAGAAGGTGTGGGCTTGAATGTGTCTATCTACGATATCAAAGATTAATTTAAAACATTAGAATAAAGGTTAGGCCTTTTTTTTTTTTTTTTTTTTTTTTGCTAGGGGCTTTACGTCGCACCGACACAGATAGGTCTTATGGCGACGATGGGATAGGAAAGGCCTAGGAGTTGGAAGGAAGCGGCCGTGGCCTTAATTAAGGTACAGCCCCAGCATTTGCCTGGTGTGAAAATGGGAAACCACGGAAAACCATCTTCAGGGCTGCCGATAGTGGGATTCGAACCTACTATCTCCCGGATGCAAGCTCACAGCCGCGCGCCTCTACGCGCACGGCCAACTCGCCCGGTAAAGGTTAGGCCTATACGGTATTTCTTTTCAGATCTCAAACTTAATAAAATTCTTCACAATGTGAAGGAACAAAATGTCAGGTACAAAATAGCAAAGAAGAATAGAAACCCAAAGGTTGGAAATTACAAGTTTTGAGCTTCCAGCTCCAATTTACAAGTTTACATCGTCGCAAATGTTGCGTTTGGTTAGATCAGGAGAGATATCTCCCAAGACACAGTTCAAGAGCACTTTGCACCAAAGGTTACAAATACGGCCTTCTAAAGGCCCCACTCAATATTTCACCAATATCAGAAAAGAGCTTACATGCTCGATAAACTCAACCCAGGAGGCTGTGCTCCCAATTCCTTACAGCCTACTCAAGGAACGTTACACAAAACCTTACAATTTTTGGCCTCTCTAGGCACAACCTACAATTTACAATACCTTTACAGATGCGTATCTAGTACCCATACTACTGGGCCTTCGTGAAAAAAAAGAACAGGATAGTATTACTGGCCCAAACTCAAAATGTATGGAGGCATAGACTTGCACTCCTTGAAAACCAAGTTTTAAAACCCTACTTGGGCTCGTGGCCCAATGATGCAGAGGCTAATCCCACACTACTGAGGTGACTAGAAAGAAAATTAATTTTTCATGAAGAAAAAAAATAACAGAATCGTAGTCACCTGAAGACAAATTCAAGGGGAACTCTGAGAGGGTAACACACTCTCTATCCCCAAATTTACAGTTTAAGTCTTTATGAAATTTTACATTAGCAAGAAGTAGTTTACATTTTTAGGAAATGGATGGTTACATAGTTACAAATGAGAACCTCCCCTCGGGTAAGTTTGCGGAGATAGCTACAGAGATATAAAACTGTTGGCCTTTACCTGGGCTGATGTTCTGCCTGCCGAAGAATGACGCACCCCGCCTCCAGTCTTAACACACACACTCAGAAATCTGACGATCAATAAGACAAGGTAGCTTGAAAAGGCCGCAGCTGTTATACCTGAGAGGAGGGTTCGAGAAGGCTTTGGACTAAATCCGGACACACACTCTCATTTTATTGGTTAAACAAAAAGCTACAAGAAGCCTATGATTGGCTAAAAAATAGTTACAGAAAATTTGTTATTGGCCAGACTCCAAAGCTGGCGGGATGAGAAGGAAGTGTTGCAAACCTTGAAGTATCAAAATAAATGAAAGTCAATTTAGTTGTGAAAACCTATAAACACAAAACTTCTTCAAATCATTAATTATTCCACATTGCACCAGAGTGCATGACGTCAGTTTTTATAGTAGAGACATCTATGGAGAAAAGTTCAAATTCTTGATGTACACCAAAACAAAAAAGAAATACGGTCAGTTTAGGAAACTTTTAAATAACATGTTACTCAGTTATTCAGTAGTGACATCTTCTGATCAATGTTCCAACTTTACGCATTAGCAGTTCCAAGGTTGTTCAATAGATGGTGTTCCTTAAGGCGCTTTATTTAAATGTGCGAGGTTGAGGTGTACCTCCTGGTACAATTATTATTATTATTATTATTATTATTATTATTATTATTATTATTATTATTATCAACAACAATAATAATAATAATAATAATAATAATAATAATAATAATAATAATAATAATAATAATAATATAAGTGTTGAATTTTACAGTGGTCGTACCCATCATTCACTGATTAATTAGCTTTAACTTTCGTTAAACGTGTGCTATCAGCACACAATCAAAGGCAGCAGTCTGGACTCTTCGCGAGTCCGTTCACAACCCATCCATAGAGAACAATGCGTGTGATGGGCGAAATATGTAACGGTTCCACTCAACATTGAAGAGATGAAGAAGAACAATAGGTGTGTACCTTTTGCGGGAATATATGTTAACGGTATCACTTCAACAAGTGTAAAGAAAGAAAGAAAGAAATCACTGCTGGAATATTATCTATCATGTCATTTTGTGGCCTTTCGTCTGAAATAAATTCTTATCTTAAATCATAGTATCGCTCATATTCCTCTCGCTTACAAGCTCCGGGTAACTTCCGAAAATTGCAACACCAACAATACGCCATATCTCATAGATACGTAAAATTTTTGGAATAATCCCTAGAGACCCCGTTCCTTTCTCTGCCACTATCATTTATATTGTCTTTATTTAAAGCGTGCAAATTTGTCACAACATGTGAGTATGGCAGTTTGTTCTGGACATCTGCATAAAACATGTTCCTTCATCTAAGGTATGTTCTTAACCGGAGTAGCAATCCATTTTATTTTCACCTTAGGTACGTTCAGTTTGCTCGATTAATACAATCATCATCATCATCATTATCAGTTTTCCACTCCAGTTGCCCGGGTGTGGTTTACGAGCACTCTCCACTTCTGTCTGTCCATGTACCACTTTTCTCTCAAGACGACATCCCAGCTGATTCCTCTTGTTCCTATGTCCTCTTTCACTTGGTCCAGCCACCTCTTGCTAGGTCTTCCTACCGGTCATTTTCCGGCCACGACTGTGTGTAGCCATTGTTTTGCTGTCCTTCCATCGTCCATTCGTTTGACATGGCCAAACCATTTCAAACGGGCCCTTGTCACTTTTTCATTCAGGGATGGGTACACACCAGCTTGCTCCCTTATTCTTTCATTCCTTACCCTGTCCCTTTTTGTCTTCTGTACCATAGTTCATAGGAACTTCATTTCTGCGGCTTGTAGTTTGCTGTCCACTTGTTGGGTTGTTGTGCAGGTTTCTAGGCCATATGTTATTATGGGGGTGAAGTATGATTGGAATAGAATCTGCTTTGATCTTAAGGGAACTTGTTCGTTCCAGAGGAGGTTCCGAACTGATGGTAAAACTGAGCTGATTTTTGAATGCGGTTGTTAATCTCATGCTGTATTCTGTTATCACTTGAAATGATGCACCCAAGATATTTATATTGGTCTACTGTTTCCAGTTGTGTACCTTCCAGCATTATTTTTCCTTTCTTCTTCTGCCTGTTGACAGACATAGTAACAGTTTTCGATTTATTTATTGTTAATCCGTGTGCTTTCAAATGTTCATTCCAGGTGTTCAGCTCTCTTGGACTTCCTTCTCTGTATTTCCCCAAATTACTACATCATCTGCAAATGCAAATGCATTGATGTCCATATTGTTCTACTGCTTAATTTCTTTCATGACTTCATCCATGACAGTGATAAAAAGTAATGGTGAAAGGGTACTGCCTTGTTGCACTCCTTTAGTGGTTTGGAACCAATCAGAATTACCGTTTCCTATCTGTACGCAACTACAGCAGTCTTCATAAAGCATTTTAACTTTCTGGATAAGCCCTTTGGGTACATTCGATTAATACAATAGAATGACAAATTTATATTCTATAACTAAGAAGACCACTGATTTAAATGCTTAAATTCAGGCCTTCTTGTATCATCTGTCGATCAACGATCGCGTTGCCAATACACCGCGTTCTTCCCCCAAATATGTTACTTTTATCGTGTGGGGTAGTTTTTCTGCTCATATGAGGAAATGAGAGAGCAAGAGATGAGAGAGCAGAAGAATTGCTGATTTGCTGGATTTTATCTGGTGTGACAACTACTGGAAATTTAGTGACTCAAATTCAATTACTGTGTAACTTCCGAAGTGCAGATGACCCACAGCTATTAGACACATTTATTTTTAAAAAACCCATACTAATAAGAAAAATAATATGTGGAAAATAAACACATAGAACAAACAGCTAAAACGGTGTAATAGCATTCAGTATGATACTGAATGGTGGAAAATAAATAATGTTCCATATGAAGGAATAATTATTTCATTATTAAGTCAATATGAAGCCAACATGGTACCAGTATTAATCACTTTATATCACAAAAGCAGTTAAGGGCAAGTTAGGTCACACGGCGATAGCTTTCCTAAAATGTGGCATCGCCGGAATCGGTCTTGCCTAACAAACCATTTTAATAATATTATTTATTGCAGGCAATTGACAACGAGGGCTAAGCTAAACTTTACATCTGTTAGTACTGACTGGCTTCTGCATGTTCTATATTACACTTTCTTACTGTAAGCTTTTGTTGATTATGACTATTTTGTACACCATTGGATGTGATATTTTTGACATTTTGTCTGCACAGTTCACATATTCACTTCCTTGTGGGTTCATGGAATAGTTAAAGTGTACATAAATTGTGGGGAAAACCATTGACACTTAAAGCAACCACACACAGAAAGCTACACTATGCTGCGCAACCCGACGAAAAAAATCGCTCCAATGAAGTTACATGGAATAGCACACACAGACTGCTATGCTAAGCTAAGCTAACCTAAGCAACGCCAAGCTAAACTTTACATATCGCCAAGGAGGCGATTTTCACAGCTGTAGCTGGCTTCGCACATGCGCACAATCATATTTTTGCCCGGCATCTAACATGTGTGGCTGTCGTGAATTACCTCAATATAGTACCTATTTTATTGCTTAAGTGTTGCTTTGTTACTTATCATGGAGGGCAGACGAAAGGAAGAAAGACTGATTGAAGAGGTTCAAAAATGTACTTGTCTAATTACTAAAGATACGGTAACCATAAAAGACAACTGGTGACAAGAAATAAATGAAATTTTAGAAACTGATTGTATGTATCATTTATTCATTTTACATACATTTTTACCCTGTTTTCTTTAATTTGGGCACTTCATATTCAGTTTTTCTTAATATCATCATGAGTAGTAGAGGGACATTCATGAGACTGTTCCTGATTTAGATGAAAGAAACTTTTAATTCTTCATTATTTCCACAGAATGCTTGGGGGAGTTCATCACAGCGTAGCTTATCTTAGCTTCCTGTGTGTGGAGGCCTTATTAATCTGGTCGCTACATATCTTAGTTCATAGTTAGCTCTAGTCCAATCTTGGTATAACATGGCATCTGAAGTGTAAAATTCTAGGCTTACATTGGACAATTCCTCTTTTTGTCTTTGAATCGTTCAGTCCCTTGCTGCCGTTACTGGTAGCTGGAGGTGATTCCTAAAATCTTTCAATAGATATACAAGTCTGCATGGGTGACCTTCAATATACATGAAGTTTTCCAGAAAAATCGCTTTTACTTTTTCAATACCTTCCATGTTGCAATCTGTCAGGTGTTCACTTATCAATGTTCAAGAATTATGGATCTGCATTTAGGGCAGTCGCCCAGGTGGCAGATTCCCTATCTGTTGTTTTCCTAGCCTTTTCCTAAATGATTTCAAAGAAATTGGAAATTTATCAAACATCTACCTTAGTAAGTTATTCCAGTCCCTAACTCCCCTTCCTATAAATGAATATTTTCCCCAGTTTGTCCTCTTGGATTCCAACTTTATCTTCATATTGTGATCTTTCCTATTTTTATAAACGCCACTCAAACTTATTCGTCTACTAATGTCATTCCACGCCATCTCTCCGCTGACAGCTCGGAACATACCAGTCGAGCAGCTCTTTTTCTTTCTCCCAATTCTTCCCAGCCCAAACTTTGCAACATTTTTGTAACGCTACTCTTTTGTCGGAAATCACCCAGAACAAATCGAGCTGCTTTTCTTTGGATTTTTTCCAGTTCTCAAATCAGGTAATCCTGGTGAAGGTCCCATAAACTGGAACCATACTCTAGTTGGGGTCTTACCAGAGACTTATATGCCCTCTCCTTCACATCCTTACTACAACCCCTAAACACCCTCATAACCATGTGCAGAGATCTGTATCCTTTATTTACAATCCCATTTATGTGATTACCCCAATGAAATCTTTCCTTGTATTAACACCTAGATAGTTACAGTGATCCCCAAAAGGAACTTTCACCCCATCAACGCAGTAATTAAAACTGAGAGGACTTTTTCTATTTGTGAAACTCACAACTTGACTTTTATCCCCGTTTATCAGTTTACAGGGAATTAGATATTTTTCACCAATAGAGCATGTCAAAAACATATCAGATGTAAGGCTTTTCAGGCGTTTGCTCTATTAACCAGCGTTTCGTCTTAGGTCTGACACTAGACTCGTCAGAGTGGGATGTGTCAGACCCTACCCACTGACGCTGGGTGCATGCAGGTGAGCTTATCAGAAGCCTATTTATGAGGCACAGTCTGATAACTGCATACGGGAGATAAATCTCCACAATGGAATTATTGCCCGCCTAGCAATTCCGAATGGAAAATTCTAAATTCCCATAGAGGGAATTAGATATTTTTCACCAATAGAGCATTCCCTCTATGGGAATTTAGAATTTTCCATTCGGAATTGCTAGGCGGGCAATAATTCCATTGTGGAGATTTATCTCCCGTATGCAGTTATCAGACTGTGCCTCATAAATAGGCTTCTGATAAGCTCACCTGCATACACCCAGCGTCAGTGGGTAGGGTCTGACACATCCCACTCTGACAAGTCTATTGTCAGACCTAAGACGAAACGCTGGTTAATAGAGCAAATGCCTGAAAAGCCTTACATCTGATATGTTTTTGACATGCTCTATTGGTGAAAAATATCTAATTCCCTCTATGGGAATTTAGAATTTTCCATTTGTTCTACAATTTCTCGTAATCTATTCTCTATAACTTTTTCCAGAATTTTTAGTCCACGAGAGAGTAGAGTGATGCCACGGTAGTTGGTACATTTCCGTCTGCTGCCTTTCTTGAATATAGGTACAATTATACCTTTCTTCCAGTCTTCTGGGATGGTATTTTGCTGTCATACTACATTTAGGAGTCTATATAGCCATTGGATTGCTGGGGCTGCTCCTGCTCTCAACATGTTCACACGTAACTCATCTATTCCTGCAGCATTCCCTTTCTTCATACTTTTAAGACTCTTCTCAATCTCCAGCTATGTGATTGGTGGCTCCATATTTTTACTGGTCTCTTCACCTTCTCCAGATTCTTCTCTGTTTTGAATTACATATGATGCCTCTCCATTCAGGAGCTTGTCAAAGAAGGTCTTGAATTCTCTCCTGATTCCATCTTCCTCTCGTACTACTGATCCATTGTCCTGCTCTATTACCTTGATGTCTTCAAGGTTTTTTCACTGGTTTTTAATTACTCTGTCAAGAAATTACTCTTGTTTCCTCTGCTGTCCTCTTCCAACTTTTCCACAAGTTCACTCCATTTTATCTCTTTCTCTTCTCTTACTATCCTCTTAGCTGTAAGTTTTTTTGCCCTGTAGAGTTCCTGTAGTTTAGTCATTTCTTGGCCACCTGGATCTTGTGCAACTATTTGCTTTTCTTTGTCTAGCATATTTTTTGACCAATTTCTTTCTTTTATAGCCAATCTGACTCTGTCATTCCACCAAGGTGCCTCTTTTTCTTTTAATGGTCGATCCTGTTACTCCACTTCACCCACCAAAGTACTTTAAAAATGTTTCAAACTTCTTCAACTGTATTCATTTCCCCTTTTTAAGTGTCTCTGTATCCTTATTTTATATTCTTCTTTCAGCTTGGCTTCTTCTAATTTCCAAGTCTTCACTTTAGGTTTTCTTTTTCTTTTCTTCGGGGTTGTGTTAGCCACATGATTTAGGTCTGCAAACAATAATCAGTTACGTATTTCCCTCCTCCTTTGTTAACGAAGATACGAGGTGTGTTAAAAAAAAGACCGAACTTTGTAAATTGCGCGCAAACCGCAACATTGAGCAAGTTGTGACTGTGGCAGCGCCTAGCGGCAACTTCTGACAACAGACCGCTGCTTTCCGCATTCCATTGCCTGCATTATCAGTTGAGTTAGAGCCTCTGAAGTGATTGCGTGTCACATGTTCGTCGAATTCTATAATGAAACAGCTTGAGGAACAACGCGTGTGCGTGAAGTTCTGCTTCAAAGTTGGGAAAACGTTTGTAGAAACACTGGAGATGAGACGTGGGTGTACGGTTACGATGTCGAAACCAAAAGGCAATCATCACAGTGGGTGAGGAAAGGTTCTCCTCGACCGAAAAAAGCACGAATGAGTCGTTCAAACATCAAGGTGATGCTGATTGTGTTTTTTGATTGGAAAGGCATTGTCCATCACGAGTTTGTACCCCGAGGCCAGACAGTGAACAAAGAACTGTACCAGAATGTTTTAACGCATTTGAGAGATGCTGTGCGCAGGAAGAGGCCTGAACTGTGGGAAAACAAATCCTGGATGTTGCACCATGACAATGCGCCAGCAAATTCCTGTTGTGCCCCATCCGCCCTATTCTCCCGACTTGGCTCCAGCAGACTTTTTTTTATTCCCCAAATTGAAAACCACCTTGAAAGGACATCGTTTCCAAGACATTGAAGAGATCAAGGAGAATGCGACGAGGCAACTTCGCGCCATCAAAGAAAGTGCATTCCAGGAAGCATTCCAAAAGTGGAAGAAACGTTGGCAACACACTGTTGATAGTGCAGGGGACTATTTTGAAGGGGACAGTCTGTGAAATGATGTAAGCTACATAATAAAGTTTTTCTAGCCACAGTTCGGTCTTTTTTTGAACACACCTCGTATAGTCGATGAGAGACTTATTTTTTCCATTCCAGCTATATCTTGTTATCTTGTGGCTGTCTTGTTTTTGAAAGAAGGTATTTTTGATGATCAAGCCATTTCTTCTGCACAAATAAAGCAGTTGTTTGCCCTCTGCATTTCTGTTCCCAAACCCATGTGCTCCAATGATTTCCTCATAACCAACTCTGTCTGTCCCGACTTGTGCATTTAAGTCCCCAATGACGATATTTTCTTCATCAATTATATCTTCTACATCTTGACAGAATTGTCCCTTCTCTTGAGCACTACATCCAACCTGTGGTGCATATACCTGCACTACCGTGTAATTTGTGGACTCCAGCTGCATAGATAATTTAATGATCCTATCATTCTTATAGGATACTTCAGTAATGGTGTCCATGTCTTTTGTTATCAGGAAAGCTACACAATTTCTGGCCTCTTCCTCGCGTCCACTCCATACTAATTTGTAGCCATCTCTGAGAATCTTGCTACCTGCCTTTCTCCATTTTGTTTCACTCATTCCCAATATGGGTAGATCTTTTTTCTTCATCATATTCGATAAGTTCTTCAGTTTTTCCAGTCAGAGTCAAAATATTCATAGTCCCAATTCTTACATTGTTCTTCGGACACATCTGTCTTTCATTGGAGCATTGTTGGCCGTCATACCTGCCAGATCTGCTCGAAGACTTTGTCAATTTCTGTATTACCATATTTATGCGAATAATCCCCGCCGCCAAATAATCCCTGCACCCTAATTTTAGGAAGGCTCATTTTCAAAACTCATTACACTACCCAGCATGATTTTCGCGGCAAAGCATCTGATACAGGATTTTAACTAAATAAGGTCTCCCGATTTCAGAAATGTCATTGGTTCTATTGTCTCACACGTAATTTTCGTGTTATTTGCCATTTACTGTCTGAAAATGTGTCATTGCGGCACAGTGCTGCTTTGTGATAACAGCAAATCGGCTGTTGTTAGAGTGGCCGTGGTTTGCTTTGTTAGTTTTGCGTACGTTTGTCAATCCAAACCTCCTCCACCGACTATGTGCTCTCCATTGAATTAGTCGGATAACAGAGTCTATTTTTATCTCGTGATAGCGGCAATGTGGTGAAGCCAGTCAGCTGCGTGGTGAGTGTGGCGGAAGTCTGACCTATTTATACTGTGTTGTGTTGTAAACAATGGAAGTGTGTCAGGAATTAGAAGAAGATGCCAGACTCATTCTGTTATGTGTGTGGGTGTTATATTATGGAGGGGCAGAGTAGGCCAATAATTGCATCAGTGAAACATTTATATTATGCATATGTATGTATGTATGTATGTATGTATGTATGTATGTATGTTGGGTATTCAGCCCGAAGGCTGGTTTGATCCTCTGCAGCTCCGCCAACAGCTGTCATAAATAGCCTAGGCGTCGCTGAAGAGGCGTACTAGGGAAATGAGGAGTGAGGTAGTTTCCCATTGCTTTCCTCACTGAGCCAGCCGTTGCTATTACATATCAGTCTGCCAAGCCCACTGAAATGCATGCACCAACCGACCCTATGAGCAATATTTTCACAGCATTCATAACAGGGACTGGCTGCATGAGGAATGGTATTACTAGCATCACTCATACCTCGGTCACTTTCATATTGTCAAAGCCAAGTATGAGACTGAGACAGGTCAATGAAAGTAACAAATTTGATATAGCCCATACCAGAAGACATAGTGCACTGTAAACACTACATCTCGCCAGCAAAGGCATAATTATGCATATATTAAGGTAAAATTAGGAGACTTGGACAAGTCGTGGGCTCCCCACGTAATTTGTAAAATGTGCCTTGGAAACCTACGACAGTGGAACATTGGGAAACGTAAGGCCCTTCCATTTGGGATAGGAATGGTTTGGCGCGAGCCCCAGAACCATACCAGGGACTGTTACTTTTCCCCGTGTAAAGTAGCGGGATTCAGTAAGAGAAACAAGGACAATATTGTATACCCGAATTTGTAGTCTGCGATGAGACCTGTTCCTCATGGACTGGAAATTCCAATACCTTCTCCTGCTACCAGTTTACCTGTCTCTGACGGTTCCTCAAATTCTGATAATGAGCAAGTTGATACGGATTTTTCACCTGCTGCAGATGCAGTAGGTTCACAATTATTTAAACAGTCGGAGTTAAGTGATCTGATACAAAACCTTGGTCTCACGAAGGAAAAAAGTGAACTGCTAGGGTCACAATTGAAAGAAGAAAACCTTGCACCTGAAACTACCTTTTCTTGGTATAGACATAGAGATAAGGAGTTCAGGAAGTGTTTCAAGAAGGAAAATGATCTGACCTACTGCTGTGACATTCCAGGATTGATAAAACAGCTAGGGAAGGATTACAGACCTGAAGAATGGAGATTGTTTGTGGATTCCTCTAAGAGGAGCTTAAAGGCTGTGCTACTTCATAATGGAAACGTTCTAGCTTCGATTCCTGTGGCACATTCCGTTTCATTAAAAGAAAATTACATCACAATGCAAACTGTTTTACATAAAATCAAATATCATGAGCACCGGTGGGATGTGTGTAGTGGCTTGAAGGTGTGTGGTATTCTATTAGGACAATAAGCAGGCTACACTAAATTCCCTTGTTATTTATGTGAATGGAACAGCAGAGCTAGGAACAAACACTGGTCTACACGTTCCTGGCCTAAGAGACAAGTTTTGACACCTGGTGTGAAAGATGTTACAAATGCTGCCTTAGTTGACTCATAAAAAATTATTTTGCCACCGCTACACATCAAACTGGGAATCATGAAGCAGTTCTTTAAGGCCTTGGACAAAAGTAGGCCCTGTTTCAAGCAAATTTCCACATTTATCTGACGCAAAAGTTAAGGAAGGCATTTTTAATGGACCACAAATTAGAAAGCTTTGCCTGAACATATATGAGAAATACATTATCACTGCTATAAAATATATATGCCATGAAAATTATCAAGTAAGCCGAGGTATTACATTAATGTGAACTTGCAGTAGGCTCGATACCCTGTAGATCGAAAGATTCGTTGTCTCTTGCATCACCAGAATCCTCTCCTAAATTACTTAAAATCCGTTACACTCCATGTCTAAAACTCTTTCCACACGCGGTCTTTACTTTACACAGATATTAACACGACCGGTGGTGGATAATTATTTTTCTTGCAGTGTAAACAGTTGAAACAGACACACCGGCGAAGTCCGGTGTTAGTTTTGCGATATGGCAAAACCTTGTTGTGATATCGTACTTCAGAAATACCTACCTTTCCAGCATCAAAGAAGTATATAATCCTTTTGCCAAACTTATTGTATGAGTTCCTTTTGATGTAACTTCCAAAAATTACGATAGTTTATAAATAATAAATTTATCCTCATCCTAGTACAGTATCATCGATAACGTCAATATTTCTGCCAAGATATTCGCCATAACGTTGATAGTAGTAATTTTGGGATTGCAAATAAATATAATTTATTAATTCAATTTAACCCCATACTTCCTGTTTTTATATAGAAAAAGATTTTCTTCAGCAATATATAGCCTATACTCAGTTTACTCGATAAATATTATATAGTATCGTAGATTTCTATAATCGAGTAAACACGGCACCGGCGCAATGCTAGAAATCAGGCCACGTCCCCTGCTCAAGGATCACCGCGTCATCTTACGATGAACATTTTTATCTTCAGTTCTGTAATGGCGGAAGGGGGCGTGTCTTTGAACAGCTGTTTTCAAACAAGCGTCTCGGTGTAACGAAGACCGACTACAAGCTAGAATACGAAAGAATACGATTCCTTTTGCATTTTACTGTGAATGATTTCAAGTTTAGTAACTCAGAAAACCGAGGCTGTATTTTTATTTTCAGTGTTGATAATAATTATGGAATGTTTTTAGGTTGTTACACAGAAATTAATCAGTAGACCTACTCTTATTTACCCACGTTTACTATTACATAACCTTTAGTTTTGCCTAAGGTGTTGGATATTTCAAGCTGTGTTAGCAGAAGATACGAGGATTAGGGGTGTTGTTTTCCTCATTATAATATGGCTGTGCAAAATATGCAAACCAGAGGCATTGGATATGAATAAATCATATGGTGTGATAATAGCCTCCCTGGTAGAGAAGATAGAGTACTTATCAAAATACATTAAGGGAAACATGCAAGAAAATACTGAAATTATCCGTGCGATATTAACGAAGAAGGTTGGAAGAGGGGTAATGATGAAACGGAAAGCGAGGTAATGGACAAAAAGGATTCCTCAGGTAACTGGAAAACGGTGAATGTAAACCCTGTCAGGAAAACTGTAGCAGCTGAGGAGGAGAAAATACTTGAGGAAGAAGAGGTCAACAAAGCAAGAGAAGATACAAATAAATTATTTAATCAAACTGGGATAAACGATGAGTCTACTGAAATAACACTAACACTATGCTCGGATATTAGTCAAACAACCAAAGTGGACACCTCTGTAAGAAAGAAAAATTCAGAAGAGACTATGGAAGAGCGAGTTCATGAAACAGAATATAACACAGCAGGGAACAGACCCATTACAGCACCTACGTCAGTTGTAAAGGGAACATCCAAACAATCTCGGAGCACTGTACGACATGATGATGAAAATGAGACCTGGTCTGTAATACGAAAAAAACAGCAGAATCGAAAAAAGCGCTCTTCAGAGATGGTGTCAAGAGGGAGGAAAGAAGGCAAAAGTGCAATCAGTGCAGTGGAGAGTATGGTATGGCTACACATCTCCAGATTAACACCGGATGAAAATGAGCAACTAATAGAAACATACCTACGGGAAAATGGCATTGTTGGCAACATAAGCTGTCAAGATCTAGGAAGAAGGTAACTTGATAAAGCTTTCAAGATTGGGGTGATTGCTATTTCCCGTTCCTTTAAATGCCCATGGTGCCCTAAAGGGGCAAAATTTAATGCCTGTAGGCCAGAAATCTAACTCATTGCCGCCGGCAACCAGGAATGAGTTAACTGGAAAATTTATAATGTCCAATGACGGACCATTTATATTGGTATTATAAATTTACTCATTCGGGACAAATATTTCAGGTTCTTTATGGGAATCAACATCTACAGTATATCATCTGATGCCCAGGCAGGCATCAATTTTTGGTAATGAGACAAAGTCTCTCATAGTGCATTGGCACTGCCGGTGTCTCCATGTAGCCTACGCAGTGGCCTCCACAGTATGCACTAGCCATGCGTCTTGGTGGGTGTGCTATTTACCAACTGATGAGCTCAACTTAGCACACGGGGCGAAACGCTGGCAACCAGGAATGAGTTAGCTGGAAAATTTATAATGTCCAATAACGGACTGTTTATACTGGTATTATAAATTTACTAATTCGGGACAAATATTTCAAGTTCCCTATGGGAATCAACATCTATATCATAAGTGGTATGTTCCGAGCTGTCAGTGGAGAGATGGTGTGGAATGACATTACAGTAGTAGATGAATAAGTTTGAGGGGTGTCTTTAAAAGTAAGGAAGATCACAATATGAAAATAAAGTTGGGATTCAAGAGGACAAATATTCATTTGTAGAAAGGTGAGTTAGGGACTGGAATAACTTAGCAATAGAGATGTTCAATAAATTTCCAATTTCTTTACAATCATTTAAGAAAAGGCTAGAAAAACAATAGATATAGGGAATCAGCCACCTGGGTGACTTGCCCTAAGTGCAGATCAGTACTGACTGATTGACTTTCAGGGATGCTTGAGAAGGGTACCCATAGCTATTTGACAGAGGAAAGCCCAGTCCAGAAACACCTCAGATGCATGTTCTCTGAAAAAGCCGTCTGTCAGTGCATGCGGGTTCAACATGATGAGACCTCAGCCCACTTTTAACATACTGCTCAGGATCACCTTAATCAGATGTTCCCAGACAAGCAGATAAGAAGAGGAGGTCCTGTTCGACGGCCAGCTTGATTTCATCTTATGGGATCATGTGAAGACTGTTATCTGCGAGACACTTGTAGAAGTTGAAAAGGAGCTCCTGGTAAGAATTTTCTCTGCCTGCAACATCGTTAAAACGAGACCAGAGTCGTTCCACTGTATATGCCAGAAGTTTATTCGATTACATCTGTGCATCAAAGCTGGGATACCCCATTTTGAACAAATGTTGTAAATGCCTTCGTAGCATGTGTATGCAGTGCACGTAAAATAAAGGTATAACATCGCCATACAAAGATTCTTGAAGTATTTTTATCCCATATTTATAGGTAACCCAAGACAAATTTGGCTTAAATCCACCAACTGAAGCATTTTTGGATTGGGGTTGCCTATTTCAAATTGATACGTGTGCCCTTCTCCAGCATCCCTGAAAGTTGATCACCACAGAAACACACTGTATGTTCCTTTCCATGAATTCTGATATAATGTGTGATTCAAAAGGAACTGAAGTAGCCCTTATAGAAGTCGAAGTACAACTTCTGAACAGGAACGTATAGTACAGGATAAAACCTGCATCAGAGCCAGCATGGAAAACCCATGAACTACATAACAGACAATTTACTTTTTCCCATATGCTCTACATTCCTAAACAATGCAGAACTGAGATTCAATGAAGTGAGAGTCGTTTGTACACACAGTGAAGTTAGACACTAAACACTGTCTACAAAAGCTGTTTGAACTGTTGACCATCTGGCATTCCTGAGCTTGCTCCGACGCAACATTCTGTCCTTGAATATACATTCCTATTCTAAAGTAGTTCTATTTCAGCCTCAAATGTCTATTTCAGTTTATCCGCAAACTTATGAAGCACCCTGAATACTTCTTTCTAGCGTTTTCCCGCTGGTGCACGGTACGCTGCTTTAATCTTGGCTTGCTACTTCTTGGACATCGTATGGTCTTTGGCTTGCTACTTCTTGGACATCACATGGTCTTAAATTAAAGTTCTGCTTTGGACTTCCACATGGGCGTTGCCCATTAATTTCAAAGGAGCGGCTGAAATTGGCGACTGTTCCAGGTGTGGCCCGCATAACATGACCCATAGCTATTAAAAACTATTTAAAATAGACTGAAATCTTGAAAACCACTTCTGGCATGTCCGATAACTGTTCATCAGTGATGAATATATTATGTTCCTGAAACATGTTTGAATACATGATTTTCAATGATAAAAGTGTATTGACAAGGTGGACCAAACACATACTATTTTAAATAGTTTTAGACAAGTAAATACAAGAACAAATACCTATACTGGTTAATTTTATCAACAGCAAACATGACCATTATGCTTTTCCCTGCCTTTTCGGTGATGGGAGCACAGTATACAGATGAGAAGAAAATAAAAATAACTTCTTATATACTGAAATAATTTATTCATTTCTTTTTACTTTTGGAGAGAATATTAAACATTCACCACCATTTAACTGACTACAGTTTTTAATTTTCTTTTTTTAACAGAATCAAGCTTGATTAAAGGAAAACAAAACTGGTGAAATTTCACTTTCGTATTGAAATTGCATTACAGATTACATGTGTTCTCTCTTTTTCTCATGTGGATGTCTTAGGATAAATTTAGACACACGTAAAGCACCATCCTATTTTACATACACAACATGGAAGAAAAGAATCAAGGAGTATGGTTTTCTTAAACACTGAAAATATTAATAAAATCAACAAATAGAACTGCAGATAATATTGGGTGGGAAAATAAGTTCATTCTGCGCAACCACAAATATTTTCCTGATGTTGCTGAACGGCTGCTATACAGCCGAGGCTGAGAAGTTGCCAACAACACAGTCAGCACTTTATTCGGTTTACAACTGTGATATTGCAAGCATCTATTACACTTTGGCTAGTTTAGTGCTTATCAATATGAAAAGTTAAAACAAACATTTTAGGCACCTTACATTTTGCTTTTCCTAACACAAGGGCAAAACCGCTTCACTTGCCAAGATGACTATACTGTCTATGCAAAGCTACTGTAAGTGATCAGACATGTCACAAGTGATTTTTAATATTTCAATCTAGAAATGGTTCTTTAAAACACAAATCTTGTATCAGCAGATCTATGAGTACTGACAGAGAAAGTTTGGAGGATTTACTTGAAAATATCTCAAGGATAATCTATATATATAAAATAGGAGTTTTGTCTGCACATTACTCAGAATTTAAAAAGAATGATATTTCTGTGTCGGCTGTGTCCATAGTAACGAGGAAATGCATTTTTTAAATTTTCAGTCGTCTCTGTACATACATGCATGTACGCGCAAAACAAGAAAATGGCTGAAGAGAATTTAATGAAAATTGGTATGTAAAGTCGGGGAATGAGCTGCACAAATCTAGGTTATAAATAATTTTATTCACACTGAGTAAAACGGTAGTTTAGGAGAAGGCCTAAAATTTAATTCTTCAATATTTATTAGGGGTCCTATTAATAAGTGCTACATGAGAAAGGTAATATAGAATTAAATTACCGATCATTTATATCTGAAACATTTTTACCGTTCCGGCTATGATAACAGAGATATTAATGAATTTGAATTTTTGTTGCTAAGTCCATATCAACGCCAAACCACGAGAAAAATGGATAAACAGAATTTAAGGAAAGTCAGCACGTAAAGTCTGGGAATAAGGAACTACAGTCTAGACTATAAATATTTTCTTTTCACCCTAGACGATATGGTAGTTTAGGGGAAGGCACCTAAAATTTAATTTTTAAATATCCATGTTATTGGTCCTAGCAAAACGTACTATGTCTGTCATTACAATGAAAACTGACCAACTCGACTGTGACTGGCAGTAGGCAAGTGGGCCTGACATCATAATGAAAACTCCTCAACATGATTGTGACCGATAGTAGGCAAGAGGGTCTGCCATTACAATGAAAATTCCCTAACCCAGTCTTCACATGAGAAAAGATGTATGGTGAATTCTCCGTTGGGTTTCTGGGGTAAAGTTACGAGCTATGCAATTTAATGCAATCTTACCCACAACGTGTACTTTACTTAAACTAGAATTCTGTATACAATATCGAATTCCGTAGCGAAGCACGGGTACATCAGCTAGTGAACAAGAAATTAGCACAAGAGCTGAATATATTATGCCATAATGTGAGGAAGCACCTGAAGAGGGTTGGTTGCATTCTTCACTGCAATATTTGGATACAATATGAACAATTTGAGATACAAAAGAGAAGACATGCAGGTGATAACATCAGAAAGAAAAACTGAATAATTTAAAGGGTACTGATATTTAGGAACATGCTAAATGAAAACTGAACAAGTAAGAAAGAGATAAGAACAATAATAGGAATGGCAAAGGAAGCATTTAACAGAAAAGGATGCTCATTATACAGTGGAATGTAATTAGAACTATGCAAAAGACTGGTAAAATATTTCATATGGAGTGCTCTTTTATACAGTTGTGAAACATGGACTCTGAAGATGAGAGATGAGGTGAGGATTGAAGCTATTGAAATACGGGTTTAGGAGAGAATGCAAAGGATAAAGTGGGTGGAAAGAGTGAAAAACAAAGAGATATTAAAGAGATTCAAAGAACACAGAACTCTTCTGAATGTTGTTTTAAAGAGGAGAGCCCACTAGATAGGTAATGTTTTGAGAGGAAAATGGCTTCTAACAATAGCTCTCGAGGGTACAGTAGATGGAGAAAGAAAAGCAGGACGGAGAAGAACAACAGAGGTGAATGAAGTGAAGAGTGGAGGATAACGGATTACCAAAGAACTCTTTCTTTTTTAAATTTGCTTTACGTCACACCAACACAGATAGGTCTTACGGCAATGACGACGGGATAGGAAAAGGCTAGGAGTGGGAAGGAAGCGACCATGGCCTTAATTAAGGCACAGCCCTGATGTGAAAATGGGAAACCACGAAAACCACTTTCAGGGCTGCCGACAGTGGGGTTTGAACAACAAAGAACAAGAGGAGGTGGAGACAGCGGTTGTGTCTGGGAACTGCAATCAGGCAAAACACCATATGATGATGAATGGAGAGATCAGAATTTTATTCAGTGCATGTCTAACTGTGACACTTCATTGCGACACAATCAGCAAGACAACTGGTAATAAGAATTGGATTACGTGAAAAAATATTAAAAAGACCAAAGTTATGCCTACGGATGAGTGTGGTACAGTCTGTCTAAAGCTAAATGGGGAGGAGATAGTGTGTGGAGGATTTCATCTTCTTGGGAGCCAAAATCAGACCAAGTGGAGATTGTGGTCCTGATATTAAAAGACTGATTTTGCTTGGATGAATCGCTGTGATGACTATATCCCCTATCTGGACGAGCAGAGATATCAGTTTGGCTACCATGTACGGATTAGTCAGTGCGATTATACTCCCACTGTCCATGTATGAATGTGAGAGCACGATGCTGAAACAGGCAGACGAGCTCTGGTGTTGGCAAAGACTCTCATGAATACCATGGACTGCAAAAATCACCAATAAGACAATTTTAGAGTACAACAACCCCTGTATGTCATTGACTGGTATGATTATGAAGCTGAGACTAGCATACTTTGGCCACATTATGCGATCAGATGCATTGGAAAAAGCAATCATGCTCGGAATGATCAGTGGTACAGGAAGACCAGGTCGCCAGAGGACTCGTCGGTTAGACACCATTAAAACAGACACCCCCCTTACCCTGGAACAACTTTAGGAGGCGGTGTGGAACAGGACAACTTGGAGAGCGCTAACTCATAGAATCGCTGATGGTTGGATTTGACTGAACGATTACATCATCATGATAAAACTGTCCGACTCGTTGGCTGAATGGTCAGTGTACTGGCCTTCGGTTCAGAGGGTCCCGGGTTCGATTCCCGGCTGGATCGGGGATTTTAACCTTCATTGGTTATTCCAATGGCCCGGGGGCTAGGTGTTTGTGCTGTCCCCAACATCCCTGCAACTCAAAAACCACACATAACACTACCCTCCACCACAATAACACGCAGTTACCTACACATGGCAGATGCCGCCCACCCTCATCGGAGGGTCTGCCTTACAAGGGGCTGCACTCGACTAGAAATAGCCACACAAAATTATTATATCCTGATAACAATGTTAGGGAGGGAAAAAAAAAAAAAATTGCCCAAACAGATGCTTGCGATATCACAGTTATAAAATGAATGAACAGCTGACAATAATGTACCCTTAATTGTGGAGATCTCGACAACTTCACTGCCTTGGATGCAGAGTGGATGTGCAGCTTCGCCAGATGAACATTCAAGGTTGCACAGAATGAATTTATTTCTCCATCCAATATAACAGAAGAAAAAGACCTGCCAAGTTCTCTTCAACAAGATCATTACAATAAGCCTACATAACAAAATCTATTAAAGATACCAGTTAAATCTGGAACTGCTGTGAATAACTTATAAACACTAACTCATCTTATAAATAATATTTTTTTTTAACAGACACTGAGAATACAAACAGGCAAAAAATTAGGGAATAAGCGAATTGTAATATATCAATATTACATTTTCATTAACATTAATGTAAAAGCAGTTAGTTACTCTGTTTGACAGTTTTTCTGCATTTCTATAAATAAATAATAATTTAAAGGAAATATTTTCCCCATACATAAGTGGTTCAATAAGTACAGTAATAAGGACTCATCTGAATTGTTATTTCATACCAATTTCATACCAAAATAGAGCAGGCACACCACCACCACCACAAACATGAGTTGTGAAATAGGGCTAACCAAAGTGTGGTCAAATGTTGAGCTGTGAGCCTCTTTTTCCATCCAAAGCACACACCGGCACCCCAAAACATTGCAGAAACCAACCTTTGCAGTACTGAATAGACATTACATTGGTACATCTCTCTCCCTCTCTCTGAACTGCACGCATGAGCTGCTATTGTGCTGCCACTGGGAGATGCCGGACCATCCTGTCCGGAAATGGTAGTGAATGATTTCCATCGTATTGGATCATTGCAGAAGCATCTATGAGGAAGAGAATTAGGACCAGACAGTGATGTTCAGCGCGCCTTACCCTGATATAGATATTTGACCCTGATTTTTTTCCATGCCCAGATAGACAGATGCCTTGTTATGCCAAATAAACAATTACTTAAAACCAGGCATAGTGAAAATGAGACTTCTGATTACCATGGGCGCACGAAGAGATGGCCGGGCAAGCACTTGGGTGGGAGAGGGATGTGTGGGAGCGACAGGGTAGAGCATGCGCACAACACCCGACATTGCTCCCAACAAGCAAACGTTTGACCCAGGTGTTATGTAGCTCTTGCGGGTTGACGTGTGAATGGGAATAGATGCATTAACTGCATTGTAGGGACTAATAGGTCGCCATTCATTGGTGTTTTTTATATCATTTATAGTGTCTTGTTCTTATTCTGGGCCATATTATTATCATCATCATCATCAAAAATGTGTACAATGAGCAAAATACAAAAACTATATTATATTACTCTAGTCGTAGTTTTGTTATTGATATTTATCTTTTACTGCAAATATTGTGTGATATCTTTCACACTGTTCATTGTACAATTCACACACAATTTTCATTTGGGTGATGAAATCTCTTATTTTGACAGAACTTGTGATGAAAACCATGTGTTGCACATTGTGTTATTACGTGCCGAAGCTCATAATGTACTTGTCTCCAGTCATCCGTAATTATTATATCTGTTGAACAACAGTCGTTTCGATGAGAAGTTGGAATGTGTTCTCGTAGGCCTTAGTGTTTGGCAGGTGGTATCTCTGCATTCAGATGTCTTCTATAAACAGTTTCTTTTAATAAGACATAGGTCAGCCTTGATGTTGCTGTCTTCCCGATACCCAGGATTCGTTTCATACAACGAGCTTTAACTTTCTCTAGCGTTATCAGTTTATCCCAGATTATATGGATCCCACAAGTTGCTATTGGTACTATAGTTGTTTTAAATAGCATCACTGCTGTTTTTGTTGAAAGTCCTTGTGGTTAATGAATGTTGTAAATTGCTTTTATTGCTGATGTTGCTCTTTCTTTGATATGATTGTTGAAAGATGCTAATGTTGTCTGAAGAGTAACTCCAAGATATTTGAATTTTGGTACAACTTCTAGAGGTTTATTTTGAAGGGTCAATGTATCTTTCCGAGAGAGTTTACCACCTCTTCTGAAGACATTTGTTTAGTTTTGTAATGATTTATTTGTAAGTCACTTTTTAGGACCCATGAAATAAGTCTGTAGGCCATGTTGAACTAGGTCTAACATACTTGTAATATGGCAGCAAAGAGACCAAGGGGTAAAACAATTCACAGAGAGGCTAGAAACTTAATTGAAGGAAAAGTAATGAGATGAAGCCAGAATAAATGTCTCTCAGTGCCTATAACTAACCCTACAATTAGGGCTGCAAAGTACTGCAATGTTTCAGAGCGAACAATATAATATAATAGGCCAAAAATATGGCTTCCGATTGAGATAGCTAAATAAAATCCAGGTAACTCAATCATCAAAAAATACCAGTTTTTCGCCCCAGTGCGGCATGGACTCGTCAGTTGGATACTGGCACGCTGGTAGCGACACGACTGCAAGCAACACATGTGATAAGCACAATGCATTGCCGACGTACTAGGGGAGAATTGCATCTCCATATCTAGGTTCACAGCGACTCAACACATGATCACATTTTCACCATGACCAACTTAGAAAAATATGACTGTGTAAGAAGAATATGTACAAAGTTCTTACGATGTTTCATGTGTGTATGGAAGATTGGCGTGCACTTACACAACAAGAGATCCCACTATCTGACTTACTGAACCACTCTTGTACTTCCAAAGATCAACTATAATCAAAAGTGGTAACAGTAACTGGGTCTATACTTACAACCTATCCAAATTAGAGAGCACAGAACAAATACACATGTGTTATGTGCAGCAAAGACAAAATGTGACTCAAATACTGCCTTGCTTAGACTTGTGGTATGACTGGAACATTAATATTTAACGCAAGTAAAACAACGGGAACCTCCACAAAGGACTTGCAAAAGGGAAAACCAGCTTGCAATTTTTCAAGACTCAATCTTGTAATAATTAGCCGTGAGATCTAAAGTAAGTGAAAGCTGAACCATATGGAAGTGACTATTTCAAAAATTCATAGTTGCTAAAACTATACAATATGAACCTCAGTATATGTTAATATTGAAACGTAAATCACATAAACCTTACCTCGTCTTGTTTGTAAGATAGCGATATGCTCATTGCCAAGACTAGGGATCCACTGACCTGCCCCTAGAAACATACTGATATATAATTAATCACTACTGATCTGCATTTTGGGCAGTTGCCCAGGTGGCAGATTCCCTATCTGTTGTTTTCCTAGCCTTTTCTTAAATGATAACAAAGAAACTGGAAATTTATTGAACATATCCCTTGCTAAGTTATTCCAGTCCGTAACTCCCCTCCCTATAAACAAATATTTGCCCCAATTTGTCCTCTTGAATTCCAGCTTTATCTTCATATTGTAATCTTTCTTACTTTTAAAGACATCAGTCACACTTATTCGCCTACTGATGCCATTCCACGCTGTCTCTCCATTGACAGCTCGGAGCATTCCACGGCCAGTTGCTCTAAAGCCCCCAACATAAGTTAACATCTCAGCAGTTGAAGGGAATTTCATCACACACACTCGGCTACCCACCGATTGATAACAATGTTCCCTTTCGACTAGTACGCTCACCTCAACACGTCCAACAACAAAGAGCCACACTTACCACAAACTCTTCCCACAAATGCTACATCAAAGAAGATGGCCTAATGACGTCTACACAAACTTCGATATAGCCTACGGCACCAGCATTCCAACTAATATTATCTCAAAAAGAACCATGCCATATGAACTAAAGTTTTTTTAAAAGTTGCTTTATGTCGCACCGACACAGATAGGTCTTAATGGCGATGATGGGACAGGAAAGGGCCAGGAGTGCGAAGGAAGCGGCCATGGCCTTAATGACGGTATGGGGCCGACAGCGGGGTTCGAACCCACTATCTCCTGAATACTGGCCGCAATTAACTGACTGCAGCTATCGAGCTCCAGTTAAAATTCCCAAATACATGGAAATATGTGATGCTGATACCCCTGATGATTTAGACCAGACTGCCACTACAAATCAGGTCTGTCCACACCAACTGACTGTCATCCATCAACAGTTGGTATCATGACTCGTTGGATGAACGGTCAGCGTACTGGCCATCGGTTCAGAGGGTCCCGGGTTCGATTCCTGACCGGGTCGGGATTTTAACCTTAATTGGTTAATTCCAATGTCACGGGGCCTGGGTGTATGTGTTGTCTTCATCATCATTTAATCCGCATTATGACGCGCAGGTCGCCTATGGGAGTCAAACAGAAAGACCTGCACCTGGCGAGCCGAACCCGTCCTGGGATATCCCGGCACTAAAAGCCATACGACATTTCATTTCAGTTGGTATCATGACATAATCGTACAAGCAACTAACTTAGCTGCAAAAAAAAAAAAGTAATCTGCAGTGCACTGCTGCTGTCTTGCCTGAGGTGTGTATTGTATAGTTCTACCTTCCATATGCACAGACTATGATTTTTTAACCACGGTTGATTTATTGAGAAACTTATGAAAGTGTCATTCAGTTTTCAAACTCTTCCCCACAAATACAATAAACTTTTGCTGCTGAGGCCATACATCATCACTAGAGCCCGGAAGTTAGGCAAACTGCCTTTTTTATCTGGGTGAATATATTGAAATGTCACATACACGCGCACACGTTTCCGTATGTTTTTGAATGGAAAAAACAGTTATTTTTCCTTTTTTAGCTTCCTTAGTCTATTTGATAGATTAAATAATTTTTGCCTTATGTTACGTTGTTCCAGATATTTTCTGCTGTTATTTATGCATTAAAATTAATCAATGGAAAGAAACATATATATCATTCCAATGCACTATATTAATAATAAAGTAAAATTCATTTTAAATTAATAGATTAAAAAAAAATCATTTACACAAACTATATTTTCATATTAGACAAATCTCTACTGAAAACTCCACAAGCCAAATGATCGAGAGGGTTGCCAGATCCCGTTCTTGCTACGTAAAGTTGAGTTTTAAGAGGAAGAACAAAGTGGTAACCATAGTCTATTAACACTAATCAGAAGGAAAATGGAAGAGGTCCGATACTTCGAAAAATGAAGGTATCAGCAAAAGAAAGAGGAGGACCACGAATAGCATGAATTGTTTTGGTTTTTTTCGCTAGTGGCTTCGCGTTGCACTGAGACAGATAGGTCTTATGGCAACAATGGGATAGGAAAGGCCTAGGAGTTGAAAGGAAGCTGCCGTGGCCTTAATTAAGGTACAGCCCCGGCATTTGCCTAGTGTGAAAATGGGAAACCACAGAAAACCATCTTCAGGGCTGCCGACAGTGGAATTCGAACCCACTATCTCCCGGATGCAAGCTCACAGCCGCGCGGCCCTAACCGCATGGCCAACTCGCCCAGTCGTAGCACGAAAATGAAAGACTGCCTAAACATCACCTTCGGGGTTGGAAAAGAACAAGAGTTGACCAAGGGAGGTCAGAGAGGAAAAGTAAGAGCAAGAGGAACCTGACAAATAAGTAGAAGCAACGCCAGACCCAGGTAGCAGAACCATGGTTGCCAACCCACACTGCCAAGTTGAGAGGGCATGGTCCCACTTTTAGTCGCCTCCTCTTACAACAGACAGGGGATACCATTGACATTATTCTATCATCCCCATCCACACGGAGATGTAATATTAAGTAGGCCTACTAAAAGGTGATGCAGATGTGTGTTATGTAGCTTACATTAAATCTTAAATCATCTTTATTATTTTAGTCTCCATTTTAGTCATTATAAACACGTTTTAGGTCCTTTGTATTTATGGATATTTTTCTAGATCTTTGTACAGATATATTTTTGGCAATTTTTAGGTATTCAACTTTCGAGCCCTACTCTTAAGCATACATTTCTGGAAATATAATTTTTTTTTTTGGTATTTCAGTCAACGAATACGTACAATTTTAAAAGTCTACATACCAGTCGGTTCTAGACTGTTTGATGGTACTTGCAATGAAATCCTCGACCAGCAAGGACTGTAAGTATTGCCAGAATTTGGAATCCCTCTCAATAAACCGAAGAGGTGAAGAATTTCCTTTGTACTTATAACCCCATAGTCTATCACATGGTTTCCTTTAAATTCCAGGCCAATGAACAATGATTACAATGCAACAGAACCATGAAACAATATTAATTCAATGTCATTAAACAACAGTGGCAAGAAAATCACTGAATCCAATTTAGAACAGAAACATTTGTGAGATCTCCATGGTAATCACCACCCCCAATCTCCTGACAGCTTTGTGGTTTATGGAAAGAGTAGACAAGAGAGCACGAAGGACGGTCCCTTTTTCCACAACATTAGCCTCATAATGAATGCATGTCCTACATCTGACAACCATTGAAGACTTAAATGGAGAACACTTAGAAACAACACAAGCTGCAAGGGTTCGTTGGAAGGGAGGATCTATCATGATGTATTGATGTGTATGCTAATCGTCACTGTCCAAAGCAGCTCGAGCGCTGATGTGAACTGGATTACCATCCTCAAACCATTAGCACACAATGCACCTGGTGGTAGTAATATTATTAATATACTTCACACACTTATGTGCCATTGGTAGTACTACTACTACTACTACTACTACTACACTACTGTGATCTTTCAATTCAGTTGCATGAAAGCTTGTCTCAGTTATTTCCTTAGAGTGTAATTTCTTTTCTTTTTTTTTTCTATCAACAGATGTCATTTTTCGTTAATAACAGGTGATGTTCTCTATGAACAATGTTCGGTAAGCACATGCACTCAGGTAGTTCCAATGTGACTGCTAAAGGATTTCACTTGATAAGATAACATTGATATCGGAATTAGAAAGATGTTTTTGAAGACTTTTGTGTGGAGCGTGGCATTGTATGGAAGTGAAACATGGACGATAACTAGCTCAGAAAGAAAGAGAATAGAAGCTTTTGAAATGTGGTGTTACAGAAGAATGCTGAAGGTGAGATGGATAGATCGAATCACGAATGAAGAGATACTGAATCGAATTGGTGAGAGGAGATCGATTTGGCTAAATTTGACGAGAAGAAGAGATAGAATGATAGGACACATCTTAAGACACCCAGGACTTGTTCAGTTGGTTTTTGAAGGAAGTGTAGGTGGCAAGAACGGTAGGGGTAGACCAAGGTATGAATATGACAAACAGATTAGAGCAGATGTAGGATGCAATAGCTACGTAGAAATGAAAAGGTTAGCACAGGATAGGGTGGCATGGAGAGCTGCATCAAACCAGTCTATGGACTGATGACTCAAACAACAAGACTAATTTTTCTACAATACAGTACATATAGAAAAATTTTATAACTATACAGTATAGTAAAACACTGACGGGACTGTGATTATGTTCCTGAGAAGTTTAAATCGTGCCTGAACAGGGGAGTGACATTTTAAATAGTCCAGGAGTATAATGTTGGTGAAGCATTTCCATGTTGTCTAAATGAATTGAATTGAATGGCTCAGACCAGCTGAAACAGGTTATGTGACTCAAACTTTAGAGGACATGTACACCAGTGCCACTGGACTAAGGGCACATAAAACAACTGAATACTGACTGTTAGGGGCCTGCAATATTGACACTTGGCACTTGGATTAGCTGCAAGACACACCAAATATACCCTTACGGACAAAATGGTTATGTTTATTACTTAAAAATAAATAAATTGTTTACTTGCAGCACGTGTACTTTCAATGGTCATTTCCCATTTTGATCACAGCAAATAACAGCTCTGTAGCCATTAGTGTGAAATACTTCTGTTGACACAAGTACAGTAGATGTCCGCTATAGCGAGTGTGGCACATAATGAAAACTACGTTACAATGACAGTTTATTTCTGTCCCTTGATAATTCCTATATTAAACTGTGTATTATAGCTTCGGTTACAGCGAGAGCCCTATCACTGATGAATCCGTTATTATAAGTGATTAAGCGTACACAATTTTTTCCGTTACTGATATTTATGCAGCCCAGTGATTATATTGCATGCAATCGAACATCTTCAGCATTGTTTTCTTGCTATGTGCACTTGTGAGCTCACTCATCGACATTTGAAGGCGATATGTGAGTTGTTTAGCAATAACCATCGACTGCCGTTCCATAAAGCAAAGTAGAAATGAAAGGGAACATGTTTTTGTAATAAATACGTAAATAACAGGGTCGATAGCAGTTGTTAACTTGTTAGAAATAAAGGCTTAAGTGAACGATTGCATAACTTTAATATTATACACTGAAATTAAGTAAGAATGTGATACACCTCAAGATATGGCAGAGCACATTACTGAATTCAGAGATTAGATTATATTTTCTCGTGTATGGTTAAATTTCAGAAAGGCTAGTCCCATGTAAATTTATAGCAAGAAGATTATCATTTCTCTACTGGCGCTTGATATATGTTTTCATGGTACATATACGGTTCAGTTGGAATAAGAAAACTGAAAAGTTTGGCAAAGAATGCGAACGATCATGTTCAGTATCGTTTTCTCGCTATATACAGTTGCAAGCTCTCTTGTCAACATTCGAAGGTGATATCGCAGTCAGTTAGTAATACCCATCAACTGCTGTTCAGTAAAGAAAATTAGAAGTGAAAGAGCAGAACCTGTTTTTGTAATAAATGCTTAAATAACGTGTCATGTAGCAGTTGTTAATTCATTAGAAATAAAGACTAAAGTAAATGATCGCTTAATTTTAATATTATATACTGACATTAAGCAAGAATGTGATATACCTCAAGATATGGCAGAGCGCATCATGATTTCAGAGGCTAGTTTATATTTTCTCATGTCTGGTTAAATTTCAGAAAGGTTATTTTCATGTAAATTTATAGTGAGAAGGTTCATTCTCTATTGGTGCTTGAAACATGTTGTCATGATTATATTAAGGTTAAGTTAGGCGACGCTGTTTGAATAAGAAAAGTGGAACATTTGACACAAAATGCAATCGATCATCTTTGGTATAACTTTCTCGCTATGTGCACTTGCGAGCACTCTCGTCAACGTTCTAAGGTGATGTTTGAGTCGCTTAGTAATACCTGTCAACTGCTCTTCTCCAAAGAAAATTCTAAATCAAAGAGGATAACATGTTATCGTAATAAAACCATAAATAACGCAGCCGATAGCAGTTAAATGGGCAGAAATAAAGGCTGATGTAAACAACTGCTTAATTTTATACCTCACTGGGGCAATACTCAGAATAAATAAATACATAAATAAATAAATAAAGTAAGAATGTGATACACCTCACGATATGGCAGAGTGCATCACTGATTTCAAAAGGAGAGTTTATATTTTCTTGTATCTGGTTAAATTTCAGAAAGGTTATTCCCATTTAAATTTATAGCGAGGATGTTATCATTTCTCTACGGGCACTTGAAATATGTTTTCATGATACATATATGGTTAGGTTAGGTGATGCTGTTTGAGTAAGAAAACTGAAACGTTTGCCACAGGCGGCTCTGAAGTGATCCAATATTTCTTTCAAAATGAAATTAGACACACACTTTCAGGTACGTTATTTGAAAAATAAACGAGTAAGCCATAGTGTGGATATCATCGGAAAAACGCAAGTTTTGAACAAACTGATCGCTGTTTCATACCGATTTTAATGTGTATGGGGTTTTCCCGACTTATGAAATAGGATGTAACAAAAATCTGCTATAGCAAACAAATTAGTCGCCGTCATGAATTCTCGCAATAACCGACTTCTGTTGAATGTTGATATTTATTTGCAATTTGATTTAAAGAACAGTTGATCAGTTATGATAAATCTTCCGCTACTACACTTTTAATATTTTTAGTTTCATTTCAAAAATATCACACTGTATATCATATTCTCATGCAACAGCCTCAAAAAATGTTGAAGATATTTTTATGCAAAAGTATTTCAAAATATAATTTCTTTTCTGCCACTAATGTACAATATAGTGGTAGATACTAGGGTTGGGAAGACCGGAACAGTCAGTTGTTCCGGAACATTAGGAGCTTGAGATGGAGTGTTTCGGTACAGTGTGCCGGCACACGGCACTGTAACTGTGCTGTAGAGAGAACTCTGTGAGGCAACATGACTTCCTCCATGTCAGAGGGAAAGTGCTGCTGTACCGGACGTGCTGTGTGTAGTTACGGCTAGCATAAAACTGCACAGAACGTGAAGGAACAGTGGGAACACTGAAATTCGCGCCCAATAATTACGTTTAAAGGCTGATTTTAGGTTAACATTTCTTCGGTCAATATGAAATACACATGAAAGGTTACAACGGCAGTATAGGTGTTTAAAAGTAACTAATCCAAGGATATTTTCACCAGTTGAATGTATCGGCTTGTATTGTGAGTAATTAGGGCCAGGATAAAACTTCACGGCACGTGAAAAAGCAGTCGGAACTCTGAATGAAATACGCACCCCAAAAAATCATGTCTACATGATGTTTTTAGGATAAGAATGTTTTCATTCATCCTGAAATATACCTGTCACAAATACACTAGCAGTACATGTGTTTAGAAATGTCACAATGTTGTTTTCACCAATTAAAAATACACTCACACAGTTGAAAAAAACATTCGTCAGTACTTTATTTACGTACATAATATACAAGCAGAACACGAAAATAAAAATTAACTCATACAAGCAAAACGCGAAGATAAAAATTAAACACTACAGTATATACAAGCGGGACAGGAGATTAAAAATAAAACTATACAAGCAGAACATGAAAATAAAACTTAAACACAGTATACAAGTAGAACACGAAAATAAAAACTGTGAGATGTTTAAGTTTGAAATATCTTGTCATTGTGCCAGTTGCAGATCCCTTTGCAGACACAATAGAACAACAAATTGCACTTCATTCTACCCGGTTTTATTCTAGTAAAAAAGCCCTGAACAGGACTCCGATGCGACATTACGCAAAGTTTACTGTCTTTCATCTGGTAAATTGCATTTCACTCTGCCCGGTTTTATTCTAGTAAAAAAGTCCTGAACATGACTCCAATGCGACATTACGCAAAGTTTACCGTCTTTCGTATGGTTATATTACTAGGCTTCAATAAAAGCATTCTTACAAAACAGATGAAAACAAAACAGAACACATTACGTTATTTGCACGTACTGAAAGGCCAGTTGCCAGTGCAACGGAACTCAATGAACAACGAGGATGTGACAGAACACGGAACACTCCAGCAAGTGGCGGAACACAGCCGGTATAGACAGTCAGCTAGTAGGCGAAGGGCAGTGCATAGTGGCGCTTCTGACGGGATAGCGAGTCACTGTCTCGGTCTCGCTTGAGAATGTTTTGGAACAATTGACACTTGGTGTTCCGGAACAGCGGAACATAACTGTGCACCGGCACAGTGTGCCGAAACAGGGATATAGCGCCCAACCCTAGTAGATACAACCATCCTGACCTTCAATAATATATTTAAATTGGTGGTCGAGAGTACAAAAAAAACCCCACCTTATTTGAAAGCCTAAATACCATTATTGCAAGTAATGAAAGAACTGGGGTTTGAAGTTGGAGCAAACATGAAAAGGGCTCTTATCAGTATCGATAAGGTGCGACTTGGAGAGACAGAAAAATGCAACAGAGGAAGAGAAATGGATGGATGGATGGATGGATGGATGGATGGATGGATGGATGGATGGATGGATGGATGGATGTCTGTGAAAATTATTCTAAGATTAAAGTTCTGAAACATCCTGTATGAGAAACGAATGAAAATTTGTCCCACAAACTACCCACTCCCTTTAATGGATTGTGTTAACCTGTAGCTCAACAGAATTTGAGAAGGCATCAGGATAAAGCGGTTAGGGCACGTCAGACTGATATGTCGCCAATGGCCTAAATAATGAAATGTTAATATTGCATAAATTCCAAGTACCCTGTAAGGAATGAAAATGCATGTGCACCAGACTGAACACAACGAAGTTCAGGTGACTCCTGAATGCTAAGTCGGCTCCAGTTGTTGAAATGTTAATTATGTGTTGGGAGTTACAAAGATCAGATAAACACAATTGAATTATATTTTAGTTATTTTAGATACAAATACAATGAAATGCAGAATGTAAATGTTACACTTTCCATACCGTAATTTTGCAATGGTTAGAAACTACAGACAGTTTTATATGTCATGTTACGAAGGTAATCCCAAAAATAAGGTCTATTTTTTATAAATACATAGACCTGTTTATTTCTACAATGGTTTACATCATTTTACAGCTTGAACATTTAGCTGTTTTTCTACATAATCACCATTTCGGTCGATGCATTTTTGTAGACACTGTGACAGTTTTTGTATGTCCATGTCATACCAGCTCACCGCCATGCTGTTCAGGAAGTTGTAAACCTCATCTTTCACCTCGTTGTTGGTGCTGGCACCCATCTTGCACACACCTTCTGGTATTTCAACTTTTCCGTTAAAATTCTGTGAGCAGCGCTTCCGGAAACCTCAGGAATCAAAGTGCAGAGATCATCCAGGGTGATCCGCCGATCTTCACGCATGATTTGCTCAACCTTCACGACCTTTAGTTTGACCGGCTGTAAACTCTCTACACCACTTACGAACATTTTTGACATCCATGCACTTGGCGGTAACATGTAACGGGAGCTCCACTCTCAACGGCTGCCAAGCCAAGACTGAGTGCCTCAGCGCGGCAAGGGCATGTTTATATGCGAGCGCGGGAAACACTCTTCACAATATTGTGACCAACAGCCACATGAACAGAGTTCTGTATTTATAAAAAAATAGGAGACCTTATTTTTGGGATTACCCTCGTACTAAGGCAGTGACCATGATAGTGCAGAAAAGAATAGAAAAGAAAATAGAGGAGAATATGGGAGATGACCAGTTTGGTTTCAGAAAGGGAAGAGGAACCAGAGATGCAACTGGATGCCTAAAGATGATTGCAGAAAGGATGTCAGAAGTGAACAGGGAAATGTACCAGTATATATGTTTTACTGATTGGAAAAAAGCGTTCGACAGACCTAACTGGTGCATTCTGAAAGATATTGGTGTAGACTGGAAAGACAGAAGGCTGATAAAAGCGTTGTATAAGAATCAGAAAGTGATGGTTAGAATAGATGAATATAAAACAGAAGCGAGTATCGGAAGAGGAGCGAGACAGGGATGATGGATGTCACCGGCTCTGTTCAATATATATGCCAAAAACTGTTACAGAAGGCCCTGGAAAAAGCAAGAGGCATTGTATTGGGAGGAGAACCAATAAAGACCATAACATACGCAGATGATGTGGCGGTATTAGCAGAATCAGAAAAAAGATCTGCAAGTCATGTTGGAAAAGACTGAGAGTGTGGGCAAAGAGTTCGGAATGAAGATAAACATTGGGAAAACTAAGGTGATGAGAATAGGAAAGGAGGAGATTGCTGTTGATATAACACTAGAGAGAAAGAAATTGGAACAAGTAAAGTCATTCAGATATTTGGGAAGTTTGTTGACATGGAATGGAAGCTGTACAGAAGAAATAAGAAGCAGAATATCTATGGGAAAGAAGCTTTCGGAAAGGTGAGAGGGCTTTTGACATGTAAGGTAATCCCTATTGATTTAAGAAAGAGGTTCGCAAAGTGTTTTGTGTGGAGTGTAGTGTCATATGGAGCTGAAATATAGACGTTAAAAAAGAAAGAAACAAAGTATTTGGAAAGTTTTGAAATATGGTTGTGGAGAAGAATGGAAAAAATGGAGTGGACAGATAAAGTGAGAAATGACAAAGAGCTAAGGAAAGTAGGAGAGAAGAGACACCTGATGAAAACGATAAGGAAGATGAAGATATCCTGGTTGGGTCACATACTTCGTAGAAATTGTGTTCAACAGAGTGTAATGGAGGGAAAAATCGATGGAAGAAAAGGAAGAGGAAGAAGAAGGTTTGGAACGTTAACAGATGTCAAACAAGGGAGAAGCTATGAACAACTGAAGCAAGATGCTCAGGACAGAGAATCATGGAGGCTGTCCAGTTGATACCTGTCTCAAGACACATTCACAGAAGAAGAAACTACAGTCCTATAATACTGAAAATTTTGTTTATTAGTGCTTGGAAATAATAGCCCCATAATTCTGACGAAGATACATTCCTCTACATTTAGAAAAATAATCTATATGATATCTTAGCTACAACTAAAGCTATATAATTATAAAAACAGAGCTACAAAACATCCAAACGGATACTAGTCTCTCTCACTACAACGACCGAGAATTAGTTTTACATATTCCTAGAATTTTTCTCAAAGGGTTAGGGGTGTAGGAATCTATCCAATAATCGTAATAATGCGAGGCATGCCTGTGCCAAGTAAAGGAGGAGCAATCCTCTCTAAGGCATCTGTGCTGGTTACAGATGACAGAATTTGCAAGAAGTCCTGAAAATTTCGACTGCGTGTCAGGATAGCTAGAAAAAAACTATATTTAAGAAGAGATAGTCCTTTGGAAAATACTGTCTGTATTCCCAAATGTTGAGGAAGCACCAAAAATTTCTGTACCATATCTTGCACAGATTTTCTCGTGATACTGTTATGATCTGAATATTAAGTGAACACCCTTTACAAAATATTTAAAAATGAAAATAAGTTTTTCTTTTTTTCTTTTACAATGTTTATTTTTCAGATCTTAATATGATTCAGCTGTATTAGAGTTAGGATTGTCTGAATATTTCCGTCATGGACTATAAGGGGCCCACCATCTGCTGACAGCTATCAAATATTAATTTACATTTTTTTTCCCACAAGAAAGATAATCCCTTTACATAAATCCACTACATTTTTGTTCCAAGGTTGGCAGCTGAATTTACTAGATATTTGTAGCAGTTCCTAGAGAGAGAAAGTTGCAATTTAGATACAAATAAAAAAATTGTTTGTTGACGGTGTGGACAATTAGATTGAAAGTCTGTTTGTTCATTTCATACAGTTGTGCTGGGTTTTGATTTTCTGAATATATATTGAGACAGGTCCTGAGATATTACTTGTATGATATAAGTAATAACTAATAGCTTTATTATGGTTCTGTATTGAACTGAGATCACAAAAGTTGAAATTTCAATGAGGGTTCCAGCTGTTCAATACAAAGTGTATGCTATACAGGATAGTATTTACAACATGTTTTTATTCAAGGGACTGGTTTCGACACATTTCAGAAGTGTCATCATCAGCCTAAATTACAAATTTAGCAAGATACACAATAGTTTATGATAACAATGTATAAACATAGTAAGGTAAGGTAAGGGTGTATTCTGCCCAAAGGCAGGTCCGAACCTCCGCAGACACTTAAAAAGTTTTTGACATCAGTTTCACATTTAAAAAGTTGAGGGTTTTATAAAATACTGGCGTGTTTTTGCAATGTGTATGCATTCATAAAAGTCTTGCGTGAATGTTGTGCATTCAAGTGTGGCGATGTATTTTTTCATGTTGATCGTGTAATAGTCTTCTTTAGATGAGGCACTTGCAAGTGCTAGATTATGGATGCGATACAAACTTTGTGTACACATTAAAATCTTGTTGGACGCATAAAACTACTACTCTGTGTAGTGTCACTAAAGGGCAAAATAGCTGTGCTGTTGTTGTACTCAGAAGCTTCTTCCAAAATTTTTGTTACAGGTATATAATTAGGTGGTAATATTATATAACTGTACGCTAAGGTTTCTCAGTCCAACATGGAATTGTGAAGCCTGAAGAATAAAGAGAAAAAAAACCTAGTTTAGATATAAGGGTTTAATAGGCCAAGGCAAAAGAATGAGCTGTGTGATTAAACGTTGAAGCACACCTTGCTCGGCATGCTGTGTAGTTTACCATGGGGAGAGGAGATGGATACTAAAGTGTGTAGGCCTGCCCAGAGCGGGTCATTGGGAATTTTATGAGTGCATACGCGATGCAAAAACATGCCAATATTTTATAAAAACCCCCAACTTTTTAAATGTGAAACTGTTACATAAAATCAGCTGCATGGTCCGTATCGCACTTCAACATTATGTTGTCAATCTTATGTTAATTTTAAAGACACTTCCTCTAAAGCATTACTTTGTCAATTTACTGTATATATTTTTCATCTAAACAGTGTTATGAGGCTGAAGATGTTGATAATATACGAAACATGTACCACTTTTAACCATTAAATTGCCTTAAACAATCATTGTATCGACTAGGTGGAAAATAAATTACTTAATTGTGAATCTGTGAAACTGTTGTCAAAAAAATGTTAAGTGTCACTATGTTTATACATTGTTATCATAAACTATTGTGTATCTCGCTAGATTTGTAATTTAGACTGATGACGACGCTTCTCAAATGTGTCGAAACTGGTCCCTTGAATAAAAAAATGTTGTAAATACTATCCTGTACAGCATACACTTTGTATTGAAAAGGTGGAAACCTCATTGAAATTTCAACTTTTGTATGATATAATACGTATGTGTGCAGATATATGGTAGAAAAATATCACACTGAAACTGCGCATGTTCAAGTCAGGTTGTCCGATGCATAATGACCAAACTTCTATTGTCCCTGGGGTGATCATATTTTGTAAATATAATTTGGAATATAACTGATTTAACTATGATATAATATGACCTTAACATAGACAAAACAAGTGACAATATTGTGATCTCATAACTTATTTTATTTAAACATCTATTTTTTTTCTGCAAGTTCATTGTTCTCATTTAAAAAATACCAGTATTTTATGGTAAATGCTAACCAATCTCAATGAAACTTTCACAGCAGTTAGTCGTACCATATCTTCTCAGTTCTACTGTAAAAATGCAGTTTGTTCATATAATTTATAAATATATACTTTTGAATAAAATATCTCACATTTTAAAAAATATATTTAAAGTATATTAATACATCACTTTTTTAACACCAAGCGGATGCATAAATCTGTTGCATTATGTCTTGTAAACGTAACTAAAAAACAAAGTCCAAAAATTGAAATTTTGTAGTACAAAGTTTGTTTTGAAAATATTCCTTAAATACATGTTCAAAATATACACTTAAAAAAACCAATTATGTTTAGGGATTCAATCTTTGGGGCTGTTTAGATATTAACATAATAAACATGGTATCAAAAATTTGGTTGCGACAGACACAGTGGAAGGAAAGCTGACCGAGTCCTCTAAATTGTTTAAAAGATGTAAGTTACACCATGAAACTTACCACACAACATAAATGTATTAATTTACATGAAGTTTACTAGTACTGAACATTAAAGTGGCAACTGTTGATCAATTTTAACACACATTTGTTTTAGATATGATATTCCAAGGGTGACCAATTCAGGAGTAAACACAGAAACTCAATTTTAAGGACTTAACTGCATGAGATGGAATGATGCAATAAAGATAGCAATTTACAGACATTCTTAAAAAAATAAAAAATAAAAAAAAAAATTCTGGAACTAATTGGCATCAAGGAAACTTAAATTTAAAAAAAACCACAAAAATTCAAGACAGACGGACAAGACAGACAATTTAGTAACAAACAACATTTCATGCTACTCATACCAGTAACTACACGCGAACAGACTACATATTTTATAAAACTTCTACTTGAAGGAAGGTTACTAAATATAGAAATATGTATCACATTTGAAAATGTCCCAGCAGTAATTTTTTTTATCACACAATCAGAGATGACGCTTTGGAATTATCTATATTTAGAGAAAAAAACAAACAGATTAAACTTTTCCACTACGATATCTTCCGTTCCTTTATTGTCTGCCGTGATGTTTTCTGACGAAGTCGAAGAGATCTTCGGCCTTGCGCTGCAAGAGAAATATGAATGTTTAAACAATTTTTTAAAACTTTGAAGTACATCCAACAAAGGCGGAAATATAGATAAAAAGTAGTTAAGCAGCACATACAAAGGAGCAGAATGTTACCTAGGTAAAAATACAGAAGATATACATGTTAGGTTAGAACTTTTGAATTATGTCCTTATTAATAAAGGAGGGCACAAGTATTTCTAGCATCCTCAAGTAGGTACACGCACTGGGATACATCCACGGTATTCCCTGCCTTTTGTAATTAGCGAACCCCTTTCGAGCCGAGATGGACGTTGCTTCCATAAACTTTCATCTAACTTTCATCGTTCCTATCTAACCTTTCTTAGTCAACTTTTGTCCTTTTCCGACCCTGATGGTATTAGGTTTGTAAGGCCCAAGGAATCTTTCATTTCCACCACCTTTTGCTGATATCCTCTTTCTTCAAAAGAATTGTATTTCTTCCATTCTTTCCCCTCAGACTAGCATTGGGGATGGTTACCTAGTTGTACTTCCTTTTAAAACCACCACCACCACCAAATGACTAGGATTAACCCATTTGTGTCATATGACGAGCTGTGGTCGTACGCGGGGTTTTGGTGCATGAATCAAACGACGAGTTCAGCTTGCAATGACGCAGTGCCTCGTATATTAGATTCCCTTTGCAATATAATTTTTGACAAATACACACTGTAGGGAACTAGAGGCATGTACTGTTGGTAAAAAATGCTGTATGTGTATGTATGTATGTATGTATGTCTATCTGTCTGTGTGACACTGGAATTGTTGAATAAGTTTATTTTCATTGGTATTCAGTATTCATTATGAAACGGTTTCACAGTAATGTCGACGAGAGATTGAAGGCGCTTGCAGACACTGTTTTAGATGGCGATTATGGCAACAATGACGTTTTGGAAAACTAATCAGTGTTTGAGCATAGTAATAGCAACAGTGAAAGTTAATGAAGTGAGCAGAATAATGAAGAAAGTAAGAGTGAAAGCGCCATGCCAGATTCTTCCAAACGCGTGCAGCCGGTGACACACATTAGTGTTTCAGAAATACTTACAAAAAAGGTATAGTCCGCCCACCGCCCGAAATTGTGATGTTCTTAGAGTACACGGATCCGCTCTTTTTGAAATTATTTCAAATGAATCATTCGTACCACAGCCAGCAGTCACTCAAGGAATAAAGAATGGGTAAGTCATGAATGTTAAATTTTGTGGATTATCTGCATTAGCTTTTATTTTATGCCTATTTTTGTGTGACAGGTACACTCGAACTAAAGGCAGGCAAATTAAATCTGATTCAACAGTCAACAATGTGGCCATTTATTGTGACTCGAATGGATTAAGAGAGGATAGTCATACAATTGTACTTCCTCTTAAAACAATATTAACTTCCTGTATGATATAGCATCCAATCATATTTCATCTCCTAAATTATCTGATTTCAGTCAAGTGCCAGGTCACTTGCACTTGAGAAATAGGAATATACCAGCTGGTGGGGCCTGTTACACACCTCTGCACAAGTGATTATGTAATCAAGAAGTTAGTAAAATAACCACCTAATCGATACTTTATTATTGCCTCAGGCAAAATTGAATATAAATTAGAACTTACAGGACATGTTTCGACCACTTAGTGGTCCTCTTTAGCTGTATAAAGAAAGAATTGAGAACAAAAACATTAGCACAATAAGCACAAATAATAAAAGTTCTTTGGATACTCCTTTGTTTAAAAATGGAGGTCATCAGAACAGGACATCTTGCCTCTCGTTCTTGTTTGGAAAAGTAACGTTACTTCACCAGGTCGCGCTCAAAGACAAACCCTCCAGACAGTGCAGAATAAACATCTTTTCCACACAAGAACGAGAGGCAAGATGTCCTGTTCTGATGACCTCCATTTTTAAACAAAGGAGTCTCCATAGAACTTTTATTATTTGTGCTTGTTGTGCTAATGTTTTTCTTCTCAATTCTTTCTTTATACAGCTGAAGAGGACCACTAAGTGGTCGAAACATGTCCTGTAAGTTCTAATTTAAATTAAATTTTGCCTGAGGCAATAATAAAGTATTGATTAGGTGGTTATTTTACTAACTTCTTGATTATATTCATCGATACGGTCATGAAATGGACAACTTGTATTAATGATTATGTAATGTTAAACCACCTACATAACACACAAATCCTGTAGCGGGCCTTTATGTCCCGCCAGATAACCAGCAAATATTGGAAGGTTACAGTGTCTTGCATGATATTTTCAGCTTTCTAGCTTGGCTTTTGTAACTGGGTCTGTTCTCTCATACCAGGCAGCTCCTCCATTCACGGAACTGAGAAAAATCCTGTTCCAGCTTTCAGACCAAGATAAAAAATCCTTGGATGAGGTGGGAACTGAATCCAGATTTCGGATTAGCTGGTGCGGTGTTTGGTCGTCTCTATAAATAAGTCTTCGACAACCACGATCTCGGTGTCGAGACCAAGCGGTACGTTTAGAATGCCTTAGTATTACACACACACTTACTTATAGATCTGATACTTGTACTGTACTTCTTACAGAAGACACTTAAAATGTCTGGAAAAGTACCAGTTTTATGCCTGAGTGCGTCAACCTCGGTTGTGACTTACCCGTGGTTAAGTAGAATTTCCGTTACACCATGCATGAATTAGAAATTTTTGACATTTTACTATGATGAAAAGTTTACTGCTCATGAGTGAGTGATTAAGAAGCAAATCAAGCCTTTGTATCAAAAGGTGCCTTACTGGATAGGCCTATGCACTTTACATAACTTTACGAGTAAATTATAAAGTTAAACATGGCATGCATCCAAAGTGCTATAATCTGATTGTTAAAACAGCACATCTCATATATTTACAATATCTTGAGAATAATGAGACGGGTGATCATTTGAAGACTAGATGGACTCTTTGTTTCAATAAAAAAGGTTTCACATGAAGAAAGAGACTGTGACATCCTTCTTACAATTAATTGGTGACTGACTTGAGTTACCTACTCAGAGAAATAATCCTGTTTTGCCGAAAAACAGACATCTCACTGCACTGTGATTTTCTGTGACCGCAACATTTCATCAAGTGATCTGCGATGTTAATAATCATAGGTAATAAATTTCAGGTAGAAACTTTGACATGAGGTACTTAGAACATGTACATTCATGTAAATATAATAAATTTTCAGCTATGGGAAAACATATGATGGACTCAAACCATAAATTCACAAATAATGATCAAGATCTAAAAATAATTCCCTCCACAAATCATCCACCATTCTACATCAGTCAGCCCTATCTTAGGCAAAAAACTTTTTTTTTGCCATACTGGAAACAAACTCTCAACTCTTTCCCATCAACATCATTCTGTTCACACCTGTTTCAGCTGAGCTGAGTTCTGGAAGATTCCTCAAGTGCTGGTATTTTAAGTGTTTCACCTGGTTTCAGCAACACAGGCATGCTTCATAAATTTTATCTATAATTCATGTCTTACCTTAATTTTTATTGATTTTGACTGATGACAGTCTCTAGTAAGACCGAAACTAGTTTCAACAAATATATGCAACTTTTTTAAGGTTACAGCAAATAGTACTGAATAGGTGGAAACCTTTAGTTTTTGTTTTACATGATGTTAATAACGTCGACAAAACAACTGTGAGACAAATAATACACCACGTCCCACATGCAACTGCATCATACGCACCACAGTCCATAAAACTTCCACTCACACAAAGAGAGGTTATGAAAAACATTTTTAGAATTCATTTGAGGCTAACCTTACAATACAAATAAATAAAAGTAATATTCCTCCTAGAAATAAAAAGACAACTGATAGTTTAAGACCAAAGAAAAACTGTATAAATTAAGGACAGGTGGCTGTTGAAATTAGCATAGTCTTCTGGATAAATTAAGGACAAGTTACAGTTGAACTTATCACTGCCTTCTGAACACTACTTTGAATTGCTTCCAAGAGGAATAATAGCAAGATAAACAAGTATAAAGAAACCACAGTATCGAAACCAAACAACAGTCATGGTGCTTTTAACAATACCACCGTATGAGTTTTACCATAGTTTCATAAAGTCTGGTATTTACCTAGATTGGTGCACCCAGGCATTAAAATACTTAGAGAGTAAAATGGTAGGAATATCAAACAAATATCAGTAACTTGAAAGAGGCCATTAAGTAGAATTAAGTTCATGCAGAGGTGTGCAACAGGTCCCCAAAAGCTGGTATATTCCTATTTCTCAGCATAAGTGACCTAGCATTTGACTGGAATCGAATTATCTAGAAGAGCACTGAAACAATGATTACCAATCACCAACTTCGATGGGTCAGCCATATTGCCTGCACACTTAAAGCATGCCTTCCAAAGCAATGATGTATTCTCAATTGGTGGATAGTAAATGTGAACAGAGTTGACAGCCAAATCTATACAGAAATATGAATAAATAATATTTTCTAAAGTCTAATGTGAAGTAGTACCAAACTGCCATCTGCATCAGGCAGAATGCAGTGTCCGATCGTCCGATATGGTGACATATTGTCCGTGAGAGCCCACCTAATTTTGAACAGTGACAAGGGACAAGTTGAACGGGAGAGAGTGAGCAAGATATCAGACAAGAAATAACTGCCAACTTTTACAGCCCGGAGCTTTGACTTATTTGGTGTCCGAGTACTGTGGCAGAGCTTGAGATTCTAGAATTGGTCACTTCAGCCATGTAAACCGTATCTCAGTACGTAATGGAAAGGAACAAACAAATGCAATTCAAGCCGTGTATCAATGGACGAGAAATAAACGGTTACAATTCAAAATCATGATTTTTCAAGAGAAGAGTTTAAAGTTTTAGCAATTTACATCATTGCCTCTCAAAAACACACTTGTTACATAATTTTTATGAAAACTGGTGTGTACATAGTGCTTTCATCAGTTATTATAATTTAGAAAAGAGTTACAACTCAAAATGACCCTTTTAATTAAGCAAAGCGACTAATGTCAGAACACTTTCGGAGGTTGTAGAGGATGGAAGAAAAAAGGAAAAAAACAAAAAACAAAAAAAACTATACATTGATGGTAAAATCTCAAAAATTATTTTTTATAGTTTTAACCTTTTCGTTCTCAGCCGTTGATATATAAAGACAGGAGCAATGAAAAGAACACAGAACAGGAAAAGTACAATAATAGGTCAGTGTGCGAAGAGGGAGAAATAGAAAGAAAACACAAAATGACGAGGACAATATCCTGATCTTCATACGCTGCCGTCTGGAGATAGATTGGCTCTCTTGTCAATCCCAGTTCTTCTGCATCCATTTCTCCTCAGCCTCGACAAGCACGTTTCTGCCACCCAGCTTCATCAGGAGGCGGGTCTTCATCAACACATGAGCCGAGTGATCCACCGCTCAGGGTTGTTTTTTTCATTTTGCGATCGTTCATTCCAGGGTGAGTGGGTTTCTCGTCACAGAGCTAAGAAGTGTTTCGAGCATGGGCGTTGCGTTCGTTTAAAACCTGCCCGCCGGGCCGAAGCCGCGAGGGGTCCCCTCGTGTTATCCCCGCTCCACTGAGCGAGGGAGGTAGGTACCCAATCCCGAACGTCTGCATCGAAGGAGACGCGGCCAAGCAGTGTGTGACACTCCCACTGTCGGCGACGGACGGAGCCGCTGCTTACAGAGTACGTATGGGACTCACCTGAGCTCGCAACAGCGGGCTCGGCAGGAGTCTCGCTCCTCGAGGGACCCTCACCGGACTCACCCCGATGGCCATCTTGACAGATCTTCAGTCTTGATGTGAGAAGAGCAGAGTAGGAAGAAAGCTGGATAAACAAAGGAAAGTGCCAACCGTGAAACACCCCTTTTGACTCTTAATGCAGGCTCACTTTGATAATATGTAACCCATGTAGAAAGAGCTGTTGGGGTATTGCTGTTGCTTATTTTACTGCGCTAGCAGAGGCACTTATTATTGCAATTTTCCTTCTTGCTAATAATTAAAATTATAACATTATCAATGAAGTTGGTAGTCAGGATTTAGTTTGTTGAAAAAGCAACACTTCAAAGGCATTAATATCGTAGCTGTCACCCCTAGTAAACATTTTTCTTTTTGGCTACTTTTTTAACATCACACTGACACATCAAAGGTTTCCGGTGAAGGAAGGATGGGAAAGGGGTAGGATTGGGAAGGTATCGGCTGTGGTCTTAATTAAGGTACAGCCCCCAGCATTTCCTTGGTGTGAAAATGGGAAGCTACAGAAAACCATCTTCAGAGCTGCTGATGTTGCGATTCAAACTCACTACCACCTGAATGCAAGCTCAGAACTGCACGATCCTAACCGCATGGAAACTCACTTGGTCACACAAAAATTGATTTTAGCTACACTCGCCACTTCGGGGGGGAGTACTACAAAACTCAACGTTTTTTCATAGTTCACTTAATCTTATCATACAAAACATTGCTGTGGAAGTTAGACGACATGTAAATAAATAGGCCTACAACTATGATCATCAATCATATATCCAGTGCTGCCATCACTTCTTGTATTGCACGACCTCTATTTTCATTCATTATTCGTCCAATCTTATTATCATACAAAATACTTTTATTCGAGTTGGACGAGAGCTTGCAAATTAGGCCTAGAACTAGTGCCGTCACTTTGAACTTACACTGCTTGCACTTACACAACCTCAATTTGCGTCCATATTTATTCAATCTTATTATCAAACAAAATATTTAACAATATTACAGAATACTTTGAGGAAAGGGAAAGGATTGATAATAGCTCACATCAGCAATGAGAAATGTTTCATTAAGGGCCTGCAGATTAGCAGAGTTTACAAGATATTAGTATCATTCCGTACTGACGGTTTACACTTTACAATAGAAAAGCTTTTATTACTGATTGGCATACTCTGCCGTCTGCCAGGCAGCTGCGTGTGCAGTGACCATTCATACACAGATGCCTGGCAGGCTGTCTGTTGAGAGATAAGCTTTCTACAACTAGTTCAAGCCTTCTATCCACAGATGGCATGACGTGTATACCGTCTGTAAGTTGAGAATCTGCTCTCTCGAAGTTGGAATGAATGTCACAGATTGCATCATGTAACAGGCAATCGCTCCCAAGTAGGGTGATTACCTGCTTGATAATCAACAGAAATGGCCAGCCCTTGTAAACATTGCATTACAAGGAACAAAATCGAACGTATATTATGGGACAGTCAGAGTGAATTGAGCAGTGATGTAGTTTTAGAAAATGAATCAATTTTATTTACTAGCAGTGAAAATTATAGCAGCATAACAAAAATTTCACGTAAGAGTGATGACGTGTTTGAAAGTGAGGATCCTGCCTACAAAAAGACAATGGAAGATGGCTGGGAATGGGATAAAACAGGTGATAAACCATTCAAATATGATTTTTTATGAAATTCTGGAATAAAACCCATCATAAACAGGACTCTGCCTCCAGATCCCTTCCCTCTGCACATTTCTCAACATGTGATTCACAACTCTTTATGGAATGAGATAGCTACTGAAAGGAACAACTTTGCTGATCAGTTATTCACAAGAAAAAAAAAATCCCTACTCACCCTGTAGGAGTTCACTGGGAATATTTCACAAGGCTTATAACCCTAAACCATGCCGTGACTGTGTTGAAAACAAGACAAGCAAGAAAAGTGTAACGAGATATGACTGTGAAAGTATTTGGTGGCTTTGCATTCCCTGGAGTGCTTTAGGGTGTTTCACACCATTAAAACTTTCATAAATTTTTCTTCTGGATGCTGTACTTCATCGCATCAAACAAGGGTATGATTAAAATTCAGTACGTTGTGGATTACAGGTACAAAATCTTAGAAGCGTAAAACTGCATCCTATGCATGAAAAAATGGTACACATGAGCATGCTCAGTACATTAAAATTAGTTTGTAAATGAGTTAATTCATGTAACTTTTAATATATTTTCACTGAAGTTGGCTATACCAAATGAATGGAGAGTTGCTATAATAGCAGCTGTGTATAAAGGAAAGGATGATGGACAAAGCTGAAAATTACAGGCATGGGAAAGCATTCTTTCTGATTATATTAGACATGTTTGCAAATTTAATAACTCATTTGACAGAAGGCAGTTTGGGTTTTCCACTGAAGCTCAACTTGTAGGATTCCAGCAAGATATAGCGGATATCCTGGATTCAGGAAGTCAAATGGACTGTATAGCGATTGACCTATCTAAGGCATTTGATAGGGTAGATCATGGGAGACTACTGGCAAAAATGAGTGCAACTGGACTAGAAAAAAAGAGTGACTGAATGGGTGGCTGTATTTCTAGAAAATAGAACTCAGAGAATTAGAGTAGGCGAAGCTTTATCTGACCCTGTAATAATTACGGGGGGAATTCCTCAAGGCAGTATTATTGGACCTTAATGTTTTCTTATATATATCAATGATAAGTGTAAAGAAGTGGAATCAGAGATAAGGCTGTTTGCAGATGATGATATTCTCTACAGAGTAATAAATAAGTTACAAGATTGTGAGCAACTGCAAAATGGCCTCGATAATGTTATGAGATGGACGGTAGGAGATGGTATGATGATAAACAGGGTTAAATGTCAGGTTGTGAGTTTCACAAATAGAAAAAGTCCTCTCAGTTTTAATTACAGCGTTGATGGGGTGAAAGTTCCTTTTGGGGATCATTGTAAGTACCTAGGTGTTAATATAAGGAAAGATCTTCATTGGGGTGATCACATAAATATGATTGTTAATAAAAGGTACAGATCTCTGCACATGGTTATGAGGGTATTTAGGGGTTGTAGTAAGGATGTAAAGCAAAGGGCATATAAGTCTCTGGTAAGACCCCAACTAGAGTATGGTTCCAGTGTATGGGACCCTCACCAGGATTACTTGATTCAAGAACTGGAAAAAATCCAAAGAAAAGCAGCTCGATTTGTTCTGGGTGATTTCCGACAAAAGAGTAGTGTTACAAAAATTTTGCAAAGTTTGCGCTGGGAAGACTTGAGAGAAAGGAGATGAGCTGCTCGACTAAGTGGTATGTTACATGTTATAATTCTCATGTTAGGTCCGTACTGAATGTACATAAATACAAAGTATGTTACAAGAGTTATTTTTAATATCCACCTATTCAATACAAAGAAATCTAGTAAATTAAGAACTAAATCCTATCATTTTATCCATTTTCAGATTTCCCTCACATGTAGGACAGCTCAAACACAGATTGCACTGCACAACATTTTCGACCGTTGCCCATTCAACCAACAACTGACTTTCCCACACTTCAACAACAAAATATACGCAAACCTTTAGTCAACTAGGAAGAACCTAATGATGTTTTTAACTATCTTCATTTGAAGCCGGTGTTGTTTTTAACTCTGTCTTAGCACAGCCTCATTTTATAATCAACAAAAGCTGTTCACTTGCACTGTGCACTCCATTCAAATAGAGAGTGACCAACGGAGTTGACTACCTCATGAATCCTAGGGCGAATTATTTTGGTTGGAGCCAATTTACAAATAGACAAATTGGAATGTTTTACCTCATCAATTTTAACAATTATAAATAAGTGTACAGTAATTATAAATTGTGTTTTATTTTGCCAACATTTGTATATACTACGTAGAACTACCATCAAACTCAATATCATATAGACTTTGATTACTTTCATTTTTATACTGTGCATATGATGACCTCATTTTAATATTAAGAAACCACTAGCGTATTTTACTATGTGTAACTAGTCTATTGTTATTTCATTTAGGATAGGACTTTGTACGTGTTTTTTAATGTATTCTTTTTTACATATTATGTTCATAATTTACAACCAGACGTCTGGTTTAATTTTGAGGTGCTTTGATATGACTGATGATGCCCCACATGGAGGGCGAAACATGTCTCCATTTTAACGATGTTTAACTAAAAATGTTAACATCCGGTAATATTGAATAGGTTGGAGTCCAATAAATTCTCTTATATTATTACTGAGATTCTTTCAATACGAAAAATAAAATGATTTTCATTACTTGTAACATACCACTTAGTCGAGCAGCTCTTCTTCTTTCTCTCAATTCTTCCCAACCCAAACATTGCAACATTTTTGTAACGCTACTCTTTTGTCGGAAATCACTCAGAACAAATCGAGCTGCTTTTCTTTGGATATTTTCCCGTTCTTGAATCAGGTAATCCTGGTGAGGGTCCCATACACTGGAACCATACTCTAGTTGGGGTCTTACCAGAGACTTATATGCACTCTCCTTTACATCCTTACTACAACCCCTAAACAGCCTCATAACCATGTGCAGAGATCGGTACCCTTTATTTACAATCCCATTTATGTGATTACCCCAATGAAGATCTTTCCTTATATTAACACCTAGATACTTACAATGATCCCCAAAAGGAACTTTCACCCCATCAACACAGTAATTAAAACTGAGAGGGCTTTTCCTATTTGTGAAACTCACAACCTGACTTTTAACCCCGTTTATCAACATACCATTGCCTGCTGTCCATCTCGCAACATTTTCGAGGTCACGTTGCAGTTGCTCACAATCTTGTAACTTATTTATCACTCTATAGAGAATAACATCATCCGCAAAAAGCCTTACCTCCGATTCCACTCCTTTACTCATATCATTTATATATATAAGAAAACATAAAGGTCCGATAACACTGCCCTGAGGAACTCCCCTCTCAACTATTACAGGGTCAGACAAAGCTTCACCTACTCTAACTCTCTGAGATCTATTTTCTAGAAATATAGCAACCCATTCAGTCACTCTTTTGTCTAGTCCAATTGCACTCATTTTTGCCAGTAGTCTCCCATGATCCACCCTATCAAATGCTTTAGACAGGTCAATCGCGATACAGTCCATTTGACCTCCTGAATCCAAGATATCTGCTATATCTTGCTGGAATCCTACAAGTTGAGCTTCAGTGGAATAACCTTTCCTAAAACCGAATTGCCTTCTATCGAACCAGTTATTAATTTCACAAACATGTCTAATACAATCAGAAAGAATGCCTTCCCAAAGCTTACATACAATGCATGTCAAACTTACTGGCCTGTAATTTTCAGCTTTATGTCTATCACCCTTTCCTTTATACACAGGGACTACTACAGCAACTCTCCATTCATCTGGTATAGCTCCTTCGACCAAACAATAATCAAATAAGTACTTCAGATATGGTACTATTGTCTTTAGTATATCCCCAGAAATCTGATCAATTCCAGCCGCTTTTCTAGTTTTCAACTTTTGTATCTTATTGTAAATGTCATTATTATCATATGTAAATTTTATTACTTCTTTGGCCTTAGTCTCCTCTAAGTTCCTTTAATTTCTCCTTACTTCCACAGCCATTTCTAACTATCTCTTTCCAGTCTGCACCTCCTTCTTAGTCTGTTTATTTCTCTATTATAATAAGGTGGGTCTTTACCATTCCTTACCACTCTTAAAGGTACAAACCTGTTTTCGCATTCCTCAACAATTTCTTTAAACCCATCCCACAGTCTGTTTACATTTTTATTTACCGTTTTCCACCGATCATAGTTACTTTTTAGAAACTGTCTCATGCCTGCTTTATCAGGCATATGGTACTGCCTAACAGTCCTACTTTTAAGACCTTCCTTTCTATCACATTTATTTTTAACTACGACAAAAACAGCTTCATGATCACTAATACCATCTATTACTTCAGTTTCCCTATAGAGCTCATCTGGTTTTATCAGCACGACATCCAGGATATTTTTCCCTCTGGTTGGTTCCATCACTTTCTGAATTAGCTGTCCTTCCCATATTAACTTATTTGCCATTTGTTGGTCATGCTTCCTGTCGTTTGCATTTCCTTCCCAATTTACATCTGGCAAATTCAGATCTCCCGCTACAATCACATTTCTTTCCATGTCATTTCCCACATAGCTGACTATCCTATAAAATAATTCCGAATCCGCGTCAGTGCTACCCTTTCCCGATCTGTACACTCCAAATATATCAAGTTGCCTATTATCTTTAGAAATGAGCCTTACACCTAGAATTTCATATGTCTCATCTTTAACTTTTTCGTAGCTTACAAATTCTTCTTTCACCAGAATGAACACTCCCCCTCCCACCACTCTTATCCTATCTCTACGATACACACTCCAGTGCGGTGAGAAAATTTCTGCATCCATTATATCATACCTCAGCCATGATTCAACTCCTATTACATTATCTGGTAAATATATATCTATTAAATTACTTAATTCTATTCCTTTCTTTACAATACTTCTACAGTTCAACACTAACAATTTTATGTCATCCCTACTTGATTTCCAGTTCCCTGTTCCCTTATCACCGCTCCATAGGCCATCCCGTTTTGGTGAATACTGGAGTGCAAAGAACATATCATTTTTAGTAACATTTCTACTGCTCAGATGATAAGCTAACATTTCCCCCCCTCCCACTAAATGAATACTTATTACAAAGTATTGTCTGTAAAATTCTTTGTGTAGCAATTTTCATGTGATAAAATACTGGGGACTTCTAGGTCCCGTCAGGTTCCAAATACAACAAACAGTGGCTGAGGTTATGTTTGGATGTGACTAATTGTATTAGTATCCATGGGTTATTGGACAGCCTATTCATGGTAAATAACATCACAAATTATTTTTTAGCTTTAGTTCATCACTCATATATACATATAGATTACCACTCTAACGGAGTCTGCAGTAAAAATCCTTTCTTACTTTTCAACTCTGCAGAAAATGCCTCAAAGTAACTGATATAATATACTTGGGTACATAGGTACTCCTAGTGAATTTAGTAATTATAGTGAGGAGGCGTTTTCTGTAGAGATCTATAATGCTGAAAAGCAAGAAAGGATTTTTACTGCCGTCTTCATAAGAATGGCAATTTATATCTAATCACTCAGCTGCTGAAATAAGGCTCAATAATTACTACTACAGTTACTAGTACTGTTACCTCTATGTTTACCATTGCTGTTACATCATCATCATTATCATCATAATGGCATGTGGCCACAGGAGAGGCCTGGTACAAGTCTTTCGAGTTGACACTCTATAGGCGACCTGCGCGTCCGCGAGGATAGGACCCTATCTAAGAGGAATTCTAATGATGAAGACTCCACAAACACCGAGCCCCCAGTGGAAGTAAAAACTCAGACGTGGGCGCGAAATGAACATGGAACCTCTTGGATCAACACCTAGCATGCTAACCATTTAGCCATCGAGCTGGACACCACATTAAAACAAATATACTGATTTTCAGGCTTACAATTCCTTTTTGGCTACCATCATAGTGAAGTAGTTTGTCATTCGTGTGCACCTTGAAAATATTCCCATCAATCCTGTCGGGACTTTCAAGTACGAAGTACATTTTGGCCCAAATTACTAATATTTTTGCATATTTATGGTTTCATACATGTTTATATATCTAATCTACTTATCAGTAAACTATATTAAAATTTTTTCAAAAAAATTAAAATTAATCATTACAGTAGAAGTCCGTTATAGCGAGAACTCATAACGGCGAAAAATTTACTCGCTATACCGGATTATCGTTATATCTGATTTTGTGTAAAAAGTCAGGAAAACCCCCATACACATTAAAATCAGTATGAAACAGCAATCACTTTGTTCAAAACTTGCGTTTTCACGGATAATATCCACACTACGGCTTACTTGTTATTTTTCGAAATCCGATACTATGTGAAAGTGTATGTTTAATTTCATTCTGAAAAAAATATTACTGTATTTCTCCGAATCCAAGACCACTTTTTTCTTCAAATTTTTTTAATAAGGCTTAAAAAGTGCTTTGTAAAATCATACGTCTTTCTTATACAGTAGGCCCTACGCATTTTTTGACTATTTGTAGACGCCGAACATTGGCTTTAGTTATGCCGTATTTTTTGCGGCTGTACAATTATACTTTATTTCAGCGGGTTTAATAACCATTAACTTAAAATTGACATCACTATATCGAAGAGAAGTTGTTGAAAATTTGCTGGCAATACATAATCCACGCGTCTCTACAATACACGACGATCCATCAGGAAAATATTCTTGCTTACTAAAAAACTGTTACTTTCACTCAGTGTCAGATATGGCTGCCGCTACACGCACGTCTCGCTTGCCAGATTCGACCAACTTCAGCAACTAGCGATGTATAAGGCCTAATCGCGGACTTTGAAAATAAACTAACGAGTTTACTGCACCACGGTATGGCAATTCCGCCCTTGCATTTTTGTGCACATAGCTCAAAATTTAATCTTCGACTTCTTTAAAGCGTCCTTGTTGCGGGCCACTGAATCCATTTTTTGTATAGTATGCATTTTTAAGCTATCTTTGTCTTCACGGTGACGCCGAATATTGGCTTTAGTTAGGCCTACGCCATATTTTTTTGCGGTTGCACAATTATTATACATTTCCGAGTGTTTAATAGCCATTAACTTAAAACGGGCGTCTTGGTAGGTGTGCTAGGTACCAACTGATGAGCCCAGCCTAGCACACGGGGGCGAGGCGCTGACAACCAGGAATGAGTTAGCTGGAAAAAATTTATAATGTCCAATAACGGACCATTTATATTGGTATTACATCATAATATCGACGAGAACCCGTTGAAAATTTTCCTGCAATACCTGTTCCACATCTTTACAATACGACGATCCGTCACGAAAATATTCCTGCTGTCTATAAAACTTAATGGTATTGTCAACGAGTTTTGCGTGTGTGCGCGCGTGCGTGGCAGAGAAAAGAAAACAGCGTGGATACTGTGGTAGTTACCAGTGGTGTTCATTACTGTCAGGCCGGGAATGCAAAATGACCCTTGATTTTTCACAATAGATTCTGAGAAAAAAATATCATCTTGGATTCGGAAAAATACGGCATAACTCCAGAGGCTTCTGTGGAAAACATTTCAGTTTTCTTCTTCAAAAGGCATCTCCTAACTTAACCGTAGATGTATCATGAAAATGTATTTGAAACGCATGTAGAGAAATGATAACCTCCTCGCAAAAAAAAAAACATGGGAATAGTCTTTCCGAAATTTAACTAGATGCAAGAAAACAAACTATCTTCTAAAATCAGTGATGTACCCTCCCATATCTTGAGGTGTATCACATTCTTACTTCATTTCAGTATATGGTATAATATTAAAATTATTTTATTCATTATTTTTAATTTATGTTTAAAGAGTTAACAACTGCAATCGGCCACGTTATTTAAGCATTTATTACGAAAATGTGTTATCCTCTTTCATTTCAAATTTTATTTAGAGAACAGCAGTTGACAGGTATTACTAATCGAATCAAACATCGCCTTCAAATGTTGAGGAGAGAGCTCGGAAATGCACATAGCGCGAAAACTATACCGTACTGGTACCGAAGATGATCAATCGCCTTTTGTGGCGAACGTTTCAGTTTTCTTATTCAAATAGGGTCACCTATCCTAACTTCACTGTACTACAGTATATGTATGATGAAGACCTACTTCAAGCGCCAGTATAACCTTCTCGCTATAAATGTACATGATAATAGCCTTTCCGTAATATAAACTAACCTCTGTAATCAATGACGCACTCTGCTATATCTTGAGGTGTATCCAATTCTTACTTAATTGCAGCATTTAGCATTAAAATTAAGTGATCACATATTCAGCCTTTATCTTTAACAAGTTAACAACTGTTATCGGACACTTTATTTACGCATTTGTTACGAAAACATGTTCTCCTCTTTCCTTTTCATTTTCTTTATGAAAGAGCAGTCAATGGGTATTACTAATCGACTCCGAAATTGCCTTCGAATGTTGACGAGAGAGCTTGCTAGTGGTCATAGTGAGAAAATAATACTGAAAATGATCGATAGCATGCAGTATAATGATTGGATGCATAAATATCAGTAAAGGAAAAAATCGTGCGCGCATAATCGCTCGTAATAACGGATGCATCAGTGATATTGCTCTCGCTGTAACCAAAGGATAATACACAGTTTAATACAGGAATTTTGAAGGGACGGACAAAAATTGTCGCTATAGCGATGTTCTCGTTATATGCCGTACTCGCTATAGCGGGCTTCTACTGTAATTAATAAATACAGCAAGACCAAACACACATCTGACACAAAAACCGTGGGAATTATTACCTCATATATTTATGGCAAGGTAGGTACTAAGTTAATAAAGTAAAGAAGGCGGGAATTTGTAAAGATAATAAGTTCCAAAACTCACATTATTATCAAGAATACCATGTCCTTCATACCCATCTTCAGGGCTGCCGACAGTGTGATTCGAACCCACTATCTCCCGATTACTGGATACTGGCCGCATTTAAGCAACTGCAGCTATCGAGCTCGGTGAAATACATACTACGTAGGTGGTTTGCAAAGTTCTCGGAATGTACTAGAATGTGCAAGAGGCTGGAAGCTTCAGAGTAGTGATTTTTGGCATTGAATGCAAAAATTAATTGGACAAGGAAGATGACCAATGCTGGGGTGTTAGACAACGTACAAGAAAGGAAGTAGCTGCCAACTTGGATTAGAAAGCAACAGCATATGTGAATACACCATAGGCTTTGGCATGTCAATTTGATGATACAGGAGACTGAAGATAAAATATGAGGCAAGTGCCCCTGAGAAAGACCAAGAAAGACCTCCATGAAGATGTTCATTAAGAAAGCCGGACTGTGAAGATACGAAAAAGTGAAACAGGCTGCTCAAGACTGAGCCAAATGGGTAGATCAGTCATAAGACTGAATTCTTCATGACGACAACAGCACAGTACATACAACTTCTTATTTGCTACAGAGATTAATTCTTAACCCTGCAATTCATATTTGAAACTGATCTTCATGCTCTAAATGGGTATGAGACCAAGAAAAAGCTAATAAACTTACCTAGGTCTGAAGATTTAGTTTTGTTCTCGGTGGCAGTCGTCGCTGATCTTTTGCTATCAAAAGAAAAAGAGGAGAAATATTATCACAAAGGGATTTACTATGCCTAAAACTTTTTAAATAAAGGACTCCAATCGACAATTCAAACCACTGTTAACACATAATCTCCACATATGTAACTGGACAAGAGATATGGTAATAAATAAACACAGAGTTTAAAAATACTGTCCCTCAATGAAACTGCTGAGAGAGAGAGAGACACACACACACACACACACACACACACACACACACACACACACACACACCCTTTCTTTTTTGCTAGTGGCTTTACGTCACACCGACACAGGTCTTAAGGCGACGACAAGATAGGAAAGGGCTAGGAGTTGGAAGGAAGCGGCCATGGCCTTAATTAAAGTACAGCCCCAGCATTTGCCTGGTGTGAAAATGGGAAACCACGGGAACCCATCTTCAGGGCTGCCGACAGTGGGATTCGAACCCAGTATCTCCCGATTACTGGATACTGGCCGCACTTAAGCAACTGCAGCTATCGAGCTCGGTGAAATACATACTACATAGGTGGTTTGAAAAGTTCTCGGAATGTACTAGAATGAAGTATCTTACCTCGGTGGAACTGCTTTTATTTTTCAACATACTCTCCCTGTAGACTAATGCATTTGGTCCAGCGATGTTCCAATGCCTTGATCCCATCTTAAAAATGAGATTCCTCCAGACCTGCAAAATACCTCTCCAATTCGGCTGTCAGTTCTTCCCTTGTAGAAAATCTCCGTCCACCGAGGAAAATTTCCAGCTTGAGGAATAGATGAAAGTTTGATGGTGCCAAATCAGGTGAATAAGGTGGATTTGGCAACAATTCGTACCTCAGTTCATGAAGTTTTGCCATGGCAACAACACTTGTGTGTGGCGGAGCGTTGTCCTGTGAAAGATGACATTTTTCCTTGCCAAACCAGGCCTTGTTTCGCGTATCTTTTCCTGTAGTTGGTCTAGGAGGTTTGCATAGTATTGCCACGTAATTGTTTGGCCAGTAGGAAAATAATCTATCAGCAGAATGCCTTTTGCATCCCAGAAAACTGAGGCCATGACCTTTCCGGCCGAACGCACTGCCTTTGCTTTCTTTGGTGGTGGTGAATCAGCATGTTTCCACTGCTTTGACTGCTGTTTGGTCTCTGGGGTATAGTAGTGGACCCAAGTTTCATCTGTCGTCCCAAACCGGCGCAAAAAAATCTTGTTGGTTACACTGAAAACTGGCCAGACTTTGTTCGGACATTTCCAATCTGGTGCGTTTATTGTCCAATGTCAAGAGCCGCGGCACCCATCTTGCGGATAATTTTTTCATACCCAATTCTTAGGTTAAAATATAATATACCCATTCAGAAGACATCCCTACAGCTTCAGCAATCTCTCACACTTTCAGTTGACGATCCTCCATGACCATTTTATGCACATTTGCGATAAATTCTGGGGTCGTAACACTTTTTGGCCGTCCACTACGCGGATCATCATCCAAGCTCTCCCGACCAAATTTAAACTCGCTGGTCCACTTGGCAACAGTTGAAAAGAAGAAGCAGAGTCCCCCGGTGTGTTCTGAAAGTCGGCATGAATTTCCTTTGCTTTCATACCTTTCTTTACAAAGTATTTAATCACTGGTCGAATTTCAGTTTTTTCCATTATCACAAATCACTACGCGGGAACAACAACAAAGAGTCGTCACTACCATACTCCTGCAGCTAGAGCACTGACGTGCCACGTGTTCACTCACAAAGGATGTGTGATTATTGCGCGGGAACCTCGTTGCTCTAGCACTGACATCTAGCGGTGATTCCGAGAACTATTCAAACCGTCCTCGTAAGAGGACCCGTGCTGCTCTGCAGCATTCATTATAAATAGGTCAGGTAACTTGTCTTGACATACCTGTTGTAATTTCTTTTGCTTACCCTTTTCAATGATTTTAAAATATTGAATAAGAAGCGCGTTATGGCACACCACATTTCGCAGTCAGAATTCATCCATTCCAAAGTCATCATGCCCCTCGTTTGCTAAATCTATCCGTACATTCACTTGGTACTGTGCCGTAGAAGGCAATGGTATTTTTAATCGCAATTCTTCTATATTGAACAATTGTCTTGTGAGCTACTAAGTTAGTCTCGAAGGTGCGTTTTTTTTTGCCAGGCAGAGAATTTTAAGATACATGGCCTTCACTCTTTCTAGTGTAGCTAGGTTATCCTTCAATAGGTGTTTGCAGATACGTCTAAGGCATATGTCATGATGTGATCTGTTTGTATGTAGCGCTTCAGCATGTAAGTTATTACGAACACACTGCCATCTGTTGAATATATAAGGTGTTTCAAAAAGAATATATGTATTACAAAGTATTACTTTGTCCAAACTATCGATCGCTGCGCCTCGGCTCGGCTATTGGAGAAACGAATACATAGTCTAGTTTATATTAATAGCCGCTAGATGTCAGCTGTCTTCTGTTTTGCTTGGTAACCGTCATATGTTTAAAATGGCTACTCCGCAGCAGAAATCATTCTGTGTTCTCGAGTTTGTGAAATGCAGTTCCGTGATTACAGCGCAAAGATGTTTCAAGTTGAGGTACCAAATTGATCCTCCAAATGGGTGGAACATTCGCAGATGGTATCGACAGTTTGTAGATACAGGATGTGTATGTAAAGGAAAGAGTCCTTGGCCGCTCTCGTGTTCCTGAAGAAAATGTTGCATGAATTGAAACTGCTTTTCAACGCAGTCCTTCAAAATCAATTTCTTGTGTCAGTCGGGAGTTACAACTGCCTACAACAACAATTTGACGTGTTTAAAGACGTCAGTTGGTTATGAAGCCGTACAAGTTACAGCTGTTACAAGTTCTGTGTCCTGATGACAAACGCAAACATGTGGCATTTTGTAATGAGATACCTGATGCTATTGACAATGATAACACTTTTGCAACGTATTGTGTTCAGTGATGAAGCGACTTTCCAGGTTAGTGGTCAGGTGAACAAACACAATGTTCGAATTTGGGGCCTACAGAACCCACATGCAGTCATTGAACATGTACGAGATTCGCCCAAAGTAAATGTGTTTTATGCGATATCCCGATCATCTGTTTACGGAGCTTTCTTCTTTGATAGAAACACGGTTAACGGTCAGCAAGTATCTCGCTATGTTACAAAACTGGTTGTTTCCGAGGCTGCATGAAGACAACTTCATTTTTCAACAAGACGGGGCACCCTCTCACTGGAGTTGCCAAGTGCGTGAATATCTGAATGAAACTCTACAGAACCATTGGATTGGTCATCAAGGAGCTGGCGACTTGACATGTCTCAGCTGGGCTCCACAGTCACTGGATTTGACACCCTGTGACTTCTTCCTGTGGGGTTTCATTAAAGACAACATTTATGTACCACCAATCCCACAGAACCTGGAAGAGTTGAAGAACCGGATCCGTACTGCCATAACATCAGTGACAAAGGACATGCTTGCCCGAGTATGGGAGGAATTTGAGTATCGATGTGATACTGTTCATGTCGCTGATGGAGGACATATTTAACATCCGTAATCTGAACTTTAGAGGTTCGTAAATATGTGTGTAAAGTTTCATATTCGTATGTCTTACAGTTTAATAAATATATGCATTCAAAATACGTATATTCTTTTTGAAACACCCTATATTTGGAAGCTGGGTAAGGTTAGAGAATGAAAGAGTTACAGGATTGTGAGAAACTGCAAAATGACCTTGATAATGTTGCGAGATGGACAGCAGGCAATGGTATGATGAAAAACGGGCTTAAAAAAGTCAGGTTGTGAGTTTAACGAACAGGAAAAGTCCTTTCAGTTTTAATTGGTGCACTGATGGGGTGAAAGATCCTTATGGGGATCATTGTAAGTTCCTATGTGTTATTATAAGGAAAGATCTTCATTGGGGTAATCACATAAATGGGATTGTATTATTATTATTATTATTATTATTTTTTTGCTAGTTGCTTTACGTCGCACAGACACAGATAGGTCTTATGGCGACGATGGGACAGGAAAGGGCTAGGAGTGGGAAGGAAGCGGCCGTGGCCTTAATTAAAGTACAGCCCCTGCATTTGCCTGGTGTGAAAATGGGAAACCACGGAATACCATTTTCAGGGCTGCCGACAGTGGGGTTCGAACCAACTATCTCCCGAATACTGATACTGGCCGCACTTAAGCGACTGCAGCTATCGAGCTCGGTGGATTGTAAATAAAGGACATATATAATACCCCAACTAGAGTATGGTTGGAGTGTATGGGTCCCTCACCAGGATTACTTGATTCAAGAACTGGAAAAAGTCCAAAGAAAAGCAGCTCGATTTGTTCTAGGTGATTTCTGACAAAAGAGTAGCGTAACAAAAATGTTGCACAGTTTGGGCTGGGAAGAACTGGGAGAAAGATGCTGTTCGACTAAGTGGTATGCACTAGCCATGAGTCTTGGTAGGTGTGCTATTTACCAACTGATGAGCCCAACATAGCACACTGGGACGAAACGCTGACAACCAGGAATTTAGCACAGTGTAAATAAGCATTTCAAAAGACTTTCATGCGCCGATACATGTCAAAACTTTTAATCTTTTATTGGTAAAAAATCTATGTCTCACAACGTCAATTTTAATTAGCACGTTTTTTCTCAATTGTGTGAATAATGATTTTTATGGATGATATTTAAATTACATGTTATAAACCTCATTTTAGGTCCGTATTGAAAATTTAACAGTTCAACAATGATAAAGGTGTTTTAATTTATTCCACCTATTCAATACTTATATTATCACGTATAGTTGTTACATAATTAAATTCTTAGTTACATGGGACATGTTTCGCCCTCAATTAAGGGCATCTTCAGCCTAAATACAATAATCAAAAATACAACTAAATTAAAAGTGGACGTTAAATACAATCATCAAAAATACAACTAAAATAAAAAGTGGAAGTTAAAAGTTTAGTCTGTTCTTAAAATTCAGAACAATAAAATTGTGAAAAATGATAAAATAAAAAGATGCTAATGGAAAACTGTCTTATGATTAAACTATAATCTTGTCAGAGACTAAAACTTCTATTAAAATTCGAATTAAAACAGTTCATATAAAATATTGGAAAATCAAAGTGGTAGTAATAAAAAGCCAACGACATGAGGGCGTGTACACAAGCATAAACTTGATTGTCATGAATACAATCTTTTCAAGGCCGTTGATGAAATTCGTAGTAAGTAAGGCAGAAGCATCTATTGAAAAATTGTAAGAGGCCGTTAGCACCGGTAGGTAATAAAATGGCTGAATCTGCATCTGTTGACATTTTCTGGCAAGGATTCAGCCATTTTATTACCTACCGGTGCTAACGGCCTCTTACAATTTTTCAATAGATGCTTCTGCCTTACTTACTACGAATTTCATCAACGGCCTTGAAAAGATTGTATTCATGACAATCTAGTTTATGCTTGTGTACACGCCCTCATGTCGTTGGCTTTTTATTACTACCACTTTGATTTTCCAATATTTTATATGAACTGTTTTAATTCGAATTTTAAAAGACAGTTTTCCATTAGCATCTTTTTATTTTATCATTTTTCACAATTTTATTGTTCTGAATTTTAAGAACAGACTAAACTTTTAACTTCCACTTTTTATTTTAGTTGTATTTTTGATGATTGTATTTAACGTCCACTTTTAATTTAGTTGTATTTTTGATTATTGTATTTAGGCTGAAGATGCCCTTAATTGAGGGCGAAACATGTCCCATGTAACTAAGAATTTAATTATGTAACAACTATACGTGATAATATAAGTATTGAATAGGTGGAATAAATTAAAACACCTTTATCATTGTTGAACTGATATTTAAATGTCGAAACCGGTACCATTATTAAATAAATGTTTTAAATAATATCATATACAACTCGTAATTTGTACTGAAAAGGTTGAACCTTAAACTTATCTCTGTGAATCAGGAATGAGTTAGCTGAAAAATGTATAATGTCCAATAACGGACCAACTATATTCGTATTATAAATTTACTCATTCAGAACAAATATTACAGGTTCCCTATGGGAATTAACATTTTTATCGTAACTGGTATGTTACAAGCTGTCAACTGGGAGATGGCGTGGAATGACATTAGCAGACAAGTTTGAGTGTTGTCTTAAAAAGTAGGAAAGATCACAATATGAAGATAGAGTTGGAAGGGGAGGTAGGGATTGGAATAACTTACCAAGAGAGATGGTCAATAAATATCCAATTTCTTTGAAATCATTTAAGAAAAGGATAGGAGAACAACAGATAGGGAATCTGCCACCTGGGCAATGCAGATCAGTATTGACTGATTATCTAGCAGGGAATAGTATTCTTCCATGATCAGAGGAAGTGTATACTCTCTAGCTTGACAGTAATCAAACATGGCTGCATTCATGATATTACTAAGGATGAAACAACTGTAACATACAGGATGCGGCAGAAATACCCGACGAATTTCAGACTTGAATAACTCAGCAACGCAACAAGCCATTCACAATTTTGTTGCGCAGTTTAAAAGAGCAGGGTTTTCCATTTATGTCACATACAGTAGATTCGAGCGAACTAAAGGTTGTATTGGCCACCGCTTTCAAAAATGTGTTATTGTCCTGGTGCGCGCGGTCCTAGCCTTGGAGAACACTTGCACTGTCTCGTCCGGGCTGGTCAGTCAGCTAGCCAGTCGCTAGCATGGCGTGGAATGGTGAACACCAAGGTTTCGTGATGGAGACTTATTTCAAAAATGCCGACTGTTACCACAACACAGCATTTGTTTCGCAGACACTTTGGCTTAGGTCGACATAAGAAAGTTCCGAGCAAGAACACCATTCTGTTATGGGTGAACCGTTTGAGAAAAAGTGGTTAGAGTGTGAAAACGAAGCTGCTTGGTAGGTCTTGCACCATCCGAACACCAGAGACCATTCATGCAGCGAGACGCCATTATGCAATCTGCTCAACGTTCGGTGCATAGGCATTCACGTGCTCTAGGACTCTCCGATCGCACCGTAAGGAGGATTTTACATGCAGTTCCATCCATACAAAAGGGTGGGTGTTCAGAAACCATGCGAACGTGATTGGGTCAACCGCAGAGCGTGTTGTGAGACTATCCTGGAAGTTGTAGTAGCTGACACCAGTGTCCTGGCAAGTGATTAAGCACACTTTCATTAATCAGGCTACGTTGATAAACAACATTTTCGGTACTGGTCCACAACCAATCTTCAACAGATCCATGAGCGACCTCTCCACAATGAGCGTGTTACTGTTTGGTGCGCTGTTGCTGATTTCGGAATTGTAGTCCCTTACTTTTTTGAAGAGGAGGACAGAACTGTAACATCAGATCGTTACGTACAGCTGTTGCGCAACTTCCTGCAGCCGACACTCACCAACTTAGGGAATCCTGCTGTGTGGTTCCAACAAGATGGTGCCACTGCACACACAGTCGATGGGTCTCCTCAGAGAAATGTTTCCAGGAAGTCTCATCTCCTTACGGGGTGACGTTCCGTGGCCAGCCCATTCCTCTGACCTCGCCCCGTGTGATTTCTTTCTCTGGGGATATTCGAAGGATCGCGTCTTCCGACGTAAGCCGCGATCACTACATGACCTGAAAGCTGCAATCTATGAAGAAATCGAGGCAATACCACAAGACATGCTCAACCGAGTCATGCGGAACTTCAGGGAGAGGCTTCAGAGGTGCATCGAACAGGACGGTCGGCATTTGGACGACATTATTTTCAAAACCTAGTGTGTATGTGTATATGATGCAAATGGCAAACACTACTCTTTCCAACTGTGCAATAAATCTTTAAATGGCTTGTTGCGTTGCCGAATTATTTACGTTTGAAATTAGTCAGGCATTTCTGCCGCACCCTGTATATAATAATAATAATAATAATAATAATAATAATAATAATAATAAAAAAATTTTTTTTTGCTAGGGGCTTTACGTCGCACCGACACAGATAGGTCTTATGGCGACGATGGGATAGGAAAGGCCTAGGAGTTGGAAGGAAGCGGCCGTGGCCTTAATTAAGGTACAGCCCCAGCATTTGCCTGGTGTGAAAATGGGAAACCACGGAAAACCATTTTCAGGGCTGCCGATAGTGGGATTCGAACCTACTATCTCCTGGATGCAAGAATAATAAAATTAATGTTACTTGCTTCACGTCCCACTAGGTACTTTTTCGGTTTTTGGAGATGCTGAGGTTCCGGAATTTAGTCCTGCAGGAGTTCTTTTACGTGCCAGTAAATCTACAGACACGAGACTAATGTATCTAAGTGCCTTCAAAGAGCACCAAAATCAGAATATGAATGAAAGTGTTAGCTGCTTTGCAACCTGCTAAGTACAGAATGTATTGCGGGGTACGAAAAGAATTAGCCTGCAATTATTAGAGTGACTGTTTAATGATTTGATTTTATGATTAGTCAAAGTTGGCTGAACTTAGAGACCTTTCGATGTCTCATGATTCACAGGCAGATAATTCCGGAGATAATAAAATAAAAATGAAGCAAATCGGTCCAGCAGAACGGACGGATGGATTTGCCAAAGCTGTTTTTAGTAAACTCTTTTTTACATAAAGACCTCAATTGATCTTACAAAACTGCAAATAATATTTCCCAAATGGGAACATACTTATACATTTAAGAAAATGTTTTATGTAACTTCTTTCATAATAAAAAATTTGCACACCATACCTGTTGTCTGAATGTTTTCTTTTCTTTTTCCTTGGAGGGTATGGACTGTCGAAACTGATCTCCTCCTCGTCTGAGCTGCCCACGCAGAATGATGGATCAGAATTTCCATGGTGCCTTGTGTAGTAGCCAGATCTAGAGTCTTGTGTCTACAGAATGAAAATGTCACATAGAAGAACAGAAGTACACAAAAATTAGACCTATATTATGGCCGTTTCAGAAGTCATGGCAACTGTATCATAGAAGCAATATAAATCCAGTATGTGTGCAGTGAAGGCCACTGGAATGTGTTTCTCAATGGTAGCACCAAACTGAGTCTGGATACAGTAGCTAATGGCAAGGGGCAGTTGAAAGTTAAGTAAATATTAATTGTCCTATGCACACAAATCTTCCACATCTGCTGTTTCTATTTAAAAATTCAGAACACTGTCATTACAACCGAACTTCCGTCTTCTGTTAAGCAATTTTCAACAACGGCTACCGATACATCTGCGTGAGCAGACATGGAACGTCCACTCTACAGCAGTTCAATGGTTGCTAAGTGCCCATGTCTGAAGGATTCAACCATTTGATACAGTAAATCAGAATAGTTTCACTTAGTTTCCCATACAACTGACAAGCATTTCTGCTACAGAAAACTGTGGTTTACAGGTGTGATTGATGTTCAACTTTACTTACATGCATCTTGGAAAAAAGCTGGTAGCACACTGACATTATCGGGTGCTGTTAACTAGTCATCATATCACACAGAGGCCGTCAGTTGATGGCTTTCAGTAGGAGGTGGCGTACAACACTCCTACAGGCTCAGAAGATATAATGCAGTTGTCTCAACTTATGAAACAACCTCTATACAAACTACAGAAAATGTAACACTGTATTGTAAAACAACCCATCTTAAGCACTACTTAAACCCTTGCTAACAACCAATTAGAGTATGAAGATAAAATGAAGTAGGGTTTATCATTTCTGTGCTGCTAAACATTCAAGGAATCTGAGAATTTCTTTAACATCACTGAAATTTTATCCTGTGGGTGAAATGCACCAACATACAACTTCCTATGTGAGTAGAGGAAGTTGACAATTCATTTCTCCAAAGGGAACATTCACAATTTCATGTTAGCACACCGACGACCGGCCCCGGAGATCTCCGTGGTACTACGGGCAGCGGTTGTTGATGGGCCCTGGAGATCTTCGTTTTTACGCACAGGCATCGTTTGTAACTTGTTGTGTTATCTGTTGGCTATAATTTTAACTACTTTCAATCATCGTTGGTTATGAATTTCATTAAGGTCCGTATTGACAATACAGGAACGATGCATTGAGGTTCCACTGTAATTTCTTTCTTGGAGGCTTGAACCATCCCGTCTACATGGGGTAGCAGCCTCCGTTTGGGGCCCGTCGTCAATGAGAATAATTCTATGATAATCTCACTGCCTGTCCCCATTTCTTGATGAATGTAGTGTTTTTTGTTTTAATCTGTCATTTGGGAGAGGCCACGGCAAATATACCAACCTCTGTATTCCCACTCCCATTTATGATTGCAAAAGTTTGGAAGTTGCTGATGTATGGGTGGTGCATCCGAGTGCTACTCGTAGGTCAGCTGTGCTGCAATTCCACCATCTGGGCCACTGAAGAAAGCAATGGCAAACTACCTCACTCCTCATCCTGTGTACGCCACATTTTGGCACCATAACTGATTTGTGTGGTTTCCTTACAACCACATAATCATTGATAGTGCTGTATGTGGATCCAAACTAAATATATCACCCAGCGAGTAGTTGCACGGTTTAAGTCACGTAGCTGTGAGCTTGCATTCTGGAGATAGTGGGTTCGAATCCCACTGTCGGCAGCCTTGAAGATTGTCTTCCGTGGTTTTCCATTTTCATACCAGGCAAATGCCGGGGCTGTGCCTTCTCAATTAAGGCCATGGCCGCTTCCTTCCCACTCCTAGCCCTTTCCTATCCTATCGTCGCCATTAAGACCTATCTGCATCGGTGTGACAAAGAAAATTGTTAAAAAATCCACCCTATATACATCATTTAAAATGGCTGGCCTTGCGTCTAGGAGCAGCAAACCTGCGTCGTGTCCAGAGGTGCCATTCAGCCTCTCTCTATCTTGGAGTCTAGTTTACTACGGAGTGACAACTGCGACTAACATCATTGTAATTTCTCAGAAGACTATCCTGGTTGCAGGTTTGATAAGCGACAGCATATAATAATTATTACATAACCTAGCATCACTTTACAAAGGAAAAAAAAAACCTAACATCCCCAAAATAATATCATTATTTCAAATAATGTTTGCTGTTGCAATATAATCTCTTGTATCTAGAACACACATGACTGGCAGTTCCAAAACAACAGCATTTTCTGGTGATGAGAGGACCCATGAAAATGTCAATTAGGATGGGTGGTTTTATGGTAAACCAAATGATGTAAGTTCCATTTGTTTTCCTAGAAACCAAAACATCTAAGTTCATGTTTATCTTAGCAAATGACAGAAGCTGCATCAAAAATGATTTGATGGTCATTATGTATGACATTCTGTCACAGGAGATTTCTCTGACTGGCAAAGACGTGAGTGCCTGCGATGTTCAACTCTAGGTGCTACTTTCCTACATGTTTGGCCAACATAAACCAATCAACAGAAACAAGGAATCATAACATACTCCAGCACAGTTTAAACCAATAGAATCTTTAACAGATTGCTAGCAATTGCCTACAATAATATTAGGCTTAGAGATGGTCTTGATATTGTGCCTTATGAGAATATTGCCAATCCTATCCGTGACAGACTGTGTGCACGGCAAGAAGGCCAGACTTTAAGAACGAGAATCACGACAATCTATCTTTTGGCTTAGGATGTAGCACTTCACCTATCTGTTTCATTGAGTAGCCATTGCTCAGGAATGTTCTGGTTAGGAATTAAAGTTTACCATTTATCGTAACTTACTCACAAACCTCCCTGGCTTGGCTGATAAGGGTGTTAAGCACAGCACGCTTTTGGCAAGGACGGTGGTGAGAGGACCCATTAAAATATCTATTAGTATGGGTGTGTTTACAGTAACTCTAAAGACCTAAGTTCATCCCGATTTCCTAGAAACCAAAACACCCAAGAACGGCAAACATCCCACAAGCTCGGTCTCCATGATAAATATAATGTTTGGATGTATTCTGTTTAAGTGATCCAAAAATATGGATAATTTGTGTTCACCATAGGACCAGATAAATTTGTCAACATATATCAACAACTGACTATGCAAGATTGAAGACAACACTCTTCAAAATCTTGCATATAGAAATTAGCGATGAATGGTGCCAGTGGCATATTGTACCGTATATCATATTATCGCCTTTTGCTATCTACTACATGCCTCTTCACTCAGCACGCTTTCTGTGCTTTCTAGCGAACATATTATGGTTACCATATTTCCTGCAGGAGCGCTAGCTGATGTCTCTCTGCGTGTATAGCATCCAAGGAACCTACTGCTTAATGCTGAGACCATAGTTTTAAGTTGAAATTAGCTAGCGTTTTATACTGTAACAGTAAGTATTGCGTGTAGTCTGGTGTGAAATACTGCAGTGCTAGTTATCTTCTGAGTGGTATGTACGACAATTCATCATAATTCAGGAAATAGAGAAGGTACCAATGCATACAGTAGTCGATACATATGTAAATTTAAAATGTTATAATGGTCATTTGTATCTACAATTGCATGCCCGCTTAAGGTCATTATTAATTCACACCACTATTACTTAAGACCCAGCACAATAACCAGGCCACACTGTGGAATATTTTGTATTAACTTAATACAAAATAAGGCCTATTTATAAAATGAAAGCTGGCAATCATCTAATTAAAGTATTATTTTTTTTTTACTTGTAGGTGCTGGTATCGGCATATTATTTACGGAATGTTTTATTAATGTGTGCCGTATTGCAAAAGCCAGGGCGGGAATAGTAAAGCCATTTCGTTTCATGAATTCCCATGTGATGCAGACCTAAAACAGAAAATGCTTGAAAACATGTGACGGGACAGTTTCGTTCCAAGGAGACGATATCAATTATTAGACAGCATTAGAAAAAGAAAGGAAGATAACGCAGAAAAGAAGAAAAGGGCACAAGATCGAGAGATATGGAGGTCACAGCCATGATTGGACCTGCCGGATGGCAGAACAACCTATGATGATGAGTCAACAGATCAAAAAGATGATTTTCATCACATGTAATAGGAAGAACCAGCTTCACCCGAAAATTTAGAAATCTCTCCCCCTATGTGAATGTAGCTGAAGACACATCAGAACTCATGATGTGAAATAAAGTACTGTCATCCAGACAAAAGTAGAAGTTGGTTCCAGACTCAAACTAAATCCGTAGCACCGACGGAGAGTAGAGAGATGTTGGGAGTATTTACAGCAAGAAAGAGGTGACATATAATGGCGTATTGTAGCGGCAAGAGGTGAAAGAGAAATTAACATATTAGAATGAAGTAGAAGCTTGCAGATGATGACACGATTTGCGTGCATAAAATTGTCGAGATCCGAGCCAAGATAACAAAAGAAGTGCAAAAGTAAGGTTAGGGAGACGTGCTATCAGAAGATCTAGTGTCAAAAATTTCATTTTTAGGTTCTGTATTGAATCAAGATTTACATTCAAAATTGTTAGGTACGAATATGTGATGACTTTATAATTATCACTATTTCTTGTACTGAATAGGTGGATCCCCATACCTAACAATTTTGAATGTCTATTCAGAAGATGGTGGCAGAAGGTCTGAGAACATAACCCTCTATAAGAGAATAGGGCAAAAATGGAAATTTCTGTAAAAACTGCTGCAAGTGGGTGAGAGACAGTTGATGAAACACTCGATGCATGGTTCTTTTCAGGATTGCAGCCTTCTGTAAGCTACTTCCTTTCTCAAAATACAGTATGTAATGTTATGTTTATTCCAGTGGTTTGTAGGTGTTCTCAACTGGTGTATGTGTTTATGAGTTTATTATCCAAAATACTCCCAGTATGTACTTCACTTACAGCACATACTGAACATACATTCAATATTAAATGAAATGTACACATACAAAACAGTTTGAATATGTAAAAAAAAAAAAAAAAAAAAATCTAGTAAACAGAAGTTACAGCCTATAAATCGCAATAATCTGCCAGTCCTCTGGCTCCGAGGGGGCCATTTTATTAAGATTGTACTGTACAACAAATTTGGGACTCTCTTTAAAATTTTACAAGATAAAGAAGGATCAAGACTTAGACTTTTCTATTCCAGAGTGAAATAATGTTATTTCAAAAGTTTACAACAAAAAACAAACTCATTTTTACTCAATAGTGACACTCATGTTTAAATATGAATACATACTAAGTAAAAACTACTTTTTCTTTGAAACAGCCAGCAAGGTAAGGAAAAAGGTTTTCTTTAAGAAACTGCTACTAAGACTTCTTTTGATCAACTTAGGTCTTCACATTACTAGATAAGCCACGCCAATGCCATGAAGGAGAAGAGATTCAATTTCTATGAAGAAATGCATGAGCTGTCCAATGCTGATACAATCAACAAGCAGATATCTTTGCATTTGAGTCAAACTCTCCTCATGCATACATTACTGATTTTTTACAAATTAGAGACCCATAAAAGCCAGTCTGAGGCAATGAATGCTGCCAAAAGATGAGTCGATGAGTCAACTGTCAATTCTCCTGAGAAAAGTACCATCGTGAATCAACGACTGTGATTGGTTTCATTACAAGAACCGAAGGGACTATACCTAAAAATTTCGCAGACTTGGGCTTACTGAAATCTTCATGCACATATTTGCCGTAACAATGCCCAAAGGTTCCTTTTGCTTATTTAAGAACTATGTTTATGGACCTTCACACAAAATCAATTAATTCATATGAAATATAAAGACTGTCTCGCTTTCACAGAATTTGGATTTTGTAGGGGTTTTTTTCCCCTAGTGGTTTAATGTCGCTCTAAGACATGGAAGATTTTCGGCAACGCAAGTGTGGGAAAGGGCTAGAATGGGGAAGGTATTGGTCGTGGCCTTAATTAAGGTACAGCCCCAGAATTTGCCTGGTTGTGAAAATGGGAAACCATCTTCAGAGCTGTTGACTGTGGGATTCAAACTACTGATATTAAGATCATAACAATAATTTCTTTCTACATGTAATCCAAACCACATGTCACTCACAGTTACCACACCCGCAATTTGAACAGACTGATTAACCATTTAGGTGCTGAGTTACCAACATACTGTGCCAAGTTTTACCCTTCATAAGTGAGAAACATTTTAAAAGTCATAATTTTTAACTTATGGCTTAAAATGTTACAAAATATAGGGTCTTTATTAATTGCAAATGTAGGAACCTACTCTTATTGTTCAATTTATACTATTAGAGAAATGGAAGAATCGTAACCAACAGTGTTATGACCAGATACATCAGGAAATAAAAGCCAAGATTAAGTCCCCTCAAGAAGAATAGTTGTCATGAAAGATGAAAGTGTCTTGAGACTGAGGAACTACAGGAGAGACATGACAACTTCAGCGTGCACAAGAGGATCAAAGAGATGCTGTAAACGAATAGAAAGCACAGAACAGCATGAATGTGCTGGTCAACAAGAACAACTGACTGGTAACGGGCACAGCTGATAAGCTGAAGCTATGGAAGGCGTACCTTGAGCAGCTATTTGAGAACACCAGACCAGAGCAGCACAGTGTGGTTGAAACATACGCTGGTCTCAAAATCTTGCAGGAGGAGGTGTGGAGAGTTGTTCGACAACTGAAGAGCGGTTAAGCTACTGGGCTGGATCAGGTGTGTGTCGAAATTCTCAAGCTGGTGGACAACGATAACAATGTCGTCTTCACAGACCTCTTCAATCAGGCGAACAAAACCAGCGTAATTCCAAACGAATGACATGAGTCCACCATCAGTCTACCAAAGAAGACCACACACAGTGATATCAGGAACACTGCACAACCAGCTTAATGAGCAATGTTCTGAAAATGTTTCTGATCATCCATGGCAGAGTCTATGCTAGATGCGAGGAGACACTAAGAAATATAGTTTGGGTCAGCAACGGATTGGGGACATGTGAAGTGCTGTACTGCATATGGGTCCTGGTAGTGTTTCCAGGACATGAACAAGGATGTGTATGCATGTTTTGTTTATTACAGAAAGGTATTTGATAAGTACAATATGATAGACTTTAAATACTAAGATCAGTCTCAAGAGCAGACACATCCACATCATTGCAAATCTGTACTGGAACCAGAAAGCAATGCAAGAGATCAAAATCCAGCAAGGAATCCATCAGGTGAGTGTTTTATCTCTCCTGCTTTTTAACATCTATTCACAGGCAGTACTGGACGAAGCACTGGAGACAGCCACAACAGACGACATCTACATCAACAGAGAGCACATCACAACATTCGCTATGCAGACGATATCGCGCTGTGTGAAGAGAGCGCAAAAGATCTTCAAGTCTTGCTGGGAAGAGTCGACACTGCTTGCAGCAACTTGGGGGGGGAGAGAGAGAGAGAGACCTGGCTGGCTCAAGATGATGTGAAAAAGACAAAGTTCATGTCATAATTTATCATTTTCATAGTGGTCCATATTGAAGATAATTACAATGCAATGTGTACTGAATAGGTGGAACAATTTCTTCATTTGAATTGTAACCAAGTTCATGATTGTGAGCAAGCAGAGGTCCATCCAAGTGAGACTTTCTGGCTTGGCATTGGGGAGATCAAACATGTTCAACACAACAAGTAACTTGGGTGCAATCTGAATGAACAATGGGAGCTCAGCCAAGAGTTGAACATGTGCGAAACTCCTTTGTTAAAATGATGTTTCTCGGCAACCGCAATCTCAATCTAGATCTGAGGTTGTCAGTGGTCAGGAGCTACGTATTTCCCATGCTACTGTATGGAATGAAATGATGGACTCAGGGCCTTACAAGAAACTGGAACCTTTTGAAACAAAAAGCTGAAGGAATACTGAGATGAAGGAAAGACTAAACAAGCCCAAGTACTACTTTCCATCAAGAAGCAGGAACTTGAACATCTCGGACGTGATGTGGAATGAAAAGTACAGGATCCTACAGGTAGTGATGCAAGGGAAGATCTCAGGATAAGGGAGACCTGGCCAAAGAAGAATCTCCTCACTGAAGAAACTGAGGGACTTGTTCAAGATGAGCAGGACGCTGCTTTTTGATGTGGCAGACTCAAAGATTAGCCTAGCCACGATCGCCAACCTTCGACAGATTTTTTTTTTTTTTTTTTTTTTTTTTGTGCCCTCATTTACATTATTTCCTAAAGTCTGGAAACTAATACACACTGCTCCTCTCTTACAAGTACAAAAAGTTAACATTTTAACAAATCTGATGAATTCCTTTGATCAAAAATCATAATGCAGCGATAAGAACTTGGTTGTTCTGCCATGTTTGTTTCAATGATGGATGAACTCCGGCTACAGATGACAAGACTTTTACAAAAAGCTCTACTATTTACGTCTGGAAAATCTTTTCTATATGGCAAAGAAATAGAAACCATGCCAGAGATTGACAAGAAAAAAGGAAGTTCTTGTATGCACACGCATACACAATATCTATAGATGGGTGCAGTACCAGAGGAGTGGCCACATCAGCCCGTCTACAGACAGCTTAGCAATTGATAGATTAAAGAAACTGACCAACTGAGAGGTCCCCTCCCACTAATACATTCAGTATTTTGAGGCAGCCTGAGGACTCCATCACTAACGTACCACTTAAAAAAAAATTTCCGCATGTTAATAAATTTTTTTTATCCATATAGTTATGAAAATCTTTTCTAGACATACTGTAGATATATACGATTAAATACAAGTACTTACATCGTATAACCAACTAGGACCTTCAAGAGGATCATCATCCATTCTTAACACTGGATATGATTGAGTTGCAACAGGAGCCTGTAATATACATAAGGGCTTTTATACATTAAATAATGAAAAGGAACAAACAAATATCAAAGCAGGTCACATATAAAGGCAGGACAAGAAAAGGAACACAGAAAAGGATGAACACAATAGAGGTCTGATTAGGACAAGGTTCTTAGGCCCAGCCTGGCCTGTTTGTCCAAAATTTTATATAAAATACGTTTTAAAAAGAAACTATTTAGGAATTAGCAATATTTAGCATCCTTTCCATTATCATATCATGTCACTGTTCCATCTCATTAACTCCTCTGATGAGGATTACATTTATAATGTCATCTGGTCACAAAAACTCGCTACAGAGATTCATCTCATTTCATAACTGACCCCTAAAGAAACATGACACAGGTTGGACACATGCACTTGTCTGTTCCTTTCCGTTACTGATATTGATTTATTGGGTTTTGAAGGTCTGCATGGGCTTGGGCATAAACTGGCAAATGCTTGTTAGGCTTGGGCTGATCTAGGACTGTATCTTTATTTAAACCTACCTATCGCACTCTGCCCTGATGAGCTAGGCCTACCAAAATCAATAAGAAGATAAATTAACTCATGGCATTTTTGATCCATGAACTGTAATTACTGTTGGAAATAAATTTGCAAGTACAGGGTTTCTGCTATAAACTAAGACTGAATGCACGCTATTTGTACTCTGTGCTACGGCAGCAGCCTCAGCCGAACTCATGTCGCGCGCGGCTGCCCTGCCGCCCTGCTTTAAGCATGAATACAATCTTATATGAAATATTACCTAATAAAAGACACTCGAAGTGTTGTCCTTCCTGGGTTATACAGGCATTGTATCTGGTAACAACATTCTGGCTGACACGAGTGAGTTCTGCCACTGTAATGTTTCTGATTTCATTCGTAATGTTTTCTTTCAGTTCTCCCAATGTGTGAGGATTTGTTCAATACACTTTTTTTCTTTTTCCATTTATCCCACAAGTAAAAATCGCACATTGTTAGATCTGGAGAATGAGGGGAAAATAGACCAGCACTGATCACCGTCTGCAAACACTTCCGTGATTGTAAGAAGGGAATCTTATGCTGTATGAGCAGGGGCTGAATCTTGTTGAAACCACCCACGGATTTTTCTTCTTCACTTAACTGATGGAGGAACAGCATCAAAATGTCATCTTGGTACCTCTCTGCATTTACTGTCATCTCTAAAAAAAAAATAGGCCCAATTATTCGTCTTGCACCAACAGCACACCAAACACCAATCTTCCTATCGTAATGAGGGACTTCATAAACACCATTAGGATTTTCTGCACACCAATAGCAGGGGTTATGACTATTCACAAGTCCATTAAGACAAAACCAGAACTTTTACATATGAAAATGATAACTGTCTAATCATGTTACCAGCCGAGATTCAGACTGGCGACAGGTGCTTGCCAGGTCAAATACGTGCAGGCTACTTGCCAAGTCAAGAACTATGCGCGCGCCTCCCATATTGCAGCTTGTATATCGGAGAATAAATATGCCACTTCAACAGTCTTAGTTAATATGAGAGACCCTGTACAAAATAAGTATTTAATGGTTGTAGCAGACATGTTGTGGTATTTACTCATAATGATGGGTGTCCGACTCGGCTGAATGGTCAGCGGACTGGCCTTCGGTTCAGAAGGTCCCGGGTTTGATTTCTCGATGGGTCAGTGATTTTAACCTTGGTTAAATAACAAACTTGATTTCCAAACTGATCCAGACCAGTTTGGTTCAGGAAAGGGATGGGAACAAGAGAAGCAATCTTGGCTCTAAGAACAATATTAGAAAGAAGACTGGAGATGAATAGAAATGCATATATAGCATTTGTAGATATTGAAAATACTTTTGATAATGTAAATTGGGATCAAATCTTCAAAACTACTAAGTCTTCAGGATTAGACTGAAAAGATAAGAGGCTGATACTACAACTTTATGAAGATCATACCACAATAGTAGACATCAAAGGAAGCAGCAAAATCAGGAAGGGAGTAAGACAGGGTTGCCCACTATCACCATACCTCTTTAATGTATTCATTGAAAAAGCTAAAAGCTATAAAGAAGTTCAAGACGAACACAAAAAGAATTGGAATAAATGGACAACAAATCCATTGTATTCGATTTGCAGACTCAGAAAAGCAATTATCCAAGATGCTGAATATACTGTCATCAAATTTAGTAGATTTATACATAAACATTAACGCGAAGACAAAAAATATTGTAAGTAAACATCCTGAGCAAAATCACACCAACATCAGGCTTGCTAACAAAATAGTGGAACAAGTCACCAGTTCCCCTTACCTCGGAAGTGTAATCACAAATGATAACCGTTAAAGCAAAGAAATAAGAAGAATAGCGCTTGCCAAACAAGCATTCAGCAACAAAAGAAATCTTCTGACCAATATACATCTACATACTGAGATTAGGAAAAGTTTTGTTATGTCATTTGTGTGGAGCGTACTCTTACATGAATGTGAAATATGGACAATCCAAAAACAGGACAGGAAACAGCTTGAAGCAGTTGAGATGTGGTGTGGGTCTGGAGGCAAATGCTAAAAGTCAGTTGGACTGAAAAAAGAACCGATGAAAGTATCCTGTGAGAAATACAGGAGAAGAAACAGCTGTTTATAACAATACATAGAAGAACAGCTAAATTTGTTGGACACAGAGTGCGTCATAATACCTTTCTAACTAATCTACTAGAAGGAAAAGATCTTAGGAAAGAAGGGAAGAGGTCGACCTAGGAAGCAATTCCTTCAAATATTGATGCAAAATGTTGGATGTAGTTCCTACTGTGAGACGAAATGACAAGCTGAAGACAGAAAACAATGGCTGAATAGACAAGGTATTGCCTTTAGACAATGATTGATTGGTTAATTCCAATTGCTCAGGGGCTGCGTGTTTGTGCTGTCCCCAACATCCCTGCAACTCACACACCACACATAACACTATCCTCCACCACAATAACACAGTTACCTACACATGGCAGATGCCGCCCATCCTCATCGGAGGGTCTGCCTTACAAAGGCTGCACTCAGCTAGAAACAGCCGCACGAAATGAAATAATGATGAGTTTTAGCACTGTTTTTAAATTTATTATTATTTTTTTTTAGAATTTGCTTTACGTTGCACCAACAAATAAGAGGTCTTATGGCGACGATGGGATAGAAAAGGGCTAAGAGGGGTCTTAATTACGGTACAGCCCCAACACTTGCCTGGCGCAAAAATGGGAAACCACGGAAAAAGCATCATCAGGGCTGCCGACAGTGGGGCTTGAACCCACTACCTCCCGAACGCAAGCTCACAGATGCACGACCAATTCGCTCGGTGGATTTAGAAGTTGTGTTTATAACGAATTGTCATCAACTGAGGTACTTAAGTTTCAACTTTGTATTCGAAGACATCTTCAGTCTAGAAATACAACAGAAATAACATGCTAAGTTTTTTTACATAAATACAGACTCCATATACTAGTCTTACAAACTAAGTGCATATAAACAAAAATAAATTTAAAAAATAATTAAAAACCACTGGATAAACCTTCTGTGATGTGAACGTTAAGACATCAGTACAAGTTACAGACAAATGAGATTAGTAAATTATACAGTTCTAGCCCTTAACTTATTTCCGCTACTCGATGAATGTCTGAAAAAGTTTGAAAAACAAATGTCTGAATTTCAAGTTCGCTTGGAGCAAGCCATGGCTGCTGGTGCAGCAAGTGCTGCCAACCCCGGCAACGCTCTAACTGTCCTTCCATCAGTCTTTCAGGACTTCTGAGAAATTATATCTGCGGGATTAAGTGAGATGAAGATGGAGTAGGCCCGCCTACAAGAATATCTAGATCGGCAGGATAATCAACTTGATGAGGCAGAACACCACAGCAGAAGGAACTGCCTCCCCCCCCCCCTCCACAACAAGGGAGGACACCTATGTTGTGTTGTTAGAAACTTTGTGCTATTTCCACTTCAACATTTTAAAAATGCATTCCAGTAGTCTAATACTATCGAATGCGATGAGCAATCCAGACCAGAAACATGTAATTCCTTAAAAGTGGTATCATACCCGATCATGAGTACGGTCCATGTGCCTTTTATTATACATTTCCTTGAGTTTTCCTACAATTTTCTTAGGGTGGAAATAGCGCCTTTTGAACAGGCACTCCTCAATTGTCTATTAACAGCACAAATCGGTGCCACAGATTGGGCACTATGAAGAGGACGGTAGCTGAAGTGGTGTCTGCAGGGAATAGACCTATTATTATTAAATTCTAACAAATAAGAGGTCTTATGGTGACGATGGGATAGGAAAGTGCTAGGAGTGGCTGCTGTTTTGAGCTTTGCCTACAGCAGCACTCTCCGAAAACCGCGTGACCGGCTGACCGGGTGAAATGCTTTCGTTCCGTGCCCAGCTGGTAGCCAGCCACTACCGGCCACCAGGCTGCTGAGAGCAGTAGATAGTTCATTATGGCAGGTGCAAGCAGAGCTTGGAAACCTCTGCGAGAAGAAGAACTCTTTGATTTATTACACAATGACAATTCGGAGAGTGATGCGTCATCTGATAGTGAGGCTAGTGTTGAAATGACAGGAGATAGCAAGTGCAATGGTGAAAGCTACTCAAGTGAACGTGATGATAGCACTAGCGGTAATATTTAGTTCAGTGTGTGGACAAAGGTAGGATCTGAACGGACAAGACTAACACTTTCGGCGCAACCTGGACTAAATGTACAAATTAAAGACGTAAATAATCTGCTAGAATATTGTCAATTGTTTATCATTCCTGAATTAGTAAGTAGGGAAACCAACCGGTATGCTCAACAGTTTTTAGAAAGCACACCAACCTTGAAACTATATTCGAGAGTGAATCAGTGGACCGACACGAATAAAGATGAAATTATGACTTTACTTGCATGCTTTCTCTTGTAAGGCATTCATCAGATACTTGACAACAAGAGCTACTTTTCTCGTAGACAGATATTAGTGACCCCAATATTTTTGGGACTGATCTCTGAAAGAAGATTTTATCTCCTTCTCAAATTCTTACACTTCGTCGATAACGAAGCATACGATGAAGCCACATGTTGTCCAAAGAAACTCTACAAATTGAAACCTATTCTGGACCATTTGAATAACAGATTCCGAAGTGTGTACCCACCCGAAAGCAATGTGTCTGTAGATTAGTCTCGTATGTTATTATAGGTTTCCATTGCTTTCCTCACTGATCCAGATTCTCTTTCCTTGCCCCTGGCACTGTAATCATTTTAACAGCTTGAAAGTTAGGCTTTGTTTTTTAAACCTGATGAAAATACCTGACCTATTAAAAGTATCTCACCGTAAGTTCGCGCTGCTTTCCTCGGGGAGCCAGATGCCTTGCCTTTCGTACTATGATCATTTTTGACAGGTTGATACATCTGTACTTTTTGAACCTGATAGAAATACTATACTGCACAAGAGTATCTCACTATATGTTACTTCCCAGTACCTTATGGAAAATGTGCCACTGTATTAGTAGCTACTCAAAAGAAATGTACCACTTGAAAGGTTAAAAACATGATGTCTCAGCATGATGCTCTGTTTTGATGCTACAAATGTATGTGACCAAACTGACTCTGAATATTATAATCAGGAATAAAACTAAACAAATAGTATGTAATATTAAATTTAAATGTATTTGTGAATCAGTAACTTAATTATGGCTAGTGCCTGGAAAAATCAACGAGCTATGGGCATAGGTAGACGAGGGAAAAGAACCAGATACTTGACATTCAACTTGACAAACTGAACCCGTATTTCATGGAAGATAGGACTCAGTCTAATCCGCTTAACAGATGACTTACAGATAACAGCCCATCATTTGTCCCTCAAAATCACCCCTGCTTTGCCTTTCGTACAGTCAGCACTAATTAAGTTAAGAAAGTCCTGTTTTTTATTAAATCCACGGCGAGTGAGGTCGATTATATTCCTGTCCCTTTTATACACAATATTACTGGTGCTGTTCTCCACATTCTCATCCATATTTTCAATTACTGTCTGAAGAATGGCACACTTGGAAATTAGCTAATGTAGTCCCACTTTCTAAGAACCCAGCTTCAAAACTTCTATCAGATTACAGTCAAATTACTATTCTTCCTGCCCTCTCCAAAGCACTAGAATGGTTGGTACACATTCAAATACAGGAATACCTGCACTCTAACTCCTTTCTGGATCTGCTGCAGTCTGGGTTCAAGAAGGGCCACAGTACAGCAACTGCCTTACTGAAAGTGACTGACGACATCAGACAAGCAATGAACGAATGACAAATGACTATACTCACACACCTCGACTTCAGCAGTGCTTTTGACATGATCAATACCCAGATATTGTTAAAGAAACTTGAATCATTTTTCGTACCAGTACTGAAGCTACAACATTTTTCTGCTCTTACCTTATAGATCGTAAACAGTGTGTTATAGCTCATGGTATCCTTTCACAGTGGCGGGTCAGAAAGGCAGAAGCTCCACAAGGTTCTGTCCTTGGTCCTCTTCTGTTTGTTCTCTATATTAATGATACCTCTTCTAAAATAAAGTATAATAGATACTGTTCCTTTCCTAGTGTTTACACTGCACTATGTCTTCTGGTATGGGCTAGAGGAATTTTGTTACTTTCATTGATCAGTCTCAGTCTTATCTCTGCCTTTGACAATGCTAATAATGCCATTCCTTATGCAGCCAGTCTCTACTATGAATGGTGTACAAATGTTGCTCATAGTGTCGGTTGGTGCATGCGTTTCAATGGGCTTGGTGGACTGATATGTAATAGCAACTTCTGGCTCAGTGAGAAAAGCAATAAGAAACTACCTTACTCCTCATTTCCCTAGCACACCTCTTCAGTGAAGCCTAGGACATCTATGGAACAGCCTTCTGGCTGAGGACTGAACATGCATACAAAATATATCGCCCTTTTGCCGATTACCTCCAAATTTACTGCCATATTAATATAAAAGCTATATCGAACGCAACATGAGATATTAACTGACCTTCAACAACTCGGTGTGTAAGCTAGTGAAAACTTTCTCCTCCTCAACCTTAAAAAAATCTCGAAACAATATTATAATCACTTCTCAGAAATTATTAAACGTCATGTATAAAAATATACCATTCCTCTGGTGACATTAAATGCAACTCTAATCCTATTCAATAAGGAAGTGAAGAACCTAGGTATGACTATGACTGACAAACTCTTGACAGGTCTGCACATGTAAGAAATACACCTTCAAACGACATAAGGATATTTTGCCACAAGACGTAAAGATACAACTTCTGCAAACTTCGATACTACCAATACTTGACTATTGCAACATTGTCCTCGTTGATGTCACAAGTGTACAAACTACGAAACTTTAATGAGCATTGAACTCTGGTATTCAATTTTTTTTTTTTTAAACTTTATTTATTTATTCCTAATTTACATTTGTGGCGAAGTCAGGGCTCATGGCCCTCTCTTACACTTAACCTTCTAGAAGTTTCATATACTTATGTTGATATATCGAACTCGGAATGAAAATCTACCCAAATACATTTCTTCAAAATTCCATTTATTGCCCTCATTCCATAATTGTAACATTATATCAGGCACTTCCCTTGTTGTTCCTGTAAACCGCTCTTCTATGTATAATAGATAATTCGTTATGGCTGGGTTGCAACTTTGGAATTCACTTTTAGTTGCTGTCAGGAACCCTAAGTCAATATCAAAATTTAAGACTGCATACAGTGATTACCAGTTGAATACTGCTGATTGTTTCATGTGACTGGTGATGTAGGTTAGTAACATGGCCATTTTACTGTACAATTGAAGAACACTTGTTTCTTATAATTAATATTGTATTATTATTATTAATATTATTATTATAGTGCAAAAAGCACATAGCATTTAGCTTTTAACTTGTGTACACAGAACACTGCTTATTGCCATTCTTGTATTTCCATTATGTTATGTATTGAACTCTGTTTATGCATTGGCTTATACTTTTCAGTTTGTACGTTACCCGTTTTTCATTATGACCTTTTCTATTTCTTTTTCACTTTTATGCTCTGGATTTCTTTTTATTTTATTTGTTGAGCTTTGCTTTCTATCTTCTTCTTCTTCTTCTTCTTCTTCTTCTTCTTTTATGACCACATAGGATCACTTTAGTCAGTCCGTCGTTCAGGTCTCTTTGAAGGGATTGTTCGGGCTTTGCGGTCCTCCCAGTACTTCTTCAGACGCTCCGATCTTCGTGCCCTTTCCTCAGTTGAAAATGTGCATGTTGTTGGTTTGTTTTGTGTAAGGGTAAAGCGGAGGTTTGTATTCTTGAGTTTTGTATTCAATTTTATCTTATTTTTGGTGTCTTCTGTTGTAAGGCCTATTTCCTTCAGATCCTCTCTTACTTCTCTGATCCATTTACATCCTGTTGTGGTATTTTTTGAGACGAGATTGTGTTGTACTAGTTGTTTCAGAAGTCTCGAGTCCTGCATCCTCATGATATCTTCATTATATTAATTTAATTGTCATGTCTGAAACTTGTGTTGACGTCTTAACATTCATACTTACAGAAGGTTTGTCCAGCGGTTTTTGTATATATTTCTTATTTACGTTTTTAAAATTTATTTATTCATTTATTGAACATTGAACATTACAGGCATTTAGCCCAGATACATGTTCACAATGTCACATTACATGCACAAAACAATGATAATAATAATGTCTTAAATGGAACATTAAAAAGCAAAACACAGACGAAAAGGAAACTCCTTGAACATGCCATGAGGTCCATCGGATACTCTGGAAACGTGACACCCCATAGTGAGGGTCACCACAGTAGTCATCCTCAGTCCCTGCACGCAACGTCCATCGTCTCCACTGAATCTTAATAAAACAAGATAATGATAATAATAATAATAATAATCATCATAATCATCATCATCAAATGACCTACTACTACAACCGTCTGGCCGTGTTATCCCCCCTGGTGAGAAACAGAGCCACCCTCCCAATGATGACACGCCTGGCTCTACTCGTGGGGCTCAAAGGGAAGACCCCAACAACCCTTACCAGCTGACAGTGCAAATTTCTCACCATTCCATTTGCGGCCGGCCACATGAGGCGGAAATCCATCTCTTCATGTGCCCGTCTCTCTCTCTCTCTCTCTCCACATATGCCTCTATCATTCTCTTTCAGACTCTCTACATACATTTGGAATAGGCCCATCCTATCCCGTCCTTTTGCGGTTATGTTCTGCCCTCCTTCTTCCCATTTCCTACTATTGAAGACTAAATAGTGAGAAATGAGCACCTGTCAAAATAAATGAAACTTGGTGTCGCAAACTATAAAGAACAAATGAATCAAAATCAGGATAAGTCGGCACTATTGGCAAATGATAAAATTTGATACGACACCTGTTAATTAGGTTACGTAACCTGATATCTTAAAATAAGGCAATCTCGTTACGCAAGCTACAGCCTGGTGTTGACTCATCTTTTCCCTGCAAGAGCCAGCTGGTCTAGTATTACGATATACCACTACCGTCTGGTTCTGGCAAAACATGACATTCTGTTGAGTGCGCTAACCTTCCTTCTGCTGAATCTGTACTGTCCTCGTTACCATTTAAATTCCTATCCGTTTGTTCACTTACATAATCACTACTTCCATCTAAGCAACATTCTGATCTCATTTTCTTTTCACACAGATTTCTCACGGCGCTAAGGATTTATTCAAACTGCCTTCATTGTTCCACTCTTTAATTATCCATGCAATAACATTATGATTAACACTGTGTCTACACATCACTATCTGTTTGTCACTTAAGAACTTCTTCCTCAACTTCTCAGTTTCCACACACTCGCCAACTAAATGTAAATCATCCGTTTTTTTCCTGCATAAAATATATAGGGAGTTATCTTTTCTCCTGATCCAACCCTTATTCTTGTATAACCCAATTATCCACCAAATCACCCCCCTTTCTGCCTTTTATTTCCAAAAACCAAACCCCATGGCACTACAGCCCTTGAAGGGCCTTGGCCTACCAAGCGACCGCTGCTCAGCCCGAAGGCCTGCAGGTTATGAGATGTCGTGTGGTCAGCACAATGAATCATCTCGGCAGTTATTCTTGGCTTTCTAGACCGGGGCCCCTATCTCACTGTCAGATAACTCCTCAATTCTAATCACGTAGGCTGAGTGGACCTCGTACCAGCCCTCAGGTCCAGGTAAAAATCCCTGACCTGGCCGGGAATCGAACCTGGGGTCTCCGGGTATGAGGCAGGCACGCTACCCCTACACCACGGGGCCGGCCTTTTATTTCCAAACCTTATATTAATCTTAGAGACTTGGGAGTATCTTATAAAATAAACTAAGAGAAGCTCTCTTCCTGCATTCGTCTATCCACCTCTGCGTTTGCATGTCCTTAATTCTAGCTATCATAACTCTCTGGCCACTACTTCCATGTCTCCAACCAAATATAACCCAAACCTACCCTCTCCACGTAGGTTTCAATTTTAACCAACCTACTCTCTGCATACATACTCTTTTCCTGCTGCCTGAAGGCTTCCTGTACCACTAGGCTACCCTCTCCGTTTCAGGCGCATCCAGAACACTTCTCACGCAATCCACTTCAATATATTCTCCACATAATAATGACACCCCCAAGTTTGCTGTAATATGAGGCAGTCTCATACTTACCTTACTAAATTTATGTATAATTTGCTTTAACATATCCCTTTTTTCTCCACCCCCATACTTCTGCCCCATATAATGTTTTGCTTAACACTACCATCTTTAATACTAATCTCAATATCCTATAGCTTAACCCCGGGAATTCTGTTACTAAGATTTTAACTACAGAAAGTGCTGCAACCCCTTTCAATTTTGCCCTCTTTATACAATCTTTCCACCCTCCCCTTCTGTTTAACAGCACTCCTAAATATTCTATCTTGTTTACTTCTATGCTTTCTCCAGCTGTAATATCCATTTCCTTTTCTGCCTCTTATTCTACTTATAAGTACCTTTGATTTATTACTGTTAACTCTTAATGCCCACTTCTTTGCAAACTCCGACAACTCATTCAAGCTCTTTTGTAAACCCCCTCCTGTCAAAGCCATTAATATGACGTGCGAAAATCAAACCCGGTATCTCCAAATTATTCATTACCGGCATTGCCCATTTTTCTCTTCCATGCCCATCCAAAATATCATTAATGAACAGCAAGAATAACAATGGCGAAAGTTTGCATCCTTGTTTTAGCCCCGTCCTGCAATCTATGGGCTCACTAATTAAATTATCTTCTATCTTGATACAACAATAAACCTTTTTTTATAACCCCCTATCGTCTATCATTTTTCTTGATACTCCCAACCTGCCTATTTTTCTATCAGAGCTTTTCTGCTGACCGTATCAAAGGCTTTTTCAAAGTCTATGGCCGCTAGATACACAGCCTCTTTCCCTACTTAAGTATTTCCCTAATATCATCCTGACTGTTATAATGTTGTCTGTTATTCTTTTTCCTTTTAGAAATCCCCCTTGGAATATTGATATTATTGACTGCTTTTCGGCCCAGGTCGCTAATCTATTTGCCAAAACCCCTGTATAAATCTTACTCAAAGAGTCTAGTAACGTTATTCCTCAGTAATTACTGGTAAGTTTTTGTTCCCTTTCTTTTTGCAAATTGGACAGATGATCCCACCTTCCCATTTGTTTGGTATTATGTCACTATTGAAGATCCTATTAAATCTTACTATTCCCTCCTAGATCTGACTGTAATTCCATACTTTTCTCCAACATGAGTTATCTATACCATTCCTTCCCCTCGCCGATCTATTCTTCAGTTTGCCTATTACCCCTTGTACTTCCTCTATAGACATATCTTGTAGAGTTTGTATATACTAACTTCCATATTTCTCCATGTATCCCGTCCTCACACTTCCATCTGTCCACGACTCCTATCAAGCCGCCAAAATAAGTTACCCATGGGTTGTAATCGATTTTGGCTTTGGCAAACGTTTTCCCTCCTTTATTATTAATTCTGTTTCTTCCTTCCCATACTATCTCTGCTTGGTTTAACCTACATTCCCTATTAACTGACTGTTTGTTCTACTGTCCAAAACTTTTTCCTCTCGACAATTTTCCTTTTGTACACTTTCCTTAACCTACAGAAAGATTCTCTATCTTCAATACGTCCACTTAATTTTTTTTAGAGCCGACATAACTTCGCTCCTTAATACCTTGCATTCCTTATTGTACCATCCATCCCCTCCATTCTTTCTTCTTCTCTTTCCTTGCTCAATCCGCACAGCCCTCCTTGTAGGATATTCAGTTACGTCCAATGCTCTGTCTATATTATTCTCATCCAACGCTACTTCCCAGCCACACCTGATTACCTCATAAGGTCCTCTATTTCTCGTTGTGTACTCTCAGTCCATATATATATTTATTTATAATAACTCTTGCCCCTCTCTGCCAAACTCTTTTTGAGCCCCTCCCTTTCTTCCCCTACACTATCTATCCACACCCCTATCGGCGCATGGAGTGACGGCCCAATCTTCAATTTTTATCCTTCTGATTTTCCCTAGTATACCAACCGAACACAATACTAAGTCAATCACACTTCCCCCTTGTGGTAAGATATATGTCAATTTTCCTTCTCGGTCCCCCTCTCAGAAACCATTTAGAATATATAATTTTCCTGCCTCACAAAATTCCAATAGCATCCCTCCATAACTGTTTCTTTCCTTATCTTTACTTCTTTCTACCTTTAAATCTGACTCGTCATCTTTGCTAAACATTGGGCATAATTCCCCTATTCTGGCATTCCAATCGCCAAGTAATAGTATTCCGTCTTCTTCGAACTTCCCCCTGATAATACTGATTTCTAGGAGTAGCTCCTCAAAAAACTTTTCATTAGCGTACAGAGATCCCTTGGGGTGACAAACACACGCTATACATATCGTTCTTTCCATTCCCTCCTTCCATCCTACGTTAAATCTTAACCTTACACTTCATCCAAGTCATTGTTAATTTCCTCAAATAATTCGCTGATCTCCTCTTTAATTAACAGCACTATCCCTCCTGGCGCTTGTCCCTTATTCTCCCCCCCCCCAAAGTTATCTCCGTACCTATTTGTATCCAAGTCTCCAGTAGTGCTACAATATATAAACTTTCAACTGCCTTTATCACTTCAGTATTACTTTGCTTAATAAACCTACAATATCAAAACTTTCAACTACCTTTATCACCTCAGGATTACTTTGCTTAATAAACCTTCGATATTTACAAATCCTACCTTCCAATCTAGTTATAACTTACCCTCTCTTCCTCGTCCATTGCCATCTTTATTTTTACTTCTCTTCACTATTATACTCTCTCCTTCAATCTCCACTCCTCCATATTTTGACGATTTAGGGCGATCTTGCTTATCTTTTTCCTCTGTACCCCTATATTTCTCACCCCACAGATCTTTTAGACTCCTGCTTCTTCCCTTCATCAATGTATCTTCCCCATTTTTTTCGTCCTTCGATCCACTTCCCTCATTATTATGCCCATACACCCTGAATTCTGTATTAGATTTTTTTTGGGCCTCTACCTCCCGAGTCCTTGCGCTTAGTTCCATGCTGCACTGTACACTTAACCCTTCGTTAGATTCAATTCTTACTTTGGCCTTTCGCTCCTCTTGATCTGCCACCTGACTTCCATCTTGCCTTGAACCCAGGCCCTCTTCTTTAAGGCTCTCTTCCATGACTTTCAACTCTGCTACGGTCTAAGATCGTCTCCATTTTCCGCTGGACAAAAACAGCCGTTGCCCACTTATATACACATTCAACCCCTGAGATCTTGCTCTCCCTTGATGCCTCTTCAGAATTTCTTTTTTTGTTTTTTGTTTTACGTCGCACCGACATAGGTCTTATGGCGACGAAGGGATAGGAAAGGCCTAGGAATGGGAAGGAAGCGGCCGTGGCCTTAATTAAGGTACAGCCCCAGCATTTGGCTGGTGTGAAAATGGGAAACCACGGAAAACCATCTTCAGGGCTGCCGACAGTGGGGTTCGAACCCACTATCTCCCGGATGCAAGCTCATAGCTGCGCGCTCCTAACCGCACAGCCATTCAGAATTCTTAGAATCTCGCTGCCTTCGCTCCCCATGTCCCTCTTAACCTAAATTTTTTTCCCTTGTAGGTTGCTCAAGTTTCTTATTATATCCGCCATTAGTGTAGACAGCAGTTGGACTTTTATCGGTCAGTGACTCTTCACTTTCCCTACTCTTACCACGTCGTCAATGTCCACCTCACTAAAGTTATTTTCATTTTACCTTGTATAACATCCACGACTTTGTATATAATATCTATCTTCGTTTCTGGCCCTTCTTCCTGCACCCTATTTATAAAAAGACAATTCCTCATCCTATTCTGGCTTACGGCTGCTGACTCTCTCTTCAATGTCACAACCTCCTCTTCGAAACTCTTGATTTTTTTCTGTTAACCCCTGAATCTCTTTCTCGCTCCTTCCTGACATTGTCTCCACCTCCCACGTAATTGTTTTCATCCCATCTCTGAGTTCCTCTTGTCCCTTGATCATAGCCTCCAACTTCTCTATTACACCATCACAATGGTGTTGCTCCTTTAACACTTCCCTCACCACCACCCGAATCTTCTCCGCATCTTCCCAGTTCAAGTTTCCGTTTGGGCCGGGGTTCAATTCCACCTCCCCGATCACCAGCAGCACCGCTACCACTGCCACCACCAGTAGCACCTCTCCAATCTTCCTTTTTCCATCCTTTCTTGCCATCCCCCCCGGGTTTGTCTTCTACCTCCTCAGCCAGCTGCCGATAGCCGCCCGGTACTGCTCCACTCCCACCATGCCTCACCGCAATCACTCTCCACACATCTGCACTTGTCGCTTGCTTATACTGAACTGATGTTTTTATATATTCACATGCACCTTAGTTTGTAAGAATAATATACAAAAACTGTGTTTATGTAACAAAACATAGCATGTTATTTCTTTTCTATTTACAGGCTAAAGACTATTTTGGTTTGTCATTTTGGGGCCAATTACCTAGATGTTACGTCTTAGAACAACTTTCTTTTTTGTTGCTAGTTGCTTTACGTCGCACCGACACAGATAGGTCTTATGGCGACGATGGGACAAGGAAGGGCTAGGAGTGGGAAGGAAGCGGCCGTGACCTTAATTAAGGTACAGCCCCAGCATTTGCCTGGTGTGAAAATGGGAAACCACGGAAAACCATTTTCAGGGCTGCCGACAGTGGGGTTCGAACCTACTATCTCCCGAATACAGGATACTGGCCGCACTTAAGCGATTCTTAGAACAACAGTCACTATTCAGTTTTTACTCATCCATTCCTCTTCAGCCCTTGATGAGCTTGCTTCCACTTTCGAACTTCATCAGAAGGGCAAGCGTCAACAGCTGTTGAGGGACCATCTAGACAGATCTTTAGCCCTGATGTGCAAAATGTGGAGGAATACAAGATACACAAATGAAAAGGGAAGAGATATAAGGTATAGATGAAGACTGGCGGTAAAAAAACTAGGAACATGGGATTTCTTCTCGAGTCAGGAAATAAGACCTTGGAGATGAACCATATTTGCCATGATCTGACTGCAACATAAGGGGGTGGGGGTGGAATTACAATGATGACGATACCTGTTCTTATCCTTTAGAGTGGTGTGCATGTCTCTCCTTCCTCTTCCTCCTAACCATGGCAATGTCACAATGTTCTTAATACACTGATTGCCAAACGCAACCTATGTCAGGTTTATAAAACTCTCTCATAGAGCCGAACGTGACCTCAGTCAGGCTGGCGCTATGTTTGAAATACTTCGCTATTTCCTCAACATTTATGGAACTTGCTGGCTATTTGCTGTTCTTGGGATACTGTTCATTCTTTAAAGAATTAATTCACAGCTTGCCCTCGGCGTTATATTCAATATAAAGCAAGTACACTGTCTTTGAATGTGTGGTTGATGTACAGTATTCAGCAAAGGCTGCTGTCAGCAAATTTTTTTAAAAACAAAGTGATATCTTAGGTGGAATTTACATTCATAGGGATTCAGAACAAACCACTTTCTCAATGGATACTGAGTATATGGAGAAGGTAAACTCATGTCCTTGTCCTGACTTGATGCAGCTCCTTTCTAGCACACCCACAATGGAGGTGAACTCCATGTACCATTTTAACCACAAACCAAGTTGTCCTGTCATTCTTAAATCTCTGGCAGTACCAGGAAATGAACCCGGGCCTCTGAGGATGTCCACCAATCATGCTGACCATTACACTATGGAGGTGGTAAGGGTATGGGTGAAAATATGATCAAATGCTCTAAGGAATCGTCTTGACAGTGATCTTAGTGATCATGATGATATCACTGTAGTTGCATGACCTACATCTGTTGAACCAGGTGCATTAAAAACCAATATGGTGTGATCTAATGTTACACGTCCATAAACTGAGTTGAACTGGTCAATGCATGCAGGAAGAAGTTATATATAGTCGGATCGAGTTTCAGCCGACGGATGTTGATAAGCCAATCTCTCTCCAATTTATATATGATGGTGGGGTCAAATACCCATTTTCAAACATCTTCATGCATGGAATTCCTTTTAAGACAATCATTACAGAATTACAGACAATTTTACATCAATGCTTTGTGTAGAAAAAAATGTATATGCTGATCAGTTCCTATATACCAATGTTAGAACTGCAACAAAAAATGCTTGATTTCAAAAGTGGAAACCAATAGTACCTTGCAAAATGAATTCATTTTGAGGAATTTGGATGTTTCTAGGTGTTGAAAAGAAACCCACAATCACCTATATACTGATCAACTCAACAGATTACTGCCACCCCAATTTTCACTCATGTTCATAAAAACCAGAACACCTTGAAAGACTAGAGATAGGAAGTTCATATTCACAGGACATGTGCACTAGTATCTTCTGAAGTACTATGTCGGCCCTCAGGTTCAAGGTCCACATCGATTTCTCGGCGCACCACCACTGACCGGTAAAATATGCCCGCGGCTCTCGCTGTCGCTAAAAACCGAAGGTAATGGATCAGTGTGACTTGAGCAGATTTGCAGGATGCCTAGCTGATGTATGCGAGAACCGTACTGCCAAATGGGTGAGTCTGAAAGAGGGCGCAATATTGGCATGAGAGAACGAGATGCATCCACCCGAGAAAGTGCTGCTCATGTGGGACGAAGTGTGTCGGCAATACAAATGGTGTGTACAGAATGGTTCACAGAAGGGTGTGGAACACGATGAGATGGGTCTAGTCGCACCACCCAGACCACCCCTCGAGAAGATCGACACTTCATCCGAATGGCATTGGAGGACAGATCTGCACCCTCCTCAGCTCTGGTGCAACAGTGGAACAGTGTAACACATCGTACACTATCAGGAGTGACAGTCCGTCGCTGTTTATTACGGTCTGGGTTACCGGCGCGTTGTCCACTTCTCCGCCTAACTATTTACTCGCGTGGATAAAAATGCTAGACTGCAATGGTGTATGGAATGATATCACTGGGGACAGAAATGGCAGCAGATAGTGTTTTTGGACGAATTCAGGTTCTGTTTATTTGAAAATGATGGCAGTGTTTTGATTCACGGCATACAGGGGGAGAGGCATCACATTGACTGCATTCGCACACCACACACAGCGCCAAATCAAGGCCTTATGGCGTGGGGTGCTATTGGGTACAACCACAAATCATAGCTGGTGTGTGTCCAGTGCACTGTGACCCGTCTGACCTACGTGAATGACATTCTGCGACCCGTAGCCATACACCCCAGGCGCCATATTTTAACAGGACAATGCGCAAACACATGTTGCTGCACGAACACGTGCCCTCTTGTCACAGGATGTCAGACTGTTGCCCTGGCCTGCCCGATTATCGGACTAGTCGCCAATCGAAAATGTGTGGGATATGGTGAAACGACGGGTACAGTGCTGTGACTCAATGCCAACCACCAAGATGAACTGTGGAACCAGGAGAATGCAACATGGATTGCTATACCCCAGGACGCCATTCGCGCTTTATACGCATTGATGCCATTACGCATGGAACAAGTTATCAGTGCCCATGGAGGATCCAGTGCCTACTAGGCAACAAGACACATGCTGAACCTAGGCGACTGAAATGCCAACAGTTTCTGCAGAACATACTAATGAACATGTCCTGTGAATATGAACTTCCTATCTCTAGTCTTTCAAGGTGTTCTGTTTTTTATACAATGAGCATATAATGTCTAGGAACAGATATGAACAGATTTCTAAATTCATTCATTTCAATAATAATGCAACACAAGGCAATAATAGTGATACTCTGTATAAAGTTAAGCTCTTGTATGATTATTTTCTCAGTCTTTTTAGGACAGTGAACACTTGAAGATAAAAATTAGCACTTGAAGGTATCTTGGCACAGCATGGGCGATTGTTATTCAGGGTACATGCACAAGCAAAATATTCTAGAATCAGTTTCTCACTCTTGTTAGGGCAGTGTACACCCCAAGATCAAAATTAGCACTTGAAGTAATCTTGGCACAGCACAGGTGAATGTCCTTGAGGGTACATGCACAAGCAAAATATGACTGGCCTAAAAAGCATTCAGTGGGTTAACCTTTACAGTCTACTATTTCCACATATATACACATATGTTGAAATGAATACCTGCACAGATGGTCCTTGAACTCTGTCAGCTGGCCTAGGTTCAGCTGACTCCTCGGCAAGACCGTTAACCATTGGCTGACTTTCACTGATATCCACAACAGATCTCTGCTGATTCATGGATTCTGTAACTGACTGAATACTATTCTGAATAGCCTCCAGTCTAGACAAAGATGAAGGCTTCTTTCCCTGATATCGACTTTGAAGCATGTCATCTGAAGAGATTGCTGTAACATTTAATGGGGCCATTCTCTTCCTGCCAGTAGGTGTAGGAACCTTCTGTGGACTAACAATTGGAGACTGCTCTTCCTTTCTCACAGGCCGAATGTCATCCTCAGATTTCCTCCCGGGAACAGAAAACTGAACTACATTTCTTGATAATACAGGAGAGGAATCGCCTGGGACAGCTGTAGGTGTTCTTCGTTTACGAAACCGACCATTATGGACACTTTTCTTCTGTAACTCCTCGACGGCATCTCTGTGTAAAGCTACAACCGACTTCTTTTCACCTGCCTGTCCTACTTCTTGAACTTTCTCTGAAGAAGAGATAACTTTCCTTCCGTTTGGCTTCGAACCTAAAACAAATTAAATAATGAATAATTTTAGAAGGCTTAATAGAGTTTAGCAATTACTACTAAAATTATCTTATAAATTAACAAGTCATGACATTCACAAAAATAAAAATGAATGCGACCTTATAGATGAGGTTGATACAGTACATCCATCAATCTTCATTGTAGACCATTATGCCTTTCAACATTGTCTGCAAATATCTGTGAATTAAGTGCCTTCACAATCCTCTACTTGCAACTAGATCTGCTCCCTCATTTACTTCCAAGACTGTTGTTTGTAAACCAAGTCTAAGCATCATTGTATTGGTCTCTCTGAAGGACATATTTATAATGGTGTCCACATATTCAAAGCTAATCGCCAACATGGTGCAGAAGACAGAAGATAGAGGAGACACCAACAACGGACTGATTTCCTACAAGCAGGCCTTTCTGGAAATATCTACAGGCACTGTGGAAGAACGTGCAACTCCTGCAGTGGACTACACAATCATAAGAGAAAACAATTAAAACTGAGTTCAAATTATTAAGTTGTTGAGACAAACCTATGTGTATCAAGTGTTTGCTCATCACACCTTTAACATGGAACCTCTTTGAAGATCGAAGTGCAAAATCAAAGCATGACAATTTTACCCATACATATGGGAACGCGAGCACTGCACCACAATGAACATATACGGGTTTCACCTATTAGGCATCATGTTCGGAAAGTGTGCGAGTGTATATTCATGGAGTGGCAAAAGTAATGGGAAGACACTGAATGTGATGTTGATAACGAGTTGCTACTCCGCAAGCCCTCAAAACAGCAGCAATACAGCGAGGCATCGACTCTACATGGTGTTGGAATAGTTCAGGAGGGATTTGGACCCACGCATTTTGCACTGCTACCCACAATTGGTCTTGTGTAGTTTGTGCAAGGTTCATGGAGCATACACCAGCATCGAAGCATCCCATAAATGATACCAAAATAGTTGGTCCGTTATTGGACATTATAAATTTTCCAGCTAACTAATTCCTGGTTGCCAGCGTTTTGCCCCAGTGTGCTAAGTTGGGCTCATCAGTTGGTAAACAGCACACGCACCAAGACGCATGGCTACTGCATCTAATCAATATAAGAAAATATTTCCACCTAATCGATACCTTTCTTTTATTTTGCCTTTGGCAATTTATAAAATCATTAAGAATAACAGGACATGTTTTGATCGTTTTGCGATCATCATCAGCTGCATACACAAAAGCTTAGATAAAACACCATAAAGCAATCACATAGTTAAATATTTGTTGACTTTAAAAACTAATGTTAGTAAAGGACATATAGGTGGAAGGGGGGGGGGGGGGGTAGTGTGCGACGGGGGGCGGTTGTTACAAGGCCGTTAAACTTAAAAATGAATTAAAATACTATCTGTGAGCTAAAATGCCTTTTTTGGGCTGCTTTTACTTTTTTTTTTTTTTTTTTTTTTTTTTTTTTTTTTTTTTTTTTTTTTTTTTTTAGAGAATTTATTTCAAAACCCATAATTCATCCGTTTCTGACAATTTGGTTGAAGAGCTTGTCATAATGTTCATGATGCTCCAAGAAAGTCAACGGAGAACCCATTCGTTCAGCTTTGTGCCCATCTGTGAGCATCCATTGTACCCATCTTGAACAGAGTTTGCAGTTCTGAGAATGTTCGGTAACAACTTTGAACACAGCTGTGAGACACACTTCTGGCCATTCTAATCCAGAGGTAACCTGCTGAAGAACACAGCCACTATTCTTCAAAATTAATTTTTTTTTAAATGACACAGAGAAAATCTTATTACAGATCATAAGAGATCCCCATGCCTTTGCTGGCAGGATGTAGTGTTTACAGTGCACTATGTCTTCCGGTAGGGGCTAGAATACATTTGTTACTTTCATTGACCTGTCTCAGTCTCATCCTTGGCTTTGACAATATGAAAGTGGCTGAGGTATGAGCGATGCTAGTAATGTCATTCCTTATGCAGCCAGTCCCTACTATAAATGGTGTGAAAATGTCTCTCATAGGGCTGGTTGGTGCATGCATTACAGTGGGCTTGGCAGACTAATATGCAAGAGGACAAAGGAGTTCTATAATGAAAATTATTTCAGGAAGGGGTATAAGCCAAGACTGAATGGTTGTAAGAATAAAGAAGGCAAGCTATTACAGAATGAAGAGGAAATAAGTGAAAGATGGACCGAATACTTCCGAGAGCTCCGTAATAAGGAAAGAGAAGAGGTGGAAGAAAGTGAAAGGCATATGGAGCAGAGTGGGCCAGAACAATGGGCTGAAAGATGTAGAAAATGCTATTGCAAAATTAAATAACCATAAAGCAGCAGGAGAAGACGGAATAACAAGTGAAATGATTAAAAATAGTAGCAAAGAAATGCTACAAGAGATACATGAACTGATTATTAAGATTTGGGAGGAAGAACGGATACCTGATGAGTGGAATACAGGAATAATTTTCCCAATATATAAGAAGGGAAATAAATATGAATGCACTAACTATAGGGGAATTACATTACTCAATATCATCTATAAAGTATTTTCAAATATATTATTACAATATCTGACTCCATCTGCTGAAGAGAGATTGGATGAAGTACAGTGTGGCATCAGGCGAAATAGGAGACACATTAGATCAAATATTCGTGGTACGTCAAACAATAAAAATGCTATGAGCATAATATAGATCTATGTATGTTGTTTGTAGATTTTAGACAAGCATTTGACAGTATATACAAGGATAAGCTATATGAATATATGGAGACAACAGGAATACCACAGAAACTGATTAGGCAAAGGTGATGGTGGATGGAAGAATTGGAAATGAGTTTGCTCTTAATATAGGAGTCAGACAAGGTGATGCACTCTCAGCTACTTTGTTTAACCTGGCAATTAACCAAGTCCTTGAAAAAATAATGGATACCGGAAATATTGTATACAAATCTAAACAAATTTGTGCGTGTGCAGATGATGTAGTGTTAATGGCCAGGAATGATAGATATTTGAAGAAAATGTTTCTTGAAATGGAGGAAGCAGGAAAACGGATAGGATTGAAGGTGAAAGACAGTAAATCCAAGTATATGCATGTGACTGTTATAGAGGGCAGAAATAGTCAAGATAATCTGACAATAAATGGGCATAATTTTGAGAATGTATGAAGTTTTGAGTATTTGGGAACCATGTTGACAAACAATAACAGAATAAGTGAGGAGATACATCGTAGAATAATAGCTGGAAACAGGGCCTATTATGCAAATCTTACATTATTTAAATCTCGTCTATTGTCTAAACCTACAAAATTCAAAATATATAAGACCCTTATTAGACCTGTAGTGACATGGCTCAGAAGCCTGGAACCTTTTAGTTGATGATGCAAATAAATTAAGAATATTTGAAAGAAAGATTATTAGACTAATATATAGCCCAATTCAAGACCAGAATGGTTGGAGGATAAGGACGAATGCTGAAATACAGAACATATTAGACCAGGAGGATATAGTTAGATTTATTAAGGCACAAAGACTGCGAGGGCTTGGCCATGTGGAAAGAATGGAGGAATTTCGAATGCCAAGAAAAGTAGTTAAATCCTGAGTAGACAAAAGACGGCGACAAGGAAGGCCCCGTAATAGATAGAGCGATGAAGTTGAAGCCGACCTGAGGGCAATGAACATCCGCCCATGGAGAGCAGCTGTTCAGGATCGAAGTAGATGGCGGACTATCGTAGAAGAGGCCAAGGCTCACACAGGGCTGTAGTGCCAGATAAGTAAGTGCAATGAACATCCGCCCATGGAGAGCAGCTGCTCAGGATCGAAGTAGATGGCGGACTATCGTAGAAGAGGCCAAGGCTCACACAGGGCTGTAGCGCCGGATAAGTAAGTAAGTAAGTAAGTAAGTAAGTAAGTAAGTAAGTAAGTAAGAATCTTGAAGCTGTTTGAGACTTCTAGAATCTGACATCACATTTAGCTGCAACAAGAATGTGATCACTGTTGATTTCAGCACCTGGATAACTATGATTGGATTTCACTTGATTTCTGTACCTGTGTTTTACCACTATCTTCTTGCATCTCCAGCGGCTTTCCAAATATGACATCTTTGGGAACCTCAAAACATGTTTGATATGACCTTCTTGTGCTGCCCCCAAAATTCTAACAGTCTTCTGCCTCTTGAATTTGTTTCTCCCAGACCAAATTTACCACTGTATTGAACATTTTCATTTGAACATACAGAAACACTAAAATCACCCATCAAAATCACACTGGCATTCTTGTCAACAATTTCAAATAGTTCTTTGCTGTTTTCATACAGCTCTTCTACATCATCATCCTTACTGTTGGTAGTGGGAAAATACACTTGTATTAAGACCAAGTCTACTGGTCTGGCTTTTACAACATTAGGATTCTGTCATTAATATAAGTGTTCTCAACATGGTGGAGCCATTCACCTCCCAACACGATTGCCACTCCACTACTTCTGGTACTATTGTTGCCATTATGAATTTTTCTTAAGTCCTCCGATCTGAAGTCCTCATTGCCGGCCCATCTTGTCTCACGTACACCTAGAATATCTAATCTGTTCTTCACCATTGAATTTTTTAGTTTCTCCAACCTTCCCAATTTGACCAATGTATTAAAATTACATGTGCCAATAAAAAATTTGTTTTCCTTGCGAGGATTTCGCGGGATGACGACCGGAGAGGCCTCGCTGTTGTTCCCACTCCTGCTGGATCTTAACTTCTGATTTCCATGATCAGTAGAATCAACTCTATCATCAGAACTCAGTATGGCTACTATACATGGGATATTCTTACGATCTTTAATGTAGTAGTTTCCCATTGCTTTCTACATCCTCATGCCATTGACCTATAGGTTCTTCCACCTTTAGGGATGGTTTCCCATCTCAAGGGCAAGAGATTGCCCTGAACCTTCAACTGCTCATCCACCCTCCTAAGAGGCCATTAACACGGTGGAGGAGGACTCCTTATCTCGGGAGTTACTCGGTTTTCCTTTTTAGTCGCCTTATACGACAGACAGAGGTTACCGTGGGTGAATTGTAATCCGCAATCTACATGGACATTGAATACGTTATGCACTACTAAATAAAAACAAACCAAACCAAACCCAACCCATGGTGCGACAGCCCCAAATGGCTTTGGCCTATTAACCCTTTCCCACGGAATATCATTGACTCACTGTCGGGCGAAACCTAGAGTAATAATTTGCTTGTCAGATATAGTTGTGGAGTACCTTCACTAAATATTTTTTTTCTGTAAAAACCATTTAAGATATCAATTTCAAATTTTTTAACAATGGAAAATACACAATATTTATTCTAAAATGATACAATGAGATCACCTAATTACACGCAAGACCCCCCCCCCCCTGTTCAGAATGGTACATCAGGAAGCATCCAATATGGTGCATAATGTTAAATTGCTTGTTCTTGAAGTCAGTCTAAATTGCTGGACAAGATGGGGCTCTTATTTTCTTGGTAATGCAGAGAACGTAGGAATTCACCCTGAATCTCCCAATTTGTTTCATTTTCGGGATCAGTCGGATGAAGATATTTCGATAGCAAATCGTGCTTCCTCTCGGACATACAAACTATAAGCAATTTTTGAATGAATGGGATTGGAAGATAAACTGACATTAGTTGGAATAGGCTATTATGTAATCAAGTAGAGGCTCATAGTCCGAAAGATAATTAACTGAAGTATTAAAACCGACAATTATGTATTTTACAAGTAGGCCTAATATTTTAAAACTAGACGGTACCTGAATGAACATTTCCTGTCCTGTGCCGTATTTCGATTTCTCTCAGATTCATACCCTGTCCCAAATGCTTCCCATACTATTTTTATTATCATATCTACAACTTCAAACTCACTACCATTGTATTTGTCAACATACTGATCTAATTTGTAACAAATATCTTCCGCCTTCAAGTGGTTATGAGCAGCCATGTTGCTGCAGTGTGTTTACATTCAGTCAGCTGTCTGTTCTATCTAAGAAAACGTATAAAAGAACACTTTATTTTAGGATTCCGTGCAAGCCAGTAGTAACTAGGAAGCATAGAGAATTCGCTGGTTCCAAAAAGTTATATGTTTAGCAGACAGATGGCAGAGGAAGTCGGTTTGAAAGTCGAGTATGCTTTACTACGCAACCCGCGGGAGACAATGTGCAACTTCAGTATGCTTTACTACGCAATCTGCGGGAAAGAGTTAAGCAACCGCTGCTCAGCCCAAAGGTCTGCAGATTACGAGGTGTCATGTAGTCAGTACGACGAATCCTCTCAGTCATTCTTCTTTGCTTTCTAGATCGGGGTCGCCATCTCACCGTCAGATAGCTCCTAAATTGTAATCACGTAGGCTGAGTCGACCTCGAACCAGTCCTCAGTTCCAGGTAAAATTCTCTGACCTGGCCAGGAATCGAACCCGGGACCTCTATGTAAAAGGTAGGCATGTTACCACTACACTGCGAGGCCAGCAATGGACCAATAAATCCATCAGGCAAATTACTACATTAAGTTCAATACAGCTCATGCAAAACCAGCTGCACAGTCAATATGAGCAAATATTCTTAGTTTATGAATCGCCCAAATATATAGGCAGCCATGTGATGATTATGATGATGATAATAACATTGGTTTTATGAACCAATAATTACTTTTATGGTTTTTTCGAGACTCAAAGGTGCTGGAATTTTTCCCCACAGAGTTCTTTTAAGTGCCAGAAAATCTACCGAAATGAAGCCAATGTATTTGAACACCTTCAAATACCATTGGACAGACAGGATCGAACCCGAAATCTTGAGCTCGGAAGGTCACCTCTACTGTCTGAACTCAGCCCAGCAGCAGTGATATGGTTAAGGAGCAGAAATTCTTCTCATAAATGAAATGTGGTATCCATGTTTTAAAAACCAAGTCGAGGCTAGTGTACGAGCTAGCGAGAGAACCGATCTTTATAGAAGAACTGCGTACAAGACTCCCATCTACTGACAGCTCGAATAAACTGCTCCTCGAAAGACAAAAGAAACAAAGAGAAATCTGGCTGGACTTTTATACTACAGAAGCCATGGTAAATCGATCCTAGGCCAACACGAATCAAGCCCTGCGACACCTGGTGACCTCAACAGCTGTGCATGGGTACCACCACAAAGTATGCAAGAACAACGTTTTCACGATCCCGGGAATAACTGTATATGCGAGTTGTGTGATCAACCTTGTGATCGTTACCACATTACCGCTTGTAAAAAATGAGTTATACCCCTGATAGGCTATTGTGCTTAATTACTTATGTAACTTATGTAACATATATACACAACTTCTGTGCATTTCTTAATAATAAAAACCAAGTACATAAATTCACTCATGAAAAAGCTGCTTTAAAGAAACAAGATTAGTCGATATATTGTGAAATACTGACCAAAATATTATTAGAAGTTGTGAATTGTGTCATGCTGGTATTACTCTAACAAGACAACACATATACTGGCCGATCATTCACTTTTGGCCTTGAATAATGTTAAAGTGAAACAAATGCACCATTACTAACCACTGATTCGCCTTGAAGGGTCCTCTGTGGGCGGAGAGAACAATCGCCTTGGAAAATACTATGCAACCAAGCAGTTCAAGAACTAAGTTTGATGATAAATCGCTGGATTTATCAGAAGGAATAAGTTATTGCTTGGAAAGACTTGGTTCAAAAATAAGAGAGCCATAAAATAACGCGATAAGACAGAAACCGATCTAGAAAGTTAGTGATGGACTATATGGTATCTGACTGCGAATTAGGAGGGGCATTAAGGATATTAAAGTAATACCATCAGAGAACATAGACTGCTCTTAATGAACCTGAGGGGGAACTAAGGACAAGAAAGGGACAGAAAACCAAGAGAGAGAGAGAGACTAATAAAAGTATGGACACTGAAATAAGACAAAAACCAGGGAGGAATATCTGAAAATAGGTAAGGGGGGGGGGGGGGGGGGGAAAGAAGGATGGAGAATATTCAGAAATAGACTCAGAGGCAGCAAATGTAGTACAGTATGTGGAAGGCCTAGTATGAAGGAAAAAAAAAAGGGAAGGAAACCCTGTGCTAGAGGGATGAAACAAAAAAACATAGTGCAGAAAATGTATAGTGCTTTTAGAATGGTGGAAGAAAGAGAAGAGTATCAGTCAAGAAGGAAGCACATAGGGTGGTGCCAGAGAAGGGGTGGTGGTGGATGGAAGAGTGGGCCAAGGTAATGAAGGAAGATAGTGAAGGTAGCAAAAAAAGTACTTTATGGAATGGTTCAAGGAAAGATAGGATGAAACTGCTTGGAACAGAGGAGTGAGGAAGTTAAAATAAGGAAGGTTTGGTATCATTAGCTTTGTAAAATTTTACTCATTATTGGATAGCAGTCACAAGGTCACTAACTCGCCTCCTCTTCTCCATTCTCTTCCTATGTGCACACCACCTAAGCTGTGATTCATCTATCCTATCCTGCAATGGTTCCACTTATACTAGCTCTTTAACCTGGATCATTTCTTATTCATTTTTGTTACTCCTAATTTTCTTATTAACACATTCACTCCCATATCCGAGCTTGGTTGGATTAGATTACACGTATGTAAAATATCGTACCTGACCGTAGTCAGATTTGAATTCACGCCAACCCACTCGTACTAGATCATCTTGTGAAGGTATGTATACATTTTCAGATTTTATAGGAGTGATACCAAGTTAAAGCCATATGTTACATGTTACCTGGCTAGTCAGGGTGCCATCTAAAATTCCCTGGGTTATATGATTAATTAGCAAAGGAGGGAGCTGGGAGTGAATGTGTTAAAAATTTCATTTTACTGGCCTGAATCCTGCTCTTCTCTCATCCCCTCATTATCCCAAGTTTCTGAAGCAAATGTCAGTTTTGGGGTATAGTATGCCATTCTTTTGCTGTTTAGGAGGCATATTTACTTCACACCAAGCTTCTAACACTTTTGAGAATTATTTCATCATTCTGCACAGCTGTTGGCCAGGTCTGTTCAGAATATAAGCTTGTCAATCACTATTTCTAAATTTTCTTCCATTTTTCTGTATTAAGTTGCCTGAAGCTCTCCACCTTCCTCAGTTTTTTCTCACCTTCTGTTACTCCAGTCATTGGTCTACCCCTCTTCCTAGTTGTAAGTACCGTCTCTTTCTATATACTTAATTTTATGCCATATCCCTGTACTATTCTATTTCATCCTGCCCTTACTGCTCCTGAACTTCCTCCTCCCTACATTCCGCATACCATCCAATCATCTGCAAATACCACCGTTTTCATCTTTACGTAGAAACTCCTATTTCCTCTGCCATTTTCATCCATGTATGAGCCATTACTACAATAAAATGTGATGGTGGGAGTGTGCTAACTCACTTCAAACCACTCTTAGCCAATCTGTTCTCCCTCCTACTCACACTCCCTTGGTACATTTCCTTTACTTTCCATGTAGTCTTTTCTCAAATCATTTGCTTTCTAGGGCCTAAAATTATAATATTTCAGCTGTTTAATAAAAAAAAAATTCTGAATAGAGATTCTTATAATTCTTGCAAAAAATTAAATAACAACACTGACTCTTACCTGCTTTAGGAGGTGATGATATGATATCCACTAGATTCACTCGAGGTATTAACTTGGTTCCAGAGGGTGAACTTCCTATTTCACTGTTAGTACGTTCATTGTTCTTTTGAGGAGTTACTTGAGAGGCACCTGACGATACAAGAGACACTATACTGTCTTGGAAATGCAAAACACTGTTCTTGTTCTCATTAGGGCAAGACTGAACAACACTGGTCCCACTAACTCTGGACACCGAAGGTTCCCTCGACCTCCTGTTCAGGCTAGGAGTGTTAACGTCCACTTTAGGAAGCATGATTTTCAATTCCTTGTTACAGCTCATTTCAGCACTCCCATTCACTTTTCTGTCTGTCGTTAGTTTCACGCTAATGTCACTTAAGCTTGTAGTTGACTCATCGTAACTTGTTCCATCGTTTGCAAAAAAATTCACTCGAGATTCTACTGTTCTGCTATCCGCAAAACACACAACTTCAGCATCATTTGCGTCTCCATAATTTGGTTTACCAATGTCTACTAAATGAACTCTAGGATTAAGATTCCTTCCTTCAAATATACAAGCAATTTCTTCAGGAGAATCCGCACATGGCTTTTGACTACTTTTCAAGTTATTGCCTATATCAACCAAACTAACTCTGGGCACCAGCCTATTAGGCTCTTGTAAAGATACTATTTCTTCTTCGTCTCGCAGATTGGTTTGGCTTGTACTACAGGCTTTATTAAGAGAGATGGAGCTTCGTATGTCCACTAAATTGACCGTGTGAGATAATTTCCTATTTACCTGACAAGATTCTGAACTGCTAGAGACAACGAGGTCGGATCCATGAGTGCTAGAATTTCTGTTGACTCTATTACTGAAGTTATCATGATTAGAAATTTGCTGTCGGACAGTTTTGTTACACTGAACGGATGAGGCACTTAATACATTGACATCTGTAGGCTGACCCAGTTGTCTTTGGGAAGATGGCATGCTTCGAGAAGAGGGACGAATATTCAGACGTTCCAATGAAACACCTAGAACAAAAATTTAAAAACAATATTAGTTTCTTCTAAGTTTGACAAACATAATTGGAATACAGGCAACAAATCAAGCAGGATAAGAATAAATAAAGAGGATGAGCAACTTAACCAACTTTGGCCGGCCCTGTCCTCGTATGAGGAGATTGTGCATAGGTAACATACCAAGTGAGTGGTCTTATTTAATGCATTTAGACCAGAGATTCCCAGCATGTTGCAAAACTTTAAGAGTGCTGAGGAATGCTGGAAATGTGCTGCGAATTTTCACCATCTGAAGAACTGGAAACATCTACTTTTAAGCAAATTTTGTTTCTCAGAACAGAAAAGAGGTTAGTTCAGCATTAAACATTGCACAACGTCAGCGTGCACAAGATCTCCACTGACAAAGCAATAGAGTTTGGTTTCTCTGCCACTGGATGAAGTAAAATAGTTTAACTGATTAGCGTACCTAGCCGCTTGCCAGGAGGTCACACGACTGTGACCGTGCACACACAGACGCCTGGCAGACAGTCTTAAGAGAGGTAGCCTTCTGCAACTAGTTCAAGCCTTCCATCCATAGATGGCATCTTGCAGCAGGAAACTGTCTCAAAGTAGGGCGATTCCCTGCTTGGTAGTCGCCAGAAATGGCCAGCCATAGCAAACTTCATATTGCAAGGAATAAAACCGAGTGTATATTACAAACGAGCGGGAGTAAATCTGGCAGTGGTACAGCTTCTGAAAGTGATACAGGTTTACTTACTGGTGGTTTACTTACCGGCGATTAAGGGGAGGGGCCCCTCACTTAGCGGAGAAAAATATATTCCATTTTAGCCACATTTTAAAAAATGTTTCGGCAGACTGACGAACCTAACAGTTATTTAAAAATTGCCTGAAACTACAAACTACTAAAAAAAAAACCCCAATTTGTACAGTCCCTACTGTTTTTATCAGCTACTTCCTTCCTTTAATTATTAAGAAAAATACTTAGTGGAAATACGCACAAAATGACGTTCATTGCGACTAACCGATTCGTACAGCGTCACACCAAGTAGTCGACAAGTAGCGGAGACTCGCGCAGCAGCATGTAGCACGTGCTATGATGAAGGGTAGCAGGGGCATAATTATGCCAGTCATGGACAGCGAGGTATGATTCACACTCTTACTGTGCGCATTCGGTCTGGCATTCTCACTCAGTGAATGCGCCTGTGCAGTTATCTAGTGTCTATTACTTTGTTAGTGTGTAGTGTGTATTGAATGACAGCTTAATTGTATAACCATGCTGAACTTCTATTTAATTGTAATACATGAGTAATTATTGTTCCTTTGATGAAAGTTTTATTGTTACCATGCTCAATTTGTTAGATTCAACCTTGATGTCTCTATCAAAATTCGCTCAGAGAGCATGAAAAAACTTACTATTTTGTAGATTCTTCAGTTTTTATATTTACTCCTCCTCCTCCTCCTCCTCCCGCTATAGCCCTAGATGCGGGTACTTTTTGTTGTCTATACATTTTTTGCCTCTCCCACCCACCCACTTCAAATGATAGCCGAGCACAAACAACCAGCTCGGGATAAAGGACATCCCATATTACACAATCAAATGTCAACAACTCACAACTAGTTAAATTATACCAATTTATTCAAGGGAGGTTCTCTTCTAACCACAAATGCAATACTCACAAGAAGACAACACATCAACAGACAACAAGAACTTTCCTACCAGTGTAAATTGGTTTTTAAAGCGAAACAATTCCAGCCCTGTTTTACTGAATGTGACAGCGTCACTGATTTGAATCCATGTTTTATCACAGACTCTGTTCAGACATTAGAAAAATTTGTGTATATCTGCCTGACGTAGCAGATCCTTTATACTTTTCTCACCAAATGGTGCCAAGTACTACTGTGAATTCTGAATCAACAATGCTCTGTGTAAATCACTGCAACTAGTACATGGAGGTGTGATTAAATTCAATGTTATTTGCTTTACGTCCCCCTAACTAGTTTTATGGTTTCCGGAGACGCTGAGGTGCCAAAATTTTGTCCCGCAAAAGTTCTTTTACGTGCCAGTAAATTTACCGACACAAGGCTGACGTATAAGAGCACCTTCAAATACCACCGGACTGAGCGTGGAGGTGTGAAAGTGAATCCTGAACGAATTCAGATACGTGATGAGGACGTTAACGTGTTATTATCACCATAATTTAGAAATGCACATATCTTAAATAGTGTAATATTTTAAATTTAATGTATTGCTATCTTGATACATTTATGTTCATGATACATTTAGCAGCTGAAGTTGATCCCAAACAGAGGATCTAAACTATACCCTATCTCAAATAACCAGGGAGATAAATACCAAAAACACGTGGTAAATGCGGTGGTACTGTCTATCTTTCGGTAAGGTGTTAAAAATACTTTACATGTGTTAAATAATGTTATTTCTGCGTGAAGTTATGTACGTCATCTAAATCCGCTTATCTTCACTTTTCAGTTTTTAAGAACTGTTTAGTTTCAAATTATAACCAATACTCATGCATTAAAGTGCCCTTCGAGAGGGGCGATGTGTCAACAGCAGAACCCTTCCCTCTGGCAATCTATTCGAAATTATATCATATTACACAATAACATTTGCACACAACCTGTTAGTTCTGTGATAAAACATTCCCCGTAGCCTGTTTCTCACGCAGCAGCTACTTTTCACTGTAATTTTTCTTGAAGCATCCTTCCCACTGTGATGACATTTTCGTCTGCTGAACCATAAGCGATTCCAGTGCAGATGCGCTTAATGCAGGCCTAACTTCTTTCTCAATCTTTATGTCAACTGTCAGGTACACTTAACACAGCAAATACAACATTGCTGAAGGATTTATAGTGGGAAAGAGCAGCGCCTGAGCTCCTTTATTCACAGTGAATCTTACAACGCTTATGGGTAGCAAAAGGAACTCACGATTGAATAGGTATCATTGCCAACTTACAAGCATTGAAGCGGGGACAATTTAGGAGAAAGGCTCGAAAGGATTGAACATTTTGCCTTCTTTTCTTTTTTCCCATAGAAAATTATTTTTCGTGATAATGTCAGCTTTTCCGTAATAATTTCTCCTTTGACCATAATCCTGCAATCGTGAGGTGAAATCCGTAACAATTATGGACAATCTGTAATAGTTGGCACCTCTGAATATATAATTATTAAGTTTGTAGTCAGTCTTTGTGTTGGTGTTTAGGACTTAAATGTTTTGATTTACGTTTACATAACCTTAGTTAAAGTTCCGTGTGGAGGGAAGATGGGTGAGCCCGGCCCTTCTCGCATAAAGCACAAGAAGGGAAAAGCAGTGAGAAGTCGAGAAAAAAAAGTGTGTTCTCAACATTTTAAAGAAGTTTAGTGATGCAAATCCTGGTAGTACTCTCGAAAATGTGATGAGATTAGTAGCCACTACTACTGGCATTTCTAGGACTTTTTTCCCCCGAAAAAAGTTGGAATAAAACAAAGTTAGTGAACAAGTACATGATTGTTTCACTAAGGACGCAATTCGGTGAAAAGTTCACGAGTTTTTCTTTAGAAGTGGAAAACCAACAATCAACAAGATCTAAAGGATTTGTGAAGAGTAATGAAACCTTGCCTTCATTTTTGCGTGCAAAGCTTCATAGGCTTTTAAAAACTTCAAATTTAAAATTTATGTTGTGTAGTCGCCAACCACTACTTACTGAAAGGGAGGAAATATTTTTGTAGCGAAGACGTTATTTGCATCAGATAAAGTTTCAGGAGGAGTTGGATGAGACGAGGGTTAATTCAGGATGTACCTGTGCGGAAGTATTGAGTGATGAAACTATCAAATCCAGTAAGGACGCATTCTTGAAGGGATTATCAAGTGGCTTAAAGAATCCTTCGGGGAAAGGGAAACGCTTGATAATTGCACGTATCGGCAACGAGAAAGGTTTCGTGGAGGGAGGGCTACTGTGTTTTGAATATAACTCCACGAAAGATTATCACGAGGACATGAGTGGAGATTTATTAGAAGAATGGTTTGTGAATGTTCTTGTCTTGAGGCAATAACATTAACTGTTATTGACAATGAGACCTACCATTCAATTAGAATTGAGAAACTGCCCAATCAATCGTGGAGAAAGGGAGATATAATTAAGTTTCTGGATGGGGAGGGAATCCCTTATGAACCGAACAATGTCAAGTTGGAACTTCTTAATGTCATCCAACAGCATATTAAGGACTCGTGAGGTGCATATCAAGTAGATGATATTGCATCACAATTGGGAAGGCAAGTTTTAAGGTTACCTCCGTACCATTGTTCTTTAAATCCAATTGACAGCGTGTGGAGCCAAGTTAAGGTCCATGTGGCTAGGAACAACAAATCTTTCACCCTTGCAGAAGTAAGAAAACTGCTGCTGGAAGGGATTGAACTAAAGACCCCTCAACATTGGTAAATGTGTGTAAAACACGTCATCAAGACCAAAGAAAAATTAATGTGGGATATACACCAGTTAGTACATGATGTCGTTGAACAGATAGTGATAAACGTGAACTACTCTGACAGTGATGACGACGACGGTATGGAGGAGACTGAGTAACGTATCTTTCTTCCGCAGGTGACATTGGTGAGTACATTAACCTTCAGAATTGTATTGAATATCATCTTGATTCATTCTGGTGATTGTATAAATGTTGTATTCTTCTTATAATATGTTAGTTACAGATTATTTCAACTAGTAATCGATTTTGCGGTTTCTTGACCGATGTTTTTATGCGACTAGTACTGCAACGCACACGTAGCCGGACTAGTTATTCTTATCTCCCAGGTAATTTGAGATAGGGTATAATCCACACATACTGTGCTTTTAAACGTAAATAGATATTAACACTATACAAGTATTGATTAGGTCGAGAACCCCAAAAGTATAATTGTGAGCACAATCATATGGAATAGCATGTGCTGCGGGTGCAGCCGCTAAGTAGCCACATCATGCCATAACACAACACACCACATGCTAAGTGCTGCTTATGTTAACGTGTGCCTTGAAGTTTATGAACGGCCGACGTTCATCACACTAACAGGGCATTTTTTGACTGAATATATTGAGATTTATAGGTCTCATCCGGGAAGGTGAAATCGAAGGAAAATGTGAACAGAAATCTAAAGAATACAGCACATGATGCTCTCGTTGAGTTTTACCGTAAGTTGACCCAAACGTTGATAGTGACTTTGATTCCAAAGAAATTCAATCGATGAGGGGCTCTTTAAGAAAACAGGTTAAATAATGTGAGATGTTTAAGAAAATTCTTCTAGTGAGACCAGTATGTACAAAACCTGTGGTATTTCTATCTATTGTTTACTTCAGAGCATGACACTACTTCAGATAATATTCACAATCTGATGGGAAGTCCCTCAAAAGTTCAGATTATGGCACAAGCAACAATATTTTTCTTTTTCTCTCATGCATATTGTTAGTCAGCACACTTATTTCGACTCTACATGCAAAAAATACTGCAGTCACCAAAGGTACGACTTAGTTACGTTGAAAATTTGTATATGACAACATGCCAGTCTAGATGACATGGTCCATTCACACATACGGTCTTTACATCGGAAACAGAACGTGCCGTGGTATCACGTGCTAAATTCCCTGGCGAGTTATTTACTGTGTATGGGAGAAAGCTCTTTCCACACGCCATTCTTTCGTATGTGTTAATCGTGCCATTTCAACACGCCGCAATTTTACAGAGGAAAGAATAATGGTGTATGGCCACCTACTATCGCTGCTGCACGGTCATTATCACCTCTACCAACCCCTCTGCACTATCAGAGCCCTCAATGACTCAATATTATTGGAACAGACACCAATCATAGATATGGAGTTGCTGTGGTTGTCTCATAAATTATTGCAAAATCAGTTTTGGATTTTATAGCACTATTGAGATTGCAAACATCACATCGGATTAAGAACATCATTCAAGCTCATGAACCAACTGCTGATAAAGATGACGAAGAAATAGAATCTTTCTACAACACCTTAGAAGAAGTAATGAAGCTCACCAAAAAGGGAGAGATAACACTGGTCTTGGGAGATTTTAATGCAAAAATTGGATCTGGTGTAGAAAATAATATAGTGGGCAACTATGGTCTTGGAATAAGAAATTTCAAAGGAGACAGACCGGTACAGTTTTTTGCAGAATACGACTTGTTCGTTTCTATCACGTTCTTCAAGCTTCCTCGAAGGCGACTGTACACATGGACTTCACCTTCCAATAATGCTGAAAATATTATAAGGGATCAAACTGATTTCATTTTGGTAGGTCAACATCTAAAGAAATATATGGCATCCATGAAAACGTATCCTGGTGCTGATATTAAAGGTGATCATAATCCAGTAGTAATGGATTTCAGAATGCTTAGATTTAGAAAAGCTATAAGAAATGCTCCACCATCCAAACATGTTGATATAAATTAAAAAAAACTAGTGTATCAGGATGTAAGAGAAATGCTCTGGAAGAAAAGATGAAAACAACAGAAAACAGAAATCCAACAGAAGTGGAATCCACATGCAATTCTGTTAAGACAGCCTGACTGAGGCCCAAGACATTCACATAGGACACATTAACAACAAAAAGCAGCAGAATTGGATGACAGAGGAAATTCTGGAACTGATGACTTGAAGATGGAAATATAAAACAAAAGATCAAATTCAATACAAAGAATTGAACAAAGCCATATGTAGAAAATGCAGAGAAACTCGAGAAATGTGGATGTCTGACAAATGCAAAGAAATTGAGATCCTTCAAGAGAAGCATGATTTTTTTTTCAATCTGCATGAAAAGGTAAAAGAGCTTAATGGAATGCAATGGAAACAACATGGACAAATTCTCAGAAATGACAACCATGAAATCATCTTAGGTGTAGAAGAGAAGCTCAAAAGATGGCAGGAATACATCAAATCTCTTTTTGAAGATGATAGGGATAATTCCCCCCACACCTGATGAAAGAATAAATGAAATTGGCCATGAAATAACTAAGAATGAAGTTGTACAAGCTATAAAACTTCAGAAGAATGGTAAAGCCAGGGACCCAGATGGAGTTTATGCCGAAGTTCTTAAAGTCATGATAGAACAGGAATCTACCAGCCTTGACATCATATCATCATTATTTAATCAAATCTATGCCTCAGGAAAGATACCATATGACTGGCTAAAATCAACATTCATTCCGCTGCCGAAGAAGTTCAACTTGTCTCATTGTGACAACTACCGTTTGGTAAGTTTGATGTCTTGTGTACTCCAAATTTTCCTCCGAATCATGCACTCTCGAATATATAAGAAATGTGAATCTTGCATGGATCAGAGTCAATTTGGTTTTAAGAATGGTCTTGGCATGCGTGAAGCACTTTTGTCCTTAAATGTATTAACACAGCGGTGCATGAACGTGGATGTTTATGCTTGTTTTATAGATTACTGAAAGGCATTTGACTGTGTTAAACATGAAAAGTTAATCACGATTCTTCCACAACTTGGTATTAAACGCAACGATCTACGTATAATCAGTAATCTATACTGGGATCAGACAGCAGATCTCAAAACTGATCAAGGAACTTCAGGAACAACTTTAATCAGAAAAGGTGAACATCAAGGTTGTGTATTATCTCCTCTTCTGTTCAATATTTATTCTGAGGCAATCTTCAAGGAAGCATTGGCGGATGATTGTGGAGGAATCATGAAAGAGGTTAAATCTAGAATAGAACGAATAGAACAAGCCCGGAAACAATTAATTAATATGAGAAAATTATTCATACGCTCAGACCTCAGCTTATCACTAAGAATCAGAATGACCCGCTGTTACATATTCTCTGCCCTCCTTCATGGATGTGAAAGTTGGACCTTGGACCCAAATACCAAGAACAAATTAAGGCATTTGAAATGTATTTGTACAGACGTATTCTACGTATACCATGGATACTGAAAGTTTTGAATGTTGAGGTCCTTCGCCGGATGGAAAAGCAAAGAGAACTACTAATTGTCATAAAACAACGAAAAACAAGATACTTTGGACAAATGAGAGGCAATAAATACCAGATCCTACAATTAATTATTGAAGGGAAAATTCATGGGAAAAGGTCTATTTCATACCTGCCAGCTACTTCCCACCAATATTCAGGCAGGCTGTTATACTCAATACGCAGCAGTAATCCCATCTATCGGAGATAAATGACAGCAGAATACACAAAGCCACAGTGCACAAAGCACATCACAACAAACAATGGTCAACATAATGTTATTGTTGATCAATTTTATGAGCTTTCTGTATTGGAGGCCTTCACATTTAGTTTTCTTCCGACTCTGCGATCTTTGAGAATGTAATGTAAAGTGAGTCGTCCTTTCTTTCACGACTCCCCATGGTATTATTATTCAAGCCATCACCCCTTCATGACTTTTTTCTCATTCTTAGAATTGTCTTCAAAATTTAATGACCGTCACCACCAATATTATTATAGTCGGTACGGTAAAACTGAGTAAGACATAAATAATCGGAAATTGTATTCTCTATAACTTTTGTTATGTAGTAGTTTTCAATATGACCAATAAGATAGGTAATTCAAAATTAAATTTCGGGTACCTTCCCCTAAACTACCATTTCGAACAAAGTGAATAAAATTATTTATAGCGTAGACTGTAGTTCCTTATTCCCCAACTTTACATAAAATTCTGTTCACCCATTTTCTCATACCTCGGCGCTGATATGGACTTAGCAAAATATATAAATTCATGAATATCTCTGTTATCGTAGCCGGTACGGTAAAAATGTATAAGACATAAATGATAGAAAATTTAATAATATGTAACTTTAGTTATGTAGTCTTTATCGATAGGGCCAATAATAATATAAATATTGAGAATTATTTTTAGGCCTTCCCCTAAACTACCATTTCACTCAGCGTGAATCAAATTATTTATGACCTAGATTGTAGCGACTTATTACCAGACGTTACATACCGATTGTCATTAAATTCTCTTCAGCCGCTTTTCTCATGATGAGCGTGCATACATACAGACAGAAATTACGGAAAATTAAAATGTACATTTCCCCTTGTTACTGTGGTCACGACCGGTACGGAAATTTCATTCTGAACAATGTACAGACAAAACTATTTTATTTATATTGAGATAAATTAAAATTAGTCAGAATTGTCTCCATATGGCTCCTAAAATCTCTAGAAAAGTCACTAGTCATTATAATTGAAATTCTGTCACTAAATTACTAAGAAAGCCTCCATATCTAGCGACTAGTCTCTAGAATCGACCAAAGAGAATGGAATTGACTAGACTGATGTGAATGAACACGAACATAGCACACGAGAACGAGAGATTGACAATCAATGTACGCATCGCGATATACAGGTTTCAATAAACATCGAACAATTTGCGCACACTTCTCACATTAATGAACGTCGATATTTCGTTTGAAAGCGGCCAATGAGCGAAGAACTTCCGGCCACTGGCGTAAAAATGCCGAAATGGTGAGATTTGAAAACAAATGTTTGAAGTTCACAAAAAAATAAGCCAAAATCGGAAGAAATAATAGAATAATCAGGAGGCGGGAAGAACTGTTAAAATCAGGAGTCTCCCGCCTAAATCGGGAAAGTTGGCAGGTATGGCATTGGATGACAAAGAAACTCGAGGTTGAAGGATATCCGAAGATGGCATTGTTGTACATCGGAAGAGGTCTCTCGTGCTGAAATGTCAAGATCAGAGCTGGCCGTGTGGATCATCAACCTCCGTTCGGAGACGACGTCTTAGAAAGAAGCAGAAGAAGTGAGGAGGGAGAGGATCAGAGAGTGTGGGATCTATTGTTGTAAATAATTGTTCCCAATGGCAATCTTTATCAAAATAGTTGAAATATCCTACCTTGTAGTAATACAAAAATAGAAGATTACATTTTTTAATGCTAAATAACACTGTACATCAAAAACCCCCAAAAATAAAAAAAAATTCTGTCACTGTTCCCACACCCTAGGAGGGGTGCGAGTGAACCGTGTATTGGGACAACCAGATGCAGCTAAAATCTCAAATGAAGGATCCTCAGTACCGAAGGCCATGATGCTGAGGAACTGGACAGAACAAAACAATATCTGTCAGGATTTTCTTTCTTTTTCTCTACCCCCCCCTTTTTTTTTTTAATTTTACACCGACACAGATCTTATGTCAGTGATAAGAAAGGAAAGGGCTGAGACTGGGAAGGAAGTAACTGTGGCTTTTTTTTTTTTTTTTTTTTTTTTTTTGGCTATTTGCTTTACGTCGCACTGACACAGATATGTCTTACGGCGACAATGGGATAGGAAAGGCCTAGGAATTGGAAGGAAGCGGCCGTGGCCTTAATTAAGGTACAGCCCCAGCATATTCCTGCTGTGAAACTGCAAAACCATGGAAAACCAACTTAAACTTCACATTGGTACGCTCACAATACTGCGAGCACGGAGAATGACCACTGCCGTGCTGTGCCTGTAATATTATGTGTGAGACACACGTCTGATTATAATTATGCAATTCTCGTCATGTTGACATCAGAAAACGTTCAAACTCAGGCATTGTGAACGTGGAGAATGACCACTGCTGTGCTCCACCCGTAATGTTAAGAGTGAGACATACATCCGATTATAACTACACAATACTCGCAATGCTGACATGAGAAATTATTAAAACTCTGTGGGCATTACAGCCATTTCTCTGCAGTATATTGAAATTTGTGTAATGATTATCTGTTGATTCATTATTGAGTTAATAATAAAAATACGACACCCTGCTTTATCAGCTTTATCAGCTGTGGGATACCCAGCACGCAAACTGGCAGAGGGGCCACGTCAGGGATGAGTAAACTATGTCGTTCACCAGCAAATAGTGCAACCTTCCTGAATCTGAGGATATACGGGTGTTATCCACATTACAATCGGAAGTTGAATTCTCCAATTTTAGTTATTTAGAGGATAATGTTGATAGTAATGACAGTGATTATAATGAAAGTGCAGATGTTGACCAATGTAAAGAATAAGATGCCGTACATATCCTCTGATGTTCCAATAGTCCAATCGTGCACGATTTTGATGATGCAAATAGTATTATTACTCTAGTGTCTGGTTTATGGAACACAAGATATCGAAGCTATAGCGGTATTGGATGGTTAACTTGCGTTTTTGCGTTGATGAACGTAAGATACGATTGGTTCGATAAAACGCCCGCTAACTTTAGAGGGCCCTGAGCAAGAGATATCTATTCATTAACTTAACGAGCGCAACACGCAGTACCGTACTGTATATCCGCAGTTAATACATTGTTTTTGTGCTTTCTCATATCCTTCGACGAAGTAGTTCTAGACATGATTAACATTCTAGAACACTGACAACTATCATCATGAATTGAAAGACAGATTCAGACTAAGCAAATATACTGTCATATGTTTGGTTGAGCTTACAGGCAACAATCTGCGTCCTGTGTCAAATAGTTTTCCATTGCCCCCTCTTGTTCAAATATTAAGATGCACGTTTATACTATTGAATTTTATCATATTTGTATCTGTCACTGCATTTTTGTGTCCATAAAAGCACTGGTACCAGTAAATGAGTATAAGATAATTACAAATTTATAGTAGTACTGTAGGCCTACTTACATTGGCAGTGGGCATATACTTTTATCGTGGGATTGTTTTTAATTAATGATATTACATTACAAGAAACTAACAGTTTATACAAGGTAATTATGCAATATTTTTCACTATACTGTGGTGAAACAATGTATGTACTTTGGAATACCAGGGAATAGGTACGGTATGTTTATAAAGCTCAGTGCATACTGGATCACGCATGACGTGCTGCTAATGTGCATATTCCATTAGAAATCCTCAAACAATGACACATTCTTCTGACTGTCCTTAAACCCTACGAATCTGACACCCATGCCTGCAAGAACTAGTCAGAATACCAATTTCTCGCCGCAAGGAAACAACAAATACGACACATTACTAGTGGGCATGCGCCTGACAGTCTAGGGAAAACATCTACTGCATAAAAACAAAGCAGTACAAGGGGTGGCATCTAGTGAGTAGTTATGAAACTTGATCAACGAGCCAATAGTTAACAATTCTATAAGTTAACTGCTATTATGGTCTGCAACGCAGCGAAGATTTATCGAGTCAACAACTGTAACATAGCAATAGCTATCTCACATACCTCACTATTCCAGAAACCGGGCATAGGCCTGTTACAGAACACACCAACGGCTTAAAGTTTGTTTTGGAGAAAATGTTGCAGAGTTGAAAATTACATTTGCAACAGTGGAAAAACACTGCTTCAAACACATCCAAAGGAGTTATGCATTTTGAAACATATAGGCTACCTGCATTTTTGGAATTACCATTTTTGGACAATCCTTGATTAACCAGACTGGACCATTTTTGATAAAGTGATTTCATACCAATATGCATAGGCATTTTTAATGCATTTTCAGTGTTTACCTTGGATAAAAAATTTACTCTAAAATGTATATATATTTTTACTCAAACTGGGCAGCCCTAAAGTTATTGTATTTAGTGTAGTTATATATTTGTGTTTGAAAGCGGACAGTTAGGACCTTCTGTAACCATCAGAAGTATACAGGTGGGATGAGATATACAGTATCTAGGTAGCAGTTTATACATCATGTCCCAGATCATTAAGAGCTGAAAGATGCAAGAATAGTATATAAAAAGATGTGTGGTTTAGGAGAATACAAGATGAAATGCTTGTCATACATGGCAAAATCACTTTCAGCAGTGTGCAAGACCGGAACCAGGAAAAGCCCCTTACAGATGAGTCAGGTGTAACCTCTTACTGTGGTTATCATGAGAGGACAAAGTGTGACGAACAGGTTTTGTGTATAAACATCAAACACACACAGGAACAAATCTGAGAAACAAACAAGTTACACGCACAGACATGCAGCCAAATCCTGGCATCTGGCTGGAGTTCACTTTCACGAGTACCAGGGGATCACAGCTGGTGCGTGTCCAGGGCACTGTGACCAGTTTGACCTACGTGAATGACATCCTGTGACCCGCAGCCATACCCTTCCTGCAAGACGCCCCAGACACCGTATTTCAGCAGGACAATGCGCAGTCACATGTTGCTGCAAAAACACGTGCCTTCTTGTTGTCACAGGATGTCAGATTGTTGCCCTGGCCTGCCCAATCACTGACTTGTTGCCAATCGATACTGTGTGGGATATGATGCAACGGCGGGTGCGGTGCCGTGACCCAATGCCAACCACCAAAGATGAACAACTGTGGAACGAGGTGAATGCAGCATACATGGCTATATCCCAGGAAATCTTATTCGAGTTTTAGCTGATGATGCCCAATACTCCAGGATGATACGGAGGTAACATATTTATATCATGTCTTGGCACGAATGGGTCACAACTGGATTAGAAGTGAAGCCTGTATACAAGACCCAGGATGTTTACTTCGAACAATTGCTATGAGTTCACTTTGGTATGTCACGTTACGCCATAGCACTACATTTCTGCAGCTTATTGACTTTGGAGTACAGTAGAGTCTTGATGTAATATTTCAAGTCTTGACAGTTTGATATTACCATAAATCCAAGCAGAAAAAATGAAGTAACAATAATTGTAAATCGTCCGTTTCAGTACGTGGGTGCACTGAAACCGAACACAACACACGTGTTTATTGAAACGCTAGACACTGGCCTTGAATGCAGTTCCTCAATCCTACCCTCCACGTGCTTCTGGTTCATTACGTTTGTTTGAGCAGTTTGCTTTTTATTCACGTTGAGTTAAAACACAAGACACTTTACAATTATGGAGGGGGGAACCCGGCTAACCACATCACCGCTGGCTAGCAACAGCAGAGCTCCAAACTGGCACACGACACTTCTAGCGCCGTTGCCGAACTGCTTACGTTAAATATTCGCCCACAGAGTTATTTAATTCCATTAACATGGATTTTTGAGAGAACCACTTGCCATACGCAGAAACACTCCGGACCTAATTTTTTTTCTTTGTTTTGTTACATTCCATATCACAGCACAAACACAAAGCCTACAGAACATCCGGTTAGCCTGATAGTCATCTGAAAGTATCATAAAGGAATTTTTTTTTCCCTAGGGTAAACCATGCACCCTTTACGTAGTATTTGCCCGTATTCCAGCTCTTATTGACCTGGGACATCGTGTGTTTGTGGCTGTTTAGTTATACCTAGAGGCATGATTTTTTCACATTAACGATAAACGCGTCAAAAAAAATTTTGAAGCGATTTTGCGATATCTTTACGAATGATATGTTTCTGGTTAAGAAAATATGGATATTATGTTCGCGAATTAAAGCAATAAGGCCATTTTAAAGCAAAATTCAATTATTTCACGATAAGCGCGATATTACAGCAAAATCTGTAGTGAATAACAAACTTGACATTTTGTTCCAAGATGAAAAGAAAAGGAAGAGCGAACAAAGATTCATCAACAGGTAAGATGTTATCATTAATGTTCTGGATAATCTCTTTAAGACATGGCATCAAAGAAAAGGGGTTGGCTCCAGGCTTCTGGCCAAATGAAATGTTTGGAATGTTGTTCTTGTGGTGGCTGGGTAATCTGACCCCAGCCTGACTCCTCATGGCATTGTGCAATCCTGTAATTCCTACTGACTTCTACAAGTAGCACAATTGACTGGTGTAATTCGGCTTCGTGGTCAAGTAAAATTAAGAAAGTGATCAAAGACAGTAGCGAAGATGGTTCGCTCGACAAGTGTTACGGTGCACAGCAGAGCTAAACAGTTTGCGAGTGAAGGTTTGTACGTTTCGGAAAGCAATATTTTAATGTGTAGATTTTGTAATGTTTGTATCGAGTGGGAGAAAAGAGATACTGTCTCAAAACATTGTTTTAAAAATAAGAATCAGAACATAAATTTAGCACTCCAACAGTGAAACAGCAGGCAACAATAGAACTCCCATTAGATATGCAAAAGAAAGCCAAGAGTGAAAAAATAGAATTTATTCACGAAACAACAGCGATGCTACTCAAAGCCAACATCCCGCTGGAGAAGTTAGATGACCCTGCAGTCCGCAAATGGCTTCAAAAGTATGTGCCAGGTATATACAGTCCATCAATTAAACCTCCACAATCAACGATCAGTGACAGTAAGACTAGGTTTTCTAAGATCTCTTTCTGATGAAGATTTTTCTTTTTTCTATTGGTTAGGATTTGGAGACCTTCCCACAGCCAACCAACTAAGAAAACAATTATTAATTTTAGAATTTCATTAAAGCGAAATTAAAGCGATACGGCAATGTCTATTTTGCAAAATAACGCGAAAATGAGTATCTTCCTCACAAAATCATTCAAAAATTAATGCGAAGAGATCATACCTCTAGTTATACCCCACCCAGCCTGTATATGTTGAGTTCATTATTGCTCTTTCATTATTATTTTTGATGTTTGTCTAATTGTTGGTCTTTTACTCATATGTTGGACAACCCTGATTTTACTAGACATAGTGTAGTCATATTTTGTGTTAGTGATCCGCTTAGCACCTTCTGTAGTTAGTGTAACAATTTAAGATAAATTGAGATCCTGTCTGGCATTCACATGTTATTTCGATGTCAATTATTAAAAATAATTCAGCATGGGGCTTTTACGAAAGAGACTATCACAGTGGGGTTTGAACCCACTAAGTCCAAACTGAGTAGCCAACTCACTCAGTGTCAAAAATCTGACGTGTCATGTATGTATACGCGTAGTAATTTAAAAAAAATAATGTTACAGTTCTGATATATGACATCTACCTGTATTTCTTCTACATCTTCGCCTACATTAAGTTTCCCTCGCCCCCCCCCCCCCCTCTTTTTTTACCCTTAACCTTATCCAGTAAGACATAAACATCAAAACTAATCTCCACATAATTTTATTGAAACCTAGTACATTAGTCATTTCTGTACCAGTTTTAATGATGATCAAATTAGGTTATATATACTTACTTGGCGAACGAAGTGGTCTCCCAAGAGGATAGTGTGGGAACTTGGTCTGTATCGACATATCCTAGAACAGATATGCATTGTAAGTGAGACAAGCGACTGTACACACCTTCCAAACCAAAGTTTAAAAAAATATATATACTAGTTTGCTTGAATCCGAACCCAAGCAATCTCGAATTGGTGAATGAGTTTGCCACTTGCATCAGCAAAGATAACTACGAAAATTAAATAACAAGCCCACTTTGCACCACAGGACATTTAACCCACATGCACCCATAAGCGGACTGGTACATGGCCTAACAGCTGGGCTAAACATCTGTAAGTGGATTGGTTACGCTGAGCGGTACTGTCTCGTATAACAACATGTCCAAGTGCTATTAACTGTAGACAAAAGTTGAAACTCTAATTAGATAGCTCAACTGATTGTTTTCTGGCATTCTTGTTCTCTCTATTGTTTGGTTTCTGAGGTGAATTGATGTAATTACTGACCAGATGATCAATGTTTTGTTGTCATGAAGATGGCCTCGAAAAAACACGCGTTAGCGGGAAAAACTCAGTAATAAAGAAATTCAAAGTTTGCTAGATGTTTTACGTTCTGATTTCGGCAGTGATAGTGATGGGGAAGTTCCTTGTGACTGTGTGTGTATCATCACAAGATTTATGCAACAGTGAAAGTGATAGTGAAAGCGATGTTAGTGAAGAGGATGAACAGCATGTTAAGCTGAACTTGATGCAAGAACAGAATATTCCAGTTATTCATACCTTTTCAGGAACAAGTGTAGTGTGCCCTACAAGTGGAATTTATGAAAATGAAAGTAAGGAATTCATTTTCATATACTACTTAGGTAAGAGTACAGTACAGTACGTTGAAGATGAAACCAATAGTACTGATCTAGACTTTTTACCGACAAACTTGCATGAAATACATGGGTATATTGCTTTTTGCGTTCTAATGGGATTAATACAGAAGCCTACAATTCACAGTCACTGGTGTAAAGACCTAAGTGTTGACAAGCCATATTTTAGAACTGTCATTCCTCGAGCTAGGTTCCTTGAACTTAGTAAGTATTTACTTCTGAACAAAGATAGTGGAAAATTTAAGATTTTATGGAGAATTTCATGTTTTAATTCTACTTATTGTTCTGTTAGTGTATTGGGATGAACTGTGTGGTATTTCTGAGTAATATAAAACAGATACCGTAACAATATATGCAGTATTATTTTAAATGAAAGCATGCAACTTGAAAGATGGTGGGTCCCAAGCAATGTTAGTGTACGTGGCAGCCAGGTGCATATGGGTTACTGATCCATTTGCAAGGCCAATTAAAACAAACGAGCAATTTTCTTGCAACAGTAATCTTAACCATGAAATGTTCTGTTGTTATTATATACTTCGCAAATTGCAAAAAGTAGTGGAAAGTTGTACAACCACACAACCAGTAGCTACTGTTCTTTATGTACTACAATACAATTCTCATTTTCCATTCCCAGTAAGTTCTACCAAAATATTCAAATAATTTACACTGAAACAGAGAATGGTAAATTTGTTGGTTGTGGTGATAACTAGCATATCCAAGATTTGTTGAACTGGGGTAATGGTTAGAATTCTCGGACATTTTATGCACGTTTCAAATAAATATGTTACGCATTATAAAATAACGCCATACAACAACTCATAGTAACTCTAAGTAAAGAAAGGTACAGGATAATGAAGGCAGGAACAAAATGAACACAGTAGAAACCCTCTTATCTGGCATTCGAATAACAAGCAATTCAATACTGCTTTCATTCAGGAGGGGAGAAGAAAAGAATAAAGCTCTCAGGAATTCCAAGAAACTCTGATCGTACAATGATCGATGTTCTTTATTGCTTGTATTATTAAGACGACCTCTCACCATTCAGTAGCCAACAGTTCAGCTTAAGTGAAGTGCATTGTCAGTTAACTGACAGACTCAGTGTAGACCTGGTGTATACAGTTTGTTTATCAGCATATGGAACTATAACAAGATGGATAAATCTGCGAAGCATTCTGATGCTTAAGCAAAAACTGGAGTTGCTGAATATAGGAAAAAAGTAGTAAGTAAGAATTTCATACGGAAAGTTCAAAATTACACACTATTAGAACTCAAGTCAGCTTCAAAGTTTTCGTACTGAACACAGAAAAAGCAAAAACAGTTGAATATCCAAAATTCTTCACCATTCTCACAGTAAAAAAAAAAAAAAAAAATTGCAGGCCATTTCGAGTGGGCAGCCCAGGGTTCGCAGGGTGAGACCGAGCCCGGAAGGAGAGAGATAGGGGTTAAGTGAGAAAGAGACTGAGGGGAGAGGAATGTAAGGATGACACTTTTTGTAAAGAGAATTCAAGAATTAGAATTTCAGCCTCTAAAAAAAAAGGTCCTTTTTCTCCATGTAGGACACCACCTGATGATTCTCTGATATCACCAACTTACCAATGTCAGGGAAAATTTTTGAGCAGAATGAATGCGTAACCCTATTTCCAATACAGTAGAACCTCGATTCAACGTTCCCGGAAGCTACGTTTTCCCGTATTATCCGTTTAAATTATGTGGTCCCGCGAGCAACCTAATTAAATCACGTTGTAAAAATCCCGCATTATCCGTTCCTCGAAGAAACGATTTCCCGTATCAACCGTTCAGAAATTTCAGTCCCATCAACGCTAAATCCTCGATCACGCGTTTTTCAAGAAACTGTATCTCACGAAAGGGCGGCAACGCATACAGGTGGTATTGTTTAGAGAATCGAAATCACAAAGCAGAGTGTATCCACAATAATTGGAAGGAGACAGAGCGCATTTCGACAGCTCTACTTGAAGACGGAACGAGTTTCGTCAAATGTTCGTACTTGCAAAGCGTCTACATTATGTCCAGGGTTAGATGTTTACTTTTTTATTTCGAGTGTATCGCCGAACAGGTTTTCGGCACTTCCCTCAGGGCACTGTATAGTCACTGAGCTTTCAAGCAGGAATCTAAACTGCTCCTTCTTAAGTAACATAAATTTAGTATTTTAATATTATCGCATACGATTACGTTATCGAGACCTGAACAGATGTTTCACCTTACATACATAAAGCCATGGGAGGTTTTGGGATTGCCTTTTACTGTTTCGGTCCTAATGTAAGACTAGGAATTTCACGTTATTGTGTTAAAATGTTAAAACCGCAGTCGTTTTATTTGCGCACGTTACATGTAAAAACCTTTGCATCAATTCGCACTCGTACCGACTTGGACAGCGAGGGCGTTTTCCAGCTGAGGTCAAGGTCGCGAATAACCGTAAATTCGGAAGTTTTGATGATATTTTTTCTCTTTCCAATTTAATCGTGATTAGTGACGGGCATTATTGAATATAATGCATTCGAAAGCTTGAGAATCGATACTTACATTCGAAATAATATTCTCGAGTTCAACATAACCTTTAAAAGTCGATATAGGCCGTAGGCCTAATTTGCGCGGTAGATTTCCACAAACTGACTACGAACAGTATACCGGTGACCAAATTACAATGGAAGATTTAAAGAAAAAGGGATTTCGCCATCATGTTGGACGATTTTGTATCCAATGTGCTTTATTTTATTAGATTAGAGAATTAAAAAATACTTGTGGTCGATTGTTTGGCTTAATGTTATTAGGTTTTTCGAACAGTTTGACCGATCAAAGTTGCTGAACTGAAAGAAGTTTCCCCGGTAAAACTGAATGTAAAGTTTCGAGACTTTTAAGTCGCATACCAGTAATTAATGTTTGAAGCCGGGCCCGCGGTCGAACTTGCCTGCCTCTCACCCGGAGGACCCAGGTTCGATTCCCGGCCAGGTCAGACACTTTTACCTGGATATGAGGGCTGGTTCCAGGTTAAGTCATTCTACGATTACCTTTAATTGAGGCGCTATTTAATGGTGAGATGGCGATCCCGGTCTAGAGAGGTAGGAATAACGGCCGAGAGGATTCGTCACACTGACCATGCGTCACCTCGTAATCTGCAGGCGTTCGGACCGAGCAGCGGTCGCTTAGTAGGTGGAAGGCCCATTGGGGCTATAGTTTGGTTTAGGGGTGTTTGTAAGATTTTAAGTATACATATTTATTTTTGTGATGTTTAGCCAAATTGTTCATGGTTCATTCATTCGGACCGAGCAGCGGTCGCTTAGTAGGTGGAAGGCCCATTGGGGCTATAGTTTGGTTTAGGGGTGTTTGTAAGATTTTAAGTATACATATTTATTTTTGTGATGTTTAGCCAAATTGTTCATGGTTCATTCATTCCCGGATTTTCCATTTTCCCGTGTTGTACGGTTTTTTTTCGGTGGTCCCTCCAAAAACGGAGAATCGAGGTTCCACTGTATTACATCGGACAATCATTACCTAGTTTTACTCTTATTCACGTTCATCACAGAGTACATGTTCGCAAAGGTATGCAAGAGCCAAACAAAACAACTAATTTGCATATCAATCTGTGAATACAATGAAACCTCGTTAGTGCGTTCCTCATTAACATGTTTTCCCCGCTTAGCGCATCATAAATTATTTTTTTGCTAGTTGCTTTACATCGCACCGACACAGATAGGTCTTATGGCGACAATGAGACAGGAAAGGCCTAGGAAGGGGAAGGAAGCGGCCCTGGCCTTAATGGGAAACCACGGAAAACCATCTACAGGGCTGCTGACAGTGGGGTTCGAACCCACTATCTCCCAGATGCGAGCTCACAACTGCACACCCCTAACCGTACGGCCAACTCGCCCGGTGAATCTATCCATTAATCTTGGTGACTGCACATTGGATTGTCATATAACATATGTTTTTCGATGATTTTTCATTCATAACTCACCAACCAAAGCGAAAACTAAAACTCTGGCTTCGAGGTGCATTCAGAACCCCTTCAATCTACCTATGTTAAAAATTTCAGGTCTCTGCATGCCGCAGATTACGCTGGGCATCACACACAGATAGAAAGAATGAGACATTTCATTTTATTATTGTAGATAAACTTGATATAATATCGCCATTGTCACGTATATAGTCAATATGGAAATTGAAGTGCTGATTAGATAATATTCTTCATAACAGTACCAGACTTCCATATAATTTTTGTATACAAGGGCCTAAGAAGGAAGAAAATAGAAGTCAATATATAGCTTCTTTCTGGAGATATTCAATTTAAATTTTCATTTTATAAAGTGAAGAACTGAAGAATTGCAAAATCATCATCCCCTGTTGATCATGAAGATACTGATGATTACTGTTGAATACATGAAGAAACAATCACTCAAATAATGGGGTACAAAAAGGAATCAAGAAAAGGTACAGAAATGAAAGATTCAAGACTTCCAAGGCCTTGAACATTCTAATATTGCCCAGCTGGAAGAAATAAAATGTGATGACCTATGATGTCCTAAGTTCCTAAATGTTCTCAACATTTCAATAACAGAGTGTTAACTGATGTGTGCTCTGCCTTATATGCTACTACTTACTCCACTAAATCACATTTCTGCTGCAAATGCACAAAAACTAAGCAGGGTACAACAGCTACTTACATATTATATACTAGTTGCTTTGTATTTAACATCAATCAACAAATAATGTAAAGAATACAAACCAATATAGCAGAAGTATCCGCACTGAAACTTGAGTCATTGACTTGCGTACTACTGTTCCTCCTCAAGGGATGACTATTTTGAGCTGGATTAGCTTCAACTATGGATACTTCAGCATCTGAATCCTCATCGCTAGAAACCCCATTTTCGTGTATTACTGCTGGTTCTTCCCGCACTTCAACAGCGACTTCATTAGAATTAAGCACAACAGGCACGTCTTCATTTGTTCCTGTGGTTCGAGGCGGTCTACTCCTGGGTCTTCCACGCCCAGCCCTCCCACCACTTCCTGTACAGAAAAAGGTATCATTAACCAATAGCACTGTGAAATTATGCCGACACATCACAGTTTTGATATTTTAAACGTTACGCATTTGATTCAACATGATTTCCTGATGTAAATAATGTTAAAATGTAAATACTTTGTTGAAAGCAATCAAAATGATGTGCATAAGAAACAGTTATGTTAATTTAGTACCATCGCTTTATTAGAAAGAAAGCAAAAAAGAAACACACACTACAGATACATATATATATATATATATAAAGCATTCCCTAAATATGCAGATAAAACAATATCAAAACAGAAATTACTAGGAAGTACAGAAGTGCAAGGACTAAACAAACTGCAAGTACAGAACCTTGCCAGACTTTTGTCAGCAGATGTCTGAGGACATAATGACCGCGAGTTATTTCCAATGCAAATCTGTGGAGCAGGACGACGTAAAATTCTATCAACAGTGAGGTGTGATATACTGGATACCAACCACACTTAAGTGACTGCAGCTATCGAGCTTGAGCAAGTACTGAACTGAGAATGTGATCGGCGGTGAAACCGAATAAGGGACAATCTTAGCACGGTGATGATTATCAGTGAGTATTATGTAAATAAATAGCAGATTTCCTGCTATGCCTGCCAGCTGCTACTGAGTTTAAGCTCTATCTTTCACCCAAACTGTTTGATAATTTCACAACCCAAATGTCAATCACTTATTCTTCGTCCCTTGCTTTATTAATTCTTCTGAATTTCTCCTGCCTTTGAGGACAATAACTGTGTGGTAAGATAGTTGATTAAGGAACATAATGGAATTGCATCAGCTGGTAAGTACAGTAAAAAATCAATTAAACATGGTCCAATATACCGCGGATTCAGATTTAATGAGGTGAAGAGTACACAATATTAATTTATTATTAAAAGTCTTGTTTTCAATAGTCCATTGTTCTCTGAAGAGGTTGATGCTCAAGGTCCAAGGACATTCACCATGACTGGCCAATGTTACTGCAACGTGCTTCACCAAAATATAATACCCGCACTACAAGAGAGAGATGCATTGGACACTACTGCTTTTATGCATGATGGGGCTCCGCCACACATCTTTTGTCCGTTACAAGAGATTCTCTGCTACACATTTGGTGAGGATCAAATTTTTAGCTGAACATTTCCAAATGCTTGGCCACCATGATCACCCGAATTGAATTCTTGTGATTTCTTTTTATTTAATTTAATTTCCGGGTTGAACCATGTTGTACTTGTACGCATATCACGTACAGTTTGCCGACGTTTCGAATACATTGCAGTATTCTTTGTCAAGGCGTCTGAAATACCCCTACTCGATCCGAGGTAATCAGTCTCCCAGTCTTCACCTCATTAAATCTGAATCCGCGGTATATTGGACCATGTTTAATTGATCTTTTACTGTACTTACCAGCTGATGCAATTCCATTATGCTCCTTAATCAACTATCTTACCACACAGTTATTGTCCTCAAAGGGAGGAGAAATTCATAAGAATTAATAAAGCAAGAATACTTCACAGGACTTGCTTGTGCATTAGAAATTTCTGCCTGGGAGACTGATTACCTCGGATCGAGTAGGGGTATTTCAGCCGCCTTGACAAAGAATACTGCAATGTATTCGAAACGTCGACAAACTGTACGTGATATGCGTACAAGTACAACACGGTTCAACCCGGAAATTAAATTAAATAATTCTTCACACCGTGGAAGCTTCACTTCTTGTGATTTCTAGTTGTTTTGTCAGGAGAATATCCACAAATGTGTTGATCTGAAGAAGCATATAAGGAGAGGTACCAGGTATGCCCACGGAGATGTTTTGCACAGCCATGCAGCATGTTCCCCTATGCTTTAAAACTGCCCTGGACAGTGTTCAATACACTTTGATCAAATACACTTTGTAGTTTGATGGACGATACATCCATAACAAACAGTCATACTGCACGATATGGCAACACATTAAAAGTGCTTCACAGGACTTGCTTGTGCATTATTTCTCTTCCGCATGTCCTTGGTGTCACAAGTAGCCAAAATATTGGAGAGAATAATTGAAAGGAGGATGAGAGGAAAGGTGGAAAAAAATTTAGAAGAATAGCAGTATGGATTTCAACAGGGCAGGTCAACAACAGACCCTATATTCACCATGAGATTACTGATGGAAAAACAGGGGGAATATGGAAAAGATCTGGTGATGGTATTCCTTGATCAAGAGAAGTGTTAATAGAGAAAAGGTGTGTGGAAACCATGGAAAGAAAAGGATGAGGAAGGCAATCAAGGGAACTAGCGAAAGCAATATGTAAGAATTGTTTCAGTTGTGTCCAGATGCCAGTGGGGAGAACAGATTGGTTTAGAAACCAAACTGGACTAAGACAGAAGTGTGCTGTCTCCACTTATGTGTATAATGGTTATGGATGAAATTCTAAAGGAAACAAAGGCAAGATATGGAGAGGATATGAAAATATTCTTGTGTGCAGATGACATAGTGATCTGGGGAGTCAAAAATACAGAAGTGCAAATGCAACTAGAGGCTTTAAAATGACAGTACTGAGAAATATGGTATGAAAATCAGCGTAGAGAAGAGCAAAACAGTAGTGACGATGAGAGGAGAAAGAAAAGGAACCGTTAGTATCAGGAGACAAAACCTTGAGGTTGTTGAATGATTCAAGTATTTGGGAAGTGAAATAATGCAAGATGCAAGGTTGGATAAGAGATCAGCAGAAGGATACAAGTGGGATATACGTTCTACCAGAACATAAGGAACCTGGTATGAAACAGAGAACATCCTATGAAATGTACACGATATACTATACCCCTATATAAACGTATGCCTTAGAGACTTGGACTTTGACAGCAAGAAATGAGAGTAAAATTCAGGCCAGTGAAATGAAGTTACTGAGGAGTATGGTAGGGAAAACGAGAAAAGACAGAGTAAGAAATGTTATGACGTTGTAAGACCTATCTATGTCGGTGTGATGTAAAATGAATTCAAAAAAAAAAGTTGAGGTCAGAAAAAAGGGGTAGAAAAACTGTGTGATAGGATGGAGAAGAATAAATAGATATGGTTTGGACATATGAGGATGGAGCAGGGAAGGACACTAAAACAAGTGGTGGAGGCTAAGATAGAAGGAAAAAGGGCAAGAGGGAGGTCCAGAACAAAATCTATGAACTCTGTCAAGAACAGTATAAGAAAAAGATTGGACTGGAGTACAATAACTGAAAAGAAATGGTGGAAGGAGAGGCAACTGTGGAAAAGTGCCATCAACACCTTGACTTGGAAGGAGCTGGACAAGGGGAAATGAAAATGATGCCCTTGGCAATTAGGGTTGGGCAGACCGGAACATTCAGTTGTTCCGCAACATTAGGAGCTTGAGGCGGAGTGTTTCAGTACAGAGTGCCGGGACACGGGACTGTAACTGCGTCGTAGAGAGAACTTCGAAAGGCAACATGATATGCTCCGCGTCAGCTGGAATGTGCCTGTACTGAACGTGCTGTGTCAAGGCCGCACTAGATAGATTAGTTGGTCTTGGCTGTGTCTGACTGTCAATACCGGCTAAGTACCCTGTGCTGGAGTGTAAACATTTTTTCATCCAGTTATATCTTTAATTCCTAAGTGATGACCTATATTTTTCTTGGTCTTAAAAGTTTCCTTACAGTCCAAATTAATTTTTAACCCAAATCCCCGAGAAAGTGTTGAGGGAAATTTTCGAGATATTAAAGAAAGTAAATGGAAGTTGAGAGAAAAGGAATTCGAAGTGCAGAGAACATAACAGCACGAAAGAACAACAATGTTTTCATCCAGTTATATTCCTAATTCCAAAGCAATGACCTATATTTTTCTTGGGCTTAAAAGTTTCCTTAAAGTCCAAATTAATTTTTAACGTCAATCCCCGAGAAAGTGTTGAGGGAAATTTTCGAAATATTAAAGTAGGTAAATGGAAGATGAGAGGGAGCAGCCTTTAAACGTGATTAATGGGCGCGAATTTCAGTGTTCCGACTGTCCGTTCACGTTCCGTGCAGCTTTATGCTGGAAATGGCCATGACTACACACAAGCACACACCACATAGCACGTTCCGTAAAGGCAAATTCCCGCTGGTGCGGAGCATGTAATGTTGCCTCTCAAAGTTCTCTCTACACTGCGCAGTTACAGTCCAGTGTCCCGTGCGCCCACTGCACAGTTCAGCTAGTAGGCGAAGGGCAGTGCATAGTGGCGCTTCTGATGGGACAGCGAGTCAGTGTCTCCGTCTCGCTTGAGAATGTTTCGGAACAATTGACACTCGGTGTTCTGGAACAGCGGAACATAACTGTGCACCGGCACAGTGTGCCAAAACAGGGACATAGTGCCCAACCCTATTGGCAATGTTTGGTTTAAGTTTCATTTTCATACAACTGCTAATTTTCCAGATAGACACAGTTAAGTATGAAAAGTTTACTTATAACCATCCAATACATTCACTTCTTAAAGTTGCACAAATACTGTCTATCTCATAAGTACTAATTTCTTAATGTAATTATTACTTCTCTACCCTTCCTTCCCGGTTTGTTTACAAATTTGACAGTTCAATAGGGACATACTGTACGTGAGAGAACCAAACGAAAAGTTCTCTTTGTTTCCTCTACAGCCACATGCGCCCTGAAGAAAGAAGGCGGGGCTGATGACCTTAGATGTTAGGCCCCGTTAAACAACAAGCATCATCATATCAGAATATCTCGGACCCATCCGAGCCCAGAATCTCCTTGGAAGGGAGTAAAGTGAGACAAAAGATGTCGTACTTTGGCCACAGAATGACAGTACCTCCTTGGAAAAGGAGGTCGTGCTCAGAATGGTGAGTGGCAAGAGAGGAACTGGACAAACACGATCACGTAAGTTAGATGGCATAAAAGGATACTGGCATGGCAATCGCTGAACTGAAAGAGCTGAACACATGATCCATGGGAAGACCATCAGACATCCTAGATTGAATGGATGAAAACAGAGAGAAACTACGAAGCAAAGATTAATGTATTGAGTTACGTATCACTTTTAACAATCTTGGTTTGCAACTTATGTTTTATTGCACCTAATCAATACATATATTTTATACGAATAGGACTAGTTTCAACCGTATGACTCTTGTCATCTTCAGCTATTCATTTAAACTAGTTAAATTAAAATAAGGACACGATCATTAAATAAAACGGGGTTTGTAAACCCAGAGCTAAAAGTACAAATACACTATAGAACACTTTAGTGCTCATTAAAATGATTGAATTTTCACTTGATACTAGTCTTATGAAATAATGAGAATAGATTAATTTAAAAACTTGATAAGAATGTTTGAATTGTGTACAGGTTGCAACACACAAATGAACAATGTTTTAAAATATTCAAAAGATTATGTACAAATTACAGGCAAAACAACCTAATAATTAGGTCTCGGAAGAAGAGGAAAAATCCTTTTTTTTCTCCAGTATCCGAGGACGAGGCCCAACATAATACCGTATTTTATTGCGTAATCCCCCCCCCCCCTTTTCTTTTCTCGAAAACACTAGGGAGGGAATTATGCGAGTGGTGCTTCTAGGCATTCAGACAGGAAGGGAAACGATGTATTAGGTAAAAGTTATATTTACGGTAATAGTGGTATGTGAAAAAAGTGGTACCTACCAGTATTTATTTTCAATTAACACAAAAGAATACCACGGTTTCATTAGGCCACAATGAAGAGCAGCAATGCATTGTTTCATTGTTTCTTTTCTCTCACTATTCTGCGGCCTCACTTTCGTCAGTATCATCACTATTTTCAAGCTCAAACAACACATCATCTTCATTTTCACTATTTCACAACATGTCGTCCTTGGAACCGTCAATGGCACAAGAAATTCCAGCCTCCTGGAGTCAGCTGATGAGATCCCGCCGCCATCCATTCTGAATACAGGCGTCGAAGATGTTCTTTGAAAGGTTGGTTGATGCTGATATCTAAAGTTTGAAGAATGGACGTTAAACCTTCAGGGATGATGACAGGATGGGACTTCATCAGTTTTATTTTCTCTTTTACAGCTTCCACCAGGTGACCCTGGAAACTGTCTGAGACAAGAAGGGATTTCTTTTGTAATAATGCCCCTGATCGTCTTCCCCAGACTTTCTCCAACCAATCCACCATCAAATCTGTTGTCATCCAGCCCTTTTCTTGAACTCGTGAGTGAATTCCATGTGGTGCAGTCTCCTTTGGTAATGTCTTCCTTTTAAAGATGGCGTACGGTGGAAGTTTGTTGCCACCTGCTGTAATGCACAACATCACTGTGCATCTTAATCTCTGCTCCAGTCGTCTTCACAAGGACACTCTTTGAGCCAGTTGGAGCAACGTGGTGTTATGCGGCATATCAAAAAACACTCGCGTCTGGTCAGCGTTACCAACCTGAGAGAGTAAATACTCATATTGCTGTCACACTTGTATTACGTAACGATGGAACTCGATTACCTTATACGTGTAGCCTCGAGGTAAACGCCGGCACAAAGATGTTCTCCTCTGTAAACTGAGATTTTGCCGTCTCATAAAACGAATCACCCAACCAATGCTTGCTTTAAAAGCCTTTCTGTCAATGTTGAGCATGGCAGCTATCTCGTGAGCTTTGTTCTGAATCATTTCGTAAGAGACAGCAAACAATCATTCCGAAGTTCATTGACTTAGGCAATTACACCATTATTAATTTCGGGATATTTCCCTGTTTTAGGCCCACGGAAAGATTTGGAGCTTGCCTTTGCAGTCACGAATTCATCTTTTTGACTCCACCAATACCGTATTGAATTAGGATCAACGGAGAAATGTCTTCCTGCAGCTTTCACTCCATTTGTATCCATTTGCCGTGTAGTTTGAATATTTCGACATTATGACGACTTGTAACAAACTGACTTAGAAACACGTCTACAACTTCACTGTTCAAATTTACAGTATGTTGTGACAATGGAAACATTTTATGTCAAGTACCGCTGTGTTCATTGTTGTCCATTATCAAGTCATTTGAAGGCCGCTCCAGTAAGAACAAACCAGGAGAGGGAATTATGCACGATATTAATAAAATCATTTTTAATGATGAAAAATCGTAGGGGAGGGAAATATGCGAGGGGGGAGCTTATGGGATAAAATACGGTTTATGTTCATTCTGAGTCACTGAAGGCCAGAAAATAGTGGATTTTTATTTTTATTTTTGCCTTTCCCAGAGTTTTCTGGCTTATTGGTCCTTTTTTTCAGAATTTTTTAGGTGTTCACAGCTTTTTCCCTTAACTTCACCTTCTTTCGACCACATTACTTCCCATTCTCAATGTTCATCCATCTCCTTAAACATCTTTTCTCTAGTAAATACATATATTTGAATTGTATCTGAGAAGAGGGAAAATGAAATGAAAAATTAAACTAGTGTTGGAAAAAAACCAGGGGTATCAAATTATGTACAAGATAAGTGAAATATTGCGCCCTGGGAAGCGACGTAAGGAGAGTCTCTGCGATCACTTTGAGACTCTGGCTAAATGGGGGTGTGATGCAATTATAAGAACTCACCAAGAGAGTTCTCTCAGCCTCTCACACCTTAATTCTTCTGTTTCTAACTACATGCGGTGCCCCTATTAGGCCGAGCAACCCAATGGAAGGTTGGGTATCCAATCCCAGCGGGAAACTGGGTCGGTGAGCAGAGAGGAATGGTGGGTCAGTGGAAGGCAACGGGAAACCACCAGTTATTTTCCCAAGACAACCTCATGGGTTTACTCAATCTCAAATTAGATTCTGGAGTAAGTCCCCCAGTCGGCTCTCCAGGGGGACGACAAGACGAAAAGGTTGAGAGGAGCCTTGGAATATGAAGATTTATCTCAACCATCCTTACGAGTCGTCAGAAGAATAGCAACCTGGAATGTACGAGGTCTCTTGCAGATGGGAAAACTACACATCATTGAAAGAGAAATGAAACTTCATGATGTGGACATACTTGGACTTAGTGAGACACACTGGAGAGGCTGTGGCCATTTTATGATTCAAACAAATAATATATGTTTTTCTGAAAGTGAGGATATGAGTCGTAATGGTGTCGCTGTAGTAATTCCAAATAATCTTAACAATGCTGTTATGGGTTATGAGCCCATCTGTGATACAATTATCTGTATTAAGATGAAAGCTTCTCCTTGTAATATCAACATCATTTTCACTAAAAGAAGAAATAGAAGAATTTTATGACCATCTGGAATATACCATCAGTAGGATACCTAAAAAGGAAATATTAGTCATCCAAGGGGATTTTAACGCGGAGGTAGGTAAGACTATTGTATAGATGATAGACATGCGAGACTTATGGTTGGACTGCACGGTCTGGGGGTGAGAAATGAATGCGGAGAGCATTTATTAGAATTTTGTGTGAATAACAACTTATCTGTAACACCCTCTTCCAACATCACACAAGGCGTCGCTCCACATGGATTTCTCCTGGATAAGGTTAGGAATCAAACTGATTTCATTTTGGTGAGGCAATGTCGGCAGACTTCAATCCTGGATTGTAAGACCTACCCTGCAGCAGATTGTGGTAGTGATTATATACTGCTATCTATGAAAATGCAGATAAAATTGTAATCATTGAAGAAGGTGAGAGTAAAACAGGTACGCATTATTGACAAAGATATTCTCCATGAGTTTGGTGAAAGAATAAGAACAAAATTCCAGCAAGTAGAGGAGGAAAGAGCTTCTTCTCAAACATGGGACAAGATGAAGGAAATCATCAATTCATCCCTTCCCAAACAAGTTCCTATTGCATCCGGGAGATAGTAGGTTCGAATCCCACTATCGGCAGCCCTGAAAATGGTTTTCCGTGGTTTCCCATTTTCACACCAGGCAAATGCTGGGGCTGTACCTTAATTAAGGCCACGGCCGCTTCCTTCCAACTCCTTGGCCTTTCCAATCCCGTCGTCGCCATAAGACCTATCTGCGTCGGCGCGACGTAAAGCCCCTAGCAAAAAAAAAAAAAAAAAAAAAAAACAAGTTCCTAAGACTCCTGAAGCAAAACATCCCTGGATTTCAACATCTACACTACCATTGATTGAAGAAAGGAGTACATTGATGAAATGTGGTATACAAACTGCAGAAGATGAGGAAACATACAGAGAACTTTGCCGAACAATACAGTGCAATTGTAGAATCGACAAGATACAGTATCTTACCAATATCTGTGATGAAATAGACCACCATCACAAGCTAAATGAAACATGACCTTTACAAGAAGATAAATAGCATCACCCGAGAGTTCAAACCACGTACATAGATGACTGAAGACGCACAGGGAAATGTAATTGGTGACAAGAAAGAAGTAATATCCAGGTGGAAACAACACTGCATAACCTTATAGGCAAAGGTAATAGCATAAGAGAACAATTGCATGGAATGTGACACAGAGCTTGCTATCCCATTTAGTGAAATTGAGAACGCCACCAAACATCTCAAAAACAACAAAGCCCCAGACATAGATGGTATTACTGGAGAAATGCTGAAAGTAATGGGAGAAGATGGCCTCCATGCTTTACATTCAATATATAATAAAGTGTGGAAAACTGGAGAATGGCCTTAAGACTGGATTACATCTGTTCTCATCCCCCTTCACAAAAGAGGGTCAGTTAGAGACTGTTCTAATTACTGCACCACAGCATTAATACCACATGCTAGTAAAGTTCTGCTGTACCTAATGAATCAACGACTAAAAACTTTCTCGCAATCTCAGATTTCTGCTTAACAAGCAAGGTTATGTGGCAGGTAAAGGTACACGAGAGTCAATAACAAACACGAGGCAGATAAGTGAAAAATGCAGCGAGTTCTGTGTCCCTGCCTGTATTTGTTTCCTCAATTATAAAAAGGCCTTTGACTGTGTAAAGTGGGACAAGTTGTGGGAAGTGCTCAATGAATGTGGAATCCCAAAACACTTCATGTCATTATTGAAAGGTCTTTGTAATAGTCATAATGCAACTCTAAGGGTTGATGCTCAGAATTTTTCAATGTGATAAATGGAGCCAGGCAAGGCTGCATATTGTCACTCCAACTCTACAACATCAACGCAGAGTATGTAATGAGAAGAGCACTGGATGGCTGGGATAGTGGAATTTCAATCGGTAGTAGGAAAATCAACAATTTATGCTTCACTGATGATACTTCACTCATTACAGGAAGTGGACAAGAACTTGATGATCGTCGACATAAGACCTATCTGTGTCGGTGCGACGTAAAGCCCGTAGCAAAATAATTAAAAAAATTAAAAAAGAACTTGATGAATTGCTCTCTACAGTGACAAACATTAGTTTGGATTTTGGTCTAGAAATTAACATGAAAAAGACCAAACTAATGGTTATCAACCGACGAAGTCAAATCCCAATCCAAGTAACAGGATGCCTGAAAGATCTGGCGTTTGTGAATGACTGTGTATATCTGGGCTCCATAATCAGTAACATGAGAAATTGTAATAAAGAAATAAAAAGACGGATCGTCCTAGGTTAATCTTAGAAAGATCTGGCAAAACCGGGCATTATCCAAAACTGTGAAAATACGACTGGTGGAATCACTGGTGTTTTCTGTTTTCCTGTACGGTTGCGAGACCTGGACTGTGAAGGCTAGCGACAAGAACCGAATATGTGGTGTTGACGGAGAACGCTCCGCATACCATGGACAGAAAGAACAAATGCATCCATTATAGAAGAACTGAGTATCACAAAACGTTTATCTTTCCACGTTAGTGAGTTACCTCCAGTTCCTGAGACACATTTTGAGGAGAGAAGGAGACAATTTGGAAAAGACCATTCTGCAAGGCAAAATTGAAGACACCAGACCAACAGGCAGAACACCAAGTAGATGGTTAGACCAAGCAAATAAGATCACCGGTCTACCTCTTCACAATATCTTAAGAAGAGCTGAAGACCGCTCAGGATGGAAAAATCTCGTTAAGGATGCAGTTACTAATGAAGTGAAGTAATGAGGTCACGATGCTCAGCAATGAGTAAACCAACTGACGATGATGATGATGATGAAGTGAAATAATGAAAGGAGAAAATAATGATGTGTTTTTGAAGAGGACGATCTCACTCGATTTAATTATGAACCCTAAACATCCGCTGATGTGGAGAGAAGTTTCTCGATGTTTCGCAACGTGCTATCTGAAATCAGACGATCTTTTACACCAAAGAACCTGGAGATGACTATTGTGATATACTGCAGAGCCAACTGAGGTAAGGTTTCCAAATTCCAATTTCTGCAATCCTACTGCGGTTAAGCCAAATATGATTCCAGTAATACCAATTTCAATGTCTTTCTCCAGGATGTCCATTGCTGGTTCACTGAATTCATTCTAGGTGGAAAAAATATTTCATTTTAAACTCAGCAAGTACTTTTTTAACAAAGACAGAATTCCTTTTTTAAAAATTATGTTAAATCTAAAAACTGTACTGTCTGAAATATTTCACTCTCATGTTTTTGTACTGCATGTTGCACACCACCAGAATCTTGCATTTTTAAACATAGTATTCCTTCATTAAATATGTAATTAAATAAAAAATTATAAACAAATTTGGGTCACATTTTTACGTCCTTTTTGACAGTTTTTAAAGTTCTTTTTAGGCAATTTATAAGTTTTCAACTTTCGAGCCCTACTGATAATGGTTGTTAAGACGTTCAAAACATCTTGTTCAAATGAACAGCTGAAGATGATCCAGTCATAAGATCGAAACTAGTCCTATTCGTATAAAATACACATGATATGATATATAGATTTGGATTCCCATAGGGAATCTGAAATATTTGTTCCGAATGAGTAAATTTATAACACGAATATAAATGGTCCGTTATTGGACATTATAAATCTTCCAGCTAACTCATTCCTGGTTGCCAGCGTTTCACCCCCGTGTGCTAGGCTGGGCTCTTCAGTTGGTACCTCGCACACCTACCAAGACGCTAGCTAGTGCATACCGTGGAGGCCACTACGTAGGCTAAGGGGCGAAACGCTGGCAACCACGAATGAGTTAGCTGGAAAATTTATAATGTCCAATAACGGACCATTTATATTGGTATTATAAAATACACATATCGATTGGGTGGAATAAAACATCAAGTTACAAGCTAAGATTGTTAAAAGTGAGTTACAACCATCAATATGGGCAAAAAATAAAAATTATCGCTTACATTTGAGTTAAATATTACAAAAACCTGCTTATAAATACCTGAAACTTGAATGTCTTGTATTACGACAGGCTCTTCTTGTACTACAGCAGGATTTTCATCTCCATTGATGTTCACCAGCATTTCTTCATCAACTTCTAACGTTTGAGTGACCCTGTTCATTGGCCTTGTGCGATCAATTCCATCACCTCTTGCTAGAAAGAGACATTATTATCAACTCCCATTATAATTACAAACAAAATGAGGAATTGAATAATAATGTTATTGGCTTTACGTCCCAATAAATAAAAATAATCAATAAACATAAATATCACCCCTCTACCACTTTGAAAAAGATAAACCAAACAACTCCCTTTCTATCTTTACGTTCAACGAACAAATTTACAAAGTCATCAACATCTTTAAAAAGCACGATGTAAAAGTAGTTTTCAAAACCAACAATAGAAATGCAGAAGTCTTATATAATACCACACCCATACAACAAGTTCAATAGTTTTTCAAAATCGAAGAAAATCAGGAGTATACAGGATTATTTGCAACAGTTGTAATTTTTTTTTTTCTGCTGCTGGCTTTTTTGTCGCACAGACACAGATATGTCTTATGGCGACGATGCGACAGGAAAGGGCTACGACTGGGAAGGAAGCGGCCATGGCCTTAATTAAGATACAGCCCCAGCATTTGCCTGGTGTGAAAATGGGAAACCACGGAAAACCATTTTCAGGGCTGCCGACAGTGGCGTTCGAACCTACTGTCTCTCGAATACTGGATACTGGCCGCACTTAAGCGACTGCAGCTATCGAGCTCGGTGGTTGTAATTCTTCTTATGTCGGTCAGACCGGGAAGAATTTTAATATAAGGTACTCGGAGCACATCAATGCCCTGAAGTACAATACATTCTCAGCTTTATGGCAGCATGTGCATTACTATAACCACAAATTCAGAGACATAAAACCAGATATGGAAATTCTCAAAATCATCAACAAAAGACCCCTCCTTAACATTACTGAAAGATGCTTCACACATATAGATCAATATTTATTTATATTTTTTTTGCTAGGGGCTTTACGTTGCACCGACACAGATAGGTCTGATGTTTGGCTTTTCAGGCGTTTGCTCTATTAACCAGCATTTCGTCTTAGGTCTGACACTAGACTCTTCAGAGTGGGATGTGTCAGACCCTACCCACTGATGCTGGGGTGTATGCAGGTCAACTTATCAGAAGCCTTTTATGAGGCACAGTCTGATAACTGCATACGGGAGATAAGACTCCACAATGGAATTAATGCCCGCCTAGCAATTCCAAATGGAAATTCTAAGTTCCCATGGAGGGAATTAGATATTTTTCCACCAATAGAGCATATCAAAATCAGATCAAAAAATAGATGTTTGGCTTTTCAGGCGTTTGCTCTATTAACCAGCATTTCGTCTCAGGTCTGATACTAGACTCTTCAGAGTCTGACACATCCCACTCTGAAGAGTCTAGTGTCAGACCTAAGACGAAATGCTGGTTAATAGAGCAAACGCCTGAAAAGCCAAACATCTAATTTTTGATCTGATTTTGATATGCTCTATTGGTGGAAAAATATCTAATTCCCTCCATGGGAACTTAGAATTTCCACAGATAGGTCTTACGGCGACAATGGGATGGGATAGGCCTAGGAGTTGGAATGAAGCGGCCGTGGCCTTTATTAAGGTACAGTCCCACCATTTGCCTGGTGTGAAAATGGGAAACCACGGAAAACCATCTTCAGGGCTGCCGATAGTGGGATTCAAACCTACGATCTCCCGGATGCAAGCTCACAGCCGCGTGCCTCTACGCGTACGGTCAACTCGCCCGGTAAGATCAATATTTTAAACCAAATCATAATCTAAATGACATTTCAGAAAAACCAAATATCGTATTTGACCTCCTTCTAATTTCCAATTTTAGAAACATCAACCCAACAAGTCACAATTCAGTTTTTCATAATATTAACAGGACCTTTCCTCAGCAGCCAGCTATTTTCCCCACATCCTTCGGCACCGCCTTAATCCCACCTTCCCCTCCCTCTCCTTTTTCTGACCTCTCACCTTGTCCCATCCCTTCCTTTTCCTTTGAATCTCACAACCGTTAGTATGAGGCACACAACAATAGGCCACGCACCACATGCCGCAACGAGAGGCAAGTCTCATATAATCTGTGACATTTGACTAACACGCTCTCTCCTTCAATTCATTAATTTTATATAATTCCATTTATTCAGATTAAATTCATGGGCACCACAATGAATTGCGAATTTATACCAGCCACAAATTAGGAACGTGTCAGTTTTAACCATATCTTCATGTGCCGTCCGGACAATGTCCAACAGCATTTCACCATGATTTTAACAAGCAATATGGGAACATTTCATTTTATTTACGTTGGTTGATGTGGAAACACAATCTAGCAGTTCTGCGTCAGCTGGTGGTTATTTCCAGTGGGGTCCAGTGGCTTGCATACTGCTAACACCACTAAAGTAGATTTGGTGATTAATGATCTGACTACAGAATCAATATTTAGCAGTTTCCGTTTTGCAATTGAAATTGTAATGATTAGCAGTTATGGAACTAACAATTCTATGAATATTAATGCAAGAAAGAGTCTGGATGATGAGCATACTGCAGATGCTAAGAATTCAGAGCCTAATTTATTTTTCAAATTTTACACATAGTTCATCACAGATTTTAATGTCAATTGTGTGTTTGTACATTTGTTTTTATGTCAATTGTGTGTTTATACATTTGTTTAGTTATTAGTAGGGCTCGAATTATTTAAAAATGCATATGCGCATATGCAAATGCATATTTGGAACGTTAATGCATATTCTGAACGTTAGTGCATATACAGATATTTTTCTCTTATGTGTGATCGATTATCTAAGATCTCTGAACTAAATGAAAATCTAATGAACTTTATATGTTGTACATCCCTCGGCAACACGAGAAGCCTTTCCTGATCATGGAAAATGCTTTCAGTGTCGCAATACAAGCAGGTATACGGATTATGATCCTTTTCACCACAGCTATCTCCTTTTTTTCTGACATTCCTTCCTCCTTACAGTAGCCTCCCTAGGTTTGCTTAAACAAGGGCGTTCATCTGTTAACTTGCTCTTTGTCTACTGCAGTGTTTTTACTGAAATACCCTAAAATGTAAAAAAGGCTAAAGATAAGAGCTCTAGGTCTTCTTTAATTAAACCGTGGATATCAGGCAATAGTGACTATACAAGTGACTGATGTAGTGTACTGTCAAGTGTGCGACAAAAGTGTAAAATGCGATAAAAAATGTCAAACTGAACAGCATTCGAAAACGACTTCACATCTCAGATCAAAAGAACAGAGTAACAATATGCAACGCTACTTTTAACCTACGTGGAAACACGGAGTGAAGTTAGTACATTTTCCGCTGATATTTGTGGAACTTTTGTATGAAGTTTGAATAATCCACATCTACGCTCATTTCTTGAAAAGTATTGTGCTAATCAACGGATACCAGATGAATCTACTCTAAGGAAGAACAATTTACTTTCAATGCACGCTCTGTCGTGAATTCGATACGATCTGACATAGGAGAGGATTGTGTCTGGATATCGGTAGATGAAACATTGTCAATACATTGCGAACTGCATAGTGGGTCAATTATGTCCAGAAGAACCTGGCAAACCTCATTTACATTCGTGCAAAGTGCTAGAAAAATCCAACCACACGCTACAGTTGCAAGATTTGTTAACGATTCCCTGCCACTTCTGTGGCCTAGTGAATCAGAAAACGATTGTTACAAAGTGCGCCTTTCGGCCACAGATACAGCTTCGTATATGATGAAAGCTGGTCAGTCTCTTAGAGTATTTTTTCCAAGTCGCATCAATGTCACATGTTTCGTCCATGGATGGCATCGTATTGCAAGATACGTACCCTCTTTCCATCTGTCAACAAAGTCATTTCAAGCGAGAAGAAAATATGTTCCTAAAAGCACCGGCTTGTGTACAGTTGTACAAAACACATCTGCCTCAGGTTTCCCTTGCGCTGGAACCTGTTCTCACAAGATGGGGAACTTGGTTATCCGCAATATCGTTCTACCAGGAGAACTTTAATCAAGTGAAAGGTGCTCACAATTTCATAATTTCATCTTCGACTTCTTTAAAATTCTTGTTGTGGGCCACTGAATGCATGTTTTGTACAGTACGCATTTTTAATCTATCTTCGTCTTCACGCTAACGCCAAACTTTGGCTTTAGTTAGGCCATACTTTCTTGCAGCTGCACAGTTATTCATTTCACATGTTTAATAACCACTGACTTAAAAATGGCATCATAATCTCAACAGGAACCCGTTGACAATTTGCTGGCAATACCTGTTCCACGTGTCTCTACAATACGACAATTCTTCCCTACAATACGACAATCCATAATGAAAATATCCTGCTGTCTATAAATCTGTTAATTTTACTAAGCATCAGGTACAGTAGACACGTTGTAACTCTACCACCGAGTAGTTGTGGCCTTTCTAAGAATTCGAAGGGTCACTCCCTTGCTATTCCAATTCGAGTAACAGCTGGAGCTCGAAAGTACATACTGGTCGACCTTGCAGCTAGCTCAAGTGAGTAATGTTTTGATACCATTCTGCAGATTTGATAAATGCTTCACTATTTTCTGAGAACCAGTGATGTAACATGGAGGCAGCATACAACCAGCTGCAGCGGCTAGCGATATATAGGCTTAATAAAGACTCACACAGTGAAAGCCAACAAGTTTTGTTTGCACATGCAGGGTTGAAGGGAAACAGCAGGGTTACCGTGGTAGCTGCCAGAGGTGTTCATTAGTGTCAGATTGCGAATGCAAGACGACTTGATTTTTCATATGAAATCCTGAGAAAGAAAGTTATCTTGGATTCGGAGAAATACAGTAATATTTTTGATCATTTTTCTAACAACCTATCGAAAAGTGTTCTGAATTTTTCAGACAGTGAGGTATGTGGTCAACATAGGTTGTGATATGAAAGAACAAGAAAAACACTGCTGGTGAATTATACAGTGGTAGGTAAACAAGCAAATTAGGAAAATGGTTATTCTGTCGACCGAGGCCAATAAACCCATTAGTATGGCCTGTCATAGATCTTGCTCCATAAGCAGTGATTGCCAACAAAATTATGTAAAGGAAGATTCGAAAAATTAAAACAATTGTTGATTACATGTCATATCCAATCAAATCAGACTTAAAACAAAAAATAAATTGCTGCTAACATCAGTAAAATATATTCAATGAGAAAGTTGATCCTTGAAAATGAGATATTAATTCTGAAAAATGTGTTTTTCTAAAAGTCCTTACAGAATAAGATTCACTTCTGAAATTACTACCAACTTAAAGAGATGCAACAAATGCAACACTCATGTTTCAGTTCAATGCATTTGTGTGAATCTGCATTTTCATATTAAAATGACAAAGAGAAAGCAATGTACTAACATGACTGATGTCCCTAAAACTAGTCCTCACCCAGTCTGTTCCGGTTAGGAACTCAAGTCCACTGTTTAATTTATCCTTCTCACAAACCAGAGCATTCCTGACCAATGGCTACTCAAGGAAACAGATTGACGAAGTGCTACATCCTAAGCCAAAAGACAGACTGTCACGCGATTCTCGTCTTAAGAGTCTGGCATTCTTTCCATACGTACAATCTGTCACGGATAGCATTGGCAATATTCTCGGAAGGCACAATATCCAGACCATTTTTAAGCCTAATACGCAATTGCATGCAATCCGTCAAAGATCCTATTGGTTAAACTGTGCTGGAATATACATGATTCCTTGCTCCTGTGGATAGGTTTATGTTGGCCAAACATGTAAGAAGGTAGAAACGAGTGTTAAAGAACATGCCATACTTAATGACCATCAAAACATTTTTTATGCAACTTCTGTCATTTACAAACCGAAACATTTTATACCCAGAATCATTCGCGAGGTGATAGAAATTGGTAAACACCCAAATAATTTTAACAAAGGTGATGGCTATATACTGAGTAGATCATGGCTACTCACCATAGTTAACTCATCAACATCTTTCTCCTTGACTCTTGGAGGCCCTGGAATGAACTATATTTCTAACAGGGTCTCTATTCTGAGTAGTTACTAAGTTACTATGAAGTGACTGTTGCCAATACATAATTTGTTATTGCTCTGAAGACGATCTTGGTCACAGGATCGAAACATGTCAGCAGATCATTTACATTACGCGACCTAATATCACCTAATATGTCATTGAGTGGCCATGAAAGTCTGCGTATTAATTTAACTGCTAGGTTTTTCAGTCTGCTGAAACTAATGAATAAATAAATAAAATTTAGAAAATACCTGAAAAATAAACCATGTAATAATAGATTTTACCTGATAAAGAAACAACATTAATTTCTAAATTTTAGTTATTCATAAATTAGTTTTGACAGGCTGAAAAACCTAACAGTTATAAATGAATACAGTCGACACTGAAAAGAAATTACTTCGACTATAACAAATGACTGAATTTATGTCGTCGGTATACCTTCATCATCTTCCACTGGCATCCCGTTGTTCTGAGCCATGTTTAAATTGGTCATATCAAGTCGCTGAAGGGCAATGCTGGCTTTCTTAAGTGTGTGCCCACCAACCATTGGGTTTACAAGCTGGGTTCTGGACATAGCAGTGACTGGAACTGAAAACCAAAAATATTACAGTATTAAGAGTTGTTCTTTACTGGTAATACATTTACAGCAAGGGATTCAAAAAGAAAGTATGGAAAAATCATACACAGGCAAAATCAACATTAATCTGACCATATTGATGGTCTCTTTTGGTCCGTATTGGCTTTTACCATTAATCTCATTACACTGAAAATCAGAAGTTTAATAGGAGTGCGTTACAAAATAAAATGTTAATTAAGGTCAAACTAATCGAAGCTTGTATTACTTGTGATGAGTTACAATTGCTCAGTACATATTATTTCGACTTGTTTCAAGCTATCATCAGCTTACAATCAAACGAAGTAATAATTCTCTTATAAACTAAGAGACATGCATAATAAACACATTAAAAACATATGAACATTTATGAGGATGAATCAACATTGATGCCCCTTGAAAACAGTGGAATGTCATGTGAAAATCTATCTACAAACATAAAATAACGGACCCTTCTTAGAAATGAGATTTGTAACGATTAATAGGAGTCCACCTTAACAATACACTCTTAAAAAAAACATTTTGTTTATTATTGTGGTTTAGAAATGAAATATATACAGTACATGTTAATAAAAATTACATCATAACCTACATGACAAATCTACAAATACCAAAGAATATTTCTAGGTTAGAATGGGATCAAGCAAGAAGTAATATAGATTATGAAACAGATCTTTGCTTCGTTCGGCCCCTGTCAATTTTTGGTGAGTGATAATGCAAAAGCTTTAACCTCTGCGCGGTTCTGTACTTTCTGTTTTGATCTATCCATCTCTCACGTAACCACTACCCCGTATTATCAGAGGCCAAATTATGCTGAAAGCGTGAATCGTAATCTTTGATCTGCTCTCATTGCCTATCACTCTGCTGACCACTCTAAGTGGGATTAATCACTAAATTGGATTTGCTTTCAACACTGCCGTCCATGAGAGTCATAAACAAACTCCTGCTTCATTAATGCTAGCCTTTACTCCAAATTCTCCACTCTCAAATCTGTGGTCATTAATGATCTTCTGCTTGACAACGCCAGCCCAGAAAAAGATCCGAGCTAATTGGCACTGCACGCGAAAAAACTTGAAAGTTTATTATGCTAAAGTTCAGCGTAATCACAATCACGGGCGAAGACCCCACAATCTGTCTGTGGGTGACCAGGTGTTTGTTAAAACACATCCCGTCAGTAGTGCTGCTGACCATGTTATCAGTAAGTTGGCCCCCAGATTTCGAGGTCCTTGCACCATCTTAAAATTTCTTACCCCAATATCTGATTAGTAAGTGATCCCAAAAGGAAAAGGATCAGCAGAGTAGTAAGATTTTAGATGCCGGCCAGCATGTATTAGTTATCTCTGTACCCTAATCATAAGTTATTTGAGTAATTTAGTAATAGGAATTGTAATTGATGTGTATAAATACATTAGGTATCCTCCTTAAGCATTTATCTCCTTTAGGGTAATGGGCTTTAGTATGATAAGTAAGTTAGGTAGGTTTTAGTTTAGGGTCACTGATTGGAATTTATTCCCCTAACATTCCTGGCTCTGGGTATACTCCTGTAGTTTTATTTTTCTTTCACCCACCTTTAATCTTGTCTGAAATGTATGAATAGTGCTTGCCCCGGGGGCTGGGTACCCTAAGTCCCTGGTGTAGGAGGGGGTCTCTACATGAAATTTGTTGAGACACTGTTAGGGTGACTAAGCTAGTCAGTAAATTAAAGAAAGAAAAAAAAAAAAAAAACCTCCCTTGAAAACTGTCTTGTCTCCAAGATCTTCTAGTCAGGGTATCCTTGCCTTAAGTATTCCCCTGTCTGCTGCGTGTTGGTTTATGTTGCAATGGCAGCGGTGACCGACTTCATCTGATGGCAACCTAATGTGTCTAGTTGAGAGGCACCCTGTATGACTTAGGCGCTACCAACCGGCACCGCAATCCAGTAGCCAAATATCCAGATGGCGGCAGTCTTCCCAGATTGCGCCTCACCTCTCCGCCCATTACGCGTTGGTTCAAGATACACATGTAGCAGCAAGTCAGTGACCATCAAATCTCCGTAAACAACTAAGGGACAAATCACTCCTCAACCAACGCAAGGGGCACACCTGATTTATGTTTTTCACTTACAAGATCAGTAGTTCCCCATTTGAAGCCCAATAATAATACACCATCTATACATAATAATGTTTGAAACAACGCAAGGGAGTCTCATAAGGTTTTTTACGCCGATCCAGGCAACATTTTATCCATCTGTACAGTTCGTTTTTCAACCAGTACATGTGATTTCAACACACCTCATCACGTTTAATCTATGAAACAAGATCATAGTTCATTACAAGAGCTAACTCCTAATGTGAAAAACTGTTTTAATTGCAAGCAGTAAAATACCATTAAGCAAAGATTATTATGATCATTGATTTATACGAACTATCACTCAACAGCATATTATTGTAACATCTTCATGTCATTCATTCCACTTACATTTTAAGCAATTTTAATGGTCACTATTTGTTTTAATAAACATAATATAATCTTACTGATCCCGGTATATATAATGTAAAAATGTCTATAATACAGGGCCCTGATCCCGGTATATATAATGTAAAAATGTCTATAATACATTGATTTAAAAAAAACAATTTTTAACAATTTAAAAATAATCAGTAAGATTATATTATGTTTATTAAAACAAATAGTGACCATTAAAATTGCTTAAAATGTAAGTGGAATGAATGACATGAAGATGTTACAATAATATGCTGTTGAGTGATTGTTCGTATAAATCAATGATCATAATAAATCTTTGCTTAATGGTATTTTACTGGGGAGATCCCTTTGAGAGAAGGATACAGGCTGTATTACAGCGGAGGACCTGAAGCAAAAAATGGAGTGGCCATCATACTTAGAAGAGAAATCCAAGAATATCTGGAATATATAAAGTACGTCAGTGATAGGATGATGATGATGAGACTCCAGTTTGAAAATGGCGTGAAAATTCTATTTCAGTTGTATGCCCCACAAACTGGTTGCATAGATGAACATCTAGAGGACTTCTTAGAGGAAGTGGAGAGAGAGGAAGTACTATTGATGGGAGATCTAAATGCACAAGTTGGAATGGAAAGACAAGGAAAGGAAGATGTTGTAGGGCCCTTTGGATATGGAAATGTAAATCCAGAAGGTGAGTTGTTGGTGGATTTTTGCATGAGGAATCAAATGATTGTTGGAAACACCTGGTTTAGGAAGAAGAACAGTCAGAAGATTACAAGGTATGGTTGGGGAGACAGACGAACAAAGACCATGATTGATTATATAATCATAGAGAAAGAACACCGGAAGAACCTTGTAGATGTAACAGCCATGCCTGAAGAAGCCTTTGGTGGAGATCACAGAGTTGTGATAGGAAAAATGAACGTTGGAAAGATTGAAAAACCCCAATTAAGAAGAGAAAAAAGAATTAAAGTATGGAAGTTGAAGGAGAAAAGCATACAAGAAGAATTCCAAAGGGAAATAATACCATTGGTACCCAGGACAGAGGTGGGGAATGTTGAAGAGGAATGGAAAAGATTTAAGGAAGCACTGGTTGGATGTGCAGAAAAGGTGTGTGGCAGAACATCAGGAAATGTGAAAGACAAAGAAACACACTGGTGGAATGATAGGGTAAAGATTAAAGTGAAGGAAAAGAAAATGGCATGGAAAACATCTAAGACTGAAGAAAGTAGAAGAAAATATGTGGAGGCAAAGAATTTGGCCAAGAAAGTAGTGGAGGAAGAAAAGAGGAAAAGCTGGGCCTTATTCACACAGACATTGAGAGATGATACGCAGGGCAGCAAGAAATTACTGTATGGTATCTTAAGAAACAAACAGAGAGATCAAGTAAACACCAGATTTGTGAAGGATGAAGGTGGCATAATTTTAACAAAGCCAGAAGAAATAAGAAATAAGAAATAGATGGAGAGAGTATTTTCAGAAGCTGCTGAACATAAGAACAGATGACAGTCATTCAATAGACGGCCAGGAAAGGCAATTAGTTGACGAAGAAATGGATAAAGAAATTACAATGAATGAAATTGAAATGGCAGTAAGAAAGATGAAGAATGGAAAAACTGCTGGAATAGATGAAATTTCAGTGGAGATGATAAAGGCAGCTGGAGCTGTAGGCCTGCAGTGGACATATCGGGTTCTCAGGAATGACTGGGAGAATAAGGAGGTCCCTGAGGATTGGCAAAAAGGAATAATCATCCCAATTTTCAAGAAAGGTGATAAGAAAGTTTTGAAGAACTACAGGGGAATTACTCTAATATCGCATGTTGCTAAGATAATAGAAAGGATACTGGAAAGTAGAATAAGGTTGAGGGTTGAGAAGCAGATACAGGAAAATCAGTTTGGTTTCAGAAGTAGAAGGTCAACAATAGAACCCATTTTCATTATGAGACAACTAATGGAAAAGCATTGGGAGTACGGGAATGATATGGTGATGACATTCATTGATATTGAAAAGGCATATGACAGTGTCCCTAGGACGAAAGTTTGGGACAGTCTGGTGCAAAAAGGAATTGGACAGGGATTAATAAAAATGATCATGGCATTGTATAAGGAATGTTGTAGTTGCGTGCAAACACAAGTTGGCAGGACAAGTTGGTTCAAAATAACTAGTGGGCTGAGACAGGGAAGTGTTCTATCACCTAGCCTGTTTACAATACTGATGGATGACATCATGAGAACAGCAAAAGCAGCATATGGAGGAAAAGAAATGAGCATGATGTTATTTGCAGATGATATTGTGATTTAGGGAGAAGACAACATGAAGGTTCAAGAACAGTTGAATGTGGTGAATGGGAAGATTGAAGAATGTGGATTGAAAATAAGTGTAGAAAAGAGTAAAACTCTTGTTATGACTAGAGGGGAGAAAGAAGGGAAAGGTCAGATTAGACTTGCAGACAAGCCCCTGGAAGTACTGAAAACGTTTAAATACCTGGGGAGTGAATTAATGGAGAATGCTCGACTGGATGCTGAGATTAGTAAAAGGATTCAAGCTGGAAGTTGTTTCTATCATAGTGTAAGAAATATGTTATGGGACAAAGATGTGCCAATGGAAGCAAAGAATACTACGTACAAGATGTATTACGTACCCATAACAACTTACGGAGCAGAAAATTGGACAATGACAAAGAAGGATGAGAGTCGAATACAGGCAGCCAAAATGAAATTCTTGAGGAGCATGATACAGAAGAGTAGAAGAGACAAAATAAGGAATGAGAAAATCCGGGAAGAAATTGGAGTGGAAAAAAATGAATGATAGAATAGAGAAGAGCCGACTAAGATGGTTTGGGCACATAAAGCGAATGAGCGACGAAAGAATGCCAAAAAAGGTGATGGAAATGCAAATCCAAGGAAGGAGAGGCCGTGGACGACCACGATTGAGATGGAAGGATACCATCCAACGCAGCATTATAGAAAGAAACCTGGACTGGGACACAGTGTTGGAGGAGGAGTGGTGGAAAGACCGAAGAAAGTGGAGAGGAACCATATTTGCCCCTACCCGGCTACAGCTGGATAAAGGGAAATGATGATGATGATGATGATGATGATGATGATGAGTTTTATCCTATACAAAGGACTGTCATGTATTGGAAAGGTGGTTTTTATTAATAACTTCTTATCTCCATAGACCGATTAGCAGTGTGTGCCATTGCATTATATTGCATAAAGTGACCATTACTCCTTTCTTTTTCTGTCAGCTCTTAAAAGAATGGTCTGAGAATGAGGTCTATATATCAATGAGCAGTTATTGTTTCACGGAAAAATATAGGCCCTATAATTCTCCGAGCACTTTTTGCACACCAAACTCCTATCTTTACATCATGAAGTGGATGGACATGCATCTGGTGGGGATTTTCTGCACACCAGTAGCGATTGTTTTGACTATTTACATAGCCACTTCAGTGTAGCCATGCTTCCATCACTATTAAAATAAAAGTTCTGGGTCAACATACCCATCGTGAACTGACTGAAGCAACTAGTTATAATACCCAACCCTAACAAAACTGTCAGGTCCTCTTAAATATTGGGCAGGGGTGGGTTTGTACGGTTTTGCTTTTAACAGTTTTGTTGCTTTGTGGGCAGAAGATAATGACACACTCTTAAATATTGGGCAGGGGTGGGTTTGTACGGTTTTGCTTTTAACAGTTTTGTTGCTTTGTGGGCAGAAGATAATGACAGAATAGCTTGTATAGCAAGATGCGACAGGGATTTTGTTGGAGTTCTTTCCAAGAAAGCTCCAATTTCGCCAAGCTTTTCCTCTGTTAAAATAGTTCATCTCCTGCGTGATTTCTTGTTAAGAATGGACCCGGTGGTGCAGAACTTCTTTACTAATTTATGTACCGTACTCCCATGGGGAAGGAGGATGCCAGGAAATTTGCAAATGAATTGAAAGAAGAATGCTTCGCATAGCACAACACAATGGATACATGCTGTTCTACTGTATACATCACTCGTTAAACACATGATTAGTATTCCTACAAAAACTACGCTTTTTTAAAGCGAACACATTGAACATGCTACCAATATCACAGAAGTTGAACTAAACCATTGCTGTGAAGCAATGGTTATCGCTACCGTACTGCATTAGATCTTAGCCGGTCATGAAGCAATATATCTCTTGGCAAATGAGTCACCCGGCTGCGCTATCGCCTTCCGTGCATGTTCCCCTGACACACGGAGCCGGCAAAACAAAAAGACTCTGTACTTTGTATCTTCTGGTAAAAACTTGACAAACGGTATTCAATGAGAAAGAATTGGAAATATTAAGAGAAAGGACCTAAATATAATTGGCCAGAAGTTAATAATAAGAAAAGAGAAATAGTTAAATTGATAGCGGAAACAGAACAGGTTATAATTATCCAATATAGCAATAGATGAACAAGATTCTGTAAGACATGAAGTCGTTAAAAAGCTTTCCAAAATAATAAGAGTATGAGGATTAGAAAGGACTGCTAATGAATTGTAATAGTAAAAAACTTAATGTAAAAATAGAAGAATAGGCAAGAATACACTGATAAAACAGCAGAATTCCTAGCAAACAAGAATTTTAAAGTAGTCAGAAGAAACTTAAAAAAAAAAAGTTTAATTTTTAAAGATTTTTACTCAATTCAAAGGATACTAATTGCTTAATAAGTATGAGCCCAGGTTTACCCACTTTAAGAGAGCTACCAAGAATCATAAACAAAATATATCCATAAGGCCAATAATAAATTTTAGAAATGGCCTAACATAAAAGACAGCACATTTTAACCAAAGATTTTTAGGGAAGCATTATAAATTTACTTCTACAATTATACTTAATAATACAATTGATTTCGGCCAGTATCCAGTATTCGGGAGATAGTGGGTTCGAACACCACTGTCGGAAGCCCTGAAGATGGTTTTCCGTGGTTTCCCATTTTCACACCAGTCTGTAACTCAACTAAGGCCACGGCCGCTTCCTAACCACTCCTAGCCGCCATAAGACCTATCTGTGTCGTGCGACGTAAAGCAACTTGCAAAAAAATACAATTGATTTTTGTAACAGAACTGATGATGCTGATTGTTGTTTAAAGAGGCCTAACAGCTAAGTCATCAGCCCTGTAACAGTACTACAAATACAGTAGAAGTCCGTTATAGTGAGAATTTTCAACGGCAAAAAATTTCATCGCTATAGCGGATTGTCGTTATACACGATTTTCCTTAAATTTCAGAAAAGATACGCAAAAAACCAAATATTTCACCATGCACATATCATGGAAACATACTGTACGTCCTGGCAAAATAATACCGTAATAATAATAATAATAATTTTGCTGAAAATTTATGAGGGAACAGCCTTTCTGAAATTTAACCCGACGTGGTAATAAACTAACCTCTGAAATAGGTGATGCATACTGTCGTACCTTGAGATGTATCACATTTTTATTTATTTACTGTAGGTACTTAAACTGCCGGGCTGAGTGGCTAAGATGGTTGAAGCACTGGCCTTCTGACCCCAACTTGGTAGGTTAAGGTTTGATCCTGGCTCAGTCCGGTGATATTTGAAGGTTCTGAAATACATCAGCCTCGTGTCTATAGATTTACTGGTACGTAAAAGAACTCCTGCGGGACTAAATTTTGACACCTAGGCGTTTCCGAAAACCGGTAAAAGTAGTTAGTGGTACGTAAGGCCGATTACATAGTTATTACTGAAATCAGTTGTTTATTTCGGTCTTTATTTTGACCTACAGTAGCTAACGAAAGCTATCTGTCATGTTACTTATGCACTTCTGAAGAAAAAGAAGAATTATGAAGGCATGTTCTCCCTTATTTTCAACTTGAATATTTCTTTTCACCAGTCAACGGAGATTAATAATCGGCAGCACAAGATAGCTCGCTAGTGTGGGCAGGGGACGTAGTGAAAAATCGATATGGATGATCCATCGTGTTCAATTTAAATCTAGCCTTCAGAAACACACGACTAAAATGCCTGTTGTACACCATCACATTTTCCTTCCAGTTCAATAGTTCACAAGAAAAATTTCAAATCTTTTCAAAGACTGTTCAACATTGCTGAAGGTTGTGTGTGCAGCGATTAAAAATGTTTCACCGTGCAAAATGAAAGTTAACTATTCTTTTATTAATTAATTTTATAAGAAGATTTGCTATGCACATACCGTAGTTGTATTAATACGAAGAATTGTATAGAATACAAAATATATTTTATTAATAATAAGGAAGAAAGAGTTTTTTAAATAATTTTAACTGTAAAATTGGACAGCAGTTCTAATTATATCTAGCAGTTCAAAATTTATTAGAAATTCCATAGTGGGACCAGAACAGTTTTTGTTAGAAGAATTAGTCATAACAGTATAAACTGGTAAGGTTTTAATTATCATGTAATGTGTGATTATAATTAAGTTATCAATGTCTTTTAGGGAATTATTTTTGCTGAGGAAAAGGACTATTTTCTCGAAACATGTACAAATAGATAAATGTAATAAACCGTTTTGTTTAAGAGTGTATAGCATTGACAAGGCAGACTCCTATTAAACTCCTGATTTTCAATGTAATGATATTAAGATTCTCAGAGTTATAATAATGAGATTCTCCAAGTTATAAGTCATTCACATGAAGAATAATAAAATGTCAGTCAGTATATATGAATAAAATTGCAGATTATATTTCATATCCATATCTGTTAAAGCCTTTAAAATGTAAATAGTCAATATGATAAATTAAACTGTAAATAAATATGGTAAGAAGTAAACTAGTAGCTGCCTTTCTGGAAACATTTCGACCATAATACTTTTATAGAATTACACTACTCTGACAGCAAGGGGGATGATGATGATGATGATGATGATGATGATAATAATAATAATAATAATAATAATAATAATAATAATCTAATTAAGCTGTGTACAGCAAGACAGAATCAATCACAGCATCGATTAAAAGGAAAAGACTGCTATTCTATGGTCACATTTTCAGTATGTCAGATGACCAACTAACAAAAAAAGAATAAGGAATTTCATAAAATCAAAGTCAACAAGGCCAAGGTTATGCTTAGCAGCTGAAATACATATGAAATTGGGTTTGTGGCCTTACGGGGAGAGTGGCATATACGCAGGAATAATTTTGGAAAAAATGAAATGGGTATTCAAGAAGTTTCATGTTTCCTTCATTGGCAAGAATTTTTTAAGATTTCATATACAGTTGTTACAAATTTTAAAATGGTGTCATACAGTTGCAATCTGTGCTGCAAATATAATAGCACAATATTTATACATTTATATGAAGGTGACTTACCTTCAGCAATTTCATCATTTTCTATCATTTGAAGAAGAGCTTCATTCTTCTGTTTATGTTTCTTGACAACCGAGGCTATGACCATCAAACTATCAACGAAAGTGGACACCTGGCCAAGTACTACCTGTAGATGTTCATCCAGCACTTCTGTCAACTCCTGAAATACAATAATGAAACATCACGTGATGGAGTCAATATCGGGAAGTAACTAAGTTAAATTACCTGATTTTGTAATGTTTCACACCTATGAGTTATATTTTTGTACATGCCATTTTCACTTGTAATTTATTTCTTAATAAATACAGAGGTGAATCAAATACAAATTGGAAGTTTCATCTAGCAACTGAAATATCAATGTAATCTGATTGTGGTCTTAAGTGCAGAGTGATGGGGATGTGTGAAGCCAACTCCTCACTGATACATACGGTGAGGCTTTCCTCTAATCAGTAGTGAAATAAGTACGCAGCAAGTATATCCGTCTATTGTGCAATGCATCATCATTAAGTTTCTCATCAAAGAATGCATGAAACCTTATGAAATTCTGTGAAGAAAGTGTCCAATAGGCATAGGAAGTTTGTGAAATAAATTTCATTTTGGATCTGTATTGACAATTATGTTATATAAGTTGAAAAACTAGTAGAATAGGTTCCACCTAATCAATACCTACAAGTCTATTTCCGAAAGTTTAAAAACCTTCATAGCAAAATAAAACGACATGTTTTGGCCGCATTAGGCCATCTTCAACTGTCTAGAATTAACTTAATACAGATAATTAATAATGTCAGTCCCGACACCGAAATTCAGACTTTTAATTCGAAACTGCCTTTGCATTTTGAAGGAAAAAAAATAGTATTTTACGGAGTAAAATAAATTCAAAATTTATCCGCGTCATGAAAGAACACGTCTTCCGGAACGTGACGGGGTAACTTTGCGCACTTTCACCTACTTTGGCGTGTCTACAGTGTGCTTCATATCTGCTATGTTCTAGCGGAATCGTAATTATTTTGTATTCAGCGTTTTAAGGAACGGCACAATATCACGTAGCAGGCATTGTACAGGAAGGTAGAATCCACGAACACTGGCGATGCCGACAGTTGACGAAAAAGCGTGGCTTATAGCCTATAATCAATTCGTACGCACCAAAAAATATTGTCAATGCTGATGAAACTGAATTGTTTGTTATACTTTTTTAAATGATGAGGCCAAACGGACTTATGGTGTTAAAGGAGAGAATTGCCAGCCGGAAAATGTACTGTGTTAATATGCAGTGCACACTGAAGCGAGAGACTTCCTTCCCCTGTCATAGGAAAGTTTGAAAAGCCACGATGTTTTAAAGGAGTTGGGCACTTTCCATGCCAGTACAAGGCATCTAAAAATGCAGACAGTACAGTAATCCAAGAGATAAAGCATTTGCACAGGGGAGCCAGCATAATTTTTCCTCGTCTTTGAATCGTGTTTTTCTTCCTTTCATTGCATGAGGTTACGTTTGTCATTGTTTTATACAAGTGCATTATTTGAATAATGTAAATGCACCTTGTTGGATAAATTTCTGAAATAGAGTTTTCCTTGGCATTTGAAAAGTTTAAACTGAGAATCAAGATGATTGCATGCATTAATGGGTCTTTGAAATACCACGGTGGGAAATCGTACAAGTATAGTCACTGTACTGTTGTAATGTGGATGGAAGCGAGAGACTTTCTCCCCTCATCATAGGAAAGATCAATACGCCGCGATGTTTTAAGGGCATCGGGTACTTTCCGTGCAAGCACAAGGCATCTAAAATGCATACAGTACAGTAATCCAATGAATAAAGCACTTGCACAGGGGAGCCAGTATAGATTTTTCCTCGTCTTTGATTCATGTTCTCTTTCTTTGATTTCACTGCGTGAGGTTATGCTTGCCGGTGAGTTATCCAAGCGCATTATTTGAATACTGTAAATGCATCTTGCTGGATACATCCCCCCCCCCCCCCCCAATGGCATTTTTGAGCTTTAAACTGTGAATCAAGGTTAATTGCATGCAGTAACGGGTCTTAGAATATATTGTGACGCCGCAAGGGTTGCATCTTGAATCATCAGATGAAGAAGTCACTTGGTGTAATGTGATGAAGTCAGAACAGTTCTACGTAATAGATGACGATGATGTAATTAAAAGTTTCTTCTGTCCTTAAAATTTGTTTCATGTAAAAATAATGACAGCTGATTCATCAAACTGTTGTTCCACTTCATATAAAAACTTCCGAAATGTTACAAATTTACAAATGTAGATTAAATTGAATTAATGCCAGCCAGACCACTTAGTGGAAATCAACTGCTGTCAGGTCATGTTGCGCGGTATGAAATAACAGACAGAGCAGCCAAAACAAGTCCTGTTATTATATTATGATGTTTTTACAACTTTGAATTGTAAATAGACTTGGAGGTATTGACTAGGTGGAACCACTATACTAGTTTTTCAACTTATATAGAAAGTTTGAGTCGGGGCAGGATGCTGTGGTCACTCAGGAGCAATGAGAAACAAATGGAGATAAATAATGTATTGGAAAAAAAGAAATGAAGAGAGAACAATGTATATAGATGGGGAGGCAGAAAGGATGGAATGAAGAACAAGAAAGTCAATGAATCAAAAGATGAAACAGAAAGCATCTGTACAAACAATAATTGTGGAAAGAAAAAATGCAATGAGGATGAGAGAAAGACTAACCAGCATGTATGGCCCCTGCAACAAAAACGCACCCATTCACTGCGTATGAAGAAATATTGCACTAAAATGTTGATTCCGCGTGGTCGTAAGTGACCCATTTGTGAAGAAGAGAAGAAGGTGACAGATACAATTGATGTATGTAACTGTATGATTTTTACACAGTCATTGTTTCATATAATTATCATTGTAATAAATAAACAAACGAACTGAAATAGTATAAACTACAAAAACAGAATGGGGATAAAAAGAAGGACAAGGAAGAGAATTATCTACTGGTGCGTCCAGTTACTGTAACTAGCAAACTGAGCATCCGTGTTGCACTCACTAGTGCCAGCATGGCATGGTCACTGCTCTAAACAGTCAGACAGAATGGCAGTCAGTTCAAAAACATCAGTTACATCTCATACTATGCAGCCGAATGATGCGAGAGCAGAAATGGAAAAGGGTGAGTGTATTGCCTCTACAGAAAATGTTTGCTGACTGATTATTTTCCAAGTATCTTCAATGTATGTGCATATGAAAATCATCTTCATCTTGTTTTTGTTGTTGTAACATATCCAGTCTCCCAGACTGTGGTAATCACCCTGGAGAAAGCTCCCCTTTCTTTAGGTAACTTGAAGAGTCGTTCGGTGTTGCTGATGCAAATCCAGTCTTTGATGACATCGGTGGCCTACCAGCTCCTCGCTTGCCTTCTATCTTTCCTTATAACATCAGGTGTAGAAGCCTGTACTTTCTACATCGTAGAACATGGCTTAAAGAAGCTGTTTTCCTAGCTTTGATGACGTTTATCAGCAAACACTCAGTTCTAGCTCTCCTTAACACTTCATTATTGGTTACAAAATCTGTCCAGGCTATACTGAGCATTCTCCTGCGTAACCACACTTCAAAAGCCTCTAATCTGTCCAGTCCAGGTCAGTATTAAGCTAACAGATAATCAAATCGGAGAAAGAAAAATGTTGGTTGAATTTCACTGCCAAATTAGAAAAGGACGGCAAAAACAACAATCTCTTGTACAGCATTATGAAAAACAGAAGAAACAATACAAGTGAAAGCTATAGAAAATGAGGATGGAATGGTTGTATGGAAAGAGACAAGACATAATTGGTGAGAAACTATTTTGCGCAGTTATATAATGGAAAAGATGAAAAGGAGAAGGTTCAGAACCTGAGAGTGAGAAAAGTGAAAGTGAGCTTCCCCTGACCTGGTCAGAGATTGAAAACACTTTAAAGAACATGCGGAAAGGCAAGTCACCTGGCATCGATGAAGTGAGTATTGACATGATAAAGGCTGCGGGAATTCCTGGACTTCATTGAATTGTTCAGAGTTATTAATGCCATCTGGAAGGAAGATAAGGTTCCAGAAGATTGGACAAAGGGGATTATGGTTCCCCTCTTCAAAAGGGAATCAGACGTCAATGAAGCAACTACAGAGGAATCGCACTCCTGTCTCATGGATTAAAGCTTATGGAGAAAATTACTGATAAACGGCTCACGAACATCATTAAACCTCAGCTAGAAGAACAATGTGGATTTAGGGGTGATAGAAAAATCGCTCATCTTTGCTGTTAGGATGATTATAGAGAAATACTGGGAGAAAGAAAGAGATATCATCTTTGTCTTCTTGGATCTCGAAAATGCTTATGACAGCATGCCTAGGGACAAGATCTGGGACGGTCTATAAAGAAACATTCCAGACTCTCTTATCAGAAAAGTGAAAATGCTGTATACCCATTGTCAGAGCTGTGTCCAAATAGGGAGCAGATATTCAGATTGGTTTGTTATTTCTAAGGGAGTGCAACAAGGCGCTGTTATTCATCTCTGTTTTGTTTGTTTGTCTAACCCTTGTTCCATTTTCTCTACGGGGTCGGGTAAGAGGTGAGATGAATATGTCGTGGTGGTTTTTTTAATGACCGGATGCCCTTCCTGACGTCAAACTCATTAGAGGAGTTAATGAGATGAAATGAATGATGTGATATATGATAGTAGAAAAGAAGAGGGTGAAACCTGGTGCTGGCACATAGCATACTCCTGTCGAATAGCACAAAGGGGGTCTCCTCAAGGCTTAACGTCCCCATCCGACGGATGGATCATCATCAACAGCGTCATATGCCCTCACTCCATATGAGCACTGCGGAGAGAGGTTTTTGACCAACGGGACTTGAACCGGCTAACCACGGTGTCAGACCGTTTATTAGACTTCAACACTTTAACGATCATGACCTCCAAGCAGGCTAACTGTTATTCATCTCTAATGGACAAAATCATAAAGAGGGTGAAAGAACAGTGTGTTGGTACTGATTTCAAGGCATTGGCTTTTGCAGACAATGTGGTGATTTGGGGTTGCACAGAGGATGAAATACAGCAGAAACTAGATGCTTGGAACAACCAATTTAAGGAGTTTGGCCTGAAAATTAGCCCTACGAAGACAGTAGCCATGAAGGTTAGCAGGCAAAGAAGAAGTATGAATATTATGGTGGATGGAAAAAAAGTAGCAGAAGTTGATCGGTTCCAATACCTTGGCAGCATTGTAACTTGACATGGCCGTTGTTCAGATGAAATCAACAATAGGATTCAGAAAGGAGCTCATTTGTACCATCAGGTCAGAACCTCCTCTGGGACAGCCAAATTCCTTTAAGGGGATACGGAATGGGTATTTTGCCAAATAATTGTCATTTTTATATTATTGTTATTTCTTAATATGTCAAATGCCCTCTTTAAAATGGTGTATGAATTATGATGATATGATAACTACAAGTGTGCTTTTAAAAATAATTTATATGATGATGCGCGTTAGATTTCTGTTGTGAGTAGACATGACGGTCTCTTGCAAGTCACTTGACCAACGTTCTATTCAGTGGTACAATGCTAAGTATTTGTATTACTTACGGGATGGTGACTCTAAGGCTTTCCAAGTTGTTCAGGATTCTAAGCCCTATGGAAATGATGTAAATATAACCAAAATGGAATGTGTTGGTCACGTTTGGAAACGTATGGGGACAATATTTAGAAGACTAAAATCAAGCATAAAGGGAAAGAAACTTAGTGATGGTAGAATATTAGAGGGTAAGAACAGATTGACTGATTCAGTCATTGATACTCTCCATAATTACTGTGGTGACCATCAGGAAAAATACTGATCATGTGGAAGCAATGAGGAAAGCTGTCTGGGCATCATATTTCAACATTTATTCCAGTAATGAAAATCCTGTACATGGCTTGTGTCTTTCAGGGACAGGCACCTGGTGCAAATATAACAGGAGCAAAGTAACAGGGGAGAAATATAACCATCCTCACAGTTTGCCACCAGCCATTACGGATGAAATCAAACCAATTTTCAGGGATCTTTTTGACAAAAATCTCCTGAAAAAATGCCTGCACGGCAGGACACAAAAGCTAAAGGAGTGTGTCAATAGTGTCATCTGGAACCGCCTATCCAAAACAGTGTTTGTGGGTATTTGCACTCTTCATTTTGGTGTATATGATGCTGTTTCAAGTTTTAACCAGGGAAATATCACAAGTTACAAAGTTTTGAAGGTGTTAGGGTTGAATGTTGGGTGTCGTACTGTTGATGCAATGTTGCATAAAGACCTGGTAAGGCTAAGGTCTGATGAAAATGCCCTTCAAAAGAAAAGCTTTTCAAGGCAAAAAGGACAGGAGAGGTGCCAAGATGAGACTACAAGAGGAATTTGAAGAAGATAAAGATAATCCAAGCTATGGACCTGGCATGCATTGATGTGTTAACTTTGAAGCCCGTTTCCCGTAAGTTTACTTTTTTAATACTTAAGGTGCATTTTCTCAGCCAGTTTTGAATATATGAACTTGAAATTTGTAGGACATACTTACAAATACCTCTTTCAATTGCTGAAATAACAGTTTTAATTTGTCTGAATATTACAAATTTTATTAGCAAAAATATATTCTAAAAATTCCAAAAATATCTAGTTTCAAAATAAAAAATAATATCTTACGCTTGTTTCAGTAGAAGACCAAGCTATTCAACTATAAGCTGCAAAAATTTGAAGTGTCTACCTCCAGTGGTTTCAGAGAAAAGGTACAATATAAACAGCCGATTTTATCATTGGGAGCATAGGGCATTCTGTACCCCCTTAACATCTAAGAAAACTTTGTATCAGGCCTACTTTGTATCAATAACAACATACAGTCTGGAAACTTGCACCCTCAACAGAATGGATAACAGCAGACTTCAGGCTGCAGAAATGAAATTCCTGAGGTCAATGCTGCAGAAAACAAGAAGAGATAAGATCCGGAATGAAAAGGTCCACGAAGGCATCCAAGTGAAACTCGACGAAATTCTAGTAACATTAAGATTGAGATGGTCTGGACATTTGAAGACGATGGATCTTAAGAGGGTATAGCACAAAAATGGTTTGTCAAAGATCAGGAGGGAAAGCGACCTAGAGGCAGATCAAGGACATGATGGATCTCCCAAACAAAAGATGATATGCAAGGAAGAGGGGTGGAATTGTGTTAAGTTGTAGAAGAAGAAGAAGAAGAAGAATACTTGCATAGACGTAAGTGGAGAGCGCTCTTGCTCTGTGCCCAGGAAACAGGAGACAGTTAAATGATGATGATTAATATACATACCCGAATAAATTACATACTGTTGTAATGCATACACTGTTACAATACAATATTTACTCTGGATAAAACTTTCCGATTTAGGCTCAATTCACCCGGGCTATATAAAGGGAGGCTAGCCACGGACAGTCAGTCACAGTTAGGCTCCGTGGTGGAGCTATAGTCAGAGTTGGGCTCTGTAGTGGAGTCGGTGTGAAACTCCCTGTGTTAGGGTTCGGTGGCTGGGCTGAGGGCGATAGAGATCTGGTCTGAACGAGGAGCTGCTGTAGTGTCGGAGAGACCAATGAGTGGGTGAGCTGGAGATGACGGAACAGAAGACTACTGTATACTGTATGTTTGTGTATTTCTGTGGACTGAGGCTCGGCATCAGTCAGCGAGGGAAGCCGCTATCGTGAGTGCAAGGGAAAATGGACTCGTGTTAATGCTTGCTGCTGTAACGTCCTGCTGTTATATACTGTAGAGCTGTTTAGTGGTTCACTGCATGTGACTGTGTGAATTACTGGACTATCTGTGGAATCGAACCAATGAACAGTCATCGTGTGTCAAGTGGCCTGTAGCTCTGTGTTCAGATCCAGCAGTCTACAAAAAGCTGCTGCCCGAGGTGACTGGACTTGGAGAAGTGAAAGTAAGGATTAACTGCTCATAGGTATAGCAACAGTCTGCACTGCTTGCTGTAACATAAGGAAGAGGGACTTTTAAACAGACATAGACATAATTAGTAAGTGTTGCCATTCATAATTGAGAGAGAGAGAGAGAGAGAGAGAGAGAGAGAGAGAGTGTGCATATGCATTTATTGGGTCATCCTGAAATAAATTAGAGTAATGAAACGGTTTTATTCATAACAATAGGCCATTGGCCCCTATGCCGTTTGTACTGGCACACTACACACCCTCATAATCACAACTGAAGACTTCCTTGGAATAAAGATGTAACCAACAAATTTTTGAAAAGTGAGATTTCAGCAGAAATAAGCTGTATCATCACACCTCTATGCTGTGGTGCCATCATGTGTCATACATTTGAATTTCAAGTTGACTTACAGCCAGCAGAACTTTGACCTCCATGGAATAAGGACGGAACATCAGTCATGGTCTACAATCCTTAAACATGTAGTTTGTGGATGTTTTTAATGGTGTAGGCAGGCTAAGCCAAGAAAGTGTTTGCATGCAGTCACAGTCTTAAAGTCTGCAGAAACTGTTACTGCCAGTTTCCTCTCATACAGTTCAATATTAAATACATAAATACCTTCTCTGGGAGTTCCTCGAGACAACAGCTATGACTTGAACTAGGTTGCTATTAATCGAACAGCTGATCAGGGAAGTATGAGTAAAACCCAATTCATCAATTAAGGTGGCTGAATCGCTTGATCAGAACCAGCAAAGTTCCACAGTAAAAAGCTAGCAATGTAGGGGTATAGCAATGAGATCAAAGGGGATACAAATAGAGAATATGACACTTAACTTGTCTCCAATATGCTCACCTTGCATTGTCGAGCACACATCTTGCCCTTGGCTTTCAAGATGTTGTTGGCGACTTCCATCTCTTTGAAGTCCTTCTGCATGGCTTTCTGTTTTGCCAAGGCTTTTGCCAAGGCGATGTTATTTTCTTGAAAGGACTCTTAAATAAGAAGAAAAAATATGTTAATCAGTACTGTATTGGTAAGAAAGCTTAATGAACACTGAGGGAATCCATAAATAAGACAAAATTTGCTTTAAGTCATACACATAAAGACATGAACAAGAATACACAATAAGATAAATACAGAAGTCAAAGAGTGGGAAGGAGTAACAGAAAATGGAGTCAAGGACTAACATTAAAACACAAAAGGAAACTATCTCCCCTTCATACACTGCCATCTTCAAACAGATGGGCTCTATCCTCATAAATCCCGTACATTTCTTCTCAGCAACAGATGAGATTGTTTCTGCTTCCCAGTTTCAGCAGAAGGGCCAGCTTCAACACTCGTTGAGGGGCCACTTTGACAGATTTGTAGCTTCATGTGGGAAGTATAGGTTAAGAAGAAAGGTGGATAAAAACAGGAAAAAGGGAGTAAAAAATAAAAATGAGCACCGACAGGTGATAAACGACTAGGAACACAAGGACAAGTTTTAGTTCACGCTTTCACCAACCCTGAAAACAATATCCTAAATTCTAATATTACTCCTAACTTACTGGTTGGGTTGATTTACTTTTTTAACAATCTTGACTTTACAATTTACACTTAAAATGATAAAACATAACTGAGGCATTTGGTATTACAGCAACATGTTAAGTGCAAATGAACTAGTTGATGAAGTACTATAAATTACTTGATGAAAAAATGCATATAAAAATATTTTTCTTAAAACATAAAACTAGGACGTGAAACGACTAGAGGCAGTGGAAATGTGGCTATGGAGGAAGATGACAAGAACTAGCTGGATTGAGAAGAAAACTAATGAAGCAGTGCTTAGAGAAATAAACACCCAGAGACATTTACTAACAACGATAAAAAAGGAGAAAAGCGTCAGTTTTCGGTCACATTCTCCGGCATAATAACTTCATAAAGAACTTGTTCGAAGGCAAGGTGATGGGAAAGAAAGGCAGAGGGAAACCACGGAAGAAGATCACTGAAGAGGTAGTTGAGATGATGGGATGCCAAGGTTATGGAGAGATGAAAAGGATCGCAGAGAGAAGAGATCAATAGTTGCAGCGACAAGGCGAAGCCTTTAGATAATGATGATGAGGATGATGAATAAAACTAAAAGAAAAATTCATTTTTAACTTTTTATGGTAAAAGATGGACCAGTGGTACACAAGTAATTTTAAAAAATACTACAGATAGTCAAATGGCTCATAAAATTGGAACATAGTTGCAGACAGAGGCATGAAGCTCGTCTTCCTATGCCGACTTCTGTAACAGACTCAGTAAAGATGTTCTACATGGCATTCACCTCACAGTACTGAAAGGATCCGAGGGCATAAGAGGAACTAATCTATTTCCCAATCCCCCAATTATAATATGAAGAAAATTATTGAGACGCCATTTAACATTCAACCCCATGTTAACACATTCAATGGTCCTCGTCAGGTACCGAATACATACACTGGTCTACAGCAGCTCTCCAGTCGCCTCTATTTGCTGCCTTCCTCTTGAGTTCAACATATCTTCACAGTTGAAATCTTCCATTATCTGCTGAATATACTGGAATCAGAGTCTTTCACTGTACCCCTTCCCTCACGCATTCTTTCCCAAGTCAGTTCATTTTTTGCTATGGGCTTTACGTCGCACCGACACAGATAGGTCTTATGGCGACGATGGGATTGGAAAGGCCTAGGAGTTGGAAGGAAGCGGCGGTGGCCTTAATTAAGGTACAGCCAGAGCATTTGCCTGGTGTGAAAATGGGAAACCACAGAAAACCATCTTCAGGGCTGCCGATAGTGGGATTCGAACCTACTATCTCCCGGATGCAAGCTCACAGCCGCACGCCTCTACGCGCACGGCCAACTCGCCCGGTCCAAGTCAGTTCAAACAAGCTGTTGTGCCTTAGTAAAGGCCCTATTAACACACTGTGGATGAGACCCGAGTCTACTCGTGTTTGGCTAGCCGAACGTTGCGGATGGGTCCCCAGTTAATTTGTGTTCACAAGGCTTGTACATTTGGTGACATCTCTTGGAACTTCTAAAACTAGCTAGCGGTCAAGGTTGATAGAATCTTGTTGTTGAAGGTTTTGTTTATTACATGCTACCTTTATTTTTAGTTCTGCTTTTGTTTTATGCTTCAATTTCTTAGTTTTCCGACCTCATATTTAAGTCATTCAAACAGCCATGTGGTGGGTAAGATGACACTTCCCGGACTGACCGCATGTTTAGATCAGACAAAATATTTAATGAACTGTATACAGTTAATTATTCAGAATGCCCAAGTAACATTGAAGAACGCAGGTTCGATATTGAAAGCTATTCTGATGAAAGTGTGAGTAGTGATGGTAAAGGTATACACTCATCAAAACAATGTGAAATCTGTATAAGTTGCCACATGCCGCTCCACCGAGGTCATTGCTACACAACTTATCACATCAGAAAACATAATTAGGACTCCTTCAGAAGGTTTCCAGTAAATGTTATCACAATCAGTACAAGGTTAATGAAGCCAGGCTCATTTCATTCTATGCATGTGCTTTTGCATTAAGTTGCTCAGAAAATGGACAGGCACTAGTGTTGGCTACTGAATGCATGATTCGAAGCAGTGTATCGATTCATTCAAGTGTCCGAGTGAATAGATTTAGAGGAACGGCGAGCTCACGGCACACAATTCAGCTTACTCCCAGCAGACAGTGCTGAGTGGCGCACTCACTGGACGAGCTTCCGCTGCAGCGAGACAGTGAATCATGGCACATCAAAAGAATCGTGAACGAGCACGGCTTAGTGAGACACATGATACACACGGCTCCTTATCGGCTCACTGGACACGCGGAGAGCCGAGCTTCCTCTGCAGCGAGACATACAGTGAGCCATGCTACACTGAAAGAATCGTATGCTATAATGGACTCTCGAGCTCAGCTTATTTGAAAATAATACCCATTTGCATTCAATGTCCTCTTCTTACAGGGAGGTTTAAATAATAGATGGATTTATTTGCAGTGTTAAAAAGGTAGTCACAACATAATTCTGAAGTAGCTAGTAAGTAGGTAGGCTATTAGGTTATACTATTTATTAGTTTAATGAATCTTAGTATTATAACTTAGTTGACATTTGACAATTAAACTCGACTCTAGCCTGCTCTATGACTATGAGTCATGCTCATAACCACTCAAAAGTACCAGTTTTATATTGGGAAGAATGGCTCAGTATTCTCAGTTCATATGTCACACTGTTGCACAATACTTCAATCATATGTGGACAGACGCAATAACAGTATGTTGAATCAGAAAACCGGCGGGCTACTGTACATCTCGGGTAGCCTATACAAAACATGACGATTAAAAAAAATCCTCAGCTGATAGAAAAATACTTTTTTTTTAAATGACTGAGCGAGTTGTCGTGCGGTTAATATCGCGTGGCTATGCGCTTGCATTCGGGGGATGGTGGGTTCGAATCCCACCGTCAGCAGCCGTTAAGACGGTTTTTCCGTAGTTTCCCCATTTTCACACCAGGAAATGCTGGGACTGTACCTTAATTCAGGCCATGGCTGCTACCTTCCTAATCGTAACCTTTCCCACCCTGCGTCGCCGGAAACCTTCGATGTATGAGAGTAACTAGCATTTTTTCTAAGAAAGGAGTTCATAGTATGAAGACCAGATGGCAGCTGCGAGCACTGAATGCCGTTGCTGCTGTCTTACCAGCACATAGTACACAGATGTAGTAGGAGCGGTGACCAATGAACCGTGAATCGGATCACTGTTTCGATTCAGTAACGTGAATGGAATAAAATGAATAGATTCAGTAAAATGAATCGAATGTCCCATCACTAACGGGCACAGGGAATTGGCAATGCGAGGAGTATCCCGTCAGCAATGTTTTAACAGTCTCGTACGAAACGAAGGGGTCAGTCATCGATCCCAGCGACATTTCATGGTCATAACTCTCATCTGATTGTGCTGTATTCTGCTGAGACCTGGACATTAACTAAGAGTGATATTAAGAGGCTAAAAGCCTTTTGAGATGTGGTGTTGGCGTCTGCTGCAACAGATAAACTGGGTAGAGAAGAAGACCAACACTGAGGTACTGAACATTGTTCACAAGAAGAAAAAATGCTGCCTGTTGTTTAAACAGGCCTAACATCGAAAGTCATCGGCCCCAAGAAAAAAAAAAAAATATATAAACTTCATCATGATCCGTATTGTTGTTTGTTCCTGGGTGTGTGTATGTGTGCATAGTTTGACATCATGAAGGGACCTATTTGCTCAGCGCGAACCTTACTGACAACCGCTCATCAATTAGGACTTAGACTGAAGTTCTTTTGGTTTTGCTAGGTCCCTGCCATTAAACAATTTAAATGTACCATCTCAAGTTAAATCATCTTGTGAACACTTGTTCAACCACAGCTGGGATTGCATTTGACACAACTCTCACCAATATATGTTACTCAGCACAACAAATTTTTATCAATTACAAACACAAGATGGTTATTTTAACTTCATACACCAGTGCAACAGCTCAGCCCCAATTTTAATACTTTAATTGTACATGTGGTCACTTATTAGGACTGCTCATTTGAGATGGTAAAAAATAAAAAGCAATGTAAATTTAAATCTTATAGCAGTTGTATAGTATTATTTGAAGTGATCCCACATACCGTATGAGTTGATTATGTGTGTAAGTACAGAAGATATTATGTAAATAATATAAACTGATTAAGAATGAGCTGTGTGTTTAATAGAAAAATTTGTTAGTGTAAACTGAATACTGTATTTTCAACTAAATTATGCAGAGATTTCAGACAAATTAAGAACACTGCAATCAGAACAAATGAAGAAGTATTGGGCAGATAAGAAGAATCAAACAGTACAACCTTCAAAGAAAAAGTGTACTTGGAAGATTCAAGTGGTCCACTGTGGCCAATAAAGTTAATAATAATAATAATAATAATAATAATAATAATAATAATAATAATAATAATAATAATAATAATAATAATCCTCCTCTGCGAACCATGTGACCTTGCCGTGGTGGGGAGGCTTGCGTGTCCCAATGATGCAGATAGCCGAGCCGCAGGTGCAACCATATCGGATGGGTATCTGTTGAGAGACCAGACTAACGAATGGTTCATCGAAAGGGGGGTAGCAGCCTTTCGGTAGTTGCAAGGGCGGCAGTCTAGATGATTGACTGATACGGCCTTGTAATAATACTCAACATGGCTTAGCTGTGTTGATACTGCTACACGGCTGAAAGCAACGGGAAACTACAGCCGTAACTAACTCTCGAGGACATGCAGCTCTCTCTGTATGAATGATGTACTGATGATGGCTTCCTCCCGGGTAAAATATTCCGGAGGATCTCCGGGTGGGGACTACACGAGAGGGGGCGATCATCAGGAAGATGGATACTGACATTCTGCGAGTCGGAGCGTGGAATGTTAGAAGTTTGAATTGTTGTGGTAGGTTAGAGAATCTGAAAAGGGAGATGGATAGGCTAAAGTTAGATGTAGTTGGCATAAGTGAAGTACGTTGGCAGGAAGAACAAGATTTTTGGTCAGGCGACTACCGAATTATCAACACAAAATCAAACAGAGGAAATGCAGGAGTTGGTTTAATAATGAATAAGAAAATAGGACAGCGGGTAAGCTACTACGACCAGCATAGTGAAAGAATTATTGTCGTCAAGATAGACACCAAACCAATGCCCACCACAATAGTGCAGGTCTATATGCCTACTAGTTCAGCGGATGATGAAGAAATCGAAAGAATATATGAGGAGATAGAAGATTTAATACAATATGTAAAGGGTGACGAGAATCTAATTGTGATGGGAGACTGGAATGCAGTGGTAGGCCAAGGAAGAGAAGGTAGTACAGTAGGAGAATTTGGATTGGGACAAAGGAACGAAAGAGGAACTCGGCTGGTTGAATTCTGCACTGATCATAATTTAGTCCTTGCCAATACTTGGTTCAAACACCACAAACGACGGCTGTATACGTGGACGAGACCTGGAGACACTGGAAGGTATCAAATAGACTTCATTATGATTAGGCAGAGATTCAGAAACCAGGTGTTGGATTGCAAAACTTTCCCAGGAGCAGACGTGGACTCTGACCACAACTTGTTGGTCATGAAATGCCATCTGAAGTTGAAGAAATTGAAGAAAGGAAAGAATGCAAAAAGATGGGATCTAGACAAGTTGAAAGAAAAGAGTGTGAGGCATTGTTTCAAGGAACATGTTGCACAAGGACTAAATGAAAAGGCTGAAGGAAAGACTATAGAGGAAGAGTGGAGAGTCATGAAAAATGAAGTCAATAGGGCTGCTGAAGAAATGTTAGGAAGGAAGAAAAGATCAACTAAGAATCAGTGGATAACTCAGGAGATACTAGACCTGATTGATGAACGACAAAAATACAAGAACGCTAGAAATGAAGAGGGCAGAAAAGAATACAGGCGATTAAAGAATCAAGTGGATAGAAAGTGCAAGATAGCTAAGGAAGAATGGCTGAAGGAGAAGTGCAAGGATGTCGAAGGCTGTATGATCCTGGGAAAGGTAGATGCTGCATACAGGAAAATCAAGGAAACCTTTGGAGAAAGGAAATCTAGGTGTATGAGTATTAAGAGCTCAGATGGAAAACCACTTCTAGGGAAAGAAGACAAAGCAGAAAGATGGCAGGAGCATATCCAACAGTTGTATCAAGGTAAAGATGTAGATAATTTGGTTCTGGAACATGAAGAGGATGTTGATGCTGATGAAATGGGAGACCCAATTTTGAGGTCAGAGTTTGACAGAGCTGTGAGTGACCTAAATAGGAACAAGGCACCTGGAATTGATGACATTCCCTCTGAATTACTGACTGCCTTAGGAGAAACCAGCATGGCAAGGTTATTTCATTTAGTGTGCAAGATGTATGAGACAGGAGAAGTCCCATCCGATTTTCAGAAGAATGTTGTTATACCTATTCCCAAGAAAGCCGGTGCTGACAGGTGTGAAAACTACCGCACCATTAGTTTAGTATCTCATGCCTGCAAAATTTTAACACGTATTATTTACAGAAGAATGGAAAAACAAGTTGAAGCTGAGTTGGAAGAAGATCAATTTGGCTTCAGAAGAAATGTAGGAACACGTGAAGCAATCCTGACTTTACGTCTGATCTTAGAGGATCGAATCAAGAAGGACAAGCCCACGTACATGGCATTCGTAGATCTAGAAAAGGCATTCGATAATGTTGATTGGACCAAGCTATTTATGATTCTGAAGATGATGGGGATCAGATACCGAGAACGAAGAATTATCTACAATCTGTATAAAAATCAGTCTGCAGTGATAAGAATCGAGGGCTTTGAAAAAGAAGCAGCAATCCAGAAAGGAGTGAGGCAAGGCTGCAGTTTGTCCCCGTCCCCTCTCCTTTTCAATGTTTACATAGAACAGGCAGTAAGGGAAATCAAAGAGAAATTTGGAAAGGGAATCACAGTCCAAGGAGAAGAAATCAAAACCTTGAGATTTGCCGATGATATTGTTATTTTATCTGAGACTGCAGAAGATCTCGAGAAGTTGCTGAATGGTATGGATGAAGTCTTGGGTAAGGAGTACAAGATGAAAATAAATAAGTCCAAAACAAAAGTAATGGAGTGCAGTCGAACGAAGGCAGGTGATGCGGGAAATATTAGATTAGGAAATGAAGTCTTAAAGGAAGTAGATGAATATTGTTACTTGGGTAGTAAAATAACTAACGATGGCAGAAGTAAGGAGGACATAAAATGCAGACTAGCACAAGCAAGGAAGAGCTTTCTTAAGAAAAGAAATTTGCTCACTTCAAACATTGATATCGGAATTAGAAAGATGTTTTTGAAGACGTTCGTGTGGAGCGTGGCATTGTATGGAAGTGAAACATGGACAATAACTGGCTCAGAAAGAAAGAGAATAGTAGCTTTTGAAATGTGGTGTTACAGAAGAATGCTGAAGGTGAGATGGATAGATCGAATCACGAATGAAGAGATACTGAATAGAATTGGTGAGAGGAGATCTATTTGGCTAAATTTGACGAGAAGAAGAGTTAGAATGATAGGACACATCTTAAGACACCCAGGACTTGTTCAGTTGGTTTTTGAAAGAAGTGTAGGGGGTAAGAACGGTAGGGGTAGGCCAAGGTATGAATATGACAAGCAGATTAGAGCAGACGTAGGATGCAATAGTTACGTAGAAATGAAAAGGTTAGCACAGGATACGGTGGCATGGAGAGCTGCATCAAACCAGTCTATGGACTGATGACTCAAACAACAACAACAACAATAATAATAATAATAATAATAATAATAATAATAATAATAATAATAATAATAATAATAATAATAATATTGTAATTTAGGAAAATGTCTGATTTTCTTTTTAATTTAAAACTTATTGCTTGATAATGTATTTTTGTTTATCATTTGCCTCCGAGGTAGACACCTCATTTTCAAATAAAGTTATTTTGATTTGATTAATATAAATGGCAATGTCACACATGACAAATTCGACTAGTGGACTTCAAAATTCCCTAATCATGGTATCATAGACCGAGAGATTTTTTGCCTAATATGCAAAGTAATTTATAATAACGTACAAATATTTTAAAGCATTAATTTGATTGAATTTAGTTGGCCATTTACACGTTTATTTTAGTCCATAAATGGCTGAAGAAGTGGTGTCAAAACTGGTACCAAAGTATGACATACTAAACTGTATTGAATAGGTGGACCTTCATTTTAATTTCTTATTAATGTGACAGTTCATTGTTGTGTTACTCCTATTCTTGGATTAGCATGTGTAGCTGGGTCAAGAATATTCTGTGGGCTGACAAAAATGAGATCCTCCAGTGACAGTTCTTCCTTCTGTTATTGCTATTGTTGTATTTGAATGTGTAGCTGGGACAGTCAGTCAGTAAGTAAACAGTGCTGGAAGAAGTTCTGGTTTCATCACATATACAAAAAAATATAAGTGGCTGAGAATGACCGAGTTAACTGACAAGGGACTCGAAAACTCTGAATGTGAATTCAATTACAAGTTACATGAAAGTTCATCCAATGATACTGAATGTATTGTTCAAGAAACCAATACCAGAGGTTATGGGTACTAGTGAGTCGGACAAAACTGATGAAGGTAAGGATTTTTAAAAATCTTATTCCTCGACTCATTCTTAATAAATGTTCCTAGTTTTTGGATATCACTGAAGTTTTAGGGCATAAACAGCATCAGCTATACCCTGTTCATAGCAAAACGTAAATCTCTACATTGGCAGCCACCTCTTAATACTAGAACTACATTTTAAAATACATATTTTTCCCAATGAAGAACATTTCACTAAAAAACTGTTCTATTAATCACATTTTATGAAAACCTAACGAAGTGATATGTTGAATTCCAAAAATATTACAAGTAATTGATCATATGTACATCTTAAAAGAAAAATGTATGTAAATTGTAAAGCCAGGTCTCACACCCATTCAGGGCAACATTCCACACTAGTTTTTATGAATCTTTTCCTTGTCATTCAACCGATTCTTTCAGTCTTTAAGGTACATACATACATACATACATACATACATACATACATACATACATACATACATACATACATATTCCACATCGTTCCATCTATCCATCTTAAAGCAACCAGAATCATTGCTTCTAGCTAAATAGCATTATTTCGTGCAGCTGATGTTTTAAATGAATCCTTCTTTGATACAAGACAAGCCTTGCTGTTCGCCTACGAATTATAAATCCATAAAATAAAAAAAACACAACTTACATCCGATTTTCCAAATTTGTAAAAATTTGTTGGAATGCGGCTTCGTGACCCCAGTTGAACATCAGAATTATTTCTTATTTAATCAAAGACTTCAATAAATTCTTCCATTTTTCTAATGCTAATACTACATTCTAATTTTAGTACCCTACATTTTCTACTTAAGTACTAAAGTACTTGTGTCAAAACTAACCATTCTACTAGGAAAATTACAGATACGTGAATTAAATATCCAGAAGGCTGAATATAAACAGCAGTTTAAACATACAACATACAAGGTTTAACTTTGAACCAAGTTTAAACTTGGTACAAAGTTTAAACCAATGTGGGGAAAATGAATGTTAGTTTAAACTCAGACTTTAACCAGATTAAAATAAACCTAGTTTAAACTCATTTGGAGAAAACGGCCCTAAGATTATGATTTGGGTAAAAATACTGATCTATATGATTGTATGAATGGTTCATATTTGTGGGTTACTGTAGTCACGTCCTAGTTCGGCTGAGTGGCCTAGTAAGTGGTCCTGAGAGTCGGGATACCAGTTGTTATGGAATGGGAGTAGGCATCTTGGACATATTCTGAGTCGTGGCCCTCTTTGCGCTCCGGCTGCCAAGACTATACAATTCACCGGTGGTCCATAACTCGTTAGAGGAGAGATCCACACTTGGACTATGTGCAAGTAGGGTAGCATCCTGCTTCATGAATTTACCGAGCTCAGAACATTTTAAGCAAGCCTCGGACCTATGGGAGTAATGGAGTCCCTGCCATTTGACAGGCGAGGGACTCCTTGGAAACAACTTGGTGAACGAAATGGAATTCGATGGGGAGCTATCAATATTAATGGGGCTTATGGAAGAAAGAAAGTAGAACTGGCTGAGTCAGCAAAGAGGATGCATTTGGATGTGCTAGGAGTAAGTGATATTCAGGTAAGGGGAGATAACGAGGAAGAGATAGGAGATTATAAAGTGTACTTGACGGGTGTTAGAAAGGGAAGGGCAGAGTCTGGGGTAGGGTTCTTTATCAGGAATACCATTGCACGGAACATAGTTTCTGTTAGGCACGTAAATGAGCGAATGATGTGGGTAGATTTGTCAGTTGGAGGAATTAGGACTAGAATTGTGTCCGTGTATTCACCATGTGAGGCTGCAGATGAGGATGAAGTTGACAAGTTTTATGAAGCATTGAGTGACATCGTGATCAGGGTCAACAGCAAGGATAGAATAGTGCTAATGGGCGATTTCAATGGAAGAGTTGAGAATAGAACTGAAGGATACGAAAGGGTGATTGGTAAATGTGGGGAAGATAAATGGGAATGGGAAGCGTTTGCTGGACTTCTGTGCTAGTATGGGTTTAGCTGTTACGAATACATTCTTCAAGCATAAGGCTATTCACCGCTACACATGGGAGGCTAGGGGTACCAGATCCGTAACAGACTATATCTCAACAGACTTCGAATTCAGGAAATCTGTTAGGAATGAACGAGTTTCCCAGGGATTTTTCGATGATACAGACCACTATCTGATCTGTAGTGAACTAAGTATCTCTAGGCCTAGGGTAGAGAAAGTGAAATCTGTCTGCAAACAAATACGGGTAGAAAATCTCCAGGACGAGGAAATTAGAAGTACATGGATATGATTAGTGAGAAGTTTCGAACAGTAGACAGTAAGCAGGTTCAGGATATAGAAAGTGAATGGGTGGCATACAGGGATGCTGTAGTAGAAACAGGAAGGGAATGCCTAGGAACAACTGTGTGTAAAGACGGGAAAAGGCGAACATCTTGGTGGAATGATGAAGTGAGAGCAGCTTGTAAACGTAAAAAGAAGGCTTATCAGAAATGGCTCCAAACAAGGGCCGAGGCAGACAGGGATTTGTATGTAGATGGAAGAAACAGAGCGAAACAAATATTTGTTGAATCCAAAAAGAAGTCATGGGAAGATTTTGGTAACAACCTGGAAAGGCTAGGTCAAGCAGCAGGGAAACCTTTCTGGACAGTAATAAAGAATCTTAGGAAGGGAGGGAAAAAGGAAACGAACAGTGTTTTGAGTAATTCAGGTGAACTCATAGTAAATCCCACGGAATCACTGGAGAGGTGGAGGGAATATTTTGAACTTCTTCTCAATGTAAAAGGAAATCATCCTGGTGGTGTTGTGAACAGTCAAGCTCATGGGGAAGAGGAAAATGATGTTGGTGAAATTATGCTTGAGGAAGTGGAAAGGATGGTAAATAAACTCCATTGTCATAAAGAAGCAGGAATAGATGAAATTAGACCTGAAATGGTGAAGTATAGTGGGAAGGCAGGGATGAAATGGCTTCAGAGAGTAGTAATATTAGCATGGAGTGTTGGTAAGGTACCTTCAGATTGGGTAAAAGCAGTAATTGCACCTATCTATAAGCAAGGGAACAGGAAGGATTGCAACAACTATCAAGGTATCTCATTGATTAGTATACCAGGCAAAGTATTCACTGGCATCGTGGAAGGGAGGGTGCGGTCAGTTGTTGAGAGGAAGTTGGATGAAAACCAGTGTGGTTTCAGACCACAGAGAGGCTGTCAGGATCAGATTTTCAGTATGCGCCAGGTAATTGAAAAATGCTACGAGAGGAATAGGCAGGTGTGTTTATGTTTCGTAGATGTAGAGAAAGCATATGACAGGGTACCGAGGGAAAAGATGTTCGCCATACTGGGGGACTATGGAATTAAAGGTAGATTATTAAAATCAATCAAAGGCATTTATGTTGACAATTGGGCTTCAGTGAGAATTGATGGTAGAATGAGTTCTTGGTTATGGGTACTTGCAGGGGTTAGACAAGGCTGTAATCTTTCACCTTTGCTGTTCGTAGTTTACATGGATCATCTGCTGGAAGGTATAAAATGGCAGGGAGGGATTCAGTTAGGTGGAAATGTAGTAAGCAGTCTGGCCTATGCTGACGACTTGGTCTTAATGGCAGATTGTGCCGAAAGCCTGCAGCCTAATATCTTAGAAATTGAAAATAGGTGCAATGAGTATGGTATGAAAATTACCCTCTCGAAGACTAAATTGATGTCAGTAGGTAAGAAATTCAACAGAATTGAATGTCAGATTGGTGATACAAAGCTAGAACAGGTCCAAATATTCAAGTATTTAGGTTGTGTGTTCTCCCAGGATGGTCATATAGTAAGTGAGATTGAATCAAGGTGTCGTAAAGCTAATGCAGTGAGCTCGCACTTGCGATCGACAGTATTCTGTAAGAAGGAAGTGAGCTCCCAGACGAAACTATCTTTACATAGGTCTGTTTTCAGACCAACTTTGCTTTACGGGAGCGAAAGCTGGGTGGACTCAAGATATCTTATTCATAAGTTAGAAGTAACAGACATGAAAGTAGCAAGAATGATTGCTGGTACAAACAGGTGGGAACAATCGCAAGAGGGTACGCGGAATTAGGAGATAAAGGCTAATTTATTAATGAACTCGATGGATGAAGCTGTACGCATAAACCGGCTTCGGGGGTGGGGTCATGTGAGGCGAATGGAGGAGGATAGGTTTCATAGGAGAATAATGGACTCTGCTATGGAGGGTAAGAGAAGTAGAGGTAGACCAAGGTGATGATGGTTAGACTCTGTTTCTAATGATTTAAAGATAAGAGGTATAGAACTAAATGAGGCCACAACACTAGTTGCAAATCGAGGATTGTGGCGACGTTTAGTAAATTCACATGGCTTGCAGACTGAACGCTGAAAGGCATAACAGTCTATAATAATAATGTATGTATGTATGTATGTATGTATGATTGTATGAAGCAGCTTTCGGTAATGTTAAGGAGGGGTCCATTGATGATGATTTTGAGAATTTCCATATCTTGTTTTATGTCTGAATTTGTGATTATAGTCACGCATATGCTGTCCTACAACTAAAAATTTATTGTACTTCAGGGCAGTGACGTGTTCCCAAGTACCTTATATTAAAATTCCTCCCGGCCTGTCCGAGATAAGAATTATAACTGTTGCAAACAAGTCAATAGTTTTTCAAAATCAGGAGTATACAGGACATAAACAAGTTCGATAGGTTTTCAAAATCAGGAGAATACAGGATTATTTGCACGCGGCCTTGCTGAAGTCCATTTATGATAGGGAATTATTCTGATAGCTCATGCAGGTGAAGAACTCGTCCAACCATTCCATCATGAAGAGCCTGGCTTAAGCCTATAAAACGGTCAGGACAGCCATAGCACCTTAATACCATCCACATAACTTCTCCAGGAACAGAATCAAAGGCCTTTTCCAGATCGTAAAATACTAAAAGAAGCGGGATTTGTTGTTCTCTGCATCTGTTGGATTTGTCTTGCACAAAAGATCATGTCAATGGTACCTCTTGAGGCACAAAACCCACATCGAGACTCAGGCAGTACCATTTCAGACAGTCTGAAGACTGTTCAACAAAATCCTTGCTAGAACTTTTCCTGCTATGGATAGATGCGAAATGCCACAGATACCTCGATCACATTTCTTGAAAATTGCCTACAGTGGCATTTTTCACGTCGGCAAGCACCTTCCGTGTTTCCCAAATTACAAGAATTAGGAAGAAAATCCTGGTCTCCAAAGACAGTCCTCCACTTCGAGTAAGTTCCAGAGGGATGTTACCTGGTCCAGGAAATTTTCTTGGCTTCATACTTTTGAGGGCATTGGTGAATTCATGGAAGGTTTGTTGGACTGCCATCCACAGTTGCAGAGGATGTAGTGGCACATGTTGGAGGAAGTCTTTGGCAGCATTTGAGCTTTGATTTAGAAGTAGGCTGAAGTGTTCTTTCCAGCATCTTAGTATGTCTTGGCTCTGTAAGGATGGCATTATTGTCAACGGCTTTCAGCGCACCTGATGAAGAGCGAGAGGGCAAAACTTCCGTTAGTTTATCGTAGAAATTCAGAAGGTCTCTGGTATCGGACAAATTCTGGAGTTCCTTGGGTTTTTGCTGCCACCGTTCGCTTTTCATCTGTCTTATATCAGCCTGAAATTTCATCTTAAGTTCTTGGAAACATGCTTTCTTCAATAAAGAGGGAAAGTCTTGTGAAAAGGATAAGTAGGCTTCCCCCACCACCACTTTTCTTTTTACTAATTAGTTTCAGAATGTTTTCATTCTTATCATCAAACCAGTCATTTCCCTTTCTTTTCTAATAGCCAATTGTTTTTTCTGTCAAATCTTTGATGAAGTTTTAAGTATGGCCCATTCCAGCTCTACATCCTTGGTATTGATTGTACTGGTAGTCAGTTGCTCTGTTATGGCATTTTGGAATTCTTTAGCAACAGTTTCATTTTGAAGTTAGGAGGTATTAAATTTTTTTTTTGAAGGGTTTGTCAAACAAATCGGCTGATAGGAGGTCTATGATCCATCCAATAGTCATCGATGTTTCTGACTGTTTTGTGATGAGGAAATCTTTCTTGTCATGTTGAGTTATTAAAGCATAAAGTTAAAATATGCTATGTCGCTACATTTTTTTTACCTATTTATAGTACATTAAAAACATTAAAATATGTTGTATGTTGTCTGACATACCACAGAAGTCATGTTTACATATCATAGGTTCACTATCCCTGCTATAGGGCATTTCAGTTACATGATTTGCTAATTTGGGAAAAGGGATTACTTTTAGTTTCCTGTTTGCTGTATTATTTGTGCAACAATATTTTAACACCCCTGTGTTATTAAAATATTTGTAGGTAAAAGTAGAAATTAAATTCACTATGGAGATGGAGTCAGATGGATGCCTTCCTTTCTTAGATGTTCTAAGAAGAAAGAAACCAGACTGCTCCTTAGGACTTATCATCTATCGTAAGCCTACTCACACAGATCGCTATTTTCATGCAGATTCTCACCACCATCCGGCAAAAAAATAAGGCATTCTCACGACACTCACTAAGAGGGCGAGACAAATTTGTGAGCCATCAGATATCCAGGTGGAAAGGGACACACTCAAAGTCACGTCAAGGATAATGGTTACAGCGATGTGCAGATTCATAGAGCCCTGCATCCCAGAGAAACGACCAAGAAAAGGTCACAGAGGAAAGAAGTGAAGGGAACTGCCTACTTGCCTTACATTCACAACACCACAGATCGAACTGCCAAGGTCCTCCGCAAACACAATATAAAAACCATGTTTGGCACAGTCACTAAAATTGCTCACAGTCTGGGTAAAACCAAGGACAAATTGTCCCCATTTTTACATCCTGAGTTATACGAAATTCCCTGTACTTGCAGCAAGGCATACATTGGCCAAACGTGCCAGTCCATTGGTACTCATATCAAGGAACATGAACGAAATATTCGTTTCAACCAGCCAGACAAATCAGCAATAGCTGAGCACGCTCTATCGTCGGTTCCAAGATGCTAGAGCTCTTATCCAAACTAGACATTACAGGTCCAGGATTATACGGGAAGCTGTGGAAATACGTAGAAATCCTAGCAATTTCAACAGGGACAATGGCTATCAATTAAGTAATACATGGTTGCCAGCCATTAAGAACTTGTCAAGGTAGTTCCCTTCCCTGTCCCTTCACTATTGTTATTTTGTTTTGGTGTTTTCCGAATTAGTACATTCCTCATCACCAGATGTTTCATTCCAGGCTTGTGTCAATGTCATACTTTCATATGCGTATACACCTGTTATGGTATGCGACTCCCCTCTCAGACCGATTCTGACGGTTCCGTCAGCTTCCGCTTCGAACACTAGCACTGTACCGCGTCTGGTGAACCATCTGGCGACGAATGAACATACCACCTCCATTTCTATTATAACGACTAAACTCCAGTCTCATTCTTTGAGAAGTCTTCCTCGTGAACAGTCGAGATTTTCTTCTGAAGACACGGAGCAAAGTTCTCTGCGAAAGGTAAAGAATTACCTTATTTTCTTGACACGGCATAAACCCAAAAGCCTATATCACGTCAATAAATTCCATAATTTTATCCGAGAAAAAATTCCCATGATCATAAAAAGATCAAGGCGCACATACTGGCAACCGAGAATGTATAATTTCCAACAATGGACAAATTATATTGGAGTTATGAATTCACTCATTCAGCACAAATGTGGGAATAAAAATATATATCATCTGATGGTCTAGTAAGCATCAATTTTTGTAACAGAGCCCAAGTCTCTCCACCATCTAAGACTCCAAGTAGTCTGCACAGTGGCCTCCACTACATGCGCTAGCCATGCATCTGGGCAGGCGTCTTAGTTACCAATTGATTAGCCCAAACTGGCACACTGGGGCGAAACGCTGGCAACCCAAAATGGACCAATTATATAGTTAAGAATGTCTTCATTCACAACAAGTATTTTGAGTTGCCTATGAGAATCAAAACCTACAATGCAGAGATTCCAGTAATGTGCAACTTTTCAGAAATGTATGGAAATGTTGGGGCTTGAATTTGAACGTCTCAATTATGATATATGCTGAAATAACCAGAAAGCTGCATTATTGATTTTCACTACTATTTTTCCATTTCTATTAGACAAATGTGACTGAAGTGCAAAATGCTCAACATTGGATAATATACAATGGCTTTTAGAAGCAGATAAAAATGTTCCTATTGATGAGTAACTTGTTGGGGGGATAAGTGCATCTCCTCAAATTATTTCCATTTAATGTGTGTTCATTTGTTGTATTTCAGGAAAGGTGGGTTCAAACCCAATCATCGTCAGCACTAAAGATGGTTTTCCATATTTTCCCATTTTTTACACTAGGCAAACATGTTTAACATCGCACTAACTCGTGCTCGTGAAAGGTTTTCAGCAATGCCAGAATGGGAAATGGCTAGGATTGGGAATGTAGCAACTGTGGTCTTAATTAAGGTTCAGTACCAGCATTTGTCTACTGCAAAAATTGGGAAAACACAGGAAACAACCTCCATGGTTGCTGATGGTGGAATCTCCTAGGAACGCAACTGAAACCGTACAGTCAAATTGCTTGGTGCGGGTAGAATGATTGTGAGCAACTACAGGTTAAGATTCCATGATTTTCTTGAGGAATAAGTTATAAAAACAGTTTCCTTTATTGATGAACAAATGATGCTATGTACAACAGCAGAACTTCATTTATATAAGAGATGATTTTACAAATGAGAGCAGAAAGCAGTGATTACAAGCCTAATAGAATATGCATCATTATCTACTCTAGTGACGATAGCACAAGCATATTTTTGTGAATTCGGTGCGAGATACTGGTATCATATTGTTCACTCACGCAACATGAAACTTGTGTCGTCTTCCAACCTTTCAGCCTCTTTCTTCACCATGCGACGAGCCGTGCTTTTGCGACTGACCATAGTGCCGAGTTATCTACACACAAAGAGGAGATATTAGATAATGAAACATTAACGGCCACAGTTCTTCAAAATTATATGTTTATTCTAATATTCCTGGAAGAAAATACAGTTAAGGATGTCATTAGAAAAATTGTTCTATTGAAGGTCACAATATAACCATTTCTAAAATGGTTGTTATTATTATTATTATTATTATTATTATTATTATTATTATTATTATTATTATTATTATTATTATTAAATATAGTACAGTTTTGTACAATTACACTACAGATAACATCAGTCAAGGAATCACTGGAGTCTCTAGCATTAACTACAAATACAAGAACCTACACTTATTATATACAAATTACTTACAGACATCTACTGTACATACATTGTTTATACAATCTACCGTGCTAGCTTACAGTGTCAGAGAAAATCACCAGTCTCCATGGTACACCCGGATTTTACACTTAGTTGATATATGTTGGACTGTTTGATCCTCAGCACCAGTCACATTGTGACGAGTGCATTTTCACCCACTTATGCACAGCATCTGCGCATGTTTCATGGCCAATCTGGATTCAGTACCAGTACCATTCAGGGCTGATCTAAACCAGGTAGTTTCTTGAGGATGCAAGCCAAGCTTAAACATAGGGCAGGTCTGTTTCCAGTCTTCTTTTCATGAGCTGAAGATGCTGCATTCATCTTCTAAGGAGATTTTGCATTGGAGATTAAGAGATGTCTAGAAGAGAGCCTGTTTCACTCCAGAAGTGTTATGTCATTTAAAATTGGAAGCTGATCACTTTTATACATATTTTCTATATTTCTGGAGAAGGGGATTCTTCCATCTTGCATCAAGGGGTGGAAAATGTCTCACAATAGGCACAGAGAATGTGGGAGTAACTAACAATGCACATGGTTCCATTCCACTGCATATCTACCTTTCGTGTGCAGGAGCTATTAATCCACAATGGCACACAAAACTTTGCAGCTGAATAAACCAAGCCGAGTGCTGACACCTGCAGCGTATCCATTCAGCCAGTGTCACACAATTCATCCAGGAGGTTGCTCCTGCACCTTAGCTTGGCAGTTGTCTTTGTCAGACGTTTTCTCAGGTAAAACACTGTCTTTAAAACCTGAAATTTTGTATCTTAAAAAGACTCCTAACTAGAATAAACAAGAATTAAAAACACACATACTTTACCTATCATCAAACGCACTACTAGAGCGTTATAGTGGCATACCATTACATTGACTCAATGACTCATTGAATAAACACTTTCCGATCAAAAATATCCGGACACCCTTGTACACTATTAAACAACACCAAATGATGCATCGTACCAGTAGAGAAGGAGGCAGGAGGTATGTATTTCTAAGTGCGACTACAGGACAGCAATATCAGAAGGTCAGGTGAGCTTTGCGACTTCCAACATGCAGTAATCATTGGTTGCCACACAAGCAAGAAATCTGCAAGGGACATTTCTAACGTTACGAAGTACCCAAATCGACTGTCAGTTTTGTAACTGTAAAATGGAAACTTGAAGGTACAACCAAAGCATAACCACAATCTGGTTGGCCACACATACCAGCTCCCAGAGAGCAACGGGCATTAAAGAGAGCAGTGCGAGAAAATCATTGGTTTTCAATAGAAAGAATCACCGGAGAATGTCAAAGTGCTGTGCAAAGTACAGCCAGCAACATGACAGTGTATCAGGAATTAAAAGGAATAGAGTTTCATGATCGAGCAGCTGCCCATAAATCAAACATTTCCCCTCTTAATAAAATGTGCCTGCCTGGCGTGGTGTAAAGAGCAATGCCACCATGCACTGGAACAGTGGAACCATCATATTATAAATTGTCAATGTCCAAAGTCAAATTCACAGGGGTATTATTAAAAGCTTTGAGATCAAAACAAGTGTTAGACAAGGAGATGGTTTGTCCCCAATTCTGTTTAACTGTCTGTTGGAGAAGGTCATTCGGAAATGGAAGAACACACTAGCTGACAACTCTGGATTCAAAATCGGCTACAAAAAAGACAAGTTAACAGACACTTGCTTAGCCTTCGCAGATGACCTCACACTCTTAGCTTCAAGTATGGAAGAAGAAACTACCAGCTATCCTCCCTCGAACGCATAGCAGCTAAAGTAGGGCTGAAGATCGCTATCAACAAAACAGAATTTCTGACCAATATCAGAGAAGCACCCAACTTCAATTCTCTGGGGGACAAAATAATACACAAGGCTAACTCATTCAAATATCTTGGAGAATAGATAATCCCAAATGTTAATGAGAACCTTGCAATGAAGAGTAGATGCACTAAATTAGAAAGAGCTTATCATCTTTGTAAGAACATATAGAAGTGTAAATCCCTCTCCTTGAATCTTATTAAACTTAGACACTACAACACTGTAGTAAGACCATCTGCCCTGTATGCATCGGAATGCCTAAACATGACCCGGAAAGGACAAATCAGAAAACTGGAACTGAAAAAGAGCGAAAGATCCTCAGAAGGATTATGAGACCCATTAAAGAAGGAGATGGGTACAGAATCAGGCACAACAAAGAACTGTACAGTAAAATTGAGAGCATTACAACAGCTGTGAGGAAGAGAAGACTAATGTTCTATGGTCACGTAGTCAGGATGGACAGCCAGAGACTCACTTAAAGGATCTTCAACACTGTATCTAGAGGGAAAACTACAAACGCCAAATGGACGAATGTAGAAAAGACCTACAATACCTAAACATTGGTCACATTGACATTTACAACTGAGATAAGTTCAGAAAGTTTATCGAGACATCTGACTCTCTCCAGTCATTAACAGCGAAATCACTGCGCTCAGGAGTAGGAGTGAAATGGACTCAAGAAAGAAAAGACATCCATAGCGCTAGAATGAAGGAATACTGGGCTAAGAGGAAGAAAAAAGCTCATCAGAGTTAAGAACCACATGGTCATTGTAGGCATAAACGAATAAGAAAGAGGCAATCTGATGGGACGATCTGGGTATGGAGAAAGCTCAGGGAACACTATCTACCTGAATGTTTAGTACCAACAGCGAAATTTGCAAGAGATGGTAATACAGTATGGCATGGGGATGTTTCTCATAGTATGGACTCTGCTCTCTTGAAGTGCACGGCACGAGGATATCAACACATTTTGAATGATTCCATACTGCCTACCATGCAAAATCGGTTCGGTGACAATCATTGTTTACACCAACATAACGCTCCAAATCATAAAGCGGGCTCTCCAAGCCAATGGTTTAAGGATGATAATATTTTACAACCGTACTGGCCCGTACAGAGTCCCAACAGAACACCTGTAGGATGAGTTAGAACAACGATTTTGTTTCAGTAGTCGCTATCTTTGAAATTCTTAGACAATATATTGAACAGTTTGCTTGCTGCTGCTTGTTGTTTAAAGGGGCCTAACATCGAAGGTCATTAGCCCCATTGAACAGTTTAAAGTGAACAATATCCTGAAAGATGTTCCACCGAGTGCTAGAAAGAGATGCACTGGCCTTGAGGCGAGTCTCATTTCAGACTTCAACGTCCTGGCTAAGGCTCTTCGGGAAGAATGGGATGCTATTCCCATGGAAACGTTCCAATACATACTGGAAAGTCTCTCCAACAGAGTCAGGGCTGTGATATATGAAGAAGACAGGCCAACATTGAATTTATTTATTTATTTATTTATTTATTTATTTATTTATTTATCGTATGGCTTTTGGTGCCGGGAGTGTCCGACGACACGTTCAGCTCACCTGGTACATATATTTCTATTTGACGCCTATAAGCGAACTGCGCATCTGAATGTGGGATGAGGTAGGAAGAAGGTGAAACCATGTTGGCACGTAGCCTACTCCCGTAGAGTAACACCAAGGTGTCTGCTCAAAGATTTATGTCCCCTGACAGATGAACCACCATCAACAGTGTCACGTCTTCACTCCATATGAGCACTGCGAAGAGGTTTGGAATTTAATCTAGGCTCCTGGCACACAATCTAGTGATTAGAAATTTTAGAAATTTTATACTACCACCTCTCCTACACCGCCAGCCAACATTCTAATGGTGAAAATGTTTTGAACTAATGGAACTCCAACTGGCTAACCACGCTATAATGATCATGGCCACCAGGCGAGCTAACATCATATTAATGTTGACTAATAGAGAGCACACCCACCACGACGCATGGCCAGTGCATACCGGTATGCACATGGGGGCGAAACGCTGGCAACCAGGAGTGAGTTAGCTGGAAAATTTATACATACATACATACATACATACATACATTATCATTATAGACTGTTATGCCTTTCAGCGTTCAGTCTGCAAGCCTCTGTGAATTTACTAAACGTCGCCACAATCCTCGATTTGCAACTAGTGTTGTGGCCTCATTTAGTTCTATACCTCTTATCTTTAAATCGTTAGAAACCGAGTCTAACCATCGTCATCTTGGTCTACTTCTACTTCTTTTACCTTCCATAGCAGAGTCCATTATTCTCCTAGGTAACCTATCCTCCTCCATTCACCTCACATGACCCCACCACCGAAGCCGGTTTATGCGTACAGCTTCATCCATCGAGTTCATTCCAAAATTAGCCTTTATCTCCTCATTCCAGGTACCCTCCTGCCATTGTTCCCACCTGTTTGTACCAGCAATCATTCTTGCTACTTTCATGTCTGTTACTTCTAACTTATGAATAAGATATCCTGAGTCCACCCAGCTCTCGCTCCCGTAAAGCAAAATTGGTCTGAAAACAGACCGATATAAAGATAGTTTTGTCTGGGAGCTGACTTCCTTCTTACAGAATACTGTTGATCGCAGCTGCAAGCTCACTGCATTAGCTTTACGACACCTTGATTCAATCTCACTTACTATATTACCATCCTGGGAGAACACACAACCTAAATACTTGAAATTATTGACCTGTTCTAGCTTTGTATCACCAATCTGACATTCAATTCTGTTGAATTTCTTACCTACTGACATCAATTTAGTCTTCGAGAGGCTAATTTTCATACCATATTCATTGCACCTATTTTCAAGTTCCACGATATTAGACTGTAGGCTTTCGGCACAATCTGCCATTAAGACCAAGTCGTCAGCATAGGCCACACTGCTTACTACATTTCCACCTAATTGAATCCCTCCCTGCCATTTTATACCTTTCAGCAGATGATCCATGTAAACTACAAACAGCAAAGGTGAAAGATTACAGCCTTGTCTAACCCCTGTAAGTACCCTGAACCAAGAACTCATTCTACCATCAATTCTCACCGAAGCCCAATTGTCAACATAAATGCCTTTGATTGATTTTAATAATCTACCTTTAATTCCATAGTCCCCCAGTATGGCGAACATCTTTTCCCTCGGTACCCTGTCATATGCTTTCTCTACATCTACGAAACAAACACACCTGCCTATTCCTCTCGTAGCATTTTTCAATTACCTGGCGCATACTGAAAATCTGATCCTGACAGCCTCTCTGTGGTCTGAAACCACACTGGTTTTCATCCAACTTCCTTTCAACGACTGATCACACCCTCCCTTCTAAGATGCCAGTGAATACATTACTTGGTATACTAATTAGTGAGATACCTCGATAGTTGTTGCAATCCTTCCTGTTCCCTTGCTTATAGATAGGGGCAATTACTGCTTTCGCCCAATCTGAAGGTACCTTACCAACACTCCACGCTAATTTTACTACTCTATGAAGCCATTTCATCCCTGCCTTCCCACTATACTTCACCATTTCAGGTCTAGTTTCATATATTCCTGCTGCTTTATGAAAATGGAGTTTATTTACCATCCTTTCCACTTCCTCAAGCATAATTTCACCAACATCATTTTCCTCCTCCCCATGAGCTTGGCTATTCACAACACCACCAGGATGATTTCCTTTTACATTGAGAAGAAGTTCGAAATATTCCCTCCACCTCTCCAGTGATTCCCTGGGATCTATTATGAGTTCACCTGAATTACTCAAAACACTGCTCATTTCCTTTTTCCCTCCCTTCCTAAGATTCTTTATTACTGTCCAGAAAGGTTTCCCTGCTGCTTGACCTAGCCGTTCCAGGTTGTTACCAAAATCTTCCCATGACTTCTTTTTGGATTCAACAAATATTTGTTTCGCTCTGTTTCTTTCATCTACATACAAATCCCTGTCTGCCTCGGCCCTTGTTTGGAGCCATTTCTGATAAGCCTTCTTTTTACGTTTACAAGCTGTTCTCACTTCATCATTCCACCAAGATGTTCGCCTTTTCCCATCTTTACACACAGTTGTTCCTAGGCATTCCCTTGCTGTTTCTACTACAGCATCCCTGTATGCCACCCATTCACTTTCTATATCCTGAACCTGCTTACTGTCTACTGTTCGAAACTTTTCACTAATCATATCCATGTACTTCCGTCTAATTTCCTCGTCCTGGAGATTTTCTACCCTTATTCGTTTGCAGACAGATTTCACTTTCTCTACCTTAGGCCTACAGATACTTAGTTCACTACAGATCAGATAGTGGTCTGTATCATCGAAAAATCCCCGGAAAACTCGTACATTCCTAACAGATTTCCTGAATTTGAAGTCTGTTAAGATATAGTCTATTATGGATCTGGTACCCCTAGCCTCCCGTGTGTAGCGGTGAATAGCCTTATGCTTGAAGAATATATTCGTAACAGCTAAACCCATACTAGCACAGAAGTCCAGCAAACGCTTCCCATTCCCATTAGCTTCCATATCTTCCCCACATTTACCAATCACCCTTTCGTATCCTTCAGTTCTATTCCCAACTCTCGCATTGAAATCGCCCATTAGCACTATTCTATCCTTGCTGTTGACCCTGACCACGATGTCACTCAATGCTTCATAAAACTTGTCCACTTCACCCTCATCTGCACCCTCACATGGTGAATACACGGACACAATTCTAGTCCTAATTCCTCCAACTGACAAATCTACCCACATCATTCGCTCATTTACGTGCCTAACAGAAACTATGTTCCGTGCAACGGTATTCCTGATAAAGAGCCCTACCCCAGACTCTGCCCTTCCCTTTCTAACACCCGTCAAGTACACTTTATAAACTCCTATCTCTTCCTCGTTCTCTCCCCTTACCCGAATATCACTTACTCCTAGCACATCCAGATGCATCCTCTTTGCTGACTCAGCCAGTTCTACCTTCTTTCTTCCATAAGCCCCATTAATATTGATAGCTCCCCATCGAATTCCATTTCGTTTGCCAAGCTGTTTCCAAGGAGTCATTCGCCTGTCAAATGGGAGTGGTACTCCGTTACTCCCATAGGTCCGAGGCTTGCTTAAAATGTTCTGAGCTTGGTCGATTCATGAAGCAGGATGCTACCCTACTTGCACATAGTCCAAGTGAGGATCTCTCCTCTAACGGGTTATGGACCACCGGTGGATTGTATAGTCCTAGCCGCCTGAGCACACGGACGGCCAGGACTCAGAATATGTCCGAGATGCCCACTCCCATTCCATAGCAACTGGTATCCCGACTCTCAGGACCACTTACTAGGCCACTCAGCCGTTGCCCATGGTTCACGAACTAGGACGTAACTACAGTAACCCACAATGTCCAATAACGGACCATTTATATTGGTATTATAAATTTACTCATTCGGAACAAATATTTCAGATTCCCTATGGGAATCAATATCTGTATCATCTGATAGCCAAGTAGGCATCAATTTTTGGTAACGAGACAAAGTCTCTCATAGTGCATTGGCACTGCCGGTGGCTACAATTAGCCTACGCAATGGCCTCCACGGTTTGCACTAGCCATGCGTCTTGGTGGGTGTGTTAGGTACCAACTGATGAGCCCAGCCTAGCACACGGGGGCGAAACGCTGGCAACCAGGAATGAGTTAGCTGGAAAATTTATAATGTCCAATAATGGACCATTTATATTGGTATTATAAATTTACTCATCTGGAACAAATATTTCCGATTCCCCATGGAAATCAACATCTGTATCCTCTGATAAGCTTTCCGAAAATAGTATGAATTCATGCTCCACACGTGTGAATTAGTCGTGCACTTAGATGACATTACTTAGCAAATACATAGATTAATATACTGCATCATGCGCCCGCGCGATTGTGCTAAGCGCAATGCTATTTTTATCAAGTAATAAATTATAATTTGCCAGAATTGTCTCCAAATGGCTCCTAAAATCTCTAGAAAAGTGTGTGGTCGCTATCTGTGAAATTCTTAGACAATATATTGAACAGTTTAGTGAACAATATCCTGAAAGATGTTCCACTGAGCGCTAGTAAGAGATGCACTGGCCTTAAGGTGAGTCTCATACAGACGCTGATTTAAGAAGGCTTTTTTCTTATAGAGAAAACTCATTTTTTAACCAAAGTCTGTTAGTTCTAAGTTGAATTCTATTACAAATCTAGCGATTAGCCTCTCTAGAATCGACTAGACTGATAGGAATGAACACTAACATAGCACGCGAGAACGAGAGATTTGCAATCGATATACGTGTCGCGATATACAGGTTTCAATAAACATTGCACATTTGCACGCATTTCACATATTAATAAACATCTATACTTAATTTGAAAGCGGCCAATGAGCGAAGGCCTTCCGGCCACTGGCGTACAAAGGTGAAATGGCGGGATCTGAAAACAAATGTTTGAAGTTCACCAAAAAATAAGCTAAAATCAGGAGAAATAACAGAATAATCGGGAGGCGGGAAAAACTGTCTAAAATCGGGAGTCTCCCCCCTAAATCAGGAAACTTGGCAGGTGTGGTATCGTATTGTATAGGCTGAGAACTGCCTGCTACATATCAAGCCTCGCATTACTTCACCTGGCAGGGGTGCGGTTGAAGTGCTCAAGGGTACAGAGGTTCGAATCCCAAGCAAGTAATTTTTATTTTTTCCTGCCGATTGTCTGGGATGTAGTGAGGTTGCATACTTAATAGTTTCCACAGACTGATTTGTTTATTTGGCCCTGTAAAGGACCTGGTAACATGGTATAGGGTATGGACCTGGGTTGGACGAGGATGAGAGGTTATGGTCTGTGAGTAAGACAGAGGCAACCAGTTAGCTAAGTTGTAAGTTATTCCAGGCTTCGTAACAGACATCTAGGGCAAAGTGTGCCCCATTGGAACGATAACATTCAATGGCAGGTAAATATGTAAGTCCGTGAACTCCCCGCCTTCGAGGCAAGTCACAACACAAAGCTTATTCATTATTCACTGCCTTGTGATGTATTACAGCAACGAGTACCTATGTGGATTTGTTTATCAGCTATGGATAAGCTGGACAGAATGCATACTAGGCACGATGCATGCATCAAGAACGCTATCCAGATAGACGACAACCGACAGGCATGGCATTTCGGAGTGTGGAAGGACGTCTGCAGGCTGTCCCTGGGAAGGACCCGGCCTGTTCGCGATTATCCTGTCACACCTGCTCATAATGCAGAAGTTGTTCTGGACGCTATCCAGGATAACCCTCACACTAGCATACAGGCCACTGCACAGAAGAGTGGTGGTGGTGATCATTGTTTTAAGAGGAAGTACACTGGTCAACCATCCTCTATTAACACTAACCGGAAGGGAAAAAAAATGGAAGGGATCGGACACTTTGAAAAATGAAGGTACCGGCCAAAAGGGCCACAAAGGACATGCAAATGAAAGAATCCCTAGGTTTCGAATGCTCTAATAGTTGGGGTCGGAAAAGAGCAAGAGTTAACCAAGGGAGGTCGGGTAGGATAGATGAAACTGAGAAGCCTGGCACAAGTGAAAGCAATGCCAGCACTCAGCTAAGGCCCCCGTGGTCACCAACCCATGCTCCCAAGTTAGGAGCCCCTGGGGCACAGGAGACAAACATCATACGGATGCCTGTTATGAGGATATTGCATGCCCAGTGGTTTCATCTGTACCGTCTGCACTTACACCAGGAGCTTCATGGTCATGATTTCAAAGCCCAGGTGGCGTTCTGTTAACAGACGCTACAACATGTAGCTTTTTTTTTTTTTGTCACCATCTTATTCAAGAACAAAACGAGTTCTAAAACCCACTGGGTACAACAGGCAGCTTTTCAGGTAGGCCTACAGTGGGGAGTGAACGTGTGGTGTGGCATTACAGCTGATCACCTCACTGGTACCCCATTACATTGAGAGCCATCTGATGGAAGAAAGCTATCTGCAATTTCTCCAAGATGAACTACCACCACTGTTAGAACACGTCCCACTCCATGCTCGCTGCAGGATGTTGCTTCAACACGACAGAGCTCCACCTCACACAGCGGTGATCGCCCGGAACACCTCCATGCAACGTATCGTAATAACTGGATAGGAAGGAGAAGACCTGTTCCCTGACCCGCCACATCATCCGATCTAACGCCCCTGGATTTTTTACCATGGGGCAATGTAAAACAAATAGTGTATGCACAGGTGCCAGCAAATCCTGGTCACCTTAGTCAGCTCATCCCCGACGCGTACCAATCCTTTATGCCGAAGATGTTGCAATATGCCAGGTGGTCGTTAAAACACCTTGCACAGGTCAGTATCGACCATGGAGGTTGTCAGTTCGAACACATGGTGCATTAAACGATGTAGGTAAATGAAATTTTGTCACATTTCGTAGTCTCTTCCAAACCACCTCCATACCATATACCACAATACCAACAACCCTTTTCAGAGGAAAACAAACATAACTGTCTGTGGAAACTATCAAGTATGCAACTTTGCCAAATCCCAGGCAATTGACGGTACAATAAAATCGCTTGCATGGGATCTGAACCTCCGTACCTTCAAGCACTGTCCACTATCACACCTCCAACAGTGTCCCTGCCGGGTGAGCTATTGAGAGGCTTGACGTGCAGCTGGCAGTCCCTATAAAATACCTGTTCCCGGACTGTTTGTGCACCTCCTGTTGTAATGTACGTGCGCTCATTTTATGGGTAAATTATGGTTACCCATAATGGATTATTAGTGCTGCTCATGATTCCTGCTGTCTTCTAATCCATAACCACATATCTCACATTACACTAGTTTAGGGAGAGGGACTGATGCATTTCAGAATTGCAGTTTTTTTTTTTTTTTTTTTTGCTATTTGCTTTACGTCGCACCGACACAGATATGTCTTATGGCGACGATGGTATAGGAGAGGCTTAGGAAGTAGAAGGAAGCGGCCGTGGCCTTAATTAAGGTACAGCCCCGGCATTTGCCTGGTGTGAAAATGGGAAACCACGGAAAACCATCTTCAGGGCTGCTGACAGTGGGGCTCGAACCCACTATCTCCCGATTACTGGAAACTAACCGCACTTAAGCGACTGCAGCTATCGAGCTCGGTAAATTGTAGTATACACAGCAGGTTGCATAAAACAAGATCGCAAGAGGCAGGTGAACCACCCAGCATATTTATAATCCCTGACACTTTTGTAAAAGTTCTCATGTAAATCCAGTGTTGAGACTTGGAAAACACATTTAACAAGAGTGTGTTCATTCCTTTTTGCAGAAACTGTCTAAACCATGAAGTGTTAAAATATAATTTTACTGAAATAAAAGCCTACATGATTTTTCATCTCAGTCAAAAAGTGAATCAATAGCACTTTACCAATTAGGGGTGCATGTTCAGGAATGAGAAAATCATGCAAAAATGATTTAAAGAGAAACCTGAAGCAGCAGTGAGAAGAAATCCTTCCTTTGTGCTTAATGCTTGCCTGCCACTAGAAGTATACTTATAAAGAAAAAGAAAAATGCAGAATATGTCAAACTGGGAAATGCAACCATTTTCTGTGTTCCTATTGGCCGCAGCAGTTTGCTATTGCCTCCGATAGAGCTCGCATCATGTGTGGCAACAGAGCGGGCACATTCTGCTAAAATAACGAAATAACAAAACAGTGAAGACATGTGCATGTGCCGGATGTAACAGTGACATGAATGTATATATCATAGAAGTATAGGAGTGAATTTCACCAGGGTTTTTTTTTTTTTTTTTGGCGGATCTATAGTCTTGTCTCTAGCCAATACTGTCGCAAGGGTTACTACTGTAGAAGCCTGTGGGCCACTTCACTGCTTTAACCTGGAGGCTTGCATGCCCAGATCCCCTTTGCTTGCGCCCCAGACCAATGGACCTGTCACTGGCGAATAATCAAACTAGACCAACAGCCTTGTCACAAGCCACGCCTAAGTTGGCAACCTTGTGTAATGTGTTATGACGCTGTGCGAGCCACATCATGTTGGATTCCTTTAGTAAAATTTAACCTATGAATCTAACTAGGCCTACCCTTTTCTGTAATTTGAATAACATGTCTGTTCCGCTCCTCTCTATATTTCAATGTATGACCAACCTTCATTCTATATCACTAAAGGGATATGTATGAAGTGAGATGAACCTTCGTAGAGAGCTTTTACGACTGGATGCCCTTCCTGATGTCAACCTCATCAGAGAAGTTAATGAGACAAAATGATAGTATGATATGACAGTAGGAAGGGAGTCGGTGAAAGCTGGTGCCGGCATGTAGCCTACCCTTGTCAGAAGTGTACCAAGGGGTTTGCTCCAGGTTTAACATCCCCATCTAATGGATGAATCACCATCAACAGCATCATATGCCCTCACTCCATATGAACACTGCAGAAGTTTGTAATTGAACCCAGGCCTTTAGTATGCAAACTAGTAATTAGAAATTGTATACTACCACCTCTCTTACCCTGTCGGCCAACACTCTTATGGTGAAAATTTTCAGCCAACAGGACTCCAACCGGCTAACCACAGAGTCAGACCATACAGACTTGATGCTATAACGACCATGGCCATGAGGAGGACTCCTATTTCAATATCATATGATAAATGACAATGTATAACTAACCACTGCATATTACAGTTTGTGGTCAGTGATTATGTAATTAGAAATTCCTTTTAAAATGAAGGATTTCCTATACATATTTCACTTATATGTCCTTCCCATGTTACATTACTATTTATGCCTACTGTCATACACAAAATTTTGGCTGAGGTTACTTGATGAACGTTTTCACAATCACAGGTAAGGTTTACTTCTACACTGTGTTCTTTACTATTACACAGCAAGTTTTTGAAGGATGTACTCTGAAGCCTTTATCTTTGTAGCACTTATTCAAGTGACTGACATAGGCCTATACAGAGTTTTATCAGGTAAACTAGAAATATTTGAATCTTATGCTGAAACTGAATCATCATCAGCATATAGAATAACTGTGCTGTGTTCTGGTCGTAGTATATCATTGACCCAAAGAATGAAAAGATGAGGACCAAGAAGAGAACCCTGGGGTGTGCCTTCAACTAGACATAGGATTGATCAAAATTTATAATAGGCCTACTACTTTTCACTTTAAGAAAAGTTATTCAAATATGATTTTTATAAATTTAGTATTAAGATTAAGCATGCATTATTACTAAAAGGAATTATAAAATGAAAGGACTGAAGATGACAGATTCTTTCTGCTAATATTTTATCAACCCACATATCATAAGGAAAATATTTCCTTTTGTTTTGCAGTTCACTATACATCTTGACTCACCCCACACCGAAATTAAAATGGATAAGTAATGAAAAAATTATGTCCCTTTGCGACACCACTAGCAATACAAAATACCAAAATCGAGATGCACAAGCCTACTACAGCACTGCTTGTCCTCAACTAAACAATAATGCAGTACAAAGCTATCTCAAATAAAATTATCATTAAAAGTTATAATATGCGCTCTACAGAATCAGACACCAAACTATACTATATTGCAGCAACTGGATATAATTTCCTGAAATTACGTTGAACAGAAGACGCACTTAACCTTGCTTTATTTTCAGTGTCAAATATGATACAACTTGCAGAGTCTTCCAGACAGCAAGATTTTTATTTTAGCCGCTAAATTCACAGAAAGGCGGCTACATTGCAAAGCGGCTATGATATTTACCATATCAACTATACAAAGAAACTTACGAACGTCAGCAAATTGGCATTCTGTTAGCCATGATTCAATGGCACCACTCCACAAACCAAGTTTTGAACTTACCGAAGCAAAAGCATCAATAGCAACCGTCTATGCAACTCTCTGTCACCTGCTACATCACTAGTTCGAACATATGTGGCATTTTTATCAATTAACAGATTCAGCATGTGAAATTAACGCCATGAAAATCAACAAAGCAAAGACTTTTAACGCTTCTGAACTTGCTGTGACCCGATTGCAGTAGTATAGTACACAATGTATCCTAGTAGTAACATCAATTCATAGATGGCACCACACACGATAAACCAACGAAAACCATCTCTCGAAACACCACACCCGATAAACCAACGAAAACCAGCTCTCGAAACAAAATTTATTAAAGGTAACAGTATCAAAGACAAACCATTTTACTCGTACTTCTATTTATTCAAATTCACAAATAATTACAAAATGTACAAGACCTGGTAATCGTGTTTTGTTCCTTAAAACAACGTCCATGCAAACCTCATCAACACAACCAGAAAAATGTCAAAATATCTCCAAAATACTTCTACACGTTTTCGAAAATAAGAAGCAGTACGAACGTTCGAGGATATCACGGTCACTAATTGGATTTCTGATTATGAGAGCAGGTTGGCATCCAGGAGTAAAGGGGACTCGGCCGTAACGGCCAAGAGAAGCAAAAGCGAGATTCACGATCCTCAAATTTTTATAAAGCATATCATTTTGGAAATGTTGAAGCCTTTACTTTTTAAATAAAGTAGTGTTGCTAATAATAACACCGGTACCGGTAATAATAAAAAATTTGTTAAACACAAAAGGCACTTCGACTACTTTCTCAGAAAATGAATTTCGTAACTAATGAATGCAAAATGGGATGAATATTATTTACTTTTCGTGTTTTAAAATTTTTTACTCAGAATAAGCCGGTGGCCACCAATCATTTCTTTAGTCGGCCCTGATTTTTTTCCTGAGGTCGGGTCATCAGATGTATCTTGGATCACTAACAAAGAGGATAAAATAGATCACTACTCTATGTCCTAGTCATCATCTGGCAAAGCAAGCAAGTGGTAGTAGGCCAAGTAAAACAGTTGCATGTCGGTAGATTTACTTGCATGTAAAAGAACTCCTGCGGGACAACATTCCGGCACTTCGAGGTCTCCGAAAATGGTAAGAAAGTAGCTCGTGGGACGTAAAACTATAACATAATTATTAAAACAGTCACATTGATCAATAGGACCCGCTACCACGTCGACAAAAACTAGGTCATTACAAACCAAAAACGTACTGGAACATGCGTCGAAACCTGGTCCCGACATTTGTTTATGTGCATTTGATTTTAATGTTAGAATTTTATTAAACTAGTCGAAGTGTTTACCGATATCGAGGACTGGAGCAGAAATTCAGAACAAAACAATAAATGAAAGGAGAGCCGAAAGGGTTGAACGCCTGGAAATATTCCATCATTCGTGATGAGACATGCTGTATTTTCAGATCAGCCTGATGCCATCCTTCATCTACTGTATGTGCAGTCTTGGGCCCTGAACGATGTTGCTAAACGTTTTCACTGTCATAGATAGGACTTGCGTGTGAAACATCCCTGAAAGTCTCTTGGAGACCATTCCACATTTCAATGAGAGCATGAGTATGTCATTTACAATATACAGCTTCCTTTTTTTTACTTATGGACCGAACGATCCAGACTTTTAAAACAGTGAAAAGGGGGCAAACGTACACATTTGTACGTTGAAGAATTTGCCGGCATGGCTGTATAACACTGAGCGGTTATTGTCAATAGAACATAGCCATCTGCCTGTTGCGTCGGCGTAACAACGTTCATTTAGGAAGGCGTAAGATGTGCCATAGTAGGTAGCATTTTCCGTTTGAACAGTTACACGCTAACACCATAGCATGAGTACATCGCGGGGTGTTCGTCACTGTTTACCTTTCTGCACAGCTAAAGATCCAAGCAGATGTCGTTTCCAAACTGAAGGCACATTGGTCGGAATGGAATACAGTTAACTTTGCTGGAATGGTCTATATTTGCACTTACCATTTTGACTAATTTCTCGGCCACTTTTGCGACATCACTTTTACTCTGACATCCCAGTTAGGAAAGCAAATTTTTCACAAGTCAATTTAGTGTTTCTAAGTTAATATAGCGGACCTGTATACGTATTAAAACCCTCGCAGCTAAATTCTACAGGAACTGTTTAATACTGCACTGCCTTGAACATGAAGGTGATCATCATTGGCGTCGTTCAATTCCTTCACATCAGTTTTTTTTACAATGGAAAATGATTGTCTCCGAACATGGGCGCCCGCAGGATCTTTTCCAGGGGAGGGCACATTAACAATTTTCTTGGAATATAAAAACCAATATAACATCAGCAACATTAAATTCTTTACAGAAACTTCCAGTTATAACATATGCTAGATGACTGTCAGTAATTTCAGTTTATGAAATAATCTGGTATGATATTAAACAATTGAACATCAACATCTTTAGAATTCCAGGGGGGGCAAGTGCCCCCCTTGCCCCCCCTTGCGGGCGCCCATGTCTCCGAAAGCATCTTGTTTTGGTCAGTTTGCTCTATCCGCAAGACTGTGCCGTTTTACTTCCTGAGACCATGTCAAACTGAAGATATTAATTTCTTCCTCTTTTTCATAATGTACTGTAACAGTCTTTTGCATATAATATATGCAAATATACAGATCTCTTGTTATGGGCGCCCAAAGAATAGTTTGTAAGGGCGGGGCTAGACCAGGGGTATGTAGTATTTTTAACCTTTTGGAAGATGAATGGCGACTTGTATTCCACGGTAGAATCCCACACACAGTATCCCCGACCACCTCTACGTAATACCGATTTTTAAATCATTTTCTTGAAAGAAAAACACCTGACTATATTAGATTTTTTCTTTCCCTGAGGGCTAGGGGGTGGGAGGCGCGTCCCCACCTTGCCCCCAGGCATGGGCGCTCATGTCTCTTGTAGAATTTTATTGTACTTCATCTACCAGTGAATCGATGCTATTTCACCCTCTTCTTGTGTAACTTCGGATACGTCATGTATAACCCGAAGATCTGAAGTTGTACTCGTAGTCACGCCCAGAACTGAAATTGCCAAGATTGAAAAGGACGTGTCCCTTGTACAATCACCGTACTGTATTCTCCTCTTCACTATTTATAACACTTTTAGAGGTGCAGAGGAACGGTTTTTTATTTCCCTACATAAAGAGTCTTTATATCCGTGCCAATACAAATGTGTGTTGTAACTATCTGCGAAACTGTTTAAAATGAAATTAATGGCGGAGATGTCATTTTCCTTAGAAATTAGAGAGAAATTCAGGTCCTAATTTCTAGTTATATAAAAGAAGCGAAACGGTCTTGACATAGATCAAGAATTGAGGTGTGGAAAATTGGGAATTCCGCATTCTGTAACCTTGACACTCATTATGTTGCATGCCAAACGAACCTTACAGCCAAGTATCTCTCCAGAAATTATAGCCACGTTTCTAATTTCTCGAGTTACTGAGAAGGAATTGAATCCACGTCCTTCCGGGCGAACTACCATGGAACTACTAAACACTTCTTTACCGCCTTGACAACGCCGACGTGGAACACTGAACAATGTAGCCAACCAAAAGCACATTAGAGCACTTAAACAAAACACAAAATCATTAACACACCACTTACATGACAGAGGACACTAACTCGCAGACATCAACACAAGCATGAAAACTCTCCACTATTAATATTCAAAAAGAAAAAGAATCGCTTTTGCATATACGATGACTCAAAACACTAACTTTCTCATTGAAATGAGTGTCCGAGGACATGTTCGGCTCGCCAGGTGCAGTTCTTTTGATTTGACTCCCAAAGGCGACCTGCGCGTAGTGATGAGGATGAAATGATGATGAAGACGACACATACGACTCATACACCCAGCCCCCGTGCCAGCGAAATTAACCAATGATGGTTAAAATTCCCGAACCTGAAGGGAATCGAACCCGGGACCCCCGCGACCAAAGGCCAGCACGCTAACCATTTAGCCATGGAGCCGGACACTTTCTTAGTGAGCATACATAAGTCAAATCTCATGCGCTGTATGGATACATTATATAGAAATGAACTTTAAACGCAGAAGAGGTAGTTGGATTTTTTGAAAGGTAGAGAAAAGTTCATTCGGCATTCTATATTGTACAATGTCTGCATGTAAAATATCTCTTGTGATACGAAATTAATTAAAACTCAACCGTAGATTGAGTCTCAAGGGCGCCCATGCCCGGGGGCAAGGGGTGGCCGCGGAGCCCCTCTAGCTCTCAGGGAAAGGTAAAAACCGAATGTAGTACGGTGTTTTTCTTTCAAGAAAATTATTTAGAAGTCGGTATTACGTAGAAGTGGTAGTACCGCCCCTACCAACAGGCAAGGGAAACCGTGGGTGTTATTCTCCCGCGGAATACAAGGCGCCATTCGTTTTCTAAAATATAAAAAACCGAGCTCGATAGCTGCAGTCACTTAAGTGTGGCCAGTATCCAGTATTCAGGAGATAGTAGGTTCGAACCCCACTAGCGGCAGCCCTGAAAATGGTTTTCCGTGGTTTCCCATTTTCACACCAGGAACCTCCAAATTGACCGTAGGTAGACAAAATGGAGACAAATAAAAAAAATATTTGCAACACTGTAGCTGGGGCATACGATTATTATTATTATTATTATTATTATTATTATTATTATTATTATTATTATTATTATTATTAAGCCAATCTATGACCTGATGATCCGAACAACATTATTATCATCATCATTAGTATTTATAAAGGACAGGAAACATCAATGTTATTGTCTCGAGTGGCAGTTCCTCAACATGGCCAACGCCAAAGAGAATGTGTAGCCAACACTACAGTACAAAGGCGTCACGGGGTTAATAGCCTTACCTCAGCCGAGAAAAAGCAAAATCCTTTAAGAAATCACAATTTCTTAGAAATGAAACGAAATGTGATACAACCTCATTAGACAAATAAGTGTAAAGAATCAAATTAGCATAAACAAGATACCGAGAAGAAAACAAGAACTGCAAAGTAAACCACATAGAACCTGGAAGGCTGCTTGCCAACAGAAACACTTTCAACTGTGAGGTATTAATGTATTTCAATTGCCAGTCTAATGTGAGCACCTAATCTCTTTAAAAAAATCTACATGTTGTTACCGTGACTAACTGAACTTGATAAAAGAAAAGCTAATGAACGAACGGAGAGGTCTAATCCTAAGAGTTGTTTATAAAAGAGTTAAACCAAAACTTCAATTAGTCAAGTTGGCCGCAATGTTAATCAGTATCGATACCACTCTAGCGCTCTTTGCAGCAAACCATCGCCCTCTACTATGACTGCGCTAATACGCCTTCTCATTCGCCCACTCACACATGTAAACGAGCGAACACGTCATAGTTACCAGTTCAGGCGCTTGGAGCGCTGGGAAGCTGGTATTAGTCTTCTTGACGAGACACGCTTAATGGTGTAATTTGAGCCTGAGTTTACCTTATTTGATTTGTTTCTTTGATCGTGAACCAATTTAATATTTACTGTATGTACATAATACTGTTTACTACTGTGTGCCTTAATGTAAGATGAAAAGCAGATCGGCAAGTAGGATTTCGTTTCATGAATTTACTTTCAACGAGTAATGTCATAAATGGCTACATGTTACTTCAAAAAGGAATTTCTCACCGAATTTCAATTCGAGATAATCGAAACGATATGTTTGCCACACCGAATAAATCCACACTTTCACGGTACGTAGGAGATCCAGCAGCATTTTTCTTCTTTAAGAGGTTCTTAGGTAGAGAGCTACATACGTTAACACTCACAACAATAAAGGAAGTCCAAGACCGAGCTCGATAGCTGCAGTCGCTAAAGTGCGGCCAGTATCCAGTATTCGGGAGATAGTGAGTTCGAACCCCACTGTCGGCATCCCTAAAGATGTTTCTCCATGGTTTCCCATTTTCACACCAGGCAAATGCTGGGGTTGTACCTTAATTAAGGCCACGGCTGCTTCCCTCCACTCCTAGCCCTTTCCTATCCCATCGTCGCCATAAGACCTATCTGTGTCGGTGCGACGTAAAAGCAAATTGCAAAGGAAATCGAGGCTTGCGTTTTTTTAGTGTTGCGCATTGTGAGTGACGATCATAAGACTAATGTTAGCATGATAACAAGAATATCTTCTTCGAAAGACATTGAACCGAAGATCTGTCATCCTGTTGATAGTGAAATGCCTCTTTTTGCTTTCGACCAATAGCACATTCTGAAAAAGTAAGAAATTCTTTACTAAAAATTCTATGTTTGATGGTTCCCAGGATATAGGCTCTAAATGGTGATTTTATCAAAAACTGTATCAGATACAATCAAATGAAACTGTGAAACCGGTTCCATTTTCTTACACCCAAAAACATCGAGCCGTCTAAATTTAAGAAAATGAACGTGTGGCGCGTGAAAGATACTGCATTTTCGCGACTGAAGTAATAACAGCCCTAGAATATCTAAACGACCATTCGTATACAGATATGCAGGAATTTTTAATGCAGGTACCACTGTTAAATGTGTTATCAGTAAAAGCAATTATTCGACATACATGTCAGTAGCACACGTAGCAACATTGCAGCCGGACACGACGCTTGATTTTTTTTTTTTTTGACGAGACCAAGGTGTTCAACAGTACTAATGGACTTGATTTATAACAGAGATTAAAACAGCAGGCTTCAGTACCCATCTGATTTGCCACAGTGAATTTCGAAATTTATTCATGATTTTATATTGAAAGTACAAACATTTGTGCATAAAAATCCTGTTGCATCTATGAGTGACTATTTAGTGCCTGTGTTGCGTAATTTTCCTAACTTCAGGGTTGTCCTTAAATCGGACATTCACAGTTACTGAGTGAAGTTATTTGGGAGTGTGCTATTCCTGTATTCTTAAATAGCATAGCCACATACATACAGAGATCTTTTTAAACGCGACAGCGCGAAACACTTAAAACAGAAAAGTGTGTGAAATTATTTATTTTCTACAGTATTTATTACAGCTACCGGTAACATTATTTTGTACGGTTTTTCCGCTGCGGAGGGATACGTTCTTCACTGAATTTCTTTATTAAGGTGTAAGGCGTGATTCAAATATGTTTATCGAGTGATTGACTATTATTTAAACAGAAATATGCAAAATACCTACTTAACGTGAGATACCAGCGAAGCAGAGCTCGGCGGTAAAAACGGGAACTAGGCCCATATCGCTCTTTGGGAAGGCGTATTAGCGCAGTTATTGTAGAGGGCGATGCAGCAAACAAACATCATACTACCTTGACGTCATACAGTTCCAAATACAGTTTTTCTTATTATGATCCTTGGTTGTTTCGCCCCTCCGTAACTATGGCAACGTCCCAGCTAGTTGAATTCCACATACAGAACGCGTTGTCTCTGCAGTACAGGCACTGAAAACACACAAGGATGGAAGTAGGATATTTTGCTATATTGGGAATTAAAATGTTATTGCGCATTGAGATAAGAAAGAGCTAAGTTATCCCAGAACAATGCAGGCTAGGTATTGCATCCCTACATGGTAGAAGGAACCGAATCATTCTCTATTTACAGTTGAGTTAGGGGTTTGAAAATCAATTTAATTTCATCATCCACTATTTACGATAATCGCCGGCCTCTCACCGCTGTGTTCCGTGGTTCAAATGCCGGTCCCTCCATGTGAGATTTGTGCTGGACGAAGCGGAGGCGGGACAGGCTTTTCTCCGGGTACTCCGGTTTTCCCTGCCATCTTTTATTCCAGCAACACTCTCTAATATTTCATTTCATTAATCATGCATTAATCATTGCCCCAGAGGAGTGCGACAGGCTTTGGCAGCCGGCACAATTTCCATCCTCGCCGCTATAACGGGGCTTCATTCATTCCATTCCTGACCCGGTCAAATGACTGGAAACAGGCTGTGGATTTTCATTTTTTTTCACTATTTACGACAATGAATGTAAACATCAGTGGCGTATGCTGGGATAAGACGTCGGCTACCACTAGGCGTAGGTTACTACCTTTTCGATTATTGGTTTAACGGAGAAGCCTGCTGTGTTGTCAAGGCTGCTTCACAAAGCCACTGCCCCGGCCTCTGGCACTTCCAATACTCAACACCTGATCAGCGGAGATGGTAGCCTAAGGTTTAGCAAATTAAAGTCCGGCTTTCTGGCTAAATGGATAAAATGCTTGCCTTTAGTCCGATGGCCCGGTTCAATTTTCACAATCAACCCCCTCATACTGTTAATTCCCCTGGCTTGAGGACTGGGTGTTTATGACTTCTTCGCCATTCATTTTATCCTCATTAGGTCACCACCAATCCTATACAGATGCCATGCACTATTATTATTAAACACAATTTTGAATTTTATAGCGGTCGTACCCATTGTTCACTGGCTAATTAGCTTCCTCGAGAGATCAGTGGTGGTGTCCGATCCATGAACACGGGTTCGATTACAACCAACAAAGAGGACACAGCATCTGAAAGATTGCATTTCATTTTTAGCAGATCTTCCTATAAAAAGAAAACTAGATTACTACTATAAAAGCAACCCTGCAGTGTTTTTCTACAAAAATGTAGAAGTAAACGGGACTGAAATACCAGCAATCTTATCTATATAATTAAGTCAGAAGTATGAGGTGAGGAAGTATATACGATGAGGAACGCATGGTTAATAGAGGACGAGCTCGACTGTGGAAGTGAAAGGACATACGTGCATCTCCCTCCGCTCTCTCCTCTCAACGGCTGCGGGTAGTGCTATGCTCTGCTCGCCCAACTACGAGACCTCTAAAGGGCCCCATACACGCGCAGACTTAGTCGGAGGTAAGTCTGCGCAAACCAGTCTCATCAGACATGTCTCTGTGTGTATGGCCGATAAGTCTGCCGACAAAAAGTCTGCAGGCAAGTCTCTGACATTCTGGCGCTGTTTGAATTCAGCTGGAGACTTTGCGACGAAAGCGCTATCTCAGAGTTGCGGCAATAAATGTAAACGTGATAACCTACAAATATGAAAACTGAAATCATTTCTTGCGCGTCTTCTTTGTGCAGAGCGCTACATTATGGCCAAACAACAACTCATCCTCTATACCGACTATCTAATTAATTTCAATCCGTATATATTTTTCAACTATCTGAAGTGCATAATCTTAAACAGAAAACAGCTGAGCGCGTCGTATTCAACCTCCTCGGTAAATAATCATTTAGTCTGAGCGTGTGTGGGCAACTGCATACTTCCGACTTACCTCCCAGAGGCAAGTCTGTGCAGGTAAGTATTCCAGAAGTCTGCGCGTGTATGGGGCCCTTTAGACCTTCGAGATGGACACACACTCGTCCCAACCGGCTACCACTTCTCGGTTCCTAGTAGAGATGGGCACTATCGACTGAAAACCGCTATCGACTAGTCGGGCGATAGTCCCTTCGAACTATCGACTAAATAGTCGAATGTTTTCAGTCGAACAAAAGTATTCATTACTTCCTGTCGAGAAGACTGAACAGTCGAATGATTTCAGTCGAATGAAAGTATTCATATAACGCAACTAGTCAGTCCATGAAAAAAATTCGAATGTTTCCAGTCGAAACTCTCCGTATCAAAAGTGGAGAGCCGTACTTTTACGTATTCGCCTCATTTTAACGCAGTTTACCAATAATTAGAAATCACTTGTATAGACACGCATTAAAATCCGATTTACGCACTCGTTCGTACACGGGGCTAACAGATAGAGAGATGCCCTTAATACGAACCAACACAGGGGCGTATTCTCCTTGAATGCAAGGCATTCATTGCATGCGTTATGATAACACAAAGAACTGTCTGATTTACGATTTTAGGTTGTTTCAGGTCAAATATTAACGATTTCATCTCTCAGAAGTTCAAAAGGTCCGCGCAACTGTACTAGTTCCGTTGCTTGATTACGTGTGGTGCTGGTGTAGTCTCGCCGTCTACTCCACTCTCGGAAGAAAGAGACAGCAAATGGAGGAGTTAACGACGTAAGGCATTCAATCTTAAAATTGCATTCAGTGGCAGACGTAGTTCTGAAACCCTCCGAACGATGTCGCTGCAATTGAAACTTGGTCAGAATTTGTCACCCCATACCCGTGCTACCCTCTGCCATCTGTTAGCAACTTGGAGAAAGTCGACATGTTTACAGCGAACGGGACACACAGATTACCCCCTAGCGAGAACCCAACGTGACGAAACTGACCAATGCCACTGGGCAAGACCAACTACAATATATCAGACCAAGACCGACTACAATATATCAGACCGTAATATCAAAACCAAGATGGTGGACATCGTGGGCGCAGTAGCTGCCGATTGATGAAGCTTAGGGTAGCACGCAATAACTGAATTTCGACAATAAACCAACTCACGGTTTTCGGAGATGCCGGAATTTAGTCCCGCAGGAGTTCTTTTACCTGCCAGTAAATCTACCGACACGAGGCTGACGTATTTGAGCACCTTCAAATACTACCGGACCGAGCCGGGATCAAACCCGCCAACTTGGGGTCAGAAGGCTAGAGCTTCAACCGTCTGAGCCACTCAGCCCGGGGTCACATTAAGTTACTTGTGTTGATACCACTGAAAGAGCTACACAATATCTGGTTCAATCCGCCAGAAATTACGAAAAGATCACGTACATATTTTGCCAACGGTAGTAATTTAACATGATAAATCACTGTTGCACTTATGAAAACGCTTCGTCAACAACTACTCACCACATATAATAAAGTTGGATCACACATATTCTGCTAGAATAGATGAACAACCCCACAGCAAAAGAGAACAACACGCTGATTACTTAGAAATCTCACTTAGTCAAATAACGTTTTCTCTTAGATTTCACTTCGGTGGATAGATGGAAATACACTATAAAACTGTTACAATATTTATAACATCATTTTGAATGTTTAAAAATAATTTAAGGAGCGATATTCCTCAATTTCTTCACTCTCATGAGAACTATAAAACATAACGTGTTGCCTTAGTTTCGAAATGGTGGACAATTTCTAATATTCAGCACTCAATGAAAGGGAAGTACAACCGAAATGATTACGCCAGCACAATGAACGGCCCCTGGTGATGTTGAGCCTTCCTTACTGGAAAATCTTAAAACATATTTTGACGTATGGTATAGCACAACTTCCAACAATGATGATGATGATGATGATGATGATGATGCTTGTTGTTTAAAGGGGCCTAACATCGAAGGTCATCGGCCTCAACAATGATGGTAAACTTAGTAATGAAACGTTCAGACACTAAAGATATAATAGGATTTTCCCCATTGAAGAACATGAATATAAAAACTATTGACTCTAAACAATGATGTCTAACCTACATGGATGAGCATCAATTTGGTGCAGACTACTTGATAACGGATATCCACAGCATGAATCGGTAGGTATTGGTACAATAAAACCCCTGCGTTACGAACGAAGCTAATCCCTGCAAGTCACTATTTCTTCTGTGTAAGTGTACAGATTGCTCCATCTGTCACACTATAAGTTTTTATACTCCAAGATCAAGCCAAATGTTTCTGCAGGCAAGCAAATATTCTTGCAAAATACAATTGCATCTAAATCACGCAACACTTTGAAGCACGTAAGACACTGATGGAACATCACCGTATCAATTATCATCTAAATGAATTATTTTCGAGGAATACGAATAGGTCCACCATTTAGAATTAACTTATAAATAAAGTCTTCCCTAACCTCATACTTACTCTCAGATGACATATGCACACTACTGCTTTGTAAAAATATTCACGATGTATGTTCTTAATCCACTTCTCTCTTAATGTTTTATTCCTTGGAAAACTAAAGAATGGTTGTATGAGAGGCATTGCCATAGTTCGATTTAAATACGGTTCACAACACGATCAAAACACATTCTCACATGACTGCGCATAATTACAGATTCTAAGTTATCACTGACCCATATGAATACTCACACACTTATATTCTACAAAGAAACTAATATTTATCGTCAAATTTCATGAAATTACACCGACTGAATAAGAAAACAAAAACTAATAGGCTCACCGTTTTCGGTTGGAAAGAGATTTCCCTAACCACAAAATTTGGTTACACACATACGACAGTTTGGTCTTTGACTGTACACTAATAATACCATCATATACGCTCCTAACAATACAACGTACTAATAAACCGTTATAGATTACTTTATACTTCAATAACTGGATCAAAACAACACTCTTTAACAGAAAGTAAACACAGATATGTACCAACCACATGTCTCAAACGCTCGCCCACGATGGCGCCATTTTCCACCCAATCGATAGTAGCATTAAGGTCTGATATATTGTAGTTGGTCTTGATCAGACCTTAATGCAGCTATCGATATTAGCTAAAATGGCGCCCCGATCGGTTTGTTCAAATGTAAACATGAGCATGTGCGAAGCATCTGTTTAGTTCTTTCTGTTGGTTTGGTTTGATTAGGAAACGTTAGTGTATTCATGTTTTTTTTAAATTCGGTTTTGAAACTATCTTGATATATTAGGACGTATCGATCGGTATTGCAGGCCTGGATGTAATTCATATTACAGGAGATACACTCACATTCAGATCAAGTGTACTTAATGCATCGTGACGATTTCGTAGTTACAAGTAATTTATTAGGGTGCATTAAAACATTCGAGGATAAATTTGCTAATAGAGAGGATGTGTTCCGTGTACTTGATGTGCTGTTTTTTTCGTGTGTGTTGGTCGTAATCCTAGTACATTTCTCAATTACTATACCTTTTGAGGATTGTGAAAGTGAGGTTATAAAAAGTGATAAAGCTATTTATTTTATCTGTGAATGAAGATTATATTCTCCTTGTTAAATTAGAGGACAAGGTAACTGATATACTGTCACTTACAGTACGTATTTACGTTGCTAACGATTTGGGTGTTAAAGTGCTTTAAACGAAAATGCATGTGCTACCAGAGAATTTCAAATTGATTTTCCTATTGATTATCTGAAGTGAAACAGATGTAGCAGTTTGGTGGATCATTATCAGAATCATTGTTATGAGAGAATTGAAATTCGCGACAAGGTTATGTTTCTAACAAATTTCTTGAACGAGGTAGGCTATTATACTTAAAAGCGTATGGTAATAGGAAGGTCATTCAAATAAATGTATTTCTAAAACAAGTACTGATTTATAGGAAGAAGAATTACGGTCTGGAATAATTTACCAAGGGTGCCCCGTAGTATATCTTCACCAATTCGATAAATTTCCAATTTCTTTGAAATCACTTAAGAAAAGACTAAGTAGACAATTGATACGTAATCTGCCACTTGGACGACAGCACTAAATTCAGATCATTGGTGATTAATGAATTGACTGAATTGAAACGCATCAAATATTCCCCCAGGCAGGACTGTTATTTTAGAATGCAATTCTGTATTACCTATTTCCTTTACCATACTAGATCATAGAAAATATTTGTGTTTTGAATTATCCACATACTGCTTATCTAAATATAGGCCATTTCTAGATAGTGTTGGTCTATTACCCAAAGTAAAGTTTATGTTCGTTATTATTGACAGCTTAGCAATTCAATACGATAAGCAAAAGGTTATGTTTATGTATCACATGCGTGTTTACATGGAACCGATGCGTCGGCCATGTTTTTTTTGTATTAAGGTCTGATATTATTGTAGATGGTCTTGCACTGGGGTGACTTATCTCCAGTGCTTGAGTTGTGGCCACTGATCTCTATACATAGAGATCAGTGGTTGTGGCTAACTAGTGAGTTAATTCATTGTGTGTTTTGCTGATTAGTGAGTTCATTCTGTGTGTGCTGTTCCTGTGCTATTCGTCGTTTTGCGCACATGTGGTATTAACGATGGATGATTCTAAAACGGATATAATTGTAAATCAGTTTGAAAAGCCATTTACTGGCCGTTCGTTTGATGAAAAGATGCAAATAGTTAAAGCCGCGAGACCTCTACCTTCCCTCGTAAATTTCTTCTTCTTCTTCTTCTGCTTACCCTCCAGGGTTGGCTTTTCCCTCGGACTCAGCGAGGGATCCCTCCTCTACCGCCTCAAGGGCAGTGTCCTGGAGCTTCAGACTCTGGGTCGGGGGATACAACTGGGGAGGATGACCAGTACCTCGCCCAGGCTGCCTCACCTGCTATGCTGAACAGGGGCATTGCGGGGGATGGGAAGATTGGAAGGGATAGACAAGGAAGAGAGAAGGAAGCGGCCGTGGCCTGAAGTGGCCGTGGCCTGGAGGAGAAGTGGGAAACCACGGAAAACCACTTCGAGGATGGCTGAGGTGGGAATCGAACCCACCTCTACTCAGTTGACCTCCCGAGGTTGAGTGGACCCCGATCCAGCCCTCGTACCACTTTTCAAATTTCGTGGCAGAGCTGGGAAGCGAACCCGGGCGTCCGGGGGTGGCAGCTAATTACATTAACTACTACACCACAGAGGCGGACCCTCGTAAATTTAAAAAGAGAAAACAAGAATTGTGTACGCACTTTCAATCCAGAAACTTACAGTAAAACTGTTTGGCTCGAGTTCACCTACATGTAATTAGGGTGAGTAGAATTGAAATTTACTTAATACATTGTGTTAACTGCATGGTTACTAGTTGCATGCCTCAGTGGAGATTCCAGGATACGCCACTGAACCAACATCATACGAATGGCCTTTCTTGGTGCTAAATGGACAGTGAAACGTAGAAAGACGCAAATGAGGCTCTATTCCCGAACAATGTTAACAATAATAACATGTAAAACGCGTTGCTGTAGTACACGATCAAGATATACTGTAGATGAGAACAGCCAAACACAATACTAGGCCTACCGTATTTTCTAGATTATTATTATAGTTATTTAGATTATTATTATTATTATTATTATTATTATTATTATTATTATTATTATTATTATTATTATTATTATTATAGTTATACCATAGCGATACGCTATGGTTATACCTTATGTATGAATAGGGCTTAACGTAAGTAACATAAACAAATATGCAACGAAATAAAGAGCATATAAACGACAAGAGAAAATCGCCATATATCGTAGGTACATATGAAGTTAACATAATTATATACCGGTATTACATATCCAAAGTGACCATGAACCGATAGTTCCATTCGCTTCCATGTCGCTGTGACTTGAGTGCGACTGAATTCAGTCGACTTGTTTTGTGCTGACTGGACAGTGAAACGTGGAGAGATACGTGGCGGGAATGCGACTGAATTCAGTCGACTTGTTTTGTGCTGACTGGACAGTGGAACGTGGAGAGATGCGTGGCGGGAATGCGACTGAATTCAGTCGACTTGTTTTTTAAAGTAGTCGACTGTTACGATAGTTTAAACAATCGACTAGTTCGATAGTTATCAGTCGATAGTGCCCATCTCTAGTTCCTAGGGTTAGTCAGGGATTGCTGTGAGCCAGGGGCCCGTTCGTGTCGGATCACCCCGCGTTCACTAGTTCTTTTTAGCTCATCCCCACAATTACACACACAGGACCAGGCACATTCTATCCAAAAGAGCAAGCTTTCGAAAGAGCAATTTGTTAATGAGCCTGGGACCTCACAAACTTCGAGCGCCGAGAACATCCAAAGATGGCCGCTAGGGCGAAGCAGCTGTTATCACAGCACTCTACCCAAGTAGCGAACGTCATATCGTCGGTCGTGAACGAAGCGCTGTTCTCACAGCGCTCTCACGAACTGCAGGGACTCCAAGAGTTGGTAGCCACCCAGACCAGCGCCGCTACGCTCTTGTCAGAGTGTAGCTTCCCCCCCCCCCCCCCCGCCTCACTAAACACAATTCCCGGTCATCGTTTCCACAACCGAGACCCTGAAAGGTAGAGGCACTGCCTTCGTAATGTCCAGGCCGTACTGTACCTCTGATGACGTCACGCTTTGGGGGGGACTTGAAGGCGATACGCATACGCTCCGCTTGAATGACACACTCGTTTAAATTACTTAAAGAACTGTTAACACCTTATAAAACCAAAACCTATCGTCAAATATTTGTTAATTCTGACATACAATGCATATTCTTCTCCGTAACGTTCTATTTATCGCGTATATACGTTCGTTTGCGTGAGTACAGCCTAACACTTTGAGACATATTCTTGCGATTTTATCCATTTTCTGGTCAACTGGAACATTTACATCATACACACTGACAGAAAACATGCAGCCAATTACCATTACTATTTATTACAAATATAAATTATGTCTGTACCTCACTGTTTCCACTCCATGAACACTGCTGCTTTCCTGGACCTCCTACAGGAAGTTACACCAGTATGGAGTAGGTCTGCTCTCTTTGACACACTTTGTTGAATACACAGGATGTGAAATTTGGAAAAGTTATTTAAAACTATATTCACCCAAATATATATACACTGTCCGGCCAGGTCTTCCAATTTCTTCCCGCAGTCACAAACGACTAGGGAATCTGCCGACTGCATTGACTCCAAAGCCAAGGATTTTGTGACACACTTAGGATTGTCTGAATTTAGAAATACCATCTTATATGTATCTGACACCAACACACATAATACTTTGTACGCCTCAATTCCAAGTTCTATTGATATGTCTGATGGATACTTTAAGCCCCATCGATTTAGTAAATTGAGATATCTTACTTCTGGAGGTAATTCATATATAAGATCTGAATCTGTCAGAAGATAAGATTTACATAAATCACACTGCTCTTTGATACTCATATATATTTTTTAATTTGTTTCCTATTTGCTTTTCGTCGCATCGACATAGATAGGTCTTACGGTGACGATGGGAGAGGAAAGGTCTAGGAATGGGAAGGAAGCGGCCGTGGCCTTAATTAAGGTACAGCCCCAGCATTTGCCTGGCGTGAAAATGGGAAACCACGGAAAACCATCTTCAGGGCTGCCGACAGTGGAGTTCGAACCCACTGTCTCCCGAATACCGGATACTGGCCGCAGTTAAGCGACTGCAGCTATCGAGCTCGGTGATACTCATAAATAAGACTTGCATTTTCAAATACATCGAATTCAGATAAGTCATAGGTCTGATCACATAAAAATATAGCACCTACCTAATGTTACCCATGTTTATGACATAATAAAAACATTTAACTCACCATCTGGACGAGACACTCTTATTTCTCTCAGGATGTGATTTTCAGGAAAGTGCTTGATACACACAACTGTGTTTTGATTAACTATTAAATTCTCCCTGGGAATAGCCTTCTTCCATAACTTAACTCGTTCTTCATCAGAAGGAAACACAAATACCGAAGTGTACTCTCCTTGTTCATAATTGGCTTTGCAGCCAGGCACACAGCAACTCCTAGGCATGGTGATTTCCCTCACTGATCATCTTAATTCAAGTATATACAATTCGTGGTTAGGCCTAATAATAAAACACAGAATGCACAAACTCCATTGATTTTACACTATAAATATGACTTTACACAAATAAAGTACAAAATTAAAACACTGAAGAACGATCTTCTTAACCTATAGCTTCACAAAAATACACGCTCACACTAAGTTTTCTACACTAATTAACGACTTTCCACTTAATAATGCAGTCGATGACGACTCATTCTCACATATATCTGAGTGAACATGCAGCCATCGTTAAAAATTTCAATAAAACTGCGAAAATCTATGTTTAATTCTACCAACTCACGTGCTAAACTTCCCCCCTAACGATCAGCTGATTGCTTTCCCGCGCTCGTTACAGTACGGCCTGGACATCACGAAGGCAGTGGTAGAGGCCACTATGCCGGCTACCCCCCCGGCTGGAAGGACACCGTTAAGCGCCGCGTGCTCAGACGGCAGTACTGCGGCACGCACGGGGAGTGTACCGGATAGCGGGTAGGCCCCGACGCACACTGAACGCCGCACGAGATCGGAAAAATCACTGCGGACAGGTATAGCAAACCTGGCACCGGGTACATCACCTGACGGGCAGGCACTATACCTGGAGCAGAATATCCATCTCACAGGACGATACATTGCAAACGTGGCGCGCACACCAACCTATACAGTCACTACCACCTCAACACGCACAATCCCACCACAACCGTAACCTCAGGGACGCACATACCAGTGCAAGCATTACAGCAGAGCCCCGAACTAGAGGTGCGCTGCACAGGGAAACCGGGCTGAGTGGTACGTGGAGCAGGAGAGCGAACGGGAACCAGGGCTACGCCCTGAGCCGGACCTCCCAAGGGGAAGAGATAGGGGACTTGCTCGAGGTTACAGACCGGAACGGCTCAACCGCGGACTCCAACTCAATTCGAGGCTGGAGATAGATGAATCTCTCATCACCCAGACCAAGGAAACCTCTCAGAAGGAGGGGGGGGGGGAGGATAGTACCGGAGCTCATGGCGCCCACCCCGCAGGCCACGGCCCCTGAAGCGGAGAGCCAGCAGGGGCGCTATGCAGTAGTCGAGAGCAGAAGGACACGCCGGAGGGAGCGGAAGCAGGGTAAGGAAACCCAGACGATCAACCCAACGCCTCGGTTCGCTCTGAAGGGTCCCTAAACTCAACGGTACAGCAACCCAAGAGACGCCACAAAACATGAGAAACCACCCTATCACAATATATACCAGTGACCTAATGAAAATTGAATCTGCGCTGCTCAAATACCTCCCGCACAGCGAAAGGAATTACAAGTTCGTAATGCCCAGGAGAGATTCACACGAAGCTGTCCAGCTGATACTATATTCAGAAAAAAAGCTATCACCTGGCAACTATCGCGTTTGACGAGCAAGAAATTCAATACAAATTGCTCAACTACGGGAGGACTAAGAGATATGTACTCAGAACCCCCGTAAAAAAGTACACGCTTAATGAGATTACAGACGCCATCTTTGCCGAGCAAATCCTAGTCCTGTGTGTACAGCGGATGCGAACAAGGGAGAGGCGGAAACAAGCCCCAATTTACCTTGTCACGCTATCGGACCAGTCGGAAGTAGAGAGGATGGAGAGTCTGCGCACCCTCCTAAGCATGGCTGTGAAGGTGGAGCTTTACCGGCCTAAAGCCACGTGCACTCAGTGTAGTGTGTGCCAAAGGTTCGGTCACTCCCAAGTGGGGTGTAAGCTTAGCCCAAGATGCAGGTGGTGCGCTGGGCTCCACTCCTCCCGTGGCTGTCCGAATGGCGGAGACAGAAAATAAGTTAAATGTTGTAACTGCGAGGGGAAACACGCGGCTAACTACAGTGAATGCCCGAGCTTCAGGGAATACGAAAGCTCCCTCAGAGCTAAGAGACCGAAGGGCGCAGGAGAACAACAGCGTGGTCACCCGGAGGCTCAAAAACGCCCTTCAGACAACAAAGTCCCCCCTTGCCTCCAGGCGCTTCAGGTAAACCTGAAAACCAAACCAAACCCCTTGGCACTACAGCCCTTCAAAGGCCTTGGCCTACCAAGCGACCGCTGCTCAGCCCGAAGGCCTGCAGATTACGAGGTGTCGTGTGGTCAGCACGACGAGTCCTCTCGGTCGTTATTCTTGGCTTTCTAGACTGGGGCCGCTATCTCACCGTCAGATAGCTCCTCAATTCTAATCACGTAGGCTGAGTGGACCTCGAGCCAGCCCTCAGGTCCAGGTAAAAATCCCTGACCTGGCCGGGAATCGAACCCGGGGCCTACGGGTAAGAGGCAGGCACGCTACCCCTACACCACGGGGCCGGCTCAGGTAAACCTGGCCAACCAGGAAATCGAGGCCCTGCTAATGGAACAGGTCCCTCAGGCCGAGGAAAGACACAAAATAAACAAACAAGACAAAACAGACACCCCGAGGCTCAAACTCAAACAAACCCCTCTCCAAGCCTCGGGCAACAGAAATCCAGCCTCAAACAACCAAAGCAGGACCAACCCCCAACCGAATGCAACAAAAGGAACGCAAAGACCACGACCAGGGAACCCTCGCAGTCAGCGCACGGTAACTAGGATCACACACAAAGCTTCCGCTACCCAGACCGAGCCCACCACCACTAACACAACACCAAACCCACCACCCCAACCACAACTCTCACGAGAACCTCCAGGTCAAAAGACCAACACAGCCGAGGACATACTGAAGTCACTAGGCATAAAGATACCTCTGACCACTCTGATCCCCACCATTTTCAACTTCTTAAAAAGGGTGGCAGCTGAGGAGTATCTCAAGTGGCTGCGGATAATAGTAAACCTCATCGAGTCATTTATCTCTATTCCCTGAAATGGCTGCATAAAATACACACCACATAAATGCACACAACACACACGGGCTGCGAGTTCTAATTTGAAAGTGCGAAGGAATACGCAACAATAGACCTCGAAGACTTCCTCGTAAAGCACGAAATACACGTAGCACTAATCGCGGAGACATTTCTCGCCCCAGACTCGAAATTAACAGTTATAGGCTACACAGTACACAAGTACGACAGACCCTCACCCAGAGGCGGCGTGGCAGTCCTGGTTAGAAGGGATCTAAAACACATGGAGCTCGAAATTCCAGAATTAGTGGCAATGGAAGCATGCGGAATACGCCTACTAGTACGTGGGACGTTAATCAACGTCACTGCAACGTACTCCCCCCCAAGGGCCGAAAACACAGGCGACACTGACGTACTCCTAGGACTAGCCAGAAACACGATAATTGGCGGAGACATCTACTCGATACACGAAAGCTGGGGTTGTCTTAAGCATAACAAACAAGGCACCCCGCTATACGAACACATGCTCGCCCGCGAATACGTAATAGCCGCACCCAAGGAACGCACCTTCCTAGCTCCGAAACGGCAGACTTCTGATATCCTAGACATTGCCCTACTCAATCACAGCCCTCTGGAATACAATATGAAGGCGATCAATGACCTAGCATCAAGACACCAACCAGTACTTCTAACACTGGATGCTGACCCTGACGGATACGAGCTAAATCCCAAGCGAAGGCTAAACTATAAAGCAGCCAAATGGGACAAGTTCGCAAGGAAACATGATTCGCTGTTACAGGGAATAGAAAATACCACCCCTGAAAGTCCCGCCGAGATTGACGAGAGAATATCAACCCTCATCAAAGCGATACAAACAGCGACGGAAGTGAGCGTACCCACCCACACATACCAGGTGGCTCACGGACGCCGTACTTTCTACTTATAAACGTCCTGCATGCATAAGTGATGTGTGGGGTGTCTACCAACTGATTTTAACAGGGGAACTACTGCCAGCGGGCATTTTACGTCAGAATATGAAGAGATAAGAAACAGAGTCACACTTGCAGCATGTTACTCAGCGCTGGCGGTCGAATGCACCTCTTGCATTAGTAAACATCGTTTTCGACCGCATAGTTCTAGGCTGGTGTATGGTACAGCCGCACTACATTTACTGTCTGCTTATCGCCAATGGCTAGTGTGTTCAGCAGCGACGAATACGTAGACATTATTTTAATCTGGACAACCCGGTCGGAATGCAACCGAAGCTCCAAACAGACGTATGCCTTCTACACAAGTACTTCACCGAACAGTATCGTTTTTGTTTCATACAAGAAATTCTTTTTATCGAGTGGAATGTCTACACATGTATAAATTAACAATTGATTAAATTTCCTTTTTTGCATCTTTGGCGTGTTAACAAACAGTAGCCGTGATTAGGGGTGGGGCGTGAAGGGAAAGTCGCCCCCGCCCCTCGCCACTTTGTGGAGTAAACATTACATATTCACTTTAGCCACCTGGAACTAGGAATTATTATTATTTGTTTTGCTAATTGCTTTACGTCGCACCGACACAGATAGGTCTTATGGCGACGATGGGATAGGAAAGGCCTAGGAGTTGGAAGGAAGCGGCCGTGGCCTTAATTAAGGTACAGCAACAGCATTTGCGTGGTGTGAAAATGGGAAACCACGGAAAATCATCTTCAGGGCTGCTCACAGTGGGATTCGAACCCACGATATCCCGGATGCAAGCTCACAGCGAATTATTTGTAAAAGAAACGTTATCTGTACAAGCCTTTGTGTTTTATCTGCTAATTCTTTCCTTTATTTTCGTTAATTATTAACATAATTTTTGGCGGCAATAAGCACCAAATGCCGTTCGTCGCGGCTAACCGATTTGTATAGCGCTACGGCAAGTAGTGGAGACTTTGCATGTGCTGTGGGGAAGGGTAGTAGGGGTATAATGTTTTTGCCAAGGTCGTGGACACTGAGTTATAATTCACCGGTATGCCGCAAGCATTCGTCAGTCTGTTAGCCTCTTCAGTGTCGGTTAATTCCTTAGTGTGTATTAAAATACTAAATAACTTTTAATTGCATGATCATGCCGTACTTCTATTTAATTGTACCGGCTGAGCTAGCCGTGGAGTTAGGGCCGCGCAGCTGCGAGCTCGCACCCGGGAGATAGTGGTTTCGAATCCCACTGTCGGCAGCCCTGAAGACGGTTTTCCGTAGTTCCCCATTTTCACACCAGGGGCTGTACCTTAATTAAGGCCACGGCCGCTTCCATCTCATTCCTAGGCCTTTCCCGACCCATCGTCGCCATAAGACCTATCTGTGTCGGTGCGACGTAAATAGAATATTTTTTTACAATTGGTTTTACGTCGCACCGACATAGATAGGAATTATGGCTACGATGAGACAGGGAAGGGCTACGCGTGGAAAGGAAGCGGCCATGGCCTTAAATACGGTACGTGTGTAACACACAGAGCCGTAAACAATGCCTGCCCTTGCCGTATCTCGCAACAAAAAAAGTAATTACAGCGATGAAATTTGATACCAAAATATCGTATATTAGTAGGAAAATGATACTTTGGTGATGTGTAGAGCACTTGAGATTATGCACAAAATTTGTTGAACATTTATTTTTGTCACACATTTATTCGACAACACTGTATAATGCCAATAAGAAGTTGGTGTAGTAATGATGTTGCTTGCTGTTTAAAGGGGTCGATCAGACGTGCGGTCTGTTATTTTCCGAACTTTATTTGAACAGTTTTTAATTTAATTTTACTCGTATATTTTTTGTGTTGTAATCGAATAAATTAATAAAAAATGAAACTAATTAGTTAAGTACGAAGATCTAAGTGGTGCACGGTTGGCAGTTCAACAGCTCAGCCCTTAAACCACGGAAGCAAACAAATAAAACCTTTTAAACTGTATTTTTTAATAATCCTACAAAAACGAATAATCCCTTTGTTCATATAACTTAACCAATGGCGTGCACTGAACCCCATCTACCCCAGCGCTGCTGGGGTAAAGAATTTTGTATTAACATTTTCTAATTATTCCTTAGAACGCTTTTTATAATGTTTAAAAAATTGCGAACATCTAAGCCAAGCACAGCTGTCTCTACAAACCGCTCCCACTACCGCAGTTCAGCTTCTCCAGCGAGCTGGGTTTCCTTGCCGGCGCAATAGAGAGCTATCCCCAACGAAGTTTAAGGTCACTTGGGTGACGCATGCACCTGAAGCTTCCTCGAGGCGAAGCTGTGCCCCTCCCCCGACAGCAATTTACAGCGACAGGCCAGCTAGCTTACGTAAGGGGTGTTAGTTTTAATACTTGACACTCGAAGTCTTCAGTGCCACACACTAGAGACTGCAAGAAAAATATCAACATTTTAACAGTATAGCCACTTGCACATCGTCTTGCTAATGAAAATAGAGCCAGTATATGAAGTGATTTGTAATATAGAAGAATATATTTTAGTCTTGGGTTTCGGCAAGTATAGTTTTTTCGAGCAATTCATTGATGGCATCTGTAGACTATATGTTTCGATAGCCGCAGAAAAATATTTAGGTTGCCCAGCATGAACACAGAGTTAAGCGCGAATGGTTGTCTGTGATGGTGGTATGTAGTGAATTTTTGTAGTGTTCCTCTTGGATTATAGGAGAAGGTTTCGTGAGTTCTGTGCATCTTCATGAATGTAACGTGTGTTATACGTCGTGACAAATATTTTCCCTCATTTGTCGTTGATGCACGTACACTTAGTATGCGAGTGAAACTATAAAACTTCAACGACGGTGAAATACCAGTTAAATTTTGCTGATTAGTTTAGATTAGGCTTTTTAAGTAAAAAAACAGATAGTCCCATTGTATTTTTGCGAAAACCATGACAGTACTATCACGAAGGGTCATCGGATGAAACTGTAAGTACATAGTTTAAAATCTGCTATAGATTAAGTTATGATGGTGTCGTCACTGCCATGAATATACATTTGGGAGTATGTGCGAGCGCGCGGTTGAAAACATTCTTCAAAGATCTTTCTCAGGTAGACCTTTCCACGAAAAATGCAGCCTTATAAAATGGTAATGGAGTGTAGTGGGGCTACGATTGTTTATATTTTTAAAAACGTTTTGTTTTTTTTGCAACGGGGTAATGAAAATGTTCACCGCATGCCACTGAACTTAACAATACATTGCAATACTTCCACCTGCTGTAATTACATTTATATTAGTTATTCGTAGGCTTTTTTTTTTTTTTTACAATTTATCTCAGGGAGCCCGAATTTTTTATTTGGCAGGCTGGCCCGAATCGCATTCGTTACGCCGCTGAATAATATATTTTAAGATATTTCACGATATTTTGAACAATATTTCGAAACGTATCTTCTATATATTGTTACAGATAAAACTCCATCTGTTTCATTACTCTAATTTATTTCAGAATGGCCTAATAAATGCACACACACACACACATTTAAACACAAACAGGGCCGATTGTAGAAACGATGACTAGTATTAAGCCTTAGACAATGTCTACCTAAACAACGTCTAAATCGAGCACGATCTTCCATTGAATAAACAACGCACAGCCGACGTTTAACTACACATCGTCTAAAGTTTCAATATTGGTTTGAAAATGCAGATATAAGTATCTTTCAAGCAACTCTTTGCTTGTCGCAACCAATGAAATTCGTCGGTGCGCGCTTCGAACTCCAGTCAGCTGTTTGTCTTCCTACTTATGACTTGCGCACAGATAATAGTATCGCTTTCGGTGGAAATTAAATCTCGTAATATTATCGACTCTAAAGCGACACGCCACCGTATGGGGAAGTGTAGCTTTGATTACAGTATAGCGTTGTTACAGGGAGTGTAATCTACTCGTAAATACGGTAGCTTCGACGAAGAGAAGATGAAGCAATAGAAATGTGTAACCGAGTGTGTTGTACGGGCCATACAGATGTAACTTTCATTCCGGAAATTGTAGTTCGAAACGTATCAACGGCAGCCCTGAAATTTCCCTATTTTTGCACCAGGAAAATACTAGGGCTGTTATTATGGCCACGGCTCTTCTTACCAAGTCCTCCTCTTTAAACAATAATCACCACCATCACCACCACTTGCCTTTTCCTATCTGCCGAAAACTTATACGATTATATATATATATAAACCACATACATCCTACTTTCAGTTTTCACTATTATGTGTGTTTACTTGGCAGTAAATATACGTGAATCCCTCAAGTTGATGTATGTGACAGCCCTCTGAAGATCGAGACACGTAATTTTGATATGTATGTAGTCGAAGTGACCTATAATTCTATGGAAATTACACCATGTATATAATAAAATATATCGGTTGCCAAGTATTTTTTTTCTTTTTAAATTAACAGTTACCGGACTGCCCCTTTGTCAGTCTCAAGAAACAAGTCTCTTGAAAAAAGAAAGCTTATTTTAAGATCTATCTCCCCGTGCATGTCAAATGAATTGCTGTAATTTAGCAGCGGGAGACCCACAGAGAGGCCGTCGGACTAACCTTTCTTTCCGGAATCGTCTCAACATGATAACACAAATTGTATGTTTCATGGTACATATCCTCTGATTGCGACTCACTCCTCTCATTTGAGGTTAAACAGTGCTCTCGGCAGTGTTTAATCATGACCGGTTGAACATAGGTTTCAGGCAGTGTCTAAGTGACAAATAACGTCTCTGCAATGCGGCAGCCATACTTCGGCATTGTTTAACCGTACACATCGTCTAAACACCGTTTCTGCAATCGGCCCAAACAATTTTAACCAGTTATGAATGGCCACACTAATTACCAGCCCATTTTCAAATCTCTTTTCTGTACACACCCGTCCCGGCCAGTTGCTACCTGCGGAATGGCTATAATTCTTTCTTTCACTTTCCCAAAGTCCAGTCACCTCCTACAGCAGCTGTGCGTAGACAGCTGGATTGGAACGCAGTGCCAGTGATCGCTGGTTCGTCTCCACAGATGTACTTCACATAGTCCTATGCAATGAACGATTAAACAGCTCAACAGTATTCAACAGCAGGACGATAGTCACAACAGCGAACATCAACACAGGTCCATTTATCCTCGCACTCATGATAGCGCGTTTCCTCGCTGGTTCACGGCGATTCTCAGTCCACAGAATTACACGAACACACAGTACAGCCTACCGTTCTGTCGCCTAAAGTTACACACTCACTGGTCTCTCCGACACCACAACCACAGCTCCTGGTTCAGATCTCTGTGGGACACTAGCGACAGCCAACACCCCTGTCGCCCTCAGCCCAGCCACCGTACTCCAACTCACTGAGTGTCACACTGGCTCCACCTCGGAGCCCAACACTGACTGACAGTCCGCGGCTAGTCTCCCTTTTTATAGCTCGCGTAATTTGATCCAGAAATTTCACGTTACTGGAAGCAGAACATTCCCGTCGAATCTCGAAGAAACTCACAGGTAAGCCGGCCGCCGAGAACAATTCACGGAAAGGCCAGTTAGGAGATTCCAGGTCGTCTGAGTCACCAGCCCCTTCCTGGAAATACCGAAGGGAGTTACCATGGGGCTGGCACGTTAGAATATATAAAAATGAATGTATGTCTCGGGTGTACTCAAAAACTACTGGACCGATTTCGGTGAAAATTTCACGATTTATTCTCATTACATCTGGGAGGGTTTAGGAAGTGATTTGAACGAAATCTCATGGGTAGTTCGGCATAGCGGGTAAGAAGGCTGAAAAAAAGAAAATAGAGAAGGAAAGTAAACCGCATGACAAATCTGATCAGCGGGTTGCCTAACCAACAGGATGTAAAGATTATGATGTGTTTCTAAAAATTTTCTTCTTCTATAAACGATATTTAAAAATGAAAAGTCCAAGTTCAGTCCTCATGGCATAGGGGGTGAGAAGGAATGAAGAAAGAAAATTTCTAAAATGACATTACGGGTGAAAGTGTGTGTAAGTTTCAGCATAGCTCTCAACCAAACTGTATACATACATAACTTAATATCTGGAAAAATTACTGTAGGGACAGGAAACCCCTAGCACCCCGAAAGGAAGGGGTGAAATGTAAAAATCCGAAAAATGATCGATATTAGTAGCGAGTTCATAGTCTTTGGGGTAGCTGAGATGTACCGTGACACTCTGGATGCCGTTTGAGTCGAAGTTCACTCCAATAGGAATGGGGGTTAGAAGGGGAGAAAGGAATGTCCGAAATGACCGAGATCGTGGATGTATGTGTGCATATTCCAGCATAGCTCTCAACCAAACACGATACTCATATGATTTACTGTTTGGGAAATAAAACTGTAGGGTAAGACATTCCTTCGGGCGGGGGTTGAAAGGGGGTGAAATATAGTTTTTCTTTTGCATTTGATTAAACGCTTTAGAAATATCTAACGCGGTTGAATTAATAAATGCGGGCGAAGCCGCGGGAACCTGCTAGTCATTAATAAAGGAAGGCGCTTCAAGAAATAATGCAACAGGAACTCTCAAGGTGAAACATTATTTTACAGCCAGATACACAGTAAGTAGTAGAACACTGATACGCATTTCTATGCAACATAGCCACTGTTCTTGTCCAAGCAGATGTTCCGACCGTACTCCAGGGAATCGATGCCAGCTGGAAAAACTGCGTCGTCCCCGAAGCCACGACTAATGGCCGTATCATCGTTTTTTCTCTCCAGGTAGTAGTGTAGTGATAAATTTAGCTACGAGAGAACCGTGTATGGGGTATGGAATAGCCCCAGAATAGCGAGGGAAATGGATCCACGCCCTTTGCGCGTGATTTCAATTTTTTAAAATACTATGTAACATTGGCGTACTTTTATTACTCTTGTTAATATGAAACATTTTATTATGTTTTTAAAGGTGATGAACCAAAAACCTACCTACAATTCATTATTATCATCGTCAAACAATTCAGCTTACAGAACGTAAATATTATATTGTACGAATAACCTCATTATTGTTACTTAGACTTACAAAACAATTGAATTGGTGTAAAAATACAGTATTAGTTATTTTTATATAACTTCTTTATTACTTTTACGAATGTGTGATTTATATAAGCGGTTTTAAAACTTAGGAAATGCATTTGCAGCAATACCCAAATTATGTCAAAATAAATATTTGTATTAAACTTTATTGTTTCACAAAATTACGTAATTGAATTGAAAATGAACCAAGTAACTGAAAATAATTTTATTTATCATGAAAAGTTAAAATAATAAAGTTATGTTACACACAGTTGGACTACAGCCAATCCTAGATATAAAGATACAAGTAATGATAGTGACGAATGGCACATGGACGTAATATTAAAATAAAATAATAGAGAATCACTAAAACTTACATGTATCTTCAGCTGATCGATGTTTCCACAACTAGAAAGTGACATACTATGTTGGGTTCCAGTCCCGCAGAATTGGACTGTTGACATAAAAACTGTCCAGACATCTTTGAAAAACCTTGAAAACAAATTTTATGTCACGTTGGTATCAAACATATATCGGACGATAAGAGACGTAAACACGGACTTAGGCTACATCTCGACGTGTACGCCAGTGATAACTCTCTCCTTCTCAATCTCGAAAAGACCGAAGTTATTGTAGGCTTAATCGGTTCACAGGGACCATCGGATGGCCTATATATAAGCCGTACTATCCCTCCAGTGACTTTAAATGCAACTTGAAAAGGGGTATGGAATAGCCCCCAGAATAGCGAGCGAAGTGGATCCTCCCCCGGAAAACTTTTGACAATGTTGAGAACAAAATGTCGAGTTTTGAGGCTCTCTGCAAGTGATTTCAATATTACAAAATACTATGTACCTATGAACGCACGAGACCAAAGAAAGCATGATTACGAGTCTCTTCTAAACGTAGTCTACTCAAAATACTTGACGAGTGGCCTTCAACAAAACCTCACGTCTACATTAATTAAACTGAGCACAAAATTAAGAGTAGGCCTACCTTAAATTATAGAGAAAACATTTAATTTCAAATGTTCTGCTTGTTTACAGATTATTTCGAGGACAGTTCTCAAATTTAATGAACTGTACTAAGCTTGTACTTATTGATGCTTTTACGGCTCGTACAGACTGCGAAACGTAAAGAATTTCACCTTGTTTTCTTGACATGGCATACCTTCGCCAAAAAGCCTATATCATGACTAAGCTTATTCCGTACCACATACCAGTAGTCCATCATGGGCTACCAGACACGGGTAAGTCTAACGATTTTATAGAATCAATATCCTTGTTAACGATTTTATAGAATCAATATCCTTATTATCTGTGACTTCACATTCCGTGATGCACTATCCGAAATAGATTGAAGTCAGTTTTGCTCGATGAAGAAGAGTGGTTTCACGCGAGAAAAGCTACATAAGTTTAGCCCTTTTTTGTTTCTTTTTATTTTCGAAAAACGCACAGCAAAACTGAGCATTACGCAACGACACAATAACAACACACTGCTCACACAACTGCTGAACGTGGCTGACTAGACATTCATAGCGCGGGATTGTATAATGACAGGCCGTAAAGGAGTGGGGAATGAGACGTCCAGGCGTACGCGACCTTGAGACTGCAGGGTTGCCAAATTTAGAACGAGCAGAGTTACTCGTAGTTTATTATCTCGGAACTCTTAAGTCAGACAATTATCATTATTATTATTATTATTATTATTATTATTATAGCTATCTGCTTTAAAAGCGTGGTCATAAACACACCCGTTTTATTTAATTAGTTATTCAAAAAAATTTAAATCGGATAAATACTGATGTTATTTCAGTTCGCAAAAGGAAATACAATCGTAAATTATCTATTGAGTTTAAAAAGTAATTTCCAGTTTCTTCGGACTTTTAAAAATACAAAATTAGGCATTTTTGCTTAAAACCTGTGGTGGTATGGCGTTCCTTAGAAATTACCGGTACACCCCTTGTCACTACGGAAACGACAGTGCCGGATGTTGCTGTGACACAATGGAGCGGTAGCAATTCGCAGAAAACGACCAAGGACTTCTTTCAACAAGCGCCGTATTGCGGAAAACCAGAGTAAGGCTAGCGGCAGACTAAACGTAGCCAACAACATGCGTGAGTATTGTTACGGCGCTTCCAGTGGGAAGTAGCACGGCGCTGGCGACCGTGGGAAAACAACATTATACAGAATGACCCAAAAGTTCGTTTACATTTGACGAGGCAATACTTTGCGGGATATTGGAGGCAGTGAGGTAATAATTGACACACGATTGGCATGACATGGGGTTTTATTGATGCCAAAATAAAGTACAGTAAAGCTTCACTAACAATGCCTTTTCTGGTAACGTCAATATGCCGCGATTGCAGGCGCGTCTGACGCAGCAGGGATTATCTTGTTGGTTCAGGCGGGAACCGTGAGAAATTATATGCCTTCGGCCTGTTGAGGCCATGAATGCTACTACTTGTTAGTGTTTTAAGCTAGCGACTGGACTGTTTTGTGTTTTTGGGTGGTCTGTTGTCATAAAATCAGAGGGTCAAAATATGACCTGGTGATCTGACGCCCTTTCATAACGGCTCCTTTTACACTGTACACGAGTTTCGTGCGGTATCACCGACGTGTTGCTGTTCAGCGCCATCTGTTGGTCATTTTGTATAGTTTATTTCAGTGTCAATAAAACCCCATGTCATGCCAATCATGTGTGTCAATCTCCAATATTCTGTGAAGTATTGCTTCGTCAAATGTTAACAGACTTTTGGGACACCCTGTACATTACAGTATTTAGCGCGTCGGCCGATTGAGAATGCGTTCTATGCATTCAAATATTCCAATATGTTGATTACTCAATGAGAAAACTACATGTAACACAGGTCAGATAAAATGTCTTGAAAACAATTAATAAAATGAATTGCTGGAAGGGAGCAGGGAGAGAGGTAGAACCAAAAGAAGATGGATGGATTGTGTGCAGGAAGATCTCAGGGAAAAGCAGTTAACAGAAAATGCCATTTGGGACCAAGGGAAATGGTGAAGACTTGTCAGAAACGTCGATCATGCATGAACGCGAAAAGAAGAAGAAGCTGCAAATTAAAAAAAAAAAAAAAATATATATATATACATAGCAAAGAGTGATGAAAATTGATCAAATAAATACATGTATTTGTAATCTGGCGGCCATGGGCACATCAGTATAACAAGTTCAGAACATTGATATCCTGATCAAAAGTGCCCTTAAGGAAATTTGCAACTCTCTTGTGGCACTCCCTGATGTTTTGCTTTACTCTGACAGAAAATACAAGGGTCAGGGCTTATTTAATGCGAGATTGGAGCGGCTATTGAGGGGTAGTAGGTAAAGTGGCACTTAACCACTTCATGGCACTTAAACAATTATTTTTAAAATTGATTTTCATCACATACAGTATGTTTATTTATTTGTGGTTTATGCAGTGGCGAAATTAGGGCTCGTGATCCTGTCTTACACTTAACCACGTAGGTTACAACATAATAAAGAAACCTATGCCGACATATAATTAAAATTTGAGCCTGGCTTATGAATACACAGATAATGCAATATCTTCACAGATTTCACTTATTAGCATAGTCTTAGAACTTCCTCTGAAGTATGGCAACCTTCAGTTATACAGTGACCACGAAACAAGAATTTACGGCAAAACTACAGCAAGGCTTCGTTTTCCGACAGGCTTGTGCAACAACGAAACATCCTTCCGATGTTGATGTGGTCGAACATAATTCAGTCTAGCGTGAAGTTCCTTCAGGGTTGTCAGATGTGCGTTGTAATTAACGGTGGTTCCTTGAGCGATGATGTTCACAAGGAGGAGTCCTTCCCAACAGGGCCGGAATTAGGATTTTTGCCAAAGGCGGCAAGCTTAAATTTGCTGCCCCTTCTTTCAACACCCCCTGCCTTAAAATTCAAGAGTTTCACAACAGTAATTTAGGTAATACATTTCAAAATAAATATCACCATCTCATAACATTAAAATAAAATATGATTACTCATTGTGCAAATCATAAATTTAAAATTTCACTTTCCAAGCTATTTTTGCAGCAAAAATGTCTATGATCTCATCATAGTTTATGGATGCAGCTCGTTTGTGCTATATGGGGATAATACTCAGATTTGTTAACCTTTGTTGAGCAATCGTGTCCTCAAATAATTTTTTTATTGGTTCCAGCTTCCTTTCTCCAGTGGAAACAGAAACTGGGATGGAAGGAATACTTTTAAGGCTGTAATAAGGTTGAGATACCCCTCTACGGATTTTCTAAAACGATTGATTGTTGTTTAAAGGGGCCTAACATCCAGGTTATCAGCTGGTTTTTTTAATAAATTAAACTTATTGTGGATGATGCAGTGGCATCTTGCAAGTCTCTCTCTCTCTCTCTCTCTCTCTCTCTCTCTACTGCCAGCGCATGGTATTTGAAACTTTCAATTTCAACAAAAAATTCTTCCTTGTTAAGATCTTCTACATAGATATCTGTCAATTCTGCTTCTTTGGTCTTTAAGTCCTCCACTTCCATTTCTTGAATTTGGACACCACACAAAAAACTAAACTTTGCACTAATTTTCTCCAATGCCTTAAATCTGGTATGTAGCTCCATTTTCAATGTCAATTATTTTTAACAGTGACTTCCTGAATGAATCTTCCTGATAATGTTTGGATACTTCATCCTCACAAAACTCATGGGCCATTTTTTTCTTTCCTCTAATCCTTTTTTCTGAGAATTTCATTGATATCTCATTACTTTCTGCTAATACTTTGGCCTCAGAAATAGCTTCCGAGGTACAAACGTCTCTAGAAGCTTTAAGAAAATTCAAAAGGCCTTGAATATTTTGAGCAACTTCAGCAATCGTAAGGTCTTCTCTTTGCCGAACCTGATTGACATGATCTCTTTTTTTAAATGTTGCATACCAGAAACCAGTTAATGCAATGAATTTTAATTTTCTCATATTCTTTAAAATAGATTTTGCCTCGGTTTTTGTTTCTGGTCTTGACAAGTTTCAACTTCTTCCACAACCTTTATAATTTTAACAAATTTCTTGTAAAAATATTCGACCGCCTCTACTCTTGCAGGCCAGCTAGTCTTATGCTTGTTGCTCATGGTAAAATTTTCTGTCAAATTTATTGTTCAATAATTTAATTTTATAAAATTTCTGTTGCTCAAGGTCAAATTCAAGTTTTATAAAACATTTGATAAAACTTTTCATAAAATAGGACATATTCTATTCCGTAAAATTAATTTTACGAAACAAACCAATCAGCGACGCTGACATCACGATGATGGTGGCGCTACATCGTGAGAACATTATGAAGCTCGGTTGTAAACAAACACTTCTTTCTACAATGGCAGGATCTGGGTGGATTAAGGAAGCTGTTAGTGTTTTACTGGATGAATACCAGAAATATCCTTGTTTGTACAAAGTGAAAACGCTACTTTACCACAACAGAAATGCAAGAAGAAAGGCAGAAAATATAATTGCCGAATTCCTACATGAATGCTGGTCTTCTAACCTCAACTAATTTTCAACCAAGGACAGCAGTCCTCTACCCTCTTCTCTTCTTTTGATCCAGTCCCAGGTCCAGAATTTCCTGGCATTTCTTTTCCTTTTTACTACTGTACAGCATATAATTGCAGCTAAAGCAGCAAGGTTTGCTTTGTTTGTTGGAGCCATACTCTCAAACACACTGTAAGTTGAACACCTAATCCTTGGTTTAAAAGTTTATCCATAGATGGCAGCACATGCACATCATAGTTACGAAGTGAGTTCATAGATGACCATCCTGATGCTTCCACGGATTTTGTAAAATTATTTTACCGTGAGTTACACAACTTGTTTTCAAGAATTTTTTATAAAATTGTACAAGAAATTTTACAAAACATTTTACCGTGAGCAATAGGCATTACTTTGGGTTTTTAATGTTATGGGAACATGCTTTTGTAAGATTTCCCATCTTGAAGTTGAAGCCACAAAGAATAGGAAAAAAGTTTGAGCTTCGACAGATGTGTTGGCTGCATGTGCGCCTACTAAATTAAAAGTGTGAGCAATACATGGTACAAAATAGGCCAGTTATTCTTCTCAAGTATTCTTGACTGGACCCAACGAGCTAGAAAATCATAGAGAGGCGGAAGCACTGCCTGGCTGAAGCTGATTGAACGAATGTCTGTCATGTTTTCAGTGGTCAAGCAAGTTGGCATGGCTGTCGAATGAAGAAAAATATTGAAAATACGCATGATAGAATAACTGGGGCAAAATTAAAGGCAGTTAGCTAAACGCTTAGAGCATTAATAATCACAGAGTGCAAACAGCGCCACTTCATCCTTGTTGTGCCGCGAGGCCAATACCACGATCAGCTGATTGTATGGTAGTTCGAAAAGGATAATGAGAATAGTCATAGAGTGATGTACGAACAGGCCACGAAAAGAAACACGAGCGTTACCCTGCTTGGCTGTTGTGGTTAAGCATAAATTAAAATAAAAGCCATGGACATAAATGAGCATTTATGAAGAAGTCCCTAAAACCAAAGGGACCTACAATAGGTTACAAGCTCATTCTGATCATATTTTTAAATGTATTGCATCTCCATGAGTACCACTATAAATTGTATTATTTCTTTACTTTTTTACCTTTGCGACTTCTTTAACGTCGACAAACACATTAAAGGTTTTCGGTGACGGAAGGAGGGGAAAGGGCTAGGATTGGGAAGGAAGAAGCCATGGCCTTAATTAAGGTACAGCCTCAGCAACTGCCTGGTGTAAAAATGGGAAACCACAGAAAACCATCTTCCGGACTGCCGACGGTGGGATTCGAACCCACTATCTCCCGAATGCAAGCTGACAGCTGTGCAACCCTAACTGTACGGCCAACTCGCTGGGTAAAAGTACTTATAGTGCAGGGAACATTTTATTTTCCTTTGACCGTATCATACTGGGATTACTAGCTGTAAAGTAACCTTGAAAATTGTCCATTATGAAGTGTAGCCTAATTTTAAATATTAATGCTGCTGACGTCTACAATAAACATTCTTTCTGTCTCTTTCTTTTTTACAAGTTGCTTTACATCGTACCGACACAGATAGGTCTTAGGTCTTATGGCGACAGTAGGATATGAAAGGGCTAGGAGTGGGAAGGAAGCGCCCATGTTCCTAAGGTACAGCACCAGCATTTGCCTGGTGTGGAAATGGGAAAACACTGAAAACCATCTTCAGGGCTGCCGACAGTGGGATTCAAACCCACTATCTCCCGAATGGAAGCTCACAGCTGCGTGCCCCCAACCGCACGGCCAACTCGCTCGCTGTACAATAAACACTTCATAAATTTCATGAACACCAGTAAAATACTGTACTTACCATGCTTGGTGTACGTTTGACTGAAATAGGCCTACATCAAACTAATGCACAAGACAAGTCTTCAGGACTATTATGGAGAGGAAAAAGAAAGAACCTGAATATCAAACTTCAATGAATCATACACCAACACCAGATGGCAACAAAATTAACTTTCAAGGGCAAAGATAAACAAGTACCAAAGTCTGAAAAAAGGGAACATTATAGATTAGTTTACTCCGATTAGTGCAGACATACGCTAAGCATACGGCTGGCTGCATTCTTGAAGGTGAGAATCTAACTTTTCACTTCTTGAAACTCATAATGTTCAATCACCACGCACAATCTCCATGTCACCTCATCATATGTTCTCGCATCAACTCGCTTTGTTTCGACAACTCAAATTACAGCTGCGCTTTATGAACTTGCCTCTGCAAGGAGCGCTGATGTCGGGCATACAGTCCCTCTATGTTATTTTAGCTTTTTGACTGAACCCCTTTGTACTTTCCAGCCATGTTTGCTCCATTATCACAAAACTGCCCTCTGCAGTATTTCATGTTCAACCAATCTTGTTCTATTTTTTGCAGGATCTCTCGACTAAGATCTTCTCAGACTGTTTTGTCCCTAACTATAAGAGTCACTTTCCACAACTTCTGAGTCATTTAACTTGACAATGGTATTAGATCAATGGTATTAGAAATTTGTCATTCTCTGGATCACCAAAATCACCAACTTCTACACATACACGATAAAATAAGACATTAGGAAATTCTAAGTTTCAACCAAAATGGCACTTGAGCAGGGAGATAGCCAAAATAGTGTGTCTGCAATTGCATTAATGGAGTGGTTTTTCCTCAGTCCTCCTCCATCCTATGCTGTTGACCATATTACTCCATCCCCCTTCAGATGCAGTTTCCTGCTTCAAGGACAAGAGTGTGTCTATCGTATACCTGCACATCTGCCGAAGGCTGCTGGCACTGCTCAAAGGCATATCAGTGACATAAACGATGGGTATTAGGATTGATGAATGGAGCGAGAGGCACTATTACTCACATTTTTCAAAACTTTCGCAAGAAATTTATTTTGGATAACCAATTTATCAAGTACATTGAGTTACCCAGAGAAGATGCAAGAAATGGTGAAGAAGAATGGACAAAATTTAAAGTTCTTGTTGTGGCGTACCAACAACCGAAGAAAAGGACAATCGAACAACAGAAGCCCAATACTGCAGCCCAAGTCTTCAATTGTTAGCCCAACCACCAAAGAGACAAGAGGCCATCCCAGCGTGAAATCACGCCAACTACTTAGGGTAGACCTCAATAAAAAACACAAGACACACTACTGGGAAGCGATGGAATGTGGGCAGAACCAAAGGTCGAAAGGAACATCAACAGAAATCCATGGAAATAGGATAGAGCAATTCATGTGATATACCCTAAAACACTAAATTGATTAAATCATGAGAGAGAGAGAGAGAGAGAGAGAGAGAGAGAGAGAGAGAGAGAGAGAGAGAGAGAGAGAGAGAGAGAGAGAGAGAGAGAGAGAGAGAGAGAGAGAGAGAGAGAGAGAGAGAGAGAGAGAGAGAGAGAGAGAGAGAGAGAGAGAGAGAGAGAGAGAGAGAGAGAGAGAGAGAGAGAGAGGAGAGAGAGAGAGAGAGAGAGAGAGAGAGAGAGAGAGAGAGAGAGAGAGAGAGAGGAGAGGGAGAGAGGAGAGAGAGAGGAGAGAGAGAGAGAGAGAGAGAGAGAGGAGAGAGAGAGAGAGAGAGAGAGAGAGAGAGAGAGAGAGAGAGAGATATATATATCTTACAAACTGGGAACCCTTTAGATTAATAGTCATTTGACTATTTGGTAGAGAGCCCTCAATGAACCTTTTTAAAGAACGGGGGTACCCATTTTAGTATACCTTTTTTTACAACAATATTGAAAAGCCTTGAAAATATCAACACCATTTGAAATTCACACAAGAAATAAAATTAAGAAGTTAAGCCAGAAGGGAAGAAACACATCCCAATCAACATTTCAAAATACCACGAGTGTAGTAGGCGAAGTAAGAACTAGAAAAATTCACAAGTCGGGGATCTGTCAAACCACGACATCTTCACACCAAAGATAGTTAATTTCATCAAATCCCATCACATATTCAATGGTAGAAACATCAAAGCGATCACACTTAATAAATCACATTGCCAATGTTATATAATGAGGTACAAGAACCCCAGTCATCATCAATCAGGTCTTACTTGACCACTCCCCCACACAAGCGCCTGCTCCTCAACGCTACCCGAAAGGCAATCAACTCATAACGGCCATGTTATCCTTATCAAATTATGCCATATCTAATCAATACCCACTATCTTGACATAACAATGACAACCGTTATAAGATGGAGCAACACAACAATAGCAGGAATAAAATCCGTAATGTTAAAGCAAATTAAGCTCTAAAAGGATAATAGCACCTTCAATATTATAAAGAAAATAAATGAGTTCCAAAAAAAATCTATTAATAATAATATTAATAACACTCAAGAAAAGTTAAGTAGAACACATCTGTGAATGACAAATTTTAATATTACCAATGATAATACTATGCTGCTAGGGCCTTGGCGGAGCCTATAATAGTCTTTAAATATAATACTGAAGGAACACTTAATTACGGAGACCACAGCTGTTTTAGTTTTAAGGCCGCCTAAGTATATACCAGCCCGGTTGTATAAAACATTTGATCCGAGTTTAACGAGGAAAAATGGCTGCAAGTCAAGTTGAACCTCAATTTTCCGTTGTATAAACGCTAATCTAAGATCATCTCGTCTCGATCTAAGTTCAGATTTGACTGCCGAATATTCGTCGGTTAATCTCCTTGAACCTAGATCATTTTCATTCATATTAAATATTGAACTAGACCTTAAGACTTGAGAAGTGTTTCCTTGTATCGTATCTGCGTAAGAATACCGCACCTTAATAATATCGAGGTGAGTTATAAATACCTTGAATACTAGTAGTTAAATAATATTGCTAAAGATCGCTTGATTTTTACAGAAGTTAGATTATGTGAATATCATAGTTATAATATAATGATACGGCTTTTTTAAATTATGTTTCAAGTTTACAAAACAAAGCAACTGTGTAATATATAGATATACATACACACATTTTCTTTAGCAGGGATGTCAGATTATTCCGAATTTTTGTCTGATGAAGAAGAGTTGATTTTACAACGAGCTTCTCGAATCTTTCGGCACAGATGGAATCCGATGATTGAAATGAGTGATCAAATGTTCAAAATGAGATTTCGTTTATCGAAAGATGTTTTGGAACGAATGGAAATAAAGTTAAGGGACACACTAAAAAAACCTAAAAGTATTTCCTGTCACCCATGTGTATGTTACTAATAACTTTTAGGTTTTATGCTACAGGAAGTTTTCGAACGGTTGTTGGAGATCTCTTTAAATTGACAAGTCAACGGCTTTCTCTTTCAATTTTGATGTCACCATATTGGTTCTTTTATTTCCTATTACGGTACATGTTTGTACCTTGATAGTACAATATCCATCAGATCGTCCTTTTATTTCGGTGTGAAATTCGCAGAACGCTCCTTTGAAGTTCCTTCCATGTTTACTTCGCAAGATTACAATATTATCTTCTTCTCCTTCAACAGTCATGGCAATTTCGTATTTCATTTGTTGACAGTCACGGCCAGGTCAATCCCACCATTTAAGTATTATCCAACGGGCAGAGCTATTTCGTATTTCATTTGTTTTGTGGTGTTGCCAAGTCCATTTTTTAAAACTCCGATTACATTTGAACTACACATGTACGCACCGAGTTCAGTTTTATACAACGCGATGAAGTCGTAATCTCAGGTCATTTTCAGAACTAAGTTCTTAATTGATCACCAGTCAGATGTCTTTATACAACCGGGCCACAGGATATCATCTTGAAATTTTGAGGGAAACACTTTCAAACTGCTTCAATTATTATTTCAGGCGTTGAAGACCAGATTTCAGCCATTTTCACACAATATCACAGGAAATATCCACGCAACACCCTTGCACTGCATAGTAATGTATTTCAGTCCGACATGTTTACCTTCTGGAAACTCCTGGTATTAACACTATCAAGGTAGACAAGCTATCTTTCACACAAAATATGTTTTCAAAACTTACCGACGAAGAGGTCCATTAATAATCCTTACAGATCCCCTTTTATACAAAAGAGTAGCATATTACACACGGTTAGTATTTAAACAAAATTAAATAACATTGCATCAATTACCCACTTGAAGAGTAAATAGAAACAACAAATTAAACCATCACACAGCAGGCACAATATAAGTAAGAGGCTCCACAGCCACTTCAGTCCCATAACTACGGTGGACGGTAATCATTTCCCCTAGCCATGATGGCTAGACGGACTGTCACAGCAAACACAGCCATCTTGGAGACGATTAGAAGCCAACTCCCTGTTCGTAGAGTAGGAACACAGGTCAACGCACGTCGGCAATTCACTCGCGCCCCGTGGAGTCAAGTAATAAAAGCCAGAGATATTACTCCCTGTCCTCCAATCAAGATATTAGATGTACCACAATTAACAAATTGCAGCCAATTGCTTAGCAGTTCATGGGGCATTGTTAGGTGATACATTTTAAACTCCACACGGACTAACAATTATAGATGGCAGTAGTTATATCAGTCCCCTTAAATTATACTGCCATAGCATGGGCGCCCATATGACTGTTTATTGGGGGGGGGGCTAGACCTGGGGGTATGTGGTATTTTTAATATTTTGGGAGATGAATGGAGACTTGTATTCAGCGGTAGAATGACACCCACGGTATCCCTTGCGTGTTGGTGGGGGCGGTACTACCACTTCTACGTAATACCGACTTTTACATCATTTTCTTGAAAGAAAAACCACCTGACTAAATTAAGATTTTTTCCTTTACCTGCGACCTAGGGAGGGGCCGCAGCCCCCCCCTTGCCCCCGGGCATGGGCACCCTTGCGCCACATCCTCACCCCCCGAAAGAACACACCAGGGATGGGCGATAAACACAGTTTGAGTAGATCGGGTCAATACAGGTAGTGAGTGGCGAAGCATGACAGTTCACACATATCGTCGGGACTGAATTAAGTGTCACAAGGCAAGTACACATGGAAATGGAGGTTATCACAGTCTTTTAGCTTTATGATGTAATGGCAATAGCACAGAGTCAATGTCGTCGACAGAATTATTAGTGGCACAGAAATGACGAATGTGGTGTGGCCAGCACCTTGTTCATACTGCCAGGCAGATGTTGTCCATACATAGTCGATATGAGCACAGGCAATGGCAATTGTCATACAGCAATATAGAAGGGTCATCTAGCCCACATATCAGCACAGATGATGGAAACTTACACTGCACATTGCTGACACATATCTAAGGGGTAGACACACCAGGGGTAATATGGGTAAGAAGCACCTGGGAAACATCAATCAGTCACAAGATTTGCGTGCCACATGGATGCCGTTCATTGTCAGTTCACCACTGTAGTATTAAAACCTTGGAGAAATAAGTCTTTGAAAACAATGAGGTCCCGATAATCCCTGACACTTATACAATGGAAAATATAACATGACTTAAGCTACTACAAATATCAAGTTTTACAACAGTGTAAATACAAGACATTACAATTTACATCAAGTAAATGAGTTTACAATTACACAATCTTCACCTGGCTCAGGTCAACCCTCATTATTCTCCTAGCAACAGGGTCACTGACGAGCAAAGAGACAGATGTCAAAAACTGTAAGACGGTGCAAGACCATTAAAACGAGGGGCCAATTTGGCCACAAACTTGTCAACTTACTTACTATGAGGATAAGTCTTGACAAAGACTTGATTACCTATGGATATACCATATGGCTTACATCCTTTACCATATTGTTTACACACATTCCCATATGATACAGCTAATCTAGCTTTGGCACAATCCCATACCTTGTGCATGTCATGAGCGCACTATTTTCAGGAAGAATCTCATCGAGTTTTAATGCATTGGACAATGGGGAATATGGTTCGTAACTCAACATCATAGTAACAGGAGATTGCATGTGTGATTCATGAACCGCAGTACTGAAAGCATACTGCAACCAATGAAGACTGGTGTCCCACTTAGAATGATCGGAATGATGGTAAGCAATGAGGGCTGATCTTAAATTGTGATTAACTCTCTCTGCAAGGGAGGGACACGGGTAGTAGGCTATCATCCAACCTAGTCACAGAGAAATCAAAGACAAACAGCTACACCACCCTTACGTATAATAGCTTGGCTATCCATTATATCACTAATATTTAAAAAAAACACAGCGTCAACATAGCCAATAAATAATAATCAGAACATATTCCTCAACCACAGTAAAGTCAATAATAGCAACAACATTTACTCAGGGTCAGGTGTTTATACGTTAAAATGTGCCCAATGTGAGTTCACATATTTTGGATAAACCGGGAGGAGCTTTTACACGAGGTATCTGGAACATTACAATGCTTCCAAGCATAATAAGTATTTGGCCATGAGCCAGCATATGACTGAAACAGGCCATAAGTTCACCTCAATAGAAAATTATTTGACGGTCATTAAAAGCCTAAGCAAGGGGAAAATATTGAACAAAACGGAAAACTTGTATATTTACTTGGATCAAACTTATAACAAAAATAATAATCTTAACGATGTCATCGATAACAAAAATCCGTTATATGAAACAACTCCGAGGTTAATCCAGGCCGTAAATCAGAATAAAGTTCCCAGTATGTTTAAATCACAGAACGCATGCGCTCCAATAGCCACACCTAATACCAGGCCCGCCCAATCCAATCCAAGTAACGCCTCTCAAGCAACAATACGGGCGCACGATTTGAAACTCACGCCCCCTTCCCCACCACGCTCCACCCCTCCGCTACAGCATCAATACTACACTAGGAGTAGCAAGCTTAGCCATTCAGACACAACCGGAACAACTGGCCCCAGCTAACGTCGACAAGACGGTAGCGCCCTACCCTAGGCACTCCAGTATATAACACACAACTTGGCGAAGAAATATATATGAATTGTACCTTAAAATCCTTTTAGAAGAGAGATGTGTTCATTACCAATGCCAGGGACCCACCAACCCTCCCAAAAATGTATGTTTACTTTTATAACAGAACGAAAGTTTTCACGCGCCATGCACCATTAGCGGGCCAGCTACGAGCACGGCCATTGGCCGATATGACGTCATTCCCAGAATTCGTAACTCGCTGATTCCGTTACCAACCCGTGCAGAATAAAAACGCAGCAAGAAACACACCAAGAAGAATATGTAATTTAGTAGCTGTAACCTATCTTTCCAAATCCAGGCCAAGCTCTGTCATGAGAACAGTGGCCCCCAAAGGGGGCCACACTCCCTTCGAGAGGCTCTTAACTATCGCCGCGGTGCATACTGCCCGCACGGCAAGAAAAAAAGTAATTTAGTGGTTGTAGCCTAAACCAAATTTTAGTAATTTAGTAGCTGTAATCTATCATTGCAAATCCAGGCCAAGCTCTGTCATGAGAACAGTCACCCCCTTCGGGGGCCACACTCACTTCGAGAGGCTCTTAACTATCGCCGCGGCGCATACTGCCCGCACGGCAAGAAAAAAAGTAATTTAGTGGTTGTAACCTAAAACGAATTTCGCAACAGTCCGCTGGACATTTCCTTAACAGTTGGCAACAATTCGGAGATCGCTGACAGATCGTACAGGACGCTTCTATCGGCAATCCTGTGAACTAAAAATAAAAGAGCATCACCGGCCGCGGAGCTTCCGTGTACAGCAAGCGGAGTGAGTGGAGTGCCTACACTAGGGCTATGCCGACAAGACAAGTAAGTTCATACAATAAACACTCACTCTACATTTATTACCATATTGGGTTCCACATTCATCATTCTAATTCCCTGTTTTTTCTCTTATCCAGTTACAGACAACTCTTATTCCTCCCAGATTGAATATGCACCTATGGGAAATTAAACAACAAGAATGACGGAATTTTCCAAATATTTTTATCCAATAAGCAATGAAATCAACAACATGTGTCCTACTTACACGCTTCGACCTTAAAACATAACCATGCTTCTTTCTAAAGGAATATTCAAACTGTTTCAAACCGTAACATGAACAACTTTAACCAAGATTCCGGTTTTGTTAAAATTCTTACAACTCAGGCGACCATATCAGCTGAAGAAACCCCAACTCGCGCAGTGATAAATTCTAGTCAATACAATTTGATAAACCTCAATTCACGCTGTGATCAATCCAACCCACAATTGGAAGTCTAGTCATTATAAAATAAGTTAATTCAATGTTCATAAATTCTGGCAGAACAAAAATTGGTATCAAAATTTCTAAAACTCATGCAGAGGAAGGGTATAACCAATACGAATAGAATTCAGAACAAATTTATTTTTAGCCCAAATGTTGTCTCTGATGAATGCTACATGTGGACTATAAATTGAATATTAATGACTTTAACCAAGATTCCGGTTTTGTAAAAATTCTTAAGACTCAGGCGACCATAACAGCTGAAGAAACCCCAACTCAGCAGTGATAAATTCTAGTCAATACAATTTGAGAAACCCCAATTCACGCTGTGATCAATCCAATCCACAATTGGAAGTCTAGTCATTATAAAATAAGTTAATTCATTGTTCATAAATTGTGGCAAAGTTAATGCACATATTGTACATAGTGTACATATTGTAAACTATATTGTACATACTGCACATATTGTAAACTATGTAAAGAGCATAAGACAATTGTATTCAGTATTAAGTTAGTTCACTACAAGTTCCAATGTTTATAGTTTTAATTCTTGACCTTAAGATTAATATAGGCTGAAGATGCCCATAACTAGGGCGAAACATGTCCCTAACTGGTGTGTTTAATTCATGTAGAATTTAACCACTAAAAATGTATATTTGTATTGAAAAGGTGGACACAATAATTTTAATCTTGAAAGAGTTTACATAGTAGGCGGTAGTCATGACACGGGAGATAGACAAGTCGAAACAGAATTTCTTAAATGTATTACAACAAAAGGCTCTAGCGTTATCAGAAAGAAGGAATTTACAAGGACCAAAACACGAGAATATTGACTTCAACATAGATATAGTGGTCTGAGCATTACCAAGGCGAGTTGGGAAGATCCGGCAAAAACGAGTATAACCGTGTACGCACACAAGGGCGAACTGGTGACCCAATCTAGACCTTGGGAATGGGCCCAAGTAATCTATATATAACTTCTCCATAGGACGTGTAGCAGGTGAAGAAAACAAGAAACCAACACAGGAATTCAAATTAGGTTTGCTTATAGCACAAATTTTGCACGACTTGACCCTTTCATGTATTTCAACATCCATCCCCTTCCAAATGAAATAGGATCTGATTCTTTGATGAGTTTTAAATACACCAAGGTGTCCTCAACAAACAGATTTCATGATCATATTTAAAGATAGCCAGAATGAGATTAGGTGGAACAACAATTTTGAACTTCTTGTCACTACGTGACTAACAACGTAAAACACCACTGACAATGGAATAAGGTTTAACAATAGCACCAGCAGAAATTTAGTCCACAAGACTCTTTATTTCAGAGTCAATAGCCTGACACTTACTAATGTCCTGATACAGTACCGGAAAATCAGTAAGAATAGCATTAATTGGGACAGTTGTGCCCACACAAGGTTGAGGCAAATTTAGAAAACCTGGAGCATGATCAGGACTATCTTGATGAACGACAAACATGCGGCTCAAGCCATCGGCGATAACGTTCTCAGATCCTCTGATGTGCCGAACAGTGAATTTGAAAGAAGAGATCCTAACAGCCCATTGAGTCAATCTACCAGATCTACGGGGTCGAGTGAGAACCCATGAAAATGCCATATTGTCTGTTGCAAGCTCAACATAAACATGCTCAACATACATACAGAACTTATCAAGGGCAAAAAGGACTGCTAACCCCTCCAACTCATAGATGGAGTATTTACTTTCTAACAGTGACGAGCATTGGGAAGCATAGGCGATAGCTCTACGACCAAGATCGGAACCTTGCAAAAGTACGGCATCAACGGCTTTAGATGAAGCATCAGTTTGGATGATAAAGGTTTTGGAGAAGTCAGGAATAGACAAAATTGGCGCGTTGGACAGCGCCCTTTTTAACTTATCAAAAGCATTCTGTTGACATACCTGCCAACTTTACAAAACTAAAAATCAGGAGGTTTTGATATGAAAATCAGGAGAAATCAGGAGATACAACTGGTCAAAACTGCTTATTCTTCATGTTTCGCGAAATACAATACTACGGTATATTTATAACACTTATTGTCTTAAAGCCCAACTGTTGCTATACGAGGCTACAAGGCTAAAAATTACACATCTCTATTAGCTCACAGGAAGTACGTGAGTGAGATGATCAGTCTCTGAAAAGCCTACTGAAAATAGTATGAACTCATGCTCCACATGTGTTAATCAGTCATGCACTTAGATGCCATTACTTTGCAAAGGCATAGATTAATATAGTATTGCATCAAGCACCTGCGTGATTATGCAGAGCGCAATGCTATTTGGATCAAATAACTAGTTGATGTACCCGTGCTTCACTACGGAATTCTCAGAAAGACTATCCTTATAGTTTTCCTAACTGAAGTCAACATAGGTCATTACAATGATGCCAGTATGAATATTGTGATTAAAAGCAATGCTGTCATCTGAAATATTCAATAAAATGAAAACAGCACACACACTTTTAGCGGAAAGTACTACGGTGTTGATCTAACAGTTCAAAGTTTCAGAGCTAGAATGTCCAGGCTGCATACAGTCACGAATACTCCTGTGTAATTATTCCGGAGGCTTGAAGTCCTGAATAGCCTTTGTTCTGGACTGATCAATAGAAACACCATTTTGGGATACAATATGCCCTAAAAAGGAAATCTGACTACGGGCGAAGTTAACCTATAAGAATAAGAACCTATATTAATAAAACCACCTTTCCAATACACAATAGTCCTTTATATTTAGGATAAAAACATTTAATTACAAGTAGCACATATTTCGCTCAATCTTAGTGAGCATCATCAGTTATAGATAACATAATCCATGGTGGGTCAGGGCCCTGATCCTGGTATATAGAACGAAAACACGTCTAATATACAATGATAAAATACAAATTTTAACAATTTACAAATAATCAATAATATTATGTCTATTAAAACAAATACTGATCATTAAAATTGCTTAAAATGTAATTGGAATGAATGACATGAAATGTTACTATAGTATGTAGTGATTAAATGTTCGTATAAATCAATGACCATAATAATCTTCACTCAATTGCATTAGACTGTTTATGATTAAAAACAGTTTATTCATATGAGGAACACAGGGCATAATTTCAGTACTATCAATCAAGATATGCAAATACTCAAATACATAAATAAAAGCAGTCTAATGACTGGGTATGAAAATGCTTACATTTCCTTGGACCAGTACTTTCAATATTTGTTTTAATAGACATAATATAATCTCAATGATTATTTTTAAATTGTTAAAATTCGTATTTAATCAATGTACATTAGACGTTTTGTCATTATATATACCAGGATCAGGGCCCTGCCCCACCATGGATTATGTTATCTATACCTGATGATGCTCACTAAGATTGAGCGAAACATGTCCTACTTGTAATTTAATGGTTTTATCCTGAATATAAAGGACTATTGTGTATTGGAAAGGTGGTTTTATTAATATAATAACTTCTTATTCTGAAATCCAATAGTTTTATAACGAGATTTATAACTTGTAACGAAGTTAACCTTGTAAAGTTTGACCGTTAATCCAGCCTTTCTGAATTGCTCCAACATTTCCTTGATGTGTATGAGATGATCCTCAAAGGTTTCACTGTACACGATGACATCATCCAAATAGTGGTATATGTAATTAAATTTAATATCCCCCAGGATAGAATCTAGGAGTCTGGTAAGAACAGCAGCTCTCGTGGACAAACCGAACGGCAAACAATTTAATTCATACAAGTTCCAATCAGTACAGAATGCAGTGAGATGTTTGCTCTCCTCGTTGAGGAGGATCTGATGGTAGGCTTTATTCAGATCAAACGCACTAACAATTTTAGCATCATGAAACCAAGCGAAACACAAGTGTAGATCAGGAAGGGATACAGATTGAAGTATCACCTTACTGTTTAACTGTCTATAATCAATGACTGGACGGAAACCACCAGAGGGTTTCGGTACTAAGAACATTGGAGAAGCATATGGTGAAGTCGAGGGCCAAATAATGCCATCGTGGAGCATCTCATCATCAATGATTTCCTTTAGGATTTTCATTTTGGGAGGGGCCAAACGATATGGAGCAGATCGAACCAGAATATTATCAGAAACATCAATTTTGTAAGTAAGTACATTTGTACAACCTAAACGATCAGTGAATACATCCTTAAATTGGTCACACATTTCACAAATTTTACCAGCCTGGTTATCATTCAGATGACTTAAATCAAGATCCGCCTCAATACAATGATCGACATCCATGACAGACATGGCAGTACACGAATATGTGACTCACATTGGAAAGCTAAGAGACTGACAGAATTTGAAACTAAGACACTTGTCTTGTAAATCAACAGCATTTCTACCTTGAATATAAGGTCAGCCCCAATGATAAATGGACAAGACAGATCTTGCACCGCAAATCTTCTAATTTTCCAAGAGAAATTGAAAAAGCGAACCTTAATTAAAACAGATTCCAGCACTTTTTACTGTCTACCATCAGCACAAACACAATTGAAGATCTCAGGTTTAATAGAAGGGAGTTTACACGGACTAGACATCCTTTCACACTATTCAGCGTCCATCAGACATACAACGCTACCTGTGTCGATACTAGCACTAACAGGTTCGTTACTGATTTCAAAATCTACCATCGGTACACACATAGATATACTGGCAGAGATACGATTACAGGATGGGGGAAATTTGGTTTCCAGAGGTTTACAACCCTTATTAGTACTTCTCGAACCCTTACTCGGAGCTACAGGGTGAGAGTTTTTCACCTCTAGTCATCTTTTTCCTGCACGATCAAGAGGTTTACCATAGTTGACCCTTTTGGAAGGACAAAACGTTTGAAAATGTTCCAGCGAACCACAAACGTAACAACCAAGGTCAGGGTTGGTAGATGACACTGTAGTATGTCAAACGCATGGGCAATTATTGTGCAAGTGGTCCCACGCACCACAGGCATAACAATTTCTAACAGGGTTAGGCTTGGATGAAATAGGAGGATGGTCCTGACTGGTTTTGACACATGAAGGTGTCGGCATACTTGATACTCTCCGCTTTCACGCACACAGCTCTAAGATCGGCAAGAGTATTAGGAGTGTTGAAGACGGCCAAATACAACCTATATTGAGGAGAAATACCTTCTAAGATATCCTCAACCATCTCAGATTCTGGAACAGACAGCATGAACACTTTGCAATAAAAGCAGAAATCAAGGATATAGGTTGTCAATGTCTCATTTGTTGCTTGGACTCTAACGCAATACTTAGGAATCAAGGTTCTTAACGCCTTAGCAGGGATATAAGTTCGCAGAGTAACATCATGGAATTTATCAGTCGATACAGAGTTATCAAGAACCCAAGCAACTTCATGTTTATGTACACCAAGACAATTTGGATACAATGCACGGAAAATCCCCTTATGGTCAATGTCAAACACATTGGCTGTTCGAGTTAACTCCACAAAGAATCTAAAGAACCTGATAACCTCTTCAATGGTGTCAATATTGAGATTTCAATTCTGACCCTTAAACAAATCGCTAACCGAAGAGGGAACATTATTATTAGACGAAGTGTTCGTGTAACACTCCTGTAGGCACAGGATTATTAGATGTGATGGGTATACTGATTTTCTCACACTGTAAACCCTTGTCAGTGCTGCAATCATGGGTGATAATGAAGGACATTGTTGTAACCAAGATTGAAATTTACAGAACACAACTTTTATTGCTTCACTCTATGATATTTACACAAATAACTGAAATTTATTTTGAAGCAAAAAGGAATATTGAATCTTGAGAAAAGTCTGTCTTTATACAATATGTACAGGTTTACAGTCTTTATATACACTTCTATCTTGAAAAGATAGTCTTTGTGAATTGACACGTTGATAGTCGAGAACTATCTGGCACACTAACATAAATGTCTTTGAGAGTCCTTGTTTGTTGAAGTGCCTGAATTCCTAAAAAGCAAGTTCAATTGATTGAAGAAATTCCACCTAGCGAAACTAAGGGAGCTTGCGTAAATTAGGGAATGAGAATGGCTTGCAAAAGAATTACGGAACATAGGCAGCGGAAACAGGTAAGGGAGCGGTGACCAGAGGTGAAACCTCGTACTGCCAGAAATTCAGTCCACCTGGTCGAAGCACATTTTCAAGAGGAGTAGCCTCCGTGCTCGACGTAGGGTGTATTCTGGAGCTGGACACCGGGGCAAGTGGGCAATTGAGCAGGCAGGGAGCTCCTATTTATAGTACACTCGATGGTCAGGCACGCGCACTGAGGGCTGCGCGTCGAAGCTAGCAGAATGATACACAGGCGCGCGTGCAGCTGGCTGACGGAGCGAGAAGGGAGCCCCGGACATACAACACCCTCCCCTCCTAAATACGCCGGTACGGCGTGAAACGGCGGCGGCGCTGGCGGCGACTGCGATGCTGGGGCGGAGCTGCTGATGACTCTGTTGTATTGTCCGGAGCTGGAACTGGGCGGAGTGGCGCTGTCTCGTCCTGAAAGGAACCCATTGTTATTAAATGATCTAAAGCGCGTTCAGCAATAGATTTATCAGGTTTAGCAATAGCATCAATAGCTGGACAGGGGCGGTAGCGCAGACGTATCTGATCTTGATGGCGGCAGATACGTTTCTCCGTAGTCTGTATCTCGTATAGACGATGACCCAAAGATCTGCAGATGACTCCAGGTATCCAGAGTGGGTTGGATTTGAATGTCCTGGTGTAGACCTTGGCGTTGAGGGAGAACTTCGTTGGTGATGTCTTATGCTGGGCCGGGAGAGGCTGTAACAGAGAAAGTAAAGTTCTGTGAGGTCGTCCATGGAGCTTCTGTGCAGGAGTGATATTATCAGCGCCTGGTAGAGTTCTATAGTTGTTTAAGAGTTGGAGCAAGGCTTGGTCTTTAGTTAAGCCTGAAGAGACAGCTTTCTTCATACTTCTTTTAAATGTTTGTACGAAGCGTTCAGCTTCACCATTAGATTGAGGGTGAAAAGGTGGTGCAAGGATATGACGAATGCCATTATGTGTACAAAAGTTCTGAAAAGCAGTAGCTGTAAATTGAGGTCCATTGTCTGAAATGAGTACTTGCGGTAAACCTTCTGTAGTAAAGATTTTCTGGAGAGCACGAATGGTAGCTTCGGTTGTAGTAGTCGAATGCATATCCACTACATATGGAAAGTTTGACAGTGAATCGATGACTATTAACCACATGGAATTGAGGAAAGGACCTGCGAAATCGATGTGAACACGTTCCCATGGAGTAGTAGCAGGAGGCCATGAAGCAAGATCAGAAGACGGGGCGTTCTGATTCGTTTGACATTGCTCACAATGACGTATTAGCTTTTCGATGGCGGCATCAATACCGGGCCAGTAGCAGTGTTGACGGGCGAGTTGCTTTGTTCTGGAGATACCCCAATGGCTTTGGTGTAATAATTCGAGAACTTGTTTCTGTAGGCTAAGTGGGATAACCACTCGGAAGATGGTGCCTGCTTCTAGTAATACAACTCCGGCACGAGTCGTGAGACGATGCTGCATACGATGATAAGGTGCCAGGTGGGCAGGAAGTGTGCTCTGAAGAGGCCAACCGTTGCGGATGTAAGTACGTACAGTAGCAAGTGTACTGTCCTTATCCGTAGCTTTAGCTATGCAGGTAGCATCAATAGGAAAACTGGATACAGTATCTTCAAGTTCTATGTCCAACTGAAGACATTCAGATTCTTGAGAATCGAAGGCAGTATCAGGACCAACGGGTAAGCGGGAGAGGGCATCAGCATTACAATGCTGGGATGTGGCTCGATATACAATCTGATAGGAATAATCAGAAAGGAACATGGACCATCTTTGAAGCTTTCTGAGGGAATTCTCTGGGATCTTATTACCAGGATGGAATAAGTGTACGAGAGGCTTATGTTCGGTAATGATCAGGAAATGGTTGCCATAGAGATATTCATTGAAACGGCGAATACCAAAGATGATGGCTAAAGCTTCTTTCTCTATCTGTGAGTATCGACGTTGATGGTCATTAAGTGTTTTCGAAGCGAAGGCGATGGGGCGTTCTTGTCCATGACGATCCTTCTGGGAGAGAACGGCACTGACACCGTAGTCTGAAGCGTCAGTAGCTAGCGTGATGATCTTGTCGGGCTGAAAATGAGTGAGTTGTATAGCTTGAATTAAGGCGTTGTTGATTGTTTTCCATGCCTGTTGGCATTGCGGAGTCCACTGAAACTTAACACCTTTTTTACGTAGAGCGTTTAATGGAGCTGCCACTGTAGCGAAGCGTGGAATGAACTTATTATAATAGTTCGCTTTGCCTATGAAGGACTGAAGCTGCTTGAGGTTCTGAGGTGCTGGCATGTTTACTATCGCTGAGACATTCTGTGTACTAGGACGAATTCCATTCTTATCAAGTATATGTCCTAGGTAGTGAACTTGAGGCTGAAAGAAGGTACATTTAGCGAGATTCGCTCGTAGGCCATTGTCTTTCAATTTCTGGAGAAGGAGGCGTAGATTGGTTAGATGTTCCTGATGATCTTTTCCAGTAACAATAATATCATCCAGGTAGTTAGCACAACCGGGAATGGAGGCGGTGAGTTGAGCCAAATAGCGCTGAAAAATAGCCGCTGAGGATGAAATACCGAATGGGAGCCGCTGGAGCTGGAGCAGTCCGAGAGGAGTGTTGAGTGTGAGAAATTTCTTAGATTCTTCGTCTAAAAGTAGCTGGAGATATGCTTCTTTAAGATCAACTCGAGAGAAGAATTGTCCACCAGAGAGACGACGGAATAAGTCTTCTGGACGTGGAATAGGAAAGATATCTGTGTCGAGTTGTGCGTTGACTGTAGATCGAAAATCGCCACAAAGTCGAACATTACCATCAGGTTTCTTGATTACCACAAGTGGAGTAGCCCATTGACTAGAAGTAACTGGTACAACAATTCCAGTTTGTATCCATCTTTCTAATTCTTTCGTGACCTGGTCTTGAAGTGCTAGGGGTACTGGACGTGATTTGAGGAAGCGAGGCTTAGCTCCGGATTTCAGCTGTATGTGAGCTGTATAGTCTTTGGCTGTTCCGAGCTGAGAGTCGAAGACTTCAGGAAACTGCGCTAGGAGAGCGGTAACGTCAGAAGTAGGATGCAATGTAGATACGACGTTAATGTTGTCATGTATCTGGAAACCAAATAAGTTAAATAGATCCATGCCCATAATGTTTGATGCAGTGTAGTTGTTAACTACGAGAAGAGGAATGGCCTTCTGAATTCCTTTGTAACTAGCCTGAAGCTTGATTTGACCTTTGATGTCAATTTTCTTCTTGTTAAATGTCACGAGCTGGATGTCAGCTGGAGAGCATGAAGGTGAACCTAAGTCGTGGTAGGTAGTCAGGTTAATAATAGAGACAGGTGATCCAGTATCTAATTGAAAATCGACAGATCGATCAGAGAATGAGAGAGGAATGATGATTTTGTGAGAATCCTGTGTGGGAAGAATAAGATTGATCTGATCAACTTCCATGTCTTGGCGGGGCTGTATATGCTTCCGGCGTGCTGCAGTAGTCTTAGCAGGGCGGAGCGAACTTTGACAGACAGTCTTAACGTGTCCAAGTTTATTACATCGTTCACAAGTAGCTTTGAAAAAACGACAGTCACGACGTTCATGATGCTTGAAACAACCTCGGCAGGAAGGCAGGAGTTTCGAGGTGCTTTTAGAAGTGGGCTTCCGTGTAGCATTACGAGAGGGAACCTGGCGAGAATGCTTGGTGGAGAGCGCCTTATCCGTACGGTTCACTGTAGTAGAGGACTTGCGGGCCTGAGGCGAGACTTGTGCAACTTCGTGTGTAGAAGCTATGGCTGCGGCAGTCTTGGTAGTAAGCTCATAAACCGTAGCAATACGCTGGACGTCTTCTAAAGAAGGGTTACTCTGCTTGACAGCGTCAAAACGTATTTTGTCTTCAGGAGTATGTAATATTATCATGTCCCGAATGAGAGAATCAGTGTAGGATGAACCACAACCGTCCTTGGAGCAGATGAACTGGCAGGGTTTAGCTAGACCACGCAATTCAGTTATCCATTCAGTATGTGTCTGATGGGGTTGCTTTCTGCTCTGAAAAAATTTATAGCGAGCAGCCACTATGTGAGGAGCTTTGGCATAGTGTTCCGTGAGACGGGCCAAGAGCTGCGTGAAGGGTACCTCAGATAAGTGTTCTTCTGGACTTAATTTACGTAGTAATTCACACGTAGCATTGCCAACCGAACTAAGAAATAGTGCGCGGCGGCGTTGATCATCAGTGACAGAATGGCAGATGAAATGCTGTTGTAAACGGGCTAAATAAACTGACCATTCTTCCTTAGCCGGATCAAAAGCAGAGAACGGAGGAATAGCTGATGGCTGGGTAGAGACAGAAATAGCTTGAATAGCCTGAAGTAATGCTGCCTGTTGTTGTTGCATAAACTGTTGTTGTTGCTGCTGTAAGGCTTGGAAGACCGTAGCGAGTTGTTCCGCAGTAGCCATTGCGAGATGCGTGCAAGAAAAAAGTAAGGTAAGCTGTGTGTCAGAACTGGTTGGAGTGTCGTCGTTGTTTAGCACGTCGCCGTAGAGTTGACAACTGGGCCTGTTGAATTGTAGTGCCGTGTTTACCTCGTTGCTATAGAGTTGGCGATTGGGGCCGATGACGTGTAGTTTGTTGCTTTTTTACCTCGTCGCCATAGAGTTGGCAACTGGGGTCGAAGAATGGTAGGTTGTTGCGTTTTTACCTCGTCGCCATAGAGTTGTGTTGTAACCAAGATTGAAATTTACAGAACACAACTTTTATTGCTTCACTTTATGATATTTACACAAATAACTGAAATTTATTTTGAAGCAAAAAGGAATATTGAATCTTGAGAAAAGTCTGTCTTTATACAATATGTACAGGTTTACAGTCTTTATATACACTTCTATCTTGAAAAGATAGTCTTTGTGAATTGACACGTTGATAGTCGAGAACTATCTGGCACACTAACATAAATGTCTTTGAGAGTCCTTGTTTGTTGAAGTGCCTGAATTCCTAAAAAGCAAGTTCAATTGATTGAAGAAATTCCACCTAGCGAAACTAAGGGAGCTTGCGTAAATTAGGGAATGAGAATGGCTTGCAAAAGAATTACGGAACATAGGCAGCGGAAACAGGTAAGGGAGCGGTGACCAGAGGTGAAACCTCGTACTGCCAGAAATTCAGTCCACCTGGTCGAAGCACATTTTCAAGAGGAGTAGCCTCCGTGCTCGACGTAGGGTGTATTCTGGAGCTGGACACCGGGGCAAGTGGGCAATTGAGCAGGCAGGGAGCTCCTATTTATAGTACACTCGATGGTCAGGCACGCGCACTGAGGGCTGCGCGTCGAAGCTAGCAGAATGATACACAGGCGCGCGTGCAGCTGGCTGACGGAGCGAGAAGGGAGCCCCGGACATACAACAGACATAGTCTTAATCCCACGTGAATTGAACATGATACCAATGCAATCAGACAATGCTGGTAGTTCAGAACACTCTTTTAAACTCTGGACGTCCATACAGACATCTAGAAAGTCTTGCACACAACCTACAAGGTGTGAGATACATGCCTTAATCCTATCTAACTGGTATTTCAATGGTTCAAGTTCCTCAATACGATTACAAATTTTACCAAATTATAACAAAGAGTTCTTAATAACGGTCGTATGCTCACATATATCCTTGGGGCTAAGATCAGGAAGAGCAATAGGCGTATCTCTGATACTGGAAGCAATGGTACCAGTGCTGCTCAAATTACAGATCTTCAACTCAAAATCAAGCTCCGCATGCCTCAGCATATGAGGATGTGGTACAGATCTGGCAGGCATCATGGATGAATATGTAACACAAATTACCAGAACAATAAGCGGGTGCACCTGGCCAGTAAATAAATTTATACAAGATATACAAAGTTACTTGCAATGAATTGCTCCACCAAGGTGTGAGATACATGCCTTAATCCTATCTAACTGGTATTTCAACAGGCAAACAGGTAAACATACAGGCAGAAAAACGGTAGGAAGGCATGAAGAGCGTACAACCATTCACTGTCTTTCGGTGATATTCATTTCTCAAGGTGAAATGTTGCTCACTTCGGTAATCATAGCAACAGCGTACCCAGAACCACGCTCTGCTACCACTTACACTCTGCGGCGTACCAACAACCAAAGAAAAGCCCAATCAAACAACAGAAGCCACAATACCGCAGCCCAAGCCTTCGATTGTTAGGCTAACCACCAAAGAGACAAGAGGCCACCCCAGCGCGAAATCACGCCAACTACTTAGGGTAGGCCTCGATAAAACCACAACACAGAACTGGGAAGCGATGGAATCTGCGCAGAACCAAAGGTCGAAAGGAACATCAAGAGAAATCCAGGGAAATAGGATAGAGCAATTCATGTGAAATACCCTAAACTAAATCGTTTAAACCACATGAACATTTAATAAATAAGAATTTTTTTTTAAAAGGGGAGTAACACCAATAAATAATCCATATAAATTTAAAATAAACAACATTTGACTAAATAAATTAAATAAGAATACAAGAAAATTTATTCATTCACTGGAATCATATTAAATCACCAAAGCTGTAATAGCTTTAGAGAGGGAGAAAAAAAATGTATATATATCTTACACACGAACTGCAGTTCCTTTTTTAAAAGGAACCCTTTAGATTAATAGTCATTTGACTGTTTGGTAGAGAGCTCTCAATGAACCTTTTTAAAGAATGGAGTATCCATTTCAGTAGACTTTAGTAGACTTTTTTTACAACAATATTGAAAAGCCTTGAAAATATCAACACCATTTAAAATTCACACAAGAAATAAAATTAAGAAGTTTAACCAGAAGGGAAGAAACACATCCCAATCAACATTAATACCACAAGTGTAGTAGGCAAAGTAAGATTTTTTAAAAATTTTGCTTTACGTCGCACCGACAGATAGGTCTTACGGCGACGATGAGGCAGGAAGGGGATAGGAGTGGGAAAGAAGCGGCCGTAGCCTTAATTAAGGTACAGCCCCAGCATTTGCCTGGTGAGAAAATGGGAAACCACGGAAAACCATCTTCAGGGCTGCCGACAGTGGGGTTCGAACCCACAATCTCCTGAATTCTGGATACTGGCCTCACTTAAGCGACTACAGCTATCGAGCTCGGTGGCAAAGTAAGAACTAGAAAAGATTCATAAGTCGGGGATCTGTCAAAACCACAACATATTCACACCAAAAATAGTTAATTTCACCAAATCCCATAACACATTCAATGGTAGAAACATCATAGCTATAACATTTCTTAAATCACATTGCCAATGTTATTTAATGAGGTACAATAAAGCCCAGTTATCATCAATCAGGTCTTACTTGACCACTCCCCCACACGAGCGCCTGCTCCACAACGCTACCCGAAAGGCAATCACCTCGTAACAATCATGTTATCCTTATCAAATTATGTCGTATCTAATCAATACCTACTATCTTGACGTAACAATGACATAACCGTTGTAAGCAAGAATAAAATACGTAATGTTAAAGCAAATTAAGCTCCGAAAGGATAATAGCACCTTCAATATTATAAAGAAAATAAATGAGTTCCAAGAAAAACTAATAATAATAATAATAATAATAATAATAATAATAATAATAATAATAATAATAATAATAATAATAATAACAACAACAACCCAAAAAAATTAACTAGAACACATCTGAGAATGACAAATTTAAATATTACCAATGATAATACTATGCTACTAGGCCTTGGCACAGCCTAGAATATTTTTTAAATATAATACTGAAAGAACACTTACGGAGACCACAGCTGTTTTAGTTTTAAGGCTGTCGAAGTACACACCGGATATCGCCTTGAAATTTTGAGGGAAACACTTTAAAACAGCTTCAAACATTATTTCAGGCGATGAAGACCAGATCTGAGGCATTTTCACGCAATATCACAGGAAATATCCATGCAATACCCTTGCGCTGCATAGTAATGTATTTCAGACCGACATGTTTACATTCTGGAAACTCCTGGTATTAACACAGTCATGGTAGACAAGCTATCTTTCACACAAAATATGTTTTCAGTACTTACCGACGAAGAGGTCCATTAATAATCCTTACAGATTCCCTTTTATAAAAGAGTAGCATATTACACACGGTTAGTATTTAAACAAAATTAAATAACATTGCACGAATCACCCACTTGAATAGTAAATAGAACCAAACAAATTAACCCATCACACAGCAGGCACAATGTAAGTAAGAGGCTCCACAGCCACTTCAGTCCCATAACTACGGTGGACGGTAATCATTTCCCCTAGCCATGATGGCTAGACGGACTGTCACAGCAAACACAGCCATCCTGGAGACGATTAGAAGCCAACTCCCTGTTCGTAGAGTAGGAACACAGGTCAAGGCACGTCGGCAATTCACTCGCGCCCCGCGGAGTCGAGGAATAAAAGCCGGAGATATTACTCCACGTCCTCCAATCAAGATATTAGATGTACCACAATTAACAAATTGCAGCCAATTGCTGTCTAGCAGTTCATGGGGCATTGTTAGATGATACATTTTAAACTTCACACATACTAACAATTATAGATAGCATTAGTTATACCAATCCCCTTAAATTACACTGCCATATTGTGAGTACTGTAATTGACACTGTTGGGAAGACTAGCATAAGAGTGAAAGAGAAGGAAATCCCGCAGTGGAATGATGGTGTCCAGAGTGTAATAAGGGAATGAAATATGGCAAGAAAACAGAAGGACAAGGATAACCAGAAGTGTGTAGAAAGAACATGGACAGGTTTACAGAATTAGATCGAAAATACAAAGAACTAAAACTGAAAGCAAAAGGAATAAAGATGGAAAAAATGTAGGATGGAGTTTACTGAGAAATTGAAGGAAGACTGTAAAAGCAACAAGAAGCTACTGTATAGGGCCATGAAAAATAAAAGGAATCCATTTACTCCAATAAATGCTCTAGAGAAAGAAAATGGAAGTATCACATGGAAGAGTAAAGACATACAAAAAGAGATTAGGAATCATTTTGTGCAGCTCCAGAATGGAAAGGATCTAAATGAGAAAGGACAAGGAAAGCCAGAAATGTTAGGAAAGACATACCACCGTCCCAGAAAATTGGATAAAAGGCATCAATGTTCCCCTCTTCAAGAAAGGAAGCAAGCGAAAATGTGGCAACTACAGAGGAATCACACTCCTGTCACACGGACTTAAGTAGATGGAGAAATTTATTGAATGATGATTAAGGGCCATTATTGAATCACAACTTGAAGAGGAACAGTACAGGTTTAGAAGCAACGGAACAACAACTGAGAAAAACACTGGGAGAAGGGAATAGAGATCATTTTTATCTTCCTGGATATAGAAAAGGCGTACGACAGCTTGCCAAAGATAAAATATGGGAATGTCTGGAAAGAAGGTACATGCCAATGTAGCTCACCAACAAGATAAAAATGTTGTACAACCACTGCCAGAGTTGTATCCAGCTAGGAGATAGTTATTCTGACTGGCTCACTACAAATAAAGGAGTGCAACAGGGCAGCACATTGTCACCTCTCCTGTTCATTATGGTGATGGATGAAGTAATGAAGAACGTAAAAAATGAATCTAACGAAGACTTCAATGCATTAATCTTTGCAAATGATGTGGTGATTTGGGGAGGAACAGAAGTTCAACAGAAATTAAACACTTGGAACCAGCAGTTTAAGCAGTGTGGCCTAAAAATCAGCCAAACAAAAACAGTAGTGATGCCAGTCAGCAGGCAAGCCCTATAGGCTAACATCCAACAGGACAGCGAGAAACTAGGAAATGTTAACCATTTTTCATTTTCAATATCTTGGTAGTGATGCAAAGTCCTCTGCTGAAATCACTAATAGAGTCCAAACAGGAGCACAATTTTATCACCAAGTTAGGTCTAATCTTTGGGATAACCAAGTACCACCTAATACCTGTAAGTACAAAAAGAACCCTATATTAGGTATATTTTGTGCCAATAACTACATATGCCCTTGAAAACTGTTGTTGTTGTTGTTGTTTGAGTCATCAGTCCATAGACTGGTTTGATACTGCTGCTCTCCATGCCACCCTATCCTGTGCTAAACTTTTCATTTCTACGTAACTATTGCATCCTACATCTGCTTGTCACATTCATAATATCTTGGTCTACCCCTATTGTTCTTACCACCTACACTTCCTTCAAAAACCAACTGAACAAGTCCTGGGTGTCTTAAGATGTGTCCTATCATTCCATCTCTTCTCGTCAAATTTAGCCAAATCGATCTCCTCTCACCAGTTCGATTCAGTATCTCTATCCATCTCACCTTCAGCATTTTTCTGTAACACCACATTTCAAAAGCTTCTATTCTCTTTCTTTCTGACCTAGTTATCATCCATGTTTCACTTCCATACAATGCCACGCTCCAGATGAAAGATTTCAGAAACATCTTTCTAATTCCTATATCAATGTTAGAAGTGAAGAAATTTCTTTTCTTAAGAAAGCTCTTCCTTGCTTGTCCTAGTCTGCATTTTATGTCCTTCTTACTTCTGCCATCGTTAGTTATTTTACTATTCAAGTAACAATATTCGTGTACTTCCTTTAAGACTTCATTTCCTAATCTAATATTTCCTGCATAACCTGCCTTTGTTCGACTGCACTCCATTACTTTTGCTTTGGACTTACTTATTTTCATCTTGTACTCCTTACCCGCGACTCTGTCCATATCATTCAGCAACTTCGAGATCTTCTGCAGTCTCAGATAAAATAACAATATCATCGGCAAATCTCAAGTTTTTGATTTCCTCTGCTTGGATTGTAATTCCCTTTACAAATTCTTCTTTGATTTTCTTTACTGCCAATCAACAATAAAGCAGACTTCAAGCTGCAGAAATGAAGTTCCTGAGGTCAATGCTACAGAAAAAAAAAGAACAGATAAGATCTGCAATGAAGAGATCCGTCACAATACACAAGTAAAGCAGACACTAAGCAAAACTGCAAAGACATCAAGACTCAAATGGTACAGCCATGTAAAAAGGATGGAACAAATGACAACAGCAAAAAAATGGCTAGAAAAGGAACTGGAAGGCAAAAGACCTTGAGGCAGACCAAGGAAATGGTAGATCAGTCAAGCAAACCAGGACCTGGAAGGAAGAATAGTAGAATGGCACCAAGCTGAGAAGGAAGGAATGTGCCTGGATAGACAAAGATGGAGAGCACCCGGAGGACTGGAGACAGTTAAAAGACGACGATGGGGTTAGCGGTTATGAAGGCTCGGTAACAATAGTCAGAAATCATTTATACTCCTAGTAGTCTCTCTCAGCTATATCCCTGTCCTATAAGGAATTTGTGATAGGTTTCAGAATATTGATTGATATGATTTTTACTGAACAATAGGTATAATATGGTATACTAATTATTTATAGACAATATACAGTATTCTACACTATCTCTGTAATTGTCATTCAACTCTTCATATAAACTTTGTCTTTTTGGCAGCCTCAAATGGGGGAAGCAGAAATAAATACGTTTCCAAATAATACTGGATATGTTTATTCCGTAACTTACAATCAAGATGTGTACAACTACAGCCAACTGTCTTGCAAATATCTGCCACTCTTCTGAAGATTCAGAATGATAGAACGAGCTTTGTCCTGCGAAACTCCTGCAAAAGAAATGAAATCTTGTCAATTTTGATATAATGAAACAACTGTCTAATGGACAGACAAACTAGTGCATTAAAAATGAAGAAATTGGTAAAAACATAGATGACAATAGTTTTACTGTTGCTGTAAAGAATTATCTCACTTCAATTTTCTTATAAGTAACTAGCTTCTGAGCCTTTGTTGATGGGACAAACATTTAGCATGTGCAGGATTGCATTTTTTTTGAACCCACAAGCTGTTTCCATACATAGGTGAAAATGCGGCTGTCGGCGGCTGTGACTTACTCGCTTCCTGGGTCTCTGTGGACCTTCGCAGTTTCATTTTTTTGTTGTATTATTACTGGTCTTGATTTCATCTCTTCCTTCCAACATTAAAGCCGAGTATAAAGTTAATATTTAAAAAGTAGGCTACTGACAGGTGTACAAAGCAGTGGCGTATGCTGGGATTAAAATGCGAGCTATCACTAGACTATGGTTACCCCTTTTCAATAGTTGGTTTTAGTGAATGTCAAGCCTTAAGCATTTTCAGCTGCAGCCAATAGCCAACAGTGTAACCTACTGTGTTGTCAAGCAACTACCTTGGCCTCTGCTACTGGCAATATTCGAACACCTGATCAGGGGGGATAGTAGCTTAAGGTTTAGAAATTGAAGTTCGGCTTTATGGCTAAATGAATAGAATGGTTGCTTTTGGTCCGATGGCCCCAGTTTCAGAACAATTCCCCTGGCTTGGGGACTGGGTATTTATGATGTCTCTGCCATTTGTTTCATCCTTATTCGGTCACCACCAAGCCTATACAGATTCCATGCATCATTATTATTATTATTATTATTATTATTATTATTATTATTATTAATAACTCCACCATTGTCGGTCCCAAATTCAGGGCCCCATCTTGTAACTGATGGGGAAGGAGGAGGGAGAGGAGTAACACCTCGTTAAAAAACCTGGGTCCATCTGGCTCTGGATGGTAGTACCCTGTAAGGGCCCCTGCTCAGGGTTACTAGATGAAACCTGGCCAACGGTCTCAAAGACGGAGGAGGAGTTTCAGATTCCCAACGGCGGAGAGAGCGGAAGAGCTGCATCCAGGACTCACAATCCTGGTTGTATATTCCTGGTCTTTGGGCCACTCTAGAAATAACTTTCATCAGTCATGGAAGTGTGCCAAAATCCTTAATGGCAACTGATGGAGACCATCGGTCCGGTGTAGTTGGCTGATGAGGCACTCTATCTTTCTGGGAGTTAATGCAGAGAGTAACGTAGCGTTTGTTCTCCAGAGGAGCAGCTACAAAAGGCATCTCTAGGTCAGGAGCGGCCTAACTACCTGCTGGCAGCAGCTCTAAAATGCTTGGCAACAGGCTCCATGACAAGCCGGCTGTAAAAACATACCGTCACATCTTTATGGAAATGTTGTCTCGTGGAATCGGAACCGCGGCTAGGGCGTCCCCCGCTAAAAGCGAAGCGCGTTGGCAGGGCCCAGCCAGCACGAAAAGTATGCAAGGGTTACTGTCGCATGGGCGGCGACAGCTAAACAAGTGAGCCCCCACATTCTGTATAGCATCACTGAACGTCGGGACAATGTCTGGGCCAAGCAGTGAACTGGCCACAGCACTTAAAAGAAGGCATAGACATCTGCGCGGTACAGGAAACAAGACGGAGCGAAGAAAAGTCTTGTGACATTGGGTGTGGGTACAAACTCATATACAACGGAACCCGAAGAACTAACGGTGTTATATGAGCAAAATTTGATGGTTCTGTCTCTGAGATGCAATGCTACGATGATCGATTGATGAAAATCTTATACGTCGCGGTTAGAAGGAATGTCCATTTTTTCAGTGCCTACACTCCACAAACTGGCCTAGACATGGAAACAAAAGATACCTTCTGAGAACTCCTTGATGAGAAGACTGCTGAAGTGCCACCAGAAGACTACCTTATCGTTGCTGGTGATCTGAATGGACATGTCAGACAGAGGAAAGAAGACTGCACTGCCAATGGTGGACATGGATATGGAGAGAAGAACGACGACAACCAACGAATTCTTGATTCTCCAGAAACTCATGATCTGATCATCATGAACACCTGGTTCGAAAAGTGTGATACTCATCTAATCACGTACTACAGTGGCTCCAATGCAACTCAGATTGACTACATCCTTGTGAGACAACAGAATTTCAAACGGAAGACATCCAACGTTTTTAAAGTTACAAATTTCATTGTTCCGTATTGAAAAGTATTACAGTTAAAATTGAAATAATTGATAAAGAGGTTCAACCTATTCAATACAAAAGAATAAGAATGCAGTGATTACATCCTTATTTAATAATAAGTAGAATTGGTACCGGTTTCAACCCTCGTCCCGGTCATCATCAGCCGATTAGAACATGAAAAATAATGCATAGGAAAATAAAATAAAATGTCAAGTACACTCCGGATCAGTAGAAAAGGCGATATAAAAATGAACTGGGGTAGACACTGTAAAATTTTACTTCTTCTGAATTTTACAGTGTCTACCACTTTCTAACAAACTATCACTATCATATCCTCACTTTGTACACTTGTTTCATGCACTAAATTTACTGAACAGTCTGAATTAGAATTGGCCACTAAAAGAATGAAGATTTCTTCACTGTCATTAGTAATGTTGTTCCGTGCACTCATAGCTGCTGACTATTGCCTGTTACCGGCCAGACAGCTGACAGGAATGTTGGCGCGTGGGGGGGGTGAAACATAAATAAAGAATGTCCCAGTTCTTGAGAAAGCACGGCTAAGAGTGTAGAAGCATTGGACATTGCCTCAGATGGGCAGGACATGTGCGCCGTATGAATGACACCAGACTACAGCACCAGATCCTCTATGGTGAACTTGGTGCCCCCTGAAGCGCTTCAAAGACCAGCTGAAACAAATCTTAACGACGGCAGAATAAACCCACAAACCTGGGAAACACTTGCCAAGGAGCGTTTACTTTGGCGGCACAGTGTCTGTGCCTCAGTTCTACACTTCGAACAAGAACGCCGCAGACATAAAGATACTAAGTGACAGGAACGCAAACTTTGCCAAACCCAGTCAAGATCTCCCCCCCGTCCTTCAGCTGCGCGATGTGTGGACGTATGGCCTATACAGTCACCGGAAGTTTAAACACAAACTGGTGTGAATTGAAGTGAGCTATTAGTCAAGAAATCTGTAAACTCGGAAATGAGTAACCGCCGCCGAGTCATGGCGGCAACGTTTTCAAACAATGCTTGGTACAGAATCAATAGATGACAAAATATGTTTGTCTTATTAAATGCCCCTTTATTAAAGAAGTACGTAGAGACTATAGCAGGAAAGTACCAAGTCAACAAAAGTCAATTACTGCAGCAAATGCTATAGGGATGCAAGTAGACTAGTCGACAATAGTAGACTTCCGCAGTGAAGGAGTTAAATCCATAAATAGATGAAATTTGGAACTTATCTTAATGAAGTCCTCCAACAGATACAATGAACACAAAAATCTGATTAGATACAATCGGCATTCAGCCTTTGGAAAGCATGTACGCTCTAACAACAGAACTTAAAAAAAAAAGCAATTACATGTGCATTAAGAATATATCAAAATTTAAATCGAAAAAGAAAATTCACCTGTTTGTGCACAATTTAATTTCTGAATAACATTCTACACTTTCTGCATTAGTGCTTGATAAATACCACAAGAGGTTACTTTGACTCAAAGGGCAAGAATGTGGGTTAGGAAATTCTTATGAGACCTTGCATTCTATGCTAGACTAGAAAGGAGTGAGGAAGCACTATTGGAGGACTTCATTAAGGTAAGTCCAAAATTTCAAGTATTTACACATAAATGTTTATACATTTCTAACCATTTTCGAGTGTGATTTGATAGAATCTTATGATGTCCTTTCAAGAACAAAACATGTGATTTTATTTTTGATTAAGTTTTTCATTTTTCAGGTATAATTATATTATATGTTTTCATTTTTTAGGTAGTTTCTAGATGTATTTATTCTTAAATTAGTTTCAACAGACTGAAGAACCTAAATTAAGTGAGTCAAAACTGAAAAATAAATAATTTCCATAATTTTGTTTAATTCTTTCCGACTGCTTCTGTAATGAACGGAAAGGAAAGGAGCTTAAGCTGTCATCTATACAGTTGAGACAAGTGGGCTTTTGTTCGGGTTCCTCCCATTTTGTGTGATGGTGGCAGACGCGGTGTTTGTTCCACCTGATGGGATGCAAACAGCTGGATGCCGAGAGGTGTAACATTGGATTATCAACTGAGGCAGTGTCAGGTAGCATTTTGCTTTAGGTTTGAGGGCAGAGTTTTTTTTTTTCTCTCTTTTTGCCAGCCTTTGGATGTGTGGGTCATCACTTTTTTTGTTTTGGGTGCAGTTGCAGGTGCAGGTGGTTGCAGTTGAATAAAAGCCAAGATTAACTATGATCAACACAAGAATACATAATAAGCACAATGCAGGCTCCAGTCGAGTACTTATCTTAATAATGCATGGTATATTACAAAAATAATGTAATTATTACTACCAGAAATAGTCATTAGATTTGAAGAAAAAAAAAAAAAAAACCACTCTGTATATTCTAACCTTGTTCTTGCTGAACAACATTGATGATGGTCTCCATGACATCTTTACACATGGAATTGGCATCCCCACACACAAAAAGAACAGCATTCTTGTCTAAGAGCTGGGAAACAAATTGCTTGCTGTGCAGTTTTATGTTATCCTGTAACAATAAAAAATAGTTCTATTAATGAGAGAAGTTAGGAAAAATCAAAAGAAGAGATAAATTTAAACATCTCTGGGAACGGAGCCAAGCAAATGGACTTGATAAATAAGTACATAAACTACGATCCAGAAATATCAAACTAGCATAAAAGGTATGGAAAACGTAGATATAAAACGCAATGAAAAATTTCCCTTTGGGAAAATAAAATAATCATAAATATGTCTTTCAATAAAATGTATGATGCAATGTTACCAAGTAATTGTTCAAACTGTGATGTGAAGTTTTGATGGATGGCTAAGACATACAGATCCATGGTATGTGCAGCTCTCAAGGTACTGTTGCTAGATAACATTGCATCACACATTTTGTTACATGATATTACTTCGTTACAGAAATTTTTGTAAATGAAGGAGATGTACCTGCACATAGAGAGGTAGAGATATGCTATTATCTTCCCTCGAGAAACTGGTGAACAGTCTAGACAACACACCATCTTCCAGGAATTTGTCCAACTCAGATCTGCAACAAGTTTAAGTGTCTTAAGTGAAAGGTGTGTACTGTCTTAATTCAACAAAATCAGGACGTAGTGAAATGACAAGACGTCTAATATGCAAAAGAAAATTCTCGGACATTTTCTAATTTTCCAGATAAAAATACATAATGCTCAAAAAACAAGAAAGTATGCATGGTATTGTGTGTTCCTCTCGTTTCGTATTTTATCAGACTTTTTTTTTTTTAGAATTGGCTTTACGTCACACCGACACAGATAGGTCTTATGGGATAGGAAAGGACTAGGAGTGTAAAGGAACCGGATGTGGGCTTAACAAAGGCACAGCCCCAGCATTTACCTAGTGTGAAAATGGGGAACAATGGAAAACCATCCTCAAGGCTGCTAATGGTGTGGTTTGAACCCACAACCTCCCAAATGCGAGCTCACAGCTCCACACCTTAACCGCATGACCAACTCGCTCGGTGGAGATTTAATTTTAATTATTATCAAAATATAATTCACCTCCCGTGTAGATAGGTCAATGTGTCTTTCTAGCATGTCTAGCCATCCAAACAGAAACCGTTATCTCATCCATGCAGAGAGTAGGGGATTGGGTTCAAATCCACAGCCCGGTAACATTTTGTGCACTCATAAAGAATATATCATTCATATGGTTTGTTTATATACATACTGGTTTCATCATTTCTAAAAATTTTGAGTATACTGAACTTGGCAATTAGTGAATATCTCCATTAAGGTTGGCTCTAACAAAAAAGCTATCATGACAAACAGCCACAAGTGTTTCAATCTGCACAAGGGAGCAAAGAAAGAATGTACAGGAGCCAGGAACGATTTAACACAAAACTAGTCGGCAGTGGATAATGAAGAGCACGTATGGCAAAACTACATCATAGATGACTGCCCAGAAATTGATGATGTTAGGAACTGGATGGTCCAGAGATTCCGAAGAATAAGCTAGAGAAAGGTTTAGGCCTAGCAAAATCTAGCAAAGCTTCTGGACCAAATTAATGCAGAAATGCTCAACCAATTGATACAATAACCACGCTGAAATGAAAAATGAAATGGCGTATGGCTTTTAGTGCCGGGAGTGTCTGAGGACAAGTTTGGAGTGGCTCAGACGGTTGAGGCGCTGGCCTTCTGACCTGAACATGGCAGGTTGAACTCAGTCCGGTGGTATTTGAAGGTGCTCAAATACGTCAGCCTCGTGTTGGCAGATTTAATGGCACATAAAAGAACTCCTGTGGGACTAAATGGCACCTTGGCGTCTCTGAAAACCGTAAAAGTAGTCAGTGGGGCACAAAGCAAAATAACATATATATAATAATGACTTCCCCCATGTGGGGATTTACCGGTTACCTCCATCGGGCGCGTCCCATTGGAATTGGGGAAGCTCGCTGGCTCTGCCGCCAGCAGAGTCAGAGGGTAGTAGGGAAATAAAATACCACCGTGAAAAAAAAACTGGTCCCTTGCCAGGGTTACGGCGAAGACTGGTAAATGACCAGAAGCCAGAAAATATCTTGAGGCAACCTCTAGGGCTAACAACCCTAGCTGTAAAAGGATGGGTACCCGTCCAAAGCAAAGTCAAGTCAAAAAGCATGATGGCACAACATTTCAAGAAACATACCCCAGGGAGTAAATCTTCGGATAAATCCCTCGTCGTGAACGCCACGGCGCACGAGTCTCGTTCGGATTCTGGGGGAGACTCGACATCATGCAAGAGACGAGTCGGAGCGTCTCGGTGTACCCCGAAGAGTCAAAAACTCAGGCCAAAATCTAAAACCTTTCTAGCAACTTTCAACATAAATTCACTTACACAAACTGGCAAGCTGAAAACCCTCACCAAAGCTCTTCACGAAAATCAGATATCCATAATGGCCCTACAGGAAACAAGGTACCCAGATGAAGAGATTTTTGAATCCGAAGGCTACCGATTTTTCAAGAGCAAAGCGCAAAAAGGAATCCTCAATGGAGCTGTGATGCTTGGAACCGCGTTTGCTGTTAGAACCAAGATCCTTAAATCGGTTGCAAATTTCGAACCTGTGAATGACAGATTGTCCATACTCACAATTAAATGCGCGAACAAAACCTACGCCCTAGTTAACGCACATGCTCCTACAAACGATAAGAACAAGTCTGATCCAGACGAAGTTGATAATTTCTGGGACCTACTGGATGAAAAATTAAACAAAATCCCCAAACACCATGTCAGGCTTCTTTTGGGTGACTTCAATGCCCAACTAGGTCGTGAACAGAAGTACAAGAAAGTTATAGGAAATTACCCTGCTCACAAAAGAACCAATCCCAACGGCAAAAGACTGGTGTCCATTTGCGAAAATCACAACCTGCAGGTCATGTCGACCCACTTTCGCCATCTACCCAGAAAGCAAATGACTTGGCGTTCTCCCATCCAAGCTCTCGGAGAGTTCCAAATTGATCATGTTGCAATCTCCAGGAGAAATAGCCCTGAGATTATGAATGTCAAGGTAAAGAAAGGCATCAATGTGGCCTCAGATCATTATATGTCTCTTATCAAATTCAAACCAATTCCCGCAAACACAAGGAAGACAACCAAACAGATCACACGCTTCGACAATGATAAACTTCGGCAAAGGGTCGAGAAGTTCCAGGAGAAGGCTAGACCAAATGAATGTGACTTTAACTACGCCAAAAGTCTCCTTGTTGAGGCCGCCAAAGACGTTGCAGAAATCAAGAGAAGCAAAAAGCATGCCTGGTGGAATGGTGCCTGCGAATCAGTCCTCCAAGAAAGACTGAATGCGTGGAAACAGTACTACTCTACGATATCACAAAATGATTGGGAAACCTACAAAACCCAACGTGCCCAAGCAGCTAGGGTGTTCAGAACTGAGAAACGTAAATACGAAAAATCTCTCATTGAAAAGATAGAACAAAACTTTAGGAAGAACGAAAGCAGAGAGTACTACAGAACCTTCAAACGCAAACTCACTGGCTATAAACCACCATCTCTATGCTTTGAGCGAAAGGACGGCTCACTGGCGACGTCAAATGAAGAAAATTGCAGCATTCTGGCAGACTACTTCAAGAATTTACTTAATTGCTCTAAACCGCAAAGCCCCATTGAAACCAAGGAACCCTTACTCAGGTACCCAGATTCCAGACCACCCGACAGAGATGAAATCAAGCGCCACATTGCCCATCTCAAAAATAACAAAGCGCCGGGGGAAGACTCAGTAGTAGCAGAATTATGGAAATATGCCCCAGAGGAATCACTTGATATCTTGCAAAGGCAAATAGAAGAAATTTGGAACAAGGAGACCCTACCCGAAGATTGAAAAATAGCCTTGACCCATCCATTACACAAAAAAGGCAGCATGAAGAACATCAACAACTACAGAGGAATATCTTTGCTACCCGTGACTTACAAAATTCTATCACTTGCCATCCTGGAGTGTTTGGAAGCACAAGTCGATCATCAAATAGGTGAGTACCAGGGAGGGTTCAGAAAAGGTCGCTCAACAGCTGAACAGATCCAAAATCTCAAAATGATCATCAGATATTGTACACTAAGGTCCAAGCAGTATGTGTCTGTCTTTGTGGACTTTAAGAAAGCGTACAACTCCATTGACCGGGAAGTCCTGCTAAACATCTTAAATGAATTTGGAGTTGATTTGAAACTGCTGGCATTAATTAGAGCCACCCTGACCGATACAAAATCCAAGGTGAAGTTCCACGGATGTCTCTCGCATTCCTTTGACATCAAAACAGGAGTCCGACAAGGTGATGGGCTATCCCCGATACTCTTCAACTGTGTTCTTGAAAAGATCATCAGAACCTGGCGGGTGAGATTACAGGAAACCAACTACAGTCCATTGAGAATAGGAACCAAATCTAAGGGGATCGCAACAGACTGCTTAGCATTTGCCGATGATATTGCTGTTCTCTCAAATGACATAGAAACCGCTAGAGCTCAAGTTGAAATTTTAAAGGAAATTGCCGAACAAACTGGTTTGCAGATATCGTTTGAGAAAACAGAAGTAATGACTAACATCAAAGAGGCTCCACCAAAACTCCATACAAAATACGGGGACATCACCCGAGTAGACAAATTCAAATACCTGGGTGAGATCATCATGAAAAATGGACTGGACAAAGAAGCACTTCAGGAGCGAGTACGCAAACTGGAAATAGCCTACCAAACATCCCGCACAATCTACAACACAAAATGCCTTTCCCAAAACACCAAGATACGTCACTATGAAACAGTTCTGAAGCTAGTAGTTCTATATGCAGCCGAAACCCTGTCTCTAAATGCCAACAAAGGACTCCTTGAAGAACTGGAGAAAAGAGAACGCAAAATTGTGAGAGGAATCTTGGGATCAAAGTACAGAAATGGAGTCCATCAAAAGAGATCCAATAAGGAAGTCTACAGCAAAATAGAGAAAATTACTGACACAATCAGAAAAAGACGGGCACGATTTTACGGTCATCTGAAAAGAATGGACGGAAGAAAGTTAACTAAAGAAATATTTCACTTTTTTGATTCAAACCCCAAAACCACAATTCCCTGGTTTAGAAATACCAAAGAAGACCTTCAAATGCTACATATCTCAGCTGAAGACGCCCTTAACAGAGATCTCTTCCGCAAGAAAATATTGACGAACGGGCTAAACCGAGACGAGCAACCGAAGAGAAGACACGGTACCCCTTGGACAGAGGAGCGTAAGTAGGCCCACTCACAAAGAATGAGGGAAATTTGGGCTCTAAAGAAGGCCAAGTTCAGTGTCAAATGCAACAAGACTTAACGGGGTCCTTGATGGCCCCAGCGAATTATATATATAATGACTTCCTGTTAAAGCCGTTCAACTGCAATTACAACACAGGAAATATCCCTGCAGGCTGGAATCCACCTTTATCATCCTATCAAAGAAATTCTAACTTACACAGTGAGTACAGGCTGATAAGCCTAATGAGTCATGCGCTGAGAGTATTTTTAAGAATTCTATACAACCGATAATAAAGAAAAATGCAAAAAAAATTCGTGAAACTCATTTTGATTTTATAAATGGCCTTGGTACAAGGGACACCCAGGTGTCTGTTCTATTCAAGTTTTATTCCAAAAATTTCCTGACCAATAAAAAACTGTCTTTGCTCGCTTCAATGATTATGCAATAGCTTTAGACAATGTTAGACAGTATCCTCCTATATCAGCTGAAACACATTGGGCTTGACAGTAAAGTGGTGAACATAATCAAGAAGCTATATTCGAACCAAACGGCTCATGTAATGTTTGGAAATAACATTACTGAAGAGATCATGATACAGAATTATTTGAGGTAATGTTTTATCCTCTAATTCTTAACTAATACCCAAACAATTTTTCATATTTCCCTTGATGAAGTTGACAAAGGAATGAAGATCAATGGCAAGAAAATAAACACCATCCGCTATGCGGATAACACACATTCCGCCAGACAATTTAGAAGACCTTCAATTCCTTATGAAAAGCATTAATGAAGCAAGCAAATAAACATTAAAAAAAAACTAAACTCATGGCAATCAACAAGTGAAGAATCACCAATGCTATTATCTCATTGGACGGAAATGCCACTGAGAGGGGGTCACAATCCACTAGGATGTTGGTTAACCCATTCCAGTTTGGGCCTTAACATCCCTAACAAACGTTCTGGACTGGGCATTTTTAAGGATATTTAAAACATAATATCTCTGTACCTGTAGGAGATATTTGCATGATTCTTTTTTCTTTGTGCTTGTTTGAGCATCTAGTTTTGAAAAAACGCTGTTTGTATTATGTCAACTATCACCTGAGATTTTAAAATTGTTTATATATTATACCATGTTTTGCAAATGGAAAAAAGGTCTGACGGATAACTAAGCAAGTACAGTTTTCTGAAATATTGTTATATTTACCCTATTTTGCTAATAAAAAAATGTGTATTGCAAATACAAAACAACAACAACAATAATGAGTACGATATAAAAATAATAAATTTTCAATAATAGTAATAATTACAATAATGAAAATGGGAGCTCTTATGAAATTTTATTTTAATTGACAAATTTTGTCAAAAGTTACTCAAATGTAAAAATATTGTTCCATTTACCAAAAAAGACTTCTGAGAAAGAGAAAATACAGTCTTCTAAAAAGACAACTTTACTAATATGTAGACAATCTTAAGTATTCATGCCCACCAACCTACTACGCTGGTGTAGCAGGGGGAGAGGTGATAATCCCACGTGGCTCGTCCCAGGTGGTGGATAGTGGGGTTCTAACCAGCTTGCAGGCGGACTTGAGGGAAATAAAATACTTCTCACGGACCAAACACACAACCCCCTGTGGGTGGGGGACACAGATGAAGAATACACCATGGTAACCCCTGCCTCTCGTAAGAGGAGACTAAAAGGAGCGAGCAAGGGATGACTGTCTTGGAACCATAGAACTATATGTGATTAGTACCACCACGCGGAGAACTTCTTGGGTCGCCTTTACTTGCACGTAGTAACACTATATTAGGTACCAAATAGGTTTGTGATTAGTAGCACACAGGAGCACCCTGCGGTCGGCTTTTGCAGTACCTGTGATTAGTACCACCATATGAGCAGGACCATGGGATGATAGCTACCATGGTTCTGTCTTGCCTATGATTAGTACCCACTATATGAGGAACACCACGGGATAGTGGAAGGTCCCTCTTGTTAGTACTCTTATGTGATGAACACCATAGGTTTGCGTTGCCTGTAAATGTTAAAAATTAAATGATTGAAAAGGAGGTTCAACCTGTTCAATACTTAAAAGAAAAAAATGCAGTAATCACATTCCTATTTAAATGGGACTGGTTTCGACCTTAGTCCAGGTCATCATCAGCCGTAAAAACATGAACAATGTTTATGAATATAGGGAGGTCAGTTTCACACTTTGATAGGCACAAAGACACGACACCACATTCTGTCATACACAAAGTCACAACACTATCAACTAATATATGAAGATCAAAAATAACTTGAAGTCGCAGACGAATAGATTTGTAGTAGAAAGCCGCCAGCTCTTGGTGATCAGCGCGGCACATTCAAGGTCATGCGCTGCGGTCGGACGCCAAAGTAGAGTGGAGAATGTTTTGAAGGTCTAGAATTTGTCACAGTTGCGGGAAGTTAAGTACGTATATAAATATACGACGCAAATCAGTATAATTGAATGAGTACTTGTACTCGTGCTAAGTTCTTGGAAAACAGTTGACTTGAAAAAACAATTGTAGAGAGAAGAAAAAATGTAGTAAAAAGCGCAATATCGGAAAACAAATGAAAACTTATATGCACAGTGCGCTATTTTTTAAATGAAAAATTTTTAGGTTATGATTGAAGTAGTCGAAGTTGGCGCAAGACAAGAGTTAAAATTTGAAAGAGGAGAACCGAAAAGAAGGTCGTGGTTTTTTTTTTTTTTTTTTTTTAGTTAAATAGAGAAGTAAAAATAAATTAAACGAGGAGGATTGATGGTGAAATAAGAGAAAGAATAAAAGAAATTGAAGTTAGATGGTAATGAGGAAGGATAAGATAGGGAAAAGAAGGAGGGGTAGTTTAGGGTGGGTTAGGAGGGTGGGTTATTGGAGGTAGAAAATGTGGGTGGGAACTATGTAAGGCATGGAAAATAGAATTGGGGTTTTGGAATTTGGAATTTTTGAGAAGAAGAATTAGGAAGTCAAAAAGGATATTGGGTTTTTCAGAAATGTCGTTTAAATTGAAATTAGGGTTGAAGTACTGGTCAAGGTGGATAAAGCAATTTTCAGTAATGTTTAAGAGGGGGCCTTTGTTAATGATTTTAAGTATATTTATGTCATTGTCAATACTGGTGAAACTATGTTTGGAGTCTTGTATGTGCTGTCCTATGGCAGAGAATCCAGATTCCCTAAGATATTTCAGATTCCCTAAGGGAATCCACATCTATATCATCTGATGGCCAAGCAGGCATCAATTTTTAGTGATGAGTCAAAGTCTCTTAGTGCATTGGCACTGCCGGTGGCTCCAGTTAGCCTACGCAGTGGCCTCCACGGTATGCACTAGCCAGCGTATTGGTAGGTGTGCTAGGTACCAACTGATGAGCCCACCCTAGCACTCAAGGGCGAAACGCTGGCAACCAAGAATGAGCTAGCTGGAAAATTTATAATGTCCAATAACGGACCATTTATATTGGTATTATAAATTTGCTCATTCAGGACAAATATTTCAGATTCCCTAAGGGAATCCACATCTATATCATCTGATGGCCAAGCAGGCATCAATTTTTAGTGATGAGACAAAGTCTCTTAGTGCAATGGCACTGCCGGTGGCTCCAGTTAGCCTACGCAGTGGCCTCCACGGTATGCACTAGCCAGCGTATTGGTAGGTGTGCTAGGTACCAACTGATGAGCCCACCCTAGCACACGAGGGCGAAACGCTGGCAACCAAGAATGAGCTAGCTGGAAAATTTATAATGTCCAATAACGGACCATTTATATTGGTATTATAAATTTGCTCATTCAGGACAAATATTTCAGATTCCCTAAGGGAATCCACATCTATATCATCTGATGGCCAAGCAGGCATCAATTTTTAGTGATGAGACAAAGTCTCTTAGTGCATTGGCACTGCCGGTGGCTCCAGTTAGCCTACGCAGTGGCCTCCACGGTATGCACTAGCCAGCGTATTGGTAGGTGTGCTAGGTACCAACTGATGAGCCCACCCTAGCACACGAGGGCGAAACGCTGGCAACCAAGAATGAGCTAGCTGGAAAATGTATAATGTCCAATAACGGACCATTTATATTGGTATTATAAATTTGCTCATTCAGGACAAATATTTCAGATTCCCTAAGGGAATCCACATCTATATCATCTGATGGCCAAGCAGGCATCAATTTTTAGTGATGAGACAAAGTCTCTTAGTGCATTGGCACTGCCGGTGGCTCCAGTTAGCCTACGCAGTGGCCTCCACGGTATGCACTAGCCAGCGTATTGGTAGGTGTGCTAGGTACCAACTGATGAGCCCACCCTAGCACACGAGGGCGAAACGCTGGCAACCAAGAATGAGCTAGCTGGAAAATTTATAATGTCCAATAACGGACCATTTATATTGGTATTATAAATTTGCTCATTCAGGACAAATATTTCAGATTCCCTAAGGGAATCCACATCTATATCATCTGATGGCCAAGCAGGCATCAATTTTTAGTGATGAGACAAAGTCTCTTAGTGCATTGGCACTGCCGGTGGCTCCAGTTAGCCTACGCAGTGGCCTCCACGGTATGCACTAGCCAGCGTATTGGTAGGTGTGCTAGGTACCAACTGATGAGCCCACCCTAGCACACGAGGGCGAAACGCTGGCAACCAAGAATGAGCTAGCTGGAAAATTTATAATGTCCAATAACGGACCATTTATATTGGTATTATAAATTTGCTCATTCAGGACAAATATTTCAGATTCCCTAAGGGAATCCACATCTATATCATCTGATGGCTAAGCAGGCATCAATTTTTAGTGATGAGACAAAGTCTCTTAGTGCATTGGCACTGCCGGTGGCTCCAGTTAGACTACGCAGTGGCCTCCACGGTATGCACTAGCCAGCGTATTGGTAGGTGTGCTAGGTACCAACTGATGAGCCCACCCTAGCACACGAGGGCGAAACACTGGCAACCAAGAATGAGCTAGCTAGAAAATTTATAATGTCCAATAACGGACCATTTATATTGGTATTATAAATTTGCTCATTCAGGACAAATATTTCAGATTCCCTAAGGGAATCCACATCTATATCATCTGATGGCCAAGCAGGCATCAATTTTTAGTGATGAGTCAAAGTCTCTTAGTGCATTGGCACTGCCGGTGGCTCCAGTTAGCCTACGCAGTGGCCTCCACGGTATGCACTAGCCAGCGTATTGGTAGGTGTGCTAGGTACCAACTGATGAGCCCACCCTAGCACACGAGGGCGAAACGCTGGCAACCAAGAATGAGCTAGCTGGAAAATTTATAATGTCCAATAACGGACCATTTATATTGGTATTATAAATTTGCTCATTCAGGACAAATATTTCAGATTCCCTAAGGGAATCCACATCTATATCATCTGATGGCCAAGCAGGCATCAATTTTTAGTGATGAGACAAAGTCTCTTAGTGCATTGGCACTGCCGGTGGCTCCAGTTAGCCTACGCAGTGGCCTCCACGGTATGCACTAGCCAGCGTATTGGTAGGTGTGCTAGGTACCAACTGATGAGCCCACCCTAGCACACGAGGGCGAAACGCTGGCAACCAAGAATGAGCTAGCTGGAAAATTTATAATGTCCAATAACGGACCATTTATATTGGTATTATAAATTTGCTCATTCAGGACAAATATTTCAGATTCCGTAAGGGAATCCACATCTATATCATCTGATGGCCAAGCAGGCATCAATTTTTAGTGATGAGACAAAGTCTCTTAGTGCATTGGCACTGCCGGTGGCTCCAGTTAGCCTACGCAGTGGCCTCCACAGTATGCACTAGCCAGCGTATTGGTAGGTGTGCTATAGAGCGTTCCAACCTTAAATTGCAGTACAGCAGTAATGGGATAATTCCGTCTCTTTCCTTCTCCCATGTTTTTCGGGTAGCGCTGTCCTACTCTAATGCAGCGGGTTTGCCAAATATCCGTAAATCAGAATGTTATCGGTTAAAATGGGTGAATATCGTGTTATGTACAGAATTTCAAGGCGCATTTGATGCCGTTAACAAAAAAAATGTAAAAAAATAATTTAGGGTGAAAATGGTAATATAATGGAAAGTTTCGCCAAATGCAAAATCTTCATTGCATAGAACTTATCATGTCATAACTCTTATTTTATATTCATTATTTTCCCAATTTTTTCACTGCTGGTAAAGAAGCATTTCAGCTCGATGTAGGGAAGTTTTTTTTAAATTTAAATGATAACAAAATGCAGTATATGCATTTATTTTCAGTCATGTTCAGGGAATTGTATGTGCAGGCACGAAAAAGTCAGTCTCTGGCCAGCGTCTTTCCTATTGAATTTGCATGGGGGGTCAAAGCGAGGCAAATGGTCTTCAGATATGGAAGTTATTTTTAAAATAATCCCGAAGTTCTTATCTTGCTTAGTTCTTAATTTGTGACAGGAAGAATATCTCCTTGGATTTTGGTTTCGCGCGTGACTCGGCTGTCTGGCTGGCTGGCTGGCTGAAGTACCGGTAGTGATCTCCCAAACATGCGCTTTTAACATTTACAGACAGTCGCATGCAGTGCAGTACCCATTTCGTCAGTAGTATGTATAATAGTGATTAAATACATATCAGTGACATTTGTACAATTCTTGAGGGAAAGTGTATTTCGTTTGTGTGGTTCGTGAGTTCGTGCTCGTGCGTGGGGATCTAATTTCGAAGAAAAAGTGCAGAAGGATCATGGCGTGGTTAAAGCAAAGCAAACGGTCTTCGAATATGGAAGTTATTTTTAAATCATACCTCGAGTCCTTATCTCGTTATCTCTTAATTTATGACAGGGAGAACGTCTCGTTTGTTTACGTTTCACGAGTGACTCGGCTGGCTGATCTTTTAAATATACTGACAGCCGTGTGCAGTGGTGTTCATTTAATCAGTATTATAAGATTCATTAAATAAAGATCAGTGATATATATATCAATAATATTTTATAGCGTGTGGCCTCCGAAGAGGCCGAGTTCAGGTCTTTCGAGTTGACGCCGCATAGGTGACCTTCGCTGGGGCCCTACCTGTGATGAATTCTAATTCTGAAGACGCCACACACACCCAGCCCCCGAGCCACTGGAATTAACCAACGAAGGTTAAAATCCCCGACCCGGCTGGGAATCGAACCCGGGGCCCTCCGGAGCAAAGGCCAGCACGCTAACCATTTAGCCATGGATCCGGACATGATCAGTGATAAATGTATAGTTCTTGAGGACAAGTCGATTGTGTTTGTTGTGTTTGTGTAGTCTGTGTAGTTGTCAGTTCGTGCTCGTGCAGGGTGTCCTTAGTTCGAAGAAAAAGTGCAGAAGGATGTACAATGGATCGTCAAATTAAAAAGAAACGTTCCGTAGGTAAGGGGAAAAGAACGCAATATTATAACGAGTATCCTGGATTATTTTTAAGCAGCGCAGTCAGTGAAACAGCTAAAGCTACAAGTTGTTCCGAAAGAACAATCTATGCTATAAGGAAGGAACACACACATGGTCCTTAGCGAACTCCCGCAAAAAAGAGAAGGACGGCAGAAAAATGCAAGGAAAACTAAATATGATGAAATTATGCGAAGTGGAGTGCGTCGGGTCGTTCACTCTCTCTTATTTGCTAACATACCACCGACATTGAACGTGATTTTGAGTCGGGTAAATGGAGAAGATTCTTTGCCACGATTTTCCAAAACTACGTTGTATCGCTTCTTGCATGATATAGGGGTAATAAAGCAGCTTTCATTGAAACCGATTAAATGATTAATCGGAGGCACAGATATCTCCGGGAGATAAAACGTTTGAGGGCACAAAATAAAGCTATAATTTACACAGATTAATCGTGGGTAAATATTGGGCAGACAGTGACAAAAGAATGGAAGGATATGGCAGTGAAAAGTGCACGCCAGGCGCCATTGAAGGGGTGAGTTCGGGACTTACGCCACCGAAAAGCCGAGGACCGTGAGGACCCGTCTACGCGGGTAATGAACATGGCTTTGTTTCAAATGCTGAACTAACATTTTTATGCCATAAAAACATAAGACAATTGGGCAAATTACGTGAACGAAGTAAAGAAAAAGAAAAATGCGGTTTGTGGAAAGCAGACGAATTACAGGACGATGTCGGTGATGAAAAGTTTTTAATACGACCTTCTTCATCGTCCGGATCATCCTCAAGTTCATCTCCCGAACCCAGTTCATCCAAAGCGGGAACATCAGGCCTTGCAGTAATGATAGAAGGTGTAAGTCCAATGTCTGAGAGCAACGCCAGTGCCTAAAAATATTAATGTATGAATGAAGGAACTTAAAATTACAAAATGACAAAGGAAAAATGTGGAACTGTGACGCCCTGTTTGAGTCACACTCGAGCGTGATCTCCATGAGTCGATTTCGCAACAGCGCGCTCCATCTACGCTGTACTGCAATTTAAGGTTGGAACGCTCTATAGGTACCAACTGATGAGCCCACCCTAGCACACGAGGGCGAAACGCTGGCAACCAAGAATGAGCTAGCTGGAAAATTTATAATGTCCAATAACGGACCATTTATATTGGTATTATAAATTTGCTCATTCAGGACAAATATTTCAGATTCCCTAAGGGAATCCACATCTATATCAGCTATTGTATGCTCCATGAACCCCGCACCGACTACACAAAACCAACTGTGGGTAGCAGCGTAAGATGCGTGGGACCAGAGTCCTTCAGCACGATTCCAACACCTTGTACATTCGATGCCTTGCTGTACTGCTGCCGTTTTGAGGGCTCGCGGAGGAGCGACTCATTATTAACATCATATTCAGTGTCTTACCATGACTTTTGGCCACTCACTGTAATTTTGTGTGATAGCTAATGAAGAGAAAGTTATTGATACATGTACAATGTATAAATAAGGTTTATTAATATCAATTGTACAGACAAGGCAGATTTAACCAGAATACTACGGTATTTTAAATAGTTTTTCATGAGTTAGTAAACAATTCTTCACGACTGTTAAGGCAGCCATTCATGATCCAGTCTCTGAAACTATCAGTGTCCATTTCTTAACAATGTTTCCAATTCTGCAAGTTTGACTGAACAAAAGATCCAATTACTTTCCTGAATAAAACCAGTTTTTAAAATATCACAGTGATAAGAACCTTTTACTTTTAGCTTTTCAGTTGGACTGGCACACCTTTTCAATGCACGCTATTCATCCTAGCCGATATAGAATTAGAATTAAACTATTTCTTTTCCCTCCTGAAATGTCAAGACCTCCATTTCACAAGTTTTAGGTTTCACAATCTACTTTTACAAATTGTGAAGACACCAATGTGCTAGAAATGTTGTATCACAGGAGTTCTTTTACGTGCCAGAAAATCTATCAAACATTACAAACCTAACTTTACCGTACAGACATTATTACAGATGCTTTCTCTTGAGTTCATCATTCCACACACACACTAGCCACTAAATATTATTAAATTTCCCTTCGGAAAAATCAAATGACCATAAATATGCCTTTCAAGAAAAGTGTGACGTGATGTTACCTAGCAACAGTACAAGCTGTGCTGTGAAGTACTGAGGGATGGCCATGACATTCAGATCCACAGCATGTGCAGCTCCTTTTATATGGATCCATGGCCTGTGAAGTTCTCATGGTACTGTTGCTACATAACATCATGTCACACATTTTACTACATCACACTATTTCACTACACACATTTTTGGATGACCCCCAGTTCTTAAGACATATTTATGTGGGAAGGAAAAAAAAAAAAAAGAGGACAGAGATGTTACATTACTTCAAAGAAAAAGCAGCCCACTTACCTGTACAGGAAATCTCTGTCTGAATATCTACAGCCAAAGAACACCCAGATTTCTCCAAAACAGTCCTTATCCGAGGTATTTCTTAGCTGTGCAGCTCGATGCTCAAGAAAACCTTATTTAAACAAATATTTAAAAATTAGTGATATTCTAAAATCTATATATATAAAATAACTTGTCCTGACTGACTGACTGACTGATTCATCATCGCCGAGCCAAAACTAGTGAACATAAAGTAATGAAATTTTGGGGATATATTCATATTAAGATGTAGGTGCTCACTAAGGGAGGATTTTAGGATATTCCGTCGCTACGGGGGTGAAAAGAGGGGTGAAATTTTAAAATGAGTGTATCTATATCTCAAAACTTTAAAAGTTTACAGATGTAAAAATTGGTATTTAGAATCTTCTTTAAAAATAAGGAAACACGTCTTTTTTTGTTTTCAGAAAATCCCAATAGTAGGGGTGAAAAAGGGTGAAAATGGGGGAAAATGGGTTGAATGCCTTTAATCAGGATATCGGTACTTATATCTCAGAAACTGAAGATATTACAGACCTGAAAATTGGTGTTTGGAATCTCCTTTAAAAATAAGGAATCATGTATTTTTTTGTTTCTGGAAAACCCAATTGGGAGGGGGGGGGGGTGAAATGGGGGTAATATTTTAAATTGAGTGTATCTATATCACAAAACTTTTGAAGGTTATAGATGTAAAAATTGGTATTTAGAATCTCCTTTAAAAATAAAGAAACATGTATATTTTGTTTTCGGAAAATCCTAATAGGAAGGGTGGAAAAGGTTGAAAAAGGGGTCGAATGCACTTCATGAGTCAACTTATATTTCAGAACCTGAAGATATTACAGACCTGAAAATTGGTGTTTGGGATCTCCTTTAAAAATAAAGAAACACATATTTTTTGTTTGTGGAAAATCCAATTAATGGGGGGGGGGGGGGTGAAAAGGGGGTGATTTTTTAAAATGGGTGTATCTATATCTCAAATCTTTTAAAGTTTATAGATGTAAAAATTGGTACTTTGAATCTCCTTTAAAAATAAAGAAACACGTATTCTTTTGATTTCGGAAAATCTCAATGGGAAGGGTGTAAAAGGGTTAATAATGGGTTGAATGCCTTTAATGAGGCTACTTATATTTCAGAACCTGAAGATATTACAGACCTGAAAATTGGTATTTTGGATCTACTTTAAAAGTAAAGAAACACGTATTTTTTTGTTTTTGGAAAATCGAAATATTAGGGGGTGTTAGGGGGGTGAATTTTTTAAAATGAGTGTGTCTACATCTTAAAACTTTAAAATTTACAGATGTAAAAATTGGTAGTTAGAATCTCCTCTAAAATAAAGGAACACGTATTTTTTTGTTTCCTTTAAATCCTAATAGGAGGGTGAAAAGGGACAAATATTTCAGGTTCCCTATGGGAATCAATATCTATATCATGTGATGGCCCAGGCAGGCATCAATTTTTGGTTATGAGACAAAGTCTCTCATAGTGCATAGTGCATTGGCACTGCCAGCCTACACAGTGGCCTCCACGGTATGCACTAGCCATGCGTCTTGGTGCGTGTGCTATGTACCAACTGATGAGCCCAACTTAGCATACTGGGGCGAAACGCTGGCAACTAGGAATGAGTTAGCTGGGAAATGTATGATGTCCAATAACGGACCATTTACATTCATTCTCAAGGTCAAATAGTCCAAAACACATTCTAATATATCTATTTATATATTTTTAAGTATTGAATAGTGGAAAATATATAAGATTCCATTTATTAATGTTATTTTAATTTTTTAGCCAACATAGGACTACAGGTTTATGGAAGTTTTTCTTCTTTTTCTCAGCCTAATACTGTTTCATCCTTTCTGAATGTAATTTCATTCTGCCTCTGGAATCACTCTTCCTATTCTCTGCTTTTTGATTTTTGTCTGCAGTCTAGTGTGTTTATCTTTCAATATTTTGAGTGTCTTGGTTTTGTATTTTAAATTTCCTATTGTAATATGCAACTCTCTCATGTCTTCTTTAAGTTCTGTGATCCATCTAATATTATTTTTACTCTTACTCTTCCATAATTTTTCTATTATTTTTCTGCTGATTCTATTTTCTGGTGACCGTATTAGATGGCCTAAGAAAGATAATCGTTTCTTTTTCACTGTGTTAGTCACAGGTTCTATTTCTTTATAAACTCTCTCATTGGAAGCTAGTCTCCAGATTCCGTTTATCTGATCATTTTTATTTAAACAGGTCATCACTATTCTCCTTTCTAACTTGAGTACTCTATCTATTGCAACTGTGCTTGTTACTTTGAATAATGGTTCACTTGCATATGTAATTTGTGGTTGGGTGACTGTTTTGTAGTGTTTCAATTTGGTTGCTTTTGAGAGACACTTTTTATTATATGTATCCTTGGTAACATGCTGTGCTGTAACTAGTTTATCTATTCTAATTTTGCCATGCTTGTTTCTCGTTCATGTTATATGTTATTATTTCACCTAAATATTTAAATTTTTCTACAATTTTTATTTCTTGATCTCCCAGCTTAATTTTGTTTGCAAACAGAAGTTGAGTTAGCATAATTTCTGTTTTTTCAAATGAAATTTTCAAACCAATATTTTGAGCTATATCCTGTAAAGATTTTATTTGTAGTTATGTTTCCTGAATATCATTGGCCAGAAGATCTAGATCAGCAGCAAATCGCAGACAGTTCAAATGTATGTTATCCTTCTGGGTTCCAATTTTTATATTTTTTGAGTTGTTCTTGTACCATTCCCTCATAACGTACTCTAGTGCACAGTTAAAAAGAAGAGGTGACAATCTGTCTTAAACCAGTTGTAACCAAGAATGGTTCAGAAAGTTCTCCTCTGAACTTAATTTTAGAAATTGTATTAGTTAGAGCAAGTTCAATCAATCTAATTAGCTTTGGGTGAAGCCCGAAATGTCTTAAAATTTTTAGTAATGATGGTCTTTTTTTTTTTTTTTTTTTTTTATTTTGCTAGTTACTTTATGTCGCACTGACACAGATAGGTCTTATGGTGACGATGGGACAGGATAGGGCTAGGACTGGGAAGGAAGCGGCCGTGGCCTTAATTAAGGTACAGCCCAGCATTTGCCTGGTGTGAAAATTGGAAACCACGGAAAACCATTTTCAGGGCTGCCGACAGTGGGGTTCGAACCTACTATCTCCCGAAAATGATGGTCTGTGGATGGAGTCGTAAGCTTTCTTGAAATCTATAAATGATATTGAAAGGGGCTTGTTTTGTTTTCTGTAATATGCAATGACTAGCTTCAAAGTTATTATTTGTTCAGAGCAGCTTCTCCAAGGTCTGAAGCCTCCCTGGTATTCACCTAACTCTTGATCAAGTTATAATATTCCATTTAGAGGAGTAATTATTTTATTATTCAGAGTCTATATACTCCAACATGCTATTCATCAATTATTATAACATCTTGAACTGGCATTACCATGGTTTCCTGCTGGCCATTCCTTGATCAGTTTCCAAAAGCAGGGAGTTTTTAATGTTGAAAACATGTCTTTGCAGAAAAAGTAGGGGTCCCTATACTACGAAAAATGTAAAATGAAGCAATTTCCTCACTTGTGCTGAAAGTTGAAGGGCTAAAGAGCCCAGAAATGTTTCAAACTGAGAGTTGTTGATAGCTCTATCGAACTAAAAAAACAAATTTCAAAAATCACTTCTGGCCTAAATGCAGTTCCGGAAACACAGCCTAAAATCGCTTGTTTCTTTTCCAGTTTTCTTTTTTGATTCAAATCCTATCCAAATTAACTTATTTATATAATTTGTTCTGTAATGTGTTTCTTCGTTCATTACCCTCAGGCATTTTTTTTATTTTTTTGAAAAATGTCCACACCGAATGTGGTTATAAGGGCTTAAGTGAAACTCTGCATTGACTCACATTAGCGCTCGTAGTGGTACAAAAAGGCAAACTGCTAATCTAATCGACTGGATAACGATTAAGAAAAGGATTGCAATTTTTAGGAGTAAAGAATATATTCTCATACTTTATTATATTTTATTTACATAAAATTCATATCTCATATCTCTAGGATGGTTTCAACAATGAGTTGCTTGCCTGGGTACCTCTAGGATATAGTAAGTATCGTTTTTGCAGTGAGAGGCGTAAAATCAACTGTGTCCAATCCTTTTACGACACCTCCAATATTTTTCCTATTTTAAGATTCTTGTTGTTGTTGTTGTTTTTGTTGGAGATAAAATCTGAATTTGACAATATAACTACCTCTATAACCCATCCGAGTGCATCACGTGCCTTGGTGAAAATATTGGTACCTATCAGTGGAGATGTGTAGATTTGTACCATCGTTCTCAATGCAATCTTATTTTGTGCAAGTAACAATCACACGAGTCATGTTCACTTCTGATCGTAAAACCACTTTATTGTTACCGAATCTATTCCTTTAAACACACACTTCCCACTGAGTTTGCTTTACGACTACAGTTATACACACTTTACAAACAACACTGTAACACTTCAGAAAAACATACTGAAGCTGTTAACAGTAGATTCTGATGAGTACAGATATCAACAAGTCCTCACACTGAACATTCACTTCACCATCACTAGGCAAGACTAACTACCAACCTCTCGGCCGTCAGCTCGATATACATATAGCGTTCAACAGCTATCCTAGAAATCTGACTTCTGGAAATGTTCTTGCAATACTCCAAGTGGAACACACCCAAACATACAAGGAACAATCGATCAACCAGCTACTCGAATGGAGTACTCCAATGAAGACTGAATTGGAATATTCGTCTACAATATCAAACCCATACTAAAAGAGACTATATAATTCCGCAAGTTTCCACATGTATCTGGATAATAAAACATCACGGTAAGCTTCCAGAAACCTCCATGTGTAACAGAATGATAGTGGATTATCCCCAACATATAAATATTACAAAGTTTTATACAATTTTCGACTGAACAGATTTTGAAGTTATATGAATTTACAATACATATTTACAGGGAAATCATATGTTAGTCATACTCAGCATTAACAAAAGATTATTAAAATATATTAAACATAATAATTGTAGGTTTTACAAGGGCTAGGTTAGGTGTAAGATAGCATACATATGACAGTATAATGAACAAAAAAACCTTGCTTTTGATTGTTAAGGCATAGATTACTATTAATTTTGTTATTGTTGCAGCAATAATAAAAAGTAAATCATATTCTTTCGTCAATGTCAGCCGCCTCTCACTGCCTCCTTATAACTCGCACGGCGGGAGGATGGATCTTTGAGCTCGTCGCAACTAAGAGAGAAAGCCACCGGTGGCCATTTTTACAATGCTGTTATCTAGATAAGTTATGGTCATTCAACAATCACATATAGGATATGAATACTATTCACAAGTTTCTACAGCAGCTGAATTTTTAAATTCATTTTAAAATTTGAGAGAGGGGGGGAATAAGAAAGGAACACATATAATAGAACAAACGCAATGGTACATCAGTGTGGGAAGAGGGAGCAACGGAAAGAGCAGACGAGGACAAACATGGAAACACAAAAGGACAAGAACAACTCCACATCTTCATACACTGCTGTATTCAAATAGATAGGCTCTCTCCTCTCCTATCCCAATTCTTCTACGGGGTGAGCAGAATAAAGCGGAAGCGCTCCATCCTGTGCGCGGGAATTCCTGAGCAAGCGAGCGAGCGAGTCGGCCGTTGATGAAATACAGTGCCAAATGTACTCAAGGCCGCGCTACCACGCCAGGTTTCAGTCCTTGTTGAACGTTAGAAAACGTAGCACATGCATACCTGCCAAATTTTGAAAAGGGCTATAAGAAAATCTCATGCGCCACAAAAAAACCTAACGATTCTCAACATACCCTGGCTTATTTAAAGTTAAAAACTTCATAATTGGTCCGTATTGAACTGAGAGTCACAATGTTATAAAGAGAAAGGTTCCACCTATGCAATACAATGATAAACTGTTGCACAAACTTATGTCACAACATGTTTAATTTGGTTTGGGACCGGTTTCGACACATATTTATGTCATCATCAGCCGATAGAAAAACATGGCAAGAAGTATACAATTGTCAACACACAAAAACACACATTAAAGGATAACTGTATCACATATAACACTTTCAAGAAGAAGTGAACAATTGAAGTTCATGTAGTTTTTACACTCTTGCTGTGAGTGTTAAAAGAACTGAAGGATACAAGTGAAATGTAACACTTTTCCATGAAGATAATTTTTTGTAAAGATCATAAGCAGTGTGACGTTCTTGAGCACTCTTGCTGCAAGCCTTGAAGTCAATATATTAGATCTTGAGGTTAAAAAGGATCTTGAAGGATGCAGCATAATTTACAATTGTTTCTAGGCAAGGAATACACTTGTTGCTAGGTAATGAATAACATGATTTTGTTTTTGGTACTTCTAAAGGTGGATAGTGATATATATAAAAAACCCTAGAGTATATTGTAGGATATAAAATTATCAGTATTGATATGGATTTATGAGATCTATAGAAAAAGGAAAATAAGTTAGAAATAAAATAAAAACAGGGAAAAATGTTAAGATAATTAATACTATGAGCCTCACCTTGTTTAGCCTGCCATGAAGCGTAAGAGGAAGTAAGAACAAGATGGCTTGGCAATGGGATCACCGGCCTCGGGAATCTTGGCAGATATATACTTAGATTTTTTGGAACACACTTTAATCAATAACAACAAAAATTTCAAGAATATACTATTTTGGGCAAGATACGTGGATGACACATTGGTAATTCTAGATGATAGGATTATTAATGAACCCTCCACTCTAAATAATCTCAACAAGATTGATCCTCATATTAAATTCACCCTTGAAACTGAATCCAACACATCAATCAATTTTCTAGATGTAACAATTAGCAGACTACCTTATTCTTTATCTTATATGATTTACAGGAAACCCACACAAACAGCTACTACCGTAAGACAAGATTCCTCACACCCACAATCACATAAGTGTGCCAATTACAACAGTATGGTTAACCGCGCTTTCAAAATACCTTTATCTAAAGATAATTTAAATAAAGAACTTAATATCATCCATTCCATCGCTAAATTTAATGGTTACAGCAGATTTTTTACTGAACGAGTAATAAATAAATTTAAACACCGAACCAATACAACGCTATTAAATGACAATCCTAAACCAGCAGCTTACACTACCTGCACCTTCAATGAAGACGTCTACAGCATTGCCAATATCTTCAAAAAACATAATTCCAAAATTTCCTTTCAAACAATAGAAACACTGAAATGATTTATATTACTCCAATTCGTTAAACAGAACTAATATATTTTCAAGATAAGGCGCATACCGTTTTAAATGCAATACCTGTAATTCTTCTTACATAGAACAAACAGGACGCAGTTTCAAAATTAGATATTCAGAACACGTTAACGTGATAAAATACAATAAATTTTCAGCAATAGGGCAACACATGCGGAATGAAAAACATCATTTCACTACGTTAGACCAAGATACTGAAATTATAAGTAACCTAAACAAAGGCCCTCTTCTTGATATCACTGAAAATTGTTTAATACACCTTGATCAATTTTTTAATTCTAAGCAAAACCTTTATGACTTGTCTGAAAAACCGAACATCCTTTTTCACTTCCTTATCATAGTTTTCAAAAGCTTCAAGTTGACAAGTAGGCAGTCAATTTTCCATGTTATACACAACACCTTCTCACGCTACTTGCCCCTACCACAACACCCCCCCTGATCCACCTTAGACACCTCCCCTTACTCCCCCCGCCCCCACCTCCTTTCCCTACCTGTGCTCAATTTCTGTTCTTACTTCCTCTTATACTTCATGGCAAGCTAAACAAGGTGAGCCTCATAGTATTACATATCTTAACATTTTTTCCTGTTTCTATTAATTTATTTTTCGAACTTATTTTCCATTTTCTATAGATCTCATAAATCCACATCAATACCGGTAAGTTCATATCCTACAATATACTCTAGGAGTTTTTATATAATATATCACTATCCACCTTTAGAAGTACCAAAAACAAAATCATGTTATTCGTTACCTAGCAACAAGTGTATTCCTGCCCTGCAACAACAGTAAATTATGCTGCATCCTTCAAGATCCTTTTTAACCTCGAGATCTAATATATTGACTTCAAAGCTTGCAGCAAGAGTGCTCAAGAACATCACACTGCTTATGATCTTTACAAAAAATTATCTTCATAGGAAAGTGTTACATTTCACTTGTACCCTTCAGTTCTTTTAACACTCACAGCAAGAGTGTAAAAACAACATGAACTTCAATTGTTCACTTCTTCATGAAAGTGTTATATGTGTTACAGTTACCCTTTAATGTGTTTTTTTGTGTGTTGATACTTGTATACTTCCTGGCATGTTTTTCTATCGGCTGATGATGACAAATATGCATCGTAACCGGTCCCAAACCAAATTAAACATGTTGTAACATAAGTTTGTGCAACAATTTATCATTGTATTGAATAGGTGGAACCCTTCTGTTTTTAACATTGTGATACCCTGGCTTGATGAAAATAATAATACTTCTGGGCTACAAAATACAGTATAACCCTGATTTTGCACAACCTCGATTTAACGTAAACCCTCATTTAACAAAATAAATTTCCAGTCCTGAAATTTATTCCATAAGAGTAATGCTATTTTATATTCGATTTAACATAATTCACAACAGTGCAAAACCCGCATTTAGCATTAATGAAATGTTAAAATTCTCAAATATTTACTTCTATTTGTTTTGGTTATAGGACATTAAAAACCTATGAAAAAGATGTCATAAACATGCTAAGGATGATTCAAGGCAGAAGAGGAAATTAGAGCTCGGGTACTTAGGGCTAAAGTGAGATGTCCAACTCAGATGCACATCCGACCCCGGCCGCTGTAGCAGAAGAGAACACCCCGTTTTAATGACAATGTTATTATAACCTTTGAAAATTCCTATATTAATCTGTTCAATATCCTTCGGGTACAATGTGAACCCTTTTACTGATTCATCTGTTATTACGGGTAAATTTGAGCACGTTAATTTGTATCCGTTATCAATATTTATACACTGTTCCAAATACAGTATATGACTCTACTCCAGCGTTTATATTGAATGCTATCAATCACCTTTCGTATTGATTCCTCGCTACGTGCGAGCAAGCCTGAGGTCTCCGCCAAAGAGGATAGAATAGAAGGCCTCCGCACAACTCCAAGTCACTCATTCTTTTTGCTCCGAGCCTCTGACTCGTATAAACAAACATCAGGATATGTTTTTGCAATAAGTGCAATGCCAGTAGTTGTTAACTCCTTAGAAATAAAAACTGAAATAAATCATTGGTTAATTTTGTTACGGACTTTTCCGTGGTAGGTAGAGGTGAAAGAAGGTGCGGGTGTGAATGGGTTTCAAGCTACGAAATTATAGTGCAATGTAAAATTAATTTAAAAATTAACAAGGTTATATTTTCTTTTCGAAAACAAAGAAATAACAAGCATGGCAGGTACAAAGTAGCAATTCAAAAGGGGTTAGTTACAATATTTACAGAATTTGGGCTTCGCGCCCTGACTTCACAATGCTTGGGCAATCAACTCAGTTTTACCCCAAACACAAGTTTTAACAGAGGGGGAGAAAACCCCATTCATACCTAGGAGCCCTTGCTCCAAATTACACTGAAAAACCTCCATGAGGCATACAACCCAGAATTTTCAAAAGAGCCACACGCTCTCAAAATTTAAGCCTCTCCCAGGCCACACCAAACTCCACCTTCAAGTTGTCCTCAACGGACATAAACACAGGGGTAAAATACCCAATCTACTGAGGTCTATTAAAAGAAAAGCAGGTTAATTAAATGACCTCTAAAATAACAATTTGAGAGGAGGCGAACTTGCACTCCTAATACACTTTGATTAAGACCTACTTGGCACTAGGCCGTTAATACAAGGGCTAATCCCATGCTAAAGAGGTGACTTAAGAAAGAACAATTTGTTTTACATTAACGAAAAATAGGTTGGGAAAATAAGTTCACCTCAAGACAATGTGAGTGGGAGCTCGAGAGGGTTAGCACTCTCTATCCCAATATGTCGTTTTGCCGGGCTGAGTGGCTCAGACGGTTGAGGCGCTGGCCTTCTGACCCCAACTTGGCAGGTTCGATCCTGGCTCAGTCCGGTGGTATTTGAAGGTGCTCAAATACGTCAGCCTCGTGTCAGTAGATTTACTGGCACGTAAAAGAACTCCTGCGGGACAAAATTCCGGCACCTCGGCGTCTCCGAAAACCGTAAAAGAGTAGTTAGTGGGACGTAAAACAAATAACATTATTAATATGTCGTTTTAAAAGAGAATATATGAAAGGAGTAGTTACATTTTAGGAAAAGGTTACATGGCTGAACGCTTAGAACCCGCCCCGAAAGTTAAACTGCTGAGCTAGCAAAGAAAGAAGTTATTAATCGGCCATTACCTTGTGTTGAACGGCTGGAGAAGAAAGAGGCGCTTCCCGCCCCCTGCTATGTACTTAACACACTGAAAGATGGAACAGAAGTGGCCGAGAGACCCAAAAATCAGCAGTTTACATACTCTCGCGGAAGTTTCTAGGCGTTAGGGGAAAGAAAACACCCTCCCACAAACTCTTTATTGGATAGGACCCCGCAACAGATTCAAGTTGGGGGAAGATACATCTGATTGGATAGAAATTAATTGAAGAAATTCGGGATTGGTTAGGTTCAACACAAGGGGAAAGAAGGGGTGAATATTGCCAACTTAAACAATGATAGAAAGAAATTTAACAAAGAACAAACTCTTGAAATTAAATTTTCTCCAAAAAAATAGTTCTTTGACTCCGCACTAGGTTGCACTATTGTAGATCTTCAGTAGTGTCCTCTAGAAGAGAAAGTTCACACTTCTTACTTCAAGCGAAACAAAAACACATCAAAAATGACACAGTTCAAAAACTCAAAATTTTCCACGTGGTGACATCTTCTGAGACGGTAGAAAATTAATACTGTCAATAAAGTTCAGACTTCCTCCAGCAGAGGAGTTTCAACAGGCGCACATTTTAAATTAGCGGAGTGGAGGTGTACCGCCCGGTACAAATTTTAATACTATGTACTGAAATAAAATAAGAATGCGATACTTCTAATTTCAAAGGTTAGGTTATGTACTTTTGCGTCTTGTTAAATTTCAGAAAGGTTGTTCTCATGAAAATTTATAGTAAAAATGTTATCATTATTCTACAGGGAGCTTAAAATATATTTTTATAATACGTGCACGGTAAACCTAGGTTACACATTATAATTCTCATGTTAGGTCCGTACTGAAATGTACGTAATGTATTGAATAGGTGGATATTAAAAAAATAACACTTGCAATATACTTTGTATTTATTTAAACCTAGGTTAGGCGACGCCGTTTGAAATAAGAAAATGCAAATGTTTGCCACAATCCTCTGGATTGATGCTATTACAATTCTTACGAATGAAACCAATGAGTAAGCTGCTGCTTGGAAAACTTCCACAAAAATGTTTAAACAAACCGATTGCTGTTTCATACAGATTTTAAATTTTTTTAAATTTTTTTTGGTGGGAGTTTGGTAGTTTTCCCGACTTTTGAAGAAAATCATATATATATAGTTATAAGAACAACTTTAAACTGAAGCAGTTTTGCATTCACCTACAAAAATATCTCAAAGTGAAGCATAAACTGTAACTACAATACAGTGTGTAGGGTAGATATCGCCTTGTTTTATTGCTGTCTCTGTGTAAATAATATATGACGGTACAATTTATATTAATGCAGGCAAATATCTGCGGAAAAAGGGTGCTTCCTAATGAAACCTAGATTTAAGGTTTAAAAAAAAAAAAGAAACATTAAATAGGGGTTCTACTGTACAATGATTCATGCTTTAAACAGGACACTTCAATGAAATCATATCTACTTACATCATAGGCCAATGACTTGTAGATGAACATAACAATCAAGAAGAAAACCATGTAAAACAGCAGCAGGTGTGAATATTAGTTTGGAGCATACATAACAGGACTTCCTTGACAAATTAAGCAGATATGGGATAATTGAAAAAGGCTTTACACAATAAAATGCAGGTAAGAAATGATATAATACACACTACAAATCACACGGTAGTTTGACTTTACGGTCATAGTTGTGGCCTTTTTAGCTTCCTGCAAAAAGTCTTGAGAAAATGTTCTGTCATAACAGGGACCAGAATTACTAGTTTTCAAAACAGAAATAGACTCCAGAGATTCATTGGACATGGATGATCTGAACTCTGTTCTATTTTTCTTCACTAGGCTGAAAACATGTTCAGATTCTGCATTGCTGTGAGGATGGTGAGAATAGAGAACATTACTCTAGAAATTTGGTTATACTTAAGAAGTCCATCGGCTCCACAAATTCTTGATATTTGTGCCCAACTGGAATCACTTGCAGCATCTTGATTTGCAACCAAAGGGTCATCTACCTGAAGAGCTGTGAACTGCCTCTGAAGCTCATTCACCACATCTGTAGTTTCATTCTCTTCCTTGCATAACATGATAGGAAACTTTTCCAAGGAAAAACAAATGGAAGAAAACTGTGCATCTTAACATACTTGAACACATCATCCACGAGTGGAAACTTGTTCATGATGTTGTCACAGGCACTACAAAAGTTTCTCACTTCTTCTTTGTCGTTTAGGCCTAATGAGGACCACGGGGCTTGTATCTACTCTTCGGTAAAATTGTTGCTTTCTTCTTCCAATACTCCTTCATTTGCTGACTATGAGCCTGCTTTCTCTCATCTGTCCACTTAGTTCCTGTAGTCTTCTTACTTGTACGGGACGTTGGGAAAACTCCTTTGTCAGATCGCAACAGTAGTTGGTCATGAGTTTGTCCCAGTGGGATATCTAGTTGTTCCATATCCGACTTAACTGACGTGATCCATTTGTTCTTAGAAGCCTTGGCTCTTCCGTTACTGTGAATATCCTGTTGGTGAGTCTTTTGGAATCCAGGCGGGCCAAGTGTCCATAAAAGGTCAGGCGCCTTTTCCTTATACACGTGACGATGTCCTCCTGGTGTTCATACAGTTCATCATTATGGTGGATTCTGTAAGTGCCTCCTTCCTCTCTGATTGGTCCTAATATCCACCTCAGGATCTTCCTCTCTTTTAACTCCAGCTTTCTGAGTGGGCCCTTCCTAGCCATTACAAGGCACTCGGAAGAATACAGAACAGATGGTTTGACGACCGAGTTGTAGTGTCTGAGTTTGAGGTTCTTGGAGAGGCACTTAGATGAATAGATAACGACACGAGTGATGAGCCCTTTCAAACTTGGTACATCTGGCATCTATGGCTAGGTTCTCACTCTGATTCACAGAGATCCATTCTCCCAAGTACTTAACTGCAGGTACTTTTCGTATGGTAGCGCCTGTAAGAGGAATTGTAGAAGGGGCCTGCTTGATATTGGTCATAAATTCAGTCTTCTGGATGCTGATCTTCAGACCAGTCTTAACCGCTACACTATACTTTAAGTTGTAGGTAGCCTCCTCTATATTGTTTGCCAGTAGAATGAGGTCATCGGCAAAGGCTAGGCACAGGACAATGAGCTTGTCTCTCTTGTACCCAAGCTTCAGTCCAGCTCCCCATGGTAGCATCATTCTCCATGCCCTAATGATCTTTTCCAGGATACAGTTGAAGGGAATGCAGGAGAGACCATCACCCTGTCTAACACCTGTTCTGATTAGAAAGCTTTCCGATAGTTCATCTCTGAACCTGACCTTGGACGTCGTGTTCCTCAGAGCGGCTTGAACGAATCGCAGGGTCTTCCCATCCAGACCAAGTTCCCATAGTATGGAGAAAAGGGTGCCTCTGTCCACAGAGTCATAAGCTTTCTGAAAATCTACTAGGACCACCACCCAGGGATGTCCACCTCAGCTTTTGTAATTGAGAACTGTCTTAAGATTGTGTATCTGTTCTGGACGAGATCTAGTTTTATGGAAACCAGCTTGGTATTCACCTAACTGTGAATCTAGCTGTGTGGTGACTATTGAGCAGGGCTACAGAGAGGATCTTGTAGGTAATTTGTAACAAGGAAATACCTCTATAATTGTTGAGGTCTGTCTTACTTCCCTTCTTGTGGAGGGGATGAATCACAGCAGATGTCCATCCTTTGGGTAGGGACTCTGTTGTCCATATGTCGTTTATGATTTGATGGATGTTCTGCAAAGACTGGTCATTTGCATGTTTCCACATCTCGGCAACTATGCGGTCTTCACCTGAAGCCTTGTTGTTCTTGAGACCACCGATGATGTCCTTTATTTCTTCTCTCGTAGGTGGTTGAGAATCACGGTTCCTATGTGAAGGCTCATGGGAAATAAGCTTTTCTTTAGGTTCCTCTACGTTTAGTAGCTTCTAGAAATAATCTGCAAGAGTTTTGGTGCAGTCTTTATCGTTCAGTTTAAGTTTTCCATCTGGCCCATGTAGGATGAGTGTAGGAGTTGTGTACTGGGTCGTTTGCTTCTGAAGTCCTTTGTACAGGTCTCTTGAGTTGTTTCCCTGAAAATTATTTTCAGCCTGTTGCATTAGGCTCCTGAGGTAATTTCTTTGGCACTGCAGATCGTGTTAGCTGTAGCTTTCCTTTGCAAGAAAAGAATTTGTATCCTGGAGATCATTCACTATATTCGAAGTCTGAATGCCAATAACTAACTCATCATCACTTCTTTGAATTTGAATCAAGTTGCACTCAACTTCAAGCAATGAGTAGCTTTTGACAATTTTGGGCTTAACAAACTTGGTGAACAACTGCTTTAGCAAATCCATTAGAAGTTCTAATAAAAAGTGAACTTGTGGGGAAGAAATATGAAGGGCAACATTGAATTTGTCAAATACAGGAATTGTTGTATACAAGGAATTGGTATACAGAAAACACAACATAAATTTATTGTTACTTCAAGTTTATACACAACATGTACATAAATTCAACTAAATTTTCTTCAAGTTGGATGCATTTGTAAGCAATTAATGGTAGTATTACTGTAGACTGAGGGTCTGTGGAAATATACACTTTATATACATGAGAGTCTATGTACACACGCATCTATCTTGCGGAGATAGTCTGTCAAGTAAGAACGTTCAAGATAGTCGAAAACTATCTGCCTTGAAGAATTACAAGCGTAACTTGCGATGAAAGTTCGTACTAACAGAATGCTAGTAGTTGCCGTAGGCTTGTCAGGAGCTGACATAAATATTTACAATTAGTAGAATACTAATGTTAATGTCGGAGCCTAAGTGAGGACTGTGGGATGAATAGAATACTGGCATCGGGGCTCGACGTGGCTACAGGAAGCGGGAGGTGAGGCAGTGTCTTGAGGTGAGATCTCACAACCAGAATTCCAGTCCACCTGGTCGATACACATGTTTAAGAGGGATAGCCTCCGTGTTCGACGTGCAGTGTAATCTGGCGTTAGACACTGTGGAGTCCTCGGAATGAAGCGTCCTTTTATAGCGCTGGCTGACGTCACAAGCAAGCGCACTGCAGTACCTCGTAGAGTCGAGAAAGATCCGGGTTGCGGCATGTTGCGGAGCTATCAGGCGCAGAGCTGAGATGCGACGGACACACGACAGGAATAGTCACATGAAGGAAAGTGCAAAAGGCCTTGTTCAAGTTTGAGGATAGGAACATAAACAATTTTTCCTCACGTGCTGTAGCAGAAATCTTACTTTTTAGGATGGGTTTGCCACATTTGGAAGAATATGCCATTCTTTTAGGAGCATGTGTAGTAGCAGAATCAAGAATTCTCTTCTTCTGATACTCTTTGGATCCACTTTGTTCAACTATAGATATTCTGAAAGATGTCAAGCTTGTGGAAATGTTTTGGGTACATAATATTACTTCCTCCCAGAAGAAAGAAAGAAGTGGATCCCACTGGTCCAGTAGTCTATCTAAACATCTGCCTAAAGATAACCACCTAGTACATACATGCTTCAGAACTTTCTTTGCCTCTTTATTGTGCAAGTTCTGAAATTTCTGAAGGCGTTCTTTCCTTTTGACACTCTTCTCTAAGAAATAAAATATATCAGCAAGGATCTCATCTCATCCACTTTAAGTGGTAATCTTCCAGCACCTTTTTCAGCTGCTAGATTAATCAGGTGGCATATGCAACCTATGATGGCAATACCTGGTTAAACTTCCTTCAGAACTAATGAAACCCCATTTTTGTGTCCTATCATAACAGGAGCATTGTCGGAGCAGAAAGCCACACAGTTTTCAATTGGTATGTTATGAGAATTCAGCTGTGAATAACATCAGGTTACATGTGTTTTGCCCTGTTGAGTCTCGGTATAACGCTGGTATGGATAGCACAGTGCTCACTACTTTTTCCTGCGGAATATTGTAGAATGTAACAACAATAGGATACAACTTGGCATTCGTATCACTGCTTCCATCTGTTGCCAAAGAAAATGGTCCATTCTGAAGGCACTTAACACCTTCAGATGAAGCATTTTTTGCCATTTTATTTAAATGCATGTCATTTTTGTGCGACCACAGCTGTATTTCTTTGCAACTTCTGGTGTTGGAAACATCACCTTAAATAAAGCACCAGCATATCAGCCGCACTTAAGGGCACATTGTGTCCCACCAAAAAGTAAACAGACACTCAGCCCTAATTACGTCACTGTCAACGTTTCCAGACTTGGCAAGAAAGGTGTTGATTTTCATGTTATCTTCCCTTAATTTTTGTTTTTTTTTGGTAGTGGCTTTACGTCGCACCGATACAGATAGGTCTTATGGCGACGATCGGATAGGAAAGGCCTAGGAGTTGGAAGGAAGCGACCGTGGCCTTAATTAAGGTACAGTCCTAGCATTTGCCTGGTGTGAAAATGGGAAACTAGGGAAAACCATCTTCAGGGCTGCCGACAGTGGGATTTGAACCTGCTATCTCCCGGATGCAAACTCACAGCCACGCGCCTCTAACCGCACGGCCAACTCACCCGGTCCCTTCGATTTAACATCACTTACTTGTTTATCGCACTTCACCTGATTACTTAAATCATTTCTTCCACCATGTGCAATATTAATATCACACCCACATACTGTGCAAAAGGCAAATTTTTCTCCCTTTCTTGTAGTATGCACGGAAAATCAGCAGAATATGATTCTTTAAATGTCTGGAAGTACTGCTTCTTGTTGGATTTATTCATGATAATCTACAACAGGAATATAGCATATGAAAATGTCCGAGAACAAATGTCTTGATATCTACTGAAACATCGGAAGGAACCTGGATCACTGAACATCACATAAAATTATAACAAACAATCAAGGCAGTCAAACAGTTCATTAAAACATGTCAAAGCACACTGAGTCTTAAACAATTAAATGAACACTACGCCAACCTCGTGAACAAAGAATATGCACATGGTAAAAAAACACACACACGTGAAACGAATGTAATTCTTCTTCATCTTTATAGTTGAATGGGCTTCACTAATAGCGGTATGCCCTGTATATGGAACGAGTGTAATTAGTCCAACAAATACAGGAAACTGGAAAGCACAAAGTTATAACACAAAAATTTGAACATTTTATTAAAATATGTCATAGTCTTAAAAGGCCAAAACATTCAAGGAATGCCAACTTCGTGAACAAAGAACACCACTCACGTGGTCAAAGAATATAGGTTAAATCACAACAAGCGAATGAAGCGGAACAAAGAATTTGCAGAGCAGAGCCTGTCGACACCTAAGATTCAAGTTGTCCATTTCATGACCGTATCGATGAGTATAATCAAGAAGTTAGTATAAATAACCACCTAATCGATACTTTATTATGTCCTGTAAGTGCTAATTTATATTCAATTTTGCCTGAGGCAATAATAAAATATCGATTAGGTGGTTGTTTATACTAATTTCTTGACCTAAGATTCACACGGAAGAACTGTTATCCCGGCTTTAAATTCAATTCCCATAACAACATAAACATCACACAGTTAAAAATACCAATCATATGAATGCATGAGTTATCGACTATCGTGGACTTGCCTTCGACCCACGCAAACAATCGATTGTATAGAAGTGATTATCGAGTGTTAATGTTCCAAATTTTTGTCCGTGAAGTCGTAAAATGACACCGTCCACCCATAAAACCACAAAATGCTGCAGTTTCCGTCAATTTTATGGATAAACCGTAAACGTTGGCAGGTATGCACGTGTTTAGTTGGTGACATTAGAACAGTGTGTGAATTCAGTGAAATGGCTCAGATGGCTCAAGTTAGGTATCTGTATTCCGTTCCCCAAAGAGTATTCATTTTCAATTCATATGTCTGTATAGATGTACAAGTTCCAGTTTGGACTCTGATTCACAGATTAGTAAATAAATCATGCAAGATGGGAAGCCTTCTTGATAAAAAACGCAATAAGCGATGTACAGCATTCACACAAGAATCTGTAGGTAACATACGTAATGCTCTGGAAAGGTCTCCTACAAAATCACTTTGACAACTTACTCAGGAAATTAAAATTTAATATGATTCTGTTTGAATGGGTACAAAGTTACTGAAGTTCAAGCCGTATAAAATTACTACAGTGCAAGAAAAAATAGGTGACCCTGTAAAGGTATATTAATACACAAAATAATCCTTATTGGAGTACTGAAAAGCCTAATCGGCTTCACCAAGCACCCTTGCACAATGCAAAAATAGGAGTGTGGTGCACTATTAGCGGCGAGAGAATAACAGGCCCAATATTTTTTCGGGAACTATCAATAGTGATAGGTATGTGCAAACCATTTTGCGGCTGTTTTATGGAGAATTAACTGAGAGGGAAAGAAAGAGAGAAAGAAATGCTTGAACAAATGAAGGGAGGCAGTTTCAACATCTCCTGTCGTGAGTACGTTTATTTTTTTGTGCATTTTGTGTTGTTTGTTGAAATAGCTTACGGAACAATGTATTTACTGCTGACTTCCTGTCATGCACACACCTCCTGTGAACAGGCTGCGGGACTGGTTCAGCTTTATGTTGTTCACCCTGTATATCCATCTCTTCTCAGCCCCTGAAGAGCTTGTTTCTGCTTCCCGGCTTCATCAGGAGGGCGGGCATCAACACTCACTGAGGTGTCATCTTGATATATTCAATCTCAATGCAGGATAAGTGCAGAATAAGAAGAAAGCCAGATAACATTGTTCTGAGGTATCTGTGAAACAGCAGATGTGAAAGAAGGTGCGGGCTGGAATGGGTCTAACTACAAGTCCGAAAGATGAATTAAAATTTCAATAAAGGTTATATTTTCAAAACTTAACAATTTTCACATTAAAATTTCAGATTTTAACAAATAACAACAAGTCAAATCAGGTACAAGACCAAGAAAGCCTAGATTTAGAGAGAGACATTAACAATCTGGGCCACAAGCCCCCATTTTTTTTCAATTCCTGAGCTCTCAGCTCACAAGCACAAAATACCAAAGGGTAGAAAACCTCTAATTCCATAGAGCACTTGCTCCCACCTAGTAATGTCAAGCCTCCTAGAGGGACCTTTCAAAATACCAGAAAGAGCTGACCCGCTCTCAATCTTTCAAGCCTATTAAAGGCATTACCAGAGTTTACAATAAACTGCCATCAAGGCACAACTTACAAATATAAACAGGAGTATCTCGTACCCAATCTACTGGGCCTAAGCAGGAAGGAAAACAAAAATGGGTTAAGTTAATGGCCCAAAATACAAAGATGAATGGAGGCGAGTACTTGCCCTCCTACATGAAAGCTTGTTAAAACCTAAGTGGCGCTAGGTCGATTTAACAGGGGCTATTCCCACACTAGGGAGGTGACTCGTGTAAGAAAATTTTAAGACATTACATAGTTACAAACGGAATCACCTCAGATCAAAATGTAGGGGAGCTCGAGAGGGTAAAGCACTCTCTATCCCCGATTTACAGTTAAAGTAACATGAAAATTTTACATCGAAATGGTATAGGTTACATCAAAACGGTTTCGGACCTTCCCCGAGGATTAAACTGCTGAGCTAGCCAGAAAATAAAGATGTTAAACGGCCATTACCTTTTGGAAGGGCTGCTGACTGATGAAAGAGGCGCTTCCCGCCTCCTGCTATTCTTCCATACACTAAGCTAGATGTTGTACGAGTGGCGGAGAGCCAGGAAAATCAGCAGTTTTTATACTCTCGGGGAAGATTCGAGACCTTTCATGAATGATTAAGACACACCCACAGCCGTTTATTGGATAACTAAAATTTACGCATCAAAAATTGGTAAAGAAAGACGCTATTGGCTGAAAATTAATGACAGAAATTTACAATTGGCTAATTTCATAACTGGCGGAAAGAAAAGATTTATATTGCCAACCCACAAATGAAAGAACGATATTTAGTTATAGGAAAACTTATGAGTAGAAAATATCTTCAAGAAAAGTTCCATCACTTCGCACCAGGGTGCATGATCATAGTTTTTTGGTAGAGACATCTGTGAGAGAATGTCCACACTTCTTGGTAATAGTAAACAAAAACAATTCGAAATTAACACAGTGACATCTTCTGATAAACTGTTGAATTAATTCAGTTTCAAAGTTCAGAGTTTCAGCTGTAGAGGAGTACTTTAAGGCAGAAAATTCAAATGTGCGGAGTATAGGTGTACCAACCGGTACAAACATACCTGCCAACCCTTCCGATTTACCTGGAAACTTCCCATTTTTTAACTCTTCTTCCGATTTATTTTTACTTCTTCCTATTTTTTTTACCAATACCAGTGCGGTCAGTACTCTTCGCCTAGGATAAATTTTTATGTGCTTGCATAATTTACGCAAACCTCATTTTCAAGCATATTTTATCGTTCTCAATGCAATTTTATTTGACGTAAATAAATATCACACGAGAATACATTCACTTCTGTGTGTAAACTACTTTTTTGTCTCTACAAGTCACAACACACAATTACACACAATAGCAAGTGACACTACAACACTTAATCGTGGAGTACCCTGAAGTCAATTCTGACAAGTACAGATATCAACAACACTGACTCGCTCACTATAACCTACACTCACTTGAACTGACTCCACCTCGGAGCCCAACAGTCACTCCAAGTCCAACACCTGACTGCCTCACTGACTGACAGGTACTGTTCGATCAACTGCCTAGAATTATCGATTTCTGGAAGGGTTCCTGCAACACTCTAATTGGATCGAAACATTGATCGACCAGCTAGTCGAATGGAGTACTCCAGTAATAGATCCAGCTCGAACTTTCGTTTACTGTTTACCAATACACGTGGAAATCTCTCCAACATTCCTAATGTCTCTACATGTATCTGGATAATAAACCTTACAGAAAGTTTCCAGAATCCTTCACACATACACAATTATAGCAGAATATACCTAATATAGGAAACAGGTAGCAGGTAGGGACCCTCTTCGGAGGCAGCCCTACCCAGGGAGTGGCGCCCCTGCCTATGTGAGTCCCAGAGCACACTGACCCGGTGTGTAACATCTAGTATGGGTCCCAGCTCAGGGTTACGAGTGAAGACCTCAACGGCATCTACGGCAGAGAAGGTGGACTTCTGTACGGCGGGGATGGCGGAAGGGGCATACCCGTAGCGTCTGTACTCCAGAGGAGCGGCTACGAAAGGCGTCTGTCTCCATGTTAGGGGCAGCCTAATTTTGAATCTGGCAGTAGGTATAAAATGCCTTTGGGTGTGGCGAGCCCATCGTAACAATAGCCTATATGGACAAAGCAAATATGGTGCCTCGGAAAAGGTTAGGGCGTCCCCTGCTAAAAGCGACGCGCAGCTCTTCAGGTGCTGAGGGAACTGTGAAAAATGGGCAACCAGCACCAAACTACATCAAAATTGCAACAGTTAATGTACTTACACTGACGGGAAAGACAGAAGAACTGGTTGACTTCATGATAGAAAAAGATATAGCCATACTTGGACTGTGCAAGACCAAGAAGAGGGGTACAGGGGAGATCCCTCTGAGAGAAGGATACAGGCTGTATTACAGCGGAGGACCTGAAGCAAAAAATGGAGTGGCCATCATACTTAGAAGAGAAATCCAAGAATATCTGGAATATACAAAGTACGTCAGCGATAGGATGATGATGATGAGACTCCAGTTTGAAAATGGCGTGAAAGATCTATTTCAGTTGTATGCCCCACAAACTGGTTGCATAGATGAACATCTAGAGGACTTCTTAGAGGAAGTGGAGAGACAGATAGAAGATAAGGAAGTGCTATTGATGGGAGATCTAAATGCACAAGTTGGAATGGAAAGACAAGGAAAGGAAGATGTTGTAGGGCCCTTCGGATGTGGAAATGTAAATCCAGAAGGTGAGTTGTTGGTGGATTTTTGCATGAGGAATCAAATGATTGTTGAAAACACCTGGTTTAGGAAGAAGAACAGTCAGAAGATTACAAGGTATGGCTGGGGAGACAGGCGGACAAAGACCATGATTGATTATATAATCATAGAGAAAGAACACCGGAAGAACCTTGTAGATGTAACAGCCATGCCTGAAGAAGCCTTTGGTGGAGATCATAGAGTTGTGATAGGAAAATTGAAAGTTGGAAAGATTGAAAAACCCCAATTAAGAAGAGAGAAAAGAATTAAAGTATGGAAGTTGAAGGAGAAAAGCATACAAGAAGAATTTCAAAGGGAAATAATACCATTGGTACCCAGGACAGAGGTGGGGAATGTTGAAGAGGAATGGAAAAGATTTAAGGAAGCACTGGTTGGATGTGCAGAAAAGGTGTGTGGTAGAACATCAGGAAATGTGAAAGACAAAGAAACACACTGGTGGAATGATAGGGTAAAGATTAAAGTGTAGGAAAAGAAAATGGCATGGAAAACATCTAAGACTGAAGAAAGTAGAAGAAAATATGTGGAGGCAAAGAATTTGGCCAAGAAAGTAGTGGAGGAAGAAAAGAGGAAAAGCTGGGCCTTATTCACACAGACATTGAGAGATGATACGCAGGGCAGCAAGAAATTACTGTATGGTATCTTAAGAAACAAACAGAGAGATCAAGTAAACACCAGATTTGTGAAGGATGAAGGTGGCATAATTTTAACAAAGCCCGAAGAAATAAGAAATAGATGGAGAGAGTATTTTCAGAAGCTGCTGAACATAAGAACAGATGACAGTCATTCAATAGACGGCCAGGAAAGGCAATTAGTTGACGAAGAAATGGATAAAGAAATTACAATGAATGAAATTGAAATGGCAGTAAGAAAGATGAAAAATGGAAAAACTGCTGGAATAGATGAAATTTCAGTGGAGATGATAAAGGCAGCTGGAGCTGTAGGCTTGCAGTGGACATATCGGATTCTCAGGAATGTCTGGGAGAATAAGGAGGTCCCTGAGGATTGGCAAAAAGGATTAATCATCCCAATTTTCAAGAAAGGTGATAAGAAAGTTTTGAAGAACTACAGGAGAATTACTCTAATATCCCATGTTGCTAAGATAATGGAAAGGATACTGGAAAGTAGAATAAGGTTGAGGGTTGAGAAGCAGATACAGGAAAATCAGTGTGGTTTCAGAAGTGGAAGGTCAACAATAGAGCCCATTTTCATTATGAGACAACTAATGGAAAAGCATTGGGAGTACGGGAATGATATGGTGATGACATTCATTGATATTGAAAAGGCATATGACAGTGTCCCTAGGACGAAAGTTTGGGACAGTCTGGTGCAAAAAGGAATTGGACAGGGATTAATAAAAATGATCATGGCATTGTATAAGGAATGTTGTAGTTGCGTGCAAACACAAGTTGGCAGGACAAGTTGGTTCAAAATAACTAGTGGGCTGAGACAGGGAAGTGTTCTATCACCAATCCTGTTTACAATAGTAATGGATGACATCATGAGAATGGCAAAAGCAGCATATGGAGGAAGAGAAATGAACATGATGTTATTTGCAGATGATATTGTGATTTGGGGAGAAGACGACAGGAAGGTTCAAGAACAGTTGAATATGGTGAATGGTAAGATTGAAGAATGTGGATTGAAAATAAGTGTAGAAAAGAGTAAAACTCTTGTTATGACTAGAGGGGAGAAAGAAGGGAAAGGTCAGATTAGACTTGCAGACAAGTCCCTGGAAGTAGTGGAAACGTTTAAATACCTGGGGAGTGAATTAATGGAGAATGCTCGACTGGATGCTGAGATTAGTAAAAGGATTCAAGCTGGAAGTTGTTTCTATCATAGTGTAAGAAATATGTTATGGGACAAAGATGTGCCAATGGAAGCAAAGGATACTATGTACAAGATGTATTACGTACCCATAACAACTTACGGAGCAGAAACTTGGACAATGACAAAGAAGGATGAGAGTCGAATACAGGCAGCCGAAATGAAATTCTTGAGGAGTATGATACAGAAGAGTAGAAGAGACAAAATAAGGAATGAGAAAATCCGGGAAGAAATTGGAGTGGAAAAAATGAATGATAGAATAGAGAAGAGCCGACTAAGATGGTTTGGGCACATAAAGCGAATGAGCGACGAAAGAATGCCAAAAAAGGTGATGGAAATGCAAATTCAAGGAAGGAGAGGCCGTGGACGACCACGATTGAGATGGAAGGATACCATCCAATGCAGCATTATAGAAAGTAACCTGGACTGGGACACAGTGTTGGAAGAGGAGTGGTGGAAAGACCGAAGAAAGTGGAGAGGAACCATATTTGCCCCTACCCGGCTACAGCTGGATAAAGGGAAATGATGATGATGAGGAACATTATACAGTTTTCTACAGCTTTTGACTATATAGATTTTGAGGTTAAACTTATGCACAATACGTATTTGAGGTTATATGACTTTATAATACATATTTGCAGGGAAACCATGTATTAGTCATATTTAACATTTAATAAAATATAATTAAAATATATTAAACATAATTAAACATAATAACTGAAGGTTTTACAACAGTTAGGATGTCGTACCTACGACAATTTTTTCGGATGCTTTATTTCGCAAGTGTATCGTCTGTTGCCTTCGTGCATCATGTTTCTCGCAACACCACAGCAGCATGTGTGCTTTACAGCTGGGGATTCGGGACGGCTATTGTCCTACAAGCAACAGAGGCTAGCGCGCTTTAGCGACTCAGGTAATCGGGATGAAAGAATGGGTTTGTTACTGTGTGATTCACGAGATTTTAATATCGTTTCTGTGCGTAGTTTCGTTGGAGTTGTAGGCCACGTGGTTTTTTCCTTGCAGTTCTCTGCTTTTCCACCTGTCAAAGTAGTATGTTAATAATGTATAAGACACATTGATTTGTTTTGTGTATGGTACTTTCACGTATATCAGTGCATTTGTGTTCATTCTTACTTCAGAATTTTAATGAAATGAATGTATTTCAGGGAGTTGTGTCGGTGATAGTTTCTGGTATTTTCTCTTCATGTTATGGCCAAAAAGCATAATGAACGCTCTCTCCAAGCGTTCAGAGATACCTATAAAATTAAATTTCCATTCATTTTACAGTCTAATAAAGGGAACCATTATTTATTTTGTTGCATGTGTCGGTGTGATATAAATATTATTATTTGTATGTATGTGTCATAAAGGAGAATTAGGTACATTTTCTTTAACCATTTTTAAGTTTTTTAATTTAAGATTTTAAATTTAATGGTCAATTCGCACAGTAACTGTAGATATGTATGCCTTTTATCCTATCCTTTTTTCACCTAGACCATGGCGAAATATATGTGATGAAATCCAAGAATTAAAAATCTTATTTTTATTTCTAAAAGTTGGCAGGTATGCAGATAAGTACAGGAAAAGGGAAGAATAGGAAAATAATTGGAACACAGAACAAACACAAAACGGAGTGTTGATGTCCTTAAAAAACACTAAGAGCATCCCTGATTTTTTTGTCGGTATAATTAAGTTACACCCTGCATAGAGTTGTCAAGCCTAGGCCTGTGTGGAGTCAGTACCATGTTAGTGTGGCTACAAGTTCTCGTAATGGCTCATTCACAGTTAAACATAAGCTTAGGGTTATTGAAGATTCAGAAAACACTGGACACCATGTAGCAGGAAGAAAGTACAATATCAGAGAAAGTTGTACTCGTGATCGAAAAAAAAAAAAAATTGCCGGGCATTTTGCACAAAACGTTCCTATACAGCTAATACCGAACACCATACTCGTTACAACAATACATAGGCAGAACTAGCCATTTACAAATATCAGAAGGTAAGCATACCGTGTGACAACTCTGATCTGCGAGTTGCAAAACCAACAGCATCTGAAAATGGTGATGGGCTGCTCAAATTTATACTTTACTGTATTTAGTTTTGGAGCACACCATTGCAGGATTAATTTCTTTTAAATAAAAGACAAATTAAAGCCAACTTTTATTCGTGAATTAATTTTTAATGTGTTCCTGAAATATACAAACTTATCCGAGGATTACATTTTACGAGAGCTGTGTGCGAGGGTCGTATGCAGCAATTATTCTCGCAACAGTAGACTGCTAGCAATGAATGTAAGGTGTTGGTCATGTGGTTTGCTAATTGTCAATTTAGATAATGTTTTTGACTTTACGTGCCACTAACTACTTTGGTTTTCGGAGATGTTATGTGCCAGTGAATTTACAGACACGAGGCTGATGTATTTGAGCCCCCATGAAATGATACCAGACTGAGCCAGGATCAAACCTGCCAAGTTGGGGTCAGATGGCCAGTGCCTCAACCGTCTGAGCCACTCAGCCCAGCTTAGAAGTGCAGGTGTTCAGAGTACAGTAAACAAAAATCAATGGGGTGACAAGTTTAAATAGGTTAGAATAGAGTCAATGCAGTGATCACATTCCTCTCCTTCGGACAGCCAGTTTGAAACCTAAAAACTTGTATGTAGGCAAGTCAATAAGTATCTGCAATTTTGCTCCAATTGTCTTTAGGTTGGCTCTATGGTGTTATATGCTCCCCAAGCGCTAGATGACACCATTGTCTAAGTCTGAGGTAGGTTTCATAGTTATCAGATCAGTACAGCTTGCGCTGTAGCAACGTAAGGATGGCAGCGCCACTCTCTGTTTGCACCAAGGAAGAAATATGGCTAATGAGCATATGGCTTGCCACGTCCTCAACAGTCACTCGTCTGTTATTCAGGATCATATCACGCACTTGTTCAATATTGGCATCAGTTACGGCTGCAGATGGATACCCGGACCTTTCCTCATCCTTCACACTCGTGTGACTCCTTTTGAAGTAAACACTTTGCTGTGGAAAAACATTGTCCCCGTATTGTGCTGAAAGTCCTCTATGAATTTCCGCTCCAGTTACACCCTCAGACCACAAAAAACGGATTACGGAACGCTGTTCTTCCTTGGTGCAAACAGAGAGTAACACGGCCATTTTTATCTTGCAACAGCATAAGCTGTACTGATCTGATAATGCTGAAACCCAGCACAGACATAGACAATGGTGCTATCTAGCGGCTAATGAGCACACAACGCCATAGAGCCAACCTAAAGACAATTAGAGCAAAATTGCAGATACTTACCGACTTGCCCTCGTATAAAGTTTTGAAGAGAACATCAAGCGTTACCTACATATCACTCACCAATGAAGGGTGCAATTCCAGTTCCTGGTCCAATCAGAATGAGTGGAACGGATGGATCAACTGGCAGCCGGAAATTATTAGTCTTCCTGAAGAAAACTGGGATCTGAAACAGCACGAGACAAGAAACAATCGTACAGTAGTTTCAGGTCTCACAATAGGTAGGAAGAGTAACAACCTTTTGGAGAAAAGAACAAAGTTTTTCTAACACAGGGTCTCTCATATAAACTAAGACCGCCGAAGCAGCGTTTTTACTCTCCGATACGTAAGCACCAGTATGGGAGGCATGAGCATAGTTCTTGACCTTGCAAGCATCAGTCGCCAGCCTGAAGCTCAGCAGTTAACATGGTGAGACAGATATCATTGCAACACCGTATTTTCGTATGTAAAAGTTCTGGTTTCATCTTAATGGTCGTGTGAATAGTCATAACTCTTTATACTGGCGAGCAGAAAATCCTAATGGTGTTTATGAAGTCCTTCATTATGATAGGAAGATTATGTTTGATGTGCTGTTAGTGCAAGACGAATAATAGGGCCTATTTTTTTCGAGACAAGAGTAAATGCAGAGAAGTACAAAGTGGTGACATTTTGATGGAATTCTTCTAACAGTTAACGGAAGAAGAAAAATCACATGGATGGTTTCAACAAGATTCAGTCTCAGCACATACAGCAGAATATTCCTTTCTTACAATCTCGGAAGTGTTTGCAGACAGAGTGATCAGTGCCGGTCTATTTCCCCCTTGTTCTCCAGATCTAACAGTGTGTGATGTGTACTTGTATCGAACAAATCGTCACACATTGGAGGAAATAAAATAAAATATTACGAATGAAATCGGAAACATTACAGTTGCAGAACTCACTCGCGTCAGCCAGAATGTGGGTACTGGATACAATGCCTGTATAACCCCGGGAGGGTGACACTTCCAGCATTTTTTGTAAGGTAAGATTTCATATAAAGGTATACACGCTGAAAGCAGGGCGGCCGTGCGCGACATACAGTATTTTCTCGCATAATTATCATTTTTTGGACGAAAACTTCAGATGCGTAAATTATTCATCAAGGAATTCGGATATTAAAAAAATTATTTACAATTCATTTACATTTAGATACATCAAATATAATATACACACAATATTGGTTCAACTCATTTTCAGTTATCGTCATTTGGGTGTAAAATTTCAGCGCGAGATTTTTCTAAAATGTCAAGAAGGGTACATCAGGCAAGTAGGACACGTCAGTTTGAAGTACCGACACTGGAAAATATTCTTCCCATTATGAACTGGCAATACGATTTGTGAACTAATAAAAGTACAAGACATGTAAGTCTATAATAATGGCATAACGGCAAGAAAGAGAACTGTCTGACTCGAGAAGGGCCGGGCATCGAAGGAGGGACCCTGCTAGATTTCCCCAAATCGTTCGTACCCAATCTTGTACGAGTGATGAGTCCATCCACCTTTCTTCTTCGATACAAACATGGATCCCTCGCGGAAATTTTACTTTAGGCACTGTTTTTCGTTTTAGAACCAAGTAAGATGCAAGCTTTCTGCCATCACCTGTTACAGCAAGCACAAAAATTAATCATCCAGCCTCGGCTAACCAAATTGATTTAGCTTCACTGAGTACGATAACACTCTATGTGCCTTTTATTATAGATTGTTCGACTTTGTTCCATATGGAAACCGATTGGCGTCTGTCCTGAGGTTCCTATTCGGGAGAACAAATATTCCTTTACTTTACTTTTCTCAATGACAAAGCGATGAAAATCGATTACTTTTTGGTTGAAATCATTTGGCATTTTTTGGCATACCAGTAATGTTGTTCTTTGTCGAAGAGAAAGTCCATTTCTCTACACAAAAATTAATCATCCAACCTCGGCTAACCAAATCCAAGATGCTGATTCCATGTGCAGCAGCTATTCCTCATCCTTTAAAATACAGCATTTTGTGAGAAACAGCATATCCAACGTTGCATAATGAAATATATTTAAACAGATCCTCCTCTACTTTCGGAAACTTGCCGCTTTTTGGTCCGCGAAATGCTCTGCGAGACTCGGCTCCTTGAAGTGCAATCTCCATTGCCGGGGTAGCGCACCCTGCATTCGGACATTGAATACTTGCAGCCCACTGCTCTATGCCCGCAAGTTTCGGTGTACCCGATCACCGCAAGTTTATATGATACAGTATTATTCGAATTCTTCCTCTCTGAGGATTAACAAACAATTTTGAGATCACAGAAAACGCATGTCTCGTACCTGAAACACTCGTGAAATACGTTTGTACCAGACTGGAATAGTGTGTCACTAGCCACTTCTGCACCGAGTCTCTCACTGAACTAGTGTAGTGGTATTTCCTACTGGCTGATAACACGTTACCCAGTATTTGGAATGCCCGGTTTCACAATAGGAAGGCAGCTACCTGAGCAATTGACATCTTTATTTCGAAACACATCCGGAGCTGCGTGATGGATTTTTCAAAAAAGTGAGTGCGTCAAATATGTGAGTATTTCTTTGTCTCCACTTTGGGTCGAAAAATATTGGGATGCGTAAATTATGCAAGGGCGTTAATTATGTGAGAAAATACGGTAAGTTCAGCTGAGGCAACTTCCATAGCACAGACTACAAACACCGTGCGTCCGGTCTTAGTTTATGTGAGACACCCTGTACTAGTGTTTTAATGTTGCACTAACACATCAAAAGGTTTTCAATGACGGAGGGATGGGAAAGGGCTCAAATTGAGAAGGTAGTGACTGCGGCTTTAATTAAAGTTCGACTCCTGGTGTGAAAATGGCAAACCACAAGAAACCGTCTTCAGGACTGCTGACAGAGGGATTCAAACCCACAAAGTTACACAACCCTAAACACACAGCCAACTCGCTCGGTAAGAGGACTAAGTGATGGTAGTGGTTGTTATTTTCATAAGGAGAGATAAAAAGAAGAAAAAACACCTGTGGCGGAACAGCCCACTAGGGCCTTGTCCTGCATAGCTAGATGGCCTGCAGATACAGATACTTCTGTTGGTCTTACAAAGCTGGGTGAATCCTGTTTGTACCCTCAATCCAGAATTGAATTACCATTTAAAGTAATAATTATTTTATTACTTGAACTGTTTGGAAATCAAACCTGGAGCCTCTTGGTAAAAGGCAGACACACTATTCCTAAACAACGGGATTGACTTTAAGGGGAAAATACAACTAAATAATTACCTTCCCATAACTTCAGTTTAAAAACAATTATTTTTTTCTAAATGAAGAGGTCTGACCTTGAATCAAGAAATTTAAATTGAACCCGCCAGTCAATATTAAATATACAGTAATAAAATAAACACAATGTTTATTTCACATCATACATGTTACATGTAACTATTCTCATGTTTAGACCCGTATTGAAATTTGCTATAATTTACACAAATTTTTATTTTTCTATTCCACCTACTCAATACAATTGATTTTGTGCTATTAGAAATTCATTTTACTACCATATTACATTAAAAGGGACATGTTTCGCTCGGTTTCCGAGCATCCTCAGCCTTTGTAACTTGTCTCAGGTTTAAGACCTGTCATTGTTAATTTGCTTATAACTAATTTGTACTTAATTATGATTCTAAAAACTGAGAGGTAAAATACGTGAACATAGGCATTTGTAAACACAATGGAAAGTTTAACAATTTAAAATGACAGTGCTAGAATTGGGATAGACATTGATTCTAAATACACTGACATCCAAAACACAGTAAAATCCTCACAGTAATGAGATTTGGCTAAAATTCCCAAGTTCTTTGTTTTTTAAAAACAATTGTTAGTTGACTTATTATGTTGTATACATTAAAATTTGAGTCATAAATCCTGTTGAATCTCAATAGTATCTAAAGCTTGAAGTCTTAATATGCGTGTTAAAGGGGTTGGAAATATTCTGCATGATGTATTGGTTTGAGACATGCTTCTGTAATTTATTAATGGTAAACAGTAAAATGCAACATGTTGGTAGTTTCCTCAAACTGGTCTTTATTTAACGAGCGGACTTGACATTCGAAGCTGTTCGTTTTTATGACTGCTTAGTCAAAAGGGACATCAATCTGGAAATCTTGTAATGTTGATATATTATCCTTATTCACAATGCTTAAGTGATGGTGCGTCACTCTGACTGCTGCTATAATGCCTCGCGGTGCTTGTTACATCACGGTGACTGCTTGGTTTAGTTTTTCTACAACATTACGTTGTTTCTACCTCGACACGGTGCATATGGCTGATAGGGGATGTTCCTGTAGATATACAGGACAGGTGTGAATAAGACATTACCAGATAATACACCCACAGATCAACTGAGGCAATGAAGATGGCCAACGGTTTTCGAAAATGTAAGAGAATAAACTGTCCCAACGGTTGATAAAGCGGAGGAACTGTCTTCAGTCAACAAATCTGTTCTTGTCTACTTGCATCGGGTGACGAACTGGTCAGTGTCTGATCCCCATGTTAGGGGCGACCGTTTTCTATCTCTTAGCCTAACAACCTAAGCAGTATCAGAAGTCCTGAGGAAATTAAAGCACATCAAACACATTTTAATCAAAATGGTAGAGCATGGAGGAAACAAACCAATGGAAAACTACACCAGGTGGTAATAAGGTAGCCTTCAATCCACGGCCTCCTACCATCTATTAAGTTTACCAGATTGTTTACTTTATTGTTGGTTGTATGTGAGCATTCTGAAGGTGATTGGATCAGATACCGAGAACAAAGAATTATCTACAATCTGTATAAAAATCAGTCTGCAGTGATAAGAATCAAGGGCTTTGAAAAAGAAGCAGCAATCCAGAAAGGATTGAGGCTGCAGTTTGTCCCCCCTCCTTTTCAGCGCTTACATAGAAGGGGCAGTAAAGGAAATCAAAGAGGAATTTGGAAAGGGAATCACAATCCAAGGAGAGGAAATCAAAACCTTGAGATTTGCTGATGATATTGTTATTTTATCTGAGACTGCTGAAGATCTAGAGAATTTGCTGAATGGTATGGACGAATTCTTGGGTAAGGAATACATGATGAAAATAAATAAATCTGAAACAAAAGTAATGGAGTGCAGTCGAACGAAGGCAGGTGATGCAGAAAATGAAGACTTAAAGGAAGTAGATAAATGTTGTTACTTGGGTAGTAAAATAACTAACGATGGTAGAAGTAAGGACGACATAAAATGCAGGCTAGCACAAGCAAGGAAGCACTTTCTTAAGAAACGAAATTCGCTCACTTCAAACATTGATATATGAATTAGAAAGATGTTTCTGAAGATTTTCATCTGGAGCGTGGCATTGTATAGAAGTGAAATGTGGATGAGACCTACCTCACAAAGAAAGAGAATAGAAGCTTTTGAAATGCGGTGTTACAGAAAAATGCTGAAGGTAAGATGGGTAGATCGAATCACAAATGAAGAGATACTGAATCAAATTGGTGAGAGGAGATCGATTTGGCTAAATTTGATGAGAATAATGAGAATAAGAGAAAGATTAATAGGACACATCTTAAGACACCCAGGATTTGTGAAGATGGTTTTTGAAGGAAGTGTAGACAGTAAGAACGGTAGGGGTAGACCAAGGTATGAATATGTCAAGCAGATTAGACCAGATGTAGGATGAAATAGTTCTGTTGAAATGAAAAGGTTAGCACAGGATGGGGTAGCATGCAGAGCTGCATCAAACCAGTCTATGGACTGACGACTCAAACAACATGAGAACATATGTTTTTACCAACTGGATCGTTGTTGAAGATGACCCAGTGTATATGGGATTGAAACTAGTCCCAGTTAGACACTATACAAGCTAATGGTATTGAACAGGTGGATCCTCCTCTACCCTTTGATAGGTCCAATTTTACCTCATTTCAACTATAGTATAATTTCAAATCGCAAGCCTAAACTATAACCAAATCAAGCTAAAGACAAAGTTCTGCTGAGCTGAACTTACTTTGACATTAAGTGGTTTTTCCTTAAGGTCTAAGCTTTTCATCATCTGTTCCAGAGTCATGGAGGATCCAAACGTCATCACTTGATGTTTGATCCAGTTTGAGCACAGGCCAGGCCGGGGAATTTCTACAACTGTGACAACGATACGCACACTGTTTGGATGAGTGAGGTGCGATGATGCGATTGAATACGGCCGAGGTAACAGACGAGGCAGGTGCTCTAGTATCCTTGCCACGGGTGGACGGCACGATGGAAATGTCGCTAGTATGTCCAGAACCGTAGTTCTAGCCTCCACGATATACTTTGTATACTCTGCTGCACCTTGTCGACTGCACAACTCCTCCAGTCGCCGCTTCTGGTCAGAGCTGGATGTGTACTCTGCGAGAAGGCGGAGGAAAGCCTGAGAAACAGAAACATATCAAGACCTAATAATCAAGGCACTGAAAAAAGACATCTTTAAGGCAACTTAAACTTAGAATAAAAAGAAATACTGCACAATCATAGGAAATTGATCTTTTTGAGAACTGAAGAGGTCAAGAAGTAAGTATAAATAACCACCTAATCGATACTTTATTAATGCCTCAGGCAAAATTGAATAAAATTAAAACTTACGGGACATGTTTCGATACGGTCATGAAATGGACAACTTGTAACTGAAGAGGTGTCAGATTACTAGAAAGGCTGGATTATTGGGAATACAAAAGAAACTGTAGACATTCAAAGAGGTTAAATAACTTTTCAACTTGCACCCAGCCAACTGTCACTAGCACAAAAGACATCTTTGCCTGGAATTTCTTTGTAGAACTTTGCTTGTTCTTTAAGAATATCTTCATTAATGGGAGCATTGGGGGTCTGCGTTGCTTCACCTCCATAGGTTTAACCACTACACTGCCCTACACGTGTCCCTCGGGTGGTGCTAAGAAAGCAACAGTGATAAGATGAGACCGAACTGTCAGAAACGACCTCTCGGTCAAAGAGCGAACAAGAAGGAGATGTGTGGTCCTTTTCAGGACCTTCAAGTTCGTAGAATTGGACCATCGTTGTGCATTTGTCAATTGAATATCGAAGGGATTATTCGAGCGAAATGTATCTTTCCAGGATTGCACTGAAATATACAGTTGATGTCATCATGCTTCAAGAAACACACACAGCAGATGAACTACAGTTACAGAGTAGGGGGAAAATTCCAGGCTTTAAATTGGTAGCATCTAACTATCATCAAAATTATGGCCTTGCAACTTATGTCAGGAATGATATAACAAATTACCAATTACTATCAGTAAACTCTGAAAATGACATTTTTACTACTACAGTTAACATAATGCTGTCCGCTCACTTATCAATACGTGTTTTCAAGCACGGTGCTCTGCAGCCGATCACATATGAATACGTGTTGGTGCAGCTCTGTCTTCTGATGCCATCTAACGTTTATTGAGGAACTACTTGGAGATTATCATTGATGTACCTAAATTGTAGAAAATCTACGCATCTTTTAGTACTGGTTTTGCCCGTTTTAGAGCGTAAATGGCATTTGTTTTTGCCTTCGAATATCTCCCGAGTATCCATCAATGCTAGTAAACAAAAATGGCAGCGCCGGTAAACATTGGATTGACTCCTAGTGATATTATATGTGAATTATACGTTGATAATTTGTCATATGTTTCCAGTGATTGTGAAAAGAGTGAGGATGAATTGAGGAGTTGGATGCAATAACAGTGTAAGTAGACTTACGTTATTTTGAGAAACAGAAGCTTGAAGTTTATAAATGTTCCGAGTTAAATGTTCTATTAGGAATCAACCTGAATTTCATTTAAAGACATTTAAAAGAGCCAGGAAATGTATTTCCCGAAGAATTTTATTGATCTGTTAGCTAATAAGAAAGACAGAGTTATTTAAAATTTCCTTTTATACGCTGTTATTGCATGAAGAGCAGGAATATTATATTTTGCCACCTACTAGTATTGATCAGGGAGTTAGGAAAGCATGATCGCCCACTATAGAGGAACAAAAGTGGCTGTTTATCCCACCTCAGTTCTCCAAAATGTCTAAACTTACTAAAATTAGGAACAAATTCAAAAAACAATGTTCAACTAAGAAAAGTAAAAAAAAAAATACGTTTATTCTTTATTTAATATTCACCTTTTTCCCTTTATTGCGTAAAGGGCCGAGAGAAGTTTGCTACAGTGCTCCCCCCAACTACGGTATTAGGCTACGGTAATTGCCCCCCCCCCCCCCCCCCAACAGATATTTGAAATGTTATAAAATTAGAAACATTCCTTTCTGAACAACTTTTATTCCTATTTTCATTTACAAAATTATTCTCTCAACCTAAACCTTACTTGTTTGAAATACTCAAATATTGCATCATTGACCAAAATCAGGATAATTCATCTTCACATGCTGCATTAGCAGACTCTAGGAGATCATTACACACAGACATGACCTTCACATACCATTCAACATTTTCAGGTTTTAAGTATTTCATTAGTGAAAGAACATCATCCCTTTTGTCTGCTTTTACACCACACTTTCTTACATCAAGTAGCCTCAAATCATTAAAACTGAGAAAGCTAGCATTCCTCTTTAAGAAGGTAAATGGCACATAGTTAGGAGTGTAGGACTGTGACCCTGATACAACACCATTATGGTAATAAAGTCGCACAAACTTCTGTATCATGAATCTGTTGCTTTTAGCAGAGGGCATTCTTAGAAACATAGGTCGAAGTGCTGATACCCAGTCTTTTATTAAATATGATGCCATTACTGCACTAAAGGGTTCTGGATGCTTCCTACTGTTCTTCATGATGTTCAGATATTCTTCACAAGTTTCTATGCATTCAACCTGTTTTAGAAGAATGCCATATTTCCCGAAGTTCCTATCACACTGGCTAAAAGAATGCCCTCTAACAGGAAAAATATGTTCAATCTCAACTTTCAGATCTTTCAACAACCAAGCAGTGAACATTACCATAGCATTATTCTTATTTTGACCACCGCATGAGTCGGACAAGAGCACAACTTTCCTTTTGATGGGCATTTCCTGTAGTTTTCTTGTTAAAAAGTCGTGTAAGAAAGAGCACACTGAATTGGGGTTCTTTTTAGAATCACTCTCCAGAAAGCAATAGAAAGCACTACTACCATCATTGTGACAATGCACATTAAAGTTATAAAGCCACAACAAACGCTTATAAAATTGAGCTGTCATGTTAAGCCGAGGTAAAGGCAGGTTTTGAGCATAGTCAAATTCAACCACGAGAATATCGCTGTCCTCATTTTTTACACTATTCAGTAGCTCTTTCTTTAACCCACTGTATGCCTCAACTCGCTTTTTAAGGTAAACGTAATGGTTTTTGCAATCATGATCAGGGTTGAGATATACCTCACATTCTGCACAGTAATCACAGGTATCTGCCTTTGGTTGTCGGAATGAATATTCAGAATTTTCCCTGAAGTACTTGTGATATGCACTATACCCTACTCTCAGAGGTTTACTCACCTTATCATAATAATATTGCTTGAATGCTGTATATAATTTCTTAACGTTTAATTCAGGGTTCTCAAAGTACTTCCTGTTTGTTTTTTCCCTGCTGTAGTGAGCTTCCCGATGAGGAATCAGTCCCCAGTGTTCTTCCACAAGCTGCCAGACATTATCTGCAATTTTATTATGACGGTTGTTGTGTTTTCCTCTACGATCTTCCAGAACAGCACCTATAAACTTGAACAGTAGTCAGGCCTTATTCAAACAGTAACTATGACAAGCACATCCATAATAACTTTACATACCATATTACACTTACCTGTTCTTAAGGATTGTTGCACGGTCCTCAGTCGCATTTCTGATATTTGGAATAGAGAAAGCAGAAATTGTCTACAAACAGGCATCTCATCATGCTTCACTTTTACACAGTAACTCCATATATTATCTCTATTTTTAGATCGGTTATGCTTTTGAAAGATCTTTTCCTTTTTGACATATAACCCAGCAAAACTGCATCCTGAAGTAACTTGTCACCAGTCTCCCAATATGATCTAAAGCTATTCTTCTGATCTTCATACGTTACAGTTTCAAAACACCTGAAAAAGATGTAAAATGTAAGAACAACCCTCCTTCACAACACCACTACATTAATAAAATGAAACGTTCTGATTCATTATATTTATTAACGCTAGGTAGACTAAAACCATCCGAACTTGTAAAGAAGAACCTACCTTTTCCTGCAACATTTATCCACTTTCCTAAATGTCTTCTTTCCGATTTCCTTTCCACTTGTGAGAGAAATGTAACTTCTACCACTGTTTCTTGCACGCTTTACAATATTTCTTTTCCAAGTATCAGCATCTTTCATCCTTTTTCTTTCCCTGCACCTGGGCTTAAAACTGTCATCTAAACAGGCAGTACCATCAAATACTTCTGAATCACTTCCTACTGATGTATCAGAAGTGACGTCAATAGAAATATCGGCACCAGCCACAAAACCTTCTCTGCCACTCGCTGACATCTTCTCCAGCTAAAGAACTGGCGGCAACAGATCATGCCGCTCATGAAGCACGCCTCATCATGCAATAACAGCGTAGCGCATGGTAACAGTTTTAGTGAGCTCCTGACCTCTAGCGGCACCCTAGCGAACTAAGACCTGGATAGGGTTGTAGTGAAAGGACCGGGAAATTTGAAAACGGTATTCATGCAATAACAGTGTAAGTAGACTTACGCTGTTACTGCATCTAGCTCCTCAACTGTCTAATGATAATTCTAGTGCTAGTGTCATGCATTTATGTCGAAGTGATGCAGTGAATGACGCGTTTATTGCACCATGCGAGCAATGACCTGTTGCTTCAGATAGCAAAGGTGGTCTAGATGTAAGTACTGTTGATAATATTCTCCCTATTTCTGGTAGTGAGTGGTCTAAACAGGATATTATACTGTTTTTGGAGTCTTTCTCGGGCACGCCTGGCGTTAATATTTCGCCGAGTGAACCTGAAAATGTAGGTTATGATGTCAAGCTGTTCATTTGTAAGGATTTGTTGGAGTATATGGTGGAGGAATCAAACAGATATCATTACCAGAATTAACTGAAATATAAAATCTCACCAAAACTTTAAAGTGGACAGATATAACTGTGAATGAACCCAAAATTATTAAATTATGATACCCTGCAATAACTCCATGTCTCTGCCAAAACCTTCCGGCCGCAGGGACCAGTTATACGTCAGATGGGCCGGACAGCATTGTGTTAACATTGAAAACTTGACAATAGTTAATGTGTACAAGCCACCAGATACTACTTGGCCTAATCCTCCTATACCTTCTCTGCAGTATCCTACTATATATCTCGGTGATTTCAACAGTCATCTTTGGGGATATAACAAGGATGACTCTAATGGTGAAGTTCTTGTGGACTGGATGGAAACTGAAAATTTGAATCTGATTTTTGATGCTAAGGACCTGCCTACCTTTCAATCAGCTTGCTGGTCTCGAGGCTACACTCCAGATCTTTGTTTCACAAATCGGCTTCATAATTCACACAATCAAGTTCGACGTACAGTGCTCAACGATTTCCCACATGGTCAACACAGGCCTGTTCTCTTGGAGGTTGGGATGTCTTTACCTGTTGTTTGATCACATCCTAGACCGAGGTGGAACTTCAAGACAGCCAACTGGACTGAATTTGTAAAGCAAAACAGACTCCAATATAAGATGGATCAAACCAACATACAACAACTACAGCAGATTTGTAGGGGTTATAAAAGGTGGAGTGAGATGATGCATCCCTAGAGGATATCGTAAGGAGTATATCCCTGGCTGGAGTTCAGAGAGTAAGGATTTACTACGAGAATATGAAGAACATCCTAATTCCGACAATGCAGCTGGTCTCCTCCAATCCTTGGATGAGAGTCGAAGAAGGATCTGGCATGAAACAGTGGAATCCCTGGACTACACCCATTCTAGCAGAAAAGCCTGGTCTATAATTAGGAAATTGGATTCTTGAAACCCTGCAACTAAGAGATCAAAAACAGCCATCAATCTGAATGATTTTGCTAATCATCTAATATCAGTTTCCAAAAACACAAAAGACAAGCGAACCAAAAAGGATATCAAATCAAAGGTGAACATCAAGAAAAGAGCAGCACCGCAGTTTTCTGAATTCTCTACTCCATTCAAAGAAGGGGAAACTAAAGCCGCAATAAAAAGTATGAAATTTGGAAAAGCTGCAGGATTTGATGGAATTTATCCTGAATTTTTGGCTCATTGCGGACCAGCCACAATAAAATGGTTAACCAACTTCTTCACTAATATTCTGCAAACTGGAAACATCCCACCTCTGATGAAGAAAACAAAGATAATAGCCATACTGAAACCAAATAAAGATCCATCTAAAGTGGAAAGCTACCGTCCAATAGCACTTCTAAGGGTTATATATAAACTCCTTGAGCGACTGATCTACAATAGAATTTATGAAACAATCAACAGCTACATTCCTATAGAGCAAGCAGAATTTAGACCTGGAAGAAGTTGTAATGATCAAGTACTGTCCCTCACCACGCATATCGAAAATGGATATGAGAGGAAATCACTAAGCGTGGCTGCCTTTTTGGATCTATCAGCTGCCTATGATACTGTCTGGCGAGAAGGACTCCTAAAATTTTTGAGTGTGATCCCATATCGTAAACTTACGGCCTTACTTAGCAATATGCTCAGTAAGAGGTACTTCCAGATCTACGCTGATAATGACAGAAGTAGAGTGTTTAAATTAAACGATGGTTTACCTCAAGGATCAGTCCTCGCCCTCCTTCTTTTCAGTATGTACATATACGACCTCCCAGACACATCAAGAAAATTCATTTATGCCGATGACATTTGTTTGGTGACTCAGTGCTCCAACTTTTATGATGCTGAAACTACTTTAGCCACTGATCTGGAAGCCTTGGATGTATACTTCAAGAAATGGTGCCTTCACCTAAATCCTCAAAAAACAGTTATATCTACATTCCACTTATGCAACAGACAGTCTAATTACAAACCAAAAATAAAATTCCGAGGTCAAGTATTGCCATTCTGCAGAACACCAAAATACTTGGGAATAACACTTGATAGAACTTTGACTTTCAAGCAACATCTCTCAAATGTAGCTGCTAAAGTAAAAACTAGAAATAATATTCTTCAGAAACTTGCTGGTACATCATGGGGAGCCAATACTCATGTTCTAAGATCAACAGCATTAGACTTATCATATTCTGTTGCTGAATACTGCTGCCCCTCTTGGATCAATAGTGTTCACACAAAGAAGATCAATGTACAACTCAATCAGGCAATGCGCATAATCATGGGTTGCATTCGGAGCACGAACACACTATGGCTTCCTGTTCTCAGCAATATTCCACCTCCAGCCCTAAGACGATCAGAAGCTCTCCTAAAGGTTTGGAAGAACATTCAGCAGAACCCCCAACTACCCATCCATCAAGATATTACGCACACTGAACATCAACGACTGAAATCAAGGAAACCACCCTGGCGTACAGCAATGGATCTTGAACGAAGCTCTTTTCATGTTAACAGTTCATGGAAAGCCCAGTGGGATCAGTCTTCAGTAGTGAACAAAGATCTAGTTGAGAATCCTTCCAAACGAGTACAAGGACTTGATCTTCCAAGACGACAGTGGAGAATCATCAATCGAATAAGAACTGGACAAAGTAGATGTGGTTATCTGTTGTGCAAATGGGGTTGGACAGCTCTGCAGATTGTGATTGTGGTGTCTCTTCTCACTCAATCCACCACATTGTTGCTGACTGCCCAATTCAAGCTTTCAAAGGAACGCCAATGGACATCACCGCGCATCGGATGAAGCAGTTGATTGGGTCAAAATGCTAGACCTAGAGTTATAGTATTGTACGGACTTGTGACTACACACATTTATCCTGAACTATATGCATGTGTGTACATAGATTCATCATACGATAAACAAATAAATATACCGAGCTCGATAGCTACAGTCGCTTAAGTGCGGCCAGTATCCAGTATTCGGGAGATAGTAGGTTCAAACCCCACTGTCGGCAGCCCTGAAAATGGTTTTCCGTGGTTTCCCATTTTTACACCAGGCAAATGCTGGGGCTGTACCTTAATTAAGGCCACAGCCGCTTCCTTCCAACTCCTAGCCCTTTCCCGTCCCATCGTCGCCATAAGACCTATCTGTGTCAGTGTGACATAAAGCAACTAGCAAAAAAAAAAAAATAAATAAATAAATAAATAAAATAAAATAAAATAAATAAATAAATAAATAATGGGTGCATTCTGGCTGTGCTCATGGAGAAACAATGCAATAAGTTCTTCATCATCTTTTTGGGTTGTCCTGTGCATTTACAGTCTGTATCTCACCTTTTCCACATACAATAGTTTTTACATTAAGTCGCAATATTCACCTTTTCACAAAACAATAACATTTTGTGCTTGTGTTCGTCAGAGTTCAGCATAGTTCAACGTGCATCATACAGTACGGGGTGTAACAATAAATCACATGAATGGCAACAAAGAAGACTGGGTATTTTTTAAACAATGCACTAATATGAATCACAATTCAAATCCACATGTTTTGATAGTAGGGCCTACACCAGGCAGAAAAGAGGTGGATGTGCTGGACTATTGTATGGCCAGTTTATGCCAATTGTACTGTATTTGGGATCAGCTCTAATGAGCTTAACAGGTTCGCGGCTGATGATGACACATGCGTCATGATTCCGCTTTCACTTAGCACTGATGACACGTGCATTGCACTCCGCGCCAAGTATTAAAGTTCATATTTCCAGAGAACCTATGTAAACGAACTGACTTCTTATCTTTTCATTGTTAAGCTGCTGTTAAACATACGCTCAATCTGTTTACAATTATGAAGTTGGATTTCAAACCTAATCAATACATGATTTATTTCCAATGTACACTTATGTTCATAAAAAAATAGAACATCTTGGAAGACTAGAGATAGGAAGTTCATATTCACACCATAAGGCCTTCAGTTGGCATTTTACGTTGTGTGTGAATGCAAATAGGTCAATCAGTATGTTCTGCAGAAACGATTAGCATTTCGGTCACCTAGGTTCAGCAGGTGTCGTGTTGCATAGTAGGCACTGGGTCCTCCATGTGCACCGATAACTTGTTCCATGCATGATGGCATTGACGCGTATAAGGTGCGAATGGCGTCCTGGGGTGTAGCCATCCTTGCTGCATTCACCTGGTTCCACAGTTCATTACTGGTAGTTGGCATAGGGTCCCAGCGCCGCACCCATTGTTTCAACATATCCCATACCTTTTCGATTGGCAACAAGTCTGGTGATCAAGTGAGCCAGGGCAACAGTCTGACATCCTGTGACAAAAAGAAGGCGTGTGTTCGTGCAGCAACATGTGGTCACGCATAGGGCGTCTTGCAGAAAGGGTATGATATGGCAACGGTTCGCAGGATGTCATTCACGTAGGTCAAACTGGTTGCAGTGGCCTGGACACGCACCAACTGTGATTTGTGGTTGTACCCAAAAGCACCCCACACCATAAGGCCTTCAGTTGGCATTTTACGTTGTGTGTGAATGCAGTCAACGTGATGCCCCTCCCCTGGCTGCGGCCATCATTTTCAACCAAACAAAACCTGGATTCATCTGAAAACACTATCTGCTGCCATTCCTGTCCCCAGTGACATCGTTCCGTACACCATTGCTGTCTAGCTTGTTTATGCAAATTAGTCGAAGGTAGGCGAAGAAGTGGACGGCGCGCTGGTAACCCAGACAGCAATAAACAGCGATGGACTGTCATTCCTAATAGTGAACGATGTGTTACACTGTTCCACTGCTGCGCCAGAGCCGATAAGGACGCCGATCAGTCCTGCAATGTCATTCAGATGAGGGGTCAATCTTCTCGGGTGGTGGTTGGGTGGTGCGATTAGACCCATCTCGTTGTGTTTTACGGCCTTCTGTGAACCATTCCATACACACCCGTTGCACTGCCGACAAACTTCATCCCACACGAGCAGCAATTTCCCGGATGGATGCATCACGTAACGTTCTCTCATGCCAATAATGCACCCTCTTTCAAACTCACTCATTTGACGGTACGGTTCTCGCATAAGTCTGTGAGGCATCCTGCAGGTCTGTTCAAGTCACACTGATCCATTACCTTAGGTTTAAAGCGCCAACGAGAGCCGCAGGCATATTTTACCAGTCGGTGATGGTGTGCCGAGATATCGATGTGGACCTTGAACCTGAGGCCCTGGTTCAAATGCTAATATTTTTTTCAGAACATACTAATGCACATGTCTTGTGAATAAGAACTTCCTACCTCTAGTCTTTCAAGGTGTTCTGGTTTTTATGAACAAGAGTGTATTCACATTACAAATACATTTACCAGTACCAGTTTCGGTCTCTATTAGAGGCCATCTTCAGCTGCTGAAAAATCTTACTTGATAAAACAAACATATACAATAATATTAAAAACACTACTTATTTCCAAGTTTATATAATGCAGTTTGTAATAAAAATGCATCAGACTAGAGTATGACACAATTGTGATAAACGGATATAACTTGAAAACAATATTCTCTCACCCGTGGGTAACTAATGCAAGTATCAAACTCGAATTATTATTATTATTTTACAATTATGATTATTATTATTACTTGTAATGTATAGCTATGAAGTGTTTACATCCATTTAGTATTATTATTACATCATATGTACATAGGATATGATCGCGTTGTTTGTGAAGGTGTCATGAAACATACACTGTATATAGACATTTATATCAGTTCAACTGATGTAAGAACCTGTATATAATTTATTCTTACCTCTCTATATATAATTTGTAATCCACAACAAAATAGTGAAACACACTGTAACTTCCAGAATGGTACTGGGTAGTTGAAAACGATGGAGAATATTTTGTACACCATATGTAGGGAAGAGTGTTGTACCTTGGAACGTTTGTACCTTGGAACAGTTTGCATTATCTTTGATGTTAGTAAACATTCTTTAGATCAGTTGAGTTGAGTTCATTACTTTGCCACCCTGGGCAGCACAGTTTTTCTGGTGGCATCCATTGTGGTTTCAGTTCCAAGTTATTTAAGTGTAAAGCATTTTAGTACTTGAAAGTATTTTTAAAGTGATTTCAAATTGGCACATGTAAAAGAGATTCCTTCAATATTTACACTAAGTTAGTATGTAAATGGACTAACTTCTAGACATGTTACATTATTGTTCTACGTAACCTATAAAAAGAAATTCATGTTTTTTTTCTGAAATGGCTACATCATGTACCTTGGAACACGCACACCTATTGTACCTTGGAACATGTTCCAAGGTACATTACAAGGTACACTATGTTCTTTTAGATGCTATTTTGAAACATTATCTTGTTCTTATTCTGTATTCACCTGAATCCAACTCAGTATTAATAGATCTAGACCCAACAATCTGAAGCACTCTACAGATCTTGATCTTCTCTTGATCAAAACAGACGTCCTCTCATATCACCTCAAATTATTAGGCCCTTCCCCACAGCTGAAGAGAGGAAACCAGGGAGCAGCACCAGGGGAAGAAGGAAAGGAAAGTCAACAATCCTAACAGCTACTCCTGACAAATATGATCGCCAACCTAACTTGTCCAATATGAAAGAAAATAATGAATCTAAAACTTCGACTTCAAACAAAAGGACTGAAAGGAATATTCTCAATTCATAGGAACCTGATTTTGTGTCTAGTGGTTATGAAGCAGATTATGTAGCTGATCTGCTGGAAGAGCAGCAAGAGGATGACTTTGCATTAAGCCTACACTTTGATCACCCATGTCTTCCAGGAGAATTTGTTCCTATTCAGTTTCAAACAAAAAAGTCTCTCTTACATTATGTTGGTAAAACACGTGAACATGAGAAATGTTGTTCCGAGTATAAAATTCAGTTTTTAAAGAGACAGGGTAACACTGAAAACTTCATCTTTGACAAGGATACACTATATGATGTTCTCAAGGAAGACGTCATAATGAAATTGCCTCAGGCAAATGTCTCTGGTGGCACCCAGCGACAAAAGAAACAGATGCACTTTTAAATAGATTTCATAACTTCCAGGTACAACGTTCACTGAAACAAACCTGTGTTTGATTGTGCTGTTGCTATAATATGAAGCGAAACCGATAACAGAACTAGTTTAATCTGATACTTTTTATTTTCTTATTAATAGTCATTTTCATCAAATTGTTAAGAGTAATTTTTTATTAACTTGTAATGAGAGAATAATACTGTGTCCAGTGACCTGTAATATTATGTATGTATGTATGTACAGATGAATAACATCATCATTTCTTGTAAAAAATATAATATTTTTGTAATATTCCGTAATTCTGTCATAACGGTTAAAGTTGTTCCAAGGTACATGACTATGTTGTACCTTGGAACATGTTGCAGAGTTCAACAAAATGTTTTTTAAGAACTTAACTCTGACACTAAGCATAGTGCAAACTGCATTAAAATAGGTGGAAAGACCTATATTAATGGGGAATAATAAGTAGGATCCATGAAATACAACCAAAAGAAAATTAAAAAATTAAATGTCAAAACTGTTCCAAGGTACAACACTCTCCCCTATGTATTAAGCACTCTAGAATTTTCAAAAAGGAATTTTTGTAACGTATTTTTCTAGAAGCCTGGCCAGGCACATTTATAAGGAGGCAATCTTGACAGAGGAGTAATTGTTCAGCAGAGTTATGGTGTAGCAGGAGTATACTTGTGACCTCGTCTTGTTGTGACAAGCAGTGGTTGCAGTCTCCATGTTGAAGTCATAGGCAGTTGTTAAAATGGTGGCTTTGTTGATGTGTGTATTTTGCTAGTGACAGCAGTGATTAAGGTTATGTGTGTGTTTAATTTGTAAATAGATGTGAATAAATAACTGTACCAACTGACAGCATTTCGTGAGCGTCTTTGTGGATACGTCAAGTAATAAAGCTTCAGGTCTAAAATTTTGTCTAAAAGTTGATTTGCACTCTTCTCGAATACATTAGATGTATATTGGTCATGGTATGATAGCACAACATGGCACTGGTATGGCCTTGATGCTCTATTTACAAACACTTAATGAATTACACAGTTCTATATTAAAACAGGTGCATGTTTCTTATGGTTAGTTCACACCAAAGTTAATAAACAATGCTAATGAAACAAAGTTAATAAACAATGTTAATGAAAACATTTCTCAACATGTTAATAAACTTTTGTTAACATACTAATTCAACATTGTGACTACACCAAAATAGCTGCTTGTGACGTTACAATGGATAGGGTCAGGAAGAAAATTCTTACAGCTGCAGCTTTCATTAATTTACTGCATACAGTTAGGCCCGGTTTCTTCAATGAATGTGAAGTGTTAACTCTGCTATTAAGCAGACTTAACACATAATTTAACAAAATGGTCGTCTCATCAAGAACTGTTATCTCTAACAAATTGTTAATACTTGTGTTAAATTAACCTGGCAGCAGCCCTGTGTTAAACCTCTAACAGCTGCTAAAATTTCAAAATGGAGGCATGTAGAACACGTTAAGTTTGAAGCCTTACTGCTGTATGAAGACTATTTATAAACTGAAGAAGGCAAAGGACGATCCATACAAAGAAATAACTACTTTCTAGAGTTGTCAGAAGATATATTTCTTACCAAAGCCATAATGAACAAGATACTGGACGATATTGAAAATAGGTTAGAGTTTCAAACAGTGAGGACAAAGGATCCGCTTCGGACCACATGGAGGCGATAGAACACTGAAATGCGAACACATTTTACTCAAACTTGTCAGGTGTGCAACCTAATAATTTAAGAAAAATTTATGAATCCCCCGATTCTAATACAACACGTATATACTTGAAGAGTTTCAACCAAGATAAGTGGAGCAGTGGCCGAGTGGTCATCGTACTTGTCTCCGAACCGCGAGGACGTGAGTTCGAGTCCTACTATAGTAATACTCTTTTTATACAAATTAAATCATTGTTTCAGGGAATGTGAAGGTAAAAATGCGAATAAAATTAATAATCAAATTGAAGTGGAACTTTATTTTCTACAAAAATTAGATGTATGGCTTTTCAGGCGTTTGTTCTATTAACCAGCGTTTCGTCTTAGGTCTGACACTAGACTCTTCAGAGTGGGATGTGTCAGACCCTACCCACTGACGCTGGGTGTATGCAGGTGAATTTATCAGAAGCCTATTTAAGAGGCACAGTCTGATAACTGCATACAGGAGATAAAACTCCACAATGGAATTAATGCCCGCCTAGCAATTCCGAATGGAAATTCTAAGTTACCATGGAGGGAATTAGATATTTGTCCACCAATAGAGAATATCAAAAATTAGATGAAAAGTATTGTGCTAATCAAAGCATACCAGATGAACTAACCCTTAGGAAGAACAATTTTTTTACTTTTACTGCACGCTTCTGTCATTAATTCGATATGATCTGACATGGAGGGAACTGTATCTGGATATCGGTAGATGAAACAACCAATTTGTGTGGTCGATACATTGCGAACTTCACAGTGGGTAAATTATGTCCGAAAGAACCCGGCAAACCTCATTTACTTTCATACAAAGCGTTAGAAAAAACCAACCACGCTACAGTTGCGAGACTTGTTAACGATTCCCTGCGACTTCTGTGGCCTAGTGAATCGGAGAGTGATTGTTACAAAGTGCCCCTTTTAGTCACAGATGAAGCTTCGTATATGTTGAAAGCTGGTCAGTCTTTTAGAGTATTTTTCCAAATCTCATCCATGTCACATGTTTGGTGCATGGATTACATTGTATTGCAGAAGAAATACATACCCTCTTTCCAACTGTCAACAAAGTAATTTCAAGTGAGAAACGACTTTTGCTAAGAGCGCCGGCTCGCGCACAGTTGTACAACACTCATCTGTCTCAGGTTTCTCTTCCACCAGAACCTGTTCTCACAAGAAGGGGAAGTTGGTTATCCACAACATTGTTCTACCAGGAGAACTTTAATCAAGTTAAAAATGTAGTTAAAAGTCTTTATGATAGTCATACTGCGTGTGTTCGTGAAGCAAAGTGCGCATTTTGTCAGTTTCATCCATGTGAATTATTCGTCAATTTCGAAGGCGATTAAGGGTCTAGAATCTCGTGCTGCACTACTACACAGATCCCTTCAGTTAATTCAAAACATCATCGGTTCTTTTAATGGTGTCCATGTGACACTGGAGAAAAAGTTAAGAAAGGAAACTCAGTGCGGTGTTGGACTCAAACACAGGATTGAAGAAGATTCAATCCATAAGCAACTACATAAGTGGAATCAGGCAGTCTTTGCCAGAAGAATGTTCCGAGCAGTCAGTGCCAGTGTACAAGTATTGCCCAGTTACATCCGTCAATGTAGAACGATCATTTTCAGTGTATAAATTAATTATGTCCAACAACAGAAAGTCATTGACCCCTAAGAACATTGAAAAATTGTTGGAAACCTACTGTCATGCATCATTTTTCAAAGAATGATATATGTTTGTCAATTTAACACTGAGTTAAAATTAAATAATGTGTTTAGTAAGTGTATTTTGTTTTATTTTTAGTGCATATTTTCAGCACTTTTAGTGCATATGTGCACGCATATTTTTGGAGTTTTTAGTGCATATGAATCCAGGCCCTTCTTATTAGTAAGTTCATCAATAAATAACATACAGTATTGTCCCACTAAGTAACATACATCATTGTTTCAGTGTCATTCCCTCTAAAACTACTTCGATTTTGAAACGTTTGATTATCGACAGCTGATTAAGAGTTAGTATGTATTGTGATGATATAACATGACTAATTCCTTGATATCAGGACTAAATTATTATTTATTTCAATCATTTTACGTTTTTAGTCTCTACCATGAAAAATGCGTTGTTCGGCAGCTTACCTCAAATTATCAGAATAAGCAATGGAAAGGAACTATAAAGTGCAAACTAAAGATCTGTCAACATTGCTCCTTTAACAACTGTTAAAGCCTGCTCCCTGTAAAAACAAGCGCGCCGGGAGCTGAGAAGATATGGTTGTAGAAGAACTGTGATCGATGAGATGGACGATCTATTTGAAGACGGCAGTGAATGGAGATGTGGAGACTGTTCTTGTTCTTTTGTGTTTTCTTTCTATTTCTCCCTATTCCCACACTGATCTGTCATTGTGTTTGTCTCATTTTGTATTCCTTTCATCTTTGTATATATGACATGATATATAATCACGACAATCTATTAATTAATATAATTACTTTTCTTACCTTTTTCGGGATAGTTCTGAAGTCAACACAGGTCTTAAACACATGCCTAAGACAACCTCGTAAAGGAATGTAGGGAGGTATAGAGATTAACTTGTTTGCAGTTATTCCAGGTTTTAAGATGATGCTATACTCCTTGTTAGCTTCAGATGTGAGCCCAAGGTACCTGAGGATTTGTTCAACTTCATGATCTGAATTACAAGGAATGATTCCAATTGTATCTCCTGGCACGAACTCAGGACGACCTTCCTGTAATCAATGTAAGTTGGCTAGGAAAATAAGTTTTATCAACAGAGACAAGCAATTTAAACAATTTCATACTCTAAACCAGAAGGTCTCAAATGTTTGTAGGCCTGCGCCCCCTCTGTATCCATAAATTATTTCACGCCCCCTATGAATTATTGATTTACACAAGTTCTAATTTTCAGTTAGGGTTAATATCTCAAAAAATATTTTATAAAGATTTGATTATTATTAATTATGAGGGAAATTGAAAATCCACAGCCTGTTTCCAGTGATTTGACCGAGTCAGGAATGGAATGAATGAAGCCCCCATCTAGCGGCGAGCATAGGAATTGTTTAAATTAAGAACTAGTATTAGGTTTAATGGTCCGCCCAATCAACACACTTCACTTTACTAGTGAGAACACATTCAACATTAAAATATATTATGTATCCTTTGGACAAAGCGGAGGCGGGACAGGTTTCTCTCCTGGTACTCATTTCATTTGTCAGTCATTAATCATTGCCCCAGAGGAGTGCGACAGGCTTTGGCATTACAGGTTACAAATTTCATGTTTGGTCCGTATTGAAACGTACATCAGTTTAAGATATTACCAAAATTTACTAGGATCAACCTATTGAATACAACTGAATTTCCAAAGTTAGGACTTACATCCTATTACACTAAAATTTGAGGGGACATGTTTCGCCCCTTATAAGGGCATCATCAGCCTTTTTTTACACTGATACTTCAAAGATAAAAATCAGGATCCTGATTGTCATGGTAAAAAAAAAATATATAAAAATGAGAATATAAGATTGGAAATGAGTATTATACAATGTGAGAAATTGTTATGAGTTCCTAAATAATAATTTACAATTGAAACTTCATTTAAAATGTTTGCGAAGAAAAGGCTGAAGTTGGTATGATATTACACTAGTCATTTTAAAACATTTTATAAAATAGACAAACTAGGCCTTATCCACATAATAACAAGAAGGTCTATGGCTAAAGTTGCCGTATCAAAGTTCAAGTGAAATTCGACTGAAAGCAACTTTATTTACATGTTGAAGAGAAGGTTAATGGACCTTAGTAGCCACTTAAGATGACACTGAAACTTTCTTGTTGAAAACTTGTGATATTAAACCGTAGTAGTATGGCGCTGTGTAGATGATAAAGCTGGATCCATTAATCTATTAATCTCGTTATTTACGAAGTGGGTTTGCGGTCTCCATAATTTTGTTGAAGGAGTGATAAAAAGTTCATAATTGAATGTTGCCGTATAGATCTTTGCTAACTGAGGTGGTTATTAACTCTTAGACTGATAGTTAAATGGGAACATTCTTACTTGTTGTTGGCTGTAGCTTTAAATATAGAGTAACTATTGAAGGATATATGGTGAGGAATCTGTAATGAAAAGAGAATAAAAAGATATGAAGTTTAGAGGAAAAAAACGGTTGAATTAGGCGAAATGATATGTATTCAATTACTTACGTTCTCGATTTTTGTGGTATGAACTGGTTGTCTGCATGGTCTCGGAACGAGTAAGATTTGAATGGCATGTGTTGTATCTGTGTGGAACTGAGGGAGGGGGGTGTGATGGAGGAAAGGAAATGGGCGAAACGTTGAGCTTGCGCGCTATTGGCTGTTGAAGATGCGGAATTGAGGGAGAGGGGTGTAATGGAGAAGAGGAGGTGGGCGGAGGGTTGAGCTTACGCGCTGTTGGCTGTGGAAGATTAGCAGGGGCGGGGACGGAGGGAAAGTATAATCGTGTGAACTTTTGACATGCAGCTTGATACTGCAATTTTAGCCAAGGACATTCTAATAATTTTTATGTTTGGACAGACACCTACAATGATATCCTCTTTTTATGACTTGTAAGAGCAATCAGGATCCTGTTTTTTCACCATACAGGTTTGAGTTTGAGGCTGATGATGCCCTTAATATGGGCGAAACATGTCCCTTAACATTTTATAATAATATTTAATTTCTAAAAAGATCTCTTTGCATTGAATAGGTGGATATATAAAAAAAAAAAAAAAAAAACACTTGTAACATACTTTGTATTTACATACCATACCAGCGTCAGGGCTACCCTTTCCCAGTCTATACATTCCAAAGACATCAAGTTGCCTATTCTCTTTAGAGATGAGCCTTACACCCAAAATTTCATGTTTTTCATCGTTAACTTTTTCGTAGCTTACAAATTCTTCTTTCAACAGAATGAATACTCTCCCTCCTACCATTCGTATCGTATCTCTATGATACACACTCCAGTTCTGTGAGAATATTTCTTTATCCATTATATCATTTCTCAGCCATGATTCAACTCCTATTACAATATCTGGTAAGTATATATCTATTAAATTACTTAATTCGATTCCTTTGTTTACAATGCTTCTACAGTTGAGCAACAACATTTTTATGTAATCTCTACTTGATTTCCAGTTCCCTGTTCACTTAACACCGCTCCCTAGGCCACCACGTTTCACTGAATGTACCTGCCTATAACCCTTCTAAACAAATTTCCTAACTTATATGTACCACTGAGGTTTAAGTGAAGGCCATCTGAGCACAGATCCCTGTCTCCTACCCACCCATTAGGATCTAGAAATCTCACTCCCAGTTTCCCACATACCCACTCCATAGTCTCATTTAAATCCCCAATCACCCTCCAGTCAGTATCACTCCTACACAGTATTCCACTGATAACAATCTCCGCTTTCTTCAACTTCACCTGTGCTGCATTTACCAGATCCCACACCTCCCCAACTATGTTAGTACTTATCTAAGCTTGCCTTACGTTGTTAGTACCAACGTGAAACACTACCACCTTCTCCTTTCCCTCTTCCTTCTCTTCTACTTTCCTCAACATCTGCCTCAACCTAATTCCTGGATAACACTCTACCCTGGTTCCCTTTCCTCCACACACTTTCTCCACATGTCTAACGATCGAATCCCCCATGACCAGAGCCTCAACCCTACCCACCTCATTTGATCCCCTCCCCTCCTTGACAGCCCTATCTTCTCTCACTGCTGCAGAAGCTACTTTCTCCTCCCTTTTCTTCCTCCCATGACCCTGTTCCACCTGTATTTTCCTTTCCTCTACACTACATTTCCCTTTCCTACCTTTTTTCCTTCCTCCTACTTCCACACCTCTCAGCAACAGTTCCTTGTTCCTCATCATCCCTTGGTTGTTCTACCTGTAGTGACTCATACCGATTTCTCACAGACACCTGTCCTGAATTCTGATCCTGAACAGAGCCCTTAGCCTGCAATCTCCTTCCCCTTAAAACATTAGACCACCTGTCTTCTACAATTCCCCCCCATTTCCTTCCCGTCCCTCCTTTACACCTACTGTATCCTGTACATTATTTGAGGGAGGCCTACTTTCCTTCCTGTCCTCTGAGAGAATCCTAATTATCTCCCTCAAACTTTCCAACTCCTCCCTCATCCTCCTTAATGCCTGGCCACACCCACAGTTCCTACACTTGCACGACTTAGCCATTATTTATGGAATAATGGGAAGAAAAGGAAAAATAAAATAACGTATTCTGTGCAAATAAGAATGAAAGGAAAGAAATATTGTCTAGGATAGTTCACAAAGATCACACAATAATAAAGTAATTAATATAAGCTACGACTACACTACAATACTACTTAGTTGTACGAATTTTTTTTTTTTCTACAACACCCTAACAGAGTGAAAATTGCTGTTAATTACTGAAAACCGAAAGTAATACACAAGAATTAGGTCTACACAATTCTAAACTGCAGGTAAGTCTACCCTAATTACTGCAACAGAATTCTAGTAAGAGAGTTAATACAGATACCACAGATACTATAGATACTACAAATACCATACTACACAAATATTTCACAGTAATAGAATAAACACACTAATTTATAATAAGATACCTACTATAATACACTACAATGATTTTAAACTACGCACGACGACACACTGAACGACACAAGCATCTAGGTATCTTGTCTTGTCTCGTCCCTTTATTACTGGCCTTGTCAAGGTCCTATCCTGACCGTCCGCATGCAAGAACCACCCCAGACCAATGGTGTTTCCACAGGAAAGTAGAGGACTAAGGCCGCTTTGCGGCTCTAACCTGGAGGCTTATGCCCCCAGACCCCGTAGCTTACCCCAGTATCACTGGTCTTGACCAGGTCCTACCCTAACCGTCCCCACGGCAAGAACCAGTCCAGACCAAGGGTGTTTCCACACGAAAGTAGAGGCCTAAGGCCGCTTTGCGGCTCTAACCACCTTTACTTGTCCCTGTATCACTGGTCTTGTCCAGGTCCTATCCTAACCGTCTGCACGGGAAGAATCAGTCCAGATCAATGGTGTAACAATAATCACCACCACAACCGCCCATTAGTTCCTAAATAGAGAGGTTGGCAGCATTGTGCACCGCATGACAACAACCTTCCCGAGAAGGCCACGAGAAGCATAAAAACAAGTTGTTACGCACGTGTGAAAGTCCTAGATCAAGGGAGAGCAAGTATTGATGTGATGACTATCTACGAACCCTACAACGGTTAGCCTCTGTTCAAAGATGGAAAATATGCGAAACAAAGAGCCACGTAAGATTAAGAGCAATGAGCACAATACAACGCAATCAATACAGTACAACAGAAGTATTAAAGTGTTATCTATCAGGCCTACGTTTTAGGGGTAGAAGCATAAAAACCAATATAATTACCCTACCAGGGCAGAAGCAAAGGAAACCCATATACCTTGTGAGAAGCTCCTTAATGTACATCATAATTATGTCGTTACCATAGAACTGACGTCCAGGAAAATTTCAAGGACCTCCTTAACGTCATCTCCGCTGGTTATAGTCGATGCACTCAGTAGTGGAGCGTGGAACAGGTTCGTTGAAGCCAACGGAAAAGGGTGTTTGTTCTGAATGTCGACGGCATCCTTGAACTGAAATGATTAATAACACCACTCCTTTAAAAAAATAAACAACTTAAAACTGATGTAACTATTCGCTTTCTGGTTTTCAGTAACTTGCAACCATCATCGTTAACCCCAAAATGTAAACAAAGAAAAATAAAATCAAAAATATTCACTCTTACTTACGTCTTTATCGCAAATTTGAAGATCAATATTGTCAGAAAGCAAAGGAGGTAAATTCAACTTAACGCCTACTAAAGCAGGGCTGAGCACAGTTAAACCAATGCATGTTTCGCTAGAAAACGAGTAAGTATGGTCCACATTCACTATGTTGTCATTCATCTTGGCGCACTATACGGCACTATACGAATCGAAGCAAAGAGAAGAGAGAAGAACCTGCTCAGACCTTATTATTATTAATAGGCAAAGCAACCGAAAGGGCCTAGCTCGTTGGCATATACAATATGGTTACATCAAATTTGAAATTATTCTTTGCTAATTTGCGTGATGCTTTTGGTCCTCTTTGAACACAATACAATATGGTATTTTTCGCAGCACTTTCCACAGAGCGAGCATATGCAATTCCCGCTTGGTAGGTGAAATTTCTTATTACCGGTACTACATAACTTGTGGTGGTAGCCATGAATGGCTAGTCTTGATTGTGTGTTTTTGTTCTTCGTTAACGTTTGTCCATGATCTGTCTGTAAAATTCCAAGTCGATGTCCATTCGTTTCCTTTGACTAGCAGCTAGAAGTGCCTGGTAAGCGTCAGTAGATGGCAGGCTGAGCTTATACCTGATATCCTCTATGAAGAAGGTCTCTCTTGCTAATTCATAGGCAAGTCTCGATGGTGCATACTTCCCTATTCACAGGCAGTGCTTTATGAATCTTGCTTTCACCTTTTCAATTCTTTCGAGGTTCTTGTACGTTAAATTTCCCCATATTAGTTCTATGTCATATGTTATTATTGGTGTTATTGTGGCGTCGAAAAGAGTCATAGCTGTATTCAGCGATAAGCGATTAAGGTCCTTGAGTCCACATATGTATTTAATAGCCGTTGTTGTCCTTTCTTCCACATGGTAGCTGAATGATCGACCCGTTGTCTGCAGGGCGATGCCTAGGTATTTACATTTATTAACCACTTACATCTCTTCGTTGTTCAATAACAGCGTGTCCTTTGGTGATGCTGTTCCCCCTTTCCTGAATGTCATCTGTGCTGATTTCTTCATGTTTATCTCAAAACCATTCTCCAGTGCCCATTTTGCCAGGGCTTTTAATGTCGTCTGTAATTCCTCTTTGTTGGGGCCCGCTATGACCATATCGTCGGCGTACATCAGGAAGGTCGTCTCCATTGTATTTCGAAGGATATTGGTGATGTTCGCAGTGGCTATATTAAACAGTGTTGGGCTGATGAGGTCCCCTTGTAGTACACCATTTGTCTGTATGATTTTGTTAGATGTTGTTATTCCATCATCTACTACAATGTCATTGTATGTCAAGATGTCTTCTATTATTTTACTAATGTAGTGTGTCTTTCCAATCATGTCTTCGATGTTTTGTAGTAGGTGTTTGCTGTCTATAAGATCAAAAGCCTTTTTGTAATCAATGAAGACTGCGTAGTAGTTTCCCTTGGGCATTCGTAGTGCAGATTCTATCTCGTCCAGAAGAAATTTTACAGCTTGTGTTGTGTTTCTACCCTTCTTGAACCCGAATTGGCATTCTGGTATTTTTGGGTCTACTTCCTGTTCAAGTCTCCTCGTTAGTATTTTAGTATAGATTTTGAAGATGTTATTCTCCAGTGCTATTCCTCTGTATGAATTTGTGTCATTTGTTTCCCCTTTACCTTTGTATAGCATTTTAATCTTCGCAGTTCTCCAGCTTTCCGGTATTGTCCCTGATTGCAGGCATTTGTTGAAGAGATTGGTCCATAAAGGAAGTAGTATTTCCAATGAGTCTTTTAAGATGTCCATGCAAATATTATCTAGCTCAGGGGCTTTCCAACTTTTCGCTTTAGTGGTGACGTCTGTGGTCTCTTCTGGTGTTATCGGTAGTGGATTTTGAATCCGTTCCTCAGTTATGCTTCTGCACACAGCTACATTAATGTTCTGTTGATTTAGTATTTTCTTGAAGTGTTCTTCCCATTCTTTCATCGGTATAACTGTGGCTTGTATTACATTTCGTTTCCTCAGGGGAATGAATGGGTCTTTCTTTGCTGCTTCTGCGATTCTATTCGCTTCTTCTTCCATGAATGCAGTTTTCGTTTCCTTCAAAAGTTGCTTGTAATTTCTCCTCTTAGTTGGATAGGTTTTAAGATCTTCATCTCTTCCTGTCGTTTTGGCTGTGTATAACGATTCTAGTGTTTCTGTGCGCATTTTGTAACATTTTTCATTAAACCAGGGCTGAACTCTGCGTTGTCTTGGTGGAATAAGAGCTTGTTGAAGTATGTTAGTGATTAGTTCTAGTGCTCCAGTTGTGTTGCCCTCATCTATGAGAGCACTGAAGTTTCTACTTGCGTCTCGTTTTGTTTGAGGATATTTATATCAATCTTTCTTGATGGTCTGTCGTTGGTGGTCTTAGTCATGTATTTTGTCTGCATATTTTCTATTTCAAATGTAGTTTCAATGGGAATATGTTTTCTGATTGGTGCTGCAGAAGACGACCATAAACCTTCTTGGGCAAGATTTCGAACATATTTTCCTCTATAAAATACTAAATCAATTGAACTGGTGCCGTTGTGTGCGAAGTATGTTTTGAGTTCTGGGTCGTTTACAAGTTTGAAGCCTTCCTCGCTGAGTGCTTCCAGAATCAGTTCAGTCTTGTTACTGAGTTTATCTCTTCTGCAGCTAAGATCTCCTGCTAAAAGGACTGACTCATCATGTTTCACCTCCGTCAATGCTTTCATTAGATGTTCTATTGCATCTTCCGTTGTCCAGTGTGGAGGCATGTATAGGCTTACTGTTGTGAGAAGTGTTGTTCTTGTTATTAGCAAATTGTCTTCTTTCGTGGCGTTGGTTATCTTTCCAATAGTCGGTTTGAAGAAACATGAAACACCTCCCTCCGGCCTACCGTCGGTAGACTTTGCGAATGAATGTGTACTGTAAAATCCTTGGATATGTACTGGTTCTAAGAGGAAAGTCTCTGTTGCGATTATAATATCTATGTTTACAAGAGTCTCGTGGGGAACATGTACCGTATCAAGACATTTCTCGCACCTTCCGTGTTCCATAGCAGTAGTTTTAGCTGTGTAGTTTTATTAGTGTTGGGGCGGAAATTCCCATTCATTCGTCTGATGTTAAGCATTCGCAGTTCCAGTCATGGTTTATTCACGAGAAATTAAAGGTAGTGGAATTTCGTTTCACAAGTTTCCAGTGAATGTTCAATGTTCGAAACATTATACAGAGGAAGTATTACGCATGAGATACGACTTCCACCTGATGAAATTAGGTTCCTAAGGCCCCATTCTAAATGCAAACGTAACTGTAAACTTAACGACGTAACGTAACCGTAAAATTAATGTAAAATTTGTGGTATTCACAATGGAGGAACGTAACATTAACGTAAAGGGTACACAGCAGCCAATCAAAACATTGCTATGTTATTTAGCACGGAAGTCGGGTTTTGGACTATCTCGCAGTTTTATATTTCAATACCTCGATGGAATCAAACAACGTGGTAGAAAAATTCATATCACTTCAAACATCTATTGCTTTGCTCCTGGGAAAAGGCGATCTAAACAACGGTGCAGAAAATGGATTCATCCCTTGAATCAAAGAAGGTTACCTGGTTACCTCAGTGCGATTTCGGTAATCTAATGTAAGAAATGACCCTCATCAGTTCGTTTTGGACATGTGGATGAAACCTGAACTGTTTGCCTTTCTTTCGATTTACTTCCCCTTTTCTAATAAAAAGAAATGTAAGGTCTCCTTTACCGACATCTATGGCCCTATCTATCACACCCCGATGAGATGTTTGGATCTATTTGTTTGGATGATAACGTTTTCGTAAACTAGTTGTCCGTATAATGTTAAGAAATATACAGGGACACTGTTTTATTTATGACAGGGATTGTCTCTCGTCCGTTCGCCAGCGCTGCGAGCTTGTATCCCGCCATTTACCGTCAGATTTCATTGCTACGGGATATTTATTTCCACCTATAATTTTTCGGTACAGCGTGTTTGTAATTTTTTCTCCAAAGATTGTTTTGAAAGAGAATTACAAGTGTTTCGTCGAAAGAAGTCATTATATCGTGCACAAAATACAATGTTTACCACTGCTCTGATTAGCTGGTTCTTAAAGTTAACGTAAAATTAACCGCAAGAGCTTGGAGTTTGCAATCCCTTAATTTTACGAACTCGCAGTTAAGTTTACGTCGGCGCATTGTGAATGGTTTCATTAGATAAGATGGCCGCTAACTTCTGAGTTAACGTTAATTTTAAGTTTACGTTACGTTACGTTCCCATTGTGAATGAGGCTTAAGTTTTGATCCGAGTTACGTCATAAGAATCGGGCGATCCCAAAATTTGTCACTGGACTTTTTTGTATACATTGCTACCGTGACCGGCGATCATTTGAGAGGCCTCTTCAAACTCAGAAATTTTAAATTAGGAAACCAACCAGAAAAACAATTTGCCCAACAAATTTGGAGAAAATGAATGTAGCAAGAGCTAATAATACCGTATTGTATTTCCCCCCAGAACAAACTCTGGTTTGAAAAGTATGAAGATGGTTTGTCCCGAGAGCATTACAGATTAAAATAAATAATTTTTTTATGGAGCATTTTATGAAATTGTTCGATGCGCATGACGTCTGCAACACCTCACATGGGACATATTCCAGGAATGAGAACAAACGAGCATCTTTTAGTACTGAAGATGAACGCCTCAGTTGGTTAATTAATGATTTCCTATCATATATTAAGGAGCCGGCCCCTTGGTGTACGGGTAGCGTGCCTGCCTCTTACCCGGAAGACCCGGGTTCGATTCCCGGCCAGATCAGGGATTTTTACTTGGACTTAAGTGCTGATTCGAGGTCCACTCATCCCACGTGATATGAATTGAGGAGCTATCTGACGGTGAGATGGCGGCCCCCGTCTAGAAAGCCCAGAATAACGGCAGAGAGGATTCGTCGTGTTGACCACGCGACATCTCGTCATCTGCAGGCCTTCGGGCTGAGCAGCGGTCGCTTGGTAGGCCAAGGTCCTTCAAGGGCTGTAGTGCCATGGGGTTTGGTTTTTGCTTTGTCATTATATTAAGAAAATTCTAATGCAATCAGAGAAAGTAAAAAAGATTCATGAGGGAAATGTATCAAGCATAGATCTTGACTACCCAATCCACTGTGGACTGCATAAAATACCTCATAAGTATACATTTGCATTATGCATTGACGAGGAACTTAACAAGCGATGACATCGAGCTCTTCTTCAGCTACCTAAGACGCCAAGCGGAATAAAATGACATTATGGTTCGTGTGGCGAAAGAACAAACAGACTGTAAAGGCTGTTTAGAACATATCTCTTCTCCAGCTATTCAAGTTCATCATTGGGTCTTATTCGTTTTCAAGATCGAGGAGCCCTCAGATACCGAAAATCATCGTCTGTGGCACTTCTGCAGTGAACGACGGAATTTGTCACCTCCGCTACGCAGTACTTGCCCCGAAGAGAGTTACTAAAAAGGGTACTTTTTTTTTCGAAAGACGTTTTCAACAGTGAAATTAAATGTAGAAAATGTAAACACGACAACTCTTTAAATGACTCGAAGAGTTCATGCAGTACGATAGAGCAACCTCAACAAATTCATATAGCGCCATAATTAGGTCAGTAAATAGTGGCTGGAGATATCGCAGGCATGTCCGAGTGACTGATCAAGTTAACCAGTAGGGATGGATTAACTGAGGAGTGACATTATTCAGGCACGTACTGCATTCAGTTTCTTCGTGGATTACAGGCATCAAATAACCGCACACACTAGTGCCTGCGAAGCTGTTACCAATGTGGCACACACTGATTGAGTGAGCTCACGAATATTTTCCAGTAAATCAAATACCATTAATTCTCTTTAGTCAAGTCTGGAAGAAGATATTGAGGCAGAAAATTGTGAATTTTGCTTGTGCATTTTGCTAGCACCATCGGCGAACATAAAACATACCGAATTTCAGAATTCTCTTTACGGAATCCTGAACAGCCCTTGAGTCAGTCATGTCACTGTTCTCTCTTCCAATTTTATAGCCCTAAACATGGCTTCGAATGGCTCTCCTTTCTATGTCAACAGATAAAAAAAACAAGATGAACAATGAAAGAGGGAGATAACGGGTTCGAACCCACTGTCGGCAGCCCAGAAGATGGTTTTCCGTGGTTTCCCATTTTCACACCAGGCGAATACAGGGGCTGTGCCTTAATTAAGGCCACGGCTTCTTCCTTCCCACTCCTAGCCCTTTCCTATCCCATCGTCGCCATAAGACCTATCTATGTCGGTGCGACGTTTCCACTGCTTTTCCCACACCTGTGGGGTGCAAACTGTGCTACCCATATGTGGATGTTCTCCTGTTTTGCGGCCGGATGCCATTCCTGACGCTAACCCTATATGGAGGCATGTAGGCCTAATTACTATTGCATGTTGGGAGGGACACAAACACCCAGTCCCCGAGCCAGGAGAATTAATCAGACGCGATTAAAATACACGTCCTGGACGGGAATCGCGGGACCCTCTGTACCAAAGAACTCAACGTCGACCATTCTGCCAAGGAGTCTTCGGCAAGTCTTTCTTTATTATTATTGGGAGCTTTGGAGCTTCTTGTATCTCTTCAACATATTGACAGAAACTGTTGCATTGTGTTTCATGGCTGAACCAAACATGACTTAATTCTCCCTCAACAATTTTTTTGAACATGGGAGCATTTATTTTATGCTTGTCCGTCACAAGACGAACAACGTAGAATCCAGCCTTCAAAACCTGCTCACCACGTGAGTTGGCCGTGCGGTTAGGGGCGCGCAGCTGTGAGCTTGCATCCGGGAGATAGTGGCTTCGAACCCCACTGTCGGCAGTCTTGAAGATGGTTTTTCGTGGTCTCCCATTTTCACACCAGGCAAATGCCGGAGCTGAACCTAAATTAAGGCCACGGCCGCTTCCTTTCCACTCCTAGCCCTTTCCTATCCCATCGTCGCCATAAGACCTATCTGTGTCGGTGCGACGTAAACCAACCAGCAAAAAGAAGCAATACCTACTGAACCAGGAGGAAAATTCATTTCCTTGTAATGCCTTAACCATGAAGTAGGCAGATGTAATCGTAAATTTCTTCGTCAATGCATAAATTAAAAAGTACAGCAATTTGTTGGCGAGTTGAGGGTTTATTCCAGTTTCTTCTTTATAGAATCCCTCTGCTTCGACAAGTCCATAGAATCTGTCCTCTTCATTATTATAGAGCAGCCGCTTTTTATCTGCCACGTCGTCGCAAATAGGAGAGCAAATTTTCTTCAGATCATTCTGCTTGCAATCTTCCCTTTATTAGCGGTCAAATACCTGCTCCTATTTCATCGCTCCTGGAGACCTATCTAATGTACTACGTGAAGGTCACTATATTAATTGTGATCTCTGTTCATATTTGTAATCTTTCGGAGAAGCAATCCGCTAACAAACACAATCCCTTGTGATACAGGCCGATGAAACAGGGGCTATTCCCAAACTATGGAGGTGACTGGTATAAGAAGGAAATTTAAACATTACGGAAGAGAAAAATTCAGTTACCAAAACGTAGTCACCTCAAACCAAAATGAAGGGGAGCTCGAGAGGGTAAATCACACTCTATCCCCGAATTCCAGTTACAAATTTAATTAAGTTTTTACATAAGCTGGCAGAAAATTACATATTTAGGAAATTAGATTACATCGTAAAGGTTTCGGACCTTTCCCGCGGGTTAAACTGCTGAGCTAGCAAGAAATAAAGATGTTTAACGGCCATTATCTTGCAGAAGATCTGCTGCCAGATGAAAGAGGCGCTCCCCGCCTCCTGCTACACGTCCATACACTAGGTTAGATGTTAATCAAGTTGCCACGAGATGTGAAAATCAGCAGTTTATAAACCCTCGGGGAAAGTTCAAAACCTTTCATGAATAATAAAGCCACACCCTCTCACTTTTATTGGTTAGTTTAAAGTTACACATCAAAACGAAGAAGAAGCCAGTGACTGGTTAGAAATTAATTACAGAAATTCTGGATTGGCTAGATTCAAAACTGCGGAAAGAAAGATAAATATCGCCAACCCACAACTGAATGAACGAAATTTAGTAAAGAACAAACTTATGAATACAACATTTCTTCAAATAAGGTTCTTTTACTTTGCACCAAGGTGCATGATCATAGTTTTTTCGGCAGTGACATCTATGAGGGAATGTCCAAACTTCTTTATAAATAGTGAACAAAACCAAGTCGAAATTCACACAGTGACATCTTCAGAGGAAAAATTTAATTTGGTCCAGTTTCAAGCTCACTGTTTGTCTTGTAGAGGAGTACTTTAAGGCGGAAGATTTAAACGTGCGGCGTAGAGGTGTACCACCCGGTACATTTAATATTAGATGTACTCTTGAAGATTGTTTTTAGCCTGAAGATGCCCTATATTGAGGGCAAAACATGTCCCATTTAACTGATAGTCTGTTTATGTAAACACTATAAGTGAAAATAAAAGTATTGAATAGGTGGATTATAAAACACCTTTACTGTTTTTGAATTGAGTGGTATGTTCCAAGCTGTCAGCAGATAAATGGCATGAAATGACATCAGTAGACGAATAAGTTTGAGTGATGTCTTTGAAAGTAGGAAAGATCACAATATGAAGATAAAGTTGGAATACAAGAGGACAAATTGGGGCAAATATTCATTTATAGGAAGGGGAGTTAGGGATTGGAATAACTTACCAAGGGAGATGTTCAATAAATTTCCAATGTCATTGAAATCATTTAAGAAAGGGCTAACAAAACAACAGATAGGGAATCCGCCACCTGGGCGACTCCCCTAAATGCAGATCAGGATTGATTGATTGATTGATTGATTGATTGATTGATTGATTGATTGATTGATTGATAGTGCCTTTTTTGAATGTTGGTGTGCAGAATTAGGGACACTTTTTCTACGTTATACAGTATGTATGTTATTGAGAGACGCAGAGAATGTATTCCTGGCATCCTCAATCAATCAATCAATCAAACAATCAACCAATCAATCAATCAATCAATCAATCAATCAATCAATCAATCAATACTGATCTGCATTTAGGACAGTCGCGGAGGTGGCAGATTCCCTATCTGTTGTTTTCCTAGCCCTTTCTTAAATGATCGCAAAGAAATTGGAAAATTATTGAACATTTCCCTTGGTAAGTTATTCCAGTCCCTAACTCCCCTTCCTATAAATGAAAATTTGCCCCAATTTGTCCTCTTGAATTCCAATTTTATCTTCATATTGTGATCTTTCCTACTTTTAAAGACACCACTCAAACTTATTCGTCTATTGATATCCTCCCACGCCATCTCTCCACTGACAGCTCGGAACATACCATTTAATCGAGCAGCTCGTCTCCTTTCTCCCAAGTCTTCCCAGTCTAAACTTTGCAACATTTTTGTAACGCTACTCTTTTGTCAGAAATCACCCAGAACAAATCAAGCTGCTTTTCCTTGGATTTTTTCCAGTTCTTGAATCAAGTAATCCTGGTGAGGGTCCCATGCACTGGAACCATACTCTAGTTGGGGTCTTACCAGAGACTTACATGCCCTCTCCTTTACATCCTTACTACAACCCCTAAATACCCTCATAACCATGTGCAGAGATGTGTACCCTTTATTTACAATCATATTTATGTGATTAGCCCAATGAAAGTCGTTTCTTATATTAACACCTAGGTACTTACAATGATCCCCAAACGGAATCTTCACCCCATCAACGCAGTAATTAAAACTGAGAGGACTTTTCCTATTTGTGAAACTCACAACCTGACTTTTAACCCCGTTTATCATCATACCTTTGCCTACCGTCCATCTCACAACACTATCGAGGTCACCTTGCAGCCCCTCACAATCGTGTAACTTATTTCTGATTCCACTTCTTTACACATATCATTTATATATATAAAATGAGAGTTTTGTCTGTACCTGGCTCAGAATTTGACAAGAATGGTATTTCTGTATCGGTCATGTCTATAGTAACAAGAAAATGTACTTTTTACTTTTCCGTAATTTCTGTCTGTCTGTCTGTATGTATGTACACGCATCGCGAGAATACGGCTGAAGAGAATTTAATGAAAATCGGTATGTGCAGTAGGTGATGAGCCACTACAATCTAGGCTATAAATCATTTTATTCACGCTGAGTGAAATGGTAGTTTAGGGGAAGGCCTTAAATTTAATTATCGAATATTTATATTATTAGCAGTCCTATCGATAAATAATATATAACTAAAGTTATATAGAATTCAATTTCCAATCATTTATGTCTTATACATTTTTACCGTACCGACTCTGATAACACAGATATTAATGAATTTGTATTTTTATTGCTAAGTCCATATCAACGCCGAGCCACGAGAAAATGGGTTAACAGAATTTAATGAAAACCACTATATACAGTAGAGTCGGGGAATAAGAAACTACAGTCTAAGCTGTAAATAATTTTATTTTCCCGAGATGAAATGGTAGTTTAGGGGAAGGCGCCTGAACTTTAATTTTTAAATACCGGTACCTATGTTATTGGTGCTATCGAAAAGTATGGTACTACATAACAAAAGTTATAGACAATACAATATCCGATCATTTATGTTTCATTCAGTTTTACTGTACCGACTATGATAAGAGTGGTATTTCAGAAGGCCTACAATATCCAAAGTGCATAACACTGATCAACAATAACTTTACATTGACCATTGTTTGTTGTGATGTTCTTCGTGCCGCTCAACTCCGATAGATGGGATTACTACTGCGTACCGAGTATAACAGCCTGACTGAACATTGGCGGAAATAGATAGGGAGTTGGAAAACTTTCTTCTTTAGCATGCCACTCCTCTGGTTCATACATTTTCTGATACTGCATGTACGTTACACAGTGGTTCATCATAGCATTCGAGCTATTCAATCCCTACTCTGAGGCACTGATTGGAATGAGTAGCGTGCATATTTAATGGAATAATGACAGAGGAGTGTTGATGGCAGTGTGCGACCTGGTTGTTCCAGCTCTAGAACTTTGGACTGTTAGATCGGCACCGTAGTATTGTTCGTTGAAAGTGAGAAAGTGTGCGGTTTTTCATTTGATCGAGTATTTTATATAATAACATTGCTTTCAATCGCTACATTCCTACTGACGTTTTTGTAATGACCTATGTTGAATTCAGTTAGGAAAACCACCAAGTCAGTCTTTCTGAGAATCCCGTAGCGAAGCACGGGTACATCAGCTAGTTGATATATATAAGAAAACATAAAGATCCAATAATACTGCCTTGAGGAATTCCAATCTTAATTATTACAGGGTCAGATAAAGCTTCGCCTACTCTAATTCTCCGAGTTCTATTTTCTAGAAACTTAGCCACCCATTCAGTCACTATTTTTTCTAGTCCAATAGCACTCATATTTGCCAGGAGTCTTCCATGATCTACCCTATCAAATGCCTTAGATAGGTCAATTGCAATACAGTCCATTTGGCCTCCTGAGTCCAGGATATCTGCTATATCTTGTTGAAATCCTACAAGCTGAGCTTCAGTGGAATAACCATTCCTAAACCCAAACGGCCTTCTATCAAACCAGTTATTAATTTTGCAAACATGTCTAATATAATCAGAAAGAATGCTTTCCCAAAGCTTACATGCAATGCATGTCAAACTGACAGCCATAAGTCATCCAGGTGTTTAACTTGGCGATTTCAACAGTCATCACACTTCATGAGAGTATGGCAAAAGCAATGAAAACGCAGGAAAGCTTTCAGATTGGATGGACCAGATCGAACTTCACCTGTCCTATGATGCAAGAGAGAAAAGATCTTTCCATTCTGCTAGATGGCATAAAGACACCAATCCTGATCTCTGTCTAATAACAATGGATGCTAACCATATTCCTTTACCTCACACAAGATATTTACTATCAGGTTTTCCACTCAGCCAGCATCATCCAATTATTATAACCATCGGTTTACAAGTCCCATTAATTAGAATAAAACAGAAACCCAGAAACTATACAGATCACATACAGCTGAAATCGGGAGCTAAGCCGCGCTTTTTCAAAGCACGTCCAGTACCCCTGGCACTTCAAGACTAGGTCACTAAGGAGTTAGAAAGATGGGTAGAAGCTGGAATAGTGGTACCAGTCAATTCCAGTCAATGGGCCACTCCACTAGTTGTAATCAAGAAACCTGATGGCAATGTACGACTTTGTGGGGATTTCCGATCTACGATCAACGCACAAATCGACACAGATATATTTCCAATTCCCCGTCCAGAGGACTTATTCCGTCGTCTAGCTGGTGGACAATTCTTCTCTTAGAGTGGATCTTAAAGAAGCCTATCTACAGCTACTTTTAGACGAAGAATCCAAGCACTCAACACTCCTATCGGACTGCTCCAGCTCCAGCGTCTCCCGTTCGGCGTCTCTTCCTCAGCTGCTATTTTTCAGCGCTATTTAGCTCAACTCACCGCCTCCATTCCCGGTTGTGCTAACTACCTTGATGATATTATTGTGACTGGCGCAGATCATCAAGAACATCTCCATAATCTGCGCCTCCTTCTCACGAAGTTGAAAGACAATGGCCTAAGAGCGAATCTCGCTAAATGCACTTTCTTTCAGCCACAAGTTCACTACCTGGGACACATCCTCGATAAAAACGGCATTCAACCTAGTGAACGGAATGTCTCGGCGACTGTAAACATCCCTGTACCACAGAACATCAAGCAGTTCCAATCCTTCCTAGGCAAAGCGAACTACTATAACAAGTTCATTCCCCGCTTCGCTTCAGTTGCAGCTCCATTAAACGCCTTACGCAAAAAAGGTGTTAAATTTCAGTGGTCTCCGCAATGCCAACAGGCCTGGCAAACGATCAACAAAGCCCTTGTTCAAGCTGTTAAACTCACTCATTTTCAGCCTGGCAAGCTCATCACGCTAGCTACTGACGCATCAGATTACGGCGTCGGCGCCGTTCTCTCCCAGAAGGATCGTCACGGACAAGAACGCCCCATCGCCTTTGCTTCGAAGACACTTAATGAGCATCAACGTCGGTACTCCCAGATAGAAAAAGAAGCTTTAGCAATCATCTTTGGTATTCGCCGTTTCAATGAATATCTCTATGGCAACCATTTCCTGATCATTACTGATCACAAGCCTCTAGTACACTTATTCCATCCTGGTAATAAGATCCCTGAGCATTCCCTCAGAAAGCTTCAAAGATGGTCCATGTTCCTTTCTGATTATTCCTATCAGATCGCTTATCGTGCCACATCCCAGCATTGTAATGCTGATGCTCTCTCTCGCTTACCAGTCGGTCCTGATACCGCCTTCGATTCTCAAGAATCCGAATGTCTTCAATTAGACATAGAACTCGAAGACACCGTATCCACCTTTCCTATTGACGCTACCCGCATTGCTAAAGCTACGGATAAGGACAGTACACTGGCTACGGTACGTACTTACATCCGCAATGGTTGGCCCCTTGAGAACAAACTTCCTGCCCACCTTGCGCCTTATCATCGTATTCAGCATCGTCTTACGACTCGTGCCGGAGTTATACTCCTCGAAACCGGCACCACCTTCCGAGTGGTTATCCCACCTAGTCTACAGACACAAGTTCTCGACTTGTTACACCAAAATCATTGGGGTATATCCTGCACTAAGCAACTGGCACGTCAACACTGCTACTGGCCTGGTATTGATGCCGCCATCGAAAAGCTCATCCGCCATTGTGAACAATGTCAAATTAATCAGAACGCCCTGTCTTCTGATTTAGCTTCATGGCCTCCTGCTACTTCTCCATGGGAACGAGTTCACATCGATTTCGCAGGTCCTTTCCTCAATTCCATGTGGCTCATCGTCATAGATTCTCTATCGAACTTTCCCTATGTAGTGGATATGCATTCGACTACTACTACAGAAGCTACCATTCGTGCTCTTCAGAAAATATTTACAACTGAAGGCTTACCTCAAGTCCTAATTTCTGACAATGGACCGCAATTTACAGCTACTGCTTTTAAGAACTTCTGTACATATAATGGCATTCGCCATATTCCAGCACCGCCTTTTCACCCTCAATCTAATGGTGAAGCTGAACGCTTTGTACAAACTTTTAAGAAAAGTATGAAAAAAGCTGTCTCTTCAGGCTTAACTAAAGACCAAGCATTGTTACAACTCTTAAGCAACTACAGAACTCTGCCCGGCGCTGATAATGTCACTCCCGCACAAAAGCTCCATGGACGACCTCACAGAACTTTACTTTCTCTGTTGCAGCCTCTTCCGGCCCAGACTAAGACCTCGCCAACAAAGTTCACCGTCAACGACAGGGTCTACATAAGGACATTCAAGTCAAACCCGCTCTGGTTACCTGGTGTCATCTGCAGATCTTTGGGCCATCGTCTCTACGAGATTCAGACTGCTGAGAAACGCATTTGCCGCCACCAGGACCAGATACGCCTGCACTACCGTCCATATCCAGCTATTGATTCTCTTGTTAAGCCAGATAAATCTATTGCTGAACGAGCTTTAGACCATTTAATAACCATGGGTTCCTTTCAGGACGATGCAGCGCCACTCCGCCCAGTCACAGCTCCGGACAATACAACAGAGACGTCAGAAGCTCCTGCCCAGCATCGTAGCCGCCGCCAGCGCCGCCGCCGCTTCACGCCGTATCGGCGTATTTAGGAGGAGAGGGTGTTGTATGTCCTCCGCTCTCTTCGCTCAGCGCCAGCCAGCCGCACGCACGCACGCAAGCGTGGATCATTCGAGACTCGACGCGCAGTCTTCAGTGCGCGTGTCTGTTACGTCGTGTGCAGTATATAAGGAGCTCCCTGTCTGTCACTCATGAAAGGAGCAGCTGACTGTCGTAGCGGAAGGACATACGTGCCTCTCGCTCCACACTCTCTCTCCTTGCCAGGCGCTCTGTACTTCTCAAGTATCAGCCAGGCACTTGTACTTATTAGTACATCTTCGAAGGAGCATTGTCTGGGCTGTAGCACTTTTCAGTGCTCGCTCTTTCTTCTGTTTCAGGATTTCATACAGGAGGACCAGGATGGAGAAGCCGACCATACCAGTGAGACTGGTCGACTACGACTACCAGGGAGCTGTTGAGAAGCTACTAGACGCGCTCGACACGATGGATGTCCCCAGCTATGAATGCCCGGGACTGGTGGTGTTCAACTGGCTGGGGGAGAACGACCACCAGGGGACGCTGCACGTATTCGACCACCTCAATGCGACTGCGGAGTACATCGGAGAGCCACTCCTGCCGATCATCGGCATTATTGCTCCTACCTGGGCGATCATCATTCGCCCTAACGACGCAGCCAGCTACAAGGTCTACGAGGAGCGCGCATCCCAGCAGTTCCAGGTTGCCCGGCTACCAGGACTCAGGGAGCACCTGGACGTCTCGGGCTACCAGGAGGCAGCCTCGCAGACGGAGCCAATGACCGAGGACGACGGCGGCGCTTCCGAGCGCCGCGACTTCAGTTGGAAAGCTGTACTTTACGAAGTACACGCAGACCAACAAGGCGCCAATCAGGGCGAAGTGGTCGCAGACGCAGGCCTACCAGGAAGGGCCTGTTACCCGGGCACAAACCAGGAACGCGCCCGTGATGGTGGAAAGCAGCACAGCGGTGGAGAAGGACGCCCCCTGGCGTACTGAGACTGCTGGCCAGGTCCAACCTGCCTGCACGTCTGTCGAGTTGCAGACCTCGATGTGCGCCCCCCAGGACAGGGAACGCAGTCGAGTGTCAGCACCGACCGACGCCACCGCCGCCGCCAGCCAGGAGAAAGAACATGGGGACGCAGCGGAGCCACCAGCTACCCCGGGGTCACAAGGCCGGGAGGAGGGCCACCAGGACGAGGCCTCTTCCCCCGCCGAGAAGCAACCCCTGGGACCGACCGACGCCGCCGCCAGCCAGGAGAAAGAAGAAGATGGCGACGCAGCGGAGCCACCAGCTACCCCGGGGTCACCAGGCCGGGAGGAGGGCCACCAGGACGAGGCCTCTTCCCCCGAAGAGAAGCAACCCCCGGGAAGAAGAAGAAGACGACGCCGCACCAGGAAGCAGAAGGCGACGGAGAGGACCGCCAAGCCGCAACCCAGGACTGCTCCCAGGACCGCAGTCGACCGAGGAGCCAATCAGGAGAGGAACTCAGCGGGCAGCAGCAGTCAGGTGAGAGTAAAACGTCCCCCTCAGCAGCTCTTGCAGTGTTTCCGCTGTCTGAGGTGGGGCCACCGTCAGGTCAGCTGTGGGCTTGAGGTGAGGTGCAACCGCTGTGGTGGTGGTCACCACTACACGGCCTGCGCAGCACTTAGAGACGCGCCGGTGTGCGCCAACTGCTCGGGGGGCCACCCGGCCTCCCATCGCAGTTGCCCTGTCTACCGGGCCATGGCGCGGGCAGAGAGGAAGGAGGCCCGGCGCCATGACCCACCCCCTTCCAGGAGGCCCCCGCCTTGGCGGGCTTGGCTTCATTTTCCGGGATCGGAGACTGGGTACGAGGTACCCCAAGGAGGTGGAGTCGTGCGACGGGCCCTAGTGGTACTCGACGCATGGCTCCGCAGCCGGCAAGGACCGCGCTAGTCACAGAAATGCCCAGACGGACTGATCCCCAGGCGATGGAATGGCAAGGAATTGGTTTATGTTTTATGCATGTTACCTGTTCCTAACTAACACAACCTCTGGTCTTTCTCCAGCCCACATCCTTGCATGTGCTATCAAAAGATGTCAGGTTTTACATGTAGGCTCTTTCTTCTTTCTGCCTATGTGGTTTTTCCCTGACCCTTCAATACCATACTTCAATACCATATACCTAACACAATATCGCCTGGTAGCGTAGCATGGAAACAGGCAGATACTCCATGTATCACTTCCCACTCCTCCCTGCTATCTCTTTCTTCTTCTTAGAAATAATAGCATGTCGGAGGCCATGTAGATTGAGTCGTTGGTCACGCGGGGGGAGCGGGCTTTGGGGGCCCCCCCCAGAAAAAAAAAAAAAAAAAGTCACTCATGAGGATTCTCCCCTGTGTCCTGCTCCAGAATACACTGAACGTCGAACACGGAGGCTACTCCTCTTAAAAATGTGTCTCGACCAGGTGGACGGAATTCTGGTAGTATGAGGTTTCACCTCAGGTCACTACTCCACTTTCCCGTTCCTTCATCCATGTCGAGCCCCGATGTTGTATGCCACACATCCCCAAGCTCACTCAAGCTCCGACACACACATTAGATTCTCTAATTGTGAACATAGCTTTCATTTAGTACAAGCTTATGAACTCAGACACTTCAAGTTAGAAGGAACTCTCTTAGCTAATCTATGCTAGTGCAAACGATAGTTTTCAACTATCACGAACTATATCTTTCCCAAGAACTATCTTTTCAAGATAGCAGTGAGTGTAAATATATTCAGAGTGTACATAGTGTATAGAAACAGAAACTCTCTCAAGATTAATCATCTACTTTGCTTCAAGACAATTTTATGTTTTATTCCTGTACATGCTGTAGAATTCTGTCTGAAGCAAATAAATAAGTTGTGTTCTTGTAAACCTTATCTTGTTTACAACACTTCATTTACAATCCCGTTTATGTGATTACCTCTATGAAGATCTTTTCTTATATTAACACATAGGTACTTAGTTATCCCTATACGGAACTTATGTTACAACGAAAGTTAGTACATACAGTAGAGGTCCTATAAACCAATTAAACAAGCACTTTCTTCTCTGTTGCTTGAGTAAACATTGACGTAAGCCGTAAGTCCCCACGTAGATCTCTGTAATTCTTAGGAATAAGGTATCCCAGTTATATATTGCTATACATCAGGGCCTCTCAAATGCCTGAAATCTCACGCGTGCAAACTGCGGCACAGAGTTCCTGTGCACAGTGCATCGGTCCCACTCGGCTCGGACCAGCGCTTCGTCTCTGGGCTACTCAGCTAAGCTCGGCACGGATTTGGAGCGCTACGGAGCAAGTGAGGAAGAGGGAGACAGGTGTGGGGAAAGAGAGAGACAGCGCTATTACTCCAAATCAAGGAGTGGGGGTCTGCACTCTGGTCAACCAAGCGAAGTCGTCTTTTGGACCGTGCACAGTGCATGCACCCTGAGAGGCCCTGCTATAAATTGAACCTTAAATTGTGCATTACTCATTGACAGCTCATTTATTCGCCTATGTTAGACGAACAAAACAAAATTCGTATTACACTTCTGTAACTGAGATAGCAGCTTATAATCCTTGGTTTTGCACTGAACCCTCTTTCGTTGTTATTTTAGAATTTCCTACATGGAACCCTCACTCGTCACACGTCTTTGTTATCGCAGCAGGCAATCATTACCAGTTATTGTGGGCATTCAAAGGTATCTACAATCATCGCACGGAGAAGTAGCTGCAGCAGCTAGAGATTTTGATGTAAATACGCTGACGAAGGGAGTTAAGGCTCCCGAAACATGTACGTATAAATTATTCAAATACTAATAATATATTGACAGGGCGGACCAAACAATCACCCGTTGTACATTATTATTAGCTAGAGATAGGTCGAACAAAGTGATCCGGTCAAATCCTAACTTTGAATTTGTTAAACTTATATAAGAAGCATTGTGGTGAAAATGCAAAGTACGTACAAATTGACCTCACGTTTTCCCAAATGGTTTCATTTAAGCACGCACCTGCCCAGTTCTTGTGAAGTGGAAAGATCATTTTCTGTGTGTAAGAATGTGCTGACAGATAAACAGGTGAGCTTAATTGATGACAATTTGGAGAAATGACGGTAGTAGTTGTTGTTACTGGGTGAGTTGGTCATGCGGTTAGGGGCATGCAGCTGTGAGCTTGCATCTGGGAAATAGTGGGTTCGAATCCCACTGTCGGCAGCTCTGAAGATGGTTTACCGTGGTTTCCCATTTTCACACCAGGCAAATGTTGGGGCTATACCTTAATTAAGGCTACGGCCGCTTCCTTCCCACTCCTAGGCCTTTCCTATCCCATCATCGCCATAAGACCCATCTGTGTCGGTGTGATGTAGAACAAAGACCAAAAAGAAAAAGAAGTTGTTGTTGTACAGTGTTTCAAAAGGAACTGAGTTTTGATAGTGCATATTTTTCAGTTTATTGTGCATGTTTTGTCATATGATAGTGCATGAATGCATGCATATTTTGAGAATTGATAGTACATGGAAATCTGGGCTCTAATTATTACATTACTATTATACTTTCTTTCTTAATCTGTTTATGCTCCAGGGTTGGTTTTTCCCTCAGACTCAGCGAGGGATCACACCTCTCCCGCCTCAGGAGCAGTGTCCTGGGGCATGAGACTTTGGGTCGGGGGATACAGCTGGAGAGAAGGACCAGTACCTCACCCAGACGGCCTCACCTGCTATGCTGAACAGGGGCCTTGTGGGGAAATGGGAAGATTGGGAAGGATAGGCAAGGAAGAGGGAAGGAAGCGGCTGTGGCCCTAAGTTAGGTACCATCCTGGCATTCGCCCGGAGAAGTGGGAAACCATGGAAAACCACTTCGAGGATGGCTGAAGTGGGAATGTAACCCACCTCTACTCAGTTGACCTCCCAAGGCTGAGTGGACCCCGTTCTAGCCCATGTACCACTTTTTCAAATTTCTTGGCAGAGCCGGGAGTCGAACCTGGGCCTCAGGGGCTGGCAGCTAATCATGCTAACCACTACACCACAGAGGCGGACCGTTACTATTATTACATTAAAAATTGTCTTGGACTCTGGATGAAATTCTCGATTTACAGTTATTATTCTGGGCTTTTCTATGATTACATTTAACTCTGCTTGGTTTTTGGTACATCGTCTTGGATTCTGGATGAAGTTTGCACGATTTACTGTTCTCTGGTATTTTAATTAATAATAATAATTAATCAATTTGCTCGGTATGTTTCTTTTTCTTCATGTGTTCATCCTCCAGGATCAGTTTTTTCCTCGGACACAGCGAGGAATCCCACCTCTACCGCCTCAAGGGCAGTGTCCTGGAGCTTCAGACTCTGGGTTGGGGGATACAACTGGGAAGGATGACCAGTACCCCACCCAGGCAGCCTCACCTGCTATGCTGAACAGGGACCTTGCGGAGTGATGGGAAGATTGGAAGGGATAGACAAGGAAGAGGGAAGGAAGCGGCCGTGCCCTTAAGTTAGGTACTATCCCGGCATTTGCCTGGAGGAGAAGTGGGGAAACCACGAAAAACCACTTCCAGGATGGGTGAGGTGGGAATCGAACCCACCTCTACTCAGTTGACCTCCCAAGGCTGAGTGGATCCTGTTCCAGCCCTCGTACCACTTTTCAAATTTCGTGGCAGAGCCGGGAATCGAACCCGGGCCTCTGGAGGTGGCAGCTAATCACACTAACCACTACACCATAGAGGCGGACTCGGTATGTTTCACTTGATCCATTATTACGTTTAACTTAGCATAATTTTTGGTACACTATCCTGGATTCTGTATGGACTTTGTCGAATTATCAGATCTTTTGCTGTCAGTATGGGTAAGTATTAATTCTAAAAATATTGGGAGACATATGCAATTAGTCCATGGAGAAAGGGAGGAAGTATGCTCTATGCTAATGAATCGCTGTTTGGAACCACTGTGTACTGCAAGCTTCCATTTCAAAATAAATTTAATAACACATCTTGAGGAACAACATCAAATTCATGGCTCTAAGCAAGAGTTGATATTTGATTCCTTCCAAGGTAAGACATTTCTTTCCCTACATACCCTATGTCACTTAAACATTCAATTACATTCTTTACTCTCTCAGATTCCGTTATGAAATTATGATTTAAAATAATTACTATTCATTGGCAATTTAAATGTGCACGATGGTGCAATGCACTAGTTTATTTACATACATCTTCATTATAGACTGTTCAGCATTCAGTCTGCAAACCTCTGTGAACTTACTATACACTTCCACAATCCTCTATATCTAAATAGCTCTGTGACCACTAGTTCCATACCGTACATCTTATCTTTCAATCATTTGATACTGAGTCTAACCATCATTGTCTTAGTCTTCCTGTACTTCTCGTATCGTCCATGACCAAGTCCTTTAAAGGTTTAGAATGAAAAAATTCCTCAACCTGTTTTCAGTCATTCGCCCAGGTCAGGAACGGAATGGATGAAGCCCCCATCTAGCGGCGAGGATAGGAATTGTACCAGCTGCTTAAGCTTGTCACATTCATATGGGAAATATAATAATGACTGACAGAGGAAATTAAATTATTTTTGGGATTCGAGGTGAGTACATAAAGTCACTACTTTCCAGGAGTGACATATCTTTGGATATCCTTCTATTATGCAAGATCGATATTTTAAACCTACTTTAATCCAATCTCCACGTCAGTTCTGACACAAGTACACACTACTTCCAAGCTTCAGCCCATAACAATATCAAAGACTGCTACATAGTCTTCTTCTTTACTTCCTGTAAAATTTTCAGTGAAGCGTCTGAGGAATGGAAAGATTTGCACATGTTGCCCGAACGGGAGGAGTCTCTGCTCTGGTTACTCCTCTGAAGACTGAATATCTTGCACAGAAGTTCATGTATCATAAATGGATCAGCATTGAACTCCAACAGTTGCAAAACTATCCTCAAAATCTTCGGTGACAATGTTATTCCAGCCAAACTAGTCAGTTTAAGAAATTCTTCCACCGTAGCATATCATTCCAGTGTTCTACAAAATTCGCAAATGTAGTGTAGAGTGACTTTTATTCTAAGTTTATAACCACGGAGTACTGACTTACAGTACATGTCTATACCTTTATTCCCTTCTGTGTCGTACATAATGCCTAATCAAGAGGTGGTAATTGTGACTTAAAGGAAAATATCAAAGATATGTCATTGCTGGAAAGTAGTGTCTTCATGTATTCATCTCGAATCCCCAACAATGATATTGGAGATTCTTGCTGAAATGAAAGACGACAGGGAAACCCGGAGAACCTAGAGAAAAGCCTGTCCGCCTCCGCTTTGTCCAGCACAAATCTCACATGGTGTAATCGGGATCTGAACCACGGAACCCAGTGGTGAGAGGCTGGAACACCACCCACTGAGCCACGGGGGCACCCCTACAGGTTTAGAATCTCTATTAAAAGAGTGTTAAACTTGACATGAAAACGTTAGTCATACATAACATTGAAAATGGAAGACAAATGACGTGCCTGGTCTAGTGACATGTGAACATGTTCTACAATGCTAGGGGAGGGTGCAATGAAATTGTGATGCAAATAATGATCATGCAACATAATTTAGAGTATGTGTATGGGCAAGCAGGAGAAGATAAAGAAAAAAGAAAAGATAAAGAAGTATTTGAGTTGGTACTGTACAAGCCACACTCTAGTTGTAAGTTTAACTGTACAAATTAAAACTCTTTTATGATAACAACAACAACAACAACAATAATAATAATAATAATAATAATAATAATAATGTATATAGTGCACAAATGTGCAAAGTACATTTCGAGATCAATATTCCTTACAAAAAACTTTGTACTGGTACATTTTCTCCACTTCACGGAGAAGCATAGGATCATAGATAAGTTTTTAGACTTAGAAGATGAGAGCAAGTTCATATCCACAATTCTGTGATCTTCTGTGTAGTGGAGAAAATGTGTGAGTGAAAAGTGCAAGTGTCTGTAATAAAGTACACAAGTGCACAGGTTTAATTAAGTATTTTTCATGAAGATAAAATACAATACTGATGCAATAAAACAAAGATTTATTTATACATTAATCTACAGTCTAGGTTGGAGTACATTAGTTATACTCGGTGTAATGGAAAACAATAGGAAAAATACAAAACGTGCTGTTGAGTTGTTATCTGGTTTACATGGCGACTGAACACAGCATGGCACAAGTACTACTCCTCATAGTGGAAATGGCTGGGTCGTCGTTTAATTCGAGGGCCAGTCTATCACACTTGAAGGAGAGAAACTCTTGAACAAGTGCTGACTTCACATCGATGTTCAAATCACTACCAAGTAAGATGGGTAGTAAATTATAATCATTCTCACAAAGGTTGCGTTCTTATAGGAATGTATAGACGATGCTGATGGCCTGGTATACTTACCTGATGAACCTGCTTGCCACAGTTACAGTAGTCTCAGGAAATTGATGATACTAATTCCAGATAGATCTCCAGCCCAAAAACATGCCCACATTAACTGTGTAAGGGACACACGTCATGACATGATATCTATCACATTATTTTTCCCATTGGACTGAAAGTCTGATGAAAACTCTTGTTCCTGCACACTTTGTGGTGAAGAAGATGCACTAAAAATCAGGTCACCAAATGTCGCAAGTCATACGATTTCTGCATATTCCTGTGAGATCTTCGCTTATAAATGTCAATATTTCCTCCTACCCTTGTGTAGATTGGAGAATTAACTGGAATCTCAATTCCTCACCAAAAAGGAGCTCTCTCATTAAGGCATAGGCTAGGCATTAAGGAATGAATTTTGATAACCAAAGAACTCTTTTTATGTATGTCGACTTAAACCGTCTCTAGCTTCTTATGTTATAAGCTTCTTTGTGATCCGTATTGACAGCAATTACATATTATTATATGTAATACCCATTCACCGCATATTCATTACATCTATACAATGCCAAATATAACTAAATTTCCATTAATCTGTTATATTCTCACTGAAACTGACTTTTGGTATTAGTTTCGGTCCTTCAGCCATATATAGTTGACTGTATATTAAAAACATGAAACAGAGCACATCTAAAAAAGAAGAAACATACTTTGAAAAGGAAACCACTTTAAAAACAAGTCCTTGATGAATGTATCTTGGACATGTCAAGTCCATCAGTCGTAAAATAGTCCATTTAAAGACTATTTCTTGAACATCAGTGGCACCATAATGGTTGTGGAAAACACCCTTGTCGTTGATTTAATGCATGTGACTGTAATCTAAATTATTAAACACAATATTAGTCCATACAAATGAGAGAGAGAGAGAGAGAGAGAGAGAAAAAAAAGTAAAGGCACTCCTTGGAATCTTTGTACTAACTGCAGCTTTGAAAAATAATCACCTGTCAGTCAAAGAAATGTTCATTGCAGATTTGTGTGGTACTAGGTACAAAGCCACCATGAGTTCGGAGAGGTTTGAATTCCTAGTATCGTGCTTGAGGTTTGACGACAAGGAAACTCGTCAGGTAAGGAGGAATTTGCACCAATACGTGAAATTTAGGAACAGTTTGTTCACAACTGCAGAACGTGCTATAAAGCAGGCCCATTTGTAACAGTGGATGAGCAACTGTTGGGTTTTTGTGGAAGATGCCCTTTCCGCATGTATATCGCGAGTAAGCCCAACAAATACGGCATCAAAATAGTAATGGCCTGTGACACAAAGACCAAGTACGTTACAGATGCTATGCCTTACCTAGACAATTGTTCAAAGACAGATGGAATGCCTCTCGGGGAATTCTATGTCAAGGAACTGACCAAGATTCTACGAGGATCAAATAGAAATGTCACAGTAGATAACTGGTTTACCTCAGTAAAGCTTGCAGATGATCTTTTAAAGGACAAACTGAAGTTAATTGGTACTATTCACACCAATAAACCTGATATACCACCAGAACTACTGTCGACAAGAAACAGAAATGTTGGCACATCTATGTTTTGCTTTGACAGTTCTTTTAAAGGACAAACTGACGTTAATTGGTACTATTCGCACCACTAAACCTGATATACCACCAGAACTACTGTCGACAAGAAACAGAAATGTTGGCACATCTATGTTTTGCTTTGACGGTGAAAAAACTCTGGTTTCATTCAAAGCAAAGCCAAATAAAGTGTTTTATTGTCCACTGCTCATGAACAACCTACTATCAGTGACACTAGTCATAAACCACACATTATAGAGGATTACAATGCAACTAAGTATGGAGTGGATGCTCACGATCAAATGTGCAATTGCTATTGTTGTAGCCGGAAAACCAGGCGGTGGCCACTGTGTGTATTTTACGGAATGCTGAATAGCACATGTGTAAATTCGTGGGTTATATACTGTAACAATAATAAGCGTCAAGGTGGCTGCAAGTTGCCGAGAAAAGACTTTCTCATACGTCCAAGTGAAGAACACACCAAACCATGGATGGCGAAGAGACTGGAAACACCGAGCTTACAAACACATCTACGAGAAATTATACAGGGTGTTCTAAGCGACAGTTCATCTACCCAATGTAAAGGATTGGTTATTACTGGCAAGAGAACTATTTGTCACATCTGTCCTGCTCAGTAAAGGCGAATGACGACAACATACTGCAGGAAATGTCACCGCCCGTATTGCCAGGAACATAGAGCAAATCTTTGCACTAACTGCTCTAAATGAGAGATCAGGGACTTGAAAAACTAGGAGTTAACACTCTGTAAAATAACTTACATGTTAATACATGCTTCTTATATTATTACATTTTGTGTGCAATTACATTTTATCATCATGGAAATAAATAGTCGTAAATTTTACGAGGGTTTGTGTTTATGTACTACCAAATTAGGGTTTGTGTTCTAGGGTTAAGTACTGAACTAGTTTATTTCATTATTACACTAGTTCAGTACTTAACAAGTATTGATTTGATGGAACATCTTTTTTAAGGTAGATTTGAAGTAAGTAGCATCAACATGGAAATGAAAATTATTTATCGAGATTAAGTGGTATGTTCCGAGCTGTCATTGGAGAGATGGTGTGGAATTATATTAGTAGACAAATAAGTTTGAGTGGTGTTTTTAAAAGTAGGAAAGATCACAATATGAAGATAAAGTTGGAATTCAAGAGGACAAATTGGGGCAAATATTTGTTTATAGGAAGGGGAGTTAGAGATTGGAATAATTTACCAAAGGAGATATTCAATATATTTCCAAATTCTTTGCACTTATTTAAGAAAAGATTAGGCAAACAAAAGATAGGGAATCTGCCACCTGTGCAACTGCAGATCAGTGGTGACTGATTGATTCTCAAAATACGGTCTGGTTGTCATAGAGGCTGTAAAATAGGCATTACAAACAAGTTTCTTGGAGTATATTTTGTAACGATGATAATACACTGTATAACAACAACAAAAAAACGACGCACCCAGAAGGAATTGTCCGATGGTGATAAAAATCGGAGGATGTGAAGAACAGACATAGAAAAACAAACGATCAAATGTCCAGAACAATCAAATGATTTATTGCAGAGTTAGAGCGTTACAAAGTGAGGACGTCAACAAGGTGTTGATCCACCCCTGGCCTGGATGCAAGCTGTCACTCGACGTGGCATAGACTGATAAAGTTCCCGGATGGTATCCTGTGGAATTTCATGCCAAATGGTCTCCAACTGTTGGGCTAAATCGGCGATATTCCGGGATGTTCGCAATTGCCTTCCCATTACGTCCCAAATTTGCTCTATGGGAGAGAGATTCGGCGACCGAGCTGGCCAAGGAAGGATAGGGCAAGCTTGAAGACAGTTCATAGCAACACGTGCTGTGTGCAGCCGGGCATTATCCTGTTGGAAAGTAAGGCCTGGATGTCGCTGACGAACGGTAACACAACCGGCCGTAGAATGTCATCAACATACCGCTGTGCTGTCAGTGTGCCAGGAATGACTACCCGAGAGGTCCGGCTATCAAAAGGAGATGGCACCCCAGACCATCACCCCCTGCTGTGGGGCTGTGTGGCGTGCGATGTTCAAGGCAGGATCCCCACGCTGGCCTGGACGTCTCCAAACACGTCTGCAGTTGTTATCAGGGCACCGTAGGAAACGGGACTCGTCACTAAAGAGTATACGTCCCCAGTCAGCGCAGTTCCACGTTGCTCGAGCGCGGCACCACTGTAATCTGGCTTGGCGGTGAACAGGTGTGAATGGTAAGTGGCGTAACGGGCGGGGCCAGTGCAAATTCCTCTCGGTCAAGCGTCTGTTGATGGTCCTGGTGGACACATGTGTGCAGGTCACACTGGATCGTTGATAATGACGACTCCGGTGCTGTGACAGCTGTTCTGCCCGTGCTGTTGTGGCCCTCTGTCGACCATGCCGTCCTGACACTGATGCCTGCCGTTGCTGGCCCACGCTTGCCAGCATTATCTGATCGCCGCATCACTTCAACCCAAATGTCCAGCGACTGCCCGAATCGACCAACCAGAATCCGATCGCACGACCTCTTTCAGACTCTGACATCTGCTCGTAATGAGCACGAATCCTTCAGCGTGGCATTCTTACAGCCGACATTAAGATAGCGCAGTTGAATGCAACAGCTACTTTGAGCATATGCTTCAGAATTGCGCCTTATATACACCTGATGCATGCGCAGTTCAGATGCGCGGGAGCTCCAACTATTCATTCACTGGACACGAAACTTTAATCATTTGCATGTCGGTCCGAATGTCTTTGCATACGTAATTTCCTTACAATCGGACAACGCCTTCCCAGTAAGTCTTTTTTTTTTTTTTTTTCTATAGAGTGTAAAAGTGTCTTATTCCAAGACAATAAACATACAATTCAAACTCATCACTATATACCTACCACTAAATATCCTTCACAGTTATACATCATTTTCTCAAGGCATTTTGCTTCCTCAATGAAAATATAGTTTCAGTTGCCCCTGTGAAAACTCTCTACGGAAGGAGTCAAGACGTTACTCCTTGTAGATAAAAACAAGATTAAAACTCTTGTACATGTCCTTGGCTATTACCAGTATGGGGATTTCCTAAGAAATACAAGACATCATCTGTTCTGATGCAAGATAATATCAGTCCTGGTTATCAAAAACATTAAGGTCTATGAGGAACTCCACTGCTTTCCAGCCAATGGAAGTATCCTGGCAGGTGAAGTAAATCGAGATCAGGCTTCATCACTGACACCACAGTTTGATTCAATACTGATAAAGATTAACCATCACTAGTAAAAAAGAGCCCACGGTGAATTATTCCAAAAATATATTGTTTTTGGGGCTGTGAAAACCACTATTTCTCTAACATCATCACCACCATGTCCGACTCATTGGCTGAACAGTCAGCGTACTGGCCTTCGGTTCAGAGGGTGCCGGGTCGGGGATTTTAACCTTAATTGGTTAACTCCAATGGCATGGGGCTGGGTGTATGTGTTGTCTTCATCATCATTTCATCCTCATAACGATGCGCAGGTCGCCTACGGGAGTCAAATAGAAAGACCTGCACCTGGCGAGCCGAACCCGTCCTGGGATATCCCGGCACTAAAGGCCATACGACAATTTCATTTCATTTCATCACCACCATCATCATCATCTTCTTTGCATTTTCCCATTTATGTGGGGTCTGCCTTCTTGCAATGTTTCCTCCACTTCAATCGATCCAGAGTGTCCCGAGGGCTGAGAATGGTGAGCCGCATGTCATCTCTCACCCTATCCAGCCACCATGTTTGAGGTCACCCTCGACGTCGGTGACCCTCCATGTTCAGTTGAAGGGCAGTCTTTGCAGCTGAGGTTTCACTGTTACGGAGTATAAGCCCATACAATAGCAGACGTGATTCACACATTTTCTCTGTGATCGGGGCAATCTTGAATTTCTTCTGCACAGCATCGTACCTGATATGGTCTGATCGAATCAACCCATTGGACCACTGCAGCATCTTCATTTCCAATGCATGGAGTGCCTGTTTTTGCTTCGATATTGTAGGCCAGCATTCAGGTCCAAAAGGGCCACCAGTCTAATTACTGTGCGGTGGAATTTTATCACACAGGACTCCAGTAACTTGACGTCACTTCATCTATGTGGCGCTGACTCTTGTCTTGACATCAGGAATCGTACTGCAGTCTGAGGAGATGCATGACCCAATGTATTTGAACTGGGTCACTTCATTAAGTGGAACACCCCCCTCACAGTGATCGTGCCATCAGTTAGACAACCACATTCCAGATACTCCGTCTTCTTCAGATTTAATTTCATCCCAAATTCTTCAAGATTCATCTTCCACTCTTGCACTAGTGATGGGACATTCGATTCATTTTACTGAGTTACAAGTAACTATTCTCTTATTAGGCATGGTGAATTCAAAACATAATGCAATCCCGCAAACTTTTAGAACTTCTCGTTCTAAAGCTTCCACCACCTCGTCAAATGTTAGGTCCGCCCATCTTGCTCGTAAGAGCCCTCCAATAACAACACATGCGCGCAAGGATCCACCCACCATTACCCCCCCCTCCATGTCCTTCACTGCCTCAGCCACACCGTTATAATACTAGAAGTAGAAAGTTCAGTCAAGCTAGTGTTGCTGAAACAACCCGACGTACTTAATATGCACCGTACGAGTAAGTACCGCCTTAGGCATTTTTGACGTACGGGAAGTCTCTTGTACAGTACGGTATTATTTAACCAACTTTCTTCTACATTTCCCGGTCTAGAAAGCCAAGAATAACGGCCGAGAGGAAGCGTCGTGCTGACCACACGACACCTCGTAATCTGCAGGCCTTCGGGCTGAGCAGCGGTCGCTTGGTAGGCCAAGGCCCTCCAAGGGCTGTAGTGCCATGGGGTTTGGTTTGGTTTGGTTCTTCTACATTTTGTTTCAGAAAAACTTGATCATTTCTTCCAACAAATGTTTCACCAGAATTATAACATCAACTTGACTGTCTTTTAGATCCAATTGACTACCAACATAATTACTGACATCCGCCAGCTTTGACATACGTTTTATCATTAGCAACGCCTCTACAAGAAGTTTCATATTCTTTTCTACCTTCAGATATACCAACCGTATACATTTTAACATGTCTATTACGTTCACACTTCCGTTTTAAATAACTGACAGTGATTTTACCATCTTGGATTCAAACTATGGGAATTGAAGAAATATCCCCCTTTGATGATTGTGTTTACACTCAAGGCCATCACAGTCTTAATGATATTATAAAAAAAGGATCCATTTTAGTTTTAAACTCTCAGAATTCATGTTTAACCACGTTTTAATCTACAAAAACAGTTAATTTACTCTTTTAACATACTTTGGTGCATTATCGTTGTTTTAGATGTTATTGTATAATGTTTTACGAAATCATTTTTCAACATTTTAACCTATAATTTATAAGATTAGAATGACACCATATGTATTATTTTTAAGATTGATATAGGCTGATGATGCCCGTAAGGAGGGTGAAACGTACCATTGACTTTTATGTATTATGTATAAAAAATTTTGACCATATGAAATAGTGGATCATATTGTATTGTATTGAACAGGTGGACTTCTAATATTGTAATAATATTTGAGACATACATCATTTTACTGAATCGATTCAGTTGATTCCGTTCATGTTACTGAATCGATACAGTGATCCGATTCACGGCACATTAGTCACCGCTCCTACTGCATCTGTGTAGTATGTGCTGGTAAGACAGCAGCAACACCATTCAGTGCTCGCAGCTGCCATCTGGTCTTCATGCTATGAACTCCTTTCTTAGAAAAAAATACTAGTCACCCTAATACATCGAAGGTTTCCGGCGACGCAGGGTGGGAAAGGTTACGATTAGGAAGGTAGCAGCCATGGCCTGAATTAAGGTACGGTCCCAGCATTTCCTGGTGTGAAAATGGGGAAACTACCGAAAACCATCTTAACGGCTGCCGACGGTGGGATTCGAACCCACCATCCCCTGAACGCAAGCGCATAGCTACGCGATACTAACTGCACGACAACTCGCTCAGTCATTTTTGAAAATAGGTATTTTTCTATCAGCTGAGGATGTTTTAAATCGTCATATTTTGTATAGGCTACCCGAGATGTACAGTAGCCCGCTGGTTTTCGATTCAACATACTGTTGGTTAGGTTATTGCGTCTGTCCACATATGATTGAAGTCTTGTGCAACGATGTGACATATGAACTGAGAGAATACTAGCCGTTCTTCCCAATATAAAACAGGTACTTTTGAGTGGTCATGAGCATGACTCATAGTCATAGGGCAGGCTAGAGTAGAGTTTAATTGTCAAATGTCAACTAAGTTATAATACTAAGATTCATTAAACTAATAAATAGTATAACCTAATAGCCTGCCTACTTACTAGCTACTTCAGAATTATGTTGTGACTACCTTTTTAACACTGCAAATAAAACCATCTATTATTTAAACCATCCTGTAAGAAGAGGACAGTGAATGCAAATGGGTATTATTTTCAAATGAGCTGAGCTCGAGAATCCATTATAGCATACGATTCTTTCAGTTTACTGTACCATGGCTCACTGTATGTCTCGCTGCAGCGGAAGCTCGGCTCTCCGCCAGTGTCCAACTGTCCAGTGTGCCGATAAGGAGCCGTGTATCTTGTGTCTCACTGAGCCGTGCTCGTTCACGATTTCGGTGTGCTATGGCTCACTGTATGTCTCGCTGCAGCGGAAGCTCGGCTCTCCGCGTGTCCAGTGAGCCGATAAGGAGCCGTGTGTATCTTGTGTCTCACTGAGCCGCACTTGTTCACGATTCTTTTGATGTGCCATGATTCACTGTCTCGCTGCAGTGGAAGCTCGGCTCCCCGTCAACGCCCAGTGAGCGCGCCACTCAGCACTGTCCGCTGGGAGTAAGCTGAATCGTGTGCCGTGAGCTCGCCGTTCCTGTGAATCGATTCACTCGGACACATGAATGAATCAATACACTGTTTCGAATCATGCATTCAGTAGCCAACACTATCTTGCACTAGCTGTTCGAGGCCCTCACGTGTCTTGTTAGCTAACATGACATCGTCTGCATATAATAATGATCATCACCACCACCATTACCCTCTATATAAGGTTAACATAATCATCACCATTAACCTTATATAGCAGTTTTCACAGGCGCACCGATGATATACAAAGACATTACTGTTATAAGGTTTTTGGCTGTTTGCATGGGAACAATTCCCTAATTCTTTTGTGACTTCTGTGCCCACTTCGGTATAAGCAAACAAGTTGTTCAGGACAATGTCAATCTGTTGCACTGCAGGTTCAGAGGAATCATTTGAAACTTCACATTTGTAGACTAAACCTTAAAAATGTACTTTAATTAAGATATTTTTAAATGGTATTCTTTGAGTATAAAGTGACAAACAATTAATTTAAATAGGTTTTATTACATATTTCTCTTTTCTTCAAGACTGAAATGTCTTCATTATATCTTAACAGTATAATAAAGTTTTAAATATGTCCAGAAATGTAAAACTAAATATAGAAATAATGATAACAACATACTAATCTTTCTTTGATTTATTAAAGGAAAAGGGAAACGAAGATTCACCGAAACTCATTTTCACTGATGTCACGTGGAAACTACTTGTCATGGCAACCTCATTTTTGAAGAATCAGGTTATCAAACTGATTGTGGGCATGAATGAACATGATATTCCTGACATACTATCTCAATTATACTGAACATCATGTTTTGTAATTCCCTGTGAAAAATACTTGAGCAGATTTCAACTGTTTTTTTAATATTCATTTTTTGGTATTTCACAGCTTTTGGTTGGGTAAGTATAGTATTTGATAAAGAAAGATGGATTAATGCTAAAAATGGCAATTGGAATTATGTACAATTTGATGATTCTTACCAACAAGGCATAAAAATATGTTCTTTTCGAATATCTCACTTTTTCTTCCATGTTTCCACTGTATGTGGCAAAATGAACAGTACTGAAATTACAATTATAATCTGAATATCACACAGTACTGAAATTTGTGACACACCTGCCACTGTAATGATAGTGGATGCAGCAAGATGGAGTTACAGCCCACACTGCAAGGGGGTCACCTGCCCTTCTGCAAGAATATTTGGAGATTGTTTAAATATCCGTACCCTTCCCACTCCCTGGATTTCATGCTCTTATGGCTGGTTTACACACAGACAGTGTTTAGTATAGTAGTAAGTGGTTTTGAAAATGAAAATGAAAACCTACAACCTGTTTTCCAGTCTTTGACCGGGTCAGGGATGTAATGAATGAACCAGATATAGGCTATTAGTAAAATGGGGACGCCACTCCCAAAGTGATATTAATGACTGAGAGATGCTATGAGATGATAATAGAGGGTGTTGCTGGAATGAAAGATGACACGTAAAACCGAAGTACCCGGAGAAAACCCTGTCCCGCCTCCGCTTTGTCCAGCACAAATCTCACATGTAGTGACTGGGATTTGAACCACAGTATCCAGCGGTGAGAGGCCGATGCGCTGCCGTCTGAGCCACAAAGGCTTTAGTAAGTGGTTAGTAAGTAACTAATGCGGCTCATTTAAACGTAAGACAGCATTTAGTACAGTGGTAAATGCCAATTTGTCACTCAAGTCATGTAATTCAGTCATTCTTGCATCGTTAGTTAGATCAGATATAAGACTGACGACTTGTTAATGACGTTATTCGTTGCGTGTTAGATGACATTTAGAGGAAGCTGAGGATTAGGTGACCTATGTTGGGAGAAAAAGAAAATGGGAGAGGAAATGGATAACCAGAAGGAATAATCTCGGAGCAAGTACAATTCTCTTTAAAGAAATAGCCAAGGAGGATCGACAGGAATATGTTAACACTGCGAATGTCAGAAGTAACATTTAATGAGTTACATCATAAAGTTGAACCTTTGATACAAAAGACAGAATATACTATCATGCGTAATGCATTTTCATATTCCAAAGGCAATCATACTGCACGTATTCACTAACGAATTTTAGTGTGTTATCTTCTGTCCACACAGCCACTGTTCTCAGCAATTAGAAAGAATGGTCGAAATAAAAATGAACTCACAACGATGATCAACTCTGGTGCTTCACAATTTATGAACTTGACTAAATTGCACCTGTTTGTCCGTGGTAAGTAGCAAGTACGGTGCTTCCCCTACTGCTCCGATGGATGCGCGCGGCTTGTGGGAGGTCTGCATAAAAGGAAAAATAGACGGGATTCTATTCCACTTGATTAAACTGTTACTTAATCGCTTATTTACCACTAAAGTCACAGTTCACATGCTACAAGCCACTTAAAATACGTTAAAAGTTTAGTAGTTACCACTAAATTACCATCCGAGTGTAAACAGGCCTTCAGATGCCTACATATGGAATATGACTAAAGAATCCATTTTCTGGTCAGATGACCCACCTAAGAATGTTCCTGAATTACGAGAGGAGACTCGGTCATTTTTTGTGTCCTCGGGGCAACCTGTGTTTATCAATACATTCTACAACGTACAGGACCGTTACGAACAATGCACAAGACTTGCAGGCACATTTTGAACATAAGCTGCACCGACGCAGATAGATACATGTTGCTGCCACCTTTCAGGTTATAATGACGTATCTTTATGTTCAGAGCATGTTTGTAGTTTCAGGAATGTTTGTTTTGCCGCATACTGTATCACGTCCTCCTTAGTTTTAGTATTTATTATTCAAGAACATCCTTGGCTCAGTACAGTGCTCTTCTATTACAAATGTTTAGGTTAGAATTTTATAGTATTCCAGCTATTTTTTATAATTCTCTACTATAAATAAATAAATCTAATTTGGTGTATCATTAAAATCAACATTTACACGTATATAACACAATTAACTCACTGAATTAAAAATATCACATTATTTTATTAGTTCTTTCACTGAACTATTTACAAGAGGAAACCACAAAGTAAGGCTCAAATCATACCACGTGCTTGGTATGTAATGCATACCTGCCAACTTTCAGAAATCAAAAATAGGAAGATTTTTTAAATTCTTGGATTCCATCACGTATATCGTGCCACAGTCTTGGTGAAAAAAGGGCAAGACAAAAGGCATACATATCTACAATTACAAGGCGAACTGACCAGTAAATTTAAAATCTTAAACTAAGAAAACATAAATATGGTTACAAGAAAATGACATTTATGACACATACATAAGAATAATAATATTCATATCACACCGACAAACAGAACTAATTGGATAATAGTTTCCTTTATTAGACTGTAAAATGAATGGAAATTCTATCGTATATGTATCTCTGAACACTTGGAGATAACGTTTGTTATGTTTTATGGCCATAACGTAAAGAGAAAATATCAGAAACTGTCACCGACACAACTCTCTGAACTACATTCAACTCGTTAAAATTATGAAGTAAGAATGAACACAAATGCACTGAAATATGCCAAACTACCACATATAAAACAGATCAATATGTCTCATACATTATTAACATTGAACTTCAACAGGGGGAAAAGCACAGAACTGCAAGAAAAAACACCTGGCCTACAACTCCAAAGAAACTATGCACAGAAAAGACGTTAACAGCGTGCGAACCGCACAATAACAAACTTATTCTTTCATCCTGAATAACGTAGTCACTAGTGCGCGCAAGGCCCTCTTGCTCGCAGGATGATTGCTGTCCTGAATTCCCAACTGTAAAGCACACATGCAGTTGTGGCGAGCGGCAAACACGACACACGAAGGCGAAGGATGATATACTCACGAAATAATGCATCAAATAAATACCCTCCAAATTGAGTTGCATAAATTATACAAGCAGATGAGAATTTATCTTTTATCCTACGGGAAAAGTATTGACTGTACTGGAGGTTATTTATTTATCTTTTATCCTACGGGAAAAGTATTGACTGTACTGGAGGTTATTTACTGGTAAAAGTAGGAAGAAGTAAAACTAAATTGGAAAATTGGAAGACAAATTAAAAAACGGAAAGGTTCTGGGTAAATCGGAAGGGGTGGCAAATAATTGGGAAGTAGTTGGGTAAAAGTAATTGAATTAAATTTTACTTTTAACCATTATTGTTCACCAAGTGGGTCATTTCTACTTATGGTATAATTCACTTCTTGAAATAAAATTGCAATAGTTACATTCTAATAGATAAGTAAAACTAAAAATACACCTCTTCAATACTAATATTAAACTAAATAAGTTATAACATTTACTTAGAACTAGTTCAGATCAAAATGTTTTTACTGTGTGCTATAAGAATGCTATAGAACAATTTTAAGTTATAAGAACATTACACATCATTATTTTAACAAATTATGTGGCATTTAGGAATAGATTAAGTGGAGTTTTAGAGACGCATATTGTAAGTGATATGAACATTGACGAACATTTTAGACTAAGAGAAAAACACCAGAACATATTTTAACACTACAATATTATTATCTGTATTATGTGATATTCATTATTGGATTCAATGATGGTTTGAATTGTACATTATGTTAATATTAGGTTCTATGATCAGCTGAAGATGACCTGAATAGGGGTTGAAACGGGTCCTGCATACTAATGTGATAAAGATATGTTTCAGAAGCTATATATCAATAAAGTATGGATTAGATAGAAGGTTTCCATCTTTATAATTGTGTATATTTATCTGGAAGGACCAATACCTTGGCAGCAAGGATATTATACCCCAGCCTGAAAAAGCTTAGGGATAATCAACATTTTAAAAATATTTTAAGTTCAAGACTTGGCTTACAGTGAATTCCTGCAGAATGTAGATCCAGAGATTCTACAGATTCACTATTACGAAGTAGATAGTATTTGGTAAACAGAATACCTGGAACCATCAAAAAGATGACAAGGTTTGTTGTTTTAACCCTTTGGAGTCTTCTGTCCTATTCTCATCGACATGGCTGACACGCAGTTCAGGTCCTCTATTGGACCAGGTCAGAACTACCTTTAAGGTTATATTTCTCACAAATTTGTGGGAAATAGCAGCCATGCTTTTGTATATAGCACATCTATACTTCTGTACAGTACTGACATCTACAAGTAATTTGTTTCCTCTTAGAAGTGTTATTTCTAGAAATAAATCATCTATGGAATAATGTCTACATTCTACTGTAGTATGATTTCTCTTCTAGCCACAGCATGCACACCAATGGTTTTTATAAGCAATTAATATGATTACTGATCTATTGATTACGTGGACATTCTTCTTCATCTTATTGTAATGGTACTACTTTACATTCAAAGTGTTAATCGTATAAAATATGATTTTTCCATTTCATATTTGCTTGATTTTAATCTGGACCTACAAATATTGGAAATATAATTGAACTCCAAAGGGTTAAGAGGCCAAACATTCAGGTCATCACCCCCCCCCCCGGAAGATCAATATAATAGCCATCCAAGTGACTACAATGGCTTATATTACTGTCATAGTTACTCTTCGCTATCTCCAAGGGATACCAAACACCACCTCCATGTTGCCACGGAAACGTGAATGATTCTTCAGATATTAAGACGCCGTCTTCTCCGCCACTAAAGTAGAGAGGAAGGCTGATTTTGTGGGGTTACGGATAAGTGCTGAGAAGACAAAGTTGATGCATATAAATTCAGGAAAGGGACAGATCCTGTAGCAGTAAAACAGCATTGGCTGGAAGATGTTGAAGATAACCTCTTCCCAGTGTCAACCGCCTATAAACGTCAAGGTAATTATTCGCAAGTTGCATGAACCGCTTATAAGCGTCATCCACTTATAAGGGTCAGAAGTTTATAGATACTTCTGACATCTATTGGTGTTAGTTTGCAACAAAGTACTACATTTTATTTCCATAGAATATCGTATATTCCATGTAGAATTCATGTACCTGTGCACACGTTTTCCACGTGGTCAGCAGTTGAAGCAATATGGCTCCTGCGCTAAACAAAGTACCTAATTTAGCAAACAGTGATACTGAGCGAATGCTCTTGGTTTCCATTGAAAGTGAAGAAAAAATGACAATTATTCTTCCCAATCGAGTGATGAATTCCACGATGACAAACACGAATGAGAAGAAATTGGATTACCTTTGGAGGGCCGCGCAACAGATTTGATTTTACCGGCAATAGTGGGATCCATGTTAACTTTAGGGATAATCCCGAACCATTGACAATATTTGAACATTTTCTTAGTGACAAAACATTATCTGAAATAACAAAAAAATAAAAATAAATATGTAACACGTGGAAAATTGAGTGATTAATAACAGGAACACAGATATTAATATCATGAGCAGAACTGGAAAAGTCCCTGCAGTCTTCCTACAAATGAGCTGCCCTCAAGCTCAACTGTCAATTTCACTTTCCACAGACATAAAGTTACAGTTCTAAGTGTCCATTATGATGCCAATGGTTCTATATGCATGAGATACTTGGAAGACGTCACCTCGTTGCAGGTTATAAACAACGTTTTCCTCGTCCGTATTGAAGATCTACTTGTGATACAATTCCTATAGTTTTGCCAATTGCCACCTTTTCAATACAATAAAAATATGTTACAAACTTACATATTTATTGTGATGTTTACATGGTCCATGTTTCGCTCCTTTTCGTGAGCATCATCAGCCAAACTATCATTAATCTAAGATTGTGTAAGTTCATAAAACAATTCTTTGGTTCAAAATTACTCTTATAAAACTAATTGACAATCTTACAATATTTTAAAAATCACACTATAATAAAATTATGTCTTAAGTTAACACTTTTTGTCTAAAATCTTCTTCAGTCTAAACATTTTATCGCCGAAACTTATCCGGTGAACATCTTTTTAAAATTGTTTAAAATGAGAATAAAATAAAAATAAAAAAAAAACCTTTGAAATCTGGCTAGTTTTGTTGATTCCCGTTGCTTAAAACTTCATAACAGTATTGAATATCTTCTTTAAAATATTATAAGATTGTCAATTAGTTTTATAAGAGTAATTTTGAACCAAAGAATTGTTTTATGAACTTACACAATCTTAGATTAATGATAGTTTGGCTGATGATACTCACAAAAAGGAGCGAAACATGTACCATGTAAACATCACAATAAATATGTAAGTTTGTAACATATTTTTATTGTAAAGAAAAGGTGGCAATTGGCAAAACTATAGGAATTGTATCACAAGACGTCACCTCACCAACTCAATGTCTTTCAACAATGGTGCCTCAGACGAATTCTAAAAATAAGCTACTGTAATATTACGAAAGAAGAAGTCTTGCACATAACTGGTCAGCGAAGCTTGCACAAAATCTTTGCAGGGCATGTTCTGCGAGTGATCATGGAAAGATCCCCAAAAATTGCAGTGATGAAAATACCTTCAAGCAGACAAAGAAGTATGTTTATGAAATATTTACGAAGTATCATTTACAGAAGGGCCACTGTGACGAGACAGAAAATCTGGCAGCAGACAGGATTCGCAGAAGAAATGCTACTTAGAAGGGAACTATCAATCAATGAGCTCGTATCGAAACCTATCACTGTCACATAGGAAGCTCGCTTACCAAGAAATACCTGTGAGTCTCACAGGGAGGTTCTGAAGTCAAACATGGAACATGTGTATGAAAGCCATGAGTTAGTAGCAGTTGGACATCTCTGAAAAATTTCAGCTATATGAGCGATCGGTGGCCCGCGTACTCCCACGCAGTATGAGTGCACGTGTTCCATCACTATAATCAGGGCTGCTCATATGCGACTAACATCCCACGCAGCTGTATACTACTACTACAACGACTACGACGACATTTCTCGGGATTCCCGTTTCGACTTCGGAACCTTCTGGTTAAAACTCGCAACTCCTTCCTATAGGACGAGGATGATTTTAGCAAAATTTCATGGTAGGTTTTGATGAGCTCATTGATAGTTCAATACTTGACATAGAAGGTATTAAGTACAGTACATATGAAAGAAAAAATGAAAAAAATCACCATGAAAACATTTCTGGATGCAACTCAATGGCCTAAAACATTTCACTTAACTAATTTACTAACAGCTAACTTAAGAACCTTACTTATGGATCTCCTCTCATAATAACACTACCCAATAAGAACTACAGTATTAAAAATGTCAATATTTTCTGAGCAACTTGCAAATTCACTACATTAATATGACACAATATATGGCACTTAGTGACAATAAAATTCTATTTACAATAACTTTTACCATACTAAAGGCACTTTCTTAGATTACATTGTCCAGTACAAGGAATTTGATGTAAAAACAATGACTGATAAGAATACAATAGTCAGTTTATACGCACATACAGTATATGATTAACTTCAAGTTTATCTGACTAGCTTATCCAATAAAATTTAGTATACACAAGAGCATGCAGCAAACTATCTCTTGAGCTTACAAAGGACCACATAGAAAGGTGTGCAGTGCAGGAATTAACCACCTGGTGGTATTTTTGCTTGATAGTGAAATGTGTCAAGTTTTGACAGGGGTATCAAAAAGGTATCAATAATCGAAGGTGTTTGGAGCGGGGGGAACTCAGGATTATGCGAATGGTAGATAAGAAGCAAGTGACTGTATCGCAATTGAACGAAATACTCGGTGATATATGGAAGAATATTTATTTGAAGGCGACAGGGAACAAACCAGTGAAATTAAATACGTGGGTGAAGAAACTGTTGAAGCTGATAAAGGACTGTTTTTGAAGGAAAGGAATGAATTTGATATGTATGTGTCTTGCTTATACCACATCCCATAACTTGATGAAGAACTTGACCGTCACATGGGTAACAATTTTCAATAATACATAATTATCCAACTAATCCGAAACTGGCTCAGAAACTGCCAACTTCAAGTAATGAAATAAATCTACAAAATATAAAGTCTCTTCATAAAGATGACTACAAAAATCCTGTGTTAAATCTACAAAATATCAAGTCTCTTCATAATGACGACTACAAAAATCCTGTGCTGTGGAAGATTCCAGGAACCTTTCAACAGAAACCTCAGATACTCCATTGTTTTCTGGTACAAACCCAGCAGTTATGAGCCTGCCTGGTGGCCATGTTTGCTTCTTTTTCTTATTTTTTATTATTTGCTTTATGTCGCACCGACACAGAGTGGTCTTATGGCGATGATTGTATAGGAAAGGGGCTGGGAGTGGGAAGGAAGTGGTCGCGATCTTAATTAAGGTGTAGCCCCAGCATTTGCCTGGTGTGAATATGGGGAACCATGGCAAACTATCTTCAGGGCTGCCAACAGTAGGGTTCGAACTCACCACCTCCTGGATGCAAGGCCAACTCGCCCGGTGCCATGGTTGTTAAGACATAAAGTCTCTGTACTCTGACCCCGTGATAGCCAGTTTGAGTCCCGCTGATAGAAAAAATGTAAGCAAGATGTATATAATTCCCATCACAAGATTGATGTCATATGGAGGGAGGCATAAGAAGCTGTTGATGGTGATTTGTCTGTTTGATGGGGACATTAAGCTTTGGATAGACCCCTTAGCATTATTCGACAGGAGTAGGTGATGTGCCAACACTGCGCTTCATCCTTACCCTACATCATCATCATCGTCATCATCTCACACTCGGACATGCAGGTCAACTGTGGGTGACACATGGAAAAATCTGCAAAAGGTGAGCTTAACGTGTCCTCAAAACCGACACTAAAAGCTATATAAAGTAAGTCAACACTTTCATCTTCAAATCTTAAAGAGTTCTTTCCTTCACTGAGGAGAATATTTTTGCTTGCGAACATTCACGAACAAACTTAAAAAAACAAAACAAAAAAAAAACAAGCTGGTCGTCTCCCTTACAGTTAAAAATATTTAGGCAGGTACTCCTTAGCCGTTTCTAGCTTTTATTCAATATACTTTAAAAGAACTAGTATATATTTGGAAGAACTCAGACTTTTAAAAAAAATTTGCCTCATTTTGCACCAACACAGATAGGTCATATGGTGATGATGGAACATGATAGTCTTATCTTGTATAGTATAGTGTATGAATTAATCATCATCATCATCATCATTTTACAGTTCCAGTTTCCTGGATACTGTTAGTGAGCCTCTTCCATTCTGTCTTATTGAGATACGTTCTGTTGTTAATGACATCCCCAGTGTTCTTCTCCGATCTGCAATGTCCATCTTTACGATGTCCATCCAGTGGGTTCTTAGTCTTCCCACCATCAGTTTCCCTGCCACATGTCTCTCCAAGTTAACATATGCTGTCCTCGTTGGCTCCATCTTCATTACATGCGCCAACCACCTCAGTCCGGACATGCTGAACCGATCTAACAATGATGTAACAATCCCAGCTTCCTTCCTAACCACATCATTCCTTAACTTGTCCAGTTTGGTTTTTTGAATTGTGGACCTAAGGAACTTCATCTCAGATGCCTGCAACCTTGATGAGTCTTTCTTAGTGAGGGTGCAGGTTTCAATATCATAGGTTAAGATTGGTATGAAGTACTGATTGAACATCACCAGCTTTGATTTTGTTGGTACTTTGGGATCCCATAGGAGTGTTCGTACTTGCTGGTAAAAGTGAAAGCTCTTCTGCACTCTATTTTCCACCTCCTTTATGGCTAGTATTTCTCAAGATATTGCAGTGCCGAGGCATACCTGCCAACTTTACAAAAACAAAAATCAGAAGATTTTGATTTAAAAAACAGGAGAAATCAGAAGATACAATTGGTCAAATCTGCTTATTCTACGTATCTTGCGCAATACAGGAGTACTATGGTATATATTATAACTGTCTCAAAACCCGACTGTTGCTATACGAGGCTACTAGGCTAAACCTTGCGTATCTCTATTCCCTCACAGGAAGTACGAGGTATGTGAGTGAGATGGTCGGTCTCTGATACGCCTTCTGAAAATAATATGAACTCATGCTTCACACATGTGAATCAGTCATGCACTTGGATGCCATTAGTTAACAAATGCATAGATTAATATATCGCTTGCATCCGGGAGATAGTAGGTTCGAATCCCACTATCGGCAGCCCTGAAAATGGTTTTCCGTGGTTTCCCATTTTCACACCAGGCAAATGCTGGGGCTGTACCTTAATTAAGGCCACGGCCGCTTCCTTCCAACTCCAAGGCCTTTCCTGTCCCATCGTCGCCATAAGACCTATCTGTGTCGGTGCGACGTAAAGCTCCTAGCAAAAAAAAAAAAAAAGATTAATATATCGCATTACGCGCCTGCGCGATTATGCGAAGTGCAATACTATCATTATCAACTAATAAACTAAAATTCGCCCGAATTGTCTCCAAATGGCTCTTAAAATCTCTAGAAATGTCACTAATCGCTATCTTTGTAATTCTGTCATTAAATTACTAAAAAGACTCCAAATCTAGTGATTAGTCTCTAGAATCGACTAGACTGATGTGAACAAACACAGACTGAATGAACGAGAGATTGACAATCGATATACGCGTCGCAATAAACAGGTTTTAATAAGCATCGAACATTCGCGAGCATTTCACGTATTAAATGTCGATATTTTAATTTTGAAAGCGGCCAATTAGCGAAGGACTTCCCGCCCACTGGCGTACAAAGCCGAAATAAGGGATCTAAAAAAAATGTTTGAAGTTCACCAAAAAATAAGCTAAAATTGGGAGAAATAATCGAATAATCGGGAAGCGGGAAAAAATTTCAAAAATCTGGATTTTCCCGCCTAAATCTGGAAAGTTGGCAGGTATGCGAGGTATGTAAAGCTTGCTACACTTTCTAGTGGATAGTTTCTTAATATGATGATTAACTTTTGGTGACTTGATTGTTGAAACACCGTGTACTTGTAAAATGCACCATATTGCAAGGCATGGCAATTTAATGGTTACAAAGTATCTCTAGAAACTGCAAGACCAGAGATGCTGGAGGAAGTCGGTTTCTTTTCTGTTAAACAGAGTCACCAAGATCTGAATCACAGACACAATGGTGAAAGATTGAGCCTGGAAAGGAAGCCTCTACCTATCAAGGAAGCCTCTACCTATCAGAGCTCAAGTGATATTCTACAATGCTCTTGTTTCAAATACTAAGTCAGATACCAGGAATTCTCAAACAGTAGGTAAAATAACAAACAATCTAGTAATCCTAAAATGGACAGTTCCATTGTCAACACAAGTTACAGAAAAACACATATAAAATCACTACGTCATGCCTCTTTAACTCTTTTGGCACATTAAATAAGATTTTAAAAGTAAAAAAAAAAAAGCATAAAAATGGCAGTTAAAAGATTAGTGCACTGTAAAAAACGCTGTTCAGATCTCATGTTGTTCTTAAGAAGTGTTGGTGCTAGAGATCTTCTCTTACGCGTTCCGCACGTTCGTTGATGACGGTGGAGTCTTCGGTGTCGCTGACGTAGCCTTTCTCTCCAGTATAATGGGTTGGATAGACCAGGAGAGGAGCAGCAGAGAAAGCTGCCAGATCTCGCTGAGGGAAATAGCCCTTCCAGGTAACTCTGCAACACGAATAAAAAATCTCTCTCTCTCTCTCTCTCTCTCTACATAGGAAGACTTTTATTCCAAGATTGATTAAAACAGGAATGGATATTGGCTTATATATAAGGGCCATTCAAAAAGAAACGAGCCGTAGACTATAAAATGTTATTTCAAAAGTAATGCCCAGCACTGTTGAGGCACTTGACCCACTGGGACACAAGGTGGTGAATGGCCGTCTCGTAAAATTCCTGGGGCTGCGTTGTGAACCAGCTCCGAACGTACTGCTTGACGTCGGATGTAGCTCACACTGGATTTTTTGGGTGGCAGCAACCCTGCATGATTCCATTGGAGACTTTGTCGTTTTGACTCGGGTTCGAAGTGATGACACCATGTCTCGTCTCCAGCGACCCCTTGGGACAGGAACTTATTCCCTTCCTTTGCACAGCGCAGCAGATATTCAAGAGAGGGGTCCATTCGACATGCTTCCTGTGCTGGACAAAGTAATCGGTAATGCGGTGCAGCATTCCATTGCATCATCAGCCAATGACTTGCGTCCTTCCCTAAATTGCTTGTGGCACTCCTTGGCCCTTGCAACGGACATGCAGTGCTCTCCGTACATTTGCGTTCCCCTCACCCCTTCTGCTGTCAGGAAACGCTCTACACCTCATTGCTCTTCTTTGGAAGCCACCATTTCACTGTTTTCAGCACGACTGTGTGCAGTGGACGATCAACGCGTGCACGTGCTTGCTCTGTCAGCACGTTGTGTGCACCCATGTCCCTCCAGCGGCGAGTTTAGGACCTCAGTGTTCTTATAGGGACCACACTTTCTTTTGCAAGCAACTGCATTACAATCCTTTCAGCAGTTTTAATTTTATAGCTTCCAGCTCATTTCTTTTTGAATGGCCCTCGTATTTAGCATCTCACTCATATTGCAGCAGAAGTTCTAAACAATCTATACAAGAGTGCTGTCTTTCCAAGTCCAAACTGATGGGGGGGTTCGATACCAGTTCAGTCTGGTGGTATTTGAAGGCGCTGAAATATGCTGATATTTACTCTGTGGGATAAAATTCTAGCATACAGCATCTCTGAAACTGCAAAAGTAATTGATGAGGTGTAAAATCAGTAATATTATTGTATTATTGTATTGTGGGTAAAGAAAAATATACCAGTGTTATTTAATACAAATACATTCAATATGGATCCAAAAATGAATTTTATCACGTATGTTCCGAGCTGTCAACGGAGAGATGGTGTGGAATGACATTAGTAGACGATTAAGTTTGAGTGGTGTCTTTAAAAGTAGGAAAGATCACGATATGAAGATAAAGTTGGAATTCAAGAGGACAAATTGGGGCAAATATTCATTTATAGGAAGGGGAGTTAGGGATTGGAATAACTTATCAAGGGAGGTGTTCAATAAATTTCCAATTTCTTTGAAATCATTTAAGAAAAGGCTAGGAAAACAACAGATAGGGAATCTGCCACCTGGGCGACTGCCCTAAATGCTTGATTGGAATGAACAGTTCAAAGAGGGTCTCACGAGCGTGAAGGATGAGGAAAGCTCCGGGCATTCATCTGCAGCCGTAACCGATGCCAATATTGAACAAGTGTGTGATATGATCCTGAATAACAGACGAGTGACCGTTAAGGACCTGGCATGCACATTAGCCATGGTTCTGCTGTTCTTCTTTAGTGCAAACAGACTGTGGCGCGGCCATCTTTACGTTGCAACAGCGCAAGCTGTACTGATCTGATAACACTGAACCTACCACAGACTAGACAACAGTGCCATCTAGTGGCTGGTGAGCACACAATGCCATAGAGCCAACCTATAGACAATTAGAGCAAAATTGCAGATACTTATTGACTTACCCTCGTACACTGATAGTTTTGATATTATCCCATTGGGATCCTTTTCTCCTTCTGTGTTTGTCCTCTGTTCCCATTCTTTTACCACCTCTATCTTTGCCTTATGTTTCTTCCCTTTTCCTGTACAGGGTCTCCCACGTAAACTAAGACCGAACGCATACTGTCTGTACTCTGCGCTATGGCAATTGCCTCAGCTGAACTTATGTCGCACGCAGCCGCCCTGCTTTAAGCGTGTATACAATCTTATAGGAAATCTTGCCTTACAAAAAATGCTGGAAGTGGCGTCCTTCCGGTGTTATACAGGCACTCTATCTGGTAACCTACATTCTGGCAGATGCTAGTGAGTTCTGCCAATGTAATTTTTCTGATTTCATTCATAATGTTTTCTTTCAGTCCCTCCAATGTGTGAGGATTTGTTCGATACACTTTTTCTTTCAGTTTACAGCACAAGTAAAAATCACACACTGTTAGATCCGGAGAACGAGGAGGAAATCGACCAACACTGATCACTCTGCCTGCAAACGCTTCCGAGATTTTAAGAAGGGAATTTTCTGCTGTATGAGCAGGGGCTGAATCTTGTTGAAATCACCCACACAATTTTGTTTCTTCCATTAACTGATGGAAGAATGGCATCAAAATACAGTCTTCATACCTCTCTGCATTTACTGTTGTCTCGAAAAAAATAGGACCAATTATTTGTCTTGCTTTAACAGCACACCAAACACCAATCTTCCTACCATAATGAGGAACTTCATGAAAATCATTAGGATTTTCCACACACCACTAGCAAGAGTTATGACTGTTCACACGACCATTAAGATGAAACCAGGCCTCATCCTAAAAGAATACAAGCGGTGAGTCAAATGAACGATCCTTCAGTGACATAAGATACCACTCATATCACACTCTTGTGGCTGGATCAGCAGGTTTTAAACAGTGGGCGCATGTATACCTGTACGGTTTGATGTGTAACAGCTTTGCAGCTCTGTGTGCAGAAGAGGCCAAAACCCCTGTTTATTGTGCTAATTTTTTGAGTGATTTGTTGGGTGACTGTTCAAGATTCGCACCAATGTCATATAGCTTTTCCTCTGTTAAAACTTCACTGCTCATGTGCGTGCATGTTTTTTAATGAGCACTGAGCCAGTAGTTTCAAATTTATTTACAATTACGTGAATCTGTGATCGTGAAGGTGGAACTTCACCAGGAAATTGCTGAACAAATGCATCGCGCACCCATCAAGTCGAGTCTTGCTTAAAATTACTTTTACATAAGAAAATACGGTGTTGCAGTGATAACTGCATGTTAACAGCTGAGATTCCAACTGACGACTGATGCTTGCGAGGTCGAACATGTGCACTTGCAAGGTCAAGAACTGCACGCACCTCCCATGCTGCAATTTACGTATTAGAAAGTAAAAACGCAGCTTGGATGGTCTTATTCAGCTTACTTCTTATCCTAAACTTATCCCATATCAAACCCTGTCAAGTTGACCCCTCAGTGAGTGTTAATGCTCGCCCTGCTGATGAAGCTAGGAAGAGAAACAAGCTCGTCGGTGGCTGAGAAGAAATTAATGTAGAACTGGGATTGATGAGGAGAGAACCTGTCTATTTGAAGATGGCAGTGCGTAGAGATATGGAGATTGTTCTTGTCCTTTTGTGTTTCCATGTTTGTCCTCATCTCCTCCTCCTGTTGCTCCCTCCTCCCACATTGATCTGCCAATGTGTTTCACCGGTTATGTCTGTCCCCCCCCGCTCTCTCTCAGTGACTTGAATGGATACCTTAACTTGATGAGTGCTATGCCCGTCTATAGACAGTGCATGAGAACTTATATTTTTTTGTGTTTCCCGGTTCACTCTCGAGTGCCGATTCGATCTCTGGCATGTTGGGCCATCTGTTGGGCATTATGCAGAACTAACTGATCATGGCTTATAGCTTCGGAAAGTAACTTACAGAGCTTTTTGTATACGTCTGTGGAATTCATCTGTGATGTAAACAACCATGGTGGAACAACAAGTTAGTTGCTTTCGCAGCGATATTATTTCGGATCGGTGAATCTTTCAGTTTTTAACCACAGTGGAAAGTGATGATGATGATGATTTTAATGAATTGTTAAGCGATTTTGAAAGTGAGAGTGATACAGAGTGTGATGAAAATATTGTGAGAAAGAAACAAAGCCTCCTTCTAAACGAAAGAAGAAAAACACAGTGAGTTCGACAGCTATTTCATCACTATTTTCATGGTGGACAGATGACTTTTCTCCACCAGACTTTCAAGTAACTGTGACAGTGTCTGTAGTGTTTGATGACAACACCAAAATCATTGATTATTTTTAAAACTTTTGTGTCAGTGGATTTTTTTTTTTTTGCTAGTTGCTTTACGTCGCACCGACACAGATAGGTCTTACGGCGACGATGGGACAGGGAAGGACTAGGAGTGGGAAGGAAGCGGCCGTGGCCTTAATTAAGGTACAGCCCCAGCATTTGCCTAGTGTGAAAATGGGAAACCACGGAAAACCATTTTCAGGGCTGCCGACAGTGGGGTTCGAACCTACTATCTCCCGAATACTGGATACTGGCCACACTTAAGCGACTGCAGCTATCGAGCTCGGTGTCAGTGGAATTGGTGCAGCTGGTTGTTGATAAAACAAATTGGTATCACAAACAACTGTTCGGCCCCGCGGTGTAGGGGGCAACATGTCCGCCTGTCACCAAGCGACCCCGGGTAAAATTCCCGGCTGGGTCAGGGGTATTTAATTGTAATGATTAATATCCCTGACCTGGGGACTGGGTGTTTGTGACATCTTTAATCTTCCTTTCCTTACGCACAACATTCCACACTACTGCCATTCCAATTACACGCAGGTTCATACAATATGGTGCCAGTAGGGGCAAAAGATCCACATGGCTTGATGCCCCGAACAAATAGCATTTTAAAGAAAAAAGAAGAAGAATCACAAACAACTGGTGGAAAGCATTGAGTTGTCACCACATTCCAGGTTTAGATAGTATTTAAAAATATAACATATGTACTTGAAGGAGTTACATTTATTAGTTGCCCTAATTTTGTTTTCTCTCAAAAAATATTGAACAAAAGTGTAGAATTTTCAATTAGCATCTTTATATTAAAAAAATGTATGAAACCTTAAGTCAGTCAGTCCGGCCATTCTATCCGGTTGATTTTGTTTATTCTTTTTTTTTTTTTTTTTAACTGAAAGGTATTCATGCACAGATTTGTCATCAGGTACTATAAAATCACCTAACTTCCACCTTCCTCAAATTATTTGATTTTTTCAATTTTTTTTTGTCACAGGTGTAGAATATATTGGAAGTGGAAAGTGTTTATTGAAGATTTTATTTGTAAACCTTGTTAAGTAGTACTTACTGTATGATCTGAAGTGTGGTGATATTTTATTTTATTTGTATTCCATGTAACTACCTAACCTGTACAGTGTAAATATTTTGGTAACATGGTATTTGTAACAGCTAGATTTCATTTCTATATTTACTGGAACTATCCAGAAAGTTGTAACTTGAATTTTTGAACAGGGTGTATTGGCTTTTGTTAGTTATGTATTCTAGAAAGTATGTTCTGACTGTTCTGGAAATGGAAGATTCGCAATCGTGCGTATTTGAGAAGTTATTTAAACATCGTAACTAAAGAAAGAGTTGTGATTGGTGAATCTGGGTCGCGATAGGCAGGCTCCTGCATGCTGATTGGCTACTCCAAGGCCAGGGTTCCCTTGTTAAAGAGAGCGAGGCAGCATTTCATGGTCGGTCTGTCTGTCTGTCTATCTTCTATCACTTGACTGTCCGAAGTTTTGACGCCGTCAGCGACGCCTCGCTACCGGGATGGGCCATTTGGGGTAAGCACTCTTGATTTCTGTTCCACCTTAAATTTCATTTAATGTTCACTTGCTTTTCATATAGGAGTTTGCCCTAACCTCACCCAGACTCGCCACTAATTATTTCTGATGCCTTAGCTTTTCAGCTGGGCTTGCCTGTTTGGTTTCGAGGCATTCCCCTTTCCTTGTTTCGCTAAACATGTAATTTTTAAGTTTATGTATTTCCCTTGGGGTTTTGCCTCTAGTAGTTCCGTGTCACTTGATGTACGCTCGTTTTTCCTCTGCCCCGCATCAGAAGTGTTTTTGGTGTGGGACTAAGTTGAACTGGCCTCTGCGCCAAGTTTAGATATTTCTGATTGTACCCTTTTTCAATTATGTGGTTCAGAGATTTTGAAAAGTACGTTTAACTTCACTCTAACTTGTAATAGCATATTATGTTTCTTCTTATCTTCTAAATTGTATTGTACATTTTTGTATCTTTGAAGCAATCATATGTTTGGTTCTAATTGAGGTATGGAGTTCGTCTTGATCTAAGAACACTCAGTGGATCAAGCTCTTTCATTTCAGCTCTCAACTATTCAAATTGGTTTATTCTGAGGAAAGTTATGAGTGCACATTCAATTTGACGTCTCATTTCTTCAACATTTTTTTCTCATTGAAGCAATCATATCTTTCATTCTAATTGAGGTACGCGGTTTGTTTTGGTCTAAAAATACTCAGTCGATCAAGTGCTTTCGGTAATAACTACTTAAATTGGTAGATTCTGAGAAAAGTTATTAATATATTTGTCTCCATCTTTGAAGGACTTTTTAACAGTTCAGCCCATACTGTTGTTCCGAGGAACGTTTAATTTAAATTCTTTGTGTGATGTATTTTCAAGTGTTTTGTTGACATAATATTACATTCTATTACCACAGCAGATCATGTGCTTTATTTCATTGACTCGAAACTTTGCAAATACATCAGTGAGGATAGTAACGAACAACACCATACTTTGTACATTGTGGGCGGAGCCAGTGGGAAACTGCTAGTTTAGATTTATTAACAACCAACAATTATAAACATTTTAAGCTAATCACCCTGCTGATAAGTTAAAAATTGAGGCTTCTACATTATTTTTTTTTTACATAAGAATGAAAAAACCCAGCACTGAGGTACCAAACAGTCACCTGGTAACTCAACACTTAAAAGGTTAAAGTTGATCATAATCAAATAGTGGTTGGCTACACTTACTGAGGATGTTTATCAAACAAGATGGGCAAGTACTCATCCACAGGTACTAGGTTTCTTAGAGGTTTGCCGTCCAGCAGTTTCCTAGCTCCGCTTTGACTCAGCAAGTACCCCAGAGTCCAGTAGGAATATCCAGCAGTCACAAGATACCGCGATCCTGGCACCCATGGTTCTTCTGCTTCATGTAACCTCTTACGACCAAGATATCTGAAAAATATGGTTCATCTCTTACTTTATCAAACATTACAGGAATAATTTCAAATTCTCATCCAGAGTTCTTCAGTAATACATAGGACAATTCTTTAACCGTTAACCCTTAGCACTCAAATAAGTTTGTCTTGTTACACAACTCTACTTGTATTTATTTTTCTGGAAAAGTATTGGAAAGTAGAAAAAAAAAAAATAAATAAATAAATAAAAAACTGAAATAAAGTTCTTTACATGATTACGTACACTTGAAATGAAAAATTTGTAGATATGCTTTCATATCCAACATATAAGTGCAAAGGGTTAAAAAATCCAGATATAATAGTCTCTTCAGTTTTCTTGCAGTTTGTTCGTCTTGTTTTACAAAGCAAACATGGCATGGCAGCACAAATCACAGAAGACAAAACTTAAAACATTGCAAGGGAAGGTTCCCCCCAAACCCCACGGCACGTACGCCCTTGAAAGGGCTTTGGCCTGCCCCGCGACCGCTGCTCAGCCTGAAGGCCTGCAGATTATTACGAGAGTCCATGTGGTCAGCACGACGCTTCCTCTCCATCGTTATTCTGGGCTTTCGAGACCGAGGCCACCATCTAACCGTCAGATAGCTCTTCAATTCTAATCACATAGGCTGAGTGGACCTCGAACCAGCCCTCAGGTCGAGAGAAAAATCACTGACCTGGCAGCGAATCAAACCCGGGGCCTCCGGGTGAGAGGCAGGCACGCTACCCCTACACCACGGGGCCGGCTAAGGGAAGGTTCCACTTTACTAAATAACCCAGAAAACAGAACTCTAATGGGCAACTAATTACAAAGTTTTAATAAATTTTTGTCAAGTACAGACCAAAAGGATATCAAGGAATGGACAAACATCCACAATGCACAATGCCGCTAAATATTTTATCTGCTAAATTTTAGTTTAAAACCCGCTAAATTCCGCTAAATTTTGAATTAAATTAAAAATAGCATATACCAGCTTTTTGTGTAAAGGAAATTAACTCGACACTCGCCAGTTTTAGAACAGGGTTTCATCATCATCTCCTCTCCTGTGGTTTCATAAGAAGTCTTGGTACAATGCCATTCCTTTTCGAAATATCTGATGCCAGTTATGATCACTGCAACACTTGCTCACTCGTTTCAATCCTGCTCAAATGGTAAACAATAGCGGTAGACACTCAAGATAATTTTACCTAATGTAATTGGTTGGGAGCTCTTTTAAAAACAGCAGTAGACCAATTACCTAACTCTTTAGCACTCTTTCAGAGCAGCCAGATAAAGTTTCCGTTGACTTTGCAGCTCACCAGCAAGGCAAATTTTACATTTTCAGATTTATTTGGAAAGGTTTTTCACTTTCATCACAGATTTCATTGTTTTCATAGCTAAGATATAATTATTTAAGGTGTCAAAATATAACCACAGTATCTCGGAAGAATTCTTCTGGCAATATGGTCTGCAGAGTTCGACTGAAATGATTTATTGATTTTCCAACGTTTTGACAAAGAGGGTTTCAGAAAAACAATGTAAAGTTTATAAATAATATCACTGTTTGGTAGTGAAACACTTTTCATGTGACTTCGTTACTTGAAAATGGGCCATTATCTCAAGTCATTTGGAAAGGACACGATTTTTTGCGACTTGAATAGACAGCCATCTTGTGTTACTTTTCTGCACCTTTCCTTTCGGCATAGAAACACGGCAACAAACACAACACACCCAGTTCACCGTGATTTCAGTGACAATTGTAGCAGCAAACAATTATGGTAAGTTCTATTCAGCAAGTATAGCAAATTTTACAGTAAGTTCTATATTATTGTTTCCTTTGACGATAAAATATAATGTTACTGCTGAAAACCATTAATAGAAGTTTGAAAATCATCAAAAATTCCGATGTCCGCTAAAAGGAAATTGAATCCGCTGTTTCATTTAAAATTCCGCCAAATTTAGCGGAAAATCCGCTGAGTTGGCAACACTGGTCGGCTCCCCCTAACATGGAGTGCAGACGCCATTTTTTTTTCCCCTCGTTACATGCTCTCTGGTTTACTGACAGAGTTTTCTTCCTTTGCCTTTTAACAGTCCTTTGTCACATCTACAAGGCAGTAGTGAATTTATGTGGCATTTCTTCCACAAGGTATCATTTGCCTCCTAAGAAGAACTCCTTCACCTTGAATGAATGATTCTCTTCTTAGGTTTCAAGGTTTGTTCACGGCTGCCTAACTCTGGGCAAAACAGTTACAGATGGTCAGACTGTCAAACATGGTAGGAGAATATTCATGACTTGACAAGAGTTGAGGAGAAGCATCGGCCGACCACAGACATCATGACATGACATCTTCTAACGTCATGCCAGAAGGGACTGAAAGGAACCTTGAAATTGTGGAGAGCTCCAAGAACTTGGGAAACGAATTGATGCGGAATACAGGGCTGGACACGGAGATCAGAGACATGTTCCGAGCTGCCCGTGGTGAGATGGCGTGGAATGATAGTAGCATACCTGCCAGCCCCTTCCAATTTACCTGGGAACTTTCCAGTTTTTAACTTGTTTTCAGATTTATTTTTACATCTTCTTATTTTTGGCCAATATAACCTCCCTTAGCATAAAGGATAAATTCTTACGTCCTGACCACACGACACCTCGTAATCTGCAGGCCTTGGGGCTGAGCAGCGGTCGCTTGGTAGGCCAAGGCCCTTCGGGGCTGTTGCGCCGTAGGGTTTGGTTTCTTTTTGTGTAATTTGATGCTTTACTTCGTGAGAGTATTGTCCGTTACCTTCATGTATCATGTTTCCACGCTCACCACAGCAGCGTGTGTGCTTTACAGCTGGAGATTCACGACGGCAATTGTCAAGTAAGAGAGGCTAGCGCGCGTTAGCGACTCAGTTAATCGGGATGAAAAAATGAGTTTGTTACTGTGTGCTTCGCGCACTGTTAACATAGTTTCTGTGCGTAGTTTCGTTGGAGTTGTAGGCCACATATTTTTTCTTGCGGTTCTGTGCTTTTCCCGCTGTCAAGTCGTATGTTAATAATGTATGAGTCATATTGATCTGTTTTGTATGTGGTAGTTTTGTATATTTCAGTGCATTTGTGTTCATTCTTACTTCATATTTTTAATGAGTTCAATGTATTTCGGGTAGGTGTGTCGGTGACAGTTTCTGGTCTCTTCATGTTATGGCCATCTCCAAGTGTTCAGAGATACTGATAAAATTAAATTTCCGTTCATTTTACAGTCTAATAAGGAAACCACTATTTATTTTGTTTCATGTGTCGGTGTGATATAAATATTATTATTTGTATGTATCATAAATAAGAATGATTAAGTACATTTTCTTGTAACCATTCTTATGTTTTCTTAGTTTAATATTGGGCCAATAACCTTCGATGTTAGACCCCTTAAAACAACAAGCATCATCATCATCAGTTTAAGATTTCAAATCTAATGGTCAATTCACATTGTAACGGTAGATATGTATGCCTTTTATCTTGTTCTTTTTTCACCTAGAGCATGGAGCAATATATATATGATGAAATCCAAGAACTAAAATATCTTCCTATTTTTGATTTCTAAAAGGTGGTAGGTATGCACTAGTAGACAAAAAACCTCAGCAGAGCTTTTAAGAATAGGAAAGATCATAATATCAAAATAAAGTTGGAATTCCAGAGGACAAATTGGTGCAAATATTCATTTACAGGAGGAGGAGTATGGGATTGGAATAGTTTATTATGGGAAATGTTTGTAAAATTCCCAAATTCTTTGAAAATATTTATGAAAAGGCTAGGTAAACAACTGACAGAGAATCTGCCACTGCAGCAACTGCCCTAAATTGATGATTGATTGACCAGTAAAAGGATTCAAAAGGGAAATGCATTCTACCAGAGTGTGAGAAACCTGGTGTGGAGAAAGGAAGTACCAATGAAGCGTAGATGAGATGTATAAGATGTACTATTTCAGTGGAGATATGAACACCAGCAAAAAGACAGGAGAATAAAATTCAGGCCTGTGAAATAAATTTTTTAAGAAGTACGATAGAAAAGACAGGACAGAGTAAGAAATTAGGACATCAGGAAGAAAATTGGAGTGGAACAGTTTTACGACAGAATGGGGAGGGATAAACTTAAGATGTTAACAGGATGGAAGACGGTAGGATGCTGAAGCAAATGATGGAGACCCAGATTAAGGTGGCTGAAAAGGAACAAGAACAGTATAATTAGAAGAAATCTTGATTGGAACATAGTTAAGGAGGAATAATGGTGGTTAGACAGAGGACGATGGAGAGGTGCCATAAACATTCCAACCCAGCGGGAGCTGGACAAGGGAAATGATGATGATGATGATGATTACACAGTACAATCTGTTTTTCAGCACAGTGATTCATCATAGTATGGTGGTACTGATTTTGGCATGTAACAATGATGATAATGTTCTGAATGAGCTCAGGAAATATGGTCCAGGAATGAAATGACTAGACCTTGCATATTTACTATATCACATGTCATTAACAAACAACAACAACAACAACAACAACAACAACAACAACAACAACAACAACAACAACAACAACAACAACAACAACAACAACAACAACAACAACAACAACAACAACAACAACAACAACAACAACAACAACAACAACAACAACAACAACAACAACAACAACAACAACAACAACAACAACAACAACAACAACAACAACAACAACAACAACAACAACAACAACAACAACAACAACAACAACAACAACAACAACAACAACAACAACAACAACAACAACAACAACAACAACAACAACAACAACAACAACAACAACAACAACAACAACAACAACAACAACAACAACAACAACAACAACAACAACAACAACAACAACAACAACAACAACAACAACAACAACCACAACAACAACAACAACAACAACAACAACAAAAGTCAGTCTTCTCATGTTTCTCATAGTCAGTACTCACACAAGATCCCAGTGTAGGTTAAGTTCTCTAATCTCTGCCATAATGTTGAGCACCTTTTGTCTGAAGAATGGCTCAAACCGAATATCATCTTCAAGTACCATTACCTCACGGAAACCATTCTCCACCACCTGATAAAGAAAAGAAAAAAAGCCCATGTATTAGAACAAATTTTCAAATTCAATATTCTGTTTACATTTTAATTTCATATACATCAGAGCCTTGATTACCGGGATTATATGGGTGGAGAGCAATCTGCGTAAGAAAAAATACAGATATTTTAGAGGTGGAAGCACTCAAAGCACTGTGCGTGCCATTCTGGTTACTAAATGGTAGATAACAGAAATAGTAGAGTAAGAATATAAGCATGTCTTACGATGTCTGATATCAAAACTCCTGGAAATGAAGGAACTGCAAGAAACCAGAAAGGGAACAAAAACTGTTGTGTTGCTGGCTGCAGTAATACCAACAAGAATACTATGCCAGATAAACTATCCTTTATTCCCACATGAAAAAGTAAAACGGAAAGACGAAAGCTATGGATATAAGCAGTACGTCAATAAAGAAACAAAAAAAGATAAGTACACTGTTTATATATTGTCTCTCAAATCTTTAACATACTAGCAACATCTGCAAACAAATACTACAAATGAAACTGAAGATACGGAAAGCATGAGAAAAGTAACGGAAAATATACTGAACTCCGGAAGAGCATTTATTTGTCTTTAATTTACACTTCCGTTGTGACTATACAGAACCTATGGAATTTTTGAACTTTTGCAATTTATACCATTTTCACAACAAATTCTTTTGGCAAGAATTGAATCTACCACATAAAGCTGGCCGTATGATGCTCGGCAATTTTCAGTAGGCAGAAAATCTTAAATGTACCTATGAATTATCCCCTGAATCTCAAAACAGTAAGGAGCTAATCCTGGAATGTGGCTACGGTTAGCAGAGAAGAATGCAAAGGACATTGTACTATTATACTGCCTTATATGGTTCATGAAATCATTATCATGCAGCATCATATATTTAAGAACGTTGCTTACTTGAATTTGTGGAAAATAAACCAAATCATTTATGATGATGATGATGATGATGATGATGCTTGTTGTTTAAAGGGGTCCAAAATCCAGGTCATCGGCCCCTCATAATAGTATCGCTACAAAACTAGAACCATGGTACAGTGAAACCTCCCTATAACGGACACCTTCGGGACCGAAAAAAATGTCCGTTATGAAGGGGTGTCCGCCCGCAAGAGGTTATGAAACCAGTGCCATTAAACATAAGTTGGAACACAATAACCCATGTATTGTATATGTTAACAATTCTCGCGCAAATGTACCTTTAATTGTATACTGTATACAGTATTGTACAATATACTGCACTGTACTCACATGAGAAAGTTGTAGATGGGCTGCTGCAGCTGCGATGCACTGTATTAAAGAGACAAAAACACTTTTATGGAAACCTCTATTGAGCACACTGTACACTATTACCGTTCACCATGTTAAAATTAAGAAGAACGTATAAGTTTTTGAAACTTCAAATCAGCAATATCTAGCACAGTACAGTAAAACATTAGCACTTGAAAAAATCCTTAATGTTTGTTTGTTTTGTCCATTTCGGTTTAGCAATGATGTTTTCACTATGTGCAATTAAATCCTGGGTCAAATTTACATTTTCATCCTTTTGTTTATAATAAAATTCTTTCAGTCGCTTAACAAAGCCGAGAGCCTCACTGTACGAGGTTATTGGCAGCACATTCATTTCCATATTTTCTTCAAAGTCGTCATTAGTATCACCTTCACTCCTGCTTTCGTCAGAATCTTCATTTTTATCCTTCTTCCCTTGGATTGACTGAAGAATCGTTTTTGTGTCTCCACTCTCACACTTTGTTGGAATATCTGAATCAATTTCGATATAGGTGTTCACTTGTACACTGTAACCTGCTGCATTAATCAACTCTTGTGTTGTTTCCATGCTGTCAGGAAGGGTATCCGATTCTATTTCAGGATGTCCACCACTAGCGGGAAACCCAGCTTTCAGAAAGCAGTTACGAATTGTTGAGGCCGTGACTTTTTTCATGCATTGGTTATCCATGAAATTGCTTCGAGAACATTCAGCCCCTTTGTCAGTGTTTGAAGAGTTACTTCATTCCCGTTAAGTTCTGATACTATGTGCTTCATCACTAACTGTCTGTACATAACCTTGAAGTTCTGGATCATTCCTTGGTCAAGCAGCTGAGAAAATGATGTTACATTTGGTGGGAGAAAGACGATCTTCACATTTTGCAACGTAATTATATCCAGATGCGCAGCTGCATTATCGAGGAATAATAACACTTTTCGCTCCTGGCATATCATTTTTCTGTCCAATTGTCCTAGCCACTCTGTCATTATTTCTCTGGTCATCCATGCTTTCCTATTCGCTTTCCATTCAATGCCATACTTCGTAACGTCCATATTTTAAAACATCTTGGTTTTGCAGCTTTTCCTATCACAAGGGGCTCCTCCCATTCTCCACTCATACTTGCACATAACAAGACCGTAAGATGTTCTTTTGCAACTTTTCCACCAGTACAACGATTTCCTTTGAAACACAAAGTTTTGTCGGGTAAAGCACGGAAAAATAATCAAAAATATTTTCCAGATCATACCCGTCTATGGTTGAAGGTATTTTTTCTAGCCAGTTTTCAACAATCTCCATATTAACACTGGATGATTCTCCGCAAATCACTCTGAAGTTTATACCATGTCGCTTTCTGAATCTTTAAAGGCTTTGAAATCTCCAATACCTAATTCTGCCGCGAATTCTAACACTTGTGCTTGTATCATTGGTCCTGACACAGGGACATTCAGACTTCTTATTTTAGCGAACCACTCTAGCGTTGCCTTGTCAATGAGAGCTCCACTACCACTTTGAAACAGTTTAATGCGCTGTTCGTTGCCATTTAAATGCCATTCTTTCACTAGTTCCTCTTGCTTTTACACAATTTCAGCTGCCTGTGTCTTTCCAATCTGAAACACTTCGGACAGTTTACGCACACCACACTTCTCACGTTTATGATAGTCTATTATGCCTACCTTTTCTTTTAAAGTTAAAAACTTCCTCGGAGCCATGTTTACACCAACTTACTAACGTAAAATTGAACAAATCAAAAGCCCACGAGTCAATGAAAAGTAACCTGACAGTGAAGGTACGAATTCCAGCGCTGTCGAACATGTCAGATCACACAACTTCCGGAAGTGATAGCGTAGCTTAGTGTTACCTTCCAAGAATGTGTACAGCCAGGATCAAAAGTTACGATGTCTGTGATTCTTGGAAGTACTGGCTGTGCAAAAAGTAAGCGAATACATACTGTACAGGACACAAATACAGATTTTTTTGAAAAAGAAAGTGTCCGTTAGGAGAGGTTTAATTGGAGTTTCTCGTGGCTATGGTGTGTCCGTGTCCGTAATAAGGGGTGTCCGTATAAGAGGGGCAAATTACTCATACACAACAAGGCATTTAATTACGGACCTAGAAAATCGTCCACCAATGAGGGGTGTCCGCCGGTGAGAGGTGTCCGTTAAGACAGGTTTTACTGTATTTGTCATGTTGCGGTACCAATCAAAAGTAGCGTAGACCAGCGGTATTCCACACATTATGGTACTACTCACAGGTAATGTAATGCGCACATGGCAGTCCTATGGTGTTTCTCACTCTGCGGCGACATTTACAAGCAATGCAAACCTATGGTGTTCCCCAAATAAGTGTACTAACCACAGGCAAGGCAGAACCATGGTGTCGTTCACCCATGGTCTCTCTCATATACAGTAGTGCTACTAATCACAGGTACTGTAAAACCCAGCTGGAAGCACACGCTGTCGCTACTAATCACAAACCTATTGTGTACCTAATGTAGTGGTACTACAGGCAAGTAAAAGCGACTCATGGTGTTCCCTGCATGATGGTACTAATTACAAGTACGAAGCATGTCTTTTAAGTACGGTCCGTTTTAGCTCTGTAGCTAACCTGTACGGTTCTGTTATGTGCTTTCAAAATGTTTAAGACTATCAACTCGCCCGCCGGGTGTGAGGTTCGGTCAGTGATACGGTTTCTGTCAGCAAGGAACCTGTCTGCTGCAGAAATTCATCAACAGATTCATGAAGTGTACGGTGATACTGTTATGAGTGAAAGCAAAGTGCGTAAGTGGGTACAACAATTCAAAGATGGCCGTGACAACGTCCATGATGAGGACCACTCCGGTCGTCCTTCTTTGATTACAGACGATTTGGTGGCTTCAGTTGAAGCTAAGATTCATGAGAACAGGTACTTCACAATAACAGGTATCTCAAACAAATTTCCTGACGTGTTGAGATCAGTGCTTTACAACATTGTTTCTGAACACCTAAGGTTTAGGAAACTGTGCTCCCATTGGGTCCCGAAACTCCTAACAGAGGACCACAAAAACCAAAAATTTGAGCGTGCAATGAAGTTCTTGACTTGTTATGACGAAGAAGGTGACGGCTTCTTGAGTCAGATCGTAACTGGAGACGAAACATGGGTTTCGCATATCACAAAGCAACAGAGAATGGAATGGAGAGACACACACTCGCCTGTAAAGGTGAAGGCCAAACAGACTCTGTCCCAGCGCAAAATCATGGCGTCGGTGTTTTGGGATAGGCATGGTGTTTTGTTGGTCGACTTCATGCAACGAGGAGCCACTATCAATGCAGAAAGCATACTGCCGAACCCTGAGAAAGCTACGCAGAGTGATTCAAAATAAAAGACACGGCATGCTGACAAAGGGAATTGTCCTTCTCCATGACAATGCAAGACCTCACACTGCAGATCAGACCCACGATTTATTGGACAGTTTTGGCTGGGAAGTTTTAGACCACCCATCCTACAGTCCTGATCTTGCGCCGAGCGATTACCATCTCTTCCTCCACCTCAAACATCACCTCAGTGGCAACCATTACAATGATGACGACGACGTGAAAACGGCAGTGAACTCTTGGTTATCGGAGCAGGCGGCAAGTTTCTATCAAGAGGGTATTTTAAAATTGATTATGAGGTATGATAAGTGTTTGAACAAACTTGGCAACTATGTCAAAAAATAGAGTGAAGTATGTACTTTCTGAAAAGAAATTTACTTTTTTAAAATAACCTTTCATTATGTACTTATTTTCAAATGGACCTTACTTAAAAAACACGCCTCGTAATCTCATGGTTCTGATTTGATCATCCCAAGGTCGCCCCTTTTAGTCACCTCTTACAACAAGCAGGGGATACCATGGGTGTATTCTTTGTCTGCCTCCCCCACCCACAGGGGGTTGTGTGTTTGGTCCATGAGAGCTATTTTATTTTGCTCAAGTCCGCCAGCAAGCCGGTTAGGACCCCCCCCCCCCCCCCATCTGCTACCTGGAAGGCACCACGAGGGAGTATCATCTCTCCCCCTGCTACGCCAGCGTAGTAGGTTCATGGAAACAAAACCATTGTGGCAACACAAATTAAAATGTCCGTTTACAATTTCCATAGTGAAATGTCGTGCTCAACTGTGCATACAGATTCCATTTAATAACCCTACACTGAATAATTCAATGTAAGTTTCATAATAAAGGACCTTTTGAAATATAGAATATCCTGAGATGTGTTTCTTTCTGTTTCTCGCTTATTAGAACCAACATGGAGCAACAACTAACATTCTGGAAATAACTTGATTTCAAAGCACCATCTACCAGTGAATACAGTTAACTGCAATGACCTACACTAAGCATCATATTATTTGAATATATGACTGTTTTACATAAATAAAGAATTTAATGAAATAAATAATATTTTTATAGTAATCCTGAGATGGAGACCTTTCTTTTGATGTATAATACAAAGGTGTTAGTATTGCATTTTTCTCATAATACTCTTATACATGTTCAACAGGGTTATTCAAAAAGAAGGAACAGATATAAAACATTTATTTCTTCCAAACTACAAAAGGTACAACCACAATTCCAACGTTCCTGGACAGACAAAGGTTTAAAATTTGAACAATCCATGTAGAAGCGCTGCTGTTGCAAGTTCCAATCCCGGCCGCATTGGCACTGGTGCTTGTCGTGCCCGGCCGCATTGCAAGCAAATGGCGACACAAAAGTAAAAAAGCATTTTGTATGCTGCAATTAGAAAAACAAGAGTCCATTATTGGAGTTCAACATGCTTTTCGCCGTCAGTTTAATAAACAACCGCCTCGGCATAAGGAGATTTACCGGTGGTATCAAAAGTTTATAGAAGATGGTTGCATTTGCGAAGGGAAAAGCAAGGGACGTCCACGCACACTGAATGAAAATGTCAAGCGAATTTGTGCAGTTTACAAAAGGAGCCCAAAGAAATCCACAAGAGGAAGCAAAGAACTTAACATTCCTCAACCAACAGTATGGCGACTTCTAAAAGCACCTGAAGGCGTACAAACTACAGTTATTGCAAAAATTGCATCCAGGTGACTACAACAAAAGGTACGACTTTTGCTTTAGCAGGCTAGATTATATGGAAGGAGACAATTTTTCTGAACAATTAATTTTTTCAGATGAATGCACTTTTCATTTTTCCGGTAAAGTTAATCGGCATAACGTTAGAATCTGGGCAAGCGAAAATCCTACTACAGTTATTGAACATGAAAGAGATTCACCGAAGGTGAACATCTTCTGTGCCATATCTGTAAAGAAAGTTTATGGCGCTTTCTTCTTCATGGACAAAACTGTGACAGGACTAACCTATCTAGATATGCTTCAAAACTGGTTATTCCTCAAATGAAAGATGATTCCGATGATTTCATCTTCATGCACGACGGTGCCCCTCCTCATTCCTCTCAGCACATTCGACGTTACCTAAATGACACAATTCCAGGACGCTGGATTGGAAGAGAAGGAGCAGAAGATAACCTTCATCACCTGTGCCTCTCAGGTCTCCAGACCTCACTCATTGTGATTTTTATCTGTGGGGTTACGTAAAAGATCGCGTGTTTATCCCCCCATGCCTGACACTCTTGAAAGTTTGCAACATTAAATTGTTGAAGCTGTGAATTCTTGCACTCCTAGATATGAGCACTTAAAACCTACAGGGCACTAGGCCAGTGAAACAGGGGCTATTCCCAAACTACTGGGGTGACTCGTATAATGATAAATTAGTGCATTACGGAAAGGAGGAAAGCCAGTTACAAACGTAGTCACCTCAAAACAAGATGAAGGGGAGCTCGAGAGGGTACATCACTCTCAATCCCAGATTTACAGTTAAAGATTTATGTAGTTTCTACATTAGCAGGCAGAAAGTTACATTTTTAGGAAAAATAGGTTACATAGTTAATGACTCTGACCTTTCCCTCAGGTTAAACTGCGGAGCTGGCAAGAAATAAAGATGTTATGTGGCCATTACCTTGTCGGTGTACTGCTGCCTGATTAAAGAGGCGCCTCCCGCCTCCTGCTTGACACATACACACACACACACACACACACACACACTAGTCAGATGACGATCAATTGGCCAAGAGACGTAAAAATCCACAGTTTATAAACCCTGGGGGAAAGTTCGAGACCATTCCAGTGTAAACTAGCCACACCCTCTCACGTTTATTGGGTACTTTAAAAGTTACACTCAAAATCGAAGAAGAAGAAGAAGAAGAAGAAGAAGAAGAAGAAGAAGAATGTGATCGGTAGAAAAATAATTTAAAGAAATTAGGGATTGGCTAGATTCAAAACTGGTGGAAAGAAAAGATAAATATTGCCAACGCAAAAATAAAAGCACATCAATTAGTAAAAAAAACTTATACATTTGAACCTCCCTTCTGCGGACACCGTCGGTTCCGAGGAAAAATGTCCGTTACGAGAGGTGTCCACTAAAACAAGTTTGTAAAAATAATCGAACATTTTAACAGCAAAGAACATCCACCTTAAATATAAGCATACATATCTTTATTTTTATTATTCTAAGTCATTTCTGTGTTAGTATTTAATAGAGAATTATTATAAGTGATTTTACATCATTTACAAACGTTACAGCTTCGTGAAGTAATCGTGAAGCTTCGTCTGTGTAAATTTACCACGTTTTCTTAACTGCAATATTCTCGAAAACGGAATAAAGTCTGTTAAATGGTTCCATAGTGTTCTCGCCATACTCGCGGTCCAGCGTGAGACACAAATTCTCACTGAAAGTCCCTTGTTACTTCCTATAATAACATTTCTTCTTGCCTCGAGATCTAAACACGATCATCCCTTGTTAATGTTTAACAGACAACTACGGTATTTCTGTCTCACTAATTAGTGCCTGTACTGTCTTTTCCTTCTCAAGTTGACTACCTGAGCTCGACCTTATCAGTGACAATCCGAGATATGAATAGAATGATGCAAAAAGGAAGGAAAATCCCCAGGCAACCTGTAAGTCAACAGGGATTTCCTTATGTCTGAAGAATGGCTTTGAAAGAAAAGATGACATGTGGTCCGGCGTAATAAGTTGTCCTGCAACATGTAAAGTGTCCGCTTAAGTCAAGTGGACGGGACAAATGGCGATGTCCGTTGTCCGTAGTTCAAGGTATCCGCTTAAATGAGGCCAATTTAACACTTGTCTTATGTAAAATAAAGTCGGTTCTGAGGAAAACTGTCCGTATAGGGAGGTGTCCGCTGAATAAGGGTGTCCGTTAGGGCAGGTTCGACTGTATATACAAACATTCTTTTAAATCAAAAGTTCTTTCACTTTGCACCAGGGTGCATGGTTATGGTTTTTTAGCAGTGACATCTATGGCAGAATGTCCAAACTTCTTGATGAAGGGCAAACAAAACAAGTAGAAATTCACACAGTACAGGAAACATCACAATAACAAAATTACATCAGATTTCTGTGGTGACATCTTCAGAGTAAAGTTCTAACTTGTTGTGTTATTGGTTTCACATTTGGTACATAGAGGAGTTCTTTTAGGCGCTCATTTTGAACGCGCGGCGTAGAGGTGTACCCCCCGGTACTATTATTATTATTATTATTACTATTATTATCATCACTGTTACATAATCATTGTTGTTTTTTTATTTTGTATTTGTATTACAGTTCTATTCATATTTGATTTTCAGTCCTTTTATTTCATTGCCAAATTCCATCTCATCTTCCCAACATACTTTTAGATGTGTACAAAATGAGAGCCCTCTTATCTAATCAGGTTTCTAAGACATCAGAGATAAGGCTTTTAGCAGATGATGATGTTATTCTGTACACAGTAATAAATAAGTTAGAAGACTGTGAGCAACTGCAAATGACCTCGATAATACTGTGAGATGGACAGTAGGCAATAGTATGATGATACGCGGGGTTAAAAATTGGGTTGAAAGTTTCACAAATAGGAAAAATCCTCTCAGTTTTACTTACTGTGTTGATGGGGATCATTGTAAGTACCTAGGTGTTAATATAAGGAAAGATCTTAATTGGGGTAATTACATAAATATGACTGTAAATAAAGGGTACAGATCTCTGCACGTGGTTATGAGGGTATTTAGGGGTTGTAGTAAGGATGAAGTAAAGGAGAGGGCATATAAGTCTCTGGTAAGACCTCAACTAGAGTATGGTTCCAGTGTATGGGACCCTCACCAGGATTACTTGATTCAAGAACTGGAAAAAAATCCAAAGAAAAGCAGCTCAATTTGTTCTGGGTAATTTCCAACAAAAGAGCAGTTACAAAAATGTTGCAAAGTTTGGGCTGGGAAGACTTGGAAGAAAGGAGATGAGTTGCTCAACTAAGTGTATTACATGTTATAAACAGGTGGTTTAATAAATACCTTCATTGTTTTTGAACTATAAGTGGTATGTTTCGAGCTGTCAGTGGAGAGATGGTGTGGAATGACATCAGTAGACGAATAAGTTTGAGTGGTGTCTTTAAAAGTAGGAAAGATCACAATATGAAGATAAAGTTGGAATTCAAGAGGACAAATCGGGGCAAATATTTGTTTATAGGAAGGGGAATTTAGGGATTGGAATTACTTTGCAATCATTTAAGAAAAGGCTAGGAAAACAACAGATAGGGAATCTGCCACCTGGGCGACTGCCCTAAATACAGATCAATAGTGATTGACTGACTGATTGATTGCCATATGAGAGATTAACAAAAAAGAAGAAAAACTGAAAATTTAAGTATTGTAGACACTGAATGCTCAACAAGTGGAGTTGATATCATTAATAGAAGTGATGCTACCATGCAGACAGACTTAAATGAAACCATTCTCGGTGATTTTATTTTTTCCTGCACACTAAATGGACCTGATTTGTCCACTCATTATGTTCTAAATTACAACTCATAATAAATGTTATGACAAAAGCTCTGACACGAGTGGCATCGTTAATGAAATACCAAGATTTTCAAGGTTATTCCTTATTCAGAGATAAAACAGAACTACGAAGACTTAACCGGATTGACATCTGGAGGTTTTAATCTTATGTTAAAACTCTTACCTACTGAAACACAATCCTATACTAAGATCAGTAAAGAAAAGTGTTTGCTCTCTTTCTTAATGAAAATGAAAATGAAGACCAGTTTATCATATTCTTCTTTAAGACTGGTGTTCTCAGTACAACGCTATCATGCATTTTTACGACAGTCTTAATAATGCTTTCTTCTACAATGGCTGATAAGTGTTATGGTACTTTTAGGAGAATTCCACCTTAACAATACAAATTAAATTTATTCCTTTCAGAATAAGATTAAACCATGGTACATGTCTCGTCTTCATTGGAGGATATCTTCAGCCATCAATGTTCAAAAACCCGAAAGAGAAAAAGGATATATATTGAAACTTTAAAAGACTCTTGATGTTCTTGGTATCTGGTCCTGTCTATGTGCTCTGATCAAAATTTATCACATTAAATATCGTTACATTACTACGCAGGCATCTTGAATTAAAAACTATACAGTCTAGCCTAGTCAAAAAACACCATCTAGAAACATACAACTTCCATAACTCACACTTTACATGTATCAAAATACATTGTGGTGTTGAGATCTGTCATTAATGTAAATGCGGTTTTTAAAGAGCTGAATGCAGATCTTCAGAGAAAGATCTTATTGTTGTTTGTAGGAACACGTAAAATATAAGTTAGTATTTGTTTAATACCATTTCTATATGACTGCAAATGAATAGCTGATGAGGTGGAGGCAACATACTGAGTGTTTGAACGTATGACTGAGCCATAAAATAATTTTTGAAATCTAATTTGAAACTTCTGCAAGCCTTTATAAATAATAGGTAAAGTAAGTCACACATACAGAGACAGGAACAAGAAAAGGAACACAATGGCAGGTCAGTGCAGGAAGAGGTAGCAGCAGAAAGAGGATTTTCAAGTCTTCAATTTCCCTCTAAATCCATTTTAACTTTATTTTTCTTCAGAGCATTCTGCCATTTTGAAGAGGTTCTTCTTAGATCAGAGACAATTAATTTTGTGATGGGGACATTTCTTATGCTTGCAGTAGTAGAAACCACTCCATGTACAGACCACAAATGGCAATTAAAGACTCTTCATGGAGATTCTCAACAAGACACATTTTTATTTACAGTGAGCCCCACTTTCTACAGCAAAACTGCCATGGAATAGTGACAATTTAATATGACAAAATGTCACAAATTCATAGTGAGAGTTAATATCCAGTGCCATAGCTGCAGTAGCAGAACGCCCGGATGGTGTCCTCCCTAGAGAACGAAAAGGTTCTTTCATTTCTTCATGGTATTTGAAGTCAAATATTGGACATGAATAATGCTAAGAAAATTACATTTCATTGTAAAACTGTAAACTCTCATCAATAAGGAAGACTGTTCAGTTATATCAAATTTAGGTGACTGACTTTCAGGGCGCAGTTCACTGGTACATGTTTTCAGGCTGAAGATAAGGTACGGACTCTCGAGCTTCCATCCGAGAATATAGTGTTGGTGAGGGGATTGAGATGTAAGGGGGGAAGTGCGCTGGTGGACGGTTTCAGGGGGAGGAAGGGTGTGGGAAGAGACTTTCACATGGGGAGAGTCTGTAGCAGTGTAGCAGTAAAGATTTCCTCACAAACCCCTATACGAGAATGCACCAGCTAAATCTGCATGGTTGCACACAACAAAATTAAATAATAATTTATGATTTGTTTGCCCTATTACTTATATTTTAAGAAGAAAAATTTTAAAAATTATATTGAAATGTAACATTTGAGACCGGGAATTTTCATTCAAATTGGGTCCACATTTTGTGAGGGTTGGCAGCAGTGAATTAGTTTGTTTTTCACATGGAAGACTTGAAAAAGCACTGTGGCCAACCCCCCCCGCCACCTGAGAGTCCACCGGCCGCCACTGCATAGCTGTCAACTAAAATATATCAAGCGTCTATGTAAATTATCATCACTGGGGAGCACCTGCATTAACACAACTTAAAATAAAAACATCTTTACAGTGCGAATGAAGACGTTACCGTCTCTTTCCAGGTAGAGATAACAACACAGCATGGCTAGAGGACATGCATGGGCAGAATATCACCATTTTTCGGACATTGTGCTACAGACAACTGAGACTTGCATGGTGTAGAGTCAGAGTCAACTGGGATAATGATTGGTATTCTGTGGTGTTCAGCAATGAGTCTCGCTTCTGTTTGTGGCGGTCAGATCGACATGAACATGTCCGTAGACGACCTGGTGATAGGTCACAGAAAGCAGCGATTATCGAGACGTATACCTCTCCAACTCCTGGAATCACGGCATGGGGAGCAATTGGATATGGCAACAGGACGGATCTGGTACTTGTTTGAAGGGAGACAAAGTGCTCGCCAGTATGTGACAAGAATGGCAAACCCTGTTGTCATACCCTACATGATGAGGGTGCCAAATGTTATATCCAGCAGGATAATGCAAAAGCCCACACTGCAGTTCACACCAGAAACGCCTTGAGGAATGTACGGAACCTTGACAGGCCTGCCCGGTCCCCTTATTTGTCACCCATAGAGTATGTCTGAGATGTGATGGGAAGGCATATATGGTCATACCAGGCTCCAGCCAGCAATCTTCATGAAATATTTCAGGCATGGCAAGAAATCCCTCAAGATGATGTTCAGAGGCTGTTTGTTTCCATGCCACACCAAACACAAGAGAGTATTCGCACTCGTGGGGTTCATACCTTATTCTGATGATGATGACAGACACTTCCGAATGGATCACAAAGTTTGATAAATATCAGAGTGGTACTTCATGGTGTAACACTTTCCATTTCCGCTAGTATATATGCCATATGCATAATAAGAACATCTATGTTCAAAAAGTTCATAACTTCAATCTTGGGCAAATCTAGTTGTAACACGAGTGGGTCCAACCATATTTATCACAACTATTGGTTGACTGGAGGAATACTTTAAAATTGTGGAGACTCTCAAATGTTGTTCTATTTGTCATGCTTCTGTAAACAGAATGAAGTTTTAAAATCCATATAATTTCTTTGTGGAGAATACAAGTATGGCCAGGATTTCCTCTTTCCTCCAGCCCTGTGCTTGAACAGATTAGGTTAGGTCGATGTTGACCTCCACGCTGACTAGCGACCGTTCTGAGGTGGTGTTGGAGAGGGGAAACAGCTCATTACTTGTACTAAACTTTCAAAGTATTAGGTTGTGTCCAGTGCTGCTACTCGCAGCATCACTTGCGTGTATTTCGCAATTTGATAAAAGTAATCATTCCTCCGTTCTGCACTAAGACATTACCGGTACCTGAAAATCCCTAAAGTATAAAAACTCACCATAAAATTAAGTTTCTTTTACCCCACAATCTCTTTGTATACCACTTTTGTGGTATTGCCTTTTGCCAGGCTACTGGCAGAGCCAACTCTGGAACATGCGACATAGAACTGTACACATGAGGAACGGTCCTCTCTCTCAAGTAGAAAACAAAAAAATATTAGTTTCTTTAATAAGGTAATAAGAATCTGGTCTCTTGCACAGCTGTTATGATGATTCTATGTTCATTTAATGTGTCTATTAGAGTCTTAACACGTTCAGTACCAGCTTCTGAGCGGGACACTTGAATGCCTGGACCGGCCATTTTGATGCCCGGCCCTCTTGACTTGCATCACTTAATACAATTTACGATTACTCCTAAACTAGAAATGTTAGAAAAATTATACTTTGTGCTTACCACTAGTAAATATTTAGGGTGTGATATCTGGCGTCACAGGTTTCAAAATAAGTCTAATTTTATACAGCCTATCTGTATTTTCGGCATAATGATTACTGTCACCGAAGTGAAGAAATGAAAGAATATGAAGGAAGCGTATTCAGAACATTGTTTTAGAAAATATCGGAGTATGAAAAAAAGGGTCTTTGGTCCAGTACATTTTTATATCAGGATTTTGGACTAATCGGTTTCCACGATTGCATGATCGAAATCTTTGTGAAAGGCCGCGGCGCCGCACTTATCCCTTGACTCGCGTATAGATTGGTCTGCAAACACACATACTGATAAAATTCGTCATTCATGAAAATACTCACGTAACTCAAAATATCCTGCTGATATTTTATTTGAACGTTTATACCTGAATTCTCTGTAAATGGTGGAACGGGTGGACAATAACTAGGATGATATGTATCAGGCGCTTCACTTTTCTCTATAGGCCTATCGGATTCGGGAATCGGAATTTTCTCGTCACTCTCACTTTCACTCTCTGAGTCTATTTCAGGAATAAGTTCAGCACCAGAATAATCATTGTGAACAATACTTAATACTTTTTCTTCCGTAAGAAACTTTGTTTTATAAGCCATTATACTACACTCGGTAAGAACGACATGCACTGCATTGAAATCTCAAGTACCATCTTGACGCGCGAGGACGTGCTGAGATATTCCCGCTAAAACAGCTAAGGTAAACATAAACCCACTCAACACGACGGTTATCTCAAAAAGGTCAAACAACTTCTTGCTACAACCAGTAACGCTGGCTAAGGTGTAAGAATGCATAGATGACAAATATAAACAGCATTGCTTCGCGCGGAACATTAAACGTCTTACGCCGTCCATGGCCCACAGCATAGGAGCAAGCTTAAACGTCTTACGCCGTCCACGGTCCGCAATGAGTTAAGTTTCCCCACTTTCAAAAGCGAATTTGCATTAAAATTGGCTAAGTAGTTTGCTTTCCTGTATTTTATTTTGTTTGAGCTTCCAAGATGCTCAGATTCATCTTTGCATGACGTTGCAGACTCCCCAGAATCCGAATGTCTGCTTGTGCACTTATGTGCACCTGGGGTAATTAGTTTCACACACACTTTTCCATGATTGATAATTCTTTGAATTCTGGGGGTGACTTCTAGAGTCACCTTTTGTTACAACCGAGGTTGTTGACCCCGGAGGATTATTTACAGCCGCCCCTTACATGGAGACATCCCTTCCATTTTTCTTTCCTTCCCACCCTCCATCCCCCAGGGGCTCTGAACTTCGGAAAGTAGGTTGACGACCACGGGGGCCCTTAGCTGAGTCCTGGCATTGCTTCCACTTACTTGTGCCAGGCTCCTCACTTTCATCTATCCTGTCCGACCTCCCTTGGTCAACTCTTGTTCCTTTCCGACCCCGACGCTATTAGTTTTCCGAGGGCTAGGGAGTCTTTCATTTTCACGCCCTTCGTGGCCCTTGTCTTCCTTTGGCTGATATCTTCATTTTTCGAAGTATCGGATCCCTTCCATTTTTTCTTTCCTTCCCATCCTCCATCACCCAGGGGCTCTGAACTTCAGAGCGTGGGTTGGCGACCACGGGGCCCTTAGCTGAGTCCTGGCATTGCTTCCACTTACTTATGCTAGGCTCCTCACTTTCATCTATCCTGTCCGACCTCCCTTGGTCAATTCTTGTTCTTTTCCGACCCCGATGCTATTAGGTTTGCGAGGGCTAGGGAGTCTTTCATTTTCACGCCCTTCGTGGCCCTTGTCTTCCTTTAACCGATATCTTCATTTTTCGAAGTGTCGGTTCTTTTTCTTTTTTCTTCGAATTAGTATTATATTAAGGATTGTTGCCCAATTGTATTTCCTCTAATAACAATAACCACCACCACCACCACCCTCTAATTAACGTCCCCCCCTTTCTCTATTTATCATTTCTTTATCAATTACTACGGCAAGTTGTTTCGAGTTGAACCTCGTATTTCTTTCATTATTTCTTCCTATTTTTTAAATATATTTTTTATTTGGCTTTATTCTTTTTTAACGTTTTAAATTATTTTATAAAACCTATATATCCACTTTGAAATTTGACGAAATTAAATCCTACACTGTTTTCCTAGGACTTCATTCACGTCACCTTTTGCTCTTCGGCCGGAGAAACAAATGCCTACAAGACCTGCCTAGCAACGACTTTACATAAGCGAATATTTGACCTGCTTATGAACTTCAGCTATATTTGTTTTCGGCGCAAGATAGTGATGTTCTGTTTACTCTCTTGACTGTGATTATTGTGTTTTGAACATTTACTGAATTGCTACGTTAAGATACTATGTTAATTTTTTGCCTGTATTCAATGTGCTAGTTGTTTTAAGATCTTCGCAAATTGGCTGATGATGACACTTAAAATGTGTTGAAACCGGCCCCATTAAACAGGTTGTAACTACTTTTTACCATCTTATTACGGAGTATTGAAAGGTGGATCCTAACCTATAATATTGTACATCTTATTTCTCTATTCAATACGGAACAATAATGAAGTTTTTAACTTTAAAACAATTTGAGAACAGTCGCTTTTGGATTTTGATTTGATTTTTAATTCATGGTGAACTCCACCAGGCTCTTCCGCTCTCTCCGCCGTTGAGAATCGAATTCCTCTTCCGCCTTTGAGACCGTTGACCAGGTTTCACGCAGTAATCCTAGGCAGGGCCCCTTACAGGGTGCTACCATCCGGAGCCAGATGGACCCTCGTTTTTCCTCATCACTGGAAAGCGCTTATTTATATAATAATTTAAGTTATCTCTGTGGCCTACTAGCGGCCATGATGCTGGCCGTAAAGTAATATTGTAATGTTGAAAGGTGAACTAGTGAAGCGAAGATAACTAGTAGCCATATTGTTGGCCGCAAAGTCTTAACTGATAAATACATTATTGATATAGAAATATAACTATGAGCATACAACATTTTCCATAAGATTTTTGATATGCTCTATTGGTGGAAAAATATCTAATTCCCTTCATGTTCTCTCCTCTTCCTTTTGTGGACAGTATTCAGGTATTCAGGTATTCATCAAACCAACAGGTCAGTTTTTACATAAGATTCCCTTCATGGGAATTTAGTATTACCATTTGGAATTGCTAGGCGGGCATTAATTCCATTATGGAGTTTTATCTCCCGTATGCAGTTATCAGACTGTGCCACATAAGAGGCTTCTGATAAGTTCACCTGCATACACCCCAGCATCAGTGGGTAGGGTCTGACACATCCCACTCTGACGAGTCTAGTGTCAGACCTAAGACGAAATGCTGGTTAATAGAGCAAACGCCTGAAAAGCCATACATCCAATTTTTTATCTAAATTTTGTTTGATTAAATATGTGACCACGAGTTGAAAGGTTAGTAACCAGGAAAGAATAAACACGAACTATGTGATCTTTTAGGCGCAATCTTCTAACTTCCATGGTAACTTCATTTTTCACAATGAAGGAACGGAATATTAAATTACGGAACTATTTGGCCTTTGCTGGTGACAGCAATCCTCTCAGGAAGTATAGAGACTGCCTTAGAGCAAATCAATCTTCTGAAAGAAATAGCAGGAAAAGTTGGACTTCAGATATCTTTTGAGAGGACTAAATTCATGTCAAATACAGGGTGACCAACGGGAATCTGACATTTTTGGCATGGCTACTACTCTCTCAGTAGGAGGAGTAGAGAGCGGAATTGTCAAGCAGGACACTCGCCATGCGTTGCCATTTCAGTAGCTATGGACCAGTGGTCGGTTGAACATCGTGATGAAACGGTAACACCCTACGAGCATTCACGTTTCATTCTTTTATTAAGAGAAGCTCGCTAACACCCGGCCGTAAGCATTTAAAACTTGCGCCGAGCGCACAGGCATAATGGGAACTGCGAGCAAGTTCGCGACGTTCCAGAACACCGGCCAAGGACAAGCGACGTCACGCAGAAGGTTCCTTCGTGTTCCATTGCTGCATGAACGAAATATAAGCGAGTCGCCAGCCTGGGGTAAGGCAGAATGTAAGCAGAGAGCCTGCAGTAAAGCAGAAAGAGAGTGTGCGGTATGCGACGGCAGTGTGCTGAAGGCAGAGAGTGGAGTGAGTCGGCAGTAAGCCGTGAGTCAGCGAGTGTGTGCAAGTAAGCACGTCGCGACATAATTCGTCTCTCGGTCCGGCTGTATATTTGAATTCGTTTAAAGACTGCGTTCTCGCCAGCTTGAATTCATTTAAAGACTGTTCTCACATAAACTGTGCCAGCTTTGAATTCGTTTAAAACTGTGTTCTTGCATTAATTGTGTCAGCTTTGAATTCGTTTAAAGACTGTGTTCTTGCCAGCTTGAATTCATTTAAAGACTGTGTTTTCACATAAACTGTGCCAGCTTTGAATTCGTTTAAAACTGTGTTCTTGCATTAATTGTGTCAGCCTTGAATTCGTTTAAAGACTGTGTTCTCGCCAGCTTGAATTCATTTAAAGACTGTGTTCTCACATAAACTGTGCCAGCTTTGAATTCGTTTAAAACTGTGTTCTTGCATTAATTGTGTCAGCCTTGAATTCGTTTAAAGACTGTGTTCTCGCCAGCTTGAATTCATTTAAAGACTGTGTTCTCACATAAACTGTGCCAGCTTTGAATTCGTTTAAAACTGTGTTCTTGCATTAATTGTGCCAGCCTTGAATTCGTTTAAAGACTGTGTTCTCGCCAGCTTGAATTCATTTAAAGACTGTGTTCTCACATAAACTGTGCCAGCTTTGAATTCGTTTAAAACTGTGTTCTTGCATTAATTGTGTCTATCCGTTGAACTGTGTTGCATTATGATCTTAAGTGCCAGTGATAATCTGAAAATCACGACGTACTGGAACTTGGACTGTCATTTATTTCAACAAATGTATTATGCTGGTGGAGTACAGTGCAGAGACTGTACTCGATTTTCTTTATGAATTGCTTGATCACCGCACCTTGGAAGGTCCTAGATTGTTTCATTTGCGTATTATTCCAAATACGAACTGTGACTCTAACTTTATCCTTGCTGCTGTGGGAACTATTTCGGCGTGCTTCGCCATAGGGAAGTGTCACACCAGTACCCCATGACGTCAAATGTGGAAGCTCCACATTTCCCCGTTCCTGCCTCTGGTTCGAGTCATCAACACTAATACAAACACCAACGACGGAAGACAACGCCGACGCCGACCGCAAGACGACGCAGCCGCCGCGGGACAACGTCCTCTTCACGCCCTCAGGGACAAATCTACAATTCAGCTATAAAAGGTGACATAATTATTTGCCTATTTTATTGAATAAACTGAAGGATCCACTTAATCATGAATTTTTCTTTCACTACCCTTCTCTCTTACTCTCTTAGCATGGGCCGTACACGCCTTGTCGTTCCTCATGCTCTCCGATATACTGAAGTACGGGCGTTCCTGTTACAGAGAGAAGGTAGTGAATAGTGGCACCCGTGACGTTGGGGCCAGATTAAAGAGAGTAAAGTGATAAAAATTAACTTTGAAATCAGTGATATCTTAACTTACCAATTCAAATAAAAGTGCATAGTACGTACGTTAATTCCAGTTCAGTGAATATGTTAAAATTTTACGAAGTTCAATTCAATGACTTTGACGAAATTTTAAACTTTTGGCACAGAACTCTGATCAAGTTTATGGCACAAGTGATTATTTTTCTCTTTCTCTTGCTATGTAAAACATTTCAGGCATAATATTCATGCACAGGCTTATATAAATTTTGATATTTATGTTGGTGAAATTTTGAACTTTACCATTGGACAATAATGGTGATGTTTAATTTTATGCACAAGTGTTTGATATTTTGTGTTGGTGAAATTTTGAACTTTACCATTGGACAATAATGGTGACATTTAATTTTATGCACAAGTGTTTGATATTTTGTGTTGGTGAAATTTTGAACTTTACCATTGGACAATAATGGTGATTTTACGTATGAGGTGAATGATTGTATTTTCTGCATTTTGTGAAAATAACGACATTAATATGGAAAATATACTAGCTGCCATTGAGGCTTTAAAAATCAGTCTAAATGACAGGATTACGGAAAGTAACACTAATCTCGGGCGTAGGATTGCAGAATCTAACAATACTTTAGGAGCTCAACTTAAAGAATCTAACGCGACCCTGGAAGCCACTAAGGCTAGTATAGGTCAACTAAGGGAAGCTAATGATGCCAACATTGTAAAATTGACAGAATCTGTTGATCAAAAATTTGCAGAAGTTAATAATAATTTGGAACGTAGGCTCAATAGTGCAGGTGCCGAAATTGAAAAAAAGATTTAAAGAATCTAACAAAAGAATGGATTCTAAGTTTACGGAAATAAATGAAAGATTAACACGTGACTTAGAAACCATTAAGCAAGACATAAAATCACAAGTGGCGGAGGACTTAAAACTTGCTTTCCCGTCTTCTTCTCAGGAAGTCCTTAAAGAAGTAGAAAGCTTAAAGGAAGAATTTCAAGAGTCCCATGCTCAATTATCTCTTGCGCAAACTAAAATCGCGTCTATTCAAGACAAACTTCATGAATCTGTTAAAAATAATTTCATGAAGTTGGGAAACGAAATTACTCTTCTGAAAAGTCAGCAAGAGGAGGCCGATAAACGTGTCAAGACTCAGTTAGATAATGCTCACACGCAGATTACTCGTATCTGTCGCGATGTAGCAGAAGTCAAGACCGACATAGAGAAGGAGGTCAAGGAAATTGAGAATTCCGTACAGGGGAAAATTAAAACCCTAAAACTTGAACTCCAAGGAGATATAGAAGCTCTCAACAGCAAAGTATCGCAAATCGAACAGGATGTTTCATCATCTAGCCTTCACAACACTAGTGGAGAATCCATGAATGTTTCCACAGTTTTTAAAATAACTGAGGAAAAACCAGCCAAATTTTCGGGGAAGGAGGAGTATACTGCTAAGGAGTTTCTCCTCAACCTCGAAGAATTCTTTCAAGAAAATCACGTTAAGACCGACCGTCGTTTACGAATAGCATCTCGATTGTTAGAAGGCAAGGCGTTAATGTGGTTTACCGCTTTTAAATTCAGTATTAACACTTACGAAGAATTTAAGGAAGCCTTACTTAGACGATTTTGGAGTGCTGAGGCTCAGCACCTGATAAAACTTCAATTATACTCTAGAAAGTATAACACGTCCGTCAATTCCTCGCGATATTCAGATTATCTCATATCTCAGCTTAAAAAGATGCAGTTTTTCGACCCTCCTTTACCGGAGCAAGAACTTATTCAGGTCATAACGCTGCAATTTCCACCAAATGTTCAGGAAATATTGGTGGCAGCAAACGTCCAGGACTTGGAGCAGCTCGATGATGTCCTGAGGAAACTCGATACTGCGCACACTCAGAGCGCAGCAAAAGCAGGTCGAACCAAAGAAACTACAACCAACTTTACGGAAATGAAAACTCCAGTTCAAGTAAATCCAGAACCGCGAGAAGAAAGAGAAACTCGCCGAGATATTCCGTTTCGGTATAGAAGATCTAGGAATCGCCCCTACGAAGGGAGGGCTAAGTTTCAACCTGGACCTTCATGGAGGCAGGCAGCTAATCAACCCAATGATAATAGGAACTCCCAGCGGGAAGAATTAGAGAAACGTTGGAGAGAGACTACGGAATATGTAAGGAATAAGAACAGGGAAGAGGGTTTACCTGGAGCAGCTTCTTTGGAATACCAGGCAGAGATACAGAGAAGAAATGAGAGAACGGAAATGGATCCAAGAGCTACGGGTACAAAAAAAAAAACTTTGTCGAAGCAATAAAGAGACTGCCTGAAAACCCGGAGGGAGGAGAAGTAGTATGTAGCGCACTCATTAACCATTGGTATTTAGAGGATGCAGATTTACTATATGAGGATTCAACACCACGACAGCCTCAGATACAACGCGGCTTACCGATCATTATCATTAAGTTAGGCAATATGATTGTCCACTCTCTAGTAGACTCGGGATCGCAAGCCTCACTAATTTCGCAGAAATTAATAGATGTGGCGCAGGAGACGACCTACATCTCCATCTTGCCGGTTGCTCAAGTTAAGGTTAAAGGCATAGTTCCTGACAAAGCTATTAAATGCAAATTCCAAGCGTTTCTTGAGTTAGAAATTGGTGGTGTTAAGTTCCAACATCTATTTTTGATCTTGACGCAAATGAAATTTGACTTAATTCTTGGATCAGACTTTCTCATTCAACATGGGGGAATCATTGATTATCCCGCTAATGTGATTAAATTTTTCCACGTCGAATCTGTAAGGCTACAGTTGGTTACTTATAATGACGTGAAGAATCCGGAATGTGAGACCCCGGTGGGCATAGTAGAAGGCAAGATGAGCGAGGCTCCGCCTGTTGAAGAAAGCGTCCACGAAGAGGGGCGACCCGAGCAAGTGGACCCGTAGAGGACCAGATGGCGTCCATTATCGATGATGAGTTTAACGAGGACCACTACAACTTCACGCTTTACGCCAATGTAGCTGAAAGCCCAGATTACGATGATGATAAAGTAATAAAGGCAATCCAAGAGCTTTTTAAGAAGTTTCCAGATGTATTTTCTGAGAAACCTGGAGTCATTAAGGGTTTCAAGCACCACTTAGATGTTACTGACACATCACCTTATAAGAAACGGCCTTATCCAACACCCGGAAGCCAACCCAGCCGAACGGGTTATGCGCGAAATTGCCAGATTCTGTAGATTGTATTGTGGACAACAGCATTGGAAGTGGGTTGAAGTTCTGCCCATTATGCAAAGGATCGTCAATACCACCATGCATGAGTCTATTCAGGACATCCCTTTGAGTGTACATAAAGGCCTCACCCCTGACAGACCTTGGGATCGAGTTTTGCCTGATCAACCTGACGCAGCAGTGAGCCAACAAGCTCGCATTACCAAGGCACTTCGGCAATTACGACATGCTGCTCAAATCCGAGAAAAGAAGTTACGACATCACAAGTTTCGACAACCCTTACAAATGGATGACCTAGTATTAATACGCAAGCCTGCAGTTTCACACCCTGACCAGGGAATTTACGCCAAATTTTGTCCCTTGTTCATAGGACCCTTCAGGATACTTACCGCACTAGATAATGGTGCCTACGAAGTAGGAAGGGCAGATAGCGACGTTGAGGGAATCTTCAAATCGGCCAATCTCAAGAAATACTTTACTAGGAGATGAGCGAAAAGAAAATCGCCCAGCAATTTTCTTTTTCCCGAGCAGGGGGGGAGATGAAACGGTAACACCCTACGAGCATTCACGTTTCATTCTTTTATTAAGAGAAGCTTGCTAACACCCGGCCGTAAGCATTTAAAACTTGCGCCGAGCGCACAGGCATAATGGGAACTGCGAGCAAGTTCGCGACGTTCCAGAACACCGGCCAAGGACAAGCGACGTCACGCAGAAGGTTCCTTCGTGTTCCATTGCTGCATGAACGAAATATAAGCGAGTCGCCAGCCTGGGGTAAGGCAGAATGTAAGCAGAGAGCCTGCAGTAAAGCAGAAAGAGAGTGTGCGGTATGCGACGGCAGTGTGCTGAAGGCAGAGAGTGGAGTGAGTCGGCAGTAAGCCGTGAGTCAGCGAGTGTGTGCAAGTAAGCACGTCGCGACATAATTCGTCTCTCGGTCCGGCTGTATATTTGAATTCGTTTAAAGACTGCGTTCTCGCCAGCTTGAATTCATTTAAAGACTGTGTTCTCACATAAACTGTGCCAGCTTTGAATTCGTTTAAAACTGTGTTCTTGCATTAATTGTGTCAGCTTTGAATTCGTTTAAAGACTGTGTTCTTGCCAGCTTGAATTCATTTAAAGACTGTGTTTTCACATAAACTGTGCCAGCTTTGAATTCGTTTAAAACTGTGTTCTTGCATTAATTGTGTCAGCCTTGAATTCGTTTAAAGACTGTGTTCTCGCCAGCTTGAATTCATTTAAAGACTGTGTTCTCGCCAGCTTGAATTCATTTAAAGACTGTGTTCTCACATAAACTGTGCATAGCTTTGAATTCGTTTAAAACTGTGTTCTTGCATTAATTGTGTCAGCCTTGAATTCGTTTAAAGACTGTGTTCTCGCCAGCTTGAATTCATTTAAAGACTGTGTTCTCACATAAACTGTGCCAGCTTTGAATTCGTTTAAAACTGTGTTCTTGCATTAATTGTGCCAGCCTTGAATTCGTTTAAAGACTGTGTTCTCGCCAGCTTGAATTCATTTAAAGACTGTGTTCTCACATAAACTGTGCCAGCTTTGAATTCGTTTAAAACTGTGTTCTTGCATTAATTGTGTCTATCCGTTGAACTGTGTTGCATTATGATCTTAAGTGCCAGTGATAATCTGAAAATCACGACGTACTGGAACTTGGACTGTCATTTATTTCAACAAATGTATTATGCTGGTGGAGTACAGTGCAGAGACTGTACTCGATTTTCTTTATGAATTGCTTGATCACCGCACCTCGGAAGGTCCTAGATTGTTTCATTTGCGTATTATTCCAAATACGAACTGTGACTCTAACTTTATCCTTGCTGCTGTGGGAACTATTTCGGCGTGCTTCGCCATAGGGAAGTGTCACACCAGTACCCCATGACGTCAAATGTGGAAGCTCCACATTTCCCCGTTCCTGCCTCTGGTTCGAGTCATCAACACTAATACAAACACCAACGACGGAAGACAACGCCGACGCCGACCGCAAGACGACGCAGCCGCCGCGGGACAACGTCCTCTTCACGCCCTCAGGGACAAATCTACAATTCAGCTATAAAAGGTGACATAATTATTTGCCTATTTTATTGAATAAACTGAAGGATCCACTTAATCATGAATTTTTCTTTCACTACCCTTCTCTCTTACTCTCTTAGCATGGGCCGTACACGCCTTGTCGTTCCTCATGCTCTCCGATATACTAGAGTACGGGCGTTCCTGTTACAGTATGTTTGCGTACGACGCATTTGTGCAGAATGGTGGGTCTGTTATAACAGTGCAGCGACTTTTTCGTGTGCATTTCAACCGTGGGCGTCGTGGTGCCGTTCCCAGCCAAAACACGATTCTCAGTTGGGCTCATTACGAGTTTGCGAGCATGTTTACGTACTGAGTGCCCAGGGCTACACGTCACTGCGGCTCTCACACGCTCATGTTTTCTGGTGTTCTTGCTGTCTTAGTCGGACCTGGTGGCGTCTTTTTAACAATAGATCCTGTTGTCCGTACATTATTAACCGACCACTGCTCCATAGCTACTGAAACGGCAACGCATGGCGAGTGTCCTGCTTGACAATTCTGCTCCCCACTCCTCCTACCGAGAGAGTACTAGCCATGCCAAAAACATCAGATTCCCGTCAGTCACCCTGTATTAGGGATTCACCCACAGCGCTAAAAACAGATTACAGGAAAATCAACAATGTTAATAAATTTACATACCTTGGTGAAATAATTCAGGTTAATGGACTCGATAAGGAAGCAAACAGATCAAGAGCAAGAAAACTGGAACTAGCATACCAACTCATTAAAGATATCTATAATAAGAAGAATCCCTCAAGGAAAACTAAAATCAAACGCTACAACACAGTAATTAAACCAGAGTGTCTGTATGCCACAGAATGCATGTTCTCCATGAAAACTGGCCAAATAGAAGAGTTAAGAGAAAAAACGAAAGAAAATATTGAGGAAAATTTGGGGACCAGTGAAAACGAAGGAAGGAGAGTTTAGACATAGGAGGAATAAAGGTCTATACAAGATTGAAGAAAATGAAAGGCTGTTAGACACATTAAGAAAGAGGAGAATTAAATTTTTTGGTCACATAATGAGGATGGATAACAGTCGACTGACAAAACGAGTGTTTAACCAGGTTTACATGAGCAAGAATGGCAACCAGTGGATCTAAGGAATAAAAAATGACAGAGATTGGAATAATAGACGATAATAATACAAAACAGAACAAATTTCAGGTTGATACAAAATTTCAAGGGTTTCCAGGAGAAGGAAAAGAGGAAAGGTAATAATAACATCTGGACACAAGAGAGGAGGAAACAGCAGAGTGAAAGGATGAAGAACTATTGGAAGTCGAGAAAAGAAGGATCAAGATGAATGCACAGGGTTACTTTCCGTGGTCCTTAGATGGCCAAAATCGAAAAAAGGAGATTCAGGCACCTATTTCCACGTCGGTAACATCTTCATAGTTTTTAGATATACGTATACCCAAAAAAGAATTAAAACCCTTTATTAAACCTTCCCACCACCCTACCTAAGTGGATTTTCCAAAAACCAAAAACCAAATACAAAAACAAAAGTATTCCTTAATTTTTAAAGGAGATTCCTGTCACAAGTGAACTATGTAGTGCAAGTGGAAAGTGGTTTTTTTTTTTTTTTTTTTTAAAGACTTTATTTGTGAAGTACAATATGATGTTTTATTTATTATGACCTAACCTGTACTGTGTAAGATTGGTGACGTATTTGTAAATAGTAGAATTCTGTTCTATATTTACTGGAAGGATCCAGAAAGTTACATGAATTAGGGAACAGGGTGTGTTGTTTTGTGGGTAATGTATTCTAGAAAATATTTCTGACTGTTCTGGAAATACGACATTCGCGATCAGGCGTATTCTAGAATGTTAGGCAAAGTTCGCGATCGAAAGTAAGGTTGTGATTGGTGAGTCTAGGTGGCGATAGGGAGCTTGTGCACGCTGATTGGCTGCTCCAAAGGCCGGAATTTCCTATATATAGTGAGCGAGGCAGTGTTTGAATCAATTCTGTATCCTGAATTCTGTAGGTCTTGGTTTATCTGTCTGCGAGCAGCCTGTCTGGTTAACGTTCCCCGGTTTCCGGGATGGCACTCTCCTCGGGTAAGCACTCTTGAATTCCGTTCCTGCTAAAATTTCCATAATGTTCTGTTTAGCTTTTCATACAGGAGTCTGCCTTAACCTCGCCTAGATTCACCAAATTAGTTACTTATGACGCCTTAGTTTTTCAGCTGGGCTTACCTGTTCGTTTCCGAGGCATTCCCTTTACTTGTTTCACTAAAATATGTAGATTGTAGTTTAATATTATTTCCCTTGAGGTTTGCCTCTGGTAGTTCTGTATCACTTTAGGTACGCTAGATTTTGGATAACCTTTCTCACATCACTGTAAATTGCATTGTACAACAGCATTGGTAACTAGATGTATAGTTGATTTGAAATTTGAATTTACACTGCTACGAAATAAGCTATGTATATCACTGAACTTATAGCTCGTAACTTGGAATTGTATTTGGAATGTATTTGTAAAATTATTTTGTAAATAATATTTTTCAAATCCAAGGATCACGGTGATTTAGTTTCGGAATCCGCTATCTAACCCATGTCCATGCCTTTGGTAGGTTCCCAGCCTTTTTCACCTTCCCAGTTTGTTGTTCACTAGTTGGCCCTACTGATATTTATGTACGTTTTGGTTGGAGATCTGCGTAATGTCGGCTAATGTTTTTCCGAGTGCGTGGTGATTTCTGATATTGTGCTCTTACCTTCTCCTTTTAACTGTGTTTGTGCCTTGTTTTGTGTTACCACTGTAGTAGAGGTAACAATTCCAAATACCAATTTTCACATCTGTAACATATTCAGTTTTTAAGATATAAGTATCCTCATAAAAGGAATTCAACTCCTCCTTCACTTCTTTCCCCTCTCCTCCATTCATCCCCCCCCCCCCCCCCCAATAGATTTCCAAAACAAAAAATATGTGTTTCTTTATTTTTAAAGGAGATTCCAATTACCAATTTTTACGTCTTTAACACATTAAGTTTTTGAGATATACTAATTTTAAAAATTCACCCCATCACTTCTTTTAACGCCTCCTTAAGTGGATTTTCAGAAAACCAAAAATTTACGTGTTTCTTTACTTTTAAAGTAGATTCCAAATACCAATTTTTATGTCTGTAACACGTTAAGATTTCGAGATATACTAATTTTCAAAATTCACCCCTTTTTTACTTCTTTTCATCCCCCCTTAAGTAGATTTTCGGAAAACAAATAAAATATGTGTTTCTTTATTTTTAAAGGAGATTTAATGTACCAATTTTTAAGCATGTAGCATCTTCAGTTTCAGAGATGTGTAAGTATCCTCATAAGAAAGATTCAACCCCTTTTCACTTATATTTAACCTCCTTACGTGGATTCCCGAAAGGAAAAGAAATAAAAAGTGTTTATTTTTAAAGATGATTCCAAAAACCAATTTTCACATCTTTAAACTGTAAAGTTTTAAAATATAAATATACTGTACTCATTTTAAAAATTCACCCCCCTTAGCAACGGAATATCTGAAAATCATTCCTTAGTGAGCTCCTACACTGTAATATAAATATACAGTGGAATCTCGATTATCCGTTCCCGGAAACTACGTATTCCCGAATTATTTGTTCAAATTATATGGTCCGGTAACATCCTAATTAAATCATGTTGTAAACATCCCGTGTTATCCGTTCCTCGAAGAAACGATTTCCCGGATCAACCGTCCACAAATATCCATCCCATCAACACTAAATCCTCGATCAAGCATTTTTCAAGAAAAAGTTATCTCATGAAAGGACGGTTACGACATACCTATGGATTTTGATGTCAACGTCCTGTCATTGCGATAATTAGAGCTAGTACTGTACTGGGAAAACGATCGGCGGTGAACTTGCTTGAGGGACGATCTTAGCATTGTATTACGCTGGCATTATTTAGGGAAACCTCGGAAATCATAAAGCAGAGTGGCTACAAAAATTGGAAGGAGACAGAGCATATTTCAACAGCTCTACTTGAAGATAGAACGAGTTTCGTCAAATGTTCGTACTTATAAAATATCTACATTATGTGCAGGGTTAGATGTTTACTTTTGCCTTTTTTCTATTATATTGCCGAACAGGTTTTCCGCACTTTCCACATGGCACTATATAGGCCCTACTTTAGTTGGCCTTTCGGACAAGAATTGAAATTACTCCCTCCTTACATGAACCTAGTATTTTAATATGATCGGATACAATTACGTTCTCAAGTCCAGAAGAGATGTTACACTTTACATTTGTAAAGACATTACTGTTTTGGCCCTAATATAAGATGGAGATTTTTTTATGTTTACTTTTTTATGTTAAAATGTCTTTATAAACACAACATTCATTTTATTTGCGCAGCGTAACATTTAAAAGTTCGTATCCATTTCCCACTCGCTCTGGCTTGTGTAGTAAGCACGCTTATCAGCTGTGCTTTAGGTCCTGAATAAACTGAAATTTCTGGAGTTTTGATGGGGCTTGTTTTCTATTTCCAATCTGCTTGCGATTAGCGACGGGCAGAATTGAGTATTTAATACATTGGAGAACTTTTGAGAAACTATATTCTAGAGTTCAAAAGTAGATGTAGGCCTAATTTACGCAGTACAAGATTTCCAGAAACTCACTACAAACGGTATACCGGTGACCAAATTACAATGGAAGAATTTTTTTAAAAGGGGATTTTGCCATCATGTTGGGCGCTTTTGTATCTGATGTGCTTTATTTGATTAGATTAGAGAATTAAAAACTACTTGCGATCGATTGTTGTTTGCTTGGCGTTATTTGTTAGATATAACATATCAGATGTAAGGCTTTTCAGGCGTTTGCTCTATTAACCAGCGTTTCGTCTTAGGTCTGACACTAGACTCGTCAGAGTGGGATGTGTCAGATCCTACCCACTGACGCTGGGTGTTTAGAATTTTCCATTCGGAATTGCTAGGCGGGCAATAATTCCATTGTGGAGATTTATCTCCCGTATGCAGTTATCAGACTGTGCCTCATAAATAGGCTTCTGATAAGCTCACCTGCATACACCCAGCGTCAGTGGGTAGGATCTGACACATCCCACTCTGACGAGTCTAGTGTCAGACCTAAGACGAAACGCTGGTTAATAGAGCAAACGCCTGAAAAGCCTTACATCTGATATGTTTTTGACATGCTCTATTGGTGAAAAATATCTAAGTCCCTCCATGGGAATTTAGAATTTTCCATTTATTAGATATTTCGAAAAGCTTGGCTGATCAAAGTCGCTGACATAAAATAAGTTTTCACGGGAAATTGACGAAGTTTCCCCAGTAAAAGTGAATGTAAAATATCGAGATTTGTAACTCATCTACCAGTAATTAATGTATGAAGCCGGCCACACAATCTAGCTTGCCTGCCTCTCACCCGTAGGCCCCGGGTTCGATTCCCGGCAACGTCGAACATTTTTACCTGGACATAAGGGCCAATTCTAGGTCCATCTGTTTACGTGATTACCGTTAATTGAGGAGCTATCTAACGGTGAGATGACGATCCCGCTAGAGAGCCAAGAATAACGGCCAAAAGGATTCGTCACACTGACCATGAGTCACCATGTAAAATGCAGACCTTCGGGCTGAGCAGCGGTCGCTTGGTAGGCCAAGACCCATTAGGGCTGTTGTGATGTTTAGCCAAATTGTTGATGGCTTTAATTCGTTCCTGGATTATCCGTTTTCCTGTATCTTACATTTTTTTTCCCGGGGTCCCTCCAAAAACGGACAATCGAGGTTCCACTGTATCCCCAAAATTTCATTTCTTTATGTCCAGTAGTTTTGGCTCGGCAACGATGAGTCAGTCAATCAGTCGGTCAGTCAAGACAGGTTATGTTATATATAGGGTACAGCGGTAATAAATTTTAGAAAAATATCACAATCTTACATGCTGTCACAAACATCGCTATAACTTCTAAATGACTTGTCTGATTTTGTTAAAATAAGTGGAAATGCAATTCATATCATCCAGATGTCGTATGTACATACAAAACGGAGGAATGCAAAGTCAAAAAATGCCTAATTACCTTGTTGTTGGAATAAAATTTGAATCAACAGGTGTCCATGACCACTCGGGTGAGCATTCACTTATATATTAGTATCAGTATGTACATCGCATGTAATTTCCTACTGTGTTGAAACACCGGATCCTGTGAGATCTCCGAAGTTAAGCAACATTGGGCATGACCAAGCTTTGGATGGGTTGCCACGCACTGTTGTTGGGGGGTATGGGAATGGAGGAGCAGAAAAGAACTGGCCACCCAACCATACGTAAACTCCGGCTCTGCCGAGGTTTGGACTTGCCTTCAGGCAGAACACACCTTACCATTATCATCATCACTAACACTTTCATTATCAGTTGGATTATTCTCATCACTACTTTCATCTAATATGCGTTCGAGAGCTGCATTAGATAAATACAGACCATGTGAAGATGCCGTAATATTGTTTACAATGATTGACGTTGATGAAACATGCGAGGAAGCCGCAATGTTGTTTACAACAATCGACGTTGATGAAACAAATTCTTTTTACACCAACACAATGCTGCATTACGGTAGAAGATACTCCTCTGCATAGAATGATACCCTGTGCTGCGAACAGTGCTAAAACGTCACGCTGACAACCAACAGATGGCACGCAGATGTACATCTAAAACATCGCTAGCCTAGTCCGTACAGGTATACGTCAAACCGCTCTAGGCTTATGTTTTGTACGTCCGTACACGTACAACCAGCTTGAGCGGTTAATAATTTGAAGAAAATAAACCGATATCTTGCGCCGTTGTCACTTTATCAGCTGCTGAAGCAAGCCGATTAGATCACTTTGTGGTCAAATTCAAATAGGCTTTGCGAGGCGTTGTTGTTACATATGCACGTGGCTTAAGATTAGCTTGAGAGCACCGGTCGAAGAATAAAACTTCGCCAGGAGAGGGGTTTGAATACAAACCTCTGCGCTGACAGGACCGTGCCACATCAAGTGCGCTATGGTGACATTGGCTGATACCAACTGTGTATTTGTATTTGATGCTGATTTCTGGACATGGCTCACAAGCTGGTCTTAAGTCACGTGCAGATTTAGCAATATCGCCTTGCAAACCCCATATGAATTTGCCCGCGAAGTGATATGATTGGTTAAGTTCAGCAGCTGATCAAATTACATCCCTGCGAGATACTGAATTTTTTTTTTCAAATTATTTGTCAGTATGACCAACACTCTAACGTATATATAGCCGGTACACATTGTTTCCGACCACCCTGTATATATGTGTATTGAAGAGATATGAAGTACAGAATCTGTAGCTTAGATCCTTTCCAAAAGAACAAATATAACCAAGGCCAACATAACTCGAATGAATAAAGCAAGTGATGCAAAACTTGGGTTCAGATCCCACTGGTGTCTGATTTGCCATTTTTGTTCTGTACTTAACATCTCTTTAATATGTACTATATGTACTGAACATGACCTAATACGTTAAAAGTTTATTTTGAGTACAATGAAGTTGTGAAAATTCAGTCTATATATTAAAAGAGTTCACTAAAAACAGCTTTGGCAAATCTGTCTGTCTGTTCTACAGGACCGATTTGCTTCATTTTTGTCATTTGAATCATGAGACGTTGATAGGCTTCTAAGTTCAGCCAAATTTGAGTAATCATAAAATCAAATCATTAAATTCAATCAATAAATGCAGGCGAGAACTTACCCTAAACCACAATACATTCTGCACTTGGCACGTTGCTAAGCGACTAACACTTTAATTAATATTCTGTTACATGTGATTTTCATCCTTAGAAATGTCTCTGCATCAGCCATGTTTGATTACTACCTGTCAAGCCAGAGAGTATACACTTCCTCTCATCACAGAAGAATAGTATTTCCTGCCTTCCAAGCTTCCGAATATCTTCAACAGATAGCAGAGCATTCCTAACAATAATAACTTGCATGCTGCTAAGAGAAAAAAGTCTACGTACAAACAGACCCCATTATGACATATGCCTTAGACACTATGTGGAAACACCTATCGAAGGATAATCTAGCTACACTAGAAAGAGTGAAGGCCATGTATCTTAAAAAAATTCTCTACATGGCAAGAAACACTCCTTCGAGACCAGCCTATGAGCTCTCAAGATAGCCGTTCTGTATAAAATAATTAAAAATAACATTGCCTTCTACGCGAAGAGATGGATAGATTTTTTAACCAAATAGACGGCATGATGACGCCAGAATGGATGAATTCAGACTACGAACTGTGGCTTCTTATTAAAGGGCAGGCAAAACAAAATGACAACAGGCACATCAAGACAAGTCAGCCGATCTATTAATAAAGAATGCTGCGGAGCAGCACGGGTCCTCTAGCATTTATTAAATAGGTTTTGTTTAGTATAATCAGAAGGATAATTAAGATGGCTTTATAGTCAGAATTTGCCTTTCCACTGCCCTCAATGAATTACAATAATACAGTTATCACACAAGTCAAAAAATAAAGGGGCCTCCAATTACAATTATAGCCTAAATCTGTTTACAATAAATGTGGGGCTCTAATACATGCATTTATCAATAAATTATTACAAACATATAGCCAATTAGCTTGTCATTATTAAGACACTCACATGTCTCCAGATGTTGTAGTGGCTCAGAAAACAACCGACTTCACCCATAGTGAGAGGTCTGTAATACAACAACACAGTTAGAGATGCTAGAGAAAGGTTACTTTGCTCGGTACAACTGCAATATCAAATCTGTATTAAATACTCTTATTTCTTAATCTTTGGTTTTAATAGGCTGGAGTATTTACACAATATCATAATCTATTACCTTCATTTCCTGTATTGATAATTCCAATGAGAACAAGTATAAAGACTGGACTTTCCACCTAATCAATACTATTATTTATTATAAGGTACGTAAAACATTTTACATTACAGTACTGGTTTTGACCTTATGTGTGGGTCATCTCCAGCTGCTGAAGAACCTTTATCTTATTAAAAATAACATATAATATTAAAACACCACTTATTTGAATTTTAAATGACTAATTCTCAGTTACATTGATGCATTGTAGTGTTAAAATGTGCTTATCAATATGTTATCATTAGTTTCTCAAACATCCTATTTACAACCAAAGCTGTGGTTTTATTTTGGTTTCTATTTGGACAAGACAGTCATCAAAGTTTCTGATGTTCAATTCATCTCATTTTCTATCTCTGCCATGAGTATTATTTCATCGGAAATGGTATCAAGACTATCAATTTCCAACTCATTTTTAATAAATATTTCTTCCACAGTCGTAAGTACTTCCACAACGCACATATTAAACCATCTGGTACCAATCAATACCAATAATTTTCGTCATTTGGAACAGCCTACAGCTTTTCCCAGATCAATAAATGTGAAATATGTTCTTCTTCCCAGTATCAAGCGTAAAGCCTGTAGTATTGTAAAGTGGGGCAGATACAATCAATTGTGAATTATTTTTATTTTTAAAAATGTATCAATTTGAATTAGAATATTTTGAAAATGTATTTTTAAAATGTTGAAAATAATTAGCACCTCAGAATTATGAGATTCTGAGTGGGGTAAAACCGATCAGCTATATCTTATGCCTGAATAATGATTCTGCTCTTTTTACTTCTAAATCTGATCAGTAGTTATGTTAATCCTAATATTCCTCTTTGGCAGCAATCAATAAAAGTTGGAGCTTTGTGTTTTTATACATTTCTTCTGAGAGGAAAATATTTCCTCTTTTATTCAACAAGGCAATGCTCACATATTTAATACAATTGTTTTTAACATCTGAAATGGCATAAGTAAGTTACTAAAAATACAACTAACATTACCTAAATGATTTAAATTTAAGAATTTCATTAATTACCTAATTTATCACCTAAATGGACATTTCATTTTAAAGAAGTGATTACGACCATCTGAGACTTGAAAACAACATTTATAAAACGCCTAAGTTTAACACCACTGTTTTCTTTTATGACCACTATTTATTTTTATCGTGTCAGAAGCATACATAAGTTTTAAATTAAATATGAGGAAATAACATAAACATAAAACATAATATAAATTCTTCAGTGACGATGAGCCACATTAAACTATGCGAGCCCAAAACCTTGTGACATCAAGTGCATTTGGCTTCACTTTAACCAGGTCTTCTGTTGTGCAACTGAATGGGCATGAACTACGTTGCAGCAAAAGGGCTGTGGTCTATTCTTCTCCACATACGCACAAGGTACTATCCACTTCAAAACCCCATTTCTTCTGGTTGACCCTGCACCGCGTAACACCGAGAAAATACATCTACCACATTTAACATTCCTCCCTTTCAATACTTTTCCAATTTGAACCTCTTTTATACATTTCAACAGACACTCCACAAGCTGCATCTCTGCTTCAGATGTTAAAACCAGTAGCTGTCCAATGGTGAATTTATACTATCTCATTAAGATGTCATTCAGCACTACTTAATTCTTGGAGGCTGTCTGTATGTTTAACTTTCCAGCATTTACATCCAGGATTGGACTGTAGCTCTTCTTTCCTTAGGAACCCCAATCTTTTTCTTATAAAATTGTTGCATGATCGGTTTTACCTCACTGAGTGATTTATTTACATTTTCACTCTTTTATTTTTTGAGAAAGCTTACTCTCAAATATTGTTTTGTAATATAGTAACGATAGTTCCTACCTATCTGAAAAGGTACTAGAAAAATGAGAAGGAAGGTGAAAGGATCATTACAAGAAGAGCAATACTGCTTTTGAAATGGGAGATCAACACTAGATCCGATCTTCAGTATGGGGCAGTTAAAGGAAAAAACATTGGGAATATGGAGATGACATTCCTCGATTAAGAAAAGGCTTACAGAGCAAAGGTATGGAAAGTAATGCAATGGAAGGAATTTGGAAAACTAATGATAGAATATGTGCAAACAATGTACAAAAATTATTGCAGCAGTGTCCAGACATACGTGAGGAGAACAAAATGGTTTTGGAATGAAACTGGACTACGACAAGGAAGTGCTGTCACCACTGTTATTCATAATGGTTATGAACAAACATGGAAAAGAGACAAAGGTAACCAATATGGGGGAGAGGGAGCTGAAGGTAATGTTCTTTGCAGATGATATTGTGGTGTGAGGAAAAAACAAAGGAAGTACAGAGCAACGAAATGAGTGGAGGGAAGGGAAGGGACAAAAACCGCCGACGTACAGCGAATGACGAGAGGCAACGTAGGAAAGAAAGAGAAGTGCTGAGGAGAAATAGAAACAACATGACTGCTCCATGTGGGACTACCTGTCATCACTGTGGCAAATTGTGTAACTCCCGCATTGGACTGTATAGTCACCTCCGAACGCATAGATGAAGAGGCATCCTATCTGGAAGGCAAACCTACTGACTACGAGTGTTTGCTATCAAACTGCTAATCAAAATAATTGTTATATTCTACAATGGTTAGTTATTTATAATAGCTAGACATACAGTAACAATATTTTAGGTTTAGGCCAAATAAAATGAGCCTGCGTTGTTTCATATGATGTAAACGGAAAAGTTATACTACATAGTTCTTCTTATAGAATATATTTCAGTACTATGAGTGGCGCACATCTTTAAGCCAGGAATTCCTCCACCTCCCCACAGATCGTTGTCCTTCAATTTTCCTCTGGATGATGAGTTGGAGAAGTTCATATCGTTCACCTCTCATGATGTACCTGAGCTTTTGTTCCTTGACGTTCGTTAGAAGCACTTGTTTTCTTATTTAACAAGTTGAGGACTTCCTCATTGGTCTTTCTTCCTACCCAGGATATTCGAAACATTCTTCTGTACATTTCGAAAGTTTAAATCCGCCTCTCCAGCAAACGACTGTGTCCAGCCTTCAGAAGGGCGTGAAGAACATAGCATCGTAACATACGAACTTGGAGCTGAAGGTTGAGATCTCTACTGTTGAACGGGGCCCCTCATACAATTGAACAGAATTTTGGCTTACCCGATCCTGGATAAGATTTCATTCTTGGGATACCAATGTTCAGTTCCCATAGTCCCAAGGTATTTGAAGGAAGATATTTGCTGAACAATAGGGAACATGCATGATCCGGGGTTTTAATTAAAAATATGCTAATCTGATTCAAAATTGCATGCAGAATTCAAAAATGTGATCAGAATGTACAAATAATAACTCCAAACATGATAAAAATCTACGAAAATGTCACGTCACGCAAGTACGCGATCTCATTGGCCTGACGTCATCGTACAGGTTGACTGAATTAGCAGACGAAATAACACATAGTGTGCTGTGAGAAGCAGGATACACATCGCGTATTTCTACTTTACGTTAGTGTCTAGTATGGTTAAATTCGAAGTCTATACATTGGATAATAATCTGAGTGGTATATTTTAGACTTAAAATGAATCCTGCGCAGACAGTGAGGCAGAAAACGTATAAATGGTGTATAGTTCCGATGTGCAATAGCACATCGCATACCATACCAAACAAATTGTTTATAAACGTTCCAAAGACGCTAAAACTAGGGAGAAATGGATTTTGGCGAGCCGAAGAAATGCTGGTGATATATCGGAAAAGTCTACAGTTTATTTTCTTGAAGATTTTAACGTAAGATGAATTTGTTTGAATTTTCAAATCACTTTTCCATGTCAGCTCTTCTAGTGGCAAAACTTTAAATTTTAATGTATGATGCTTTATTTAAATGCTTCAATTACATCTTGGAATATGAAAGTAATAAACAGTGCATTAAATAATGCTGATTATTAAAGTATTCTCCAAACCTAACCTATGTTTTGGGTGATCCATGTCAAGATAATAAATCAAAGGGGTTATGCACCATTTTGACAGCTCTAATTCTGCCAATATATCTTGGCATGGGACAGTTATGTATGTCTTTATTGAAGAGCTTAATTGGTAAAGAAATTTAGGCTATATCTAAATACTCTATAATGTAACAAAGAATAGGCGTGTACATCATGAAAGGAAACAACGTGAATTTAACAAATGTATAACTCTACACAAAACCAATGCTTGTCTGTTGGGGTCTTATAAGTTAACAATGCTCAATTATAATAATTATCATAATATTAATGAAATAAATAACATAATTGCACACAGGTGAAAATAGTGGTGTAGGTGTTTAAAATATTGTCCAACTTAGCGTAAGTTTTAGGTTATACAAGCCAAGTCAATAAACCGAAGGGTAAAAATACCGCTCGAATTAGCCGGGCGTTTAGGAGCGCGCAGCTGTGAGCTCGCATCTGGGAGATAGTGGGTTTTGAACCCCACTGCCGGCAGCCCTGAAGATGGTTTTCCGTGGTTTCCCATTTTCACACTAGGCAAATGCTGAGGCTGTACCTAAGGCCACGGCCGCTTTGTTCCCATTCCTAGGCCTTTCCTGTCCCATCGTCGCCATAAGACATATATGTGACGGTATGACGTAAAGCAAACAGCAAAAAAAAAAAAAAAACGTAAAAGTCACAGCACCCAAAGACATTCCTGTATTGAGCGACTAAAATGTCACCAGGACACATTTCTTTCCTGATATGCTCAGCTTGTTAAAAGCCAAATGTAATTAATGTTACTGGCTTCACGCCCCGCTAACTACTTCTACGATTTTCGGAGACGCCGATGTGCAGGAATTTAGTCCTGCAGGAGTTATTTTACGTGCCAGTAAATCTACCGACACGAGGCTGACGTATTTGAGCACCTTCAACTACCACCGGACTGAACCAGGATCGAACCTGCCAAGTTGGGGTCAGAAGGCCAGCACCTCAACAGTCTGAACCACTCAGCCCGACTTGTGAAAACTAGATGAAGTCATATTTATCTTTATCAACTTTTTCCCTCCACAAAGATATTTAATTCTCTTTCATGGGCCCCGGAAGTGGGTAGGCCAGTTGTCCCAACCATAAATATATATATATTTTTGGGAATGATAGATTATAGCCCTATAGTACTATGATCTTTCTTTCTTTCCTTCTTTCTTTCTTTGTTAATCAGTTTATCCTTCAGGGTTGGTTTTCTCTCGGACTCAACAAGGGATTTCACCTCTACCACTTCAAGGGCAGTGTCCTGGAACGTGAGACTTTGAGTATGGTGATGAAACTGGTGAGGAGGGCCATTACCTCGCCCAGGCAGCCTCACCTGTTATGCTCAACAGGGGCCTTGTTGGAGGATGGGAGGATCGGAAGGGATAGACAAGGAAGAGGGAAGGAAACGGCCGTGGCCTTAGGTGCCTGGAGGAGAAGTAGGAAAATACGAAAAACCACTTCGAGGATGGCTGAGGTGAGATTCGAAACCCTTCTACTCAGTTGACCTCCCGAGGCTGAGTAGACCCCGTTCCAGCCCTCGTACTATTTGTTTTCAACTTTCATGGCAGAGCCGGGAATCGAAACCGGGCCTCCGGGAGTGGCACACATTAACCACTACACCACAGAAGCGGACTAGTACTGTAATGCAACCTATATGTTTATGTTAGTGCTGAAATCCGATTTCTTACTTTACTAGTGCTGAAAGCCCGAAAATGTAATGTTATTCTTTAATAGGGGAATCAGTCTAGAAGGAAATGTTGAAAGTGATGTGATATCTATCCAGGTTCGTTGTTATCCTAATACTATGGGTTACAGTACATTGCACGTATATAAAAGACGCCACTTACAAACTTGCTTGTTATCCGCGAATTTCTGCGGCCACAAAAGTCACTATTTTTCAAGAATGATGACATTTACACATGATAGATTGTCTGACTGTGCTGTTTTGAGCCTTTCTTCTGTCATTTCGAAGTTATTCGCGATCACGAATAATAAACAATCGGCTTTTAGCAACGGCTGATGCACAACGGCTGATAGAGCTCCATGCGGTACTGGATCGTGACGTCACAGCGCGCCGCTTACGTCAGAGGCCGTTTCACTCGCCTTGCGGAAAGGCACTATTAAATATTTTTTTAATGGTAGAAAACAAGGCAACATACCACAATGTAATACGTTTACGTACTATTTCATTGGTGTACTTTTCAAAAAAAATATTTTTCCCAATTGTGATGTTGAAAGGCTTCATGTATTCTGCCCTGAGAAAACGGACATAACCCTATTTTACCCTTCAGAAACAAAAGAACAGAGCTTGCTGAAACTTATCTGATACAGATTGTGATCCCAAAGAGAAATTGAAAGATTTGGCCTGAATGAGTAAATTTATAATTCCAATATAATTGGTCCATTATTGGAAATTATCAATTTCCAGCTAACTCATTCTTCCATGTGTCTTGGTAGGTGTGATGGTTACCAAATGATGAGCACAAATTGGCACACTATGGCAAAATGCAAGAAACCAAGAATGAGTTAGCTGGAAAAATTTATAGAGCCGAGTGCAGAAATGATGACTAGTTTTAAGCCTTAGAAGTCTATCTAAACAACATCTAAATCAAGCACGATCTTCCAATGCATAAACAGTGTTCAGCCGATGTTTAACTAGACATCGATTAAAAGTTTCAATATTGGTTTGCAAATGGAGAAAGAAGTATCTTTCATGCAACTCTTGCCTGTCACAACCAATGAAATTCGCCGGTGAGCGCCCCGAACGCCAGTCAGCTGTTTGTCTTCCTACACATTACTCAAATATGGCTAAGCATGAGCATGACTTGCCCACAGATAAGAGTATCGCTTTCAGTGGAAATTAAGTCTCATAATATTATTGACACTAAAGAGGCACGCCACCGTACGGGGAAGTGTAATTTTGATTATAGCGTTGTTACAGTGAGTGTAAACTACTCATAAATAAGGTAGCTTCGATGAAGGGAAGATGAAGAAATAGTAACGTGTAACCGACTGTGCTGCACGGGCCATATAGATGTAGCTTACAATCTGGAGATCGTAGGTTTGAAACGCATAATCGGCAGGCCTGAAGATTGTTTTCCGTAGTTTCCCTATTTTTACACCAGGCAAGTACTAGGGTTGTTATTATGACCACAGCTCTTCTTCCCCAGTCCTCCTCTTTAAACTGTAATCACCACTTGCCTTTTCCTATCTGACAGTCGCCGAAAATGTATACGATTATATAAGCCTATACAAAAAAACCACATACAACCTGCTTTTTTTTTTTTTTTCTTGCTAGGGGCTTTACATCGCACCGACACAGATAGGTCTTATGGCGACGATGGGATAGGAAAGGCTTAGGAGTTGGAAGGAAGCGGCCGTGGCCTTAATTAAGGTACAGCCCCAGCATTTGCCTGGTGTGAAAATGGGAAACCACGGAAAACCATTTTCAGGGCTGCCGATAGTGGGATTCGAACCTACTATCTCCCGGATGCAAGCTCACAACCTGCTTTTTAGTTTTTACTATTATGTGTGTTTACTTGGCAGTAAATATAAGCGAATCCCTCCCGGTTAATGTATGTGACAGCCCTCTGACGATCAGGACACGTAATTCTGATATGTATGTAGTCGAAGTGACCTATAATTCCATGGGAATTACTCCATGTATATAATAAAATATATTGGTTACCAAGAAATGTATTCAAGTTGACAGTTATCGGACTGTCCCTTTTGTCAGTCTCAAGAAACAAGTCTCTTGAAAAGCAAAACCTTATTTTAAGATCTATCTCCCCATACATGTCAAATGAATTGCTGCGATTTAGCAGTGAGAGGTTGGACTAACCTTTCTTCCCGGAATCGTCTCAACATGATAATACAAATTACATGTTTCATGGTACATAACCTCTGATTGTGAGTCACTCCTCTCATTTGAGGTTAAACAGTGCTCGCGGCAGTGTTTAAACATGACCAGTTGAACATCGGTTTTAGACAGTGTCTAAGCGATAAATAACATTTCTGCAATGCGGCAGCCATACTTAGGCATTGTTTAACCGTAGACACCGTCTAAACACCATTTCTGCAATCGGCCCATAATTTCCAATAACAGAGCAATTATATTGGAATTATGAAACTTGTGAACTGCTTGTTTGCAGTCCCACTGATAAATGGACCACAGGTCTGTGCAATATAACTTTGTTGCAACAATGATTACAAAACAACGAAGGTACTGACCAAGTGCTCACAGAACAAGTTATGCGCTGCAATCCATTTTCTGCGGACAGGAAACAAGAAACCTGACAACTTTCCAAGGAGGTGTCTGTATGCGGGAGAAAAAGGTACTTACCCTCATATGTGTGTGAAGAAATTTGGCTAGTTTGCTCGTCTGATCCAAATGACTTGACAGAATTTTTTCTAATATTCTATGGGAAGTTGATAAGCTAATACAATAACAGTATGTTTGTTATCTTCTTACCTCTTGTGATATGGGTCTGAATACTCAGGCATCATGTGGATATTCCATTCATTCAGTGAACTCTCATTCAGCTTTCTGAAACAGGAACAACAACAAGTCTGTTCTGTGAACTGGGTACTGAAAGGAGAGAGAACTATACACTGTATATAGACTTTCTAAGATTTTCCTTCATCTTTTTTCTGCACATTATTAACAACAACAAAAATGCTTATAATTCCTGAATAGGACAGGCATATCTGAAATAACAGTGAACTATGAAAATGTGAGTTTCTTATCAAGTAATGTATACAGAGTGCCCAAAAAGTAAGTGAGCAGTGCAATGTCATGTAGAGAAAATTTTGGAACAAAACGTTGGTTTCATCTGTCTGGGTACGTTAACAGACAGACCACTCATGTCCGGAGCACTAACAACCCTCACGAGTGGAAGGAAATGCCTCTACATGATCCAAAGATCAGGGTATGTTGTGCCTCAAGTCAGCAGAGTGTTACTGGGACAATTTTCTTCCACTACACCACCAATGCAGAATGTTACCGCACTAAAATTCTGCAACCTTTCAAGGCCCAACATGATGAGCATCGACTCATGAGGGCTGGTTCCTACAACACTGCACCCTCCACAAAGTGTTCAAAATCATGCAGTGTCATCTGCATGCCACAGGAGGACATTTCCAACAACTTCTGTACAGAAAATTGCACTTCAAATTTCTATTGCACAGTCACTTTTTCGACACTCTGGAGAAAGACTCGGGAATGTAGAGGAAAACAAAGTAGGATGAATACAATGACAGGCGGAAAGAAAGAGTAACAGAAAGAGGGGAGGACGTCAAACATGAAAACACAAAAAGGACAAGGACGACCTCTACATCTTAAGACAATCCCTCTGGATGGTTCCTCAATAAGTGTGGAGGACCATTGTTTTGATGGTGCTGGGAAGCAGGAATGACCTCGTAGAGAGCTAGACGAACTGGGAATGACAAAAATAGGGCACATCTACATAAAGTTGGCAGTGTATGAATATGATGACATAGATCTTGTTCTTTTGTTTGACCTTGAGACATGGACGGTAGGACGCTCCCTTTTCCAATATTGACCTCTCGTAGTGTTCATCCTATTTCAAGTTCTTATCTCGCTATATACGATGTGCTTATTCTATTATGTATTCCTTATCATGTTCTTATCCTACTGTATATGAATTTGAAACTTGTTTGCTCTTTTCCATGATAATAATAATTAACCCTTTCACTTCGGCGAAGCAAGTAAGGAAGCATGACCATCTGGACGTGGGCAGCAGGTGGCTCACTGAGCCCGCTGTACCGGATACTTGTCTTGCTCCACTCTCCCATCCAAAGCTAGTTCGCGACATCAAGAGAGGACACGCAGAGTTTAAAAGTATTTTATTGAATTTTTAATGCATATTTAGTCAAATACTTGCAATCATATTTATAGCATGTTTTATTCAGTCAAAGCTTCCCAGCCCCCTTTTAGATCCACGGCTTTGGACATGGCACTGTCGGAGTAAAAGCTTGTTTTGTTTGTTATTGTAAATTTTATCTTTAGTTTCTTTTATTTTAATTTTATAAACTACATAAGCATTAACTTTAAATTACAATTTGTTTATCTACATTAATTTGCATACTGTACATCATTTAAATGCCTTTGCTGGCAGGACCTAGTGTTTACAGTCCACTATGTCTTCTGGTATGGGCTAGAGCAATTTTGTTACTTTCATAGATCTGTCTCTGTCTTATCCTTGGCTTTGACAGTATGAAAGTGACTGAGGTATGAGCGATGCTAAAAATGCCATTCCATCTGCAGCCAGTCCCGGCTATGAATGGTGAGAAAATGTTGCTCATAGGGTCGGTTGGTGCATGCATTTCAGTGGGCTTGGCAGACTGATATGTAATAGCAACTTCTGGCTCAGTGAGGAAAGCAACGGGAAACTACATCGCTCCTCATTTCCCTAGTTCGCCTCTTCAGTGATGCCTAGGCCATCTATGACAGCTGATGGCAGAGCTGTTGAGGATCCAACCAGCCTTAGGGCTGAAGACTGAACATACACACATCAATGAATATTGAATTTTCACGACCGGATTGTAATCGAAACAGACTTTCAACCTATTAGGTCGTGTTACGTACATTTAGTATGTGTTGAAGAGATGTTAAGTACAGAACAAAAATGGCCAACCAGACACCAGTGGGATCCGAACCCACAACCGATTTCTCTTCAACACGTACTAAACGTACGTAACACGACCTAATAGGTTGGAAGTCTGTTTCGAATACACACATCATTTAAAAATTATTTTAGAAGTTCTGGCAGAGTTAAAAACTTGTTTTATTTTTTATTATAAATGTTATTTTCAGTTACCTTAATTTAAATTTTTTAAATTCCATATTACAATTTAACATAAACATAAATTTCAAATTACAAAATGTTTCCAGGTTCGGTTTTTCCCTCGGACAAAGCGAGGGTCCCACCTCTACCGCCTCAAGAGCAGTGTCCTGGAGCGTCAGACTTTGAGTTGGGGGATACAATTGGGGAGAAGGACCAGTACCTCGCCTAGGCGGCCTCACCTGCTATGCTGAACAGGGGCCTTGTGGGGGGATGGGAAGATTGGAAGGGATAGACAGGGAAGAGGGAAGGAAGTGGCCGTGGTCTTAAGTTAGGTACCATCCCGGCATTTGTCTGGAGAAGTGGGAAACCACGAAAAACCACTCTGACAATGGCTGAGGAGGGAATCGAACCCCTTCTAGTCAGTTGACCTCGCAAGGCTGACTGGAAGCTCTTCCAGCCCTCATACCACTTTTCAAATTTAGTGTCAGAGCTGGGAATTGAACCCGGGCCTCTTGAGGTGGCAGCTAATCATGCTAATCACTACACCACTGAGGCGGTCTTCTACAAAATGTTTACCTACATTAATCTGTGTGTCATAAGCTAACAATTTTTTTAAGTTCTTCTGCGTGTGATAAGTTTGGAAGCAGGGAAAGGCACATAATGTTACAATGCATTCCGTACAACACATTTTCGTCTGTTTCCTCTACTACGCTTTGCAGACAATACAGTTCTGTGCGTACTACACTCATCAGGAAGATGAGATCCTGCTGTCAGACTCGAGGGAAGATGAGGCCTTTCAAAATTTCAGTGCAACTGAAAGCAAAGTCGATAAGAACTAGCACTCAAACACACAGGAGCAACAAAGTGCGAAATGAGTAGGCCTAGCATAGCGGAGAGAGTCCTTTTGTCTTTGAATGGGTTACTCCTGTCATCTGTTGACCATAGCCGTAACTATAGACGCCCAACAGAGCCACGAGAGACCTCCAAGGGCGAATTTCTCCAGCAATCTATCGCAGTGAAATGGAAAACAGCTGAAAAACACGCGACTTCTAGATTAGTCTACCAGCTATGAAGCACGGCTCCACCACGACTGTAAGTTAATTTTTTTTTTTGCTTTACGTCGCACCAACACAGATACGTCTTACGGCAACAATAGGGTACGAAAGGCCTACAAATTGGAAGGAAGCGGCCGTGGCCTTAATTAAGGTACAGCCCCGGCATTTGCCTGGTGTGAAAATGGGAAACCACGGAAAACCATCTTCAGGGCTGCCGACAGTGGGTCTCGAACCCACTATCTCCCGATTACTGGATAATGGCCGCACTTAAGCGAAAGTTTAAAAATAAAAATAAAAGGCATTGTAGCAAATATCATAAGTTATGAGTTTCATTATGGTCCATATTGACAACTGAACACTATCAAAGGGTAGAGAAAGGTCCGCCTATTGAATTGGTGAACCCTTCTCTACTCTTTCATAGTAAAGAAAATATGATAAACAAAATGAGACTGACAATATTGTGACATACAGGGCAGGGATGAATGGAGTAATAACCATAGCAAATAACGAAGCATGCCTTTATAATGATTACTGCAGAGCAAAGAAATACCATATGTTTAAAAACATCAACATTGCAAAACACTTGAGAAACATAGTACATACAGAGGGTCATGGAAAAAGAATACCCATATTTTGAAAAAATGCTGCTTCAAGTCAGATGGACCACCTAAGAGAAAGCTCAGTGCATGCTTTGGTTTGTGGAATTCAAATCAAATGTTCTTGTTCAACGTAACTTTCAAACAACTTATCCGTGAATGTTAAAAATTAAATAATTGAAAAAGAGGTTCAACCTATTCAATACATAAGAGAAAGAAATGTAGTGATTACATTCTTATTTAATAGTAATTAGAAATGGGACCGGTTTCGACCGTAGTCCAGGTCATCGTCAGCCGTTCAAACCATAAAAAACATGAAAAACAATGCATATGAAAAAGATTAAATGAATTCTGGATCGGTATAAGATGAAATATAAATTGATGATGGGGGTAGAAATTGTGAGTCACTTAAAAGAAAACAGTACGTAATATTATGAATGGTAGTACGGCACACGCAATGATAGGTAAAGTTTCACAATGTTTATGAATAGTGGCGAACGGTCAAATGGGTCAGTGTTGTGACTTTGTACCTGACAGAGAGTAAAAACTGACCCATTTGACCACTATTCATAAACATTGTGAAACTTTACCTATCATTGCGTGTGCCGTACTACCATTCATAATATTACGTACTGTTTTCCTTTAAGTGACTCACAATTGTATGATGAACTCCTCGCTTTGTTCTTAACGTACCACAGAGCCGGAAGGCCATGGTACACTTCGATAAACTCCAAAATAAACTTTTTTTCCTCCTTTTTGCCTGCCTTCACGATACCTTCTCCAACGCTTGTTGATACCAACTGGCGGGAGGACAGGATATTGCACAATATTGCCAACACACAGCACAGTATTTTGCGATTTGCGCAATATATTTCAAACTTTCTTGATTTCGTACAATATATTGCACAAACCTTCAATATTAAATAGACACTATCAATTTTATTGCACAAACCCCGATACTGCGCAATAATATTGCACGTCTATGGGCCCCTTAAAAGATACACTTTATATATAAAAACAATTTCCAAAGTGGATTACCTTCACTTGCAGCATATCATAAACTCCAAATAACATCCAAAACCAAACCAAACCCCACGGCACTTAACGTCCTTGAATGGGCTCTGGCCTGCCCAGCGACCGCTGCTCAGCCCAAAGGCCTGCAGATTATGAGGGGCTGTGTGGTCAGCACGACGCATCCTCTCAGCCATTATTCTGGACTTTTGAGACCAGGGCCGCCATCTCACCGTCAGATAGCTCCTCAATTCTAATCACGTAGTCTGAGTGGACCTCGAACCAGCCCTCAGGTCGAGAGAAAAATCCTGACCTGGCCGGGAATCGAACCCGGCCCCTCCGGGTGAGAGGCAGGCACGCCCTACACCACGGGTCCGGCCCAAATAACATCATCTAGCTTTATTTAGTATGAGGGGTGATCAGAAAGTTTCTGTACGACGGCCGTACAGTCCTGAATCAGGATGCCAATCAAGCAAAATTGCCAAGAGCATTGGACACTCATCCCACCAAGGCACAGGCTGAAAATCCCCATGTGGTAAAACACTTTGTCCTACTGCATGAAAAAGTCTGCAACCGCCTGCTGCAAATCCTCGTCCGACAGGAAGCGTCGACCCTTCAGCCTTTTTGAAGGGACCGAAGGCATGACAATCGCATAGGGAGAATTCAGGGCTATAGGCCTCATCCACCGCCTGTTTGTTGTTGTCGATAATGAATTCGACTGGCTTCCCAGATTGACCGGCATCTTGTGTCAAAACGCTACCCGCACGGAACTTGGTACACCTTTCCACAACGTTGGTTTTCAACAGACATGCTACCCCATACACAGTCTTCATTCTCCGATGGATGTCCACCGGTGTTTGTCCTTCGGCAGCCAAGAACAGAATAACAGCACTTTGGTCCTGTTTGGACGCATTTGGTAATAACGTCGCCATAGTTCACGTGGCTACATTTAATGCACACACTTCAGTTCGACGCAACTCTCACACTAATCCCTTTATCTAGATATCTGTGCTTATGTACCCACATCAGAGTTGCACTACATTGCATGTCCGCTGCAGCAACGCCTTCAAACAGAAACTTTTTGATCACACCTTATAATAACTGACAGTGTGAACATTTTGCTCTATGCACGACCACTAGCAGGTTAAGAGAACATTCTATGATCAAAAACATTAAAGCAGTCTGTATGAAGATATTATTTGTACTGCAACCTGATACCTCTGTCTTGAGATTTCTGGAAATATGATCAGATTTACTCACCGACCATCAACACCATTGATGACATAGGCATGAATTCCTAGTTCACGGAAGCAGTTGTTCATTCTTATTCTCCTCTCTGGGCGCCGCAGCAGGTTGATCATATAGACCAAGTCAAACCCCATTGTATCCTGTAACGGATATGACACATACTCGGAGAGAAGGTCACTTACTGGAAGTGGGGGATTCTCCACTGTAAAAAGCAATAAAATTGACTTAACATATTAGTGGTGGATCGACATGTAATTTTTCCATATATCATGCTATGAATACTCAAGTAAGGAAGTTTGTGAATAGTAGATTAACACACAACAAATTAATGTGACAAATTCAATCACATATAGAAACACTGGCTGTTGTAGCCATTGTCACCATCCGTCTGTCCGTCACCACTGATCTACACTTAAGAGTGTCCCCAAAGTTGCAGATTCCCTATCAGTTGTTTACTTAGCCTTTTTGTAAAAGATTTCAAAGAAGTAGGAAACCTTTCAAACTTGGTGAATTATTCCAATCCGTTAATACTCTTCCAATAAACGAGTATTTTCCCCAATTTGTTTGTTTGAATTCCTACTTTATCTCCCAATTATGATCTGTCCTACTTAAAACTCCAATCAAGCTTATTTGTCTACTTATTATTTCGTATAGCAAAAAAGGATACATTGGAAATGTAAATATTACAATAAGCTATACAGGGTGAACAAAAAATCTCACACGTGGAGGTCGGCATGCGGTTCCTCGTGGAAATTCATGACAAAAGTTTATCTTGCAAAACCTAGCCCCACCAATAGGTTTAATAGAAATGTGAGTTAAGAAACAAGGCTCTGGCAACACTGTAACGGCGTGCAGCGTTGCCAAGCACAAGTCCATGAACTTGGCGCTCTGCCAGAGCTGTCTCGTTAGCTCAGTGAGACGAGGTAATGCCATAAATGCCAATTGTGTGGACCCGCCGATTTTTGAGTCGCGTTCGCGCCATTTTTTAAAATTTCAGTTAATATATCAAACTGTATCCACTCCACTACGCAATACGCTATGTTTTGTCTTACCATTGCAGTTACTTTCATTTAAACATTCAAACATTACATGAACTTCTTACAGACGTAAACGACCATTTTGTATCATCCATGGCACAAATAAAGCCAATACACAGAACAGTAACATCGTCTCTATCCAATGCGGTACAAGGAAACACAATACAGTACAGTAGGTAGACTCATGCATTCAGTTGAATGGATCACACTGTCATGTGTTCGACTATTGTCATGTGACAACAGGATGTCATGCTTACAAACACAGTTACACGACCAGAACTAGGGACCTGACGTCACACACACAAAAGAAAAAATGTACATTCGAGCCGTAGCTCGATGGTGCATGTGGGTTTGATAACCCGACCATCTACTCAGTGAGCTGTAACGGCAGGTACGGCCGAGCGGGTAGATGCACGTTTCTCTATTACATTTCGATGCGCTGCAGGATGTGACAGTGTTGCCAGCTTCTCGTTTTTGACTTGTTTTCCAACAGCACCAGATCCGATTTGGCTACAGAAACTTTTGTCTTGCAATGGGATGAGGAATCGCATGCCGACCTCCAAGTGCGGCAGTTTTTGTTCACCCTGTATACAGTATTTACAGATCAGGTAAATTACTGTAAAATGTAATGTCAAGTGTATTCAACTAGTTCACGACTTTATCGGTGGCACCGTGTATTTCTTGAATAGTTCCTTCAAATCTTCTACTTGGGCACTCCGTAGCAACGTGCTGGATGGTCTGAGGGACATTGTGAAGCTAGAATTTGCATCTTCCATGGTTTGTCCTAATTCTGTTTAAAGGAGATGTCCATGGATTTCTAGGTAAACTGAAACTAGGCGGAGCTTTACATGGATCGTTAATTAAAACCAGGTGATCAGGGTTTGAAGAAGACCATTCTTCTTTCCAGGTCTGATCAGCATTAAAATGTGATTCAGCAAGCCTTTTTCCTAATTTCCATGATGGATTCCTTGATCTCTTACCAGAACTGCTTCATTTCGTATATGAGGGGGGTGGATGTTGGATAACACAGGTGCCATTGTAGGGGTGTTGATTTGATAGTACCAGATATTGTCCTCATTGTGTCATTTAGTTGGATATCAACTTTATTGGTATGTGCGCTGTTAAGCCACACAGGACAGCAGTATTCAGCCGCTGGATAAACTAAAGCGAGGGATGAAGTTCGTAGAACCGATGCGTTTGCCCCTCAACTTGTTCCATTTAGCTTATACAAGACGTCGTTTCTTGTTCTTATCTTTTCTGCAGTATTGTGAAGATGTTGTTTATACGTCAGTGTCCAGTCTGCTGTGATGCCCGGATATTTTGGGCAAGGATTATATTTTAATCGTTGGCCTTTAATTCCACTTGCGGTGTGTAGATGGCTCTTATTGTCTAGATGGAAACAGCTAACTTCAGTTTTATTCCTTGTAAGTACAATTTCTAATGTTTTGAAGTCACTGGATTGGGTAGTCAGAGCTATGTCATCTGCTTATATCGATTTCCTGGAAACAGTTTCCGGGAGATCTGCAGTGTAGATATTGAACAGTAATGGAGCAAGAACTGAGCCTTGTGATAAGCCATCATTCATTTGTCTACTAATATCATTCAACACCATTTCTCCACTGATAGCTCGGAACATACCGCATAGTCAAGCCGTTTATCTCCTTACTCCCAAGTCTTCCCAGCCCGAAGTTTACAACATTTTTGTAACTCTACTGTTTTCTTGTAAATCACCAAGAACAAATTGTGCTGCTTTCCTAAAGATTTTTCCTGGTGAGGGTCCCATAAAGTGGAACCATACTCTAATTGTGGCCTTACCAGTGACTTATACACCCTGTCCTTACTGCAACCTCTAAATACCCTCATAACCACATGAAGAGAAATGTAACCTTTATTTACAACCTTGTCATTGTGATTATGATTATGTAGTAGCGTTGCATAAGTTATACGGGGTTCTGATAATTCAGATCGCTACGATTTGTGCAAATCTCACAGCAGAACCGTTGTGCGCGTAGAAGACACTTGCGCCTTGGTTAAATATGTATGCATTCTAACCTATTAGCACCTAAAAATTATTTCCCTAGTGATTACCCCAAAAGAAAACTTTTCCTCTTGGTGAAACTTGCAATCTGACTTTTCACACTATTTATCATCATACAACATTGTCTGCTGTCCATCTCGCAACATTATCATCTTTCATAGTTAATGATTTTTCATTTCTGTGCTGATATAGATAGACAATACTTATAGTAAAGTGGAGATGATGTTACACCTAATGAACACTTTTATACACATGTAAAAATGTTTATTTCAAATATTATTATCTTCTTTTTTTTATGTCGCACTGACACAGATAGGCCTTATGGCGACGATGGGACAGGAGAGGCCTAGGAGAGTGAAGGAAGCAGCCGTGGCCTTCATCAAGGTACAGCCCCAGCATTTGCCTGGTGAAAACCATCTTCAGGGGTGCCAACAGTGGGCCGTTTTGTTGATATATTATTCCATTAAAAACAACATAATTATTATTAAATGTAAATTTAACCAGACTGATGAATTCTTCTATTTCAAGTTTACTCAGTTTACTATGTTGTTGCAAGTTACTATGTATGATGGAAATGGTCTCGTCTAAAGGAATGCTCGGGTACATATTCTTGATGTCGAAAGATGCTAGTGAATGGTAAGATTGAATTTTGAGGCTTTTGGTGTTGTTGCCAAATTCTATTGTGTTTTTAATGGAAGTTTTTGCTTGAAGGACATAGTGGTTTTTTAACGAATTTTTGGATGAATTGGGCTAGTTTGTAGGTAGGGCTGGGTCTGAAATTAACTATTGGTCTTATTGGTGTGTTTTCTTTATGGATTTTGGGGAGTGCTCTTGCTGTTGTAAGTTTGGGGTTCATGTTAATTAATTTACTGGAATCTTGATCACTGAGAATAAATGTGTTCTTAAGTAAGAGTTTCAGATTTTTCTGAATTCTTTGGGTGGGTTCTTTTTTAATTGTTTTGTAATTTCCCTCTTGAAAAAAGTTGGTGGTTGTGTGAATGTGATGAATGATTGAACATCCCTCAAACTCTATTATATTAGTTATACGCCAACATGGTAATGAAAATCGTAACCTACGAGTGGTACTACGCGCAGGTAAAAGTGGTGTTCCCCACGCGTGGTGGTACTACTTACAAGTAGTCTCATGGTACTAATTTGATCATCCCTTGGTCACCCCTTTTAGTCGCCTCTTACGGCAGGCAGAGGATACCGTGGGTGTATTCTTCGTCTGCGGTCCCCACCCTCAGGGGGGTTGTGTGCTTGGTTCGCGAGAGGTATTTTATTTCCCTCAAGTCCGCCGGCAAGCCGGTTTGGACCCCCTATCCGCCACCTGGGATGCGCCACGTGGGAGTATCACCTCTCCCCCCGCTATGCCAGCGTAGTAGGTTCATGGATTTCATTGTGAAAGACAGTGGTGAGACCAGAGCAGTAATGTATATTATGAACTCTTGAAGCCCGCAAAACTGTTAATGCACAACGTTATCACCAACAAATCATTCATTTAAATCACGCATTGATCGAAAGACGACCGGAATGGATCAGAAGACATGACAAAGTGATTTTGTTACATGACAATGTGCTGTCTCACACAGCAAAACCAGTGAAAGACAACTTGAAATTGCTTAGATGGGACATCCTTCCGCACCCACTGTCCTCCCCCGACCTAGCACCATCTGACTATCACATCTTCGCATCAATGGGGCATGCGCTCGCAGAGCAGCACATCAGCAAATTCGAAGAAGTTGGAAAATGGCTCGAAGAATGGTTTACTACAAAAGACAAGCAGTTTTTCTGGCATGGTATACATAACTTACATGAAAGATGGGCAAAGTGTGTAGAAGCCGATGGCCAATATTCTGAATAAACAAAAAATGAATTTCCCTTGAATATTACATGTTTTCTTTACCACAAAAACTGGCAAAAACTTATGCATACACCTGGTATTTGCTAATGCATTATTCAGAAAATCTAGGAAAAGAATCCAGATGGAGTGTCTCGAATATTCCTAACATGAATCAACTGCGGCATCTAGTCAATTCTTCTGCAGAGCAGTTTTTCTCAGGGCTTTAGTCTTATTGTCAAACCACTTTTTGACCTTTAAGGGTGATGTAGTACACAGTAAACTCCCTATTATTCTTGCACAGTGTAACTATAAACTATCAGACATAGAAGTTCCTTTGTTTCTGAGCAAAACCTTTTTGACTTACCCTCATAATGCTATCCCTACCCTTTATTAGTATTCTTCTGCGGACATCAAAGGAATCAAAGTACAAAATCATATCTTACCCAAAACTTCCAGCTTGAGGTTTGTTAGCTGTGTGTAGTCTACAGCTAAGGAGTCTCCTTGCTCTAATGGCACCATTACAAACCCATACACCTCATCGTTACAGATGTACAGAGGTATCCCTGAAACACATAATATAATAATTGAGAGAATCTTTATAGTAAACAGTCAAATAGGAACATAGGTAAGTTTTCCTGTGCATTATTACAAGAAAAATTGACAACAAAGAGATCAGAATTTGCTGTTTAACTTACAAACAATTTATTTTTCTATGCACTTCTTTCTCAGACAGTTGGAAGTGAACGGTTAATTGAAAACAAGAAATAGTCCATATACAATGACTCTTAATGGAATTATAACTGCAGGGGTTAGGGGTGTATTAATATGGAAAAAACCAAAAATCAATTTTTTTCATATATTTTGCCAAAATTTCAGTCCCAGTTGTCCCTTAAGAAAAGGCTAGGAAAACAAGATAGGGAATCTGCCACCTGGGCGACTGCAGTAAATGCATATCAGTATTGACTGAATGATTGATTGACTGATTTGATTGATTGATTGACTGATTGGAGCTGGGGAGTGCGATACGGGTTTGTGACGCCATGAGGAATCGAGTGCTCTCGTGCGATTCCACGCTAATCGAGACACCGCTCACGAAAGACACTACGTTATAGTCAAGCCAAACATTTAAACTCCAATGTAGTTGATCCATTTATGCTGACAATAATGAAGATTTATCATAAACAAACAGTTTTACAGTATGTACATTTTAATGTGGAGCACAAAATGATTCAAATATGTATTAATATTGCGTAACCAGGTTATATTAGCCGGGTGGTCTGCTAGAACGACAGGGTGGTGCGCCCACTAAAATGGTCCTAGGCAGAACATTGAGTTGACATTAAAGGAAATCCCATGTTGAGAACATGTATGCCTTGAACTGAAGCACTTTCCAATAAAATTTCTAGTGTTGCAATGACTCTTGATGCAGAAAAATACTTCTGATGAAATTAACTACCTCAATAATAATGTTATTAAAGAACAGAGTAATCTCAAAACTCCGAGTTGGCCGTGCAGTTAGGAGCGCGCAGCTGTGAGCTCGCATCCGGGAGATAGTGGGTTTGAACCCCACTGTCGGCAGCCCTGAAATTGGTTTTCCGTGGTTTCCCATTTTCACATCAGGCAAATGCTGGGGCTGTACCTTAAGTAAGGCCACGGCCGCTTCCTTTCCATTCCTAGGCCTTTCCTGTCCCATCATCGCCATAAGACCTATTTGTGTCGGTGCGACGTAAAAGCAACTAGCAAAGAAGAAAAACCTCCTGTCGATCAACGATGAGTGAAAGTGCTCAGTCATTTTGAACACACAGATATTGATTTATTTTCTTTTTCTTTAATTTCTTGCAATGAATGGCCTTGGAGATTGAGTATTCGCTTGGAGAAGGAGTATTGAAGTGGCTTTACTTCTGGCTTACTCCTAGAGCAAGTCAGTAAGTATCCGCAATCAATTTTTATAATTTATTACAAAAAGAGTACACACTTTTTACTGATATCATTATTCACATAGTCACCCTGCTTTTCAATGCACATGGTCCACCGTTTCACAAGGTTTCTGATACCCTCTGCAAAAAAATGTTCTTGGTTGCGTAGCAAGCCACATATGCACCGCTTTCTTCACCTGTTGATCAGAGCTGAATCGACGGCCTCATATAGCTTTTTTAAGTGGACCAAAAAGATGGTAATCCGACAGGGCAAGATCGGGACTGTACACAGGATGCTCCAACACCTCGAAACACAGCATCTGAAGTGTATGAGTGGTGTGGGTGGCAGTATGTGGACGCGCATTGTCATGCAACAAAAGAACTCCTTCTGACAATCGATCTCTGCGTTTGTTGAAAATTGCAGCTTTCAGCTTGTTTACCAGCATATCATTGTAACGTTCACTGTTTACTATTTCCCTCTTTTCCTTGTAATGTTCTAGGACTGGCCCTTGAGAGTCCTAAAACACTGTGTTCCTGCAGAAGGTTGCCTCTTGAATTTCTGTTTGACTGGGGATCCGTGATGCTTCCATTCCATGCTCTGACATTCAAAGTGGTGGACCCAATTTCATCTCCAGTGATAGTCGATTTCAGAAACGTATCACCTTCGTTAGCAGGATGGTCCAGTAGGTGCTGACAGATTCTCACACGATTGTGCTTCTGCTCTTCACCGAGTTGTTTTGGAACCCGTCTCAAATAGACTTTGTGAAAGTTAAGCCTGGTACGCATGTTTTCAAATGCAGAACCATGGTTAATGTGCATATGGTTTACCACGTCATCAACAGTCACTCGTCTGTTATTCAGGATCATACCATGCATTTGTTCAATATAGACATCAGTTACGGCTGCAGATGGATGTCCGCACCTTTCTTAATCCTTCACGTTCGTGTGACACCTTATGAACGGTTCAATCCACTGGTAAACACTTTGCTGTGGCAAAACATTGTCCCTGTATTGTGCTGAAAGTCTTCTATGAATTTCCGCTCCTGGTACACCCTCAGACCACAATACAGAATGCTGTTCTTCCTTGGTGCAAACAGAGAGTGTCGTGGCCACCTTTACAGCACAAACTGTACAAATCTGATAAAGCTGAAACCTACCACAGACGTAGACAATGCCACAGAGCCAACCTAAAGACAAGTAGAACAAAATTGCAGATACTTATTGACTTGCCTACATAAATAACTTTTGGACAAAAAAAAAAAAAAAAAATGTGTCAACTGAAGATTGAAACAATGAAGGTTTTATGAAACTTTTACAGGTTGCTCATGCATGTGACAGAATATACAACTTGGAGAAAATTACATTTATAATGTTAAAAGAAGCTCAATTAAATAAAATATTTAGGAAATCATCCCTGTTGTTCAAAGTATAAAAAAACGTTTGTTAGTATTCTTTGTGTAATACTGTGCAGTAAATACATTAAAATATTCAGTACTTCATTTGGCTACCTAACCTCAACAGCCTCAAAGGCCATAGCCTACCAAGCGACCGCTGTTCAACCCGAAAGCCTGCAGATTATGAGGTGTTGTGTGGTCCCTGACTTTACATTAATTTTCATTAAATTCTCTCCAGCCATTTTCTCATGATGCACATACGTACGTACATACAGACAGACAGAAATTATGGAAAATTAAAAAGAGCATTTCCTTGTTACTGTGGACATGACCCATACAGAAATATCATTCTTTTTAAATTCTGGGCAATGTACAGACAAAACTCTTATTTTACGTAACGTTAGAGATTGTCGTGTTGTTCGATCATGTACGACCGTTCTTTACGTTAACAACATTTATTTGCAAGTACCAGCACATTTGAAGAATGCACAATGGAATTACAAGTGAAAGGAAGGAGAGTCCAACGAATACCTAAATTATGATGGACTGATTCGGTAAGATCAGTAAAAGACAACGGGGCCAGGACTGGAACATAAGGACAGATTAAAAGTCTTGTAGAGAAACCATATCTGCTCTGTAACAGGATAATGGATTTTTTAAAATTTGTTTTATGTCGCACCGACACAGCTAGATCTTAGGGAGATAATAGGACAGGAAATACCTAGAAGCGGGAAGGAAGCAGCCATGGCCTTAATGAAGGTACAGCCCCAGTATTTGCCTGGTGTGAAAAAGGGAAACCACGGAAAATCATCTTCAGGCCTAACGACAGTGGGGTTCGAACCACTATCTCCCGGATCGAGCTCACAACTGCGCAGCCCTAGCCGCACAGCCAACTCGCCTGGTAAATTGGGAACTGATGATGATTAAATGTCGAACAGACTCAAAAATAAAACAAACGAACTTACCAGATTTATTTGCAGCCAGAGCAAAGATGATGATGTCATCGTTGGGTCCTTCATAGTCAGGAACTTTACTTCTAATAAAGGTGAGGTTGTCAGATGACTTGCGGCGCAGATTTATCAGGACTGAGGAGTGCACCATGGGAACGTCAAAACAACCAATACGTTCTCTGTTTAAGGTAGGCTTGTAGTCATCTGTGCGAAGGTAATAATATTCATCAGTCATGCCGCACCAGAAATTAGAGTACAAGCCATCAGATTTGAGCATGGGTGCAGTTACGGTGTGACCTTTCTTAATCAACAGTTGCAATGTTTTGGGATTCACAATGAAGACATCGCTGTCCAAAAACTGCAACATAACAAGAACATTTCCATCACAACAAGCTGTGAGCTTGCACCTGGGAGATAATGGGTTCGAACCCCACTGTCAGCCGCCCTTTCTCATTCCATCGTCACCATAAGACCTCTCTGTGTCGGTGTGGCATTAAAAAAAAAAAAAAAAAAAAAGGGAAAAAAAGGAAGCAACTGTGGACTTAATTAAGGTGCAGCCTGGTGTGAAAATGTGAAACCATGGCAAACCACCTCAGGGCTACCAACCATGGGATTTTAACCCACTCTCTCCCGAATGCAAGCTAACAGCTATACGCCATGAACCGTGTAGCCAACTCACTTGGTATTATTATTATTATTATTATTATTATTATTATTAAAATGTTATTTGCTTTACGTCCCACTAACTACTTTTTAAGGTCTTCGGAGACGCCGAGGTGCCGGAATTTAGTCCCGCAGGAGTTCTTTTACGTGCCAGTAAAACTACTGACACGGGGCTGTCATATTTGAGCACCTTCAAATACCACCGGACTGAGCCAGGATCGAACCTGCCAAGTTGGGGTTAGAAGGCCAGCGCCTTAACCGTCTGCCACTCAGCCCGGCATTATTATTATTATTATTATTATTATTATTATTATTACTGTGGCCGGTGTGGCTCCAGTTATGAAGCCTGCTGTTGTACCAAAAAAAATTATACAGAGGCTGTTTCGTAAGTCCTAACAACCGTGTCCAGTATACACGGTAAGTCCAGTATAAACATGTCTGAAAAACACTCTCACTCTCTCTCTCTCTCTACTGAATGTCGCCGACTGATAGTGTCTGTGGGCATTGATGACTAGTTAAATGCATGAAAAAGTAAGTAAGCCACCGGCCATGCTCCAACATGGATGTTAATACGGCTGAACAACAGTCATACATGAAAATTGCAGTTCTCCGTGGATGAAATTCACGTGGAATAGAAGAGAAGCACCTGTTCAACTGTCGCAGGGTGGAAGTCCAGTTATCCACAAATACATGTTTTTCTGTGTTGACAGTGTTTTCACTGTCCGACTCGTTGCCTGAATGGTCAGCGTACTGGCCTTCGGTCCAGAGGGTCCCGGGTTCGATTCCCGGCTGGGTCGGGCATTTTAACTTTCATAGGTTAATTTCATTGGCTCGGGGGCTGGGTGTTTGTAGTGTCCCCAACATCCCTGCAAATCACACACCACATATAACACTTATCTCCACCACAATAACACACAGTTACCTACACATGGCAGATGCCGCCCAGCCTCATTGGAGGGTCTGCCTCACAAGGGCTGCACCCGGCTAGAAATAGCCACATGAAATTATTATTATTAGTGTTTTTACTCTAGTGAACAAAAGATACAAATTTATAAAATGCTAGTACATGCCTGAAAAAAATAAATTTATTAATGATAAAATGGCATGTTTTATTGTACAGGGTGTGCAACATAAAGCAACACGGCAGCGTAGCCTGCACGCAGGAGGTGCGTGTGTGACAGGAAGTCTGCAATAAATAAATTGTCGTGTAAGCTATTTCTAATGAACAAACAAACAACACAAAAAATAAGTCATATATCGCATTCAAAACCCATTCACAAAATCGCATTCATAATGCAGGGTCACTCGATTCAAGTTCTTGCACTGCAGTAATTTTATATGGCTTTAACTTCAGTAAATTTGTACCCGTTTGAACAAAACGATAGGAAATTTCCATTTCCTGAACAAGTCGTCGAAGTGTTTTTGTAGGAGACCTTTACAGAGCATTACCTACAGTTTCTTGTGTAAGTACTGTACGTGGTTCATTACGTTTCTTATCAAGAAGACTTCCCGTCTTGCGTAATTTATTTACTAATCTAGGAATCAAATGTCCGACCTGGGACTTGAACATCGGGAAACTTCTCTTCAAATAATCTTCTTACAACCCTCGCTCTTTCTGTACGGGCGTATGAATCGTAAATGAATACTCTTTGGAGAACAGAATACCGACACCCGACTTGAGCCATTTCAACAAATTCACACACTTTGCTAATGTCACCAATGAAACACGTGCCACATTTGCAAACGTTCGACAAGGACTGAAACCTGGGGCGGTAGTGCAGCCTTGAGTACATCTGGTACTGTATTTCGTCATCGGCCGACTCACTCACTCACGAATTCCCGTGCACGGAATGGAGTCCTTTAAATCATTCATTTGCATGCATATAAAGTATATATTTAAGACTGTTTATGTTGTGTAAACATTTCACTGATTACAAATTGGTGATAAGTAGAAGTAAAAAGTCACTGGAACGCTAAATTTCTGTGTTCAACACCTTAATAACTGAAAAAAAAATTTGCTTAGTGCAATCAAGTCACTGCGTATCTGCTCTCCACTGTGGTTCAAGCTCAGATTGAGCGCGGACTCTGCTGATGCCTGCAGCCAATCTATATCTGTTTCGTTGTAAGTAAAACATGGCATTAAAGGGAAGAATCATCATTCAAAAATTTCTTTGTAACTTACCCAGATATAATCTGTCCACATTTGTCGGGCAGCAACGAGAGCCTCCTCACGCAACTGAATGATGTGAGTGAAACGAGATGGAGTCCAATGTGCAGGCCCATCCTCATCACCCAGTCTGGTAGGAGGAGAGGATAACAGCTCAGCATTAACAGAATGATAACTTCCTTCAACGGAGGATAGCCACTTCCTTAAGATCTCCAATGTGTTGTCTTCATTGTGATCGCTTCTGACCCTGTCAACATTGGTAAACAGGACAATTTAGAGTTGATAACTCTGTCTAGTATTTTTTAAGTTATACAGCATGTCAATAGCTAACTTAAAATTTTAATACCTATAAAATGTCAATGCCTTCTCCTCTTTAGGAAGAGCAGGGCAAGGGTTCAGCAAAACTAGTTGAACATGGGAACAATGTAATGATTAAGCACTCACCCCCTGAGTTGAAAGCTGAAAAATGAAAATCTAGCAAATGTGATTATTGTTCAACAGTATTTAAGAACTGGCTGGAAGAATATTTTACAGACTTTCGAAAGTACAGTTCTTTCTGCAAACATTACTCTTCTTCCTTTTCTTAACTATCTGGGGTCAACACTATTGTGGATTGGGACCAAGTTTTACAGCTGGATGCCCTTCCTGATGTCAATCTTACATCGAGAGATGTTTTCACTATAGCGTGTTTCTGTGGTGGTTAGTACTGCGATGTATTGTATGTAAACAGAAATGTGGTTTTAAGATGATAACAAACACCCAGACATCAAACCAGAGCAATTCAAACAAATGGTACCACAGGTAATGAAAATGGTAAACAATATGGAATAGATATTTCTATCTGTATATTGAAGTGTTGAGTAGGTGGAGCATCAACCCCAATTTCTTTTAAGATATTTGTCTATATCAGCACAGAATGAGAATCATTGATTATGACATGTAGCCAACTCCCACAGTATTAAGGAGAAAATTTTTCAAAATTTCCATTTATGGGAAATGAGCTTACTGACCTCCACTGATAGCTACTATAGCCATGTGCAGCGTACCTTGGAATTCAAATCATAACTTAAAACTAATGCAGCCCATTAAGTTATCATCACCATCATCATCATCAATTCTCCACTTCAGTGCCAGGTGTTGGAGGAGCCTTGTTCTATTATTGTTGAAAGCCATCCCTCTTTTTTTCCTCTTCTGCTGACTTGCTATACCTACCATAGTCAAGGGTATTTCTCTCAGGGTGAACTCCTTAGCTTCCAGCAGTCCTCTCCTACCTCATCCGAAACGTCATCATTCTGAAGGTCTCCTTCTCCATCAAAGCTGCAGGTAAGGACTTAATTGTAACCCTGACAAGTAGCCCGTACAAGGTGCAAGCAGCCGGGCAGCTTGACCAAGGCTTTTTTTAAATGGTATTACTCCTATCACTCACCTTTTGTTCTGGCTTGTGACAGTTGGCTTGTATAAGTTACTGGGCCCAGGTTGGCAGAGCAATATACTATGTGGTAATAACTCAGACCCGCATCTATAATAGCCTAGATGTTGCTATGACATTTACTAGTGAACAAAGGAGAGACCTGTTTGTCATTGGTTGGTCGGTGACTTTAAACATAGATTACTGATTGTCTTATAAGCAATGAATCTCTCAAACTTTTTCCCATTGTCCAGACTGACAATTGGTGTGATTGTGATGTAGAGATGTGAAATACAGCCACTATAAAGCAAAGGCTGGACATCCTGCATTCTTCTTCTTCTTCTTTTATGACCACATAGGATCACTTTAGTCAGTCCGTCGTTCAGGTCTCTTTGAAGGGATTGTTCGGGCTTTGCGATCCTCCCAGTACTTCTTCAGACGCTCCGATCTTCGTGCCCTTTCCTCAGTTGAAAATGTGCGTGTTGTTGGTTTGTTTTGTGTAAGGGTAAAGCGGAGGTTTGTATTCTTGAGTTTTGTATTCAATTTTATCTTATTTGTGGTGTCTTCTGTTGTAAGGCTTATTTCCTTCAGATCCTCTCTTACTTCTCTGATCCATTTACATCCTGTTGTGGTATTTTTTGAGACGAGATTGTGTTGTACTAGTTGTTTCAGAAGTCTCGAATCCTGCATCCTCATGATATGTCCAAAGAATCCCAGTCTCCTGCATTAAATAAGACATAAATACTATCAAGCACCAAAGAAGCTCCAGTGAATTCTGCTGTGTTACTTAATGTCAGCTAGCACCATTACTGTGCGTTGAAAGATAAGAAGAATGGCGTTCATTGAGCAGCTATCCATAATACTGATAACTGGAAATATATACTGCAATATAACCCAAGGGCATTACTATTCTTGGTAATATGAAGGTAATTTCACAAGTCATGGCAACCGTTCTTTTATTTTCCAGACAAGTTGGAGCTCAGTAATTCCGGTGCATATGATTTAAGACCTATGATACATATCACTGAATGTCACCAATAGATGGTGAAGGGGTCCACTGGCAGCCAGTTACAACATATAACAAATTCAGTGCGTATTTTCTTTTTTTAACAAATTGCTTTAGGTCGCACCGACAGAGAGAGGTCTGATGTCAACAATGGTATAGGCAAGGGCTAGCAGTGGGAAGGAAGTGGCTGTGGCCTTAATTCAAATTCAATGTGTGCCATCAGCTGCTCAAAAATGGATGCAAATGAAGTTGAACAGCGGCCATTCGTGAAAATCGCTGAAATTCACACCGGTGTGCTACCAAGGGAAGAATGGATGATAGAACTTTGCCACCTCAAACTGCTGAGGTGGTGGTGGTGATTATTGTTTTAAGAGGAAGTACAACTGGGCAACCATCCTTTATTTAACACTAATCAGAGAGAGAAAATGGAAGGGGTCCGACACTTCAAAAAATGGAAGTATCGACCAAAGGAAGACAAGGGCCACGAGGAAGTATCGACCAAAGGAAGACAAGGGCCACGAAGGGCATGAAAATGAAAGACTCCCTAGGCCTCCATACGTTATACCGTTGGGGTTGGAAAAGAACAAGAGTTGACCAAGGGAGGTCGGGTAGGATAGATGAAAGTGAGGAGCCTGACACAAGTAAGTGGAAGCAATGCCAGGACTCAGCTAAGGGCCCCCCCCCCCCCCCCCGTCGCCAACCCACGCTCCAAATTTCATAGCCTCTGGGGCCCCTTTCAGTCGCCTCTTACAACAGGCAGGGGATACCGTGGGTGTTATTCTACCGCCCCCACCCACAGGGGGGAAACTGCTGAAGCCTTCAGCCACGAACGTGTAGCAACTGCTGAACTGTCACAGACTGGACATCCTGCATCCAGTCACACAAGAGGGTCAGTGACCGTTATCAAAGAGTGCTTAACAGAAGACGAGCATTGGACTGTGCAGGAATTATTCATACATAAGTTACGGATATTTCTGTGTTGACAATGTTTTGAATTTTACAACAGGACTTGCAGATGAGCCAGATTTATGTGCATAATAAACTAATTACTTATCTTTTTGTTGCCAAAAGCAGAGTCATGAAGAAATGTGGACCTTGTGAGATCTCTTAAGTTTTGCAACACTGGGTGTGGTCACCACTTAAATTAGTAGCCCACGTGTTGTTGGCTAGGGTAGGTGAGGAATGCAATTGGCCAGCCTACCACAAATAATTCCAGCTCAAGATGCCTGATCAGTGGACCCTGACATATCTGGAGGTAAGGACTAGGTCACTAACATCTAGATTTTGAAAAGGCACTTGCTTTTTCCTCATTTTTCAGTTGCACCCTTGCCATTAGCTGCTGTACCCAGTTGCAATTTGGGGTTAACACTGAGAAGCATATTCCAGTGGCCTCCTATAGTGGATTTACATTACTGTATATAATCACTGGATGGAATTGATCATCATCATCATCATCATCATCATTTTCCCATTTCCAGCTGACACCCAGGTCGTTCCACCATCCTTCTTCCAACACGATGTTCCAATCCATGTTTAATTTTCTAATGCTACTCTTCACCAATTCCATCCACCGCATTCTTGGTCTTCCTCGTCCTCTCTTCCTTGTCTTCCGTCCTTCCAGTGCTCGTCTTGTTAGTCTTACTTCATTCACCCGTTTGACATGTCCAAACCATTTCAATCTGTTTTGCTCCAGTTTGTCCTTTAATTTCTGTACTCCCAGCTCTTTCCGTATATCTTCGTTTCTTACCCTATCTCTCCTCTTTTTTTTTTTGTACCATACTTCTCAGGAATTTCATTTCAGCTGCTTGTAGGCCTACTCTGTTCTCATCCCTCTGAGTCGATGTCCAAGTTTCTGCTGCATATGTCATTATAGGAACATAATAAGCTTTATACATAACTTGAACATATGATATAAAAATAACTGTCATTCTTGATGTTTTTCTTTCTTTCAAGAGAAAGTGTGTTTATTTTCTAGGGCTCACTCCCTACACTGTTAAATACCCAGGCAATTCTTGGAAAAAATTCCAACCTCTATTTCCAATTGCTTTCTCTTCTTCTAGGTGATCTTTTCGAACTGTGCAAAATTACAGAGCCTATGGTCAGAGACCTATGATAACTTAATGTCATATCTTAAAATATTTCTGATATGCTATACAGTAGACCTTTACTCGACTGCATAGTTCCCAAAGATAAATAAAGAAAGATGGGGATCTCAACTGTTATAACATCGTACTTTACAGTAATGAAAACATATTCTTGTATATAATATACCACGTCCTACAATGCAACACTTCCGCCTGAGGAACCCAAACAAAATAAAACGAGAGAAACAAGTAATACCTCATTAATCAAGGACTTCTATTTGTACTAATACTCACCACAATGAAATTCTTTCCTTGGGGTATTCTAACCTTTCCAAAAGTGTCAAAAAGTACGGAAGGGTGTGTGCTTTATTTCTCGCAAAAATTGCTATTACCACAGTGGGAATTTTGTCTTCACTCTCATCTTGCACTTCTCCACCCGTTGACTCACAGAAAAGAGTAGCAAATATCATAAAATAAACGAATCTCACAAAAATGCGAGACATTCCAAGTCTGTCAACTACACGCGTCGCCATTATTTACGTTCTCACACCAAATTTCAAATACCCACCACTGCCCTTGCGCTATCTGTCACCTGTTCGCGAAACAGTTTCCGTGCGAACCGTTCTGTTTACGTTTATTGACCACAGTGTTGCCGTAATATCAGACACCTTCAATTTTCGCGACCTGATGGCGGCAGAATTGAACCAAAGATGGGCGGGTACTGGCTTTACGACACCGTATTCAAGATGACGTGGCTAGCAAGAGCGGCTTGACTGACGTATATGCGATGATACCGTACTTGCAAACACAGCGAATCCATCGACTCAAAGGAAACACAAAAGAAAGCACAATTACTTAAGGAACTCACGACTATTTTTCAAATAAAATAGCACTTATTTTGTATGATATACGCCACGGCATTCTCTACCAATATAGCATTTTTAAGTACGGTACATAGAATAGAGTAATTAGTCAACCGCAATGTCTCAGCCGCATCTTGATATTGACAATAGAAGAAATTATCATTTGTCCCTACACGTATAAATAACGGCGATATGTTGAGCATTTATGAATAAACTAGGGAAAATAATTAGAATTACAGGTTACGAGGAAACCGAGGTAACTAACCTTGCTGCTAATCAACAAGTTCTGCGAAAATCGGGTATTACAAGCAACGGTGTTTCCGTAAAAGAAAGCCAAGATGAGAAACCAACAAAACAACAATACACAATTGTGGAAAACGGTTCAGGTACGAAAACTTTCACATGAGTAATGCTCAATGTGATAAGTACAATGAGCAGTACCAAACAACTAACAGCAACCCCTCTCAAACTGATGCTCTAATCCGTTTGACTTCAGGGAGTTTTTCGGGACCCTATAGTCAGCATCTGCAAACGTCTAGACCAGCTATTCCCAACCGATGTGCCGCGAGATATTTTGAGAATAAATAAAAATATAAAAGCGACTATTTAAAATACACTGACTGACAGTGACAATGCAACACCAAGGAGGAGTGGTTCGAAAGGGATGAAAGTTGGGGAAAAAACAGAGACGGCACGGATGAATAATTGATGTTTATTTCAAACCGATATGCAGGTTACACAATGCGCACGGCATCGACTCAGTAGGATGTAGGACCACCGCGAGCGGCGATGCACGCAGAAACACGTCGAGTTACAGAGTCAATAAGAGTGCGGATGGTGTCCTGAGGGATGGTTCTCCATTCTCTGTCAACCATTTGCCACAGTTGGTCGTCCGTACGAGGCTGGGGCAGAGTTTGCAAACGGCGTCCAATGAGATCCCACACGTGTTCGATTGGTGAGAGATCCGGAGAGTACGCTGGCCACGGAAGCATCTGTACACCTCGTAGAGCCTGTTGGGAGATGCGAGCAGTGTGTGGGCGGGCATTATCCTGCTGAAACAGAGCATTGGGCAGCCCCTGAAGGTACGGGAGTGCCACCGGCCACAGCACATGCTGCACGTAGCGGTGGGCATTTAACGTGCCTTGAATACGCACTAGAGGTGACGTGGAATCATACGCAATAGCGCCCCAAACCATGATGCCGCGTTGTCTAGCGGTAGGGCGCTCCACAGTTACTGCCGGATTTGACCTTTCTCCACGCCGACGCCACACTCGTCTGCGGTGACTATCACTGACAGAACAGAAGCGTGACTCATCGGAGAACACGACGTTCCGCCATTCCCTCATCCAAGTCGCTCTAGCCCGGCACCATGCCAGGCGTGCACGTCTATGCTGTGGAGTCAATGGTAGTCTTCTGAGCGGACGCCGGGAGTGCAGGCCTCCTTCAACCAATCGACGGGAAATTGTTCTGGTCGATATTGGAACAGCCAGGGTGTCTTGCACATGCTGAAGAATGGTGGTTGACGTGGCGTGCGGGGCTGCCACCGCTTGGCGGCGGATGCGCCGATCCTCACGTGCTGACATCACTCGGGCTGCGCCTGGACCCCTCGCACGTGCCACATGTCCCTGCGCCAACCATCTTCGCCACAGGCGCTGCACCGTGGACACATCCCTATGGGTATCGGCTGCGATTTGACGAAGCGACCAACCTGCCCTTCTTAGCCCGATCACCATACCCCTCGTAAAGTCGTCTGTCTGCTGGAAATGCCTCCGTTGACGGCGGCCTGGCATTCTTAGCTATACACGTGTCCTGTGGCACACGACAACATGTTCTACAATGACTGTCGGCTGAGAAATCACGGTACGAAGTGGGCCATTCGCCAACGCCGTGTCCCATTTATCGTTCGCTACATGCGCAGCACAGCGGCGCATTTCACATCATGAGCATACCTCAGTGACGTCAGTCTACCCTGCAATTGGCATAAAGTTCTGACCACTCCTTCTTGGTGTTGCATTTGCTCTGTCAGTCAGTGTATATACCGGTACAGTATATAACATAACAGTATATCAATGCAAAGAACGCTAGAACTACACATTAGTCCTCCTGTGGGTGGGGGTGGTAGAATGCATCCACGGTATCGCTTGCATGCCATAAAACGCGACTAAAAGGGGCCCAAGGGGCCTTGCAAGTGCGAGTTGTGACCACGGGGCCCTTAACCGAGTCCTGGAGTCCTGGTATTGCTTCCGCTTACTTGGGTCAGACTCTTCACTTTCAACTATCCTACCTGACCTCACTTGGTCAAATCTTGTTCTTTTCCGACCCCGACGGTTTTACGCGTGAAAGGCCTAGGAGGTCATTTCCACACCCTGTGTGGCCCTTGCCTTTCTTTAGCCAATACCTAACTTTTTCAAATTGTCAGACCCCCTTCCATATTTTCTCTCTGATTAGTGTTATTAAAGAATGGTTGCCCAATTGTATTTCCTCTTAAAACAATTATCACCACCACCACTATCCATTGCCTGTGCAGAACACTAAACCTGTGCTTATGGTTGCGTAGAACACTAGAACTGCACATACGGATGCACAGAACACTAAAACTGTGGGTAAGAATGTACAGAACCCTAAAACTGTGCATATCAATGTGCAGAACAGTAGAACTGCTTATATGGATGCATAGAACACTAGATTTCACATAATGATGTGCAGAACATTAAAACTTGTCATGTGGCTGTGCAGTATACTACCCATGTGTTTGCATAGAAAACTAGAACTGTGTTTGCTGCTGCATTAGGCACTAGAAGTGCATATGCAGCTATGCAGAACATTAGAACTGACCACTTTGATTCAAAGAACACTAGAACTATGCGTATAGATGCGCAAAACACTAGAATTGTGCAAGTAACTGTTCAGAACACTAGAACTGCATATGCAACTATGCAGAACTAAATTTATATTACTGTGCACATGGATGCACAAAAAACTAAATTAAGGCTACTGCACATTCAGCTGTGCCGAACTATTGTTAGATTACTATTACTACTATCTCTGGCATTAGATGCAAGTAGGCCGTCTGTTTGTTAAGTCTTCAACTCGGAAGCTGGTTTTATCCTCAAACACACAAGCAAAGGTTATGCAAATGAATCAAATAATCATTGCTTATATCATCAGTCATTGTAAAGATTGTTCAGAAACCATAATATCAACCAAGTTGGCTGCGTGATGTAGGCGGTTCTGCTGAAACTTGCATTTGGGAGATGTTGGGTTAGAATTGAAAATGATTTTCCATTGTTTCTCCTTTCCACTATTGACAAACGCTGGAGCTGTACTTTAATTAAGGCAATGGCCACCTTCTTCCCAGTCCTAGTCCTTTTCTATCTGATTGTCTTACTATACTTTAAGTTTCACCAAACCATGATATAATACAAATAAATTTGGAACAATAAGTTAAGGATTAATAATTACAGTCTTGTTTAAGCTATGTAACTGCTTTGAATCAAGAACTTCCTTCTATCAACTCTAAGTGCAACCTAATTATCAAGGGAAATGTTAAGTAAATTTCAAAGTTTTTTGAAAATATTCAAGAAACAATTGGTAGGAAATCTGCCAGCTGGGTGATAGCCCTAAATGCAGATCACCGATGACTGATGGGATGTAACTGAATTAAACTAATCAAATTACTTGTAATCGTTACTTTTCACAAAATATAACTTACTCGTAAATTACTTCTTGAAATAAAATTGTTGTTACATTCTAGTAATCGATATACTACACATAGAGAGTTTGGCAAATTTGGAGCCCCAGGACCCACAAGGCATCTCACCAAGGTTATAAAGTCAAAGATATGATATGCAATCGTTCATTTACTCTAAGCTTATTGTGGTTACTGGGCGAGATTAAAATATCACGTACTGTACTATGACTTTGTGATATAGTGGTGGTGATTATTGTTTTAAGAGGAAGTAAAACTAGGCAAGCAAACTTTGTAAACACTAATCAGAGAGAGAGAAAAAAAAGGAAGGGGTCCAACACCTCGAAAAGTGTTGGCCAAAAGAAGATAAGGGCCACGATGGGCGTGAAAATGAAAGACTCCCAAGCCCTCGCACCCTAATATAGTTGGCGTCAGGAAAGAACAAGTGTTGACCAAGGAAGGTCGGATAGGATAGATGAAAGTGAGGAGCCTGGTACAAGTAAGTGGAAGCAATGCCAGGACTCAGCTAGGGGAACTGTGGTCGCCAACCCACGCTCCAAAGTTTAGAGTCACTGCGGCCCCTATTAGTTGCCTCTTTCAACAGGCAGGGGATACCAATGTATCTAGCTACAAGAGTTTGATCAGGGTATGACATCAATGGATGATACAATACCACCATCATCTTGAGATACTGAATCATCATGTTGCAATGCTAACAACTAGTGTAGCTATAGAATCTGACAAGGTAGCACATCGTGTGCGGTGTCATTCGATTTGCTTCGTTGAGTTGTACATGCATATGGCAAAACAAAAAAATAGAAAATCATATGGAGAATATTTGAAGAAATTGCACTGTGAAGTAATTGGTAAAACATTTCTTCAGCAAAAAAGTCACGATATATGGACAATAAATGGTATGGCTTCAAAATAACTGTAGACTCATTCGAGAGGACAGAGCGGCTTGTTAGAGTCCCAAAAAGTCCAGAATCACCAAAGCCGAATGTCAAAGGACTTATGTAGAGCATCTCAAAGATAAGGTGGCCGAGCATTATGTAGCAATTTCCTTGCAAATGCAGCCCCAGTCGAGCACATCTTTTGCCCCGGTGGTGGAAAAGTTTCAAATCCATACTAACCAAACACTTTACGTACAAACGCCCCCCGGACCTGCTTATCTATCCATATAATTTTATTCATGTCATTTCGGCCAACTGTGGACCATGTCATTTCAACTGTCTCCTTCCCTGGACTTGAGAACTGCCCAGTAGGCTACTCGTGCATTCGTTGCCAGTATCGTTCCTTTCTTGCTTCGGTCCATGCCTTCCCTTTTTTCAGCTTCAGCTTTTCTTGGAAACTCTTGTGGTCTTGAAGTTTATTCTTAATGGTTTGTGTTCTACAATATTGTTGTGTGTGATGCCCACCTTTTGTAAATCTTTTTCTAGCTCTCTGAACCAGGCCTCTTTTGTCTGCTTTTTGACCATAGAAAGCAATCCTCTTCTGCATTGTATCAGTCATCTTTTCCATGTGGATATAGAGCTTGTGGTTGTGCAGTCTTCTAAATTCACCTTTGTCTTTGATGGGGTCCAAGATTTTCCTCAAAATCTTTCTTTGATCTCAGGTTTCTCAATAAGGCCTCTTTTGTTCACTGCAAGGCACGCACTGCATAGAAGACCTCCATACAAATAACAGTGCGGTAGTGTCTAAACCTGACATTCAAGTACATTGACCTTTTGTTGTAGACACCCTTGGTTAGACTATCCATATAAATTGTACAAGGGTGCATTAAAAGTATAAAACGGAATTTAAGATTAGCGGCTCAGGTAGTGAACAGAACTGGGTGGGGCTTTGAGAGGATGTCTGGAGTAAGTGTCTTTATGTGTCACACACCACAGAGGGACCGCTCACTTCAGTACGCCACCAGCGAGCAAGAGGTACACATGTTCATTGCGTAGTGCATCTTCATATAATTTCCAGTGAAAGAAGGCACCAAACCTTTGGAAATTTTGAGAAGGCTCCATGCACAGTTTGGGGAAGCAACCCTCTCAAGACCCAGGTGTATGAATGGCACAAACAATTTTTTTGTAGGACAGGAAACAGTGAAAAATAAGCTCCACTAAAGATGACCCTGGACAAGCATGACTGCAGACAACATTCATGCTGTACGTGACCTTACTGAAGAAGATCCGACGCATAAACATTTCTGAAATTGCTTCACTCATAGGAATAAGCTTTGGAAGTGTTCAAGCCATCATCAATGATGAACCCAACCTTTGAAAATTGTCTGGTAGGTGACTTCCTCATCTCCTCACCCAGGAACAAAAAAATTTGTGCCAGGAAGTTTGTCAGAGGCAAGATTATTGAATGAAATATTTATTACAGCAAATAGCCATACATAAAATAAAAAACAAAACAGTCAAAACTCTGTACAGAACTTTGTTAAAGATTCCGTGCTCAATTTATACTTCAAAACATGGTACCTTTCACAGAGCTCACCACATTTTCTGCATTTACAGTCGAAGCATGGAACATGAAAACATTTCGTTCAGCATAGTTTGTGACTAAACCCGTGGACTGAGAGCCTAGTTACTAAATGTCTTAGTTCATAACCTCCCTAGGTCCACTCCTGGTTAGTCACTGTGTCACTCAGGTAGAACTCCTCTCATACGAGGTGTGTTCAAAAAAAGACCGAACTTTGTAAATTGCGCGCAAACCGCAATATTGAGCGAGATGTGACTGTGGCGGCGCCTAGCGGCAACTTCTGACAACAGACCGCTGCTTTCCGCATTCCATTGCCTGCATTATCAGTTGAGAGTTAGAGCCTCGAAGTGATTGCGTGTGTCACATGTTCGTCGAATTCTATAATGAAACAGCTTGAGGAACAACGCGTGTGCGTGAAGTTCTGCTTCAAAGTTGGGAAAACGTTTGTGGAAACACTGGAGATGAGACGTGGGTGTACGGTTACGATGTCGAAACCAAAAGGCAATCATCACAGTGGGTGGTGAAAGGTTCTCCTCGACCGAAAAAAGCACGAATGAGTCGTTCAAACATCAAGGTGTGCTGATTGTGTTTTTTGATTGGAAAGGCATTGTCCATCACGAGTTTGTACCCCGAGGCCAGACAGTGAACAAAGAACTGTACCAGAATGTTTTAATGTTTGAGAGATGCTGTGCGCAGGAAGAGGCCTGAACTGTGGGAAAACAAATCCTGGATGTTGCACCATGACAATGCGCCAGCACATGCCTCTCTCTCGGTCGACTTGGCTCCAGCAGACTTTTTCTTATTCCCCAAATTGAAAACCACCTTGAAAGGACATCGTTTCCAAGACATTGAAGAGATCAAGGAGAATGCGACGAGGCAACTTCGCGCCATCAAAGAAAGTGCATTCCAGGAAGCATTCCAAAAGTGGAAGAAACGTTGGCAACACGCTGTTGATAGTGCAGGGGACTAGTTTGAAGGGGACAGTCTGTGAAATGATGTAAGCTACATAATAAAGTTTTTCTAGCCACAGTTCGGTCTTTTTTTGAACACACCTCGTATGTTGTCCTTCTTTTGCTGAAGTTCATTTATGAGGTCCTTATATGCTGGAGTGGCTGCGAGCACAAACTTCAGATACAACTCTTCCCCATAATACAGATCTCTCCTTAGCACATAAACAAGCTGCATCATACAACCTTCAAGTGTGAAATTCTCGTTTATATTCTGTCCGTAGGTTTAACCTCATATTACCCTACACGTGACCCCTGGGTGGTGCAAAGAGAGCAACAACTTTGGCTGCTGGACCCAAAGCTCTTCTTTGTGGATATCCCAGCAATTCAGAGGATTCATCAACTCAATATGCGAAAAATGATTAAAATCGTAAATGGCCCTTTTCAGAGCCCCATTGAAAATCATGATCCTACTCTAAACATTCTGCAGCTCAATATCGAAGGAGCAAGTCGACCAAAAAGTGACTAGCTAACAAAAATACTGACTAATTACAAGGTGGATATTGTTCTATTGCAGGAGACCCATTGTGAAAACCAGGACCAGCTTTATGCCAGATGTAGGATTCCCGGATACAATCTGCTCAATGCAACGTTTCATAAACAGTACGGAACAGCAACATATGTAAAAAATGATATAGAGGAAGCTGAAATAATAAGCACAAATACTGATAACAACATGTTTTGCTCTAAAACAAAGATTGCAAATACAGAAATTGTAAACATCTACAAACCACCTTGTCAACCTTGGAGCCTACACAAGACCATCCTGAACATCCTGAATATACAGCACCCAGCCGTAATCCTTGGCGATTTTAACAGTCAGAACACTAAATGGGGTTATAAGTATACCAACAAAGAGGGACAAGATGTGTCTGAATGGGCTGATGCCGAAGATCTTTTTCTATTGTTTGATGCCAAAGAAAAGGGCTCCTTCCACTCTACCAGATGGAATAAGGACTATAATCCTAATCTGTGTTTTGTATCAAAAGACTCTCTTGGAAGACCTTTACACTGTACTAGGAAAATTCTGAACAACTTTCCCCGAAGCCAACACAGACCAGTGCTTGTCAAAGTCGGCCTGGAAATACCTGCCATCAGATCAGTCCCACTTCCCCGCTGGAATTACTCTAAAGCCAACTGGTCTAAATTCACCAGCGAACTGGAACATAATGTACAGTGGATTCCTCCTACAACAGGAAATTACGAGCGCTTTGTCAAACTAACATCCACCATCGTGAAAAAGCATATCCCAAGAGGATACAGGAAGGATTATATTCCTGGATGGAACCCAAAATGCAAAGAGCTATACGAGGAATATATGCTCAGCAGTGACCCTGAAATTGCAGATGAACTGATCCAGTCTCTAGATTCATCTAGAAAAGAAAAATGATTCAATCTCATGGAAAATATGAGTTTTCAACATTCCAGTCAAAAAGCATGGTCACTTGTAAGGAAACTTGGAAACAGCACTCCAAAATTCGGTCCCAAGACTCTAAGATAAAACCAAATGAGGTGGCAAACAGATTAATTAGCCTGGCAAGAAAACCTGTCGGCATAAATAAGAAAGAGTCAAAAAGAATTCAACAAGAGCTAAAATCGAGGAAAACCCAGGCCAAAGCAGTCTCTTAGTTTTCCTCTGATTTCACAGCTGCTGAGATCTCAACTGCGCTAAAAGAAATAAAGTCAGGAAAAGCAGCCGGATTGGATGGAATATACCCAGAATTCCTTATAGATTGTGGCCCCCCGAACAACCGAATGGCTTGCCAAATTTTACAGCAATATCTTACATGTTGGACAACTACCATCAATACTCAAAAGAACAAAAATAGTAGCAATCCTTAAACCAGGGAAAAGTGGAGACAGTGCATAAGATTACAGACCCATAGCCCTTTTAAGTGTCTGCTACAAACTACTGGAGAGAGTAATATACAATAGAATCTCAGCCAAAATCCTAGAGCACATACCACTTGAACAAGCTGGCTTCAGACCATGCCGCAGCTGTACCAACCAGGTGTTAGCCCTAACCACCCATATTGAGAGGGGATTTCAAGATCGAAAGAAGACCGTAGCAGTGTTCGTAGATCTGTCACCAGCTTATGACACAGTCTGGCGAAAAGGAATGATCCTCAAATTCCTGAAGTTAATCCCTTGTAAGACGCTTGCCACCCTGCTGAATAATATGTTGGCTAATAGAATGATTGAAGTACACATACACGGCAACATAAGTAAAACTTACAAATTGAGTGACGGATTACCACAGGGATCGGTACTGGCCCCATTGCTCTTCAACGTATATACAGCAGATCTACCTTTAACTAATGCTAGGAAGTTTATATACGCTGACGACATCTGTTTGGCAGCCCAGTCTGGTGATTTTGCTGGAGCAGAAACCACACTCACTAAAGATCTCTGCAGAATTGATAATTATTTTAAAACCTGGCGAGTGAAACCAAACATTAAAAAAACAGAGGTCAGCTGCTTTCATTTGAGCAACAGACAAGCCAATTATGTCCCTCAGGTTCAATTCAGAGGTCATATACTGAAGTTCAATCCTCATCCAAAATATTTAGGCGTTACCTTGGATCGATCTTTGACTTACAGCGAACATGTACGCAAAACATCTGCCAAGATCAAAACCCGCAATAACAACCTGCACAAACTCACAGGAACAAGCTGGGGCCCATCTGCATCCACCCTCCGAACTACAGCACTTGCGTCAGTATACCCAGTAGCCGAATACTGCTGCCCAGTATGGCTCAACAGTGCCCATACAAAGAAGATAGACACTCAGTTTAACGATACAATGAGGACTATATCAGGAACCATCCAATCCACACCTTTGGATTGGTTACCAGTTCTTTCAAATATTCCACCTCCTCATCTCCGAAGACAAATGGCACTGAAGAAAGAATGGGTTAAATGCTGTGACAATCCTCTTCTACCAATACATCAAGACTGCCTATGTGAAGATCTCAGGCTGAAATACCCTTCTTGGTTACTAGGAAAGAGGCTAGCCCAAGACGAATTTCATACTAATACTGCCTGGCGCAATGGGGGGCAGCTTCAAACCCTGACAGATTAGGTCTAATTTCGGATCCAGTTATGCAACCTCCTGGTTTCAACTTACCCAGAAAAATCTGCTCATCACTTAATCGGATCAGAACTCTACATGGCAGATCCAACTTCTGGAAACACAAGCGGGAGATTAGCAGCGATCCTTATTGCGACTGCTCTGACGTCCCTCAGACCGTTCAACATATCGTCACAGAGTGCCCACTCCGAAGATTCAGTGGGACAATAAAGGATATCCACGAGGCCAGTGATGAAGCTGTGAGTTGACTAACAAAACTGGACATTCAGCTTTAGCAGCAATGCAGATATTGATGAGCTCAAATGTATAAATATAGTTTGTTTATTACGTACTTGTTCTGTGTGTATAGATGAAACTGTTTTTCGTGTAATTGTACATATTTGTTAATAACCAAATTGTAACAATGTATCCTCATGCCATACGAAATATATATATAAATCAATCAATCAATCAATCAATACTGATCTGCATTTAGGGCAGTCGCCCAGGTGGCAGATTCCCTATTTGTTGTTTCTTAGCCTTTTTTTTTTTAATGATTCCGAAGAAATTGGAAATTCATTCAACATCACTCTTGGTAAGTTATTCCAATCGTTAACTCTCCTTCCTATAAACAAATATTTGCCCCAATTTGTCTTCTTGATTTCCAAACTTTTATAATATATTTTTGGCCATCTTCTGGTGATTCTACAAACTTATCATCAATGAACTCCTATATTTTGTTTTGACTCTTCTTAAATATAATTACTGCATCATTACATCTCTCTCTCAATTGTATTAATGTTAAAATCATTCCCAACATCTCTATTTTAATGTTCTTATAATCTTATTTCAGTGTTTATGTGCTGACTATACCTCCAAGAGCCTAAACATGTCCACTACTTTCCATAAATAATCTTATGAATCTCATAAGATCATGAATGATGTAAATCCCCCTGTGGGTGGGGGCGGTAGAATAACATCCACGGTATCCCCAGACTGTCGTAAGAGGCGACCAAAAGGGGTCCCAGGGGCTTTGAACTATGGAGCGTAGGTTGGCGACCATGGGGCCTTTAGCTGAGTTCTGGCATTGCCTCCACTTACTTGTGCCAGTCTCCTCACTTTCGTCTATCTTATCCAACCTTTCTTGGTCAACTCTTGTTCTTTTCCGACCCCGACAGTATTAGAGCATCCGAGGTTTAGGGAATCTTTCATTTTCATGCCCTTCATGGCCCTTATCTTTCTTTGGCTGATATCTTCATTTTTTGAAGTGTCGGACCCCTTCCATTTTTTCTCTCTGATTAGTTTTATGTAGAGCATGGTTGCCTAGTTGTACTACTTCTTAAAATAATAATCACCACCTGAATGATTTAGAAGTCATTCATTATTGATCTGCATTGAGGGCTGTCACTCAGTTGGCAGATTCCATATCAGTTGTTGACCTAGTCTTTCTTTAAAGGATTTCAACTAACTTGGAAATTTATCAAACATTTCTCTTGATAAATTATTCCAATCCCTACCTAATTGCTCTTTCTGCAAATGAATATTTGCCTCAATTTTTTCTTCTTGAATTCCAATTTCATATTCATATTATAATCTTTCGTACTTAAGCTCTGTGCAAGCTTATTTGTGAACTAATGCCATTCCACGCCATCTTTCCACTGATAGCACGGACAGACTGGGGCGAAACGCTGGCAACCAGGAATGAGTAACAGACCAATTCTATTGGTATTATAAATTTACTCATTCGGGACAAATATTTCAGGTTCCCTATGGGAATCAACGTCTCTGTATATTATCTGATGGCCAGGCAGGCATCAATTTTTGAAAATGAGACAAAGTCTCTCATAGTGCATTGGCATTGCCAGTGGATCCAAGTAGCCCTATGCAGTGGCCTCCACGGTATGCACTAGCCATGCGTCTTGGTCACTGATCTCTATACCTGGATGGCTGGTAGCTTGGGTAGCAGTAAGCCGAATAGAAGATGACTGGCGTAGTAAGATGGCAGCGAGCGCACGGTGCAGTAGACCACGAGGAGCCCGCTTGCTTTGTTTATGCTTAGTTCAGTGACGCCAGGCCTCTTGATTGTAGTTCCACGAGTGTTCTGTGCTGTGTTATTGCAAAGTAAATAGTAGTGTATTTTACGAATTTAGGTTCGTTGCCTTGTAGTATACTTGTGAATTACAAGATCCAGTTTAAATATGTATGTGTTTATGTGAAATTGAATGAAGAAACATTCAACGGGGTATTAACATACCGCAGTGTTCATCTTATGGATGTACAAACAAAACCGATCAGCAGAAGGAGAAATCATTTCATCGGGGAGTTTTATACTGTACATAAGAATCTTCCTAGGGTAGTGTTTTGAGTTTTAGGTGTATTGTATCTTTTTTCGCATATTCCGGGAGCAAAATGGCAATTAATTTTTGTAGGTTTCCTTTCTCGAGACCCGAACTTCTAAGATCATGGATTAGGAGTATCAGGCGGGAGAATTGGGAGCCTTCTAAAACAGCTGTTCTCTGCTCGGTTGAGGAAGACTGTTTTGATAGAAATGGACACCTTAGAAGTGATGTACAGCCAACTGTTTTCAATTTTACTGAACATTAACTGCAAGTAAAGATTTTCTCAAGGTTCTTAAACAGTACTAAAGGTTGGGCCCAACGCGAGCTGAGCTGCTATTGGTTAACGAAATGACGTCACAGTAGGAGCAAAGCAGCCGAGCACAGAGCGCGCAAATCAGTAGGAATCTCATAATATCAGCAAACATTACAGTTTCTCAGAACTAATTGCAGACCAGACATAAAGATTACTGCTGTTATAAGATTGAAAAAGAGTACAGCATAGTAACTTTTCATTGTTTCCATTACGAATAGGGTGTAAATGTAACGTGACAGCACACTGACCAACGCTTGAAATTTATTAACATTTCCAAGTTCCTCTATTCTGTTTGAGGAAGGTTACGCGCTTTCAAATCTGTAAACATAAATATTTAGAGATATGAAATCTTTGTCATATTAAATCTTTACAGCAAACATTCCGTGATCGAACTGCCGTATGTTAACATACGATATACTGACTCACTTCCGCAGGTATCGAGTTTAAAGCTTAACACATATTATAACAGCAGCAGAAGTAAGTTCATATTCGAAACCATGCATAGATAGTCCTGGAAAACCTACAACCTGTTTTCCAGTCTTTGATCGGGTCAGGGATGTAATGAATGAACCATATATGGGCTATTATTACAACGGGGTCGCCACTCCCAAAGTGATTTATTAATGACTGATAAATGCTATGAAATGATAATGGAAAGTGTTGCTGGAATGAAAGATTACAGGGAAAACCGGAGTACCTGTCCTGCCTCCGCTTTGACCAGCACAAATCTCACGTGGAGTGACCGGGATTTGAACCACGGTATCCAGTGGTGAGAAGCCGACGCGCTGCCGTCTGAGCCACGGAGGCTCCGCATAGATAGTCTACTTTTAAAAAATTAAACAATAAGAAAGAATAGGAAAAACAATTAGAACACAGTCCTACCCGTGAGATCCGATGTCATGAAGTGGTTGCTTTTGAAGATGAAATCTACTGTCGCGCCTTTCGCCGATGAGCTGCAATGGATTTTTCAGTTCTTGTCCGAATGTTAATTTGTCGTATGCGTATAAATATTCTCGTTCTAACATACATTTTTAATATTTCTGGTGGTACAATGGGGAATTTACTGCTAATTATTTGACACACTTTGCGTATAATATTAGGTATGCGTCACAGTTCAGCACGTCCATGAGTGTCCCTGAAAATTTACTCAAATTCCTTTATTTGGTTTACCATTCTAACGATGGAACGAGTAGAACTCCCCGAGATAACATTTATATCCATCCCACAGGGGCTGTACCAGAAGAAATGGAAAGCATTTCCCCAGTGGGACTTCGCATTGACCTGTCATATTTTCTTTCACGTTCGGCGATGTAGGTACCGAAATCCCTCTGCTGAACAATCAGGTGTCGCTGTAGATTGCAGTGAATTTTTTTTGCTTAACATCGCACCGACACAGATAGGTCTTATAGCGACGATGGGACAGGAAAGGCCTAGGAATGGGAAGGAAGCGTCCGTGGCCTTAATTAAGGTACAGCCCCAGCATTTGCCTGGTGTGAAAATGGGAAACCACGGAAAACCATCTTCAGGGATGCCGACAGTGGGGTTCAAACCCACTATCTCCTGAATACTGGATACTGGCCGCACTTAAGCGACTGCAGCTGTCGAGCTCGGTCGGTGAATCATTAACGGCACAGTTTTCTATCGCAATGATACTGTACAATGAACATATAAATTTCACTTCAGCTACTATTACACTGTTCACGCAACTAACGAAAAGAAAATAAGTGCACCTCACTGCACGAAACACAGCAACTCAACAGAGATCTCACAGAAACGAACTACGACACACACACTAAGCAAAATACAGTAGGCCGCTAAATAAACCAACAGCAATATACGGAAAGAAATTACGTATAGTTATTACGTGGAAATCCTTTCTTTATAAGACAGACATATATAAACAACGAAATGAGATACACGTGCGGTTGTATGCTACACAGTCATGGTGCTCCTGTGATGACGTCACGAGCAGGACGAGAGAAAACTAACATCTACTGCGCAACCAATCTGGGCCACCCATGGATTTACTTATATTTTTTTATTTCTCATAATTAAACTGACGATTTCGATGAAATAATTGACGTGACCTTACAACAATCTTAGAAAATGAAGTCTGGAGGAATTCTAGACCTTATTTACATCAGTAATAATTATGGGTTTCAAACACTGGAGTGGTGGGAGAAGGGAAAGTGTGGTGGGTGTTTGGGGCTATTCGTGGTATTTGGGGCTCTTTTAACTGGTGTTTCATATTTCTGATGATGACTATCAATATCGCTTTGCTAGCTGAATTTAATTAAAGAAGTCTGTAATAGTAAATTAAGCTGCAGGTAATGTGATATATTGACAAGTTTTGAATATTTGCTGGTTTTATAAATGTGTACATTTGCTTCAATGATATTTTAATTTGATAATATGCGCATTATTTCATGGAAACAGGAAACAGAAATTCATTATCAAGCACCGATTACGATATGTCGAATCTAGGCCTGTATAGTGAGCTACGTTTATAGGTACATCATTTTAAGAATGCATAATTTCGTGGCATACATGTATACAATTTACAGCAATGTTTCCAGAAACTGATTTTCACTCGTATTGTGTTACCGATCGCTAATTGCATGTATTCAGCACCTAAGTTAATATTTGACGGCCGTTATTATACATTCATTTTTATTGCTATCCCGGAGATTTACTGACCTCGGAATGACGTGTCAGTGATCCCAATGTCCTTATGCTTTGAGTGAACATGTCTCTATATTTTTAATTATTCCAATGCGCCATTAATTGCGACTTAAAATTGACTATATTATCATTGCTTCCCCATAAGGAGAGCTCTAGGTTGGGTACGCCAACATGGCGAACCGCGCGCTCAACTTGGCGTACTTTCTTCTGCAGCGGAGACCTGCCATCAGCGATCCATGTATAGAGATCAGTGGTCTTGGTAGGTGTGCTATTTACCAACTGATGAGCCCAACTTAGCACAATGGGGAGAAACGCTGGCAACAAGGAATGAGCTGGAAAATTTATAATGTCCAATAATGGACCAATTATACTGGAACATACTGCTTAGTTGAGCATGTACTCCCAAGTCTTCCCAGTCCAAAGTTTGCAACATTTTCAAAACACTACTCTTCTGTCAGAAATCATCCAGAACAAATCGTCATTGCTTTCCTTTGGATCTTTTCCAGGTTGTCACATCAAGTAATCCTGGTATGGGTCCCATACATTGGAACCGTACTCTAATTGGAGTCTTACCAGAGACTTGTATCCTCTTTTTTACATCCTTACTACAACCCCTAAATACCTTCATATTCATAACCATATGAAGAGCTCTGTAATCCTTATTTACAACCTTGCTAATGACAATGAAGATATATCCTTATATTAACACCTAGGTACTTACAGTGATCCCCATCAACAACATAACCAAACAGAGAGGACTTTTCCTCTTACTGAAACTTACAATCTGAATTTTTATCCTGTTTACCATAATACCAGTCCCTACTGTCCATCTCACAACACTGTCAAGGTTTCTTTGTAGTCACTCAAACAAATAACACTGTTGATATTTGACTGTTTATTTATTATAAACATAAGACAAATAACACTGTTATCTACATGACTGTTTATCCACTTATTACAAACACAACACAAATTTATTACAGCACTCATTAAATAACACTCTTATCTATTTGACTGTTTACCTATTTACTATAAACATGAGATAATTTGCATTTTCTTACAAAACAGGACAAATCAGTGTTCCAACAAAACCTATCAGGACACCAGCACAACAGATTGAAAAACAGTACTGCCCAATTCAAAATGGTAGATCCGGTCACTTTACATTATATAAGGCGTGATCAAAAGGTTTCAGTTTGAGGGCATTGCTGCAGCAGACGTGCAACATAGTGCGACTCCGATGTGGGTATATAAGCACGGACATGTAGGCAAATGTATCAGTGTGGCAGTCGTGTTGTGCCGAAGTGCATGCTTTAAATGTAGCCACGTGAACTATGGCAATGTTATTACCAAATGCGTCCAAACAGAACCAACGTGCTGCTATTCTGTTCTTGGCTGCCAAAGGACAAACACCGGTGGACATCCATCGGTGATTGAAGACAGTGTAGTGGGCACCATGTCTGTCGAAAACCACCGTTGTGAAATGGTGCACCAAGTTCTGTGCGGGTCACGTTTCGACATAAGACGACGGTCGATCTGGGAGGCCAGCTTCATCCATTACGGACAACAAGTGGGCAGCCCTATAGTCCTGATCTCTCCCCATGCGATTATCATGTCTTCGGTCGCCTCAAAAAAAGCCTTGAAGAGTTGACACTTCCTGTCGGACAAAGATGTGCAGCAGGTGGTTACGGACTACTTCACACAGCAGCACATGGTGTTTTACCACACGGGGAGGGATGAGCGCCTCAATGCTCGTGGTGATTTAGCCTGATTGGCATCCCGATTCAGGACTGTACGGCAGTCGAATGGAAACTTTTGGATCACCCCTTATACCTCAGAATGGCCAAAATCTTCCCTCGTGGTTCTCTGTTATACCTTGTATAAATTACTTCTCATACCCTGAAAAACTGGTCTTAACAGCCCCTTTGTGATCTAAAACTGCACTAATTTTACTACAATCTATTAGCTTCGTAGTTCGTATTGATAATTCAAGCACACAAGTATGAAGGATGAGTTCTCCACCTAATCAATACTTATTTTGCATTGTGTCAATATTATTTACATAAAAGGACAGTAAGTAAAATTCTTTCTTGAATAAAATTACTGTGTCCACCTATTCAATACAATTATATTTTGTAGTGATTAAATTCTACATGAATTATAAACACTAGCTAGGGACATGTTTCGCCCTAGTTCTGGTGTCAAGTTCGAATATCTATGTTAAATCCCAACACTGTGTCCAACGGTTTTATGAGAATGTTTCAAAGTTCATTGTTGGGCCGCAAATATGCTCAAAATTGTATCCAATTTCAACCTCAACAAATATAATTTTTCAAATATGTAGAAATCATGGGGCCAGGGTAAAAGCCCTCTAACCCCCAAAACTGTACCATATGTATGTATCTTAACATCAAGTATTTTTTAGAATAGTGGCATTCGTGTTTATTTTAATGGCATTCTTGTTTAATTTTAATTTTAGTAGTATTCATTCTGTACAGTCGCTATTAAGTAGGTTCTTCAATAGCTGAAGATGACCTATTTACAGGTCGAAACCGGTACTGTCCTTTTATGTAAATAATATTGACACTATGCAAAATAAAGTATTGTTTAGGTGGAGAACTCATCCTTCATACTTGTGTGCACTAACTTTCATCGATCTTATTTTCTATGACCTACTGCACTCTCTTAATTCTTAAATGTCTATAGATACTGGTATAGTGATCAAAGGAATTCTCAATAGTTGTTGGTATCCTTCATTCTCCTTCATAAAATTACTGCACTAAGTTGTAAGGTACCTTACCAAAATCAAATCCCAATCGCATTTACCTCATGGATCCATTTTATCACCCTCCTATCATCTCATATCATATTCCACCATTTAAGATTTAATTTCAGCCACTTCTTCTTTCTTTATGGTACAGGTAGTTTGTTCATTTATCATTCTCTCTGCTTCTTCAAGCATTATTTTCTTGATTTTCATTCCATTGAATTCCATAATTCAAAATTTCTTCCGAAATATTTCCTTCTACGCTCATAGATTTTCAAAATATTACTTCCTTCTTGGCCAATAATTTCCTACGATCTACAACAGAGCGACCAGATGTTCAATTTTTAACATCATTGCCTGTTCTTTTAGTGCCTGTTCTGTTGTCCAGACAAAAACTTAATGGAAAGTACAATTGTCCCGTTTTGCTCTGTCTACACTGATTGGAGATGAATATAATATGTAAAATATCTAAAATCCAAAATTGGAGTGGTGATGATGCACTCTTATTCCTTTATTGCTCAGACAAGTATCTCATCAAGATCTTGTGTATTTAGAAGGCTAAGTAAATCATCAAAATGTTGTGGCAAACTTAGCAATTTTATAGCCAAATAAAACCTTTTTATGTTTTCATTTTCTGTAGCATTAAGCATTCAGCATACATTCAGTAGAAAAATAAAGTAATTTGAGTGTACCTATGCTAAAATAGATTTGCAGCCATCTGCAACTTATGAGTTTTTTATTTTGTATATATTTTTTACACTGGAAGCAATTTATTTTCAGTTGTAACTTAGTTAATCTATAACTGTTAGGTTCTTCAGTCTGTTAAAACTAATTTATGATTAAATACAATTTAGATAATACCTTAAAAAAGAAAACATTAAACAACAGATTATACCTCCAAAAGAAACAATTTAATTACAGTAGAATGACATGTTTTGTTTTTGGAAGAACTTTGTCAGATTCTATCAAAATCACACTTTTATTATTATTACAAAACTCTTATTTTATATATATAGATTGCTTAGGGCCCTTAGAGACCAAACTGTTGCACATTTTGGAAGTCTTTTTTTGTAGCACAGAATCCCTGTATTCTTTCCTTGGCAGCCTGCTGTCTTTCCGTCTTCCAACCAGTGTTCTACTTTTATTCTTCATGGAAGCCCTTGAAGTTGTCGATTTGTAACTGATACTGTTCTCAATTTGAGATATCCTCTCTCTTAGTCCAGTCTTGTTTATTTATTTATTTATTTATTTATTTAATGCAAATATACAGACGTTCATCCAATTACAATATTTGCTCAGATGATGAAGCCCTTCCTCACCTTCTGGAACCACTTACCAGAAACTTTAGGTCTACCATCAAGTACCTGAAAGAATTATTTTGTCAATTGCTTTCCATCCATTCTGAAGAGGTGCCCATAGAACTTCAATCTTCCTAATAGTCTCCATAAATCGTTCATTTTCCCAATACAGTTCTTCATGTCCCCTTAATCTGTACTTTGCATTTACGATTTGGACCCATTATTTTGTGCATAATTTTTCTCTAAATCATCTCCGCGTCTCATAGATCAGCCTTCCCAGCCATTTGGAGGCCCTCACTAGCATACAGATATTCTGTTTTAATCACAGTGTTGTAGAGTCTGATTTTTGCCTGTTACTGTTTGTCACGAACTTTGTTTATTCAAAGGAAATCTGGAACCGTGCTTACTTGATGATGTATTATTATATTTTTCTTACGAAACGATTAATATTTATGTTAAAACCTTGGTTTTTATACTGTTTAATAGTATTAACCATTTCACTGCTAATATTTTGAGCATCTATCAGAGCCTTCCATTCTAGTTGTTTTTGTTTTAAATACTGTATATCTAAAAATATATGAAATTTATGAAAAGTGAACAAACAACTAAGAAATGTCATTTGAACTGGAAAAAATCTCCAGAATAGCTTTCAGTTTTACTTTTGGCACATAAATTAAGGAGAGAGAAAATTAGGGTTGTCCATTAGAGCCAAAAACACACTATCCTATAAAAACTTTGATATTCCTCTTTCACAAGTGCTAAATTCTGATCAAATTGCACAATGATCTTTCAAAAATTATAAATGTCAGAAATTTAGCTATCTTACAAATCAGGGTTATCCATAATAACCAAAGTACACACTTGTCATCATCGCCTTGAACAGATCGGGTATGACTAATTATTTCCTAACAGACAGCAATCAAAGAACATTACATTATTTAAGAATGTAAAAAAATTTAAATTAAAGTCAGGGTTGATCAAAGTAAGAAATGTAGAGGAAAACACTAAATACTAAAATATGAACTTCCATAATTTACACTAAATCGTTTCATTATTTACAGCAGACACTCCAATGAGCCTATCTTTGAAACTTTACTAATATATAGTATATTTCAAAGCAGGGTCAACACAGAGAGCCGCGTCACATTTGACATACATGTCTATCGCATTTTATTTTTGCAAGTTGTTGTATTGGAGCAAACATGGGAGCATCTTGTAAGTCATTTCTTCTTTAGTGTAGGTTGTACAGGGGATGGAAAATGTCTCTCCATCAGTCTTGAGTGGTTGGTCACCAGATGTAGGACGTCCTCTCTTAGTAGTTTGTCCAGAAATGTGGTACTTCTGCTTGTGCTCCCTGATAAGCTGTAGCTGGAAATCTCCTAGATATATTCTCCCCAGTTTTGAAATTGAAGAGGGCATGAGAATTTATAACTCTCATCAAAACTGTTTATTCCATGACTAAACATATTACCTGTATGGCACTGAAATAATGCAGATTCGGAACAAATTCTTTTCCTTGTTTATGGAGCTGGTAGTTGAGGCGCAGCACTGTCACTAGGACTATAATCACTACCCAAATCACTGATATCTGAGTACTCATCTTTCAATTCAAGAATATTCACAGCTTCTATACGTTTGAACTCCGAAAGCACACACCGTCCACTACTCAAAGCCATTTTTACAAGTCCTGGACACAGGTATCTTGCGGGACTGCAACCTAGGTTGTGCACTGAGCTGAGTGTATTATTTCAGACATTGAACCGCAGATAGCATTAAAATGCAGTCTGCATTTTGACCAATGATCCATTATGTTCCAAAAAGAAGTAGCTTGTTGCCGCTCAAGTTCGAAAACCATTAGCTGAAGTTGCCGACGATTTATCTTGGGCGCAGGAAGGATGTGACGTTGTACATGCACAAGATATCACAGGCTTAGCAGTGTATGGGTTAATCAATCTTAAAAAATTGTTGAATTTTTAAAATTCATTAAGTCCTCTGACTCGGGGTCTGGGTATTTGTGCCGTCTTCAGCATTAGAATTCATCTTAGGTAGAGCGCCATCCTCACAGACATGCAGGTCGCCTGCACGGCGACAACTCGAAAGACCTGCAGCAGATCTCTCCGGAGGCCGCACAACATTATAATTATTATAATAGCTAAGCATTTACCAGCGTAATATGGCAGCTGTTCCTTCAGCCAAGAGTGCAGTATTCTGCGGCAGAATACACAAGAACAAGGGCTGATCAATGTAAGATGGCTGCTGTGAAGCTCTATATTGTACCATATAGATTTATCAGGATATTTTTTCTTGATTTCAGCTTAGCTGCAGTTTTCGTTACATGCAGTATAAAGGACAGAGTTTTGTCAAGAATAGCCCCAAGGTACTGTAGAATAGGTGATCCCCTCAAAACAAAATGTCCAGTTTGCAGTTGGCTAGTATATTGCTCAGATGAAAACAAGTTTTATTAGGGTTCAGTCGTAGTCCCCATTCATGGAACAAATGTCCCAGTATGGCTAGAGGTTTGAGAACAAAGTTTTTAAACGGCAATATATATCATATCAAAGGCAATATATAAATATTTAATGGCACGAAATCGGTGAGGTACAAAACAAACTATAAAGATTAACAACGCTCCAAGTTTATCCGTGATCCATGTCTTCTCTCTCAGTTTTGATCACCTTTTTCTTCTTCTGCTGGTAACTAAGGCTGTCTTTATCAAAGTCCAAAGTCATTATTCCCAGGTCACCACTATACCGATTTTTTGCAACCTGTAACAGAAAAGAAAAATATAACTAATATGGGAGCTGTAAAATTGGCCATAATCACTGCTGGTAAAAAGAAAGAGATAAAGAGGACATTGTTTTGAAGAGTTAGTGATTATAAATAATGACTACAGGTTGTGAGTTTTTGCAATAACGATATTAGGCAAAATATTTACTAAAGATCTGTAAGCACTTTGTTAATATGTTTTGAAAATGCAAAATTTACTCAAAATGAAAATGCTATATGAATGCAAAACCAATAATTTTTTCAAATGAAACTTTTATGTTTTTTATTCTTTTTCTGGAAACTAAAACAGTGGAGTCTGTTCAGCTACGAACTGCCTGCAAATGCTGTCGGCTATTACACTGCTTTCAGCCATCCGTCCCTTAGTCTCCTGCCTTCCACTATCATCTCGTGCATTTTCCTGAGTATCCTTTCCATCTTCATCCACTTCACTGTCCATCCTATCTAAGTCTAGATTCCTCTACCCTATCCTGCAATAGTTCCACTTCCACTAGTTCTCCAACCTTTTCATTTCTTATCTCATATTTTTTTCCCTTCTATTCTACTTATCTTTCTGTTTACAATTTGCTTTACATCGCACCAACACAGATAAGTGTTATGGCGACGATGGGACAGGAAAGAGCTAGGAGTGGGAAGGAAGCGGCTTTGCCCTTAATTAAGGTACAGCCCCAGCATTTGCCTGGTGTGAAAATGGGAAACTACAGAAAACCATCCTCAGGGCTGAAAACAGTGGAGTTCAAACCCACTATATCCTGAATACAAGCTCACAGCTGCGCGACCCTAAATGCACGGCCAGCTTGCTCGGTCTCAAAAATTTACTCTCACTAGCCTGGATCCTGCTTTTTTCTCCAAAAGTACTCGAGAGTCTAGAAAGACTTTATGATACTAGATTCAGAGGAAGGAAAATCCTGACATTCACCTCCCGTGTTGCAGAGAGGGACAACGTTTCTATAACAAGCGGCTAATGATTGCAGGGACTGAGTGTCTCCTGGGTTAAGGGGACACCCCTCACCAATGCCAACAGCCTCCTAGAAGTGCAGATGAGTAGGTGTAAGGTTGGGGCATTCAATCAACAACATTTTCATAACACTAACTCTTTTTTTGGAAATGAAAAATGAAATGGCGTATGGCTTTCAGTGCCGGGAGTATCCGAGGACAAGTTCGGCTGGCCAGATGCAGGTCTTTGGATTTGACACCCGTAGGCGACTTGCGCGTCGTGAGGAGGATGAAATAATGATGAAGACGACACATACACCCAGGCCCCGTGCCAGCAAAATTAACCAATTATGGTTTAAATTCCCGACCCTGCCGGGAATCAAACCCGGGACCCCTGTGGCCAAAGGCCAGCAAGCTAACCATTTAGCCATGGAGCCGAACAAATTGAGTTGTTTTCCTTTGGATCTTTTCCAGTTCACATATCAATTAATCCTGGTGTGGGTTACATAAACTGGAACCATACTCTAACTGGGGTTTTACCAGAGATTTATACTCTCTCTCATTTACATCCTTACTGCAAGCCCCTAAAAACCCTCATAATCATATGAAGAGGTCTGTAAGCTTTATTTATAATCTTGCTAATGTGATTACCCCAATGAAAATCTTCTCTTATATTAACACCTAAATGCTGCATGAGGTACTATCATCCCATCAATACAGTAATTAACAATGAAAAGACTTCTCCTCTTGGTAAAACTCTCGCAGCCAGACTTTTCACCCCGTATATCAGCCCTTCTGCTGTTCATTTCACAACATTGTCGAGGTCTTTCTGCAGTCACTCACAATCCTGCAACTTATTTATTACTCCATACAGTACAACATATCTGCAGAAAGCCTTATCTGTGATTTCAGTTCTTTACTCATATCAATTATATAAAGAAAACATAAAGGTCCAATAATATTGCCTTGCGGCATCCCTCTCTTTAACAACTACAGGAACAGATAATCCTTCATCACCTCAAATTTAATGTCAAAAATTTCATTATTAGTCCTATTGAAACGAGATTTACAATCAAAGATAAGGGTAGGGTTTTCCACCTGTTCAATACTATAAAAAATGTGAAATAATTAAAACGTCACATTTTTATTTTTATTGTCATTTGGTACCGGTTTCGGCAATTTTATTTGCCATCATCAGCCTACGATGAAGTAACAAGGACATTTAACTAGTTATATTAAAATATTTATAATATATGTATGTACAAACACTTCCAAAATAAGCTTGTCATTTACAATTGCATGTATCATAAAACATTTGGATAGTTGAAAAACAATCTTCATCTAGCAGTGTCTGTACTTCAGTGGAGTGGCTGCAAAAGGCGTAGCATGAAATGAACCTGCTGCCTTGTAGACAAAGTAGGGGAATATTAAAAGAGTCCACCTCAGCAGAAAAAACCCTAGACTCTGATAGGCCTAGCAAGTTGGCGTAAAAAAAAAAAAAAAAAAAGTTGCTTTCAAAGGGAAACAGTGTCTCCAGAAAAATTCAAATTATGGAATAAAATTCAATTATATCCCAGAGAGCTTCTGTACAACAATATTAATCACTTCACCTGCAGATATTTCTTCCCACGAACTGAGGATAGTCTTTTGTCTTGGATAATAAGAACATTATCAGCTTCTTGAGCTGCTTTAGCACTCCCAAATATCGAGTTGACAGTGAGGTCTTCCTCATCACGCTCCTTCCTTGGATGTATCACCAGTGTTACGTGACAATTCTTCCGCGTGGCAAATGAGCGAAAGCAAGCGATGATCGCATCTTGTTTCCAGAAGCGGTCTGCATGCCGAGGTTCGTCGGACACTCCCATCATGAACTGGACATTGTCAATGATGACATGAGCGATATCGTGAACGTACGCTGCATGTTCAACAGCCTCCATCACCACCTGAAATCCAGAACAATACGAATCAAACCAAACTGAGATTTAATATACAAAGCGAGTAGCTAAAATGTTCACCTCAAATAACTCTTAAATCATTCAAGATCATCAAAAGTGCTTCCTTGCCAGCCATTCGAATGAATCACTAGGGTGCCCAAGGCATGCACTACATACGAATCACGAGCTGTTCCTTGAACTTCTGATGGCTACGTATTTGATATTCATTCCATTGTGACCCTAAATACACTATGTTACCGTTGTCCTGTTGGGATCCTTTTATTTCCAATGTGTTTGTCCTTTTTTCCAATCCTTAACCACCTGTCATCATCATCAGTTTTCCACTCCAGTTGCCCGGGTGTGGTTTACGAGCACTCTCCACTTCTGTCTGTCCATGTACCACTCTTCTCTCAAGACGACATCCCAGCTGATTCCTCTTGTTCCTATGTCCTCTTTCACTTGGTCCAGCCACCTCTTCCTAGGTCTTCCTACCGGTCGTTTTCCGGCCACGACTGTGTGTAGCCATTGTTTTGCTGTCCTTCCATCGTCCATTCGTTTGACATGGCCAAACCATTTCAAACGGGCCCTTGTCACTTTTTCATTCAGGGATGGGTACACACCAGCTTGCTCCCTTATTCTTTCATTCCTTACCCTGTCCCTTTTTGTCTTCTGTACCATAGTTCGTAGGAACTTCATTTCTGCGGCTTGTAGTTTGCTGTCCACTTGTTGGGTTGTTGTGCAGGTTTCTAGGCCATATGTTATTATGGGGGTGAAGTATGATTGGAATAGAATCTGCTTTGATCTTAAGGGAACTTGTTCGTTCCAGAGGAGGTTCCGAACTTGATGGTAAAACTGAGCTGATTTTTGAATGCGGTTGTTAATCTCATGCTGTATTCTGTTATCACTTGAAATGATGCACCCAAGATATTTGTATTAATCTTTATTTTATGTGTCTTCCCTTTTCTTGTAAATACATACCTGCCAACTTTTAGAAATACAAAATAGGAAGATTTTTTAATTCTTGGATTTCATCACATATATTGCGCCATGATCTCGATGAAAAAAGGACAACATAAAAGGCATACATATCTACAGTTAAAAGGTGAACTAACCATTAAATTTAAAATCTTAAACTAAGAAAACATAAAAATGGTTACAAGAAAATGTAACAAACATGGAACGAAATGCATAAGTTTCCTTTATTAGATTGTAACATGAACAGGAATTCAATTTTATAGGTATCTCTGAACATTTGGAGATAACGCTTGTTATGTTTTGTGGCCATAATGTGAAGAGAAAAAACTAGAAACTATCATCGACACAGCTCTCTGAAATATATTCAAGTCATTTAAATTATGAACTATGAATGAACACAAATGCACTGAAATTCGTGAAACTACCTTATATAAAACAGATTAATATGTCTCATACATTACTGATGCTTGTTGTCTACAGGGCATAACATCTAGGTCATCGGCCCTGCATACATTATTTTTTTTTGCTAGGGGCTTTACGTCGCACCGACACAGATAGGTCTTATGGCGACGATGGGAGAGGAAAGGCCTAGGAGTTGGAAGGAAGCGGCCGTGGCCTTAATTAAGGTACAGCCCCAGCATTTGCCTGGTGTGAAAATGGGAAACCACGGAAAACCATCTTCAGGGCTGCCGATAGTGGGATTCGAACCTACTATCTCCCGGATGCAAGCTCACAGCCGCACGCCTCTACGCGCACGGCCAACTCGCCCGGTGCATACATTATTAACATACGACTTTGACAGGGAGGAAAACACAGAACAGCAAGAGAGAAAAAAAAACAAAAACATGTGGCCTGCAACCCCAATGAAACTATACACAGAAACAATATTAACAGCGTGCAAACTACACAATAAGAAACTCAATCTTTCGTCCCGATTAACGGAGTCGCTAGCGCGCGCTAGCCTCTCTTGATTGTAGGACGATTGCTGTCCCGAATTCCCGGCTGTAAAACACACACAATGCTGTAGGGAGCAGAAAACACAGTACACAACGGCGACGGACATTACACTAGCCAAATAAAGCATCAAATAAATACACTTGAAAATGAGGTTGCGTAAATTACACACACAATAATTTATCCTATGGGAAGAGTATTGACTGTATTGGAAGTTATATTGGTAAAAAATAGGAAGAAGTAAAAATAAACTGGAAAATCGGAAGACAAGTTAAAAACGGAAAGTTTCTGGGTAAATCAGAAAAGTTGGCAGGTATGTATATGTGTGTATATATATACATACATAAGGCTCGCATGTTTCGATATATATATATCCAGAAATAAATAGTGAGAGGTAGTTTCCCATTGTTGCATTCTTCACTGAGCCAGAAACTGCTCTTACATATCAGTCTGCCAAGATCACTGAAATGCCTGTACCAACCGACTCTGAGTGACATTAACACATGATTCATAACAGGGACTGGCTGCATAAGGAATTGTATTACTGGCATCGCTCATACCGTATTTCTCCGAATCCAAGACGACCTCCAATTTTTCCTTCAAAAAATGTAATCAGACTTTAAAAGTGCTTTGTAAAATCATATGAATGCCTTTCTTGTACAGTACACATTTCTAGACTGTCTTTGTCTTCACGCCAAGCCAAACACTGGCTTTAGTTACGCTGTATTTTCTTGTGGCTGTACAATTACTCTTTATTTCTGCAAGTTTAATAACCAGTAACTTAAAATTGGCACCATAATATCGAAGCGAACATGTTGAAAATTTGCCGACAATACCTGTTCCACGTATCTCTACAATACGACGATTCATATGGAAAATATTCCTGCTGTTTATATAACTGTTAGGCCTAATTGTACTAAGCATCAAGTGCAAATGGCTGCCGCTAGACACACGTCTCGCTGGCTGGCTTTGGCCAACTTCAGCAGCTAGCAATGTGTAATAAAGACGCGGGCTTTGAAGGTAATGAATTTACTGCGGCGTGGTGTGGCCATTCCGCCCTTGTGTTTTTCGTGTTCATACCTCACAATTTCATCTTCGACTTCTTTAAAGTGCCCTTGTTGCGGGCCACTGAATGCATTTTTAAAGTTATCTTTGCCTTCACGCTAATGCGGAACATTGGCTTTAGTAAGCCCTATGCTGTATTTTCTAGTGACTGCACAATTATTCAGTTCCGCACATTTAATAACCATTAACTTAAAATCGGCACCATAATATCGACGAGAAGCCACTGAAAATTTGCCAGCAATACCTGTTCCATGCATCTCTACAATACGATGATCCATCACGAAAGTATTCCTGCTGTACATAAAACTGTTAATTTTACTAAGTGTCGGTACAGTAGACACATTATAAATTCAGTCGCTGAGTAGCCGTGGCCTTTCTAAGAATTTGAAGGCTCGCATGTTTCGATGCCATTCTGCGGTTTTTAGAAACGTTCTTCTAGAGTCTTGTCACTATTTCCCGAGAACCAATGACGTTACACAGAGGTACTGTACAATCGGTCGCCGCAGCTAACGACGTGTAATTAAAGATGCGGACGTTGATGGTCAACAAGTTTTGCACTCACGGGCGGGAGTGAAGGGAAGCATGGTTACTATGGTAGCTGCCAGTGGTATTCATTACTGTTAGGTCGTGAATGCAAGATGACCCTTGATTTTTCACACGCGATTCTGAGAGAAAAACAAACACGTCGTCTTGGATTCAGAGAAATACGGTACCTCAGTCAATGAAAGTAACAAATTTGTTTTAGCCCACACAGCCTCCACCAGAAGATATAGTGCACTGTTAACACTAGGTCTCTCCAGCAAAGGCACTGCCAAGATGGCCCACAAAGTGTGTTGATGCCGCCCTCCTGATTAAGTGGTGAAGCAGAAATGAACTTGACAACAGGGGCTGAGAAGAACTGGAATTGATGAGGAGAGAGCCCTTCTATTGAAGCCAGCACCATACAAAGATGTGGACATTGTCCTTTTGTATTTTCTTCCTATTTCTCTTTCTTTGTGCACTGGTTTATCATAAGAAATAAAATGACAAGAGGGTCTACCTTTTCAATACATTGTATCAAGTAAATACCGTATTTACGCGAATAATCCCCGCCACCAAATAATCCCTGCACCCTAACTTTGGGGAGGCTCATTTTGAAAAAATAAAAAAATAAAAATGACAACATAGACGCAAATAAAACCCACACCCCAATTTAGTGCCTCAAACTTTTTTAAAAATATGCGGGGATTATTCGCATAAATATGGTAATTTTACATTAGTTTGGAACTAGTTTCAGCCACTTAGTGGCCATCTTCAGCCAAAATAAAAATTAAACAGATCATGTGATAACTAAAACATATGTATATAAGACAAAGACAATGCAGGAATAATTATAACATTAAAATACATTTAACAATAAAAATTATGGCTGTGATCTTCTTGCCATAATATGATGTCTTTTAAGTTGAATTAGGACCTCGGGCAATGGAGTAAATCTGGAAATGATAGCCTGAATTAGGAATAAATAAACAAACAGAAAAGAAATTCAAAAGGAGAAAAATTATTTATGAGACTCACCTCATGAGTGAACAGAAGAGAAATTGTGTTTAATTTTTATTTTGGCTGAAGAAGGCCACTAATTGGCTGAAACTAGTCCCAAGACTATTGTAATATTATTTACTTGATATATTGTATTAGAAAAGGTAAATTTATTTCTTATAATTGCACTTCAATACGGAACAGAAATTAAATTTATAGATTTTCCATGTTGTCTCCTGTTAGCGAGAAAAAATTAGTTGCCATGACTTATGACTCGACTCTTGTATATGGGCTTTGCGAGGCAGTGTTTCTAAATCTGTATGTGGCTTAAGATGAGCCTGATATCACCAATCAAAGGAAAACATTTCACTAGGGGAGCAATTCGCACATGGACCTCTGAGTCGACAGGATCGTGCCAAAGCAATGCACTGGCTGAAACCCACCGTGTGGGTGTTTGTGTTCGATGCTGATATCTCAGCTCGATTCTCAAGCCAGTGTTAAGCCACATGCAGATTTAGTAACATCACTTCGCGAACCCATTTGAATTTGGTTGCGAAGCGATTTGATTGGCTAACTTCAGCAGCTGATAAAATGACAACAGCGTGAGATATCTATTTTTTTTCAAATAATTTATCAGTATGACCAACCCTCAAACGCTTATATAACCAATTCACATTGTTTCAGATCACCCTCTATACTGTATTACATTTTCTTGCACTAATTTGTTCTTTTCTATTACTTTTGTTTTCAAAATCTGCATTCACAAAAATTGACCAATATTAAACTCCAGCTTTCTGATCACGATAATTGTACTGAAACTAGTGGCTTGTGCAGCAAATAAGAAAAAAAAAAAGTTTTGGTTCCAAGATGATAAAATATGACACTGAAGTACATGTCAGGATGACAACCTAACATATATATACAAAATAAGAGTTTTGTCTGTACACTGCTCAGAATTTTAAAATAATGGATTTTCTGTATCAGTCCTGTCCGCAGTAACAAGGAAATGCACTTTTTAATTTTCCGTCATCTCTGTGTGTATGTATGTATGTATGTATGTATGGGAATCATAAGAAAATGGCTGAAGAGAATTGAATTAAAATTGGTATGTGAAATTGGGGAATGAGGCACTACAATCTAGGCTGTAAATAATTTTATTCGTACTGAGTGAAATGGTAGTTTAGGGGAAGTCCTAAAATGTAATTCTGAAATATATATGTTATTAAGACGTTCACTCCTGTATCCGACTTAAGGCAGATAACAGTTCGTCAGTGCCTTGTCTGTGTCCGGCTCCATGGCTAAATGGTTAACGTGCTGGCCTTTGGTCACAAGGGTCCCGGGTTCGATTCCTACCAGGGTCGGGAATTTTAACCATCATTGGTTAATTTTGCTGGCACGGGGGCTGGGTATATTGTGTCGTCTTCATAATTATTTCATCCTCATCACGACGTGCAGAACGCCTACAGGCGAAAATCAAAAGACATGCACCTGGAGAGCAGAACATGTACTCGGACATTGCCGGCACTAAAAGCTATACGCCATAAACGGTGGTTGATATGCGTGGACGTTGACAGGGTGGAAAGAGTACCTTTGGTTGTAGGGCTGTTTTGCCGTCTGTTATATAAAATAAAAGAATCAAGGCATCACTGGTGTGTTCGATTGGTTGTGAGCAGAACATTCACAGAAAACATTATGCATGGAACTGTGAGGAAACGGCTGGGAGTGAACGTGTTAATGGTCCTACTGATAATACTACATAACTAAAGTTATATAGAATTAGATATCCAATCATTTATGTCTTATATATTTTTACAATAACGGCTATGATAACAGAGATACTCATGAATTTTGCTTTTTTGTTGCTAAGCCTATATCAACGCTGAACCACGAGAAAATGAGCAAACAGAATTTAATGAAAATCGGTATGTAAAGTCTAGAAATAAGTTGCTACAGTCTAGGTTATAAATAATTTTTACTCACGCTGGATGAAATGGTAGTTTAGGGAAAGGTGCTTAAAATTTAATTTTTTAAAATACCTATGTTATTGGTCCTTTGGGGGTGTAATGGAAGTGAGATGCGTCGTTGCTGCCCATCTAGCAACAATAATATAAGAACTCGGCAAGTTTGAGTTCTCTAGCCTCTCTCACTTCAACTCCAAGCACGTAACCTACAAGAGGTGCCCCTGTTAAGCCGAGCAACCCAGTGGAAGGTTGGGTATCCAACCCCAGCGGGAAACTGGGTCGGCGAGCCGATCAGTGCGGGAGGATCACCAATCCGTCATTGAAGCAGGCGTGGTGATTATGCTTCATACCCTTTAAGTCAATCATGATGAGTGGCATTAACGTTAAATCTTCCGGAGGTAAATTAGCCCCACAGTCGGATCTCCGGGTGGGTGCAACTTTGATGTCCGAAGCATTAAGAAATGTTGGAAAGAATTCACAGATATTCCAGATCTGTACATACAACTGTCGTTCTCTATTAGGCAATGACAGACTAGAAGAGATCGAGAAAGAACTTACAAAAATCAACTGGAGTATTGTTGGTTTAAGCGAAGTGCGCCGTAAAGGGGAAGACTGTTTCCGTTTGAAATCTGGCAACTTGTTCTATTTTTGTGGTGATCCGGAAGGGAAATTCAATGGAGTTGGCTTTTTAATTAACAAGAACATTGCTGATAGAGTATCAATTTTAGAAGGATCTTCCAGCAGAGTAGCTCGAATGGTCCTTAAGTTGTCGAATAAATACAAATTGCAGATCGTTCAGGTGTATGCTCCCACTTCAAGCCATCCAGACGAAGAAATTGAGTCCTTTTATGAAAGCCTTGATAACACCTGCAAAAAGGGAAGTGATTGCCACTTCCAGATGGTTATTGGAGACTTTAATGCAAAAGTCGGTACCAAGAAACAAGGTGACACTGTGGTGGGTAAATATGGAATTGATGACCGAAATGATAGAGGTGAGAGATTAGTCCAGTTTGCTGAATACACCAATATGTCCATCATGAATACATTCTTTAAGAAACATCCTGAACGAAAATGGACGTGGAGGAGCCCTAACTTCAGTGTAAAAAATGAGATTGACTTTATTCTGTCGAATAGACCGCATATTGTAAAAGACGTATCAGTGTTAAACCGATTCAGCACTGGGAGTGATCACCGTCTTGTGAGAGCAAGAGTTGAACTTAATGTAAGATATGAAAGGAACAAACTCATAAGAAGGAAGAGCAACAGAATCAATCTCAAAAACCTAGAAAACAATTCGGAATCATTCCGGGCAGCTCTTCAAAGTAAGTACCATGTAACTAAGGCTGAAGATCTAGCAGAAATGATTGTTTCGTGTGCTCAAGAAATCGGGGGCATATGTAAGGAAAGTGACCAACCAAAGAAATTCAGTGACAAAACTAAAACCCTGCTAAAGCGAAGGAGAGAAAAGAAAATTCAGACTGATCGTGACATGATAGAATATTCTGAAATATGTAAGGCAGTACGAAGAGAAATGAAAACTGACTTACAGAAATTCAGGGAAGACACTTTAAGAACAAGCTTAGAGAGCAAGACGAGTTTCAAGACAGCCAAACGAAAACTCATAATCGGTAAAAAGCAGCTAATTGCTCTAGATGGAAATGATGGTCGAATTACTGAAAAGGAGGAAGTTTTGAAATTCATCAGAGACTTTTATTGCAATCTGTATAGCAAACCAAAGGAAGCCCTGAATGGACCTAAACTAAATGATATATCTAATGTTCCAGATATTCTCCCTTCGGAAGTCAAGTGTGCTTTAGATAGTATGAAAAAGGGAACTGCGCCGGGTGATGATGAGCTTTGTGTGGACATCCTGAAACTCACAGGGGAGGAGACAATAAATCACTTGGCAAAAATATTCACTTCCTGTGTGCACTCGGCTTCAATTCCAACATCATGGAACAAAGCAAAGATCATACTGATACATAAGAAAGGAAATATTCACAGTATCAAAAATTATCGTCCTATCAGCTTGCTCTCTATTTTGTATAAACTTTTTACAAAGATCTTGTTAAATCGAATCAGTTTCATCCTTGACTCAGCCCAACCTATTGAACAAGCAGGTTTCCGTAGTAATTTTAGCACAATAGACCACATACTGACTGTAAGAGAAGTGATAAGCAGAGCAAATGAATATCATTTGCCTCTCTGCATTGCCTTTGTTGATTTTGAAAAGGCATTTGACTCTGTCAGCCATACAGCTGTCATGCAAGCTTTACATGAGCAAGGAGTGGAAGCAGCTTACATCCAAGTGCTCAACAATATCTATGAGACTTCTTCAGCTTTCGTTAATATCGGTAAATCAACCCCAGAATTCCCCATCAACAGAGGTGTCAAACAAGGTGATCCCATCTCCCCGAAACTATTCTCAGCGGTCCTAGAGATGGCTATGTCTAAGCTGAGCTGGGAAGAAAAGGGAATTAGAATTAATGGGAAAAGGCTAAATAACTTGAGATTTGCAGATGATATTGCTTTACTGGCAAACGACTTCGAAGAGCTCCAGACCTTAATTACAGATCTTGCATTAGAATGTCAGTTGATTGGCCTAAGCATAAACCTTTCCAAAACAAAAGTTATGTCCAACGAATGGGTTCAAGCTGGAAATGTGAATATTAAGAACATGCCATTAGAAGAGGTCAGTGATTACATCTACCTTGGCCAGATTATAAATATGACAGGTGATATAAGACCAGAAATCTATAGGCGCATCAAGCTCGGATGGCAAGCATTTGGAAGGAATTCTTCAGTATTAAGATCAAAAATGCCAGCAAATCTGAAGAAAACAGTATTTGACCAATGCATCCTTCCTGTGCTGACTTATGGCTGTGAGACTTGGACTCTGAACGAATTCACAAAAGGGAAACTTCGGACCGCGCAGAGAGCCATGGAAAGGTCAATGCTAGGCTATACAAAGAAAGATAGGAAAAGAGCTGATGACATCCGGTCTGTTACAAAGGTTAAAGACATCTTAGAGAGAGTACGCTCCTTAAAATGGCAGTGGGCTGGCCATGTTGCACGAAGAAATGATGATAGATGGACAAAACTAGTGCTGGAGTGGAGTCCGAGAGAACATCGAAGGCCTAGAGGAAGACCACCGGACAGATGGGACAAAGATATCAAGAAGATCGCTGGTACCACTTGGATGAGATCTGCCCAAGACCGTTCTACTTGGAGAAGACTGTTGAAGGCCTACCTATACCCACGACTTAAAGAGGCCACATCATTTTAATGATTGAAATGGCTGATTGTATATTGGTCCTTTCAGAAAGTATTGCATACCGTAAAAAAAAGTAACAAGTTCCAATCATTTATGTCTAATACAGTTTTACCGTACCGACTATGATAATAGAATTCGTGAGTTTAAACTTTTGTTACTTTTTGTTACGCCAAGCATTGCTAACATGGAAATATTCTTTAATCGTGTTAACTGGCGATGGTTTTTGTCATGATTGTCTTATTGTGTAAAACCGCTTGGTCATTGGTCCGTATTGACAAAGAAAACTGTGAAGATGGTTATTAAAAAAAAGGGAAACACTGTGAAGGAACAATCGCTTGAAGAATAAGACACGAGGAAGTATTGCCTTTACATTAGATGCTCTAACATCCCAGAGTCAGAAGAAAACTAAATGTGAAGGCCTGAAATATTGGAAGCTCATAAAACTGATCCAATAACATTACATTGACCATTGTTGTGATGTGATCTGTCTGTTCTGCTGCCACTCATCTCCAACAGACAGGATTACTGCTGCGTCCCAAGTGAAACAGCATGACTGAATATTGGCGGGAAATAGCTGGGGAGTTGGATAACTTTGCACATTCTATACGACTGTCCCCTCAACAACGGGTACTGCAGCTAGTCTTGGAATAAAAGAAAAAAATGTATGTAGGAGAATTGACCAATCCTGTAAAAACTACTATTTTTCCAAGAACCTTCAGAATGTATGCTTCAAAATGAGGGGTCACTCATGGAGATCTGTACAGCCAGTCTCACAGGTTACATGAAGATCAAATAAGTCGTCTAATCATCCCTAGAAAGCCAGAGTGTCGTAAGTGCTACTTTGTTGAAAAATGAGGATAAGACACAAATACACTTGAAAAGTGGTATGCACATACTGGCAAAGTATTTTAAGCATAGCATGCCCGCAAAGATCTCAAAAATTGAATGCCATCGTAACCACAGTCTTCTTTTTTTTTCTTACCAGCAAAATATCATAAGAGGGCAGTAAAATTATCATAAGTGATAGGTTCAGTTAGCTGGCCCCGCAGTGTAGGAGTAGCATACCTGCCTCTTACCTGGAGGCCCCGGGTTCGATTCCCAGGCTGGTCAGGGATTTTTACCTGATTCTGAGGGCTGGTTCAAGGTCTACTCAGCCTACGTGATCACAACTGAGGAGCTATCTGACGGCGAGATGGCGGCCCCGCTCTAGAAAGCCAAGAATAACAGCTGAGAGGACTCGTTGTGCTGACCTCACTGCACCTCGTAATCTGCAGGCCTTCGGGCTGAGCAGCGGTTGCTTGGTAGGCCAAAGCCCTTCGGAGCTATTGCGCCATGGAATTTGATACGTTCAGTTATCGTACGTGCTTTATGCATGTATCGTATGCACCACTTAATAAAAATGGCAGCTGAATTGTCTATGGTAAGCGACACCCTGCCTTATGGGTAATGTGAGGAAGTCACATATATAGGTGAAGATAAACTTGACGAAAACAAGTCAGAATATGAAACTCACTTAGAGCTTAAAGAAGAATGCAAAACCAACTTCTTAGATGATCAGAAAGTAAAGCAAGATAACTTCTTGTATCCTTGTTTGACTTGTAAGAGGCGCTCACCACACCTTGTGGGAAAAAGCATGCTTTCGTATCTCTCTCTCACAGAACTGCTGTTTATAATTAAACTGTGTACAAAAGTATCATTCAGGATGCATTCTGCTATACAGGACAATAGAGAAGCAAATGACATTTGCACGGCAATGTTTAAGTATTTAACCACCGCGTATAGCCTCAATCCATGTAAAAACAGTATTTTTCCCTACTGTAATAGCTGTCCCGAAGAATCTCAAACATACAGTACAAGTAAAAATGACATTCCTTCTGTCAGGTCACATATAAATGACTGCAGATTCGATCCATTCAACAATTGATACATTCATACATCATTTTTCACAATTTCATCACACTGACTTCGAAGACTGGAAAACTGGCTGCTCAATCATCCCTTCCACTACAGTAAAAGGAGCAGTATTCAAAATATCAGGCATAAAAGCAGCGATAATGCAAAATAATTTCAATGAAATAGTCATTAATTTGGATTATAAAGGGCAAATCAGGCCCTTGAGGTGGAGGCAAACACAATTTGCAACCCCCACGGACGGAGGGTGAACCCACCCCAGGGTCCTCAGCCCAGCCAGCCCCCTACAACAACCAAAAGGCAGGTTAAGCCCACGCAAACTGCCCCCGAGCTGCTCCACGTTCCACCCTTGGATAGCTCCACCCGCCGCAGGAAACCTGCCATTTGAAAAACGGCACCTATTCTCTCTGGGGATCATCCTGAATTGTAAATTCTACGTTGGGTGCTTGCCAGACTGAAAACAGTTTGCCATTGTGAAAAATGATTCTAATTTCAACTCCCATCAGCACTGGAAACTGACAAACCAAATGTAGGCTACACCAGTGACTGTTTCACAGATCAAGAATATACCCTGAATGCCTTCCTATATCATAACAGAAGTTCCAAGATTTGGAAAGATTGTGCTCTAAGAACATCATACTTGAAGTGTACCATAATAAAGTCATGACGATCCCCAAAGACTCCAATGCTGAAAACACTCTACCAGAGACAGATGAAGAAGATTAATTTTATTCAAGAAATACATTTTAAGGTGCATTTTTCAGTGTTGTCCATCAATCTGAATGTCCACTGACTTTAATAACTTGAAAAGTGTTGGTAATTTACTCTGTAATCAGTTATGTCCTTTTCTGAAGGAATATTTGTCTTAATTATCTTGTTGATCAAATAATACATTGTTTTGTATCAGTATTTTCAATTTACCTAGTTTGATAAAAAGAACAATAACTACTACAGTGCATTATGGCTATGTTAAGTACCCTAAAACTGCCCTGTAATCTTAAAGAGTTCAGATTTTAAGGGACATAAATTAAACTAAACTGTTGCCCAAAGTATTGCAAATGTTGTATCGCAAGTGATGTCATAACAACATTGCATTACAATTTACAGCCCAACAAATTGTCTTTTTAAGTGCAATTTTATGAATAAAATGCACTTTGACAGTATAATATACAAAAAAAAATTCTTTTGCAGAATTAATTTCATAGGACCATTTTTAAAGTTGTGGTGCATAACGTGTAAGATGAAATAAAACTTTGTGAACAAAAACAGTTTTTTGTCTCTCCTGTAAAATTACATTATTGGTGCTTACAACATTCTGGCTTTCTAAGGACGAAATTATATACACCAATTCTTAAAGTTACATCTCATAGTTGTGCATGTTGTGTCGGTAATATTGGTTGTATGTTGCAGGGGTGTCAGCTGCGTTAAAAATTATATTTTGTTGTGAGTTATAGCTCTTTTAGTGTAGTGTTGTGTATTCATCAAAATAAGCTGTGATGACACTGAATATGACTAAGAAAAATACTGTATTTACTCGCCTATAACACCCCCCAACCCCCATTTTCTACCATTATTGGGGGGGGGGGGGGAATTGGAAAAAATTGCAAACAATCTTTCAAGTGACCAAGCAGCAAGTGCAATTTTCCAGTTATTGGTAAAAACCATGAATTTGCACATGTGCACTGGCCTTGGTCAGAACACTTTATGAGCCAGAATGGATTAAGTCTGCAGAGAAGGACATCATTGTGCAAGCAGCTTCCATCAGATAAATACCAACAAAGTGATCAAACTTCACCACTTCGTCACAAGACTTCAGAAATTGCAACACCTTGAATTCGGCACGAGTGTGTAGTCATGTGACCAGTCAGCTATGGTAATGAAGGAGAGGGCAGATAGGAAACTGTTTAAAGGTACTAATATCACTTACTGCATAAATAAAGTATAGATTTAAATACAGTAACTATTTTGTGAATTGATTTAAAGATCCTAGATGTTTCCTTTCTTTTTTTTTTTTTGCCTCTAACCCATGTTAACCTAACCTATTCTGAGAAATGATGTGAAATTTTCACCTATTTTTGAAGTTGAAAATTAGTGAAAGGGGATTGTTACAGGCGAGTAAATACTGTACGTTAAATGTTGTCGAATTCAATGAATGCTGTGTACACTACAGGCAGTGCAAATAATTTGTTTGCATAGGAGCATCTCTAATGTTCATTTATAGACATCCATAACTGTTGGGTACTTGAGTCTGTCAAAAACTAATTCAGGATAAAATAAAGTTATTAAATACCTAAAAAAGAACTTAAATAACAGATTATGCCTGAAGAAGATACGATTAATATTGTTCTTGAAAGGATATCATCAGATTCTGTAATCACACTTTTAACTATTATTAATTTATTTTTTACGATATGAAATGATGAATATTATTAAGAATTGTAAAAACATTTACGTTAACATTCTGTGTATACCCTTTTTAATAACTGCTGAAATGTTGGGAGTTATCTTCACCCTACAAGGACTAAGGTTTGGTTGTTGCATGGAGGACCAATGTTGGGGAGGGGTCTATGAGACCCATTCTAAAAAATAAAAAATAAAGTAATAAATCTGGATTCTACTGAAAAATTATGAAACAGCAATTAACAAATACTCTGTAAGGAAAACTTGAGTACAAAATATTAAATTGAAATTCAATTCACCCAGATATTGGTCACAAACACAAATCAATCACGAATATCTTTCTTGTCAGTCAGTGTTATTTCCGGACTCAGATTAGGGCAGATTACAGTTTTATTGCTTCTGTCACAGAGTTATCTGTCTAGGAATGTCTCTCATTACCATAATCATCTTTATCATTAACACCATTTGACCCCAAATTTAAATTCACCCAAATATTAATCACAAACCCAAATTTCTTTGTCTGAAGAATCAAAAATATTTTGCTCCACATTGTCCTCCAACATTCTGTTTCTTCAATATTAAATTTATTTTGACTCACATCACCTAAGGAAGAATACGTACTATTTTATCCGTAACATTACAAGCGCACACTAATTGCTAGTCCAACGAAAACCAGTCTTGCCGCTTGTTGCCATTCTTGATTTTATAACCACTGTTGTCATTTTTTGTGCATTATTGGAACCTACTTGGGCAAGGCTGATGTGAAAATCAAATGTATTTATAAGTAGACAAATTGGTCTTCACTTGGACCAAGGGAGGACCTCACAGGCGCATAGCGGCTTTGATTACCATTTTAAGGTAAGAAAAAAGCTTCAAAATAATTGATTTTATTACGGTAGTTATCTTATGACTTGAATAACAATATCACTTCCTTACAACCGTTGCAAGTACAGTATATCTCATTACAAGAAGCAATTTATTCTGACTGTGGGCCTCGGAGGTCCCCTCTTAGTCCTTGTAGGATTAATGAAATATTGCTCTTGTGCTTCCACTTTCTTCAACAGTCCAGCCAGGAGTGCAATATGGAGCCATTACTGGCATTATACCAGCTGGCTTAGTGGTATCTTTCATCAGCTATAATCTCTTGTTTAATGTTTTCTCTCCCAGGTATTTTCCAAATTTATTTTATCCTGAATTAACCTTTAATGGCTTGTACTAAAAATAACAAAAATATATTAATAATGATAACAGATAACAGGAGAGCCTCCGTGGCTCAGACGGCAGCGCATCGGCCTCTCACCGCTGGATACCGTGGTTCAAATCCCGGTCACTCCATGTGAGATTTGTGCTGGACAAGGCGGAGGCGGGACAGGTTTTCCTCCGGGTACTCCAGTTTTCCCTGTCATCTTTCATTCCAGCAACACTCTGCATTATCATTTCATTGCATCTGTCAGTCATTCATAATCACCTTGGGAGTGGCGACCCCACTGTAATACTAGCCTATATATGTTTCATTCATTACATTCCTGACCCGGTCTAAGACTGGAAAACAGGTTGTAGGTTTTCATTTTTTTTTTTTTTCAACAGATAACAGAGGCCCCAGCAGTCAGAGCAAAAGAATGGAAGTAGCTTACTGAACCATCCGGAACATACAAGAGGCGTTTTTCTAAAAATACTGTTGTTAAGCTGGCATCTCTCTATATGTCAAAATGCCTTATCCTCTCACAGAAATGTGTGCTCGCTATGTTAAAGCAAAAAGAGAGGAAGATTTTCCACAACATACTTGGCCCAATCTACAAAAACAGGATGTACATAAGAAAATCCAGACAAGAAATCTACTCCAAGGTAGAAAAGATCACGGACACAATTTGCAAATGTAGGGCTTGCTTCTAGTCAACTACGGCAGATGGATGACTTGCAATGGACAAAATGCATTTTAAAATTTTTTAAATCAAAACCAAAAACAATAATTTTGTGGTAAGTTAACGTCAAGAAAGACCTCGGAGAAATGGGCGTATGACCAGATGAGGCGCAAAAACAAGACCTTTTCAGAACAAGCATCGTGGTGTTTGGGACTTCCTGAGATGAGAAATGGACAACTGGTGCAAAGTGATCTGATAAATGCTGTGCTCGACACAACGATCTAATGAAAACCTACTGGATCAAACGGAAATGAATAATTGCTAGAATGTATAACGAAACTTACTGCGGTCCCTAGTCGGCCAATTAGTGAATAATAAGTAAATAAGTACACTCATGTTCATAAAATACAGAACACCTTGAAAGACTAGAGACAGGAAGTTCATATTCACAGGACATGATCATTAGTATGTTCTGCAGAAACGATTAGCATTTCAGACACCTAGGTTCAGCATGTATTCTGTTGTCTACTAGGCACTGGATCCTCAATGGGCACTGATAATTTGTTCCATGCATGATGGCACTGACGCGTTTAAGGCGCGAATGGCGTCCTGGGGTATAGCCATTCATGTTGCATTCACTTGGTTCCACACTTCATATTTGGTGGTTGGCATTGGGTCACACTGCCACACATGTCATTTCACCATATCCCACACATTTTCGATTAGTGACAAGTGCGGTGATCGGGCGGGCCACAACAACACTCTGACATCCTGTGACAACAAGAAAGCACGTGTTCATGCAGAAGGGGTATGGCTATGGGTCGCAGGATGTCATTCACTTAGCTCAAACTGGTCACAGTGCCCTGGACACACACTAACCGTGATTTGTGATTGTACCCAATAGCACCCCACACCATAAGGCCTTGAGTTGGCATTGTATATCTTGTGTGACTGCAGTCAATGCGATGCCTCTCCCCCTGTCTGCGGCGAACTAAAATGCAGCCATCATTTTCAAAGATACAGAACCTGAATTCGTCCAAAAACACTATCTGGCGCCATTCTTGTCCTAGTGATGTCGTTCCATACAGCATTACAGTCTAGCATGTTTATGCACATTAGTTAAAGGTAGGTGGAGAAGAGGACAACGCGTCGATAACCCAGACCGTAATAAACGGCAACGGACTGTCACTCCTAATAGTGTACGATAGGTTACACTGTTCCACTGTTGCGCCAGAGCGAGGACGATGCAGATCTGACTTGCAATGCCATTCGGATGAGGTGTCGATCTTCTCGCGGGGGTGGGGGGTGATCTGGGTGGTGCGACCAGACCCATCTCGTCACGTTCTACGGCTTTCTGTGAACCATTCTGTACACACCCGCTGCACTGCCGACACACTTCGTCCCACACGAGCAGCAATTTCCCGGATGGGTGCAACACATTCTCTCATGCCAATAATGTGCCCTCTATCAAACTCACTCATTTGACGGTATGGTTCTCACATACGTCTGCGAGGCATCCTGCACGTGTGTGCAAGTCACACTGATCCATTATCTTCGGTTAATAGAGACGAGAGCTGTAGGCATATTTTACCAGTCAGTGGTGGTGTGCCAAAATATCGATGTGGAATTTGAACCTGACGGCTGATATAGTTCAAATGCTAATCATTTCTCCAGAACATACTAATGCACATGTCCTGTGAATATGAACTTCCTAGCTGTAGTCTTTCAAGGTGTTCTGGTTTTTATGAACATGAGTGAAAATAATGATGATAATATAACAATAATTACTATTTTTCAGAAAAAAAAAAAATACAGGACAAGAACGATCTCCACATAAATTCCAGTTCTTCTAGATCCATTTCTTCTCAGCCTCCGACAAGCTTGTTTTCTGCTTCCCAGCTTTATCAGGAAGGCGGGCATCAACACTCTTTGAAGGGCCATCTTGACAGATCTTCAATTTTTATATGGGAACTGTAAGATAAGAAGAAAGCCAAATAAAAACAAGAAAATGGGAAGGGACAAACATGATAAAAGACAAACGCAAGTGGTGAAAGACTAAGAACATAGGACAAACACAAAAGGAGAAAAGGAATTCGACAGGCTAATATAAATAATAGAAAGTAACAAACAAATAGAAATCAAGTCATATTACAGAAAAACAAGCAAGTGTAGGAAGAACGTGGTGACAAGAGAAAAAAAAAAAAAAAAAAAAAAAAAAAAAAAAAAAAAAAAAGCAATGATAATCTCCATTTCTTTATGCAATGCTGTTGACAAATTGACTGACTCTCTCCTCATTAACCCTACTTTTTCTACATCCATTACTTCAGCCCGCCCATATGCCTAGCTTCCTCAGGAGGGTGAGTATCAAAACTGATTAAGGGGTCATTTAGACAGATCTTCAGTCTTGATATAAGAACTAATTTCTCTGAGTTCCCAGTCTTTTATCACAACTACCGCATTTTTCCAAATCCAAGACAATCCTGAATGCAAGATGACCCCCACTTTTTTCTTCAAAATAATTAAATTATGCTTAAAAAAGTACTTTGTGAAATCATATGGATGCTTTTCTTGTACAGTATGCATTTTTAGACTGTCTTTATCTTCACACCAATGCCAAACATTGGCTTTCGTTATGCCATACTTTCTTGTGGCTGCACAATTATTCTTTATTTCCGCAAGTTTAATAACCGTTTAATTAATATTGGCATCATAATATTGAAGAGAATCCGTTAAAAATTTGCTGGCAATATCTGTTCCACATGTATCTACAATAAGATGATCAATCAAGAAAATATTCCTGCTATCTATAAAACTGTTACTTTTACTAAGCGTAAGGTACAACCGGCTGTTGCTAGATGCACGCCTTGTTTGCTTAGCGTTGTGCAGGCCAATAAAGACACAGACGTTGAAGGTCAACAAGTTTATAGCACCGTGGTATGGCTATTCCATCCTTGCATTTTTTGGGCACATACCTCACAATTTCACCTTCGACTTCTTTAACGCGTCTTTGTTGCGGGCCACTGAATGCATTTTTTGTACAGTACGCATTTTTAAAGCTATCTTTGTCTTCACGCTAACATGGATCATTGGCTTTAGTTATGCTGCATTTTCTTGCAGCTGCACAATTATTCTTCATTTTCACGTGTTTAATAACTATTAACTTAAAACTGGCATCATATTATCAACGAGAACCTGTTGTGCCTTTACAATACGATGATACATCATGAAAATAATCCTGCGGTCTATAAAACTGTTAATTTTACTTTTTTTTTTTGCTAGGGGCTTTACGTCGCACCGACACAGATAGGTCTTATGGCGACGATGGGATAGGAAAGGCCTAGGAGTTGGAAGGAAGCGGCCGTGGCCTTAATTAAGGTACAGCCCCAGCATTTGCCTGGTGTGAAAATGGGAAACCATGGAAAACCATCTTCAGGGCTGCCGATAGTGGGATTCGAACCTACTATCTCCCGGATGCAAGCTCACAGCCGCGCGCCTCTACGCGCACGGCCAACTCGCCCGGTAATTTTACTAATTGGCAGGTACACTAGACGCTTTAAAAGTGCCACTGAGTAGCCGTGGCTTTTCTTAAGAATTCGAAGGCTCGCATGTTTTGATGCCATTCTGCGGATTTGAGAAAGTTTTGGAGAGGCTAAGAAAGTGTGGTCAGGTCAGGTACATCCTGCTACCGTATGCAACAGTAAACGGTACAAACTGCGACTGTCTGGCCGAGGGTTGGGCGGCTGTTATCAAACCTGACAAACTAAGGGAGAACCAATGGCTATGGGCAGAGGAGTTCACCCTTAGGAGGCTTGTTGAAGCCATTGTGTAGGAAATGACACATAAATTCAACTGGAAGCTGCTGCCTCGCAGATGTGGCAGGGGACTGCTAAAGGGTAAGGGAGATAACCCTGACAGAAATTCTTCTCTAACATTAGGCCTAGCAAGTCAGTTGGAAAGTAACTGCAATCGCTTTCAACACTTATACGAGCCTCGGATGCAAACAAAGAACTCAGGAGTAGACAACAGCACCCACAAACCCATGCCAGGTAAGATGGCTTACAGCCTGATGATAGGCCAAGCCTTGCAATTGTGCAACAACCCCGGAGAAGACAACATACTCGAATAAGAACAATCATTGTACTGAGTTTGACTGGGAAATGTGAAGAGTTAGTGGATATCATGGAGAGAAGGAAAATAACAATCCTAGGAATGAATGAAAATAAATGGAAAAGTAAAGGGAAGAAAGAGTTGAGGAAAAACTATACCCTCTACTGGAATGGTAACAACAGAGAGATGAGAAATGGAGTAGGATTGATATTGTCTAAAGAGTTAGATGGTATTACAGAGATCCAGTACATCAATGAGACGATAATAAAGGCAACAGTTCACCTTGGGAAAGAGAAGCTGACACTGGTGCAAGTGTATGCCCCTCAGATGGGCTGCAATCAAGAAGAAAAGAACAAGTTTCTCCAAGACCTAGAAGAGATCATCAGTGAAGAGAGGGCAATCATCATCAGGGACCTCAACGCACAGCTCGGGACAGACAGGAATGGCTATGAGAAGGTGATGGGACCACATGGCTATGGGAGAAGGAATTCAGAAGGCTAACATCTCCTAGACTTCGGTAGTAAAAAACAGTTAGTTCAACAAAAGAGTTAGTCACAAAATTACCCATTACAGCTGGGATGGAAAGAGCAAGACGGTCATTAACTATGTCATTACAGATAAAAAAAGAAGTAGACTTGTGATTGATGTCAAGGTTATTCCAAGTGAGAACCTCAATAGCGACCACTGGTTATTAGTAGCAGATCTGAAAGACATTAATGCACCAAAGACAACAACCAGGAAATTACCTAACATTAAGGTGTGGGAACTACAACAGATTGGAAAAAGGACCGACTAGCAGGACCGTATAAGAGGACAACTGCCTATGGAAAAAGTGGAGAGTGGTGAGGTAGAGTGGTCAAGATTTAAAAACACCTTGATAAAAGAAGCAACAGGGGTTTGCGGGAAGAAAAGGGTGAGAGTAAGGGAAAAAGAGACACCCTGGTGGAATGAGAGAGTAAGATCCTCAATAAAGGAAAAGAACATGGCATAAAAAGAACAAGATAGAAAGAAATCCAAGCCAGAACCGGTAAGGGACGAGGGGAAGATCAAAGACCTTGAGCAAGTTTATCGGGACAAGAAATTGAGAGTTAAAAGAGTAGTAGAAGAGGAGAATATAAAGCGCTGGGAGAAATTTACTCAAAAACCGAAGAAAGACAGCAGAGGCAATATGGAAGTATTATTCAGAGTGATCAAAAACAAAAGAAATTCAGTTGAAACCATGAAAGCAATTGAGGATCCTAATGGAAACCTGGCCAGGAAAGAAGAGGACATCAGAGAGGTTCTGAGGAATCATTTTGATAACCTATTGAACAGGACAGAAGCAGATCAGAGAACAAAAGAACCAGTTGTTGAAACCTACACAGAGGTTCCTCCCTACATGGAAAGAAACAGAAGCAGACCTTAAGAAGATGCCGTAAGGGAAATCCCCAGGAATCGATGAAGAAAGCACGGAGACATGATTAAAGCAGCAGGAGTCCAGGGTTTATAGTGGCTACACAAAGTGCTCAATGCAGTTTGGAAAGATGAAAAGATACCTACTGACGGGAGCAAGGGTGTCATTATCTCCCTGTTTAAGAAAGGAAATCGCCGAAAATGCTCCAACTACCGCAGAATAACACTCCTTTCTCATGGGCTTAAGATTCTTGAGAAAATCTTAGAGAGCAGATTGCGAGTCATCTTAGAGCCACAGTTTGAAGAGGAACAGTATGGCTTCAGGCCTAACAAGGGCCATAACAGACCTAATCTTCAGTGTCCGTATGTTAATGGAAAAATATTGAAAAAAAGGCAAAGATCTGTTTATGGTTTTCCTTGACACTGAGAAGGCATATGACAGCATTGCAAGAGAGAAGATATGGGAATGCCTAAGAAAAAGGAATGTGCCAGAAGGACTGGTGAGGAAAGTTCAGATGCTGTATGAGAACTTTACCAGCTGTGTGCGATTGGGTGTCGGACATTCATCCTGGTTCAAGACCGAAAGTGGACACCAGCAAGGCAGTGCTCTATCCCCATTATTGTTTATCACCATCATGGATGACATAATGACGAACATCAAGAAAACCTCTGGTGAACTAAATGCAATGGGCTTCGCTGACAAGTACAGTCGACACTCAATGAATGGAAGGTTAAGTTTCAGGAGTTCAATCTCAAGATAAACAAACTCAAAAGAGTAGTGATGGCAGTAAACAGAGAGGGACGACCAGCACACATCATGCTAGGAAACCATCCACTAGAAAGTGTGGAAAGCTTTACATACCTCGGTAGTGTAATATCTCGAGATACACTAGCCACAAGGGAGGAGGCAAATAGAGCGCAGAAGAGCTCTCACTTTTACCAGCAAGTACGAACACTCCTCTGGAATCCCAAAGTACCAACAAAATCAAAGCTGGTGATGTTCAATCAGTACTTTATACCAATCTTAACCTATGGTATTGAAACCTGCACCCTAACGAAGAAAGACTCATCAAGGTTGCAGGCATCCGAGGTGAAGTTCCTTAGGTCCATAATTCAAAAAAAACCAAACTGGACAAGTTGAGGAATGATGTGGTTAGGAAGGAAGCTGGGATTGTTACATCATTGCTAGATAGGTTCAGCATGTCCAGACTGAGGTGGTCTGGGCATGTAATGAGGATGGAGCCAACAAGGACAGCATATGTTAACTTGGAGCAACATGTGGCAGGGAAACGGAAGGTGGGAAGACCAAGAACCCACTGGTTGGACATTGTCAAGTTGGACATTGCAGATCAGGGAAGGACACTGGAGGACGTCAATAACAACAGAACGTACCTCAGTAAGACAGAATGGAAGAGGCTCACCAGCAGTATCCGGGAAATTGGAACTGTAAAATGATGAATAAAATGTCATTCTCTCTTCACTATTTCCCGAGAACCAGTAACGTTACACGGATGCACTGTACAACCAGTTGCCGCGGCTAGCGATGTATAATACAGTTGCAAATGCTGATGGTAAAAGAGTTTTGTGCGCGCAGGAGATGAAGGGAAGCAGCGTGGTTACAGTGGTAGCTACCAGTGGTGTTTATTACTGTTACGTTGTGAAGGCAAGATGACCCTTGATTTTTTACGTGAGATTCTGAGGAAAAAAACGTTGTCTTGGATTCGGAGAAATACGATAATTGTCCGTTTGTTTCTTTCATTTTCCTGTGTTTGCCTGGCACTTATCTTACACTTTCCACATCAGGCTCAAGAACTGTTGAAATGGCCCCTCAACAACTGTTGTTATCTGCCCTCCTGATGATCCTGCGAAGCAGAAACGAGCTTGCTGGGGACTGAGAATAAGTGTACGCAGAAGAACTAAGATCTAAGAGAAGAGAGTCTATCTGTTTGTCGACGTCGGTGTACGAAGATGTGGAGATGTGTCCTTGAAATTTTGGAGGATGTTGATCTAACTCATGCACCAACCTTAATTGACTGCTGGCCATGAAAGGTCATGAAGTACAGTGGTAACTGCTCAAACTGATCAGCCCATTGATCGAACTGATCTATATGAACATCCAGAGGAATACCAGCCATCTGTTGTAGCATGGTGCGTGCTAGGCGAGCGTTTCGGATCTCAAAGCTGCCCCACAGAGTATTCACACCCTGCATGGCCAGGTCGAGGGAGTACTCGCTCATAAACGTTGTCTTTCCGCTACCTGTGGGGCCCGTCAGGACGGTAAACTCTCCTGGACGATGTCCCTTCAGAATGCGATTCAAAGCTGGGTATCGCTTCCATTTCACTCCTTGAACCTATAAACAGAAAATAATAGGTTTAAATCAGAAATAACACTCCTTCTGAATTAAAATCATCATCATCATATCATCATCATCATCATCATCATCATCATCATCATCATCAAAGATCCCTCCGAGGATCAGCAGTTGTGTGCCGGCTACCAGGTACCATGACTACAGGTTCAAACCTGATTTTAGAAGCACAAAAGTTGTTAATTCATTACTCAATGTTGAACAAGGTTGGCACGTAAAAGATCTCAGGTAACACATTTGGTGTTTACCCAGCAAAATAAATTAGATCTCAGCCACAGATCACTCAACCGAGAGCTGAAGACTATTAGAACACAACAAGACTTATATACATGATAAACAACAACAAAACACAAATGAAAAGAAAGAAAGCCCACAGAGCTGAGAATTTCTTAAAACAAAACAAGGGCAAAGAACTAATTATTCCACTATTATGTATAGATAAAGAAAAGGAACGCGGGACCAAGAAGCTAACTGTTCATCCTTCTCCGTACCTCAAATCACTGGTACACAACTCTGGTCTGAGAGAGGGCATCATCCCACAAGAAGCTGCCCGACCTCTCTGAGACAAAATGAAGGCTTAAAACAAAGCACTAAAAAATGAAAAACTTTTGTAAATATTCGCCAAGAAATTTTATATTTATTATTACAGTATGTCTTCCTTTTCAGAGTGAACATTTATAATAATTTTGTAAATAATAAATGTATACAAAATGAATCTGCCACTGTTAAGTAATTTCATGGAATGGCATGCCAATCCAACTGATGAACCCATATGGCACAGCTGGGGTGAAACAACACAAAACATAGCCTAATAGCCCAGTCCATTGCTGCTATTTTTTACACGGTATGTTTAATTTCTAATCCTGTAAGATCATTTCCTCAACCTTACCTTCTCAATATTCTGAAGATCTGACAGCACATCCTGCCTCAGCATGCTAAAAGAGATGATGGCTTGGTGCCACACAGGTTGAGCTGCATTCACTATTGCCCGCAGATCGTAGCCGGCTCTTAGGGCAACGTGAGGAGAAGGTTGTTTCTCTGTAGCCTTCACAATAAAACATCTCTTCTCACCAAGTTTCTTGGCAAAGTTTCTTGCCGAGTCCCAAGAACCAATGCTATCCCCAAACCAGAGGATAAGTTTATTATACCTCTCCAAGGAAGGTAAGACTTGTAGAGGTAGGGTTGTTATACCTAAAATAAAACACTGCTTTTAATGTACAAACATAGAAAAAAGTATTATTATTATTATTATTATTATTATTATTATTATTATTATTATTATTATTATTATTATTATTATTATTATTATTATTATTATTATTATAAAACAGTTTATAAGGAAACTGAACCAGTATTGAGCACAATTAGGAAAAAACGTTTATCATTCTTTGGACATCTTATAGAACATTTGACACTAGAATTAGCAGAAGAATAATTGAAAAATTATGGAATAGCAAGACCAAGATTAAATGGATCACGGATATTAAGGAGGATATTAAAGAACTACAAATAACAATAGACGATCTCAAAAACAACAGAAAAAATTAAGATACTTCAAGACACGCATACCAGGCTACAGACCAAGATTAGAGATTAATAAAAGGTCTAATGGGAGGGTATTTTCAACAGAACAAAGTCAGGCAGCACCTCTCAGAATGAAAAAAGTATTGGGCTGATAGGAAATCAAGAAATACTTTGTATAATTGACTAGAGTGGTCCAATGTAGGCCATAAAATGTAAAATAAAATAAATTATTATGCTTATGGCATTGTACACAAAAACATGATACAATATTTACATACACACTGAAAGTCAAAAGCCATTGGATAGGGATCTAGTATCAAGTAGGTCCTCATCTAGTCCAGTGAACAGCAGCAGTTTCTTGTGATATCAATTCCACAAGTGAATGAAACACCTACGGATATGTTGACTCAAGTCATCTGGATATTCATCCACAGCTCGCTGCTATTAGCAGGTGCAGGACAATGAGTATGAATGGACCTCTCCACTGCATCCTGTAAATGCACAATGGGGTTCATACTGGGTGAATGACATTGCCACAGTAGTTGTTAAAACTCTCAGGAATGCTCCTCGAATCCGTTCTGAACATCTAGGGAATGTGGATATCCGACTACAGCTTGGATTGGAAAGAAGCTTGTTGGAGAGCCTCGAAGTGGAGAGACTGCAATGGTGTGGTCACATGAAAAGCATGGATCCCCAGAGGACTCCTTGAGCATACTTTGACTGCTGTGTTCGTAGAAAGAGACCATGTTAACTTTCATTGGTTAATTTCTCTGGCTCGCAGGCTTCAACATCAGAATTCCTCCTGGGTAGGACCCCAACATCAGAGACGTGCAGGTCGCCTACAGGGTGTCAACTCGAAAGACCTGCACTAATTATTACCTCCAAAGTCCACACGCCATTAAAATGGATAACATCTTGCTTGGCCAGCAAGAGATTGTTCCTTGGACATTTTGGCCATAACCAAAGAGGAACTGTAGGGCTGTGTTCAAAGATGGAGTGACCACCTAACCAATTCAGCCCATGCTTTAATGTGAAGAGACTGAATAATTGGATCCCGAGCCTACTAACCATTAAGGTTGATGGTCTAGACTTAATGAAAACTACCTGCTTCCAGTATTTAGAATCCTGTCTGCACTGCAACAGTGGTATCGATTACATAGTGCATGGAAGAGTGAGTACAGCATGGCCTTGATGAAAAGGAGTCTCAGAAGAACTGTGTGATACGCATATGCCAATCCACCTTAAATGAAAGGTGCATCGCACTATGGTCCATCTTAAGTTGGTGTATATGGCTGAGAGTTGGCCACTCACCAAGATTACCAACTATCATCAACACATCTTGGAAATGCGTATGTTATGCTGGTCACTCGGAGTTCCTCTCCTTGATCGCATAACCAATGACGAAATCTGGTAAGTGAAATGGTACGGTCATGAATTGAGTGCAGCAGCCAGAATTGCCACTTACAATGCTTACAACTTCACCATCGAGGGCAAGCGCCCCCACAGATGGCCACGACAACATTGGCAAGATACATTAGTCACCAACCTGAAGATTGTTCCAATAATAATATCTGGCGGTGAAGATAGGAATTGTGCCGGCAGCCGAAGCCTGTCGCACTCCTCTGGAGCAATGATTAATGACTGACCGATGAAATGAAATTATATTAGAGTATTGCTGGAATGAAAGATGACAGGGAAAACCAGAGTACCTGGAGAAAAACCTGTCCTGACTCCGCTTTGTTCAGCACAAATCTCACACAGAGCGACCAGGATTTGAACCTTGGAACCCAGCGGTAAAAGCCCGGCATGCTGCCGCCTGAGCCACAGAGGCTGTTCAGATAATAATGTTATTAGCTTTACGGCCCACTAACTACTTTTATGGTTTTTGGAGATGCCAAAGTGCCGTAATTAAGTCCCTCAGGAGTTCTTTTACATGTACGTACATCTACCGATACGATGCTGACATATTTGAGCACCTTCAAATATCACCAGACTGAGCCAGGTTACAGTAGAGTCAGAAGGCCAGTGTCTCAACTGTCTGAGGCACTCAACCCGGCAGAGGATAGTTGCCTAGTTGTACTTCCTCTTAAACAATAATCACCACTAACACCTGAAAATTGTTCAGCTTGAACCAAGCATTAAGTGTAATCCTGTAAAATAGTGCTTGTCGATTCAAAGAATTGAGCCCGCTTCCAATACGAAAAAAATGTGAAGTCAAAAAAGAGAAGTAATGGAAATAAGAACTCTGTCAAAAGGCCAAAGAAGACCCCATCAAACTCAGATGTCGGTTATAAACAAAGACCTGTAGGAAGCACAACTAAATCCAATTATAACTCAGGACAGGAGAAACAGGCAAATTCAAATGAAATCGAATAAAAACCGCAACAAAGTTTTTTTTTTTTTTGTTTGTGTCTATTATTGATCACATCCCTCCCTGGTAAGTTGCTGTTCCCCAACTTTTTCCATAATTTCTATTGTGTTTTGAACAGAAAGCATTGGCATGAGGAAGTGAGAATAAGGAATAGATAATTCTTTTTAATCCACCAAATTTCCCTTCACCAGATAGTGTGACAAAATTGAACCCACCTACCATGTGGCAGTCCAGCAACCTGGCCTCCTATCTTATACCCAATAAGAGCTAGGACATCCGCTACGGAAGGAACTAAAACCGCTGATTCTTGTTTGCCTGTCTTGACAGGTTTTGGGATCAGTAGACCAGAACATCCAGTGGGAGGAACTGTTGTTTCTTCAACCAACTTATCGCCATTCTTGAGCACTCTGAACCCAGTTATCTGTCCATTGGCACAGTACAGTGGAAAATACAGCACTGTCCTCGAAGCATTACAACGGATCTCGAACTGAGACACAGAGGTCGGGGCGACAGCCTGAAACGAGAAAAAAACATGTAGCACTTGAGGAGGATTTAGACTTCATAGATAAACTATAGACCTCATTTTTACCACCAGAATGTTCTATGAGAAGTATTGGGAGAAAGGAAAAACACTTATAACTATTTTTCTTGACATCGACAAAGCACATGACCATGAACCAGGCATATATGGGAACGTTTGAGACAAAAGAAAGTGCCCTATGACATCATAGCATGAGTACAATGATTACATGATGAAACCAAGAGTTGTGTACAGGTCCAGGATGGAAGGTCAGGTTGGTTCGAAATGAACCACTCCTCTTCATAATCATAATGGATGAAGTTTTAAAAATTCAAAATTTAAATGAAAGGATCCAACAACTAATGCGCTGGTCTTTGCTGACGATGTAATTATTATTTAGTGTATGATACTACAATTGACAATCGACTATGAACAAGTTCTTAACGGGCACAAAAAGACTCTATATACGTACAAAATATACAGTGTTATTCACCTAAGGTGTTACACGGAAATAAAGTCTAAACCATTAACTCCTCAGCGTCGCAGCCATTTAAAGAGCTGCCTACCCCACGGCCAGATAAGATTTCAACTACGCGCGACTGAAATACATTGATTCACTTACAACGTTACTACAAGTATAAGAGTAGCCCGATATTCACAAAACTTGAAATTCCTTATGACAGAACTAAGTACGTGCAGATAATTACATAATTGTTTCACATTTCCTTAGTAATTTAGTTCCGAGTGATAGAGTTCGAAGCACTCTTCGTGACAGGGACCCAAGTCACACTTCTGGAAGCAGTACACTGATGTCTTGTTTTCGTCGTGTTTTTAACACACGCTACAACGTCTCTGAGGTTTGGATTTCTCACTCTTTGGTGCTAATTTCCTGATAAAATGTCTTTTCTGCAACCTTGGAACTGTATTATCTGATGCGCGCCAGCCTTGAATATTTATTTCCCCGCCCGAGCGAGCGTATTTTGTAAACAAACCTTTCACCAGCTGCTCCGATAAAGTACCCCTAATTGCTCCATATTTGTCTCTGTGACATGTGTGAATATTATTAGAGAAGTTAGGAATCATAATTCACTGTTGAAAACTTCCCTTTGGCCTGGATAATTATCTAAAGTCTCCTACACGAAATTTCCAAGTACTGTTTCCTCCTCATCGTCACTCCCATCATTTACCACTGCCACATCATCTATTTCATTATCAGTGCTGCTAATACTGTCATTACTACTTCCGACTAAACGTTCATCTGAATTATACAATATTCCAAGCACGTTACTGTCAGTCAAACTACGGCTGAGCGCGGCGCGTCACACGGACTGATAACGCTGCAGCGAGACCGAAAGCAGCAGGACGAAACTGAATGAGGGGAATAACACTTACTGTATGCGAAACAAACCAACTCGATACATATTTCAGATGAAAGGTCGAGACATAGTCTTTCAAGCGAGATATATACCATGAACAACTGGCTCTCGTATCGTATGACAGAAAGCAGCACTTGCTGTTGCCTACACAGAGCGCTCGTGGAGAGTTACGAAAATATTACAAGCTGAGAAATAAAGAAATATAATAAATAAACCTCACTCCCAATGTACAAATAGAGCCAAGAATATCACGCGAAAAGACAAACTTCTCAGCTCATCATTTCTTCATTTTCTTCTGTGGGAAAGAATGAAACAAACAGACTTTTTTTAAAAAGCAGAAATTAGTGCTCAGACTTACTTGACAAATAATTAACCTTGCAAAAACAACTACATTATTACGATTTTCAATTCTTATTTACAACAATGATAAACCTGAAAATGTCTTCTTGGAAACAAAACAATTTGTATATCAATAACTACAAAACTCTTCGCGCTATAGGCGTAAATGTGAAACCATGTATGGGTCTATACGACGTATAGAGGTCGGCGGCTACGGAAGAAAAGAGGGTCTATACCACGTATAGAGGTCGGCGCTGAGGGATTAAAGATATCGGTATTCTGTTTTCATATTCGTAAATGATACCCAGGGACTTTTAAAATAATGTGCTACGTATTCTCATGGGGTGATTAATAACCGAGATATTAACACCAACTCCATATTTTTTAATGGAACGGCACAAATTCGTGCAGCTGGCCTAAAAGTTCAACTGCGTACAAGTTCAAATATGTAAGTATTTTCAGAATCGGACAGTTACTTTCTGAGATATCAATAAGAACAACATGCGCGGTTTTGCATGCCGCATTAGACGGCGTGCAGTAGGGCAAGGATATATTGACACGCAAGTAGTTTCCTGGGTGTGATAGCAGCCACAGAATGGACACCAGGCATGTAAGCATATCGTACACATGTGATGGGTTTGCAAAGTGTGTCTGTTACACATGGATTTCAAAACAAAACAAAACAAAACAAAACAAAACAAAACAAAACAAAACAAAACAAAACAAATAGGTAACAACTTTAATCTTCCTTCCCCGTTGTGTGCTCGCCAGTCATACAATAACGTTGCACACCCAGGGTATGTTACGGTACATCACATTTTGTGTACGATAGTTTACAGTACATGCCTGGTATCCGTTCTGCGGCTGGAATCAATACCAGGAATTAGCTTGCGTGCCAAAACATTCTTGGCCAAATGTACGCTGTCTGATGCGGCACGCAAAAGCCCAAATGCGGTTTTTATTGATATCTCATAAAGTAACTGTCCGATTTTGAAAATCCTTACATATTTGAACTGGTAAGCAGTTGAACTTTTAGGCCAGCTGTATGTGTTTGTGATGTTCCATTTAAAAATATGTAGTTAGTATTAATATCTCTGTTATTAATCACCCCATAAGAATAAGTAGCACGTTATCTTACAAGCCCCTGGGTATCATTTACAAATATGAAAACAGAATACCGATATCTTTAATGGTTTAGATGTTATTTCCATATAACATCTTAGGTGAATCACCCTGTATATACAAACTCCACATTAAAAAGGTTAATGTAGGGGTCTTTCAGTCTCTTAGAGACGAATGTCCAGCTTTTCCAGCCAAGAGAGTGCCTCACGGGTCACTCGGTGAATGTCCTCAATGGAACCAGCAAAAGCTTGCAGAAGGCAGTCCTTCAGAATGTGCAGGATGGTTTGCACTTCAGCACTACAGTCACAAGCTGGAGAATCTTTCCAGCCCTAGTGATGCAGAACAGAAGCACTTCTTCCTACTCCGCAGCGTATCCTGTTCACTGTGGTCCAGGTGAAGCGAGTAAGGTTGAACCCAGGCAACTTTGTAGTTGGATCCCTGATGTTGAGAATGCCATGAGGGTGTGATTGAGAATATTCATGTTTCCATATTTCATCAGGTTTGAAATGTGAATTAACTAATTCCTTTACCATTTTCCAGGCAGGTTTCGGGGATCTGAGTCTCATTATGGCATTTTCATCCGTATCCTGATGTATTGGCAGGTAACTGTACTTCGCTATCCTGGTCCTCAGGGTGTCATCTGATGTGAGGAGGCTGAATATTGCTCAGTAATGGTAACCAATGAATGGGAGTAGAGCACAATGTACCAGATATAATTCTCATTGTGTGGTGCAGTTGGACATCAACTAGACTAGTGTGGGAGCTATTAAGCCATACAGAGGAGCAATAATCAGCTGGTGTGCATGCATCTGCGCCCCTTGAAGTACCAGCCAGGATAATGTAATGGTATGGGGTGAGACGGAAGTGGAAGTACAAGCTGGACGTATCATCTCTCCCCCTACTAAACTGCAAGACAAGATAGAGGCCAGTAAGCTGAAATGGTATGGACACATGATGAGAAAGGAAGAGAATAGAGTTCCAAAGCGACTATTTACTGAGAAAATAATAGGAGGAAGACAACGGGGAAGACCGGAAAGAGGACGGGTATAGTGAAGAAGAGTATAGAGAACAAAGGAGTAAAAATAGAAGAAATATTTGGGAAAGGGAGAGAGTGACAGGGAGATAGAAAACTGTGGAAGTCTTTGATTCCCAATTCAACCTGGAAGACGGGAAATAAGAAATGAAGGAGAAGAAGAAAAAAGGTTGTAAAAGAGTAAGAACAATGGACAAATATAAAAGAAGGAAAAGAACACAAAAGGTCAATATAAGTAATGGAAAAATGTAAAACGTCAAGAGGAGCACATAATAGAACAAGGTTGTATTCTGTCCCCCCCTGTTCTTCAACAACCATTTCTTCTCAGTCCCTGAATAGCACATCTCTGCTTCCCATTTTCATCAGAAAGGCAGGCAGCAACACTAACGAACACAGATCTTCAGTCTTGATGTGGGAAGTATCAGGTAAGAAGAGAGCTGGACAATCACAGGAAGAGAAGAGAGGAAAAAAGACAAAGATGAACACACAGGTTTTGAAAGACGATGAACACAGAACAAGAACAAAGGAAAAAAAAACCCACATGGTCAACACAAATAAAGAAATAGGGCAAACAAATGACAAACCAAGCAATTCTTGTTCTGCAAGAATATACATAAATTCTGTACCTCTCCTCACAGTGCCTCCATCTACAAGATAGACATAATCTTCACTGCCTAACATTCCTGCAACACATTTTAAATCTCAATTCACCTGCTTACCTAAAAAAACGTTTCCACAATCTCTTTTCACACCAAGAAAAAAACACAGAAGAGCACAGAACATGCACACTCTTATCACAAGTCCTGAGTATATGGCAATTCCTTCATATTTTGTGAATGGAACAATCTGCCGTAAGACATCAGAGTGATATCAGTATCCAAGAAATTTAAATATGCATGCACAAAATACGTGATGGAAAGAGACAAACAGCAAGGCAGCAAGACATAATCTACTTCCTCATCAACTTTTCTTTCAAATCCTCTTCCCCCTGTCTACTTTATCCTTTCCATGTACATTTCTCAACTTGAGTGCAAGCTCACAGTACAAGAGTAACTTTTATTCGATTCTATTTTGTTTCGTAATTCTCCTTTTATTTTTACAACTTTAGTGTTTATGTACAGAGGAGTGAAAATTATTAGACTCAACACTAAATTTTTAATATTTCCCTTGTCACATTGCCTATTACTTGCCTGCCCATAAAAATCTTTTTTTGCGCTGCACTGGAGCTCTTTTACGCTTTACTTGTTGTCTGCTTAAAGTAAATTATAGCACACAAGTTACATTTTCATTCAATTACATCAGTGACGATATTATAGTCAACAGAATCCATCAATATTAAATTCCAATGTTGAGGATTTTAAATTTCTCTTTTGAGTGTAATTAGGTAAAATGAAATTACATGAAGTGGTTCTATAATATTTTGCTTTACTTGAGTGCCGGTATAATTCACTGTGCTTTGTACTGGAAACTGATGTTGTAGGATTAGCAACAGACCAAACAGAAATATTTAATCTCAACATAATATTTAAAAAATTATGAATAATACAACATTTCACAAAGTTTATTAAGTAGGATAAACATTTGACTGAAAGATAGGAAGTTCCTTGGAAAAAAATTAGAAAGACAAGTGAAGTCAAATCAAAAACTATGGCAATTTAATTTTTGTCTTCTTCTTTGGGTCTAATAATTTTCACACTGCTGTACATCCTCAAAACTGTACTCCTTTTCTGTAAGATTATGCTCTTTCCCCTTGACTTTTAATGTACAAGTATTTACTGTTAGCTATAGTTCAGTAGTTACTAGGTTACTTTTTAATAATTTGTAATTAGTTATTTATCAATCCAATCCTGTTACTGGTTAAGTGAAAGACAGGGACAGATGTTCTTAACTTTCCCAGGATAAATAATCTATCTATTATCTATCTTACATACACTGTATACTGAAGACAATGGGCTAACAAAGGAACTTACAGGCAAATTGAATTTCTTCAGTATATTCTCTTGTTCATCAGGTAAGAGTGAGTCCAATGGCTGGGTGTTTTGTTGAATATCGATAACTGCCTGGTCTACAAGTGATTTCTTCTTGATAGGTTCCACTTCTTTTGAGGATGAAGCCTTCTTCCCTTTCCTTGAGAGAAGTATCTTCTCCAACGTCTCCCACTCTCCGGATGATCCACATTCGTGACATACGAACATACCTAGGACATAACATGTCTACTGTCATCATTTAGCAGAAATATTTGTATCAAGGAGAATATGGAAAAGATCTGGTCATGACTTTCATAGATATAGAAAAGGCATATGATAGTGTTCCCAGAGAGAAGGTTTGGGAAACCATGGATAAAAAGAGACTCGGAAGAGAAGTGTTAGAAATGGTGCAAGCAATGTACAACAACTGTGTAAGCAGAGTACTGACCCCAGTTGGAAAGACACAATGGATTATGAATAGGACTGGACTAAGACAGGGAAGTGTGCTGTCACCTCTTTTGTTTATTATGGTCATGGACAAAATTGTAAAGGAAACAAAGGAAGCCTATGGAGGTAAAGAGATGAAGATACTGCTATTTGCAGATGATGATGTGATCTGGGGAAAGAACAGCAAAGAAGTGCAACAACAACCAGATGTACTGAACGAAAAAATTGAGAAGTATGGCATGAAAATCAGTACAGAGAAAAGCAAGACTATGGTGATGTCGAGAGGGGAAGGCAAGGAAAGTGCACTGTGAAAATTGGAAGTCAGAGTCTGGAAATTGCAGACAGCTTTAAATACCTAGGAAGTGAATTAATGCAAAATGCTACGGTGGACATCGAGATTAGCAAGAGGGTACAGCAGGGTAATGCATTCTACCTAAGTATAAGAAAATTTGTTTGGAGCAAAGAAGTACCAAGGAAAAGTAAAGACATACTGACTTATGCAGCTGAGACTTGGACCTTGACTAGCAGGCAAGAGAGTAGAATTCACACCAGTGAGATGAAATTCCTAAGTAGTATGATAGGAAAGACAGAGTGAGAAATTAAGATGTTAAGGAGGAAGTTGAGATAGGAAAGCTAAATGAGAGAGTTGAAAAAACTAAATGAAGGTGGTTTGGACATGTAAAGCAGATGGAAGAGAATAGAATTCCAAGATAGATGCTGAAGTCAAACTGCGAGGGCAAGAGAGCAAGAGGAAGACCTAGAAGAAGGTGGATTGAATCAGTGAAGAGCGGCATAAGAAGACAAAATTTAGACTGGGACAAGATCGTGGAAGAGGAATGGTAAAAGGAAACAGGAAGATGGAGAAGTACCATAAATACCGCGACCCAGCAGGAGCTGGATAAGGGGAAATGATTATGATGATGATTTTTATCAGGGAGAAGAAAGAGAAGATAATTAATATTTTAGGGGATGATTGTCTAGTAGTATTTTCCCTGAGGTACAGATGCTACCTGATGGGTTTCAGAGGCATTTCCTCCTCTGAGAGGGCTTCTCCACCAGACACTGCTGGCTTTCTCAGGGTGCCTGGTTATCTCCTGCCACCCATCACATGATGTTGAGTTGCTGGCTTTATGCTCTACTCCATTACCAGAGCAGGGTCACTGGGACAGACACAAGTCCATAATGTAACTTGAAAGCATTTCAGTATGTCAAAAACGCTAGTTAGAACACACACATACATATAACATACCTGTAAAAATACATACTAATAAACAAAGAATGACATATACGAACATTCTCAGATTCTATCGCCCTTGTGGGTGGGAGCAGTAGAATAACATCCTCTACGGTATCTCCTGCCTGTTGTAAAAGGTGACTGAAAAGGGCTCCAGGGGCTCTTTACTTGCGAGTAAGAGTTGGCAACCATGGAGCCCTTAGCTGAGTCCTGGCATTGATTCTACTTGTGCCAAGCTCATCACTTTCATCTAACCTATCTGACTTCCCTTTTCCGACACCAACGATATTAGGTTTACGAGGCCTAGGGAGTCTTTCATTTTTCGCATCCTTCGTGGCCCTTGCCTTTCTTTGGCTGATACCTTCATTTTTCAAAGTGTTGGGCACCTTCCATTTTTTCCCCCTCTGATTAGTGTTAACAGAGGATGATTGCCCAGTTGTACTTCTTTTTAAAACAATCACCACCACCTCAGATTCTATTGAATCACTTTAATTCATGTGCATTAAGCACATTTACAGTGTTTATATTGCTTAAACGATATTGTACATACGTTGTTTAAGTCATCAGTTCAGACTTGTTTGATGCAGCTCTCCAACACCCTAACCTGTGCTAACCTTTTCATTTGTATATAGCCACTACATCCTACATCTGCTCTAATCTGCTTGTCATGTTTTTACCTTGGTCTAACCCTACCATTCTTACCACCTAAACTTCACTCAAAAACCAGCTGTACAAGTCCTAGGTGTCTTAAGGTGTGTCCTATCATACTATCTCTTCTTCTGGTCAAATTTAGCCAAATCGATCTCCTCTCACCAATTCGATTCAGTACCTCTTCATTCGTGATTCGATGTACCCATCTTACCAACAGTATTCCTCTGTAACACCGCATTTCAAAAGCTTCTATTCTCTTTCTTTCTGAGCTAGTTATCATCCAGGCTTCACTTCTATACAATGCCACGCTCCAGACGAAAGTCTTCAAAAACATTTCTAATTCCTATATCAATGTTCGAGGTGAACAAATTTATTTTCTTAAGAAAGGCCTTCCTTGCTTGTGCTAGTCTGCATTTTATGTCCTCCTTACTTGTAATCCTTCCCCAAGACTCTGTCCAAACCATTCAGCAGTTTCTCCAGATCTTCTGCAGTCTCAGATAAAATAACAATATCACTGGCACATCTCAGGGTTTTGATTTCTTCTCCTTGGACTTTGATGCCCTTCCCAAATTCCTCTTTGATTTTCTTTATCGTCTGTTCTATGTAAACATTGAAACGGAGAGGGGACAAACTGCAGCCTTGCCTCACTCCTTTCTGGATTGCTGGCTCTTTTTTCAAAACCCCCCTCGATTCTGATCACTGCAGACTGATTTTTGTACAGATTGTAGATAATTCTCCTTTCTTGGTATCTGATCTCGATCACCTACAGAATCTGAAATCGCTTGATCAGGATTGCTTCATGTGTTCCTACATTTCTTCTGAGGCCAAATTTATCTTCTCCAAACTCAGTTTCAACTTGTCTTTCTGTTCTTCTGTAAATAATACGTGTTAAAATCTTACAGGTATGAGATAGACTACTAAACTAATGGTGTGGTAGTTTTCACACTTGCCAGCTCCGGTTTTCTTGGGAATAAGTATGCCCATATCTGTCGAAAATCAGATGGCACTTCTCCTGTATCATACATCTTACACACTAAATGGAATAACCTCACCATGTTGGTTTCTTCTAAGGCAGTCATTAATTTTGAGGGTATATCATCAATTCCCGGTGCCCTGTTCCTACCTAGGTCTCTCAAAGCTCTGTCAAATTCTGACCTCAACATCGGGTTTGCCATGTTATCAGCATCAACAGCCTCTTCTTGTTCCAGAATCATATCATCTACTTCTTTACCTTGATATATTATTATTACTGAATATCCAGTACATCATGGAGCCTTATTTCACAAGAGTATATTAGGGCTGTAGTTTATTATCTTAAAATATTTCAAAACGGAAGATTAAGAGTTCAATTTGTTAAAGATGTGCAGAATGAATGTTAAAAATTGCTTATAACAACAAGGCTTCTTGAAAATATCACACAATGGTTTAGAAAATACAAGATCACAACTGTTCAGGTGGTATTCAAGTCATTTCATTCCAAACACGGGGCAGGAGAAAAGTAGACGATCCACTGTCTGAGCAGAACCACAATAGCATAAATATCCATCTGTAATATGTATTTTAAATCGCTCAAGGTATGATTTAAAACTTCCATGTCCCAATAGAAATTGTGTTAGGACAAAGTGAGGCACTAATAACTTACTCTGAAGTCAATCTTTAACTTCGGGGAAGAACAGTTCTCTTACAACAGATCCTTTCAAGTTAGAAGTCCAGCTATTGTTCCATTGATGTATAATATATTTCTTGATTCGTCAATTGACATAGCACACTGGAGGTTCATCACATGTAATTCCAATGTTTGATGTGGTGGCTAATCTTGCTAAAGTATCTGCTCTTTCATTTCCATCAAATCCTGTATGATTACGAATCCAAGACATACAGATGTGAGGACATTCTTCAGCTTCTGTTCTTGTACTAGCGGCTATTGGATTCATATTGCACTTGTTGTTAACGGAGCTCAATGCTGCTTGCGAATCACTGAGTATCTTCACATTCCTGTCGTTCGTTTTTCACCACACCACTGCACTCTTTATGGCCCAGAGGTCAGCCTGAAAAACTGAGCAGCTATTTGAAAGCCTATAGTGGGCTGAAAAAATGTCAACACCATCCTGATAGACTACATAGGCACATCCAACTTTGTGAATTCCATCAGTATGAAGTATGCGCGAGCTGTCTGTATAGATGATACAGTCATGAAAATGTGAGTAATTGTTGCAAAGAAGTTTCCTGAAATTGCTAGGATGGCCAGACTGCAGAAAATGACACTTTCTCTCAACAACAGTGTTTAAAACTGGTAGAAGTGATACTTTGTTTTTCTTACACAGAGTCAATTCAGCTATACCGATTCCAGTTAGAAATAATGGCTCAATTCCCACAATTAGAAGAGTAGTTTTGGTAGATGTTGTATGGTAGGCCCGTGAGATTTGAAGAGCAAAACTCTTTTGAATCTGTAGCAGTTTAACCTTGGCCCTTTTTCTTTCAAAAATACTTCAAGAAGCTGAAGCACAGTGCAAAATTAGTGGAATGTAGGCTGTGTAATAAATTACTCGTAGAACCTCCGAGGTGGATATGTTCCTGCCATCTTTCTGACTTGTCTTCTCTCCCTAGAAATGATTTTTCACCTGACCTCTTAATATTCATACACCTAGTTTTGCTTTCTCCAAAGATTTCCATGATTTTTCCTGTATGCAGCATCTACCTTTCCTATGACCATACAATCTTCAACATCCTTGCACTTCTATTTCAGCTGTTCTTCCTTAGCTGTCCTGCACTTTCTATCTATTTCATTCTTTATTCGCCTGTATTCTTTTCTGCCCTCCTGATTTTTTGCATTCTTGTACTTTTGTCATTCGTCAATCAGGTCTAATATCTCCTGAGTTATCCACTGATTCTCAGTTGATCTTTCCTTTCTTCCTAACTTTTCTTCAGCAGTCTTACTGATCTCATTCTTCACAACTGTCTATTCTTCCTCTACTGTGTTTCCATCAGCCCTTTCATTTAGTCCTTGTGTTACATGTTCCTTGAAACAATTCCTCACGCTCTTTTCTTTCAACATCCAGATACCATCTCCTTGCATTCCTTCCTTTCTTCAATTTCTTTAACTTCAGATGGCATTTCATGACCAACAGGTTGTGGTCAGAGTCCACATCTGCTCCTGGGAAAGTCTTGCAATCCAATACCTGGTTTATGAATTTCTGCCTAATCATAATGAAGGCTATTTGATACCTTCCAGTGTCTCCAGGTCTCGTCCATAAACACAGGACTAAACTATGACTGGTACAAATTTAAACCAGTCAGCTTCCTCTTTCATTCCTTTGTCCCAATCCGAATTCCCCTTCTGTTTTACTGCATTCCGGTCTCCCAACACAATTAGATTCTCATCACATTTTACATACCGGTACTGTATAAATCTTCTTATCTCATCATATGAGTTGTCCAGTTGCAAAACCAGTTATGTCTATTTTTTTCTCAAAATGAGTTATCTCCGCCATTGTATGCAGCTCATTAAAATACACAATCCAATAATGTAATACATGAGCAAAGGCCATTTAATTCATACGTTTAAAGGTGACAAAAAATGGAACTGCTGCAGAAGTCGTTATGTCCAGAGTGTGTTATGCAGCAAAGCTCATTATGTCCCAGAATCCTGTAATAGGATCACACTTACACGAACAAAATCAGGCAACTGTGTGATAAGAGGTGAAGTAAACTATAACAGCGATTGTGGTCGAAGCGAAAAGCATATTGAAGCATGTAAAACCTTTTTCTGCTATTGTGCCAATACAAGTGGAGGAAGGGGTTCCTCTTAAGAAAGAAAAGCTCAACGACCTGAACACATTGCTGACCAAACATTATGGGAAAGAGTGGATACGGAACGATGACCTCCAGTTCAACAAGACACCGTTCGACCAGGGGCAAACTTTAAACAGCGAAATGCCAGACTATGACATTGATGTGGGAATTTTGTTGAGGACAATAACAGATTGTTAATACAACTGTACAAAATGTTAAGGAACTTATAAAATGTTTTGAATGAATGATGATTTCTTGATGTAATCATAAAATCAAACAGCGGGGATTAGATATCAAAACATTATATCCTAACCTTAAAATTATTTCCATTCATGCTATTTTCATAGTGTAATACTTTCAAACGTAGCTAATAAAACATGTTCACCATAAATCTGCACACTCTATTCCATATAGGCCTACTGCTGCACATATCTTTTATCTCCCCAAAACTGCTGCAAAACTTATGTCCAAATGTTTTTTTTTTGCAAAAAACAAGGATTCTATAAATTATATTTTGTGGAGATTTTGCGGTATGACGAAGATGAATGCTTACTGTTTAATTACAAAATTTAAACCGAATATCTTTGTTGCATAACAAATGACGTTATTTGCGCTTCCTGAAAAATTTGTTTGTCTGCAGATAACGGATTTTGCAACTGGGTGACTCATATATTCTTTTGATTTCTTCATTATCTGCTGAACTAGTAGGCATATAGACCTGCACTATTGTGGGGGGGGGAGGCATTGGTTTGGTGTCTACCTTGATAACAATAATCCTTTCACAATGCTGGTCATAGTACCTTACCAGCTGCCCAATTTTCTTATTCATTATTAAGTCAACTCCTGCATTTCTCCAGTTTGATTTTGTGTTGATAATTCTATTGTTGCCTGACAAAAGTTCTGCTCTATCAGTCGACGTACTTCACTTATACCAACTACATCCAACTTTATTCTATCCATCTCCCTTTTCAGATTTTCTAGCCTACCACAATGATTCAAACTTCTAACATTCTATACTCAGACTCGCAGAATGTCAGTATCCATCTTCCTGATGATTGCCCCATCTCCTGTAGTCCCCACCCGGAGATCTGAATGGGGGAGTATTTTACCTTTGGAATATTTTACCTGGCAGGAAGTCATCAACAGTACATCATTCAGAGAGAGCTGCATGTCCTCAGCAGTTAGCTACGGCTACAGTTTCCCGTTGTTTTCAGCCGGGTAAAAGTATCAACACAGCTAAGCCGCCCTTGCAACTTCTCTCGACAGGTACCCATCTGATAGGTTGTACCTATGGCTTGGCTGCCTGCTTCATTGGGGCACGCAAGCCTCCCCATCACGGCAAGGTCATACGGTTCACAGCGGAGGATTGTACGTATATGCACACAATTTAAAGTAATGTGATAAAATCTGAGGATGCTCCTGTAGAGCGAATCATGTCATTCTTTGTTTAATACTGTATGTTACTGTGTTATGTATGTTTTAATTAGTGTTTTCAACAGACTGAAAAGCTATTAATTTGCATGAACTAAGTCAGCACTGAAAAGTCTGGCTTCCTTCTTAACAAACAACTTCGAAATAGCTTTAGAGAATAGCTTTTCTTAAAGTGGTTGTTATTCTATGACAAAAGACCTAAAACTGTTACCATCCTCAAGACACAGACCAGAACTGTATTCTCTAGTCAGGTATTCTATCTACTTCAATACTTTTGATGTCATCACTTATTAGGCATGGACTGGCAATTTTAACTAATTACTGTATAATGTAACAATGAAGACCGAGACTTGCTGGCCGGTGGCAAATAAAACAATAAAAATCAAACCCATGGCCATGGCCTGCCAAACAACCACTGCTTAGCCCGAAGGCCTGCAGATTATAAGGTGACAAATGGTCAGCGTGACGAATCCTCTTCGCCCTTATTCTTGGCTTTCTAGACCACGACCGCTACCACACACCATCAGATGGCTCCTCTATCTATGTTTATTTAAATAGAGAAATACTTTGTTGAGAGAATCTGTTTGAGGTGGGTGTCTCCGTCCATCTGGAGTGTGCGCGACTGTCTGTCATGTAATACTTTCAATGTCCGCTCTAACTACACGACCATTTCAGCACAACCTCGCTTCTCTCAGCCTTGTCAGGAATGGAGGCAATTCTGAAGCTATTCTACTTTAAACCACCAGCAAAAAGAAACCACTAAGAAAGTCCATAAACAAAGCAGATAAATTCAGTTCTTTAAAGCAAAGTTGATTGTCTAGGGCTGTTTTATCTGATTCTGAAATGGGATGTCCACCTTTAGAAGACAGTGTGAAGCTCAACTCTTACCTACTCCCTAGATAAGTTGAGACTGGACGAGCTTAAAAAGGATCCTACATTAGCTTGCTTCTTGATATTGCTCCCATAAAGATATAGGGTCCGCTTTCCACATCTCATTCTCTACTTTGTCCGATAAGCAGCATCAGTGGGCAAGATGCGAAAGGATCACACGTCCCCTCACAAGCAGTCTGTCCGTTGCTTCCTCGGTGACTCCGTCCATCTGGACTGAGAGTGACTGCCCATCTTGTAATACTTTCAATGTCTGCTCTGATCACATGACCCTACCAGCGCAAACTCGCATCCCTCAGCCTTGACAGGAATGGAGACAATTCTGAAGCTACTCTGCAAGGTTTAGTTACTGATATGATCAAGTCATGTTACTCCCAAGGACCACCTCAGCAAACACATCTCCACTGATAGGGTAGATCATGAGAGACTACTGACAAAAATGAGGTCTACTGGACTAAACAAAAGGTGACTGAATGGTGATTGAATTTCTAGAAAACAGAACTCAGAGAGAGCCTCTGTGGCTCAGACGGCAGCGCGTCGGCCTCTCACCACTGGATACCGTGGTTCAAATCCCGATCACTCTATGTGAGATTTGTGCTGGACAGAGCGGAGGCGGGACAGGTTTTTCTCTGGGTACTCCGGTTTTCCCTGTCATCTTTCATTCCAGCAACACTCTCCATTATCATTTCATTGCATCTATCAGTCATTAATAATCACCTTGGGAGTGGCGACCCCATTGTAATACTAGCCTAAATATGTTTCATTCAGTATATTCCTGACCCGGTCTAAGACTGGAAAACAGGTTGTAGGTTTTCATTTTTCAGAACTCAGAGAATTAGAGCAGCTGAAGCATTATCTGATCCTGTAATGATTAAGAAGGGGATTTCACAAGGCAGTATTTTGGACCTTTAATTTTTCTTATGTATTTAAATATGAGGGTTTTTTTCCTTTTTACAATTGGCTTTATGTCACACCGACACAGATAGGTCTTATGGTGATGACGGGACAGGAAAGGGCTAGGAGTGAGAAGTACGTGACCGTGGCCTTAATTAAGGTACAGCCGCAGCATTTGCCTGGTGTGAAAATGGGAAACCAAGGGAAAACCATCTCCAGGGCTGCCAACAGTGGGATTCGAACCCATCTTCACAATGCAAGCTCATAGCTGTGCTCTCCTAACCACATGGCAAAATTGCTATGATATAAGTAAAGAAATGGAATCACAGATAAGGCTTTTTGCAGATAACGTTATATTGTACAGAGTAGTAAATGTTACAGGATTGTAAGTGACACCAAAAAGACCTCAACAATATTGTGAGATGGACACTGGACAGTGGTATGTTGGTAAGCAGAATAAAAAGTCAGGTTGTGTCACCAAGAAGAAAAGTCGGAAAAGTCCTCCTGGTTTTAATTTTTTCTTTTTGCTTTACGTCGCACCGATACAGATATGTCTTATGGTGACGATGGGATAGGAAAGACCTAGGAATTGGAAGGAAGTGGCCATGGCCTTAATTAAGGTACAGGCCCGGCATTTGCCTGGTGTGAAAATGGGAAACCACGGAAAACCAGCTTCAGAGCTGCCGACAGTGGGGCTCGAACCCACTATCTCCCGATTACTGGATACTGGCCACACTTAAGCGACTGCAGCTATCGAGCTTGGTCTTGGTTTTAATAACTGTGTTTCTGGAGTGATAGTACCTCACAGAGACCACTGTAAGTACCTAGGTGTTAATGTAAGGAAAGTTGTTTGTTGGGGTAATCACATTAAAAAGGTTCTAAATAAATGTTACAGATAAATATATGGTTATGAGGGTATTTAGGGGTTTTAGTAAGGATGTAAAGGAGAGCAGGGTACAAGTCTCTGGTAGGACCCCAATTAGAGTATGGTTCCACTGAATGGAACCCACACCAGGATTACTTGATACGAGAACTGGAAAAGATCCAAATGAAAGCATCTTGATTTGTTCTGAGTGATTTCCAACAAATAAGTAGCGTTACAAAAATATTGCAAAGTTTGGGGAGAGAAGACTTAGGAGTAAGGCGAAGAGCTGCTGGACTGAGCGGTATGTCCTGAACTGTCAGTGAAGACATGGCGTGGAATGATTTTAGTAGACGTATAAGCTGGAGTGGAGATTTTAAAGGTAGAAAAAAACATAATATGAAGATAAAAGTTGGAATTAAAGAGGACAAATTGGGTCAAATATTCACTTACAGGAAGAGGAATTAGGGATTGGTATAATTTATCAAGGGAAATGTTTCATAAAATTTCCAGTTCTTTGCAATCATTTAAGAGCAGGTAAACAATTGATAGGGAATCTGCCATCTGGGCGACAGTCCAAAATGCAGATCAGTAATTGAAGCATCTGCTCTTGTGTCTTTGTTACTGACCAGCATTCAGAATCATAGTGTGCCAGTGGGTAGATTATCATGCAACAGATCTCCGTTTTGAGGCACTGCGGACTGATCTAGTGCCACAGGACACATGAGAGTTGGCACCACTTCATCCAAGCAGCATGACACGAGCTTGAGCATCCAGGAAGGTGTTGCCAATGGGCGATGTGTGGGAGCTGATGTAACGATAGTCCGAGGTCTTGACAAGCAGGTTACCGTCAACTACAACAGTACCACCCGTTTGTTCACCACATTCCAAGTATTCTGTCTTGGTCAGATTGAGTTGCAATCCAAAGGCATCAAGCCTGTATTTTTTATATTTAGAACTTGCTTTACATTGCACGGACACATATAGGTTTGAATGGTGATGATGGGATAGGAAGGCTTGGGAGTGGGAAGGAAGTGCCCGTGGCCTTGATTAAGGTACAGCCCCACCATTCATCTCGTGTGTAAATGGGAAACCACGGAAAACCATCTTCAGGGCTGCCGACAGTGGGGTTCGAACCCACTATCTCCCTGATGCAAGCTCACAGCTGCTTGACCCTAACGTCATGGCCAACTCGCCTGGCGCCTGATTTTCCATTGATGAACCACTATCGCACGCCTCGATAGACGGCATAACGCCAGACTCCGTGGATGAGATGCTTACAGGTCAGCCGACAACACTGTGTTCATGCATACAATAAAAGGCAAAGACAGAACAGATCCTTGATGGCCATCGACTGGGATGTTGAACTGCTCAGTGATGACAGCAGCCCAATGGCCAAATATGTTTAAATCATTCATACTGCTACAAAATAAAAAAAAGTAATGGTAAACGATTAATGGAATTCCAACTAGCAGTCTATTATTTAACTGAGTAATGGTTGAATCCAGCAATACCTACCTTACCAGGAGCAAATCTTAATAGGCCTATGATCAAATAATTAGGCTAGACAATTAAGGATTTAGACAATAATATGCAAAGCATATGATAAAAATCATTGCTATCCGTATTGAAGATACTGAATGTAGGATGCTAAAAGGTTAGTTTTTTTCCACCTATTCAATACATATAAATTTTATAAATTAGGAATTTATTATTGATTCCACTTGAGACATGTTTCGCCCTTCATTGAGGGCATCATCAGTCGAAATATCACCTCAAGGTAAAAAATCAGGTAACTGGTTAGTAGTTGACAGTACAAATTAATACATATTATTAATACAATTACAAAAATTAAGTATGGGAAATAGTTGTACAAAAGTGATGGTTGAACATATAGGTTTATAGATGAAAAGTCACCACCAATGCCTAAAATTAACATAGTAGAGTTCGGCAGTGGTGCTCTGGAGAAACAGTTGACGCAATCACAGGGAAATAAAAAGTTAAAAAATATTTACATTAAAACAATTAAGGGAACACACCACACCTTTTCTCCCTTAATTGTTTTAATGTAAATACTTTTTAACTTTTTATTTCCCTGTGATTGCGTCAACTGTTTCTCCAGAGCACCACTGCCGAACTCTACTATGTTAATTTTAGGCATTGGTGCTGACTTTTCATCTATAAACCTATATGTTCAACCATCACTTTTGTACAACTATTTCCCATACTTAATTTTTGTAATTGTATTAATAATATGTATTAATTTGTACTGTCAACTACTAACCAGTTACCTGATTTTTTACCTTGAGGTGATATTTCGACTGATGATGCCCTCAATGAAGGGCGAAACATGTCTCAAGTGGAATCAATAATAAATTCCTAATTTATAAAATTTATATGTATTGAATAGGTGGAAAAAACTAACCTTTTAGCATCCTACATGCAAAGCATAACCAGACATATAAATTTACGGATTAAAACAACAATATTAAATTTCAAGAACACACCTGTTGTTTTATTAATATAAAACTTTCCCTGTAATTGGGCCGCCTTACTGGTACCAGTACCAGTATTAATCTCCGTACACATGGGACAGTTCATAATTAAACAAGTAAATCCATCGTCAAAAGCAAGACCACAAGCTTTTAATGTCTTCTTCATTTGTAATAACGATAACGTAGGTACATTCTCCAAATTTATACTGTTGTAAGATCTGCGAAAAATATTGCTCATTAACCCAACGCATGGTCTGTGACAAAAATTTGACGTTGATGTGAAAAACATAACCTTGTGAACACAACTTGGTGTATGACACATATTTCGTACATATATACGATCATTCTTTCGGGTGTACTCTGTGTTATTGAAGAAGTATGTCCTTAAAAAGTGCTCTTTATCCGGGAAAATCCTACAAGATGAATCATAACCCGTATTAGCTCGGTTCGAAAAATCTCTTCGTAAATAATTCATATATTTAATTCTAAAATATGAAGGTAAGGACAGTCTATTTAACATCTCACGCACAACATAAGTAAATATTAAAAATTATATACTTAGAAAAAAAGATACTGATTACAAAACAATCTTTGTACATAACCAAAATTCCGCGGAACAGATGATTAGACGGCCACAGTAATTCATTTGTCTTTAGCAAAGACGATAGGTCCACAAGCATCTCAATTCATAGATATATATAGAAAAACTCCATGTGTCGATGCAGAGCCATCTGCAGTAACATGTAGTTCAAGGATCATGTAGACGGCTCTGGTCAAAAGCAAAAATTAATATATTCATACCCACAATCAAGTTCGTTTGTATTATGCTTTTAAACTCAATAGCCTTACGAAATACTTTTACGTGGTATCCGACGTTGTCGCTCAGTTATCAACCCTGAAGGAATAAAAGTAAAAAGATTATTCAAAAGGTATATAATCGGGCGGCCGAGGTTCACACAAATACAGTAGAGGCTGTATTTGGTTCACATCCCAAAGCAGTAAGATTTATTAAAATGAAATGTCACGTCCCGGCCGTTGGGATTCCCTCTGTGGGTGGCGGTGGTAAAATACACCCACAGTAAACCCTGCCTGTCGTAGAAGGCGTGTAATAGAAGACCTATGAGCTTTCATATTGCGAGCTTGCATTGGCAATTACGGGTTCCCTAGCTGAATCATGCATTGGTTCCACTTAATTGTGTCAGGCTCCTCACTTTCATCTTTCCTATATCAGATCTCCCTTGGTCAACTTTTATTCTTGCCGATCCCGGCGGTATTAGGTCTCGAAGTCCACGCCCTTCGCGCTTCCCTTCATTTTGCCGATACCTTCATTCTTCGAAGTATCGGACCTTTTCCATTTTCCTTCTGATTATTGTTAACAAAGGATGGTTGCCCAGGTTGTACTTCCTCTTAAAACAATCCACTTCTTAAAAAATTGAAGTTCTCATGGTTATTGGTAAGCAGTCTAAAGTCGAGTAATCCACAAGCTTGCAGGTATGGTAGATTGATCATATATAGATCGATTCTTGCTCGTTGCTTCCTAATCTCCTTTGTGTTTATAGGCTGTATTTGTTATAGGTACAGCCTTGCGCGGGAATACAAAATATTATCCGTATCCGCACTTCCTTCATCCGCGAATACTGTATATATTAACTACAGTATATAACAACCAAGGCATTGCAATGGATAGATCTGTTAATATAATACAACAGACCTGATACCTGGCATCAGACTTCCCACAGTCACAAATTTATGAGGGATTTTCTCGTGCGACAAACGCCGACATATTGACCTTTGTTCCTTCCTTCCATTTACTGCAGCCAGGAGTCCATACCATTGTCAAGGGTCACCTAATAAAAAGCAAAAATAAGAGTATACCTGAGTGAAAACAAATACTGTATTTGGTGAAAATTAATAAACTTCATTATCCGCGGATATCGTAAATATTATCCGCACTGCCATATAGTTTGCATCCGCCAAGACAGTAAATTCGCGGATATCCGCATCCGCACAGGGCTCTATTTACAGGAATAAATCAAAGAAGGGTATCTTCGGACGATCTTTGACGAATTTTTCGCAAAGGGTTAGTTTATGGCTAACTAGATCTGCAGTACGCTCTTAACCACTCTAACAGGGCCCACGAGATATAGACGCATCAAGTCATCCTTGGTCAGTCACATTCTCTTTGGTCACATACTCATTGGCCAAGGATCATATAAGAGAAATTGGCTTTGCTTTTGTGGTGAGCTACTCATTCTGTTGGTGTGGAAGGTGAGTTTAATTTTAAAATTTTAATTATGCATGATTCCTGAGCAGTATACACTGTTCATATATCTGAGAATTCCCGTTTATTTTTTAGGTTCATGGCATTTGGGACATTGTCGTCAATTGGACGACTTTGGAGACGATATAGAGTAGTAATTATCTTCCCTACTATTGCAGGGACTACAATATTTGCAGATATTATTCACACTAGGCGCTGGAAAGCACAGAAGTTGTTAGAAAAATCATCGTCGTAGATTTCGAAGGTAAGAATTGTAATGATTTTTTAATTTATTTGATAGGCTATGAATGATTTAAGACAAATATTACATATATGAATTGTGAGGTTAGATCTTCTGGTGTAACTAGATGAAATAAAATATGTTTCCGTCTTGTAGGTATTGAATTCTCCAATATATTTTTTTCCACCCTCACGATATCTTAAAAGGTAATTTAAATTTTGGAGCGAAAGGTTCAAGAAGCTGAAGTTTATGCTAAGCTGTTACAGTTTGGTAAGGCGCAATACGAAAATAGCCTTTTCTGACTTTTCTGTCCATCTTTTATTTTTTTATGGTACGCTCAGAATTCGATCGATCAGTTCCTACAATATTGTTAAATGTTACAAATTTTATTTAGGCCTAAGCTAGAATCAACCATAAAAGAGTTCCATATCAATAACTCTGTGATTGAAATAGAGGACACCGGGCGAGTTGGCCGTGCGCTGTTTCGATGTCCTCTTTGTTAGCAAACTGTTGTCCACGTAATGGCTTCTTGACTTTGGGGATTAGATCATAGTACATGGGCTCAGATCGTTGCTCCTGCGTGTTGACTTCCATTTTGTGACTCTCTCACTCACACACACCAAACTTGAGGGCATGCTTAGAGCCACACTGTTGTTTACATACACCATCTAGTGGCATCGTACGCAAGTACATACCGTACGTTTCCAAATGCATATCTTGGATTTTCTGTGTCTTCTCCTGTTCGCGAGAAAAAAAATGGTTGCCATGACTTATGACTCGACCTACGTAGAAAACTTACGAAGTTGCATCTTAGAATCTTCTAACCTGCAAGTCGCATTCCGTACTACTCTCCACCACGCTAACACACAGTTTGCTTTAAGTGGCAAATACCACCCTCCCTAGCAGGAGGGTCTTCCTTACAAAGGTTTACAGCCATTCAGAATTATTATTACTGTAAAGTGCTCTTCCCAAAGATTTTAACCTTCATTGATAAATTCCTCTGGAACTTTTGACTTCAACATGAAAATGACAAGCAAAATTTTCCAAAACTAACGAATGTACTTCACTACATACACTTGACTCCCAGTATCTGTATCTAGCTTTAGAATGCGTACATTTTATAAATTAACCCTCTGGCCTGCTAATGGAGTATTTCTGGCCATTTTACTGTTGAGTCATTGTAGGATAACACAGAAGAATATAATAATCTTTTGTGATATGAGAGCAGAAGCTATTGGTAGATTATCGATATGTTGGGTAAGGATGCTTCTTACAAGGAGAGGTCAGACGCTGCGTCCAGTCAGTTTTGACGAGCTTCAATATAACTGCTGGAGGACACTCGACGGTAACTTGTGTATAGGGTTTTAGGTCAATATGCTTTCATTTTCTTTTTTAAAATTATGTTCAGAGGGCGTGATGCAGGATCCTCTTCAGATGGAGTGGAGGTGATAGAACATTTAAAGGTGAACAAATTTTACTTTTACTAATAATTTCAAAAAAAAAAAAAAAAGGAATCCCCAATTCCAGTCATTTCCATGTGCAATCAGCATTTCCAAAACAATGCAGCTGTGCTGGCCTTGTTGTTTCCTCTAAAAATTCTTGTGATGTGCATGGGTTGTCCAGGACGGGACAGATAAATAGGTGGCTTGATTCATGTTCGGCACCACATTCACACGAGGTGTCTGTGTTTGCTGAAAGGATCCCCCATTTCTTCAGGTTTGGAATGATCCCTCATTTCTTCAGGTTGGTCTTGCATTAAGGGACGCCCACTCGGAAGCGGTTGAGCAACCTCCATACAGGGTAAGGTAGGTCGGCGTCAGGAGTTAGTTCTTCCTTTGGTGACATGCCTGTGGGACGTGAGCTGCTCCATCTGTTAGGACGAGTAGTCTCTGGTGTTCCCTCCAGTGGCAGAGTCCTAGCAAGGAAGCTCTTGCGGGCTCTGAAGCGAGACCTTGCAGCTTGGTGACTCTGGAGTGGATGCCGATGGTCATTCTCCAGATTCTAGTGCAGCACATATTTTCTTGGTGAGTTGCACGCAGTACACTGGGACGGTGGCTGAATGGTCACCGTACTTGTCTATGAATCTCTTAGACTTTTCAAGTCTCGTTGCAGCTATATTTCATTTTTACAAAATAAATTTTATTATTATTTGAGGGAGCGTGAGGTTAAAATTTGAGCAGAAATATTATGCAAAATGCAGAGAACTTTATATTCTCTTAAATGAATAAACTTTCTCAAAATTATTGCTCTAACTCTCATTGGCTCACTCATTTTCTCCTTGTGGTTTGCCTTCATAGCGCATTGTATGGTATTCCAGTTTATTAACCTAACCATTGTGGTTTGATTTGTATAATGGTCTGTATTGACTACAATTTATACTCCAATAAATACACATTTGATATTTAAAATCAGCCTGTCAGTACTCAGTATTGACAAGCTAGAGTTGTATGGTAGATGAAAGGCAGAGAAATTCTCTGCACCAAGCACATTGGTTGAAAGTCACATTTATCCTGGTTTACAATTTTCAGACCAAGTAAATGCTGGGGCTGTACCTTAAGTTAAGGCCACAGCTGCACTACCTTCCCATTGCTAGACCTTTTTCATCCTTGCATCACTGGAAATCTTTGATACATTAGTACAATGTTAAAATACTTCAAAAAAAAAGGGCCACATTAGTGCTCGCATGTTTCCCAGCTATTATTCTTTGGAAAGCAAACTGGTTTACATTCATGAAGGCATATCTCTCTGTGGTTAATTTTGACGCATACCATGTGTGTAATATCTTCTGGAATATTGGTGCCGACAACTGATTATGTACCAGGCTACGAATCTTTATGGCATCAGCTCGGTTATGAAGTGCTCGCTATGTTTGAAGGAATGTGTGACAGTTTTGGATCATTCCAATAAAGTTCTTCCCTTGGCTAAAGAAATAAATATCACATGGTTGACACATAGGTGTGCACTTTCTCGGAATAACTTTCACCGTGCAAGTCAGCTAGCTTTCGTCGTTCACGAATGTGGAATCATACGTGGCTGCATAAAGGTATAAAATGGCAGGAAGAGACCAAGGCGACAGTTTAATTATAAGAGGTGTGGAAATAAATGAGGCACAGAGCTTGTATTTTTTGAGGCACTTAGTTAATTCACAGATGGTTGCAGACTGAATGCTGAAAGGCATAACAGGCTATAAAGAGGATGTCTTCCAAGATTTTGCTTTATTGTGTATATGTTTTAAAGTGTTTTTTCTGCAATACAGACTGATTAACAACAAAAATGTTCAATTTTCACAGGGCTGTTTGATAACAATGGATATAGTACTTGTAGGCCTACAGTAGGTTACATTAGCTTGTCACGCTGCACGTGATTTATTGCTGTCATAAAAATTACTTTCCTAACCTTTAGGCCTAGAATGCCAGACAGCGATGAATCGTTGTTTGATACTTGTGGGTAAAGTGCCAGTAACAATATATCGTCGTTTGAACAGTGCTTTACTATCTGCATTTATCACGATTATGAACACCAGATGGCAATATTTTGTTTCTATAGAATAAAGTACATAGTTTCTCATTTTATCACTACTTGGCTCATTTATTTATTTATGCACATTGGATTTCTGAATTTCATGTTTTTCTCTGGTCATGTGACGATTGGCAGTTACGTGGCAGTAATTACCTATACATCCTGAACTAGGGAACAGATACTTATAATTTGCTGTGTTTATCACTTGGATGGCTGCATTGCAGAAGGATTACCACATTTTATCTGTAATTTTAATTTTGAATTATTTTTACTGTTATTTTTGAAATTTGATTTTTTTTTTTGTTTGTTTTCAGTGTGTTCTGAAAATATTAAAACAATATATATTTTGAAACTTAACAGTATTGTAATCATTAGGGTTTGGAAGTCTATGCGTTAAAACTAGCTAAATATGACCAAAAGGTAAAATGTGATTAATGGAATTTAGTAATAGGTAGAAAATATGAAAGTACAATAGAACCTCCACAATTCAAAATCCCGCCTAATTCAAAGAAGCTCTCATTCCCGGAAACATGAGGTACAGTTTTACATGTTATTTAAATTGTTTAATTCGAAATACGGATAATTTGTCATTTGTCAACCAAAGTCCTGTTACCGAAATTCAGACTTTAAATTCAAAATTTATCCGCGTCATGATAGAATGCACTTTCATTCACTATGGTGTGTCTACAGTGTGCTTCATATTTGCTAATTTCGAGTGACATCGTAATTCTTTTGTATTCAGTGTTTTAGGGAACGCTACAATATCACGTAGCAGGCAATGTGCGGAGAAGCAGAATCCGCGAACTGGTGATACAGACAGTTGGCGAAAAAGTGTGGTACATATAATTGATTTGTACGCTCTGAACAATATTGTCAATGCCGATGGAACTGCTTTTTTTTTTAAATGCCAAGCCCAAATGGACTTGGCAGTTATAAAGGAGAGAAGTGCTAGCCTGGGGTAATCATTCAAGGGTGGAGGTCATTGTACTGTGCAACTGTGTTGTAATGCACACGGTAGTGAGAGATTTCCTCCCCTCGTCATAGGAAAGTTCAATAAGCCACAATGTTTTAAGACCATCGGATACTTTCTGTGCAAGTACAGGGCATCTGATATGCATACAGTACAGTAATCTGATGAATAAAGCACTTGTACAGCGGAGCCAGCATGATTTGTCCTAGTCTTTGAATCATGCTTTTTTTCTTTTGTTGCGTGAGGTTATGTTTGTCAGTGAGCTATCCAATTGCATTATTTGAATACCGTAAATGCACCTTGTTGGATACATTTTGGAAAAAGTATTTTCCCCCACGGCATTTGAAAGGTTTAAGCTGTGAATCAAGGTTAATTGCATTCAGTAACAGATCTGAGAATATTTGACGCGGCAAGGGTTGGCATTTCTGAATTACGAGTTGGCAGTTAATTCACAATCACGTAATTCGAGGTCTGATTTTTGCATCCTAACAACTTCCAATTAACAAGGTTTTACTGTATTACTAACATTAAACCTCCTAAGACCAAAAAGTGATTAGTGATAATACAATGGACAGATTAAGTCATGCAAACTGACAGAGCTACAGTACGTTACAACTTTCAGTTCTTAAGGTAACAGCAGTAAAGTGATTTAACTTCAGATGCTTAAGCAAAGATAATTGTTCCATCAGTAGGCCTACTGAAGATCTCTTCACCAAACTCTTTCACATAATTTCTTAATTTTACATCTTCTCTGGGCGGTAAATGGACCCGTCAAGGATGAAACAGGTGAGAGAAATCTTGGAATTTCCTTGCTCGCTAATTGCGAAGTGACTGAAGTGACATCCTCCTCAGTGAGACGTCTGCACAGAAGCTCTTTCTTGAAATCAGGTTTTCTAAATCTGCTGCCTGTCTGTTCCAGGAAAACTATGTCTACTTCAGTATTTGGAAATCACGTGTTCAAAACTGTAGGGCCTATATAGGTAACATGCACTTTGTTAAAAACAATGCCAGAATTTAAGCAAAAATGCTCAGAATATAACCAAATATTGACCGTATGTCATTAAAATGAGCAATATATAACCAAAGCAATGAAAACGGCTGAAATATGCATTTATAAGCAACATAAAATTGCTGTAAATTGGGTCAGGGACCTGTCATTATTTTTCAGATTTCTGGTAAAGTAAACTCAAGAAAGATGTATGACTTTTGCTTAACATCCAAATCTTAGTAATAGTCTTTAGTAAGTACATACCATCCTCAACATTTCCTGCAAGTTTAAATTCAAAATATTGAAAATTGGAAATGATGTAGTGCTTTGAATAGGGGCTTACAAAAGCTACTAATCAGCCTTGCATTATTGGCACATTTTCAGCATGAGATTATGGCACTAAGAGGGAACAATGCAACTTAGGGAAAGTCCAGTTCAAAAGCAGAAAAATGAATATACGCTACAGTATATTGTTTATTTTTATAATGTTTTATTCTTACGTTGCACACAAATAATAGAGACATTACTGTATGTTTACAAGCAGAGCTATATTCTTCTTTATTGGAAGCCCAGAGTGTAGTTTTCCCCTCTTTATAATGTGTATATGAAATATTTTATCCTTTTCATTTCAGGATGGCTCTATTTGGAATAACTCGACAGTACGTGTGGGCAATCTTGCCAGCGACTGGTTTCTGCATTGGCTGGTTTCTCGACCGGAAGGAAACTGAACGGATGACAATGTTTCGGGATAAAAGCGCCCTCTATGGAAGGGAGCTGGGGCCTGGTGAAGCACCTTCGTGGCCTTGAATCTTGTAGTTGTAGTAATACTCTGTACAGTAATATTGTAAATTGTTTAAAATAAACTTGTTAAAACTAGTATTTTGTGGAGTTGTAGACTCATTGAAGTAAAGGAATGGCATAAAATCTAGATTTTGACAAACCCCAAACCAAATGAGCTTTTACATTACTTTTCATGAGAAAATATTGAAAAACCACACAGTACAACCTTCAACATCCTTGCACTTCTCCTTCAGCCATTCTTCCTTACCTACTTCATTCCTAGTCATCTGTAATATTTTCTGCCCTCCTAATTTTTTTCTTTTCTTTTTTGTATTCTTGTACTTCCATCATTCATCAGTCAGATCTATTATCTTCTGAGTTATCCATTGATTCTTACTTGATCTTGCATTTCTTCTGAATCTTTCTTCTGCAACCTTACCAATCTGATACTTCAGGACTGACCACCAATTACCATCTAAGAACATGTGGATAGAGTATACATGAAAGAAGGTCCGGCCTCGCGGTGTAGGGGGCAACACGTCCGCTTGTCACCCGGCGGCCCTGGGTTCGATTCCCGGCCGGGTCAGGGGTTTTTGATTGTAAAATTATTAATATCCCTGGCCCGGGGACTGGGTGTTTGTGTCGTCCTTAATGTTCCTTTCGTCACATTCAACACTTGAAACTTCCGCAATTTACAAAATACACGTAGTTGCCTAACATATGGTGCAAGTAGGGGAAAATGATCTTAGGTCAACGCCCTGAACAAATAGCATTTTTATTTTATTTTTTAAACATAAAAGAAAATTCAAGAAAATGGTTTAGACAAATCTGCAGTAGAAGAAAGGATACTCAAGATGGAAAGAGCATATGATATCACAAAGAAGTGTCTGTCTAAAAATCTTAAAATAAGGCACTACACTACAGTGGTGAAACCGGAATGCTTATATGCAAGTGAATGCTTGGTACTAAACTTGAGGTACTAGAAAGGAGAATCCTGAGAAAAATCTTAGACCCTGTGAAGACAACAGAAGTACGGAAATTAAGATCTAATGATGAAATATATAGGAACATGGAAAACAACAGAAACCATAAGAAAAAGGAGATTGCAATTTTTGGGACTTATTTATAGAATGGATGATTCCAGATTAACAAAATGGATTTTCAAGTATCTTTGGGACAAAAAGGCAACAACTAGCTGGATTCAAGAAGTAAAGAAAGATTTACGTAGTACAGTCATGAAGTTCTGAGACTGACCGCATTGTGGCGTAGTGGTATGGTTCCATGTAAGCTAGTCTCTCGTTCCTGCAAGAGACAGTTGAATGCATGCACTGGAAGCAGACGTGCGGTGGTGGTGGTGGTTGTTGTTGTGACAGTGATTTGAATGCGCCTGTCTGACCTTGACATGTCACAGTTTGAGCAACGGGCAAACATCAAGTTCTGCCAGAAATTAGGCAAAACTGCTGCCGAAACGTTTGAAATGATGCAGCAGGTTTACGGTGAGGACGCATTGAGTCGCAGTGTTGTGTTTAGGTGGCACCGACGTTTTGTGTAAGGACAGGACAGTTTGGAAGATGATGTGCGTACTGGTCGGCCACAAACAGTTCGAACAGAACACAAGATCAAAGAAGTTCCAATGTTGGTGCGTGCTAACCGCTCCCAATCAGTAGATGATCTCGCAGCACCAATAGGGGTCAGCCATGGTACTTGCAACAAAATTCTGACGGATGACCTAAACACGTCTCGTGTTACCGAGCACAGTGTGCCACGAATCCTGTCGCAAGACCAATGTGATGATCGCATGACAATTTGTGGTGACCTCATCAGTAGTGCTGACGACGATCCAACGTTTCTAAACCGGATAATAACTGGAGACTAAACATGGTGTTTCCTTTACGATCTGCAACTGAAACGACAATCCGCCACCTGGAAAACGCCATCATCACCACGACAAGACAGGTCAAAGGGCAAGGTGATGCTTGAACTGTTTTTCGATTCAAAAGGAATTCCTCCCAGTCGGTGCAACGGTAAACAAAACCCGCTACAAGGAGATCCTTGGCCGTTTAGGAGATGCAATTCGCCGTAAGCGACCTGGGCTTTGGCGTACAAAGAATTGACTGTTGCTACACCACAATGCCCCTGCACATCGCTCTGTCCTTGTCCAAGAGGAACTTGCATGGCAACAGGTGACAGTTTTGCCACACCCTTCATACTTACCTGATCTCGCACCATGCGATTTTTTTTCTTTCCTCGCCTGAAAGCACTCCTACGTGGGGGCAGATTTCAGTCATCCGAAGAGGTCATAACGGCCACACACAAGAGAAGCGATACGGGACCTTCCTGCCAACTGCTTTCAGCGGTGCTTCCAGCAGCTGTACGAACGTTGACAAACGTGCATAACGGCCAACGGCGACTATTTTGAGGGTGGATGTGGTTCTGTGTTCGTGTACGCCTTGTAATGCGGAACCGTGTGCAACACACAGAGACATGTGGGTGCCTATCCTCCAGGCGTCAAGTCTCAGAACTTAATGACTGTACTATGTAGAAAGAAATAATATAGAAGAAACTATGGACAGAGAAATTTTTTGAAAAAGGGTATTAAGTATGGAAGGATTCCAAGGAAGATTGAACAAGGAGCCTGGTGCGAATTGGTCCAAGGACAGAAGGAAACAGCATAGTGAAAGGATGAAAGAATATTGGAAGGAGCAGAAGAGAAAACAACAAAGTATGAAAAACTGAACTGAAATTGGCACGTGGTCCTTACTAGGCCTCACTGGAAAGAAGAAGAAAGGCATAGGGTCCAAAAATTTTGGTTGGTGCCTTTGTCAGTGAAAGATAGAATAATAATGGTACTAGTCATTGTTGAATAGTACACTGTGTGTGAAGTAAAGGAAGTGGGGACAGAAAGAGAATGGGGAAAAAGGGTACTGTAGTTATCTAATGTTAAGGCCAGATGCTTCCCTAGCCCTGAGCACCAGCTGATGTCCTAATTTGGAATCTCTATCAGTAAGAGGGTGCGATAGGACTTTAAATGTGAAGCTCTCGTCAAATGTGGTTCGATGGTGCCTGGTGTGAATGGGGACAAAGATCCATGTTAGGGGTTTCACAGGCACCGCGGTGGCTGCATACAGATTTAGCTAGCGTGTTGCTAGTTAAACCAATATAATTATTAAATTAATGTAGTAATGGTCCACCTTTCAATACTATAGTACGCAATATTCTAAATTACATTAAATAGGTAGGGACTAGTTTTGGCCGTTGCTGGCCACCTTCAGCCTTAATGTAAAATATCTAATAACTAAACAAACGTACATGCACACAATTGACATAAATAAATATATACAAATTGACATTAAAAATTGGGGTGAAATTATGAGTAAATTTGAAAATAAGTAGGTTCTAAATTCTTGCATTTTTTTTTTTTTGCTAGGGGCTTTACGTCGCACCGACACAGATAGGTCTTATGGCGACGATGGGATAGGAACGGCCTAGGAGTTGGAAGGAAGCGGCCGTGGCCTTAATTAAGGTACAGCCCCAGCATTTGCCTGGTGTGAAAATGGGAAACCAGGTTCTAAATTCTTGCATCTTCAGTATGCTCATCATGTAATAATATTCACAGAACTGTTAGTTCTAATACTGCTAATCGTTACTAATTCAATTGTAAACAGGCACTGGTAAATGTTGAACCCATTCCACAAAGATACAGGAATGGTTAAGAAGTGCTAACAGTTATCTAGGAGCAGACATTTGTTCTGAATACAACCTAGTTGTTGCAGAGCTGTGTATTAAATTAAAAAAGTGTAAGAGGAGAGAAGTAAAAAAAAAAAAAAAAAAAATAGAATGAAGATAACAGGGTCAAAGAGTTCGAGAAGAGGTTTGTTGAAAGGCTAAAAACTGAGAATATGATAGACTGTGTTAATAAAAATTGAGAGATGTTCGGAATCAAGCTCAGAGAGACTGCAAAAGAAGTTCTGGGAATGAAATTCAGAAATAAAATTTAAAAAAAGGATAGGGTAACTGAAGAAATGTTAACACCGAGGAAGGAAGAAAGATGTATAAAAAATTAAATAATGAATTAAGATGAGAGAGATTGAATGTGCCAAAGAAAAGTGGATTAGAGAAACCTGTAGCAAAAGAGAGTGGCTGGAAAGAGAAAGTAAGTTTGACCTGATGTTCAAAGAAGATACGAAGCTGACATTCAAGGAAAGAAGGGAAAGAAGCAGAATGACTGAGATTGAGAGGTCAGATAGTAAATGAACCTGAAGAAGGTGGGGAACAATGGAAAGAGTACATAGAATGTTTATACGATTGATTGGAGTAACGGACAAGATGAGAGTCGTTTAAGTCTGGAGAAGGAAAATGAATTGAATGAAGATCAGATTGTGCGATCATGTCAAAATTCTGCTACTATACACTGCAGGACTCCGCTGAAAGCTCTGCCCTGCTGCGCCTACACATAAACAGTCCTGAAAACATTCAGTACCTACTGTAGCTACAAAATACTTTTGAGCACTACCGTGCTTAACCACTTCTTTTCTATGTTGTAATGAGGACAGCCGTAAGATGACAACCGTATCATCTGTAACAATAATAATCATCATCATTTCTTCGCTCCAGCAAGCCGGGTGCGGTTGTGTACGAGCCTCTTCCAGTTTGTCCTATCCATCCACAGATGCTGCTCATATGTGCAACGCCAGTTCACATCTCTAATTTTAAGGTCCTTCAATACCTGTTTTTCCTCTTGGTCTCTTCCCAGGAACATTGTGGCCATATCATTGCAATCTCTTCACTTCTAGAGTCTCCAGCAAGCTTCTTTCCAATTCAAGCTTTTGCCAGATATCCACATTCCTTATTTTATCCTTTTTTGTAGACAAGAACGGAGGAACTTCATTTCTGTTGCCTGAAGATGACTCTGTTGGTCCATTAAGTGTTGCTGCTTCCAGGCCATACGTCAATATAGGTACTAGATATATTTTGTACAAGCTGATCTTGGAAACTGATGGAAATGCTTCATCCCAAAGTATTTGACATACACCTTGATAGAATTTGAAAGGTTTCTGTATTCTCTTGCCAATCTCTTGATATATGGCATTGTCTGATGACAGAACACTACCTAAATACTGGAAGTTGTCTACAAAATCCATCTCCAATTCTTAGATGAACAGTTGGAGAGTTTCTACTCATCACCAAGCCAACTGTCTTCATTTTGCTGATTTTGAGACCTAAGGTTGTAAAAGCTTCATGCCAGAGATCTAGTTTAGTTTGTACTTTCGCTTGTCTCACCCCATACCTTTACATCATCAGCAAAAACCAGGGCATTAATTGTTGGATCTTTTCTTTTAACCACTTTTAAAACTTCATCCATTATAATTATGAAGAGAAGTGGTGAAAGACAACTTCCTTGCTGGACTCCACTCTTCGTTTCGAACCAACCTGACCTTCAATCCTGGACGTTGGATCTTTTCTTTTAACCACTGGATCTTTTCTTTTAACCACTTTTAAAACTTCATCCATTATAATTATGAAGAGAAGTGGTGAAAGACAACTTCCTTGCTGGACTCCACTCTTCGTTTCGAACCAACCTGACCTTCAATCCTGGACCTGGACACAACACTTGGTTTCATCATATAATCATTGTACTCGTGCTATGATGTCATTGGGCGCTTACTTATATCTCAAACATTCCCATATATGCCTGCGTGGTACATGATCATATGTTTTCTCGATGTCCAGAAAAACAAGTTATAAGTGTTTTACCTTTTTCCCAATAGAGCATTCTGGTGGCAAAAGTGAGGTCTATAGTTGATCTATGAGGTCTAAATCCATGTTGTTCCTCCTCAAGTTCAGATTCAACATATTTTCTAATCCTGTTCTCAAGGATGGATTCGTAGATTTTGAGGCCAGTACTAGAATTATTAAAGGAGGGTGGAGGTGATTAGTTTTAATAGGAAGTATAACTGGGCAGCCATCCTGTTATTAACACTAACCATGTTAAAGGAAGGAGAAGGGTTCGAACTTGCATCCTATGGGGAAGAAACTCACTCTGGAGGCCTGAACTACGGACACATTAAATAAAAATGAACTCATTGCTCTCTTGTGTGTCCAACTCATTTTGCAGCCAGTGATCATGCAGCTCATTATTGACTTCCTCTCTCTTAAAGATTTATCATGTAGATTCTCATGGGACATGCTTCTTCAAACTATTTTTCAAGTCTCTGGAAAAATTCTGATGGCTGAACCTTTTCTCTGATCAAAATTTGATCATAATGCATTGTGCCATACTGTACAGCACTCTCTGCTTGCTCATCTTTCTTGCAATCTCAAATAAGAATGAACTGGTTCCTATTGGGTCGATGCATAATTTTGTGCCGTATTCTTTCGGGTTGGCAACAATGCTTATAGTTATGAATTTCACTTACAGTTATGAATTTCTGAATTTTATATTGGCAACAATGAGGCGTGAAGGGATTACTTATCATTATTCTGTTGTTTTAACTCAGCTTGTGTGTTGTGAAACACAGGTTTTCTTGATTGTGAACATATTATTTGTGTGTATTTCAGACAAACGGATATGGAATGTCATTACATGTAACAAGCTTTAACAGCTTCATTTTAAATAATAATCTCGTATTGATTATAAATCAAACATTGAAGTTAATCTTAAATGTTCGCTATTTGATCTATATGGAATGTCAAGTTGAGAAAACTGAGCATTTCCGACACATTTTACTATTTGAGTTTAACCGAGGAGCCAGTGCAGCAGGAGCCACGAGAACAATTTGTGAAGTTTACGGGAATGAAGCAATTGCTAAAAGAACACCACAAAAATGGTTTTCCTGCTTTCGAGCTAGACGGTTTGACTTGTCTGATGATCCACGTTCTGGAAGACCTTCAAATTTTGACGAAAATCGCTTGAATGAGTTGCTTCATGAGAATCCTCGACAAACAACACGAGAAATGGCGCAAATTTTTTAATGTGATCAATCAACTATTGTAAGCCATTTTCATTCGATGGGTAAGATAGAGAAATTGGGTATATGGGTACCACATGTGCTAAGTGACAGGAACAAAAATAAACGACTAAACATCCGTTCGTCAATGCTTGCCCGGCACCGGTTGGCTTGTGATAGGCACAAAGCATTCCTTTCGAACATTGTCACCGGTGATGGGAAATGGTGCCTGTATGTCATTGTGAAAAGGTAAGAGTGGCTCAGGCCATAAAAAAAAAACAAGGGAGAAAAAAGCAACTCCCCATGCCAAGTATAGTGCCCAACCACAGAAAATCATGTTGTGTGTTTGGTGGAACAAAGATGGCATTCTTCACCCATGAACTTCTTCCAAAAAACGTTACCTCTGCTGTGTACAGTAACCAACTAAGATGGCTTGCCGTTGCTATTGACAATAAAAGACAAAGACAACCAGTCTTATATCTCCATGATAATGCTCGTCCGCATACAGTGTAATTGACCAAAGGTGTGATTGCTGTACTTGGCTGGGAACCTCTTCCTCATCCTCTGTATTACCCTGAACTTGCCCCACCAGATTTCCATCTTTTCTGCTCTCTCTAACCACATTCAGGGGCAAATGTTTCCTGACGAAGCTTCTCTTGACCAAAGGCTAACAGATTTCTTTCAGTCAAAACCAAAACGATTCTACAGGCGAGGCATTCAACTGCTACCTGAACGTTCGCAGAAGGTCATAGAGAGTGGAGGTGAATACATCACTGAGTGATTGTGAGTTTCAGTGTGTGACAATGACAAAATAAAATATAATAATAACACGAACTTATACATCGACCCAATAATTATTAGGGCTTGGGTTTCTGTGGTCTAATAACTCTGGAAATATCCATGCACTTATGCCTGGAAAAACACCAAAATATGACTTATAAACTTGGAAATACAATGCAAAAAAAATAAAATACTGTCCAAAATGAATTAGAAAACTTAAAATCAGACTCATAGCAAACTGGCCACATTCCTAACATATTTTTCTCCTTCCTATTTTGACAACTTACTTCATCTGACCCACATTACTTTCAAACTTCATTTAACCGCACAATATTTTTAAAAAGGGAAGTATGAAAATAATCGACCACAAATGCTTGGCATTACCTGCACAAAACATGTGAACAATACTTAAAAGAACAGGAAAAACAATTATAATGTGACTAAAAGTATATTATTCCATTTACTTGGACAAAATGTGACTCAATGATAAAATACAGTTAAAAAAAAACAATGCATTTATAGAATATAACCAATAAAAACTGTGTCTGTTGTCACGAAAGCCAGAAATGTACATAGTGTGACCTAAATTTGTAAAAAGACCAGGAAAAAAATACCTGTGTCATATAAATCTGAGTACTAATAACTTCAGAACAAGGGGAGGGATTGCAGCTTCATCCCTGCCCCTACGACAGTGTGGTTTGTATGGTAAAAAGAGCAAGTCTGGCTAAATTTGATCTGCTTTATATTTTAGGAGCTGAAATATGGCCTATATAAAAGGAAGAACAGTGCTTTTGTCTAATAGGGGCTGGAAAAAATCTCTACTCCATGAATGTTCATTATCCATTTAAAGCACAGTGGTCATAAGGAGTAAGCACCATTTTTGTGCAACCTGCATAGTGATTTCACCTCATAGCCATCTCGCTGCGTTCACTAATCATTGGCAACAGTAGAGAAACTCGTTTTAAAAAAAAACTGTCATTGGACAGCCTGCACTAACTAATAAGGCAGTTGTTTATATCTAAAATTTATAGAGTAATTTATTTAACAATTTCAGGTGAGTTTCATTGTTTTGATTGTCACTTATAGTAACTGTAGAACACACTCAAGTGGCAGGAATATTACTCTGTGACTAATGCTGGTATCAGTATGATCATATATAGGTGGTTTCAATGCAAAACCATTGTGAAGGTAGGTTTGTAATATTGTAATACCGGGTGAGTCCGCTTTGCCTGATGTTTCTGATTTTAGACATTCCAACAAACATCAGTGGGGTGATGGTCAATTTTCCTTTGCTGTATGACAAGCTACAGTCACCTTTAAAAGCACTCACGGCGTCATCACTGGACGACTTTTGCAAAAACATGTATGCGACAGGTATTTACACAATATATCAAACTGTCATACGGTTATGTAAAATGTACATGCCAATTATAAGCTCTATTGGTGGAAAAATATCTAATTTCCTCCTTGGGAACCTAGAACTTCCAATTATAAGCTTTCGATTGGTTATAAAATTATTGCTAAAAGCGATGGCATTCTGATAGAAAACATGTGCGAGATTGTGAAGTTTTACACCAAGTAAGCTTTCTGGTAAACTGGAGGCAACAGTCACCATGGTGTAGGGGACTAACCACAGACTTGTTGACGCATGTTGCATTAGTAGGTGGGTTCGAATCCCACGAGCGATAAATATTTTTATTCACAGTTTGAACTTTGAGGATCATGCCACATTCGACCAATAGCATGCATGTTGAATGTGTAGTGGCCTGACACTTGGTGTAGCCTAGCAGTCCTGGTCATTTCTTCGCTATGTATTCAACAGACAGAGTAAGTTGGCAAGCTCCTTATCTACGGTGAAGCAAGACAGAACTCGCAGGAAGCACAGCGCCTGTAGCAGGAAAGATTTCCACACAGACAAAAACAAAACGCAAATATGTTCAGGAGGGTGGAGCGACGTTTGCATAAAACTTTGTCACTTTCCTGAACAGGTCCTGAGGCACCAGTTACGTCCGATGAAACTGCTCAGATGGTTTAGGACATTTTCCGGTAGAATCCTCGCACGAGTACCTGGGCAGTAGCACAACAGGCCAATATCAGCCAGTCATCTGTTGTAAGGATATTGCATTCCAGGTTTTTTCGTCCATATCACCTGCAACTACATCAAGAACTCCACGGACAAGATTTTGAAACTTGTATTGATTTCTGTGCGTGGAAACTGACGCAAGTGGCAAATGATCCAGCGTTTGTATCTCACATTTTATTTTTGAACAAGGCACGATTTCATAATAATGGCTCTGTGAATTGTCATAATACCGTATTCACTACTGGAGTGGTATACTGGGTGATCACCTAATTGGACCATATTTCTTTGAGGATCATGTGACAGGAGCCCAGTACCTACAGTTTCTTCAAGATCAACTACCACTGCTGCTAGAGGATGTGCCCCTAGGTGAGCCTATAACCATGTGGTATCAACACGATGGAGCTCCTCCTCACATGTCAGCAGATGTTCGCAACTACCTGAATGTTACACATCCCAGTCGATGGATAGGAAGTGGAGGACCTGTCATCTGGCCTGCTAGATCGCCCGTTTTGACACCACTGGACATCTTCCTATGGGGCTGTTTGAAGGATGTAGTGTACGCTCATCAGCCAGAAAATCCTGAAAGCCTTCACCTTATTATGGAAGCCTGTGAATCCGTAACACTTACAATGCTACAAAGAACCTGAATGGCAATTCAACGGCGTGCTAAAATGTTAAAAGAAATAAGTTTCATAATGATAGATCCGTATTGAACTGTGATTACAATAGAGTAAAATAATATATTATTATTGGTCCACCTTTTCAATACAAAATGAAAATTACATAGGGACTAGTTTCGACCTAGTAATAGGTCATCATCAGCCTGAAGGAAGTCAAAGATCGAAGAAAACATAAACAATGTAAACACAAGTACAGTTTCTTTAAAGGTACATACCAAGTGGGAAGTTGAGTAGAGATATATGAAAAATAATAACTCATCCAAATTGACGAAGCACTGAGCGGAATTTATATAAAGTTCGGTGCGCCGTATATTATAAAAGACCACTGTGCACTAAATGATGCAATAAAGAAGAATAGTAGGTTGAATGCTGGCTTCTTCTTAGCTGTTGTATAATCGAAGAAATTTACGTCGTGTATTTTACATCCATGTATTTTGACGTCTATCAATACCTTATAAAACACGACGTAAATTTCTTCGATTATACAACAGCTAAGAAGAAGCCAGCATTCAACCTACTATTCTTCTTTATTGCATCATTTAGTGCACAGTGGTCTTTTATAATATACGGCGCACCGAACTTTACATAAATTCCGCTCAGTGCTTCGTCAATTTGGATGAGTTATTATTTTTCATATATCTCTACTCAACTTCCCACTTGGTATGTACCTTTAAAGAAACTGTACTTGTGTTTACATTGTTTATGTTTTCTTCGATCTTTGACTTACTTCAGGCTGATGATGACCTATTACTAGGTCGAAACTAGTCCCTATGTAATTTTCATTTTGTATTGAAAAGGTGGACCAATAATAATATATTATTTTACTCTATTGTGCTAAAATGTGCATTACTGCAGAAGGCCATCTATTCAAACACATACTGCACTAACAGGCTGTTGCTCAGTCAAGTGGATTCAAACCCCCAACCAATCTATCCTCGTCTAGCCCTGTTTATAAAACATCTATATAAGCAGCCCTAATGGCCTAGAACAGTGCCGAAATAAATAAATAAATTCATTAAATAACCCATGACGTAAAGGCATTCGGATACATTGGCTCTATGGATGATTCTCGAAGTACAAAATGCGAATAAAATTTACAGGCTCAAGTGGGATTCAAACTGACCAACCAAACGCAGCTGTATTAACAGCATCACACTTAACCTACAACACCACGACAACTCCAGCGAGTAGGTTTCAAGAGAGCCTACTAGATGGACTACTACTTCTGCTTCACAAATGAACACTTTCTATCAGTATGTCATTGCTTTTAACATTCATTTCATACCCTACTAAAAGCTCATAATTGGCATGTACGTTTTACATAATCGTATGACCGTTTGATACATTGTGTAAATGCCTGTCACATATGGTACTTATTTTTGCAAAGGTAATGGTGCAGTAAGTGATTAAAGGCAATTGTTGCTTGGTATACAGTAAAGGAGAATAGACCATAACAACGCCAGTGACGTTTAGTGGGATGCCTAACAGCATAAAACGTCAGGCACAGCTGACTCACCTGGTATAGTGTATGTTTACTTTCAATACAATTTGGCTACTGGAAGGCATATTATTTTTCAGTGTAGCACAAGAAATAATACATACTACAGTAAATGGGCTTGTAGCACGTGTGTAGTTGCACTTAGTCTCAGTAAGGCCACGAACTGCTTTCTTGCATATTACACCAAACAGAGTTGAAGTTCATTACAGTCTGCAAAGTAGAAGAGCTATTAGCCGATGTTTGACTGCCTTGAAATGTCTCGTAGCTCTTCAGATGGTATATCATGCTCAAAGTATTTTCGCTTTCGAAACTAATAAACTGGGTACAAATACTGCATTGCACTTTATTTTCTAGGACTTCTGAGAAATATCACTAGGCCCATGACCTTCTCTTGATAGCCACGAGTGCTAAAAATATTGCATTCATTAAATTATGAGCAGAAGGGCACAGATCTTTCACATCCACCATAAATCAAACGCTCAGGCTCATATGTAACGATAGTTTGTACTACTTGCCTCGTGGGTTTACAAGGGTAAATCAGACCTCCTACATCCTTTCTTCCTGCTTGCACATACATCTGTGAAGGCAAGACCAAACAGACTCCTGATTCGTATGGTTGACCAAGACATCACAGCGTGTTATCACACTCAGTGTACCACATGACGTCAGATGGGTCCGTACTATTCTCAAGACATGCACTATAATTTGTCATCCTTAACATTAGGACTATTTTTTATTTATTTAAAGTTTGTCATCATACGATGCATATAATTACCATATCCTCCTTAAGCATGACCATTAGGCTGTTGGGTTTTGATATATTAACCAACTGAAGAATTACCTCTCAGGAATCTAATAGGTTGTCATCCTGTTGATCTCTCTTTCAGATATTAAAAAATAAAACACACAGGGTATTGCATAAAAATAGGCATATATCTTTATTATATAAAATGTCTACATCTAGATAAAATATAGTACTGTAGTATCAGGTACTAAGACTAAAAGCTATGTGACAGGTTTGTACTGGATCACTGTAATACTGGTTGGAGATGGTTGCTAAGTAATGTAATCTAGTTTGAGAGAAACGTATTTCATCATGTATGGTAATGGCTGAGGTAGAAGGGTGAAAGAATGTATTGGTATATATTGGTGTAACTTTTACAAATTAAATTCATTGTGTTCAAATAAAAAAAATTAAAAAGCAGTAACTCTGATGTTAACCATAGCAGAACAATGTTTCAGATTCTTTTTTTTTTTTTTTCCTTCTTTCTTGGCCTGTAGCACTACAGCTCTAATGGGCATGGGCCTACCAAATCACTGCTGCTCAGCCCGAAGGCCTGCAGATTATGATGCGATGCACCGTCAGTACGGACAATCCCCTCAGCAGTTATTCTTAGCTTTCTAGACTGGGGCCGATTTTTCACCATCAAATGGCTCCTCAATAGTTCTCCCGAAGGTTGAGTGGACGTCGAACCATCCCTAAGACTTGGGTAAAAACTCCCAGTCCTGGCCAGGAGTTAAACCTGTGGCTCCCAGCAAGAGGTAGGCTCATAACTGTTAAGACCACAGGGCTAGCATTAAGTTTCTGGGGGACATCTAATCATCCATACATACTTAGACAGATCAACCTTCACCCATTTCAAGATAGGACATTGTGAGTTTACAAGCAAAACACATCACTTAAAGAGAAAAGTGTGAAAGTTCTCAGTCTCTCAATGCCAATATCTGCTCTCAGAATATGAATATTTTTCTTTTAAAATAATGCAATGGGTTTGTCAAGAGTACCTAGAATAGTACTGTAGGACAGTGTGAAAATGTAAGAAACTCTAAATTTATACTGCAGAATCATGTTTATTAACATTTATTAGAATGCTAGCCGCATCCATAGAAAGCCTTGGTCAAGGCCATGCAATACCCCTGGGCAGCAGTCATCAAGACATGCTAAAACCCTGAATGGGCTGTAAGTACCATATTTTTCTTTTTATCCATGGAAAGCATACCACTCAGATACATCAATGGGTACAGTACAGAAGGATCATCTGTAAACCTTACATTTCTTTAAGCCAATGTCGCTAGGATGTTATAGATTGCTTTTTGCCTCCATATGTTCATTAACCAGTTTCCCCATTGATTTTGTTGGTCATCCTTTTAACTTGCTTAAAAATTGACACTTCTTAAAACCGGAAGATATCCATCAAAACCCAAAAGATCATCTTTACAAAATGTAACTTGTTCATATTATTCCAAAAGGTTTCATTTCAGTGTCAGCTGCCTCTGTGGATCAGCAGTAGAGTGTCAGCCTCCAGATCCCAAGATAGCAGATTTTTGAAGGGCAGAAAAAAAAGTAATTCAACACTCAATGTTGTATGATGTTGGCATGCAAAAAATCTCTGGTGACACATTTAGTGTTTACCCGACATTAAAACTTAGCCAAAGATGTCCAAGAGAGATCCAGTTTACTCTGCCATCAATAGGCCTAGAGTTAAACGGAACGATAAAACTGACAAGCAGGCGGCCAGATGACATCAATCAAAATGTCTCTACACGGTAGCTGAAGCTATACAATTATTATTATTATTTCCTTCCATTTATTTATTCATAAATTAGTTTTGACAGACTGAAGAACCTAACAAGTTATTTTTTTTAAATGTTTCAATTTGTCAAAATCTAATGCAGTTTAAATAAAATTAGAAAATACCAGAAAAAAGAAAAAAAAAACATTCAACAACAGATCATACCCGAAAAAGATATAATTTAATTAAAAACAGAACAAAATATTTTGTTTTTGACCACACACTTATTTTTAATTCAGTAATGCTCACTAAACATCCCCTAAATCATTTCCAAAACAATTTAAAGTACAAAAACAATAAAAACAGAACACAAGTAATGTCCGCAAAATACAGTGTCACCGCAACATGACGTAATGTACAGTTACTGGTGAACAAGCCACCTGACGTGACGTATGCAGTCCTAGTTGGACCAAAGAAGTTCATAACAAGTACAAATGTTTCAACGATTATTAGAAAGATCATCATCTACTAAAGGCAATGAATGCCTCATCACATCCGACCATCTTCTGCTAGCCTCTTCAAGTTGCTGTATGAACCATAAGCCAGTTCACCGATGGAGTTCTTGATGTATGACATCCTTGGGTCATCTCGTGGGTGTCTTTCTCAGTACTTTACCTTCAATGACGGTTTGGAGAAGATAATCAGGTCTCAGTACATGTCCAAAGAACTTTGTTTTCCTCTTCTTTATCGTACCTGATAAACGTCAATCCTCTTTTATGTTCTTTAAAACAATGTCATTTGTTTTTTTTATCCATCTGACTTGTGTCTGCAATTCTTCTTCGAAACTACATTTCTGCAGCCTCAAGTTTTGTTTCTGTTTCCCTAATGTCCATGTTTCGCCTCCATACAGTAGCACACTCCAAACAAAGGTGTTGAGAAATGGTTTTCTGGTCTCTAAACTGAGACGGTTGTTTAGCAATAAGTTTTTCTTATTTTGGAAGGCTTGTTTTGTTACCACTATTTTAACAAATATTTTTACACTAATTGTTCATAAGACTTGTGAATTCTTAAATATATAAAATAAATTAATTAAAGGTGTGATTTGATAGAATCTGATATAATTCTGATTTTAATTAAATGATATCTTTTCAGGTATAATTGTTGCTTTTTCCTTTTTTTCAGGCATTTTCTAATTTTACTTAAACTGCATTAGTTTTGACAGACTGAAAAACCTCACAGTTATACATAATACTGATATCTCTCTATATGTACATTATTTGTCACACTACAAGCTCTTTGTACATCAACTTTGTTTAGAATTAAGAAAAAAATGACAAACACAAACCAACTAGATATTTTATTTCGACAGAGTCTAATAATTATAAGGAATGACAATCATTGTGAATCCGTACTGAAAGTAAACTTATGATAAATTTCTTACATTCATCACAAGAGTCTAATCATGTGGTACGTATTCTACGTCAAAACCTGTGGTTGTTATTCCAACACAGCTTTGTTTGATTTCTTTTGTTTTTTGCCTTTTTAAAACTCAATTTCTGCTCAAGAGACATACTGTACTACTGTGCACATCCATTATCAGGGCTTAAGACCAGCCATCTAAAAATAACAGTTTGTTAACTATCGTCAAGAACATTTTTGCTGAATGAACAAGAAATGTGTTCATCAGAATTCTTTCAAGTACTGACATGGAATGTCTTCAAACATACAATGATCTCAAGTTATAATCAAATTCTAAAGTTTGGCCTCAAGAAGGCAGCATACTACCCACTTGACAACTATTGCTATTATATGTGCAGCAGTTTGCAGGAACCTACATAATTTTTTGTTTGCAGTTAAGAATACATGGACTAAATTGTTTCTTTTCCCTCTCTTGATTAATTGCTTGTTATGTCCCATACATTAAGATGGATGGTAAGATTGTACTCTGTTGGTTCCTATGAATTTTGAATCTCACAAATGATGAAAAGATGGCTATACAGAGAAAGTTGCATTAATGGTGACACACAATAATCTTTTCAACTATGGCGTGTCAATACACATACAGAGCTATCATCACAATGAGTTTACAAAAGCTCAACTTATGCCTCAAAAAGGATAAGCAAAATGTTGACAATGAATTAAAATATGGCAAAACTGAAATATGTTCTTACATTTAGTTCTTCAGAGTTTTTTTCTTAGTTGTTAATTACCAAATGAAAATGGACAGCATAAGTTTCCTAAAATAGAATCACCCATACTCTTACCCTCCAAGGATGCAGCGTAATGTTACTTCAATTTAGTACTGAATAAATAAAACGTAAGATTTGAAATTTTGGAAGATTTTATAGTGTCATAATGTTACCCACCACATCATAAAATAATTCTGGTTATAATATATGGATAAATATGAGTAAGTAGAATTGAAAAATCTAATTTCACCTCTGGTTATTTCACTACAATAGGTGCACTGGTTCTAATTCCTGCAATATTTTGGTGTGTAAGTTAAATATTCAATACTATTCTCTCAGAATAGGTGAATAAATCCTTTCTTTTTGGTATAAACAGTATGTGTTGTGCAGGTTGCATCACATCACTGAAGAACAGTTCTGTACCATGCAGCTGTTTTGAATGAGGATAAGGGATGTAGACAAGTTGAAAGAAAAGAGTGAGAGGGATTGTTCAAGGAACATGTAACACAAGGACTAAATGAAAAGGCTGAAGGAAACACAGTAGAGGAAGAATGGACAGTCATGAAGAATGAGATCAGTAAGGCTGCTGAAGAAAAGTTAGGAAGAAAGGAAAGATCAACTAAGAAACAGTGGACAACTCAAGAGATACTAGACCTGATTGACGAACGATGAAAGTACAAAAATTTAAAAACTGAGGAGGGCAGAAAAAAATACAGGTGAATAAAGAATGAAGCAAATAGAAAGTGCAGGACAGCTAAGGAAGAATGGCTGAAAAAGAAGTGCAAGGATGTTGAAGGTTGTATGGTCCAAGGAAAGGTAGATGCTGCATACAGGAAAATCAAGGAAACCTCTGGAGAAAGGAAAACTAGGTGTATGAATATTAAAAACTAAGGCGGAAAACCACTTCTAGGGAAAGAAGACAAGTCAGAAAGATGGCAGGAACATATCCAACAGTTGTATCAAGGTAAAGGAGTAGATGATAGGGTTCTGGAACAAGAAGAGGCTGTTGATGCTGATGACATGGGAGACCCAATTTTGAGGTCAGAATTCGAAAGAGTTTTGAGAGACCTAAGTAGGAATAAGGCACGAGGAATTGATGACAAACCCTCAGAATTACGGACTGCCTTAGGAGAAACCAGCATGGGAAGGTTATTCCGTTTAATGTGTAAAATGTATGATACAGGAGAAGTGCCATCAGATTTTCGGCAGAATGTTGTTATACCTATTTCCAAGAAATAATAATAATAATAATAAATAATCAATAAATCAATATTGATCTGCATTTAGGGCAGTCGCCCAGGTGGCAGATTCCCTATTTGTTGTTTTCCTAGCCTTTTCCTAAATGATTTCAAAGAAATTGGAAATTTATTGAACATCTCTCTTGGTAAGTTATTCCAATCCCTAACTCCTCTTCCTATAAATGAATATTTGCCCCAGTTTGTCCTCTTGAATTCCAACTTTATCTTCATATTGTGATCTTTCCTACTTTTATAAACGCCATTCAAACTTATTCGTCTACTAATGTCATTCCACGCCATCTCTCCGCTGACAGCCCGGAACATACCACTTAGTCGAGCAGCTCTTCTTCTTTCTCTCAATTCTTCCCAACCCAAACATTGCAACATTTTTGTAACGCTACTCTTTTGTCGGAAATCGCCCAGAACAAATCGAGCTGCTTTTCTTTGGATTTTTTCCAGTTCTTGAATCAGGTAATCCTGGTGAGGGTCCCATACACTGGAACCATACTCTAGTTGGGGTCTTACCAGGGACTTATATGCCCTCTCCTTTACATCCTTACTACAACCCCTAAACACCCTCATAACCATGTGCAGAGATCTGTACCCTTTATTTACAATCCCATTTATGTGATTACCCCAATGAAGATCTTTCCTTATATTAACACCTAGATACTTACAATGATCCCCAAAAGGAACTTTCACCCCATCAATGCAGTAATTAAAACTAAAGCCGATGCTGACAAGTGTGAAAACAACCGCACAATTAGTTTAGTATCTCATGCCTGCAAAATTTTAACATGTATTATTTACAGAATAATGGAAAGTCAGCTTCGCAAGAAATGTTGGAACACATGAAGCAATCCTGACTACGTCTGATCTTAGAGGACCGAATTAAGAAAGACAAGCCCACGTACGTGGCTTTCACAGATCTAGAAAAGGCATTCGATAATGTTGACTGGACCAAGCTGCTTGAGATTCTGAAGGTGATCAGGATCAGATACCGAGAAAGGAGAATTATCTACAATCTATACAAAAAATCAGCCTGCAGTGATAAGAATCGAGGGCTTTGAAAAAGAGGCAGCAATCCAGAAAGGAGTGAGGCAAAGATGCATTTGCCAATGATAGTTATTTTATCTGACTGCAAAAGATCTGGAGAAATTGCTGAATGGTATGGGCAGTCTTTTGGAGGAGGAATACAAGATGAAAATAAATAAGTCCAAAATGAAAGTCAATGCAGTCAAACAAAGTCAGGTGATGCAGGAAATATTAGATTAGGAAATGAAGTCTTAAAGCAAGTAGATGAATATTGTTACTTGGGTAGTAAAATAAATAATGATGGTAGAAGTAAGGAGGACATAAAATCCAGACTAACACAAGCAAGGAAGGCCTTTCTTAAGAAAAGAAATTTGTTCACCTTGAACATTGATATAGGAATTAGAAAGATGTTTTTGAAGACTTATCTGGAGCATGGCATTGTATGGAAGTGAAACATGGACAATAACCAGTTCAGAAAGGAAGAGAATAAAAGCTTTTAAAATGTGGTGTTACAGAAGAATGCTGAAGGTGAGATGGGTAGACAGAATCATGAATGAAGAGATACTGAATTGAATTGGTGAGAGGAGATAGATTTGGCTAAATTTGACCAGAAGAAGAGATAGAATGATAGGGCACATCTTAAGACACCCAGGACTTGTACAGTTGGTTTTTGAGGGAAGTGTATGTGGTAAGAACGGTAGGGGGTAGACCAAGATATGAATATGACAAGCAGATTAGAGCAGATGTCGGATGTAGTAGTTATGTAGACATGAAAAGGTTAGCACAGGATAGGGTGGCATGGAAGGGCTATATCAAACCAGTCTATGGACTGATAACTAAAACAAGGGATGTACTGTATTACTGTATAGCACTGAGGGCAAAGCAGAACCTGGTACATAAATATCGGTCAGTTATCGTCTTCAGAATAACTGAAATCATAAATAACCCTTAACATTGAAATCATCCATGCCATAGTACAGAATGGAATAAATTGACAGCATTCAATTTAGTAAAAAAGAATATTTAACTATATCAGTTCCAAATAGAAAGAAGCAAATAAGTGTCAAACCAAGCCATATCGAGAGGGACAAGAACATGAAAAGGAACAATAGAAAAAGAAGGACAAATAAGAAAACACAAAGAGACAATCTCCATATTTTCTTTTTTTTTTTTTTTCAAATAGACGAACTCTCTACTCATTAATCCCAATTCTTCTACATCCATTTCTTCTCAGTCCACGAAAAGCTCATTTCTGCTTCCCAGCTTCATCCAACGGGGTGGGATTCAACTCTCATTGAGGGCCACCTTGACATGTTACTCGTATCTAAAATCTTTGTGTGGGAAGTGTGGAATAAGGAGAAAGACGGATAAACACAGGAAAAGAGAAGAGACATAAGATAAAGACGAATGGTAAAAGACTAGGCACAAAGGTCAAACACAGAAGGAGAAAAGGATCTCAATATGATCTTCCTTTTCCCTGTTCCTTTTCCTGTGTTCCCAGTTTTCTTCTTATCCTACACTTCCTGCATTAAGAGTGAAGACCCGTCAAGATGACCCCTCGGTGAGTGTTGATGTCCACCCTCCTGGATGCTGGTGTACAAAAATAAGATCGTTGGGGACTGAATAAATGGATGTAGCATTGGGACTGATGGGGAGAGAACCTATCAGTTGAAGATGGTTGTGCAAGAAGATGTAGAGTTTGCCCTTGTCCTTTTGCATTTTCGTGTTTGTCCTTGTCTGCTGTTTCTATTGCTCTCTCTTCCCAAACTAGCATGTTATTGTGTTTAACCTATTATATACTGCCATGCAAAACAAGTGTATAATTTAAAAAAAAAATGTATTTGATGAACCAAAATTACATTCTAAGTGCAATATATTGTCATGATCTTTTAAACAATCCATATCAAAACCTTTAGCAACCACAAAACACAATTTTAAGAACAAAAACCAAGTTAAAAATAGAATAAACCGAAGTCATGCACATTGATCCATGGGCACCGTCCATTTCACGGTCCAACGCCCCTCCTACAAGCCAATGCGATGGAAATGCTGGCCACAGAATCATCTTAACAGAGCTCTCAGTAATAGGTGCTATGAACTTTTGCAGCAACAACAGCTTTCATTCTATTCGGCATGCTGGCAATTAAGGTGTCAAAGTAATTCTATGTGATTGCATTACATATGGCACGAAGAGCTGCCCTAAGTTCGTGCAGGTTTTGAAAAATTTGTCCCACATGCAATATGGGATTGAGGTCACGGCTAAAAGCTGGCTGGTCGAGAGTAACGATTCCGGAGTCCTGCAGGAACGTTAACACACGTCAAGCAGCACGAGGGCGTGCATTATCATGCATCAAAACAAAGTTACCTTCCATATGGGAGACAAAAGGGATGACATGTTCACGAAGAACCTTCTCAATGTACCAATGCGCATTTAATGCTCTACTTTCAATAAACATCAGCTCAGCCCAGCCATGAGAACTAATGCCTCCCCTTACCATGATGGAACCTCCTCCACACACTGTTCTTGCTGAGAAGGTACAGGCGACATAAGACTCCCCATATCTTCTCCACAGATCTGAGACTGAACCTAGAATCATCGGTGAAGAGGACATTACTCCACCGCTCCTGCATCCAGTTCTAATATTATTGAGCAAATCGCAGATGGGCCGCCCAATGCTGACCTGTCACAACAAGCCCAGTGATAAGGTCTTCTTGGATCTAGAGCTGCCTCTCTGGATCTTCTCACTGTCCACTCACTAATTCTACGTCAAGCACTTCCTCTAGGTGATACCTAACCTCCACTGCTTTGAAATGACGATCTCTTAGCACCTGCAGAATTAAAAATCGATCATTTCTGGCCTTTAGACCTTAGACGCGCAGATCCAAGTTTCATATGTGAGGTGCTGTATTCCCGGCGATGCCTTACTGCTCGATGTACACTTGTTGGCGACATTCTTAGGACATTTGCATAATACCAGAAGCTGCGCCTATCAACAATTAGTACTATAGCTTTTGCAGCAACTTCTGGACTCAAAGTCATCTCTTTCATAGATCACAATGAAAAGTGTGTGGAAAGCTTGTGTAATATGGACAAGGACCACCAAATACAGAAAACTGAACAAACACTACCAAGAATACAGACAAGTTATTCATAGGAACTGGTACCAAGAGAAAATAATGAATTATTTTCATTCTTTGTCACTTAAAAGTATCCCATTCTTATAATCTATGATGCCATTCCTCTGTACAAAGTTCTAATATAACAATTATGAGGATGTATATCATGGATAATATCATTATTTGATACCAAATTGTAATTACTTACAAAAATCTGTGTTACGCTTTTTTTGCTTGGCAGTGTATATTCCTTTCCATAATCCTGCGTTTCAGTAGTTAACAAAACCAGCTTCCATCATTTAATGTAGATAGAAACCTAAATGTTAGATTATAGCACGATTTAAAGGTGAAAAATTGGAGTGTTGGCGGCAGTAATTGCAGACAGGGTAATAGGGCCTATAGCTTTTGTAACCACAATCACTGGGCAGAGATATAGGAATGACATTGTACCATTTTTTAACAATTGACGGACAATGAATGTATATTGGGTATTCAGCCCGAAGGCTGGTTTGATCCTCCACAGCTTATCCAACAGCTGTCAGAGATAGCATAGGTGTCATTGAAGAGGCATACTAGGGAAATGAGGAGTGAGGTAGTTTCCCGTTGCTTTCCTCACCAAGCCAGAAGTTGCTATTACATATCAATCTGCTAAGCCCACTGAAATGCACGCACCAACCAACCCTATGAGCAATATTTTCACACCATTCATAGCAGGAACTGGCTGCATAAGGAATGGCATTACTAGCATTGCTCATACCTTGGTCACGTTCATACTGTCAAAGCCAAGGACGAGACTGAGACAGGTCAATGAAAGTAACAAATTTCAGTCTGGATATTTCCAGCAAGACCCAGCAATCATGCATACAGCTAACAAGTCATTAAGTTTAATTGAGGAAGTTTTTGACAACAAAGTAATTAGTAAACCACTGTGGGCCGCAAGATCCCCAAATCTTACGTTTTGAGATTTTTTAGAGAAAAATTGAAAAATAAGGTTTATGCACAAACCCTCACATTCTAGATGAACTCAAACAAAATATCATGAGACATTGAGGCTATCTTGGTAGATTATATGAATGAAAATTTTTCTTAGACGAAGCCAGAAATGTGTAGATGCAGGTGGAGGACATTTTCAACATCTTCTGTGACAAAGGTGAGAAATTATTTTACTTTATGCATTATTAGCCAACGGCCGTAGCTGTGTTGAAACACCGGATCCCGTGAGATCTCCGAAGTTAAGCAACATTGGGCGTGGTCAAGAGTTGGATGGGTTGCCACGCACTGTTGGTGGGGGGGTAAGGGAATGGAGGAGCGGAAAGGAACTGGCCACCCTACCGCACGTAAACTCCGGCTCAGGAACACCTCTGTGGAGGTTTGGACCTGCCTTCGGGCAGAATAACCCTTACCTATGAGTTATTATGTGTGCTTGTTATTTACATGTGATTCATACAGGCGCTCTCCCAGCCCCCAGCTCAGCGAGTTGCCATGTGCTCGTCTGACCAGCTCGCCCATCTAACCGCTGCGCCAGCCGGCCCCACTTTGAGTGAAAGACGCTGTAAAACAATGAATGTTAACCTTGGTGGCAGCCCGCCTGGTGGCCAAGATCGTTGACACATTGAAGTCTGTATAGTCTGATACCATGGTCAGCCGGTTTGAATCCCGTTGGTTGAAAAACATTTCACCATCAGAATGTTAGCCGATAGGGTAGAGGAGGTGGTGGTATACAATTTCTATAGATTGTGCCAAAAGCCTGGATTCAATTCCAAACCTCTCCTTAGTGCTCGTATGGAGTAGTCCCTTAGTGTTATTCGATAAGAGTAGGTTATGTGCCGACACATTTATTCACCCTCTTCCTACCCCATTAACATCGTCATCCCACATCCAGCCGTGTAAGTTGTCTATGGGCGGTAAATAGAAAGACCTGCACCAGGCGAGCCAAACATGTCCTCGGAGACTCCCGGCACTAAAAGCCATATGGTAAATAATCTCGGTGGCAAAAAAACACATTAATTTATACTGATGTAAAATTTAGCATGTTGCTAAAGATTTTAGAACTGTATTTTACATTTGTCAGATGCAGACATGGGCCAGTATACTGTATTGTGCCCTTTTCTGTTGGAAACCTTTTTAAAAAATTGCCTGCTGTTGAATTCTCTTTTCTGATGAATATGTCATCCGTTACAGAGTCAGCAACAAGAATGTGTTAAGGCCCGCTCTCACCTAGTGGAATGGAATCGAATCGAACCGAACAGAATTTGTTTTTAACATGTGTTTAAATGGGAGATAGAGATGGCGATCGCCACGAGTCGAATAGAATCGAACCGAACGGAACAGGCTTCTCTGCCAAGAATACTTTTCGACTAGCGGAGTGGAATCGAACAGAATTATCAAGATTCGTGCAACTTCGTAGATAGTCGGGTCGAGATCTTTCGGGCGACCATTTAACGGTAAATGTGTATCAGCTTCAGCTGGAAAGTCAGCTGTTTCTTTGATACAGTCGGGAACGTTCTGTTTTGTGTTCGTTTATTTAATTTATTAACACAAGATACGGAAAAACTTCCCAGTTTAATTCAAAAATATAATTTCCTCTACTACAAGACCCACGAGCATTACTACAACAACGTAAAAAATAGCCTAATGCCTGGGAGGAAATAAGCAAGGCTATGGAAAACCAAACTTACTAGAATATTCAATTTTGTGGTAGGTTACTGTAGTCAATATACAATTTATCTCATAATTTTTGTTGACTTCATCATTAAAGCATGTTATGTTAGAGTCCACATACGGTAGGCCTTTATCGGTACGATACTTGACACCACATATCATATGGGGTCTATATTTAAGTGTTTATTATATTTACAGTGAACGATTTCTAAGTGGCATTACCTGGGTTTCAAACTGTCGTATATGTGTTCCTAACAAATAGTAGGCTAATGTATAATAAATTGCTCTGTTGTGGACTATAAGTACACTTCACCGTCTTTAATTAATGTTACAGAGAGTTGGCCGTGCGGTTAGGATCGCGTAGATGTGAGTTTTCATTCGGGAGATAGTGGGTTCGAAACCTACTGTCGGTAGCCCTGAAGTAGGTTTACCGTGGTTTCCCCATTTTTCACACCAGGCAAATGCTCAGCCTGTACTTGAATTAACGCCACGGTCCTAGCCCTTTCCTATCCCATCGTCACCATAAGACCTATCTGTGTCGGTGCGACGTAAAGCAAATTGTAAAAAAATAATGTTGAGGCTACCTCGATTAATGATTTCATCCTGCCACAGGACACAATCTGCTGCATTAAAGTTGTTTTAAAAATGATCACGGACTCCCATTGCATCTGAGGTAGCATTTCCTCCTGCAAATTGGATTTCTTCTGTTAAATCCTACTATCTGAAATAGTTGTTGAAATTGCAATACAGTAACTCTGAAGTAGGCCTACCGTAGAGACTTAGCTTCATCGCGCAATAAACATTGAAATAAGTTTGAATACTCTTCTTTCGGCTCTTTTGTTAATTTCATGCACCTAGAAACTTCTCCGATCTCTCGTAATTTTCTGCCTCCTCACACCTTCTATCAGACTGTCCATTGCAAGCCTGAAGTTTCCCGTAGAATCCCGTTCGATTCTGTTCCGCTAGATGTGAGCGGTCGAGTGGAAATTTCGGCTGTTCGGTTCGATTCGATTCCACTAGGTGGGAGCGAGCCTTATGTCTGATCAAAAAGAATCCTTATTTTGTTCAAGAATTGAAAAAAAAGAACCATAGCATGTCAATTTTCTACTTTAACCCTGACAATTACACCATACGATTTTCTGACGCGTCGTGCGAATGAATGCCATCTAGTCCTCAAAACGAGGGGAGAGTTATACCCTCCACCACCTCTATTCCTTGTTCATTCCATCTGGTAACTTTAACGTAACTTTAAATAATAGGCTTTGAGTGGCACGTCTTTGAGACGTGTGGTGTAACTAAGGCGATATTTATAGACGTGTTACTGTCAGGATTAACAAGTTGCTCATGGGAAAATCTAACAATTCATAAATGGATTTGTTATGGAGTTAAAAAAAGAAAGGTTTGCAGCAAGATCTGAAGTTAATGCTCTAAACCTATTTCTTTGTTATGGTAACAAAACTTGGCATTTTCTCAAATTCAGAGAGGAACTAGAACCAGCACAACTAGAACCTTTATAATCTAAAATACATGTGATTATAAAGTTAAAAAATATCCACAACATAAAGTGACATACATAAAACTATCAGCTGTATAAAATTGTTAAATAGTTATTATAAACATGGAAACACATCACCAACTAAGAAGTATTATTGATTGTTAAGTATTTTATTGAAATCTCATTGAAAGAACCTCACAGGAGTTCACATCACATACAAGACTAGTTGTTTTATCCATCGTTGACAGGTTAGTTTTTGTACAATTGCAGCAGTAATGCCATCTAGCAGAGACGAGTGGCAGAAGAGACAGAAAACACCCAGAAGTCGGTCTCTGTTATATTACTGTTCATCCATTTTAGCGGCTCTTGTAGGCTATCACATTTTGTTTTCTTCCAGCTCAGTGATATTAGAGCATCCGGGATCTAGTTAGTTCTCTCCAACCTCCCACCCCCTCCTTTATAATTCCTTTTTCCTCCATTTCAGTAGCCATCTTTAACTTCCTGGTCATGCAGCTCTTTTCAGGCACATCCCTGGAGATGAGATGCATGGACAATTTTATCTACCTACCAACTCTCCTGAAAATCCACAGCCTGTTTCCAGTCATTCAACTGGGTCAGGAATGGAATGAATGAAACCCCCATCTAGCGGCGAGGATAGAAAATATGCCGGTTGCCGAAGCTTGCCGCACTCCTCTGGGGCAATGATTAATGAAATGAAATGATATTGGAGAGTGTTGATGGAATGAAAGATGACACGGAAAACCGGAGGAAAACCTTTCCTGCCTCTGCTTTGTCTAGCACAAATCTCGCATGGAGTGACCGGGATTTGAACCACGGTATCCAACGGCGAGAGGCCGCCTGAGCCACCAGCTCTCCTGCCATTCCTAAATCTGTGGCAGAACCTGGAATTGACCCCGGACCGCCAAGAACGGCAGCTAATAGTCCTCACCGTTATGCTAAATAAAACGGCAAAGGGGTAGATGATCACTCAGTTATACACCTTACAGAGACAAACACTACTATACTCATCACGACATAACAATATTTCCATATTAGTGAAGCTTGCCACTGATGGACTTGGCAATAAATATTTGAAAGTGAATATCTCTGCTGAGGTAGACTATTAAAGAAAGCTAAAATTCTCTTCCTTCTCGGAATGTCATCATGCCAATTAGCCCAGCATTTAAGGCAAAGTTATTGTTTCATAAAATTAACCCAAAAATATTTTTGTGCAATACTTGAACAAACACACAGATAGACAGAAAGAAATTGAACCAGTGTTCTACGGTCTTTATGACATGAAAATGTTTTTTAGTCAAACTAAATTATAATTTTCATAATGTACAGACAAACCATATTATTTACAGAGTTTAAGGAGTCGTACCAAATTCTGACCACTGGGATAACAAGACTAACTGCATCCCTCTAGAGCAATCTAACACAAATTGCCTTCCTTGAAACAACCTATTATTTTCTGATAAATAGATCAGTAAGAATTATGGCAATAAAATAGAAAGAGAGCTACATTAATTATCTCAAAATACGGTGGTTCAGGAAGAACAGGCAAAGCATAAGGCCTACTCTCTTATGAAAATAGATTCTCTCACCTGGCTTTGTATGTGATTTAAACTCCCGCTTCTGTTATAAAGATATATGAGATCATCCAATATAATACCTACTTATTATTGATTATAATCAACTGCAATAGAATATCTGAGTCCACTTTATTAAGATGTACAATTTATTAAGTGCATACATATCCTATGAACAAGAGGCTCATTCAGACAAGTAACTTTCCAAGTCAGTGTAGCTAAAAGATTAGGACAGTAGCTCCATATCTTCAACAATGTTTCATAAATGAATTATAAGTCAAAATGAATAAATTACTAAACAAATAGAAATAAAAAGCAGAATACAGACAAAGCATGTTCTCTTTTCTATTTGTTTTTACCAGTTTAACACTGGAGCCTGAACCAGAATAATAGGGTATTTAGAGAACTTCACATGCACTAACCACAATTCAACCTTAACAGTTTACAATAGAAACCAACTTGTTTGTGGCTGGCCAGGATGAACTTGGATTCATGAAGGGCAGGGCTGTCTGGTAACAGCAAGGGCTTCCACTGTTTAGAGGACCCACATTTTATAATTTTAAAAAATAAGGAGAACTAAGAAAGGCGTGACTATAGAGTCTGCCCCACAATGTTAGTAACACGAGGCACCACTATGTGGCACACGCAAAGTGACTGTCCGTTGTTTAATAGTTAGGTTTTCACTAGTGGCACTGAGGTGAATAGAGCTAAGTAGAATAGCACTTTGCCAACTGCTGGTTGTTGGTTTGATACAGCTGTCTCTTTTTTTTTTCTTCACCTTGCCGTGTGGACAGTAAGCACCACGGCAATAGAAAAGAGCTTCTCAAAGGGCGTGCGACCCCAAAGGGGCCACTGTTCTCATGACAGAGATTGGCCTGGATGTGCAAAAATACGTTACAGCTACTAAATTACCTCTTTTCTTGCCGCAAGCCCCAAGATCAAAGGAGGAATTGAGAAAGTGTAAGATTATTGTCAGACGCCACGACACTTTCAAACTTCGTGAGCCTCTTTAGCCCTTTTTTTCTCCTGCAGTGGTTGGTAACAAAATCTCTGTCTCTTCACTGGTGGCAATGACATCTTAATCTTTGCTATCTTGGCCAATGCCCGTGATCCTTGGCAGAAGCAATGGATAATGGCACCTGGACCATTACTTCAGGTTATAAAAGTAAATATACTTCTAAGGGCAGGTGGGTTGGTTCGTGGCAGGCGTAATAAACAGATTTCTCCTCCAGAATCATTTCTAGCAGCATATGTATTATGTTATAACCCCTGTGGGGCGGACTCTATATTTCTACCCTAAAAATTTTTCAATGTTGACATGGGCTGGTTAAAACGTTATATAACATTCATTTTCTAAATTTAAATCACTAAAAAAAAATTCAGAAACAGAATGGCACTGTCACATTTAAACCACCAAAGTTTAATAGGCACTGAACATGAGAGTTTATGAAATATTAACTTTGGTGACCCCATACATGACTTTACCACACCAAAATGTAGGATAAACATTCTATAATGTTAGTTTTGGTATGGGGAAGCATGTAGGTGAGAAGGAGTTAATTGTTGTTATTTTTGTTATGAATTTTGCCTTAACATACACTAATGAAATTACTCAGAACTTCAAAATCATTACATTATTATTATTATTATTTCCTCTAGGCACAAAAGTTTGTCATAGTATTTATTATCTGTGTATGTTCCTATCCAGTGAAAAACAGTAATCAATGCCACCACTAATTAAGAGACACTTTGTTGCTTGTCTGAATGAACCTTTAGAACCACTACTTGATTTTAAAACAAAAGAAATTCTAGATGTTAGCCAACCGCAGTATTGGCTACTTCATCTGATTTCTAACTTATAAATAACTTGATTATTTAGTGCATTCATTGACACTTTTCACAGAAAAATATCTTTCTAACAGAACTGCACATTTAAATGACAATGCATCAAGTTATTACAATATCATCTTATTCTTGTCCAGCTCACCAGCTATTTGGCACTTAAAATCTCTCCAAATATGAAAAGAGATCCAAATAATATAATAAAACATATCTCATTTTGTAAATACAGTATTCTATGTTAAAATATGCATAAAATTATTGGCAAGAAAAATCACAACCTTTGATGCTTGGTGAATTTTACACTTGCTTTTCATTCTAACCATTTGATTTTTTTTTACAACAACCTTTATAAATTGGCAAAGGATTGTACACTGACATGCCAAAGTCATGGGAAAGTACATGTCCAATCCAGTACCACGTATGTTCAATGGACATAGGTCTGGTGATTGTGCTGGCCAGAGAGGTTGACAATTACCTTGCTGAGTATGTTTCTGGATGAGTAGCAGCAGAACAGGTTGCCTGTTCAATATTTCCTGCATAAATATCAGAACAGATATTGTAGCCTATCATGAGTTCAGACGTTACACGCCTTGTTTCCCGAAAGGAATGAACTGAAAAAGTTAAGCTCCCTTAGGACACTAACACAAATCGTCTCAGCACTCTCAAAGGGAATGATGCCATTTCTGTCTCAGATGTAGGTAATAAACATTTTGACTCTCATTGACAGAGCACACCTACATAGAACATGTCCGGTAGAGTGCTCATGAATCCAAACATTGGCTACTAAATGTACTTCTTTTAGAACTTAGTTCCTATGTCCCCAAGTGGACGAAAGAACATAGGGTAGAAATGAACACTCCACCAACTCTTATTCTTGGCCAGTTGTTTCATCTTTCTCCTTTTTCAGTCGACACAGCTTCTTTAATGATGACCCTTTTCCTGTTACAAAGTGCCCCCAGGATAGTTTGGATATTCCCAAACCTGTTTAAATTATAACATTCATTCAGGTAACATCAGCCAGCAGTTCAAGGCAAAGCAATCCAAAGGACACCAGCACGATTTATTGTGGGTGATTTCCAGCAAACGAATAGTATTACAAAAATTTTGCAAACTTCAGGCTGGGAAGACACCTAAGATCTTGCACCTGAGGGAAGCAATTCAGACAGCATGGCCATTGTCTTCTTGTGGATTCTGTGCCAAATTGAATTGTTCCATTTTTCCAGACCATAGTGGGCCATACTTATTATCAGATAAATAACCCATTGGCATGTCACTGTACAGAAAGTTAGATAAGATCTTATTTACATTTTTCATATTATTATATTTGTTTATTTTCACAAACAAAACTATTACTTAATTCTTACACAAAGTGAAATTTTGGTATTAACACAAGTACGCCGATTTCTATGACATCCAAACCTTAATATATATACACACATTATATTTTGCGATATTCACTACCCTTGCAGATGCCATTGCTATAAACTATGGGTATACTGTATTATACTTTGTTAAGAGAGCTGATGTTTTCTTCCCTCCAACAGAGGGCATTTTCAGGGCATTTACTAACATAAAACTTAGTGTCTTTACGTTACAATCCATTTTGCTCATGGGAAATTGAATTTACATGTAATATATTTACTCTCTGCTAAGTAGATTTACTTGAAAATATTTTCCACACATAAAGGCTAAATGTCAGCTTACATCAAATTTGTCCTTGTCTATAACAATAACATTCACACAAAACAGATCTTTTTTCCAAGGCAACATTAAAAAAATATTTCTACACAGTGTGCTATTTGAGCAATGATTATGGTCTTTCCTCGAATAATATCAAGTAAGAAACTTATCCACTATCAGCAGATAAGGAGAACAGTAGGTCACTAAGAAATTAGATCCTCGTATGGAATCTAGAGATTATGGATCGAGTTCACATAGTAGATGAAAACTATCCCAGATGAATTGATGAGGACTAAGAAACAGATAAAGAATGATTCAAGCCACAGATTGGATAAAATGACCTTACATCCATTGGATTTATAAATAAGACTCCAATATTACAGATTTTATTTCTGAACGGCAAATTTTCAAGGATATTTCTTTGTATTACTAGCATATCTGTACTTTTTTACTTCATAATATTAAAGGTTCTTGGCAGTCTGGTACTCTCAAGACATTCAGATTCATTTTCTTGATAAAATATGAAGTTTTGAATGTATAATGAATATTTCTAGTGTAGCTTACATTTCACCTCTAATTTCTTATTGCTAGTGGTTTTATGTTGCACTGATTTACAGCCACAGCATTTGCCCAGTGTAAAAATGGGAAACCATGGAAAACCTCTTCAGGCCTTTGGTGATGGTGGGATTCAAACCCATCTCCTGAATGCAAACTCAGAGCTACACAGCCCGTACTATGCAACCAATTCACTACCCACTTTCATTTCTAAAATTCAAAGGACTCTAATACTCCTCCTAACATAGCAATCTACAAAAATAATGTAGTTTAGTCAATATCAGTATGAAGTGTTGGAATTTTTTTCATAACATAATAGAATTGAGATACAATACCATAGGGCTCTCAAATCCCTCTGTCATTTTTATGAGGAGCGATATCAAATTGCAATATTTACAAAGTACAAATGTGCTTTTCATAAGCCCATACTGATAGAAAGAAGTTTCTAATTTGAAATAGTACCAAGCAAGATGGCACTGGAAAATGATTCATTGCTCTACATTCACATTCAGGAGATGGTGGGTCTGAATCCCACTGCTGGCAGCCTTAAAGAAAATTTCACTTGATTTTACATTTTCACACCAGGCAAATGTGGAGTTTTTTCCTTTAATTAAAGCCATTGCTCCTACTTTTCCAAACCTACCCCTTCCCAATCTCAAACTCTATGTTTCAATGCAACTTTATAAACTGAAAAAAAAAAAAAAGATGAAAATAACATTAATTAAACTAGAAAATTAAAAATGTATAGAGAAAAGCAAAAAAGGCTAAGGAAAATGGGCACTTAAAAAGGTCCATATCCTTTAACCGATGTGAAAATAAGATTTAAAATTCAGTTGAGCACACATTGAAAGGCACTAAATTGTTGAAAATCTCTTGCTATATGTAACCATGTAAGAGTATGAGAAGAAAGTAAACAACATGGCCACGAGTCTCCAATTAAGAAAACCAGAAGTCTCAATGTCTTGAGAGATGGTAATATCATGATTAGAAAGATATAAAATAAATATATGGACATATCATAGGAAAGCAAACGAACTAAAATGTAGAAATATAACAAAAAAGTAAATATAAATTTACACAGCCTGTACTACGCAACCAGTTCACTCCCCACTTTCATTTCTAAAATTCAGAGGACTCTAATACTATTCCTAACATAACAATCTACAAAAATAATGTAGTTTAGTCAATAACAGTATGAAGTGTTGGAAATTTTTTCGTAACATAATAGAATTGAGATACAATACCATAGGACTCTCAAATCCTATATAACCTTAGAACTTTTAGAGAATCCTGCTATAAATCAATTACAAATAGATGCATTTTGAATTTTATAATTTTAAATATATCACATCATTTAGTGCTGAGGATGAAAAACGGGCAAGATATGAATGAAAGATGTAGATAGTAATATGGAAGACATAACCCGTAAGTGGAAAAATTGACACACACTCTTTAGAATGCTGTCGGCACAAGCCCCTATGAGTCCAAAAATGGAAATTTCTGAAATTTCCAACTTTAATAAATCAGCAACATTTGGGAAGCTATAAACCATTTTGTAATTTTACCTAAGAGACAGAGCACCTACTTTCCTGGTAAAAGCATCAATTATTGAACCATCAGATTTCCTCTTGTGGGAATTGGTAATTGTAACATTTTCTATGTTCTCCTTATTGCTAAGTTTACTACAACTATAAGCAATTTTCTTGTTTGCCAGCCAGATGGAAGTAGGATTTCGATTGGGAAGTTTGCTGTCATTTGAAGTAGGATTATTGTCCAGCATGCAAAGTATTCCATTCTTAATGTTGTCTTCTTCAGGCTTGCTGCAACCTTCAAGCAGTGCACCTCCTTCAACTTTATCATTTCTCCAGAGATCTGTGGAAGGTTTTACATTATCTTTCTCAGTTCCTTGAACATGCTTGTGGAGTTCTGGCAATGTGGAATACTTTTTAGGGTTTAAACTTGGTAGAGTACCAAAGTGAACGTGTCGTCCTAATGAAGCAGACCTTCTGAAGGTGGCTGGTTTCTCTACTTTTTCTGGTTTCATCCTGGCAGAAGTTTTACGTATATGTGGTGAGTCGCCAGGATCAGCACTAAAGGATGTGTCCAAATTGACATTGACAACACTAGGATGCTGCCTGACACTGCCTGCGACGGAACGAGAATCCCGACACTGGTTAAGGTACACATTAGCTCGTTCCATCTTCTCCTTGATTATCCGACTTAGGAGTCCAACTTCCCTCTCTCGCTTCTCGACAGCTCTCTCCCTTTCAATGATAGCAAGCTCCTTAGCCCTTACGGCAGCCTCTCTCTGTCGCAAAATGTCTATCTTACTGATGACAGGATCCGGCTCTCTTCTCTCACACTGGGTCTTTATTGATTTGTCTTCGACTGGGTTTGGAAATGTTATAGCTTCCAGTCTCTCTTCAAATGTTTTCTCAGCATTTTCAACCACACCCGTGTTTTCCTTCGTCTTGAAAGTATCCTGAGCAAGATGAGACATGACAGTTGGATGATGCAATATGACCTCTACTGTAGGTCGAATAACGTGATCAACACGTAGCATGAAGGAGATCATTTTCTGCAAATCTTCAGAGTAATATGATGGAATCCTCTCAAATCTATAACAATTACAAAAGTTTACATTGAGTTACTCCGTCACTTTGGTCTAACAAAAAGCAAGAAACAGTTTAGACTATCAAAAGCATATGTTTTGGGATACACAAAATGAGCCTGGAATAGTGGAAAATAATAAATGTCATGGATGTTCTCTACGAAAGCTTAAGAGAACCAACTCCTTAGCGCTGGTGACATCATACTGTGTAGTACCAATAGAGAACAGCTTGAATGCTGGATAGAACCCCCAGAGGACAGAACAGAGGTCTTAAAATGAGCTGGAGTAAAAGTGAGTACCTCTGCCTACAAGAAGTGGGAGCTGAAGTTATTAAGATGGATACAGAGAAGTTTCAGACAGTGAATAGTTTGAAGTCCCTACGATCCACTGTACCTAGCAAAGGCAATTTGGATTAAGAAATAATTTACAGAGTGCATGCTGACTGGTTGAACTGAACAAGGTTGTCTGGTATCTTCTGTGAATAAATGCCCAACTAAAGGGAAAGGTCTCTGCGAGACCTACAGAAGTATATAGAGCCAAGGCATGGGCAATACAAAATTGCAATGCCAGGGACTGGAGGCCGTTGAAATGAAAATGCTGAGTTGGATGTGGGATGTTTTGAGGATGGACCAAATCAAGAACAACTACATAAGGGGCAGTGTCAAAGTGACTGAAATAAAAAAGAAAGTCCAAGAGAGTCGACTGCTCTGGTATGGTCACATAATGTGCAGGTTTGACAATTATGTGGGGAGAAGAGTCCTTGGTCTGGAGCTGCAAGGTAGAAGAGGGAGAGGAAGACCGATGCTAGAAAGTGACTCCATGTACCCTGACTTGTTCTTTCCACCAAAATAAGAGTTTTGTCTGTACATTGCTCAGATTTTTAAAAAGAATGGTATTTCTGTATCAGTCATATCCATAGTAACAAGAAAATGCACTTTTTACTTTTCCGTAATTTCTGCCTGTCTGTCTGTATGTATGTATGTATGTATGTATGTATGTATGTATGTATGTACATGCATCACAAGGGAACGGCTGAAGAGAATTTAATGAAAATCGGTATGTGAAGTCGGGGGATGAGCCACTACAATCTAGGCTATAAATCATTTTACTCACGCTGAGTGAAATGGTAGTTTAGGGGAAGGCTGAAAATTGAATTCTCAAATAATTATACTATTAGTGGTCCTATCGATAAATACGATATAACTAAAGTTACATAGAATTGAATTTCCGATCATTTATGTCATACACTGTTACCGTACCAGCTTTGATAAAACAGATATTCATGAATTTGCATTTTTGTTGCTAAGTCTACATGAACGCCGAGCCACGAGAAAATGGGTTAACCGAATTTAATGAAAGTCGGTATATAGAGTCGGGGAATAAGAAACTACAGTCTAAGCTATAAACAATTTCATTCGCCCTGTATGAAATTGTAGTTATGGGGAAGGCGCCTAAAATTGAATTTTTAAATACCTATGTTATTGGTCCTATCGAAAAGTACTACATATCAACAGTTATAGAGAATACAATTACTGACCATTTATGTTTTATTCAATTTTATGGTACTGACTATGATAAGAGTGGTATTTCAGAGTCGGAAGGAAACTAAATGTGAAGGCCTACAATATTGAAAGCGCATAACATTGATCAACAGTAACATTACATTGACCATTGTTTGTTGTGATGTTCTTTGTCTCTTATGCTGCCACTCATCTCCAATAGATGAGATTACTGCTGCGTACCGAGTGGTGGGAAATAGCTGAGGAGTTAGAAAACTTTCTTCTTTAGCACGTCATTCCTCTGGTTCGTACATTTTCTGATACCGTACTGCTGGTACGTAACTCACTGTTTTATCATAGTATTCCAGCCATTCGATCCCTACTCTGACGCACTGTTTTGAATGAGCAGTGTGCACACTTAAGGCAGACGCTCAGTAGTAGTAGTAGTAGTAGTAGTAGTAGTAGTAGTAGTAGTAGTAGTATGACCTGGTCTAGAATTACAATTTAGGCCTATTCCAAATGATAGCACCAGAATTCACTAAATAACTCAAAATTCAACCCTGAAAAGAGTTGTTTCTTAAAAAGAGCTTCTTCCTCTTCACTTTAATTAAATTTTACATTCATTTTATTCAAAATTAGCAGTGAAGAGGGGCTCCAAGTCAGATAGATTTTTTTGACGCCAGTGTAGTGAATTGAGATTTTCCAACTCATCGGGTACTCCTAGGAAACGGATTAGTAAAAGGGAATAGTTTTTGCCCTGGGGCTCTCCACTATTCGAACCCCCCCCCGAAAAAAGACAAGAGTGCTCACGGAACGCGGCTGTCTGCGGCCTGGTCATTCCAGCTCTGGAACTTTGGACTGTTAGATCGGCAGTTAAAAGTGAGGATAAGTATGGTTCTTCATTTGTTTGAGTATTTCATGTTAAATCATTGCTTTTACTGGCGCCATTCTTACTGACGTCATTGTAATGACCTATGTTCATTTCCGTTGGGAAAACCACTAAGACAGTCTTTCTGTGGATATAAAAAGGCAAGTGGAGAGTGAGTGTCTGCCATTATAATGCGATTCCCCCAACCTGATTGTGAATGATGGTAGGCAAGTGGAACTACCATTACAATGAAAATTCCCTAACGCAGTCTTCATATGAGAAAAGACGTTTGGTGATTTCTCCATCGCATTTCTAGGGTAACGTTAAGAGCTATGCAATTTAATACAGTCTTGCTCACACCGTATACTGTACCTAACGTACAATCCTGTATACAATGTAGAATTCCATAGCGAAGCACAGGTACATCAGCTAGTAATCAATAAAAACCACACCTTATTAATACCAAGGAAATATTTAGTCAGATGACCTGTTATTTGTGCTATGCTGACATGAATACAACATACTAACCCTAGCGACTTGTGTTACCAGATGAACACAGAACAAGAGTGAAATATATACAATATGAATAATGGAAAGGAACAAAAGAAGTGGCAAATCACGTTATATAGAAGAAAATAGAATAAAAATCCTACCCACGTGAGCAATGGCGGAGGCAGCAACAGAAAAGGAGACAAGGATGGAGGCACTTCCATGTATGTGGGGCTTGCCTTTTCTCCATCTACCACCCCTAAATTGTACATGTACAATTTAAGGAAAATAAATAAATAAATAATAATAATCATCATCATCATCATCATCATCATCATCATCATCATCACATCTTCAAAGAGGTGAACTTTCTCACAGTAGTTATTGTGTTTATCTAATCATTGTATGCATTTCTTTTTTATGTTGCTGTCTCTCCACATATGACTTTTTGTACTATACTAGGTATATCTTACTTCAAGATTAATTTGATAATTATTATACCAAAGAGGGATTGGAATAACTTACCAAGGGAAATGTTCAATAAATTTCCTATTTCTTTGAAATCATTTAGGAAAAGGCTAGGAAAGCAACAGATAGGGAATCTGCCACCTGGGCGACTGCCCTAAATGCAGATCAGTATTGATTGATTGATTGATTGATTGATACCACCACCACAGAAGACCCAATTAAAATTTGAGTACTATTGTATCTTCAACATCAAGAAATATTCTCTCTACACAGAAAACAGGAAATAGACTGGTTTAGGAATAGATGTATAGCACTTACTTCCCTTCTTCAATTTTCTGAGCCAGTTCTGGTATGCTCGGTCCACTGAAGGGAGGCATCAGGACACACATCTCGTAAATAAGACAGCCCAGGGACCAAATGTCTGATTTTTTATTATATCTGTTACCTTTGATCATTTCCTATAAAAAAATATCACAGACGCTATTTAAAAACTGTTCATTTGTGCTTGCACATAAAGAAAATAGTGGAATGGCAGACTGAAATTTGTTTCATTATAATTTACCTGCAGAAATTTTACATTAATACATAGGTTAAGTGTTTTTATAGGATATTACATAATAGGGCCCATGCTCCCTGATTTCAGAAGAAAATAAAACTTCAAGAAAAGTAACACTAGAGAACTGTACAGAACTTTTAAGGAAAAACTACAACAATACCAACCTCCAAGTTCTGTTTTAAAAGAGAGGACGGTACATTAGCATTGAATAACAAGGTGAATTGCCACCTTTTGGCCAATTATTTTGAAACCATTTTAAACTGCGAGGAACCACTGGAAACTCTGAATTTCAAGAAGCCAACGTAGATGAATCAACATTCAAATCCACAGAGTCTCAAGGACATAAAGAAAATCATCAATTAACTCAAAAACAATAAAGCACCATGAGAAGATGGGATAGTAGCTGAAATGTGAAAAATTGGAGGAGATAGGGCAACGGAAAACTTACACCATTTAATCTGCGATATCTGGGAAAGTGAAAAAATCCCTACGGATTGCACCCTTATACACCCACTCCATAAGAAAGGAGACCACACCAATCCAAACACTATCAAGGAATTTCGTTGTTACCTATTTCTTACAAAGTATTGCCCAAGGTGCTATTAAACATAGTAGAAGAACATGAAGATCAAATAGGTGAATATCAAGAGGGATTTAGAAAGGGAAGATCCAGTGTGGAACAGATCTTTAGCCTGAAAAGTATCCTGAGAATTGAAGCTATACGAGGGAAAAATACGGTGGTTGTGTTTGTAGGCTTCAAAAAAGCTTATGACTCCATCAATCGGCAGACATTCTTCAATGTTTGGAAGAATTTGGAATTAATATAACACAAGGGCAATTATAGCTCAAACGCTGATGGAAACCGTCTCCAAAGTTAAATTTCACAAGGAAATCGCAGATCCCTTTGAGATTAAGACAGGAGTCAGGCAAGGTGAAAAAAGCAATGAGAACTGGAGGAAAACCATAAAAGAAGAAGGTATAAAAGGAATCTATTTAGGTACAAAGAAGCAGAATATGAAGGTGGATTGCTTAGCATTCGCTAATGACATGCACTGTTAGCAGGAGATAAGGAAGAAGCCCAAATAATGCTTGAAAAACTACATGAAAATGAGGAGAAAGCAGGAGTCAGGATCTCATATGAAAAGACAGAGTACATAGAATACAAACATAATGAGTAAAACCATCTGCAAACCACGTATGGGAAAGTCAAGAGGTCAGATAAATTTAAATATCTTGGTGAATGGATCCAGCCGAATGGGCTTGATAAAAAAGCAAATATGGGAAGGGCCAGAAAGATGGAGTTAGCGTATAGATTAGTACAGAATAAATACAATAAAAGAACGATATCTTACACAGCAAATATCAGACCCTACACCATGGTTATAAAACCAGAGGGCCTTTACAATTCAGAATGTCTGATACTGAATAAGAAAGGGGGAATGGATGAGCTTGAGAAGAAAGAAAGAAAAATCTTGAGAAAGATCTTAGGACCCAAAAAAGGAAAGGATGGTACATGGAGGAATAGGAAAAATGAAGATTTATACAGACAGACAGACAGACAGACAGAGAAGATCACAGACACTATACATAACAGGAGACTGAAGTTTTATGGGCACCTCACAAGAATGAACGAGACTCGACTAACAAAGAAAATCTTTAACTACATTATCAAATTAAAAGCAACTACTAAATGAGTAGAAGAAACAACAAAAGACATGGAGGAAGTTAGCACCAATCCAAAAGAAGCCTTTAACAGAGATATGTTTCGAGCTAAAATTGATAAATTCAAGGAGTTCTAAGGGGAAAAAAATTAAAAGTCCAAGAACATGTGGTCAGAGAAGAGGAACAGAAACCATGATGAAACGATGGAGAAGTTCTTGGAGAAGAAAAAAGAACTAACCAGCAAGTCAATTGTTTACCAAAGTAGGCCAAAAGTGAAGAAATAATAATAATAATAATAATAATAATAATAATAATAATAATAATAATAATAACAACAACAACAACAATTCTATTATTATTCCAGCAGTCCAAGAAACCAGGTTCAGAGCGTCTATGATGGGTAAGTACAGAATACTGAAGGGTCTACAAGCCTTCAGGGAGAAAAAGTCAGGTAACAAGAGGAAGTCCCCAACCATCTTGGGAACAGTCTTCTTTGCTTTGTCCGACTCCATGGCTGAATGGTTAGCAGGCTGGTCTTTGGTCAGAGGGTCCCGGGTTCAATTCCCAGTCGGGTCAAGAATTTTAACTTTCATTGGTTGATTCCGATGACTTGGGGGCTGGGTAAGTGTGCCATCTTCATCATTAGAATTTATGATACGTAGGGCCCCATCCTCACAGACACGCAGGACGCCTATACGGCGTCAACTCGAAAGACCTGCACCAGACCTCTTCAGAGGCCACACACTATTATTATTATTATTATTATTATTATTAATTTCAGGTTCTTATCTCCAAGACTTTTGATTACAGCCCTTAAAAGTGGAAAAAATCTGACACGGCCCTCAATGACCCTGCTCCAATCAATGAGGATCCAAAAATTGGTAATCTTGTTGCATGCAATTTGAACTAATCACTGACATTGATTTATTGTTTGCTGAAAGTTTGAACATCAGTGATTGCATATGGTATAACCATATATATATGAGTCTCCACCTTATAACCAAACAACATGAAAACCTGATAAGAAATATAGCACTAAATATACTTTGTTAAAAATGGAGCCATACTTTCCAGTGTTGACTCAGTTAATACAACTACGTTCTCCAGACTCTCTACACTAAATATAACAACTACAACCTTTTGATACATGTTTCCTAACTTTTAGACTGTCTACCTCTTGTGAAGTTCTTTGCTTTAGTTTTGTTAGTCGATTCTCAAAATAATAATGTTACTGGCATTATGTCCCACTAACTACTTTTTTTTGGACATGCTGAGGTGCCAGAATGTTGTCCTGCAGGAGTTCTTTTAGTGCCAGTAAATCTACTGACATGAGGCTGACATATCTGAGTACCTTCAAATACCACCAGACTGAGCCAGGATCGAACATGCCAAGTTGGGGTCAGAAGGCCAGCACCTCAACCATCTAAGCCACTCAGCCTGGCTGATTCTCAAAATGACGACATGCAAGATTTAATTAGGACAGAACCATAACTGGTTTGTGTACCTCGTCCTTGCTGCCATTTTACTTTAGTTTGTGTTGTGAGCTGAGCTGAAGAGTGTAAAGCGGCAGAGAGTTCAAGTACAATCTTCCAATATAAACAAAGCAAACTGCTAAAGAGTGGAGAAAAGATGATCATGTGTTCAATAAGTTTGTAGGCCAAGGTTAAAATAGTTTCCTTCAATACTATTGGCATTTCAGGAAGAGGATTGGAGGATTTTTACCACTTTTCAATTTGGAAGGATTATTCTTTGATTCTATTATGATAGCTTCCGCGTCTTGAATGGATTCATCATGCTACTATCATTACGATAACTTAAGAGTTGTTAATAAAAAATAACACCAATGTCTGATATTTTGATATATTGTAACTCAATATTTGTGAAGAAGAACATAACAGATATGGGACGAGAGCGAAACAGCTGAGCTGTGTTACCAAATCGAATCAGCCGGTTTGAGAGCTATTGTTTCCATGTATTGATCTACAGTGCAAATTTATTTTAATATGCATACTAGTGGACCCGTGTTGCTCCACAGCATTCCTTATAAATAGGTCAGATAGTTATGCCTGTCACGAGTCATATTGTTTTGCCTGCCCTTTTCAATAGTTTTATGAACACTTAATACCAGTACATAAAAACTGATTAATTCGTAAATTAGTTTATAACACTTCTTTCCCTACAATATTCTCCGTACTTTGACCATTCGGCCGTATCTGGATCTTAAAAACATTTTCAAGCGATCTTGCCCGAGATAGTGCAACATACGATTGGCAGTGACTGAATACTTTTGTCCCTGCGCTTTATTAATGGTCATACAGAAGGCTAGTCGACTTGATAACTTCCAGTCTGCACGTACGTAGACAGTTTTCTCTTAGCAACATGTAAGTTATTAGGAACGTTCTGCCATCTGTTGAGTATATTCAGAACCTGGGGAAGGTCAGAGAATCAAAGAGTATTTAGCAGGGAATAGTATTCTTCCATCATCAGAGAAAGTGTTTACTCTGTGGCTTGACAGGTAGTAATCAAACATGGCTGCATGTAATCACATTACTAAGGATGAAAATCATATATATTAGAATATTAACCCTTTCCCACAGACTATCTTTGACTCACTGTCTGGCAAAACCTAGAGTAAATAATTTGCTTGTCAGGTATAGTTGTGGAGTACCTTCACTAAATAATTTATTCTGTAAAAACCACTTAAGATATAGCTTTCAAATTTTGTAACAATGGAAAATACACTATAGTTATTCTAAAATGATACAATGGATAAAAAGGAAGTTGCCTAACATGGAAATACGAAGTGGAGAAGAAGAATGGGACAATTTAAGACAGACATTTGTGGAAGCAGCAACTGAAGTATGAGGGAAAACAAAAGCAATGATTAAGGGAAAGGAGACACGGTGGTGGACAGACAAATTAAAAAAAAGAAATAAAATAAAAGAACAAGGTGAAGAAAGAAATAGATAAGAAAAAACAAAAAACATATCAGAGGGATGAGAATAAGATAGAAAGGTTACATGTGGAATGCAAAAGATTGAAACTAGAGGAGTATCAAGGAGGAAAAGGAGAAATGGTGGGGAGAGTTTATCAACAAAGTTGAGCAAGATAGTCAAGGAAATCAGAAACTATTATACAGAGTACTAAAATCGAAAAGAATAAATCAAGAAAAAATCAAGGCATTAGAGAGAGAAGATGGATCCATAGTACATGACGAAAAGGGTCTTCAGAATGTGATGGCAAAGTATTTTGAAAAACTTTATAATGAGGATGACTGCTCGGAGTAAGAAGATAAGAAAATGGAAATAACAGATGGAGAAAAAGAAGAGAACACGATACCATGGTTGGAACTTGAAAGGGCAGTGAAAGGAATGACCAAAGGTAAAGCAAGTGGAAAAGACTAATTCAATGCTGATATGATTAAGGCAGCAGGAAGCATTGGACTACAATGGCTATACCGAGCCCTCAATGCCATATGGAAGGATGAAAGGATACCTGAAGATTGGCTATAAAGAAGCACTGTACCATTGTTCCAAAAAGGAAATAGGAAGAAATATGAAAATTATAGAGGTATAACCCTATTATCACATGGACTAAAAATAATGGAGAAAGTCATAGAAAAAAGACTGAGGGATATAATGGAAACACAGTTAGAGGAAGAAAAATATGGCTTTAGACCAGTAGATCAATAATAGACTTGATATTTACAGTGCGAACGATAATGGAAATACATCTGGAAAGGAACAAGGAAATCATCTTCGTATTTTTGGATTTGGAAAACGCTTATGATACAGTTTAGAGAAAACGTATGGGAATGACTACTGAAAAGGAATGTACCAAAATCATTAATTAACAAGATAAAAATGTTGTAATTATAATAATGCACATACATGTAAATAAGCAACTACTGAAGATAATACAGGTGTATGCTCCACAGACAGGATGCAGCATGGAAGAGAAAGAAGAGTTCCTCAATGAACTGGAAACACACATTGTTGGAGATGGGATCATAATAATGGGTGATCTGAATGCTCATGTGGGAACTGATAGAATGGGATATGAGAATGTTCTGGGCCCACATGGGTATGGCGATAGAAATGAAGATGGAGAGAAACTCTTTGACTTTTGTATCAGAAATAACCTGATAATAAAGAACACATGGTTTATGAAGAGGAATAGCCATAAGATCAGCCGATATAGTTGGGATGGACAATATGGTACACTCATCGATTTTATAATAACAGACCGAGAATAGGGAAGATAGTCATGAATACGAAGATAATCCCCAGTGAAAGTATGTAAGGTGATCATAGATTATTAATTGTGGAATCAAAACAAGTAAAAATCCCTAAAATTGTACTGAAGAAGAAACCAAAGATCAGGATTTGGGAATTGGAGGAGGAGGATAAAATGACATTCCAAGATAGGATAAAAAGGAATTTGCCTAACATGGAAATACAAAGTGGAGAAGAAGAGTGGGACAATTTAAGACAGACATTTGTGGAAGCAGCAACTAAAGTATGCAGGAAAACAAAAGCAACGATTAAGGGAAAGAAGACACGGTGGTGGACAGAAAAAATAAAAAAAAAGAAATAAAAGGAACAAGGTGAAGAAAGAAATGGATAAGGAAAAGCAAAAAACGTATCAGAGGGATGAGAATAAGATAGAAAGGATACATGTGGAATACAAAAGATTGAAACTACAAGCAAAGAGGAGTATCAAGGAAGAAAAGGAGAAATATTGGGGAGAGTTTACCAACAATGTTGAGCAAGATAGCCAAGGAAATCAGAAACTATTATACAGAGTACTAAAATCGAAAAGAATAAATCAAGAAAAAATCAAGGCATTAGAGAGAGAAGATGGATCCATAGTACATGATGAAAATGGTCTTCAGAAGGTGATGGCAAAGAAGTTTGAAAAACTTTATAATGAGGATGACTGCTCGGAGGAAGAACGAGATAAGAAAATGGAAATAATAGATGGAGAAAAAGAAGAGAACCCGATAACATGGTTGGAACTTGAAAGGGCAGTGAAAGCAATGACCAAAGGTAAAGCAAGTGGAAGAGACTAATTCATGCTGATATGATTAAGGCAGCAGGAAGCAATGGACTACAGTGGCTAGACAGAGCCCTCAATGCCATATGGAAGGATGAAAGGATACCTGAAGATTGGCAACAAGAAAGCATTGTACCACTGTTCAAAAAAGGAAATAGGAAGAAAGGTAAAAATTATAGAGATGGAGAGACATGAACTAAAAATAATGGAGAAAGTCATAGAAAAAAAGACTGAGGGATATAATGGAAACACAGTTAGAAAAAGAACAATATGGCTTTAGACCAAATAGATCAACAATAGACTTGATATTTACAGTGCAAACTATAATGGAAAAACATCTGGAAAGGAACAAGGAAATCATATTCGTATTTTTGGATTTAGAAAAAGCTTATGATACAGTCAAGAAAAAATATGTATGGGAATGCCTACTGAAAAGGAATGTACCAAAATAATTAATTAACAAGATAAAAATGTATCATGAGAGCAAAAGCAGTGTACATGGCGACTCAAACATTTTATACAAAAAAAAAAAAAAAAAAAAAAAAAAAGTCTTAAGCAAGGAAGTGCACTGTTGCCATTATTGTTTATTACCCATATTGATGGATGAAATCATAAAATGTGTAAAACAGAGTGTGAGTAGTGATGAAGTGAATGCTTTGGTATTTGCAGATGATGTGGTGATTTGGGGAAAGGGAGAAAAGGAAGTACAAAGGAGACTGGACATTTGGAATGAAAATCTGAAGGAGTTCGGAATGGTAATTAGTAAAAAGAAAACTGTAGTCATGCACTGTGGAAAAGAGAAAAAGAGAAGCCAAGTGAACATAGATGGAGAATGGTTAGAGAATGTAGAACAGTTTACATATCTGAGTAGCATTATTAACGGAAGAAATGAAATCAGCCCTGAAATTAATAACAGATTAAGTAAAGGTATAACATTTTATCATCAAGTCAGAGAGCTTTTATGGGATGACAAAGTACCCAAGAGAACAAAATTAACATTATATAAACAGTACTTCATAACAATTGTAACATACAGAACAGAAACACTGGTAACTAATAAGAGACAAGATAGTAAGATCCATGCAGTAGAAATGAAATTTTTAAGAACATCGGTTTAAAAGACAAGAAGAGACAGAATTCAAAATATTAAAATCAGAGAAGAGCTAAATATAGAGCCGTTAGTACAGAAGATACAGAAAACAAGACTGAGATGGTTTGGACATGTAAAATGAATGGGAAAGGAACAGGTAGTAAGAAGGGAATTGGAAAGAGAAGTTAAGGGGAAAGAAACCAGCTGGAAGACCGAGAAGGTGGATGGATCAGATTTGGAAGGACATTAGAGAAGCTGGATTGGATGTGGCGGACGTAATAGAGCAGGAAAAGTGGAAGGACAGAAATGAGTGGAGAAGACTTGTTAGCCACCACCTGAGGGACTGGATTGGGACACTGATGATGATGATGATGATGATGATGATGATGATGAGGGAGAGGTAGCAAATATCAGAGTATTACTAACATTAAAAATGCCAAAAAGTTATTAATGATAATACAGAAGACACATTTAATCATGCAAACTGATAGAGCTACAGTAGGTACGTTAAAACTTCAAACATTCATCGAGTATCATACTCCGAGGTGCAATTTTCATTCTTTTTTCCTAAATAATAAAAAATAAAAAAGTATTAGCATGCTTTTTGCTGTCTGTCAGTGTACGATCACACAGCATCTCTTTCTCCGAATCATGTCTTCCAAAACCTGCTACCTATCTCTTTTGGGAAAAGAACAAAAATACATCTACCACAATATTTTGAAATCCTGTGTTTGAAAGTAGACTCAAATAATATTTACACTGTTAAAAACGATGCCTCAATTTAAACAAAAAACTCAAAATATTACCAATGAAATGACATGGTGTATGGCTTTTATGCCGGGAGTGTCCGAGGAAAAGTTCGGCGCGCCAGATGCAGGTCTTTTCAGTTAACGGTCATAGGTGACCTGCACGTCGTGATGGGGATGAAATGATGATTAAGACGATATACACACCCAGCGCCCGTGCCAACGGAATTAAGCAATTATGGTTATAATTCCCGACCCTGCCAGGAACCGAACCTGGGCCCTTGTGACCAAAGGCCAGCACACTAACCATTTAGTCATGGAGCCGGACAATATAACTAAATATGATCTTATATCACTAAAATGAGCAAATTATGATCACAGCAATAAATAAGGCCGAAATATGCATTTATAAGCAACATAAAATTGCTTTAAACGGGGTCAAGAACCCATCATTCATGGTTATTTTTCAGGTTTTGGGTAAAATTACCTCTGGAATGAAATATGACTTTTCCTTAACATCCGAACCTTAGTAATTACATGTTTATTGCAGTACTTATTTTATCAAACAGCAACATTGTAACTATGAAGCGGCTATGTGATACTAGCAGCACACACTGGCAACTCTATCACCAATGAACCAATAGAAACCAAGCTGGTGGTCATTTTATTTACTCCTGCCAAACCTGTCTTGTTCTTTCTTATGAATACTAGACTACAAAAACTTTCTTCAGTTTATGCTAGTTATTTCAAGAGTCCCCGATACTTGGTCAGAAGAACTGTCAAAGCTATTTTGGCATAGGTGTTGCTTAAAATACTCACAGGGCTCATATAATACGGGGTTCCCACAACAGAATGAGCAAAACTGATGTCGTCTTGTAACACACGAGCCAAACCAAAGTCTCCCAGCTTTACGTTCCCCGTGCCATCAAGGAAGACATTTGCAGGCTTAATGTCTCTATGCATGATGGTTCCTCTTGCAAGGTAAGAGTGGCAGGCCTGAAGAGCACATGCTGTCTGGTACAGAACACGCCATACGAAGCTTTCAACTATTAACTTGTTGGTTCTGAGAAAAAAGTACAGAATTACATTCTGAGAGAGAAGAGAGAAACAATCTAGCAAATACAACATATCAAGTCTAAGGTTAGCATTTTATGAACACAAAAGGATTAGGGAAATCTCCATACCTTCACAGACTGCCATTTACAAAAATATAGGCTCTCTCCTTATCAGACCCAATTCTTCTATATCCATTTTTTTTTTTTTTTTTTTCCTGCCCCGAGAAGCACTTTTCTGGTTCCAAGCTTCATCAGGAGGGTGGGCTTCAACAATAGGTCTTCACAACAGACCTGTTTCCCTGTTCCTAACTTTCCATTTATGGCTTTTCTGTTTCCATTACTTACGCTTTTAATTTTGGTATTATTAAATATTTCTTTTATGAGACTAGGAACATTTTTGTTCATCACCCCTGGTACATTTAGCATTTAGATAATACTGCATAGAAGGATGCTTAAGAATTTATGCACAGAATGCTGGTTGGTTTCTTTTGATTTCTCCGGCTACCACAGCATCAAAAAGATACCGAATACTCCCATGAGATTGGGCTATATATGATAATTAATCCTATAATGTCAAAACCTTGGTATATTACTCCACTTCTGCTGGGAACTAGTTTCGGGAGTTTTTCATATTTCCAATCTGTGGGATGATGTTGTTTCAGTCATCAGGCTATAGACTGGTTTGACATAGCCCCAGATGCCACCCTATCCAGTGCTAACCTTTTCACTTCTACATAACTACAAGATCCTACATCTGTTCTAATCTGCCTGTCATATTCATAACTTGGTCTACCCATACCGTTCTTACTGCCTACACTTCCCAAAAAAAAAAAAAAAAAAAACTGAACAAGTTCTGGATGTCTTTATGATGTGTGATATCATTCTATCTCTTCTTCTTCTTCTCCTCATCAAATTTAGCCAAATTGATCTCCTTTCACCAATTCGATTCAGTGGTACTTTATTCGTGATTTGATCTACCCATCTCACCTTCAACATTCCTCTATACCACCACATTTCACTTCCATACAATGCCATACTCTACACAAAAGTTTGAAAAACATATTTCTATATCATTGTTCGAAGCAAGCAAATTTCTTTCCTTAAGGAAGACTTAGCTTGCTTGTTTGTACATTTTGTCATCCTTACTTCTGCATAATTAGTTATTTTACTATCCAAGTAACAATATACATCTACTTTCTTTAAGACTTCATTACCTAATCTACCATTTCCTGCATCACTTGACTCGGTTAATTTTGTTTTGGATTTATTTATTTTCATCTTGTAGGAGAACTAACTTATCTGATGAAATTTGACCAGAAGACACAGAATGATAGGACACATCTTAAGACACACAAGACATGGTCAGTTGGTTTTTGAGGGAAGTGTAGGCAATAAAAACGTCAGTGGTAGACCAAAGTATGAGCTGCTATTTTCCTTTGGCGGTGAATGCAACATGATAAAAATATAAATATGTACCCTGTTTAACTGCCTTCAATTAGTACTAACATAATTACCCAGCAATAATATTTTCTCAATGTAAAAGATTAATTTTTCGGAACATCTGGTAAAATTACGCGAGTTTTTAAAGAACACGAGAGGTCGTGCGTGAGCAAATTGCCTCAATGTTTGCATTTGTACATTTCAATGAATGATTCAAGATAAAACTACAGCACCACACTTCACTGAAAGCCACCATAAACCTCATGAACTTTACTTAAGAAACTTTCTTGGAAATGCAGTCATGTAAGAATGCACTACGTGAGGGGTCGCATGAAGGCAATTTGCCGCGGCAGATGCGAGAGTGAAAGAAAACAAACTACTCCAGAACGCAGCGGGCAATACACTGACGATAATCAACGTCAGGTGAGAGAGAGGGAGAGAAGGGATAAAACGAGAGCCCTAAGCCCTACAGCGGCTAGCAACAACATTCTTAACAAATATTTCAAAAGTGCGGCAAACTGCCGTGGGTGCGACCTCTCGCGTGTTAAATACACCTTGTACATAAGATAAGATTGTGACATTAAATAAATTTTTATTCATTCATTCACGAGATATTTAAGAATATGTGTCTGCATCAACGTGGGTGCGACCTCTCGCGTGTTAAATACACCTTGTACATAAGATAAGATTGTGACATTAAATAAATTTTTATTCATTCATTCACAAGATATTTAAGAATATGTGTCTGCATCAAGTATAATAAAGTAACACAAAATACCCTGTTTGAATTAAAGTTTCACAAAATGCTAGATTTTAGGATGACGAATTTTCAATCTTAATTCTGGAATTCAGACATTGCAAACATTCAAAAGTTTAATGGGATGAGTATACCTGCATGGCGTGACACAGTTTTCTGACGTGTCGTAGTCCAGGTGAAACTTTCAAGTGAAGCGTGACTTCGTACATACATATTTAACTTTCTTCTTATTTATTTCCATATTTCAATTTTTCCCTGAAGGCTGCTGACGAACCCCACTAAAAGTCTCAGGCATGCCCCTAGGGGTACATGTACCACAGTGTGAGAACCACTGCATTAGAACAAGATCTGTTCTAAATATCTCTTACTTAATATCCTTGCATGAAGGTCAAACCCTTTCTGAGGCATGATGGGCAGTATTGGCCTACCCTTGATTTTTTTGATTTTTTAAAAAAACAAGTTGCTTTACGTCGCACCGACACAGATATCTGATGGCGATGATGGGATAGGTAAGGGCTAGGAGTGGGAAGGAAACGCCGGTGGCCTTAATTAAGGTACAGCCCCAGTATTTGCCAGGTATGGGAAAATGGGAAACCATCTTCAGGGCTTCCAACGTTGGGGTTTGAATCCACTATCTCCTGAACGCAAACTCACAGCTGCGCACCCCTAACCGCATGGCCAACTCGCTCGGTGGGCAGTATACCATCATACCCTGGGGATTTGTAAGGTTTATATGAGGATATGGAGGTAGTCATGCCCCAAATACCAGGAGTTGTCATTCAAACATTAGTGTTAGTAGTACCATAATTTAGATATTCTGCAATACAGCAGTAGCTGCTGATTCAGGAAAAGAACTGGGTAAAATGCTAGAAGTGCTGTCATCTGCACTATCTGATTTAGAAGATGAAAATCAGTATCGTACAAATAAAACAAGGATGTTAGTCATCAGCAAACATCCTAAGCTAGTTTGTATAAATATCAAACTTATGTAGAAGAAGGTATAACAAAGGTCACAGATCTCCCCTACCTTAGAAGTATTATCACACAAGACAACACGTGTAGCAAGAGAAGGATAGCGTTGGCCAAAAAGTTATGTAACACATTACTGTTGGTAAAATTTAATACTTCTGTGTGTCTTAAATAGACAAATCATAATCATTTAAAGCGAAAAGAAGATTACATTTAGGGGATCTTCCATAAATATTATTATTATTATTATTATGCTGTACTTTCTTTACTAGCACCATGCTTCCAAAATGATGACATGCAAGATTTAATACGACATAGCTATAATTTGTTAATTAATCGTACTATTGATCCAGGCCTAGCCATAATTTGTTAATTACTCACACTATAGGTCCACGGCTCAGCGATGGTTAAAGCCACTACTTGAACGCTGTACTTGGCCTATGAATTAACAAGACAATGTTTCCTAATCAAAGACCTCAGAATGATCATCTATTTAAGACACTAAGAAGTATAAAATTTTACCTACACTAATACCTACATAATTGCCCAGTCAAGCATTCATTAACAAAACAAATTTGCTTGCAAGTACACACATGGACACTCAAGTCAGATGGAACTTGCAAAACCCCTATAGTGTGGAGTACGCTTCCATATGGTTGCAAATTCTGGACGTCAAATAAACAAGACAGGAAATGGCTTGAAGCTTTTGAAATGTGGGTCTGGAGATCAGTGCCACCGATTAGTTGGATGGAAAGGGGATAGCTTCTTGACCAACCCCACAGCAGGAAATGCTGGGATAGAAACGACAATGAAGACTAAGGACCAAGTGGCTTCAAGATCTGATGCTAAATCTCCAGTATATCATTGACAAGATGAAACGGGAAGCTGAACGGTTCTGTCAACAAGACAAGACAAATTATTTACTACTAAGTTATTGGGGTGATACAGAGGCACATTTATTATAAGTTTGGGAGGTCAGATGGAATCATAAGCAATCTTGTAATCTAGGAGTTTGAAGGCTACCACATGACCAATTCTCCACTTGGTCATACTATTATAATCTAGGCCAATTAAACATTTATTGCCATTTATAAAATTTATACAGGCATAGCTTGTCAACACGCTTACGTAAAGCCCTTAGAAACTTACCTCTTACACATTGCTATTAAGGTAGCAAGATCCCCTCCTTCACACCATTCCATAATTATATACAGAGTTGCTGATGGTTTGTGAATGATGCGATCATAATATCTCACTATGTTAGAATGATGGAGTTCACTTAATAAATTAACTTCTGAGACGAGGCGCTGCAATGTAAACATTAAATAATTTAACTCAATGACATAAAATAGTAGTTTGATACAAACATAAATGCATAACCTGGAATATTGAAGGACTAAAGAACACTTATAGCTCATTAAGTCAAGATTGATTGGATACCTATGATATCGTAGTATTATTAGAAACCTTTTAAACAGAGGAATGGACTCCACCAGATCAGTACGCGGTCCATGTACTAGCAACGCAGGGGCCGAAAGGGCGCCGAAAAGGAGGTAGTTCATTTTTAATAAGTCCAGGTCTATCACCTTTTGAACCGATTCTTAAAAATGAGAACGTTTTAGTTGTAAAAACTACAATGTGCACCATAATGGGTGTATACTTCCCACCAGACACCCATGAAAGTATCATAATAGAAGAATGTAGCACAGCCTTCAGAAACAAACAAGAATGAGCCCTTCATCATGACTGGTGATGTGAACTGTAGAATAGATTATCAGACTACGAAGACAAATTCGTTCTAGATTTCCTAGAAACAGAGGGTTTCAACGTTCTTAATGATCCAGAGAAGAAAACATACTTCACACATAACGAGAGCAGCACAATCGACCTCGTCTTCACAAACATGAAGGGACTCAACCTCAAGAAACAGATGGGTTTTGAAGACTTAATTGTCAGGAAGGCCTTACCAGTAGAGACGACCTTCATCATAGACAAAGGATGCGACGGAGTTTTACACCCACGACAAGAGACTAATTCGAGGTTGATTGATAGCGCCCTCCTAGCTGAGGAATTGGCAAGAACACCGGATCTCTTACAGAGGATATGTTTAGGAAATCTGAACAAAGCAGTACATATCATAGAAAATATGCTGGAAAACTCAAAGGTAACAGACCAATCAAACAAACGTAGAGCTAAACCATGGTTCAATGCTGCTTGCTACCAGGCAAGGAGAAATGCATTAGATGCTCTACGTAAAGTGGCCAGATTTCAAACAGAAACAAACGTACAAACATATTCAACACTAAGGAGGCTTTACAAGAAGGTGATTAAAGAAGCCAAGGAAGCATTACAGCATATATCCAAAATTAAACTGGTAGAAAGAGAGGAACAAAATCCCTACAGGGTTGTGCAACCAAGGGAACCAAAATTCCCAAGGCACATGACAATGGAAACGTGGACATCACATTTCAGTACGGTACTACAGGCCAAGGACTCCAGACCATCAAAAACAAATGACAATAACAACCTTACCATTACCCGGCTGTTCACGGAAGGAGAGGTAGAGGAGGCAATTCGGAAAAGTAAAGACCACAAGGCTTGTGGTCCAGTTAACCTATTCAATGAACACTTGAAACAGAGCATTACAGAGCTCAAAGCAGCTTGGACATCTGTCATTAAACAATGCCTCATAAGAGGATCCATTCTGGACAGATGGAGATATGCCACACTAAAGGTACTATACAAGGGGAAAAGAAACCATGAGGACCCACACGCTTACAGGGATATTGCATTAGAATGCATTCCATTTAAAATACTGACTAAGCTCCTTGTAGACTGTGTGATACCGGAAGAGCAATTTAGGTTTCGAAGGGGCAGATCTACTCTATACGCTGTTCAGCGCTTACAAAATGACATACTAGAAACAACAGAGAGACAGAAGCAGAAAGTTCACGTTGCTTTCATCTACTTCTCAAAGGCCATTACTGATAGAAAAACTCGAGCCACTTTTTGGAAATGACAATGCCCAATTTGTTCTGGCACGAAATATACTTTCAGAGAACTACGTACAAATTGATGACAACTTGACAATGTCCTTTCCGATAGAACAAACAACAGGACTGCTGCAGAGGGATCCGTTGAGCCCAATCCTCAACATAGTGACCATGGACACAATCAGGAGAGTAAGTGCGGAGAATGTAAAAATGTATGTCTATGCGGATGATATGGCAATTGCCTCTTCGTCCAGTGAAGATCTACAAACAACTTTTGATAGATTAGTTGAATGGACAGGTACAAACGATTTACAGCTGAATGCAAGTAAAACGGTAGTCTTGACGTTCAGATGAGGAGGGAAAATTGCACTGAAAGACACAATTTATTATAAGAGTGAGAGATTATCGACTCCCGCCTCCTTAAAGAACCTGGGAATGACTCTACAGGCCACAAGTACCATTTTCACACTACATATAAAAGACAAGGTCGCTGCTGCGGTAATAGCCATGAACGAAATCAAGCATCTGCAGAGTCTCTGAGTGGATACAGCAATAAACTTTCAAGGGACCTTATAACCATTCTTTGTTAAAAGTACATAGTGTGTTTAATAAATCTATATATACATTGAAGATCTCACGAATAGTGAGTTACGAACTACATCTAATATGGGACCATCTTACCAAGAGTAATTTAAGAGATTTAGAGAAGACGAAAGCCGTTTATCTAAAAGTTCTAAGCTTATCGAAATTTACTCCCTCACAATTGGTATACGACCTAGTAAGAGAAAGGTTCTTCATAGAGGACCTGCGAGAGTGGATGCTACTACATTCTACACCTGCCTACAACAGTGTTCTACAAGAACTTCATTCAAAGAAAAAGGAAATATGGAGCACGTTTTATACCACGGATGCCATGATGACTCAAGATTAGAAACAATCAAATTATGAGCTATGACATGTCATGACACGATTTGCGGTATATGGCTTTCATCACAGAATATGTGATAATATGAAACACCATGATCTGCAGGAGGATTGTATGTGTCGGCAGTGCAAGAATCATCCTGATTGCTATCAGCTCCAGGAATGTGGAAAAAGAGTGGTGTCCTTGACCAAATTTTGTAGTGACTAACACAGAGACCTACATATGGTATTCTAAGTGAACATTTATTCCAGGTATTTATGTACATAAATATCCCATGGCCATTGGCTGCATTAAATTAAATTATACAAACACACATACATATAACTTACAGGTCGTGAATTGAAAATTAACACTAAACTACACAACGGCAATGAAAAATCATTTCTGAAATTCCACGCATTCACGTAAATTTGTGAAAGACTTTCCACAAAGGAAGAGAAAGACAAGTGACTTTTCTTGACTGAATAAGTGTTAGGGTCATTAAGGTCATATGATTCAGGTGACATTTAAGATAGGTAATCAATCAATAATTTAAAGACAGATATTATACTGACATTGTCAATAGCCACACATACCAATTTCTTTTCTTTCGTCATCTTTCCGTAGTTAATAGCTTTCCATACAAATATTTGCCCGGTACTTTTCTTCTGAACCTTGTAGCAGGTACCAAATGTACCTGTTCCTATCACACTCAACACATCGTAGTCCTCAAAACAATTTTCCATTCTGAAGATCCAATATTTCCGATAGTTACTTATCTTTGGGCTTGTTTATCACACATACTCGCTATCAGCACACATATAATCATTGTCATTTTACACCGCTACATTTTGAAAATGATGTTATTGATGCTGACCTGGCCACCGCAATTGGCTATTGGCTATGCTCTCACCATACGACACATCTTGATTGGTCGAGAGGATACGGACCAAAGCTGCGAACCATTGCCATAGCCTTGTAGGCTAAGCCATAGTATGGTCAGAAAATTGAAATTCACAGTTGTGCCACATTATCTTATTTTGAAGTTTAATACATACATACATGAAATTATTAAGGATTAGTTATTTTCGTAACGTTGTATTATGAGAATATTTTTGTCTTATTATATTACTTCTGAACTATTGTTTTACGGCATAGTAGCCGTGGAAAAACCTTTGAAGAAAGGAATGTTTAATTTAATAGTTGGCTGCATTTCTTAATGTTAAGAGACAGGCGTACTTTGGCATAAGGAATTTGATGTGTTTTGAAGTACGAGTGTTATCCGATTATTGGGAACTGTGCGGTATTGTGTTGGTTATTACATTAATCATTTAAGAATATGATCTTGTAATGGAGGTTAGATTATGGATGACAAACCAAGTAAGCCTGACCCAAGTACAGATATCACGATCACGCCAGATTTACCTACAGTCACTCCAGATATTCCTGCAACCCCACCTAAAACGCCTCGATATAAACAGTGTTACAGGTCGGAATGGGAATCGATGCCCGATTTTAAAGGTAAATAAAAGGTCTATTGTGACTAGAGTATCCAGCGATGTATGTTGTACTTACCAGGTGCCTTCATTTCAGGATGGTTAAGAGGAGTGCCGAACGAGCCAACAAGAGCCTATTGTACATATTGTGATAAAAGCCTGCATGCACATAGACTGAGCCTTTTGAAGCACACTTGTACGCTGAAACATACGAAAGCAGCACAGAGCGCATTTTCTATGCAGGTTAGTGTTATTCATTATTTGTAGTAGGCTCATAACTAGAAATTTTCCCACCATAAGATCTGCATTCACCAAATCCAACACCCGACAGTCACTGTATATGAGAGCTGTGCCATGAAAGATATGACCTGTATCACATAACCAAGTGCCAAAAGAACAAATTCAGTAAGTGATTATAGCAAATGACAACATTGTGAAGTGTAGGCTCTTTCCAGTGCTCTCTAGTAGGTATTTATAACTAGAAATTTGTCTTGAAGGCTGTCTAATCTACTGGAAATGGGAACTCTGTTGCATTGTAAGTCTCAGAAAAGTAGAATCTTCCGCTTTATAAGAATGTATACCAATACTGACGTATGGAATATCAATCACCTGGCAGCAACTAACAAAGGGCATAAAATTAATGGAATCGGTGAAAGCGAGATTCCTGAAAGCAGCATTAGGGACTTTAAAATATGCACAATCAAGACTAATATACGAACTAGCCAACGATACTTTCCTCATCGAAGACTTAAAGACATCCCTACTCCCATCCACTAGACCAGCAGAAAACGTGCTCAATGAGGGAAAACGCAAAAGAAAAGAAATCTATAGTACAGATGCAATGATTGACAGAGGCTGGATCAAACCCAACCAGAGCATGCGAAGCGCCATCACAAGACTCGCTATTCACGGATTCCACCACAAACTATGTAAAACAAATCACTTCCATGAACCAAACAGTCAGTGCATATACAACTTATGTGACAAACCGTGTGAGAGATATCTCTTCACGTACTGCAAAAATCGAGCTAGATCATTGAACGAGTACAGTAAGGAGATCTGACTCCCTAAAACTTCATGCACATTCGTGCGCTGTTACTATATATATATATATAAGAATGTATCAGAATACCTTCCTTGCAGTTTCCACACAATTCATTTTGACAGTATTGTAATTTATCAGACATAACTTTCCCTCTGGGTTCTGGTTTAGATAATAGCTCATCAATGGAGCCACTCTCATGTATTTATTTTTTGACAAGGAATACCCTTCCTGATCCCACACGACTTTTCAGGACCCATTGAGACTCGAACCTAGTTAAGCTGTTATCTAATGCATGTATTATGGAGGGTAGGCCTATTCACAATAATTTTGGTAATTTCCTGCAGTGTATGAAGACCATAGACACTTGGAATATATAAATGTTAAATAGGCCTAAATAATGTCATTTGTTATCAGTTTTGTAATCTTTCCAATAAATGATCCCAGCATACTTCATAGAATGTTTGTTGATTAATTCAAGGAATTTATTGATTAAACTATAGAAATTCTCCAGGCAACATTTAGTTTTCTCTTAAAAATAGCCATAGGAGACTTGTTCAAAGTTTCTAATTGCAAGCACAGATAGGAACTAAGTTATATTACTGTAACTTAAAATATCGAAGACCAACAATTAAATTTGCAGAAGGAAACAAAGGTATTTTTTATATAAAAGCCAAAGGCAACCACAGTATTTGGAAAGGTGATTGTTTTACATCCCACTTACTATTTTTAGTTTTCACAGATGCCAAGATGCCAAAATGTTGTCCAGCAGTAGTTCTTTTGCATGCCAATTAATCTAATGATGATAATCATCTGGCCTCAGCTACTGTATACAGTCATCTCATTTTGACGCACCAAGCTCTAGAGCTGCAGTCGCTTAAATGCGGCCAGTATCCAGTATTCGGGAGATAGTGGGTTCAAACCTTATTGTAGACAGCCCTGAAGATTTTATTCCTTGGTTTCCCATTTTCACACCAGGCAAATATTGAGGCTGTACCTTAATTAAGGCCACAGCCACTTTCTTCCAACTCCTAGCCCTTTCCTGTCCCATCGTCGCCATAAGACTTACCTGTGTTGGTGCGACTTAAAGCACCATCACTTTGATGCCATCTATCTGTCTGCTTCTCCTCATTTTCAGTGTTCCGTTTCACACTAGACCTAGTAGATGGCGGAGTAAACGGAATTTCTCGTAACCGAGCTTGTTAGCTTCAGTCGCTTGAATGCGGCCCGTATTCAGGAGATAAAGTGTTCGAACCCCACTGTCGGCAGCCCAGGGGATGGTTTTACATGGTTTCTCATTTTCACACCTTAATTAAGGCCTCGGCCACTTCCTTCCAACTCCTAGCTCTTTCCTGTCCCGTCGTCGCCATAAAACCTATCTGTGTTGGTGCAACGTAAAGCAACTTGTATTAAAATTGAATCTCTCTTGGGTGCCTGTGGCTGAGTTTTAATGGATTTACTTCAAAACTGCCTTAAAAAGATGTTCCATCAGATCAGCACTTATGTACTGAACTAGTTTTATTACACTAGAGGACCAATTTCAGCTCATCATGGAGTCATATAAAGCTCAGATATAAAAATCATGAACCATTATACAATTGCATACATACAGATAAAAGGTTATAATAAAATATATGTTATGTAATATCACACCGTCAAGGGTTCTAGAAAATAATTCCTCAATGTCCTGTTACTTACATTTATAAAAGTGTCTCTGATTTTAAAAGTCATATTGAAATTAACTAATGTTACACATAAATAAGTTATGCTGCAGTATGACTGAAATTCTTTCTTGTAGAACTTCTGTGTTAAGTGGATGTATATTTATCTTTTCTGGTATACATTAAACTAATGTCCAATGGACTTAGTCTACATAGTTCTGTCTAATCTTGTCAATATATTGGGTGTTTTGGAAGGAAACATCCTTTAAGGTCATGATGTAGGCTTTTGTGCTTATGCTGTGTCAAGAAAATAAAGTGAAATTCTTTACATTTCGCAGAGAACTTCGCTCTGCGTCATCAGAAGAAAATCTCGACTGTCCACAAGAAAGGCTTCTAAAACAATGAGGTTTGAATTTAGACGTTACCCAGTAGAAGTGGAAATGGTACATTCATTCGTCACCAGATGGCTCCTCGGACACTATATAGCGCTAGCGTTCAAAGCGGAAGCTGACGGAACCATCTGAATCAGTCTGAGATGGTCACATAACATAACAGGCGTACGCACATATTAAGGTATGACATTGACACAAGCCTGGAATGAAACATCTGGCGATGAGGAACGTATGAATTTGGAAAACTCCAAAACGGAATAACAATAGTGAAGGGACAGGGAAGGGAACTACCTACGTAAATTCTTAATGGCTGGCAACCAGGTATTAATTGATAGCCAGTGTCCCTGTTGAAATTGTTAGGATTTCTACTTATTTCCACAGCTTCCCATATAATCCGGAACCTGTAGTGTCTTGTGTAAGTAAGAGCTCGAGCATCTTGTAACATGACATCATGACCCGACGATAGATCGTGTTCAGCTATTGCTGATTTGTCTGGCTGGCTGAGACGAATATTATGTTCATGTTCCTTGATACAAGTACCAATGGACCGGCATGTTTGGCCAATGTATACCTTACCACAAGTACAGGGAATTTCATATACCCCAGGATGTAAAAGTGGGGACAATTTGTCCTTGGTTCTACCCAGACTGTAAGCAATTTTTGTGACTGTGCCAAACACAGTTTTTATATTGTATTTGCGGAGGACCTTGGCTATTCGATCAGTGGTGTTATGAATGTAAGGCAGGTAGGCAGTTCCCTTCACTTCTTCCTTCTGTGAGCTTTGCTTGGTCGTTTCTCTGGGATGCGGGGCTCTATGAATCTGCAAATTGCTGTAAACATTACCCTTGAACGTGACTTTGAGTGTGTCCATCTCCACCTGGATATTTGATGGCTCACAAATTCGTCTCGCCTTCTTGGTGAGTTACATAAAATCAGCTTCATGGTCCGTATCGCACTTCAATAGATTCACAATTTATTTATTTATTTTCCACCTAGTCGATACAATGATTGCTTAAGGCAATTTTTAATGGTCAAAAGTGGTACATGTTTCGTATATTATCAACATCTTCAGCCACATAACACTGTTTAGATGAAAAATATATAAAAATTGACAAAGTAATGCTTTAGAGGAAGTGTCCTTAAAATTAACATAAGATTGACAAGATTAAAACTTATGTTAATTTTAAGGACACTTCCTCTAAAGCATTACTTTGTCAATTTTTATATATTTTTCATCTAAACAGTGTTATGTGGCTGAAGATGTTGATAATATACGAAACATGTACCACTTTTGACCATTAAAAATTGCCTTAAGCAATCATTGTATCGACTAGGTGGAAAATAAATAAATACTTAATTGTGAATTCTTGGTGAGTGTCGTGAGAATGCCTTGTTTTTTTGCTGGATGGTAGTGAGAATCTGCATGAAGATAGCGATTTGTGTGAGTAGGCTTATGATACACAGTATGACCTAAGGAGCCGTCCGGTTTCTTTCTTACTAGAACATCCAAGAAAGGGAGGCATCTGTCCGACTCCCATCTCCATAGATGAAGTTTCTCAGAACCTTCTGTCCAGACCACAAATGTATCGTCAACATACCTCCACCATATCATAGGTTTGATGGGTACCAAAACAGTAGCCTCCTCAAAATGCTCCATAAAGAAATTAGCCACTACGGGCCAAAGTGGACTGTTCATCCAGAATTATATGGGAAGCTGTGGAAATACGTAGAAATCGTAACAATTTCAACAGGGACACTGGCTATCAGTTAATACCTGGTTGCCAGCCATTAAGGATTTACGTAGGTAGTTCCCTTCCCTGTCCCTTTACTATTGTTATTCCGTTTCGGAGTTTTCCAAATTCGTACGTTCCTCATCGCCAGATGTTTTATTCCAGGCTTGTGTCAATGTCATACCGTCATATGTCCGTATGCCTGTTATGTTATGTGATCCTCTCAGACTGATTCAGATGGTTCCGTCAGCTACCATTTCGAACGCTAGCGCTGTACCGCATCCGAGGAGCCATCTGGTGATGAATGAACGTACTATTTCCACTTCTATTGGGTAACGTCTAAATTCAAACCTCATTGTTTTAGAAGCCTTTCTCGTTGACAGTCGAGATTTTCTTCTGATAACGCAGAGCAAAGTTCTCTGCGAAACGTAAAGAATTTCACCTTATTTTCTTGACATGGCATAAGCCCAAAAGCCTATATCATGTCTATAAGTACGGGCCATGAAAGCATCAATGACAACATCCTTTAAGGTGGTTATTGCTTGTCGTTATGACGTTATGCGTGAGAGAACCAGTAAGCTTTTGATGTTTTACGCCTATTATATAACTTGTAGTGTTGAAAATATGGGAATGTTTCCTTCCTTGCCCATGTTGTGCAACAGCTGCCGTGATGTACAGCTAACACTTCCAGCGGTAGGCGTTGTTGCCAAGAAATCAGCATCAAACATAAACACATGGCGGGTTTCAGCCAGTGTTACCGTCGCATACTTATTCAAATCGTCTCTTGGCAAAGTTTTGTTCTTCAATTGGTGCTCTCAGGCCAGTCTTAAGCCACATGCAGATTTATCAACACTGCCTCGCAAAGCCTGCAATCAGATTGGCTAATTTCAGCAGCTGATAAAATGACAATGGTACAAAATATTGAATTATTTTTTCAAATATTTATAATAATAACTTTTTATTATTTTTTATTGCAGCCAATGGCCAAAAGATATTTACATTAATAACACAACATTAATCGATTTGCGCCGACAAGTATAAATCATTACAAGACACAATTAAATATGATACGAAGTACAAATCATGGCATGATAATGTTCACAGCTTTTACCACAACGTTCACATACATAGTCCATGTCTGGTTGATGGAATTTCTTAGTTTTACACAACTTATAATGAAATCCGTAAATTGCAAAGCGTGTAATCAAGTGTCTGAGCTCATATTCTCCTCCTTACCAGTCTTTGTAAATCATTGCGTCCGTCGAGTAAAATCCGCTCCATATGTCTCTCTTCTTTGCTCTTAATTTCTCTGTGAACTGTAGATATGTTGGTGTAGTTGGTAGCAGTAGGTGACAACGGAGATCCTCTACGTAGAAAGGTTTGCGAGTTAACTCGTATACAAGCCTTGAATGATATAGATGTTGATTCCCATAGGGAATCTGAAATATTTGTCCCGAATGAGTAAGTTTATAATACCAATATAAATGGTACGTTATTGGACATTATAAATTTTCCAGCTAACTCATTCCTGGTTGCCAGCGTTTCGCCCTCGTGTGCTAGGTTGAGCTCGTCAGTTGGTACCTAGGACACCTACCAAGACGCATGGCTAGTACATACCGTGGAGGCCACTGCGTAGGCTACTTGAAGCCACCAGCATAAATTTTTGGTAGTGAGACAAGGTCTCTCATAGTGCATTGGCACTGCCGGTGGCTTCAAGTAGCCTACACAGTGGCCTCCACGGTATGCACTAGCCACTTTACAATGGCGAAAAATGAAAGTATCCTCCTATTCAATACATCATATATTCCGTCATTAGACGGAGTAAACAAGTTCAGACATGTTTCGGCTCGTTTGAGCCATCTTCAGTGGAAAAAAAAAAATTGGGGGGGGGGGTTGGAAAAATTTTACATAATATGAGTTGAAAAAATGCTATAAAACATAATGAAAGCGCAAATGAAAAAACAAACAAAAGAGAGCCTAGACGGAAACAAAATAGTACAAATATACAATATTTACATCAATATGCAGAGCAAAAAACAACTTAATGCGACAAAATTCAGTGAAACAGGTGTTAATTTGAAATAATAATTGATACTAAAAACTGCGTTAACCTAAGAAACAAGGGAATGAGAAAACAAATGATGCAGATGGAAATGAATAATAGTAGCACATGGTGAGGTTGTGGACCTCATAGTTTACAAATTATTAGTTTATAAAAACGACAAAACAGTTTGAAATCGCTGTCAAAATCCTAGTGGAAACCCATCACATAAAATTAGTCAGGAGGAGAGCGGGAGCAAACATTTTGAGAGAAACCAAGCCTGAATTAACCTGCAGGCGAAAAGCCTGTGATAAGGAGAAAAAACACCTTAAATTTAAGGCTTCAGAAATAGCAGCATTCTTAATATCTTCTCAATCTAGCGGTCCCTTTCTTCATTATTGTTTCATAATGTTGGCTGGTGTTTTGCCTTATTATAGAGGGGTCGGAAAGGCTGCATATAAAAATATGAGAAGCTGTGTTAGGTAGAAGACAGATGCATAGTAAATTGTAGTAATCTAGTGGAAACCGTCAATGAAGTTCTAATCTGTAATGGAAAAAATGAGGTTGTATGAGAAACATGGGTTGATAAGTAAAAAGTGTGGAATGGTTGTGAAGAAAGCTTAAACTTACGGTGTGCAGTAGGTGGTTGTCCTCTCTAGTGGCCTGGCTTTCTCAAAGTAACGGTCTCGTTCGCGTGATCGAGTCTATTGTTGGTTCGGCTGTGTCTGCTAGGATGGAAGGAGCGGAGGGGGAAGGGGAGGTACAGGGCTGGTTTGAGGAAGGGAGGGGTGTTGAGTTGGAGAGATGGAGGTGGGTTTGTTTGGCAAATATAAAGAATGAATGTTTCAAGAGGATGTTAGTTTACTCGCTGACTTCTAAAGCTCGAATGGTGTGGCCTTCTTAAAGTGACGGTCTCGGTCGCGTGATCGAGTCTATTGTTGGTTGGCTGTGTTTGTTAGGTTGGAAGGAGCGGAGGGGGAAGGGAGGTGCAGGGCTGGTTTGAGGAAGGGAGGGGATGTTGAGTTGGAGAGATGGAGGTGGGTTTGTTTGGCAAATATAAGGAATGAATGTTTCAAGAGGATGTTAGTTTACTCGCTGACTTCTAAAACTCGAATGGTGTGGCCTTCTTAAAGTGACGGTCTCGGTCGCGTGATCGAGTCTATTGTTGGTTGGCTGTGTTTGCTAGGTTGGAAGGAGCGGAGGGGGAGGGTTGGTGTGAGGAGGGGGGGGGGGGGGGAGTGGTGGTGAGTCGGGGAGATGGAGGTGGGGTTTGTTTGTGTTATGGAAATTCTGACAAATGTATGGAATGAATGTTTCAAGTAGAATGTTCTTTTTCTCGCTGACTTCATTTAAATTGTGAGTGGGGTTCATAAACTGATCTAAATCGATGTGGATGCTCTCGAGAATGTTGAGCAAGGTGCCTTTTTGCTCATAATGCAAGATCTTCAGGTCTTTGTCTATTGAAGTGTATTCGCGACCGAGACCGTCACTTTAAGAAGGCCACACCATTCGAGCTTTAGAAGTCAGCGAGTAAACTAACATCCTCTTGAAACATTCATTCTTTATATTTGCCAAACAAACCCACCTCCATCTCTCCAACTCAACACCCCTCCCTTCCTCAAACCAGCCCTGTACCTCCCCTTCCCCCTCCGCTCCTTCCATCCTAGCAGACACAGCCGAACCAACAATAGACTCGATCACGCGAACGAGACCGTTACTTTGAGAAAGCCAGGCCACTAGAGAGGACAACCACCTACTGCACACCGTAAGTTTAAGCTTTCTTCACAACCATTCCACACTTTTTACTTATCAACCCATGTTTCTCATACAACCTCATTTTTTCCATTACAGATTAGAACTTCATTGACGGTTTCCACTAGATTACTACAATTTACTATGCATCTGTCTTCTACCTAACACAGCTTCTCATATTTTTATATGCAGCCCTTCCGACCCCTCTATAATAAGGCAAAACACCAGCCAACATTATGAAACAATAATGAAGAAAGGGACCGCTAGATTGAGAAGATATTAAGAATGCTGCTATTTCTGAAGCCTTAAATTTAAGGTGTTTTTTCTCCTTATCACAGGCTTTTCGCCTGCAGGTTAATTCAGGCTTGGTTTCTCTCAAAATGTTTGCTCCCGCTCTCCTCCTGACCAATTTTATGTGATGGGTTTCCACTAGGATTTTGACAGCGATTTCAAACTGTTTTGTCGTTTTTATAAACTAATAATTTGTAAACTATGAGGTCCACAACCTCACCATGTGCTACTATTATTCATTTCCATCTGCATCATTTGTTTTCTCATTCCCTTGTTTCTTAGGTTAACGCAGTTTTTAGTATCAATTATTATTTCAAATTAACACCTGTTTCACTGAATTTTGTCGCATTAAGTTGTTTTTTGCTCTGCATATTGATGTAAATATTGTATATTTGTACTATTTTGTTTCCGTCTAGGCTCTCTTTTGTTTGTTTTTTCATTTGCGCTTTCATTATGTTTTATAGCATTTTTTCAACTCATATTATGTAAAATTTTTCCAACCCCCCCCCCCCCCTAATTTTTTTTTTTCCACTGAAGATGGCTCAAACGAGCCGAAACATGTCTGAACTTGTTTACTCCGTCTAATGACGGAATATATGATGTATTGAATAGGAGGATACTTTCATTTTTCGCCATTGTAAAGTGAAAACCGTCAATACGGAATGATTCTAATATCTTGTAATGCACTAGCCATGCGTCTTGGTAGGTGTGCTAGGTACCAACTGACGAGCCCAACCTAGCACACGAGGGCGAAACGCTGGCAACCAGGAATGAGTTAGCTGGAAAATTTTACAATGTCCAATAACGGACCATTTATATTGGTACAAGCCTTGAAGGCGTATACTTCGAGACAAATAGTGCCTTTTTCAGAAACGTAGCTTTCACTTTTTCTAGTTGCTCGAACTGTTTCATTTTTAGATGCGGCCATACAATTTTTTATACCGTAGGTGATCACTGGTGAGACTTTGAGGTCAGATAATTTCAGGGCTATTTTGATAGACAACTTATTGAAATTCTCTATGTCGTTGATGGCTCTGATTGCTGCATTTGTCCTGTCATTGATGTGGGTTGAGAAACCATTACCTCTAGTTTGTAGTGTGACTCCCAAATACTTGAAGTTTGATACATTCTTTAGAGGTCTCACATGTATATGAAACTCTGATGCTTTACCTCCTTTCCTAAATGTCATTGATACTGTCTTTTTCTCATTTAATGGAAGTTTATTCTCTTCTGTCCACTTCACTAAGTATTTATCAGAATGACCAAAGCCTGCCTGGTGGCATTGCAGTCTAAACAGTCTGAAAAATTTTCACCATCAGAACATTGGCCGGCAGTGTAGGAGAGGGGGTAGTATTCAGTTTGCAGTTACTAGAATACATGCTAAAAGCCTGGATTAAATTCCAAGCCTCTCCACAGTGCTCATGTGAAGTGAGGGCGTATGACGCTGTTGATTGTGATTCATCCATCGGATGGGGACGTTCAGCCTTGAGCAGACCCCTGGTACTATTTGACGGGAGTAGGCTATGTGCCGGCACCAGTTTTCACCCTCTCCCTTCCTACTATCATATATATCACGTCATTCATTTCATTTCATTAACTCCTCTGATGAGGTTGACGTCAGGAAGGGCATCTGGTCATAAAAACCCGCCATGACAGATTCACCTCATACCCGACCCTGTAGAAAAACGGGATAAGGGTTGGACAAATAAATTTATCAGAATGACCAACCATTTAACGCTCATATACCCGGATCATGTTTCCGCCAACCCTGTAGATAAAACAGATGGATTTGACAGAACCAACAGATCAGTGCAGTCAGTGATTTGTAGCTCATCCTACCGGGACAATGAACATTAATGAGTTAATAGTTTTAAAGTGGCCCTTCAAATTGTTGATGAATTGTGTGTGTTGTATGTGGTATCAATGTTATCAACATCTTGCATTCAGGAGATATTGGGTTCGAACCTACTGTTGGCAGCCCTGAAGATGGTTGTCCTTGGTTTCTCATTTCCACACAAGGCAAATGGTGAGGCTGTACCGTAATTAAGTCCACAGCTCCTTCCTTCCCACTCCTCCTGTCCTATCCCATTCCATCGTCACACATGACCTATCTGTGTTCTTGCGACATAAAGCAACTTGTTAAAAAAAATTGATGTCATGAAAATTATGCATGTTACAAGACCCAAATCTGTGCCATTTAATTTGTGTTGATCCTTTTTCATGTTATCATTTTTACATAGCTCTTGCCTACCACTATGGTTATTCAAGTTGTCTTCCTCAATCATTGTATATGGCTGATAATATGTACCACTCTCAGACTTGGCTTATAAACTTTTACTTTCCTTTCCTCACTGCAGAAAATGGCGCAGAAGGGACAGACTCCCGACGGAAAGGTTTCTCCTCAGAAACCCTCTAATCACTCTAATGCAAATGAAATGCCACACGAGGACGAAGACGAGGAAGCAGTCGACGATGTTGACCCATTAGATGATGGCGCCTCGGGAGATTCAAATGCTGCAGCAAAACCTCCTCCTAATAAGGTAATATAGCATGTTTAGTGAACCGTAATCCTGTTAATTCCAGCAAAGTTAACACCAAAAATCAAAACGTAGGCCCCCCTGTGGGTGGGGGACACAGACGAAGAATTCACCCAAGGTATCCTCTGCCTGTCGTAAGAGGCGACTAAAAGGGGCGTCCAAGGGATGATCAAATTAGAACCATGAAACTACTTTTGATTAGTACCACCACGCGGGGAACACCATGTGTCGATTTTACTTGCCCGTAGTACCACTATGTTGGGTACCAAATAGGTTTGTGATTGGTAGCACTATATGAGCGACACCATGGGATGATGGAACCCATGCTTCTGGCTTGCCTGTGGTTAGTACCCTTATGTGATGAACACCATAGGTTTGCGTCGCCTGCATATGGCGCCGCAATGTGCGAAACAGCGTAGATCTGTAATACATGTGAGAATTTCATTACCTGTGAGTAATACCATAATGTGTGGAATACCGCGAGTCTACGCTACTCTTGATTAGTCCCGCAACATGACAAATACCATGGTTCTACTTTCCTAGCGATAAGTACCATTGTGAAGGGCTGCTGACTTGAATTCTGGACCCCTTTTGACTACAAGTATCATCGATTCAGTATTGTGTTATAGAAGCAGTCCCTTGGTCAGTAATACTATTGTTTTACGTCAGCTCCTGTGCATGTGAGGCACTGTGGGTCGGTTCCACTGATCGTTTTAAATTCCTATCCAAAACGTGAGGACGAAGAATGAATTTTTGGGCTTTTAATTTGTCATTTCATTTCGTCTCATTTCGCACCATTAGGGGCCAATGACCTAGATGTTAGGCCCCTTTAAACAACAAGCATCATCATAAACATAAAATTTTTACTCTAGTTACTCCAAGAAGGAAACTGTCATCATCATATATGAAGACTAAGTCAAAATTATTGCTCATCAAAACAGAATGAAGGGTCACAGTCAAAGATTAACTGAGTGAATAGCAAGGAAATTAGCATAGAAATAATCAAATAATGAACACAATAAAATCCACAAACACGGTCACCTTGCTATAATACAAAATTTCCGTTTAGAATTATAGATGGAGTGTAAACAAATCAGTGCAAACGAAACAAAAAGATCCAGGATCTGTGGTTTTCCACACTTACAGTTTTGAAACAAGTAATTCCGATTCTTCAAATGAAATGTATGCAGAATAAAACTATTAAATAGATACTCATTAAAATGTTACTGCCTTTTTTTAAATTATGAGAATTCATGCACTGACACAACATTCAATATTAAAAAATTAGGCATTCCATTGTAACGGGTGTTACAGTTGAACAGTTAAAGAGACAAATTTGGAGAATGAAATAACAATTGATGAAAACCTTGTCAATTGCAAAAGATAGCTGTTACTTTTTTGTGTGTACTATGGGGTATTATTTTCTGAAAACTTTTCCCAGTATTTTAAATATTAAAAAAACATACTGTAACAGGTGTTACACAAATACAACCCACTTGTTGAGGTAGATGGTGAAAATCAATAAAGTCTGTTAGGTGACTGCTATTAGAAACTTGCAGAATTTTATTGCAGGCCTAATAAACTCTAGAAAAACTAAACATATAATTTAAAAAAAAAAAGACAACCACAGAATCGTATTTCTTCTTCTTGTTTTATGACCGCATAGGATCACTTCAGTCAGTCCATGTTTCAAGTCTCTTTGAAGGGATTGTTCCGGCTTTGCGGCCCTCCCAGTACTTCTTCAGACGCTTCGATCCTCGTGCCCTTTCCTCAGTTGAAAATGTGCATTTTGTTGGTTTGTTTCTCGTAAGGGTAAAGCGGAGTTTTGTATTCTTGATTTTGTATTGAATTTTATGTTATTTGTGGTATCTTTTGTTGTAAGGCCTATTTCCTTCAGAACCTCTCTTCTCTGATCCATTTACATCCTATTGTGGTATTTCTTGAGACGAGGTTGTGTTGTACTAGTTCTTTCAGAAGTCTTGAATCCTGCATCCTCATGATATGTCCAAAGAATCCCAGTTTCCTTTTACGCATAGGATCTGTAATGGGTACATGATCCACAACTGTCATCTTTCTGGTATTTTTTGTTGGTGTAGGTTCTTCCAATCCTCCTTTCAGTTTTCTGAAATCAGTCGGTCTTTGATTGTTTATTCAAGTGAAAAAAGTATTTTTGCATTTACTGATAGACATTTCTCTTTGTAGATGCCAGAGTTCAGAGAAGAATCATATTTATAATTAGGGAGAAGCTTATGACAACTAGCATTGATACCGTTACAAATTCTACTTTTTTCATAATGGAACCTCGAAAACTGCATCTAAACTTCACTGTTACTGATTTTAGAAATATGTTCATCACTAGATATGGCCATTTATAATATGTAATGTTCCTATAGTTAAACATACTACTATTTTTTGATAGTTTACAAAAACATGCCAAGGTTGGACTTTTCATGGAATCTATGAAATATAAATAATATTAATAATATTAATCCTTTTAAAATCTTTCTTTTTCTTATTGAAAGCGACTGTACTCAATACTCTCCTGCTGACTTGCTAGGCCTAACGCATAAGAGGATTTTCTTTCAGGGTTTACTCCCTTACACTGGTGCTAACACAATACAAATTAAATTCCTACGCACTATGATCCAGAAAACCAGGAAAGACACGATTAGGAATGAGAAAATTAGAGAAGAAGTAGGAATAGATGATTCTTCCTCAATAAGATTCAGATATCAAGACTGAAGTGGTTTGGTCACATTAAGAGGATGCCATTAAACAGAACTGCAAGGAAGGAATTTGACAGAAAAGTACAAGGAAGGCCACGAAGGAAATGGATAGATTTAGTTAAGAACGATGTACTGCTGAGAGGTCATGATTGGGACAAGTTGGTGGAGGAAGAATGGTACAAGGACAGGATGAGATGGAGGAGGCTCATATACGACACCCGGGAAACTGGAGATGGTTTAGGATGATGATGATTAAAATCTTTCTTACACATGCAAAAGCATTAAAACTTTTTAGATTAACAGAATTAAAATAACCATAATCAACCCATGTGGATCTAGAATGGGTGTTTGGTTCTAACTTTCTAAAATAAAATAAAAAATTCAGATTAATTTAAATTATCCAATTAACCACGATATTTAATGTAATCAGTTATCAAGGACTGGTTCCTGAAATTCATTGTTCCAATTAGGAATATGTCCTTTTTAAATCAAACAGAAAGCATTCATCATCATGTCTTATTTTCTTGAATCCCATTCCTTTTTTTAACACAGAAAACAACCAACACTTACACCATTGATGATTAAAGAACTAATTACATACTACACCCACAACAGTAAAAAAGCACCATTTGAAACATCAAATTACAAGCATCACAAACGGTGGCTATTCGTTCAGACAGCAGTCCTCTTCAGTTGACATATGTTGTTCCTTCACAAATATTTTATTACCATCATCGGCTCACAAGGTATTAAAGCAACTATTTAGTGGTTACAAAACAAATAAATTTATTGAGGAAGGTTTGGGTGTAGGAAACAGCTTATGCTGCCGTAGGAGGGCCGGAGTAAGGTTGCACACGACAGGTGCTCACAATTTTGGTCATACTGCAATGGTGCACGAAGCAATGTTGCCGCCGCAACAACAGCTGATTGCACGATACGTGAGATTTTAAAAACATGGGAGAAATTATTTTAATGTCATCGCAATGATACACAATACAAATGAAATCGGCCGACAAAAATCGAACTTTCAACACACCGATTAAATTTACAATAAAATATTTCGTTACACAAAATGATACGAGATACATATTGCACCCAATATGGGCACAATATTCTACAAAGTTCTTATTATCGTGATGGTAGAAAATACAGAAGAAATCGGCCGACAAGAATCTCACTTTAAATACACGAATAAATGTTACAATAATATACACCGGTGCTAACACAAAAGGTTTCAAGTAAAATCTATAAAATTTACGAAAATTCAGAAACCTTATTTTCATACCTGATTCATACAGGTAGAGGCTTGATACCCTCCAGATCACTGCTATCACCACCGTCGCCTTCGTTGTCGTCGTCTAGGCAGATCATCAACTCCTGACAGTCACTTGATGCCATGTATTGCCATTGCCGAATTAATGAATGTTGCGACATGGCTAACTTTCTTCCTCCACAAAGCCACATCCATTCGAGCAATACCCTCCCGGAACAGCCCTTCCACTTCGCTAATTGTGAATGACTTGTTATTAGTGCGTACGTAATGTTTTACTTCACCTCGTACCGTACCAACTCAATGAGGTTGAGGTGACAGTGGTACGGCGGCAACCTAATAACCTCGTACCCTTGTTCCTTCGCTATCTCGTCAACTAACTTAGTCACGCTTATGCGCTGGGATATTTTTCCTGCAGCCATTCCACTAACAGTCCTTTACGGGCGCTCGAAGTAGGGGTCTCGTCCATTATTACGGAGTGGTAAGGTGCATTGTCCATAACAATGACAGAAGGGACTTTGAGCTGTAATAATCATACACGTATCTTCGTATTGCATCAGCCTAGAAAGAATTAATTCCTTACAGGAGATAGCTTCATTCGTTTCTTTCCCGGAGTGCTGTGAAAAAAGTCCCTACTGTCAGCCCCGTTTCCGCTACTGCTATGTTCCCCAGTCCCTTTTTCCTTCTGTTCTGTCTGAACAGCAGTACACTTTGAAAGCCCTAATGTTTGACTTATGCGTTCCACAACTTGATCTGCAGGAACAGAGAGACGGCTATACAAGCGTACAAATTTTCTATCCCTCTCGTAAAACTCATGAGTTCTCCGCACTAATTCTAATGCCTGACTATTAAGGGCCACTCCGCAGCGCAAAGGATGATCACTTCGCGGTTCCTAACTATGCTGTCGTTTCCGTGACATTGCACTGTATTTGTTAAAATAAAATTTGATAATTATCTCATAAAGAAAAAGAAACTTTCACAAATGTGTAAATCACACCTGACCATGTACTAGCAATGACAGACGAAACGGCAACACTTCAATACGGTAGTCAAGCTAGATATAGATGACACCACTATATTACCCATATTGCCAACAACAATCAACTGAAAATAGTTCATATTTATTTTGTGGCTCGCTTAAACTTTATAAAAAAAAATTTTAAATGCTCATATTTGTCTAAGCAAATAAAAGATTATAAGCACTATTCAGAATGAATTATGAATTAACATGAATAAAATGCATAACTGTATCTGACATAAAAAGTAGTAGATTGGTGATTCTGATTGATGGGTGACGTTCATTTCATTTTTGTAGTGGTGCCAACATGAATTACAACTTTCAAATGCAACCTTGTGCCGGCCCACCTATAAACTGTGGACGTTAGACCCCAAGTAAGTGGAAGAATTGTTTAGACTAAAAAACTTTATAAAAAGTTACTAACCGGGCGGCTAGGGGCACGCAGCTGTGAACTCGCATCCGGGAGATAGTGGGTTCGAATCCCATTGTCGGCAGCCCTGAAGATGGTTTTCCATGGTTTCCCATTTTCACACCAGACAAATGCTGGGCTGTACCTTAATTAAGGACACGGTCGCTTCCTTCCCATTCCCAGGCCTTTCCTGTCCCATTGTCTCCATAAAACATACCTGTGTTGGTGCAACGTACAACAAATAGCAAAAAAAAAAAAAAGAATTATTACTAAGCTCCCTTGCTGCACGCATTCTTCAGGTATCTTGTAGCATTGAACAACATTGAGCCCTCAGCTTCCTTTTATAGCAGCAGCAGTTGTAGTGACAGAGAGGTTTCCAGGTACTCTTGATAAGATAGTGTATATAGACAATTACATTTCTGTTATAATAGAATGTGTATTTTTCTGCAATAGCAGTATGTACTGGGCTCCTTGATTTTATAATAAGCTTTGTATAAAAAACGTTCTTTGTATTCTTATTTGAGAGAAGTCACTGCTTAGCTGTGTAAAGTGTAAGATATGAGTCACTATGAAGACATTGGTGTTTTTGTGAATGCTGAACTTTGACTCTAGGGTTATCATAAGATGTAATAAATCTGATTATACTGTGTGTATGTGCTCGCGTATTTATTGGGTCACTGACAATCTGTGAGGCATGACTTGTCGTCTCTCTGTGGTTCTGGGACATTTGACTGCTACAGCTGGGGACGAGGTCAGTGTACTGAATACTATTTTCACTCTGAACAAAGAAAATGCTAGACAATTTGTTATTATTCTACAGTAATTAAACCTGCCTGAGAATGTAGTGGGAGAGGATGATATTTTTGTTGTTTAATGAGATTAGTATTACAGAGAATCTTTTTATCTAAAGAGGAAAATGGAATTTGGAGGCTACTTCATAATCATGAACTGGAATAGTTATTTATGGAATCTGACAGTATTTTATTATAAAAATTCATAAACCGGGTGAGGGGTAGGGCATGGATCCGGTACACAAGCCGACCTTCACCAGTTTGGGTCATAGACATTTTGTAACCTAAACGGTGAATTCTACCCTGTCCAAAAAAGAATCTTAAATGTGAAAATTATGATTGTTTTTCAATTCGTAAGTGATTATTAAACAACAGTATTTGCCCAGTACAACTCTTCTGCCATAGTAGCAATGTTTGACATCATAGTTTACAGTTGGTACATCCCTTCAACTTCTTGAAGGTCAGCCATCATGAAACTATGACGTCAAGAGCCAACACCTGACATTTAAATTTACATACAAACACAAACTAAGTCCAGCATGGATTACAACAGAAAATGATCACTTAAAGCGTACTGATGATATAAATTCACCATAGAAATCACAAACTATTAAAATACTAGAAATTAACAACAAAGCAACAAAATATGACAGACCGCTTCGATACCGCTTGAGCGTTCGATTATGATGGAGCAGTTTATGAAAGCAGGTGCATGTTAATATGTATGCATTTAAAAAAAGTATTATCCATCAGGTATGAAGGATTGTAAGAGGAAATGCAAAGCGACATCAAAATTCCATTTCACAGCTCTGTTTAGACTTGCATACAATTTTTTATGCAAAATTTTATAACATGCCATGTGATAGTTTTCCCAAAGAGGTTCATTTTAAAGTGTAGGGGGGTAAGAACGGTAGGGGTACTCCAAGGTATATGACAAGTAGATTAGGGCAGATGTAGGATGCAGCAGTTATGTAGAAATGAAAAGGTTAGCGTAGGATAGGGTGGCATAGAGCGCTGCATCAAACCAGTCTATGGACTGATGGCTCAAACAACATAATTTAGGTGAAGAACTATGAAAATGACAATCATGAATTCTACGATGTAACTGCAGAACACAATTGTAGGTATTCATGTCATATTTATTTACGATATCTGTAAAATTGTGGTGGTTACTTTTTTCTTAAGAGTGCAATTTGTCTTATGTCCTCCCATCCAAACCATCTCAGTTTATTTATTAACCCATAAACCCCAGTCTCTTCTGTTTAATGGAAGTTTTCCTCCACAGAATTATTCAAAATAACGTTTTATAGCTGCATACCAAATTTTGTGTCAGTATCTCATATAGTTTAGGAGAAAGGTACTTTTTGGCATTGTCCTTTGGTAAGCTTCTCTTTCATTTTTCTCCTCTACTTAACTCTGTACTGTCCAGATTACTTTTTTTTTTTTTTTAAATACAAAAAAATGATTATTTTTATTTATTTTTATCAGTATTGAAACTAGATGAATTTTCAGTTTCTGCTTCAACATTGGTCTCTGCTGATACAATGTCATTGTCTCCATCTTCATCCTCTCCTTCAGGAATACTTATATTTTCTATTAGCTCAAAAAATCTAATTCAGTCGATCGAAATATGGTCCATACATTTATAGACTGAAGGGTATTGTAACAATAAAAAACATCATTTTCATTTTTTTCAAAAATTACTTTTTTGAAAATAGGTTTGTTACTTTGAGGTAACACTGGGCAGTAAAGGTAATGGTATACATTTTTATGAAAGGAATGCTAAACAATTTTCTGATCCTATTAGAGTTGCAATATATAACTTTTATGTAGCATTCTCTTAAAATTATGACGACTATATTCAGATCACATGATTTTTTTTATTTTATCAAATGTTACTGTTGAGACAAATTTCTATTTGTATGACAAATACCAATATTAATTCAGTAAAATAAGGCTGCAAAGCTTTGTGTTATCACTGAAGTGAAGTCCTTATGTATGGTATCTCACCTGTTTCTACTCATTGTGTCAGAAATGACTGGGAATCTATTTTGTTTTCCAATGTACGAGAGCTTTGCAACCCATAAATTGACCTATAGAGACAAAAAAGTTTAATTTCATGTTTGTTCACACTTACTGGTTTTGCTGGATTGTGTTGAACAGAATATAAATTTGTTTGTTTATCCATTAATTTTTGAAATGATTTATTGGAACATCAGGCATTTGAGGTCCAATTGGTAGCTGATCTTTCCATGCCAATACAGAAGTTGCCCAGCGTATGCTAACCTTTTTCCAAACAGTATTTTTTCCTCCACTCGCCCTATGTGATGGCAATTCACTGACAACTGACCATCGTCGATGACTAGTTCTAAAATCTGTCTGTAAGCTATTGAACATACCGTAATGCAGGGTGACCAAATGTAATCTTTTCCCAGACATGTCATACATCTTAACCTCCTGTAAGTCTACAGGTATTGTGTTTAATGTTGAATAACATTCTTCAAGTATGGAAAATTCTAAATTCCCATGGAGGGAATTAGATATTTTTCATCAATAGAGCATGTCTGGTGAAAAATATCTAATTCCCTCCATGGGAATTTAGAATTTTCCATTCGGAATTGCTAGGCGGGCAATAATTCCATTGTGGAGATTTATCTCCCGTATGCAGTTATCAGACTGTGCCTCTTATAAGGGCTTCTGATAAGTTCACCTGCATACACCCCAGCGTCAGTGGGTAGGGTCTGACACATCCCACTCTGATGAGTCTAGTGTCAGACCTAAGACGAAACGTTGGTTAATAGAGCAAACGCCTGAAAAGCCTTACATCTGATATGTTTTTGACATTCTTCAAGTAGTCGGCGTTTGAAGTGTCAGATTGACGTTCTACAAGCACAGGCCACTGCAGAAAGTATGAAACTCTACCCATGTGCTCGGGAGCTGCCCTCAGGCAGAGTTACTTCACATTAAGCGCCATAATACCATGAGCGAGCAGTCTCAAAGAAAAAAGCCTTGAGGTTCATGAAGAAGTCCACTGTGTAGCAGAAGGTAAAAGTAACGGTCATATTGATATAATTGCCATCAATCGGAGACAAAACAAAGCAGAAATTCTTGACCCTACGATAAGGTTTGGAGACACTCTTTCCCAGCCAGATGACGCCGATAAAGAAAAACAGTATGTATATTGTAATAGTTATGGCATCCGCCATGCCAACTCACTACGCGCCGGGGGCGTCATCGTATCGGCCCCAGCCCCCTTACGCTCGAGCGCGTCAATCCCGAGCAACACTTGGTGCTAGGCCGACCCTTTCGCCTCCGTCCGCGGCCCCACAGCAGAGGACGACTGAAATTACTCGACTATTAATCTGGAGTCTTCTATCTCGCGAGGTTCCTGGATACATCTAGCATAAGGACTGTTCTGGAAGGCCCAGAGCAGGTATATAAGGAGAGGAGTAACTTGGAGTGACAGTCAGTCAGAGTGAGTTAGTGAGCGAGAGTGAGATTGAGTTCGCTGGTGTGAGTTAGCGAAAAGCGCAGTCAGTGATAGCTTGGGCTGAGATGTCAGATGGAGTGTCTGCCTGTTGGAGCCGAGGACTCGTTCCTGTTTCCCTGATTGTCGCGCACGCGCGTGTGCATGTGTGTGTGTGTGTGTCTCTCTCTCTCTCTCTCCCTTGAAGCCGGCTGCTGGAGAAGAACCTCGGGTGTTCTGGAGCAGAGCGAAGGGAACACTGGGTGCCGACGTGTGCCGACTGCGAACGGAGTTCGACGGATTGAGTAAACAGCGGATACTATCCCGACCTGCAAAACTGACGTGTAGGCTGTGGACCGTGATAGCGCTAACGAGTGTGACTGAGTGGCTGAGAGAGTGTACTGTAAATAATCAATGACACACACACACACTCTCTCTCTCTCTCTCTGTAGATTGGACATGAGAAGCTGAGAGAGAGAGAGAGCGCGCGAACCGTGTAAGTTGTAATCTTGGCTATCGTCTGTGTGTGTGTAAATCTGTAATTATAGTGCTAAGTTAATAAATCTTAGAAATAGGATGCTACCAGGTTCTGTACTCACCTATTTACTTATTTACCCTGCCAACACGTTACAATATGCACCAACAGTACCATACTTCCAAAGAGCCTACAGTGTCACGAACATACAAGTAAGAGGACTACTTCTGGGTGCTAGGGGGGACCATCCCCAGAAATGTTGTTGAATAGTGGCATCGTACAGACTGGACAGAAATATTCAAGACAAAATTGTTACCACAATTATAAAATTCTCAGTGGCAGTAATGCGGAACTATTTGTATCGAAAACATAGTATTTAATTTCTTCCCGGTAGCATAAAAAAAAAAGTTCATATTCTTGAGTACACTGATATATTTGTTACAAAACCAACAAGTGTGTAATTATTTCAAAGAACTTGTGAGCTATTCTGTGTCCTTTGGCAAACACATATTGGTTTCAGAATGAATAAGTGAAAAAATTAAATTGATATTATACTTTCATGTTGTGGTTTTTAATTTATAAGTTCAATGTAATCCTGTATTTTCGGTTTATTTTTAAGTGTCCTACATTTTTCTTTGAATGCCCTATATGTACAGTAGATGACATCTTGCCCTTTTTATTAATGCAATCCGACCACCATGCCATAATGTCACTAAAAGGTACATGAAATGGTACGCTTGTTTTTATCATAATTTCACTGAAATAAATTGTGATCATAAGAGATATCTTGTTGCTGATTTGTTATAGATTGCCAAGATGGATGTGGCAGCACCACCACCACCACCACTTCCTCCTGTACCGGTGTCTCCCCTCTCCACACATGTTTTGGATACAGCCAAAGGAAACCCTGTGGGAGGACTTCAAGTTACCCTCTACAAGCTGATAGAAGGGCGTTGGACTCTCATCCATGAAGGGTAAGATTTTTCATGTAAATGTATCTCTGCTCAATACAGTAGTCTCCATAACTTGGCCATTCAGTGGTGCGACCAGTAAACCAGTCTCTTGTAATTCTCCTCCCCCCTCCCCCTTATCTGGCTCAGGATACTATGTTGAAACATCTAGGTTTGAATTCTAGTTTTCAAGTTTCTTCAGATATGTAGATTTTGATCCTAATTCTTTTCTTGGCTGGAACTTCCGCATTACAACCTTATAACAGTCTAATATTGTACTCTTGTCATACAACTTCAAAAGAAAACTAAAACTACACCTTTTAACAGTACCATAGTTAAAATCCATTGGTCACTCATAAGTAAATATTTATCTTCCAAATTGTAAAACTGCAGCCTATGTGTCTGGATGTTTATCCACCTTGATTGTGATTTCATATTAATTGAAACTGTCTTATTACTTTTTGTCACAGGTTCACCAACCCAGATGGCCGATATACAGAATTCATTGAGAGAGCAAGTTTTGTAGCTGGTCGCTACAAGTTGCACTTTGACGTGGATCGTTATTTTGAATTACGCCGTCAAGAAACTCTGTATCCGTTCATTGAGGTAAGTAATATTGGTACCTGCTTGTTATGTTTGTTTTATAGTGGAGCTCATGAGAGTTATGACAATGATGGTATAAAATATTAAAAAGGAATTCACCAAGTGAATTAGCCACATAGTGTGACTGTCAGCTTCCATTTGGAAGACACTCGGTTTGAATCTCACCTTGAGCAGCCCTGAAGATCGTTTGCCTCAGTTTGCCCATTTTAACACCAGGCAAATACTGAGGCTGTGCCTTATTATTTTTCCAATCCTAGCCCTTTCTTTTCTGATCATTGCCAGAAATCGTTGTTGTTGTTGTTTTTTTTAAATGTTGCATCGACACAGATAGGTCTTGTGGCGACGATGGGATAGGAAAGGCATAAGAGTGGGAAGAAAGTGGCCGTTGCTTTAAGCTACAGTTCCAGCATTTGCCTGGTGTGAAAATGGGAAACCACAGAAAAAACCTGTCTGCAGGGCTGGTAATAGTGGAATTCGAACCCACTGTCTCCCGAATGCAAGCTCACAGCTGCACGCCTCTAACTGCACGGCCAACTCGCCCGGATCTATCTATGTTAGCCCCATGTTAAAACACTAGCAACTGAGCAAGTGGCTTTGCGATTTGGTCACATAGCTGTGAGCTTGCAGTTTGGAGATAGTGGGTTCAAACCCCACTGTCAGCAACCCTGAAGATGGTTTTCTGTGGTTTCCCATTTTCACACCAGGCTAATGCTGGGGCTGTACCTTAATTAAGGCCACGGTCGCTTCCTTCCCGCTCCTAGCCCTTTCCTATTCCATCGTCGCTATAAGACCTATGTGTGTCGGTATGACATGAAGCAAGTTGAAAAAAACTTTTACAAAAATATTAAAAAGATGAAAGATAGTTGTGATCAGTTGCTTGAGACATTAGATCTTGTAGTGAATAGCAGACAGTTAGTGCAAATTGTCTATCAAAATGAGTTCTATATAGAAAGATAGAAATATGAACAGGAACGCTATTGATTGTTGAGTATTCAGCCCGAAGACTGATTAGATCCTTAAAATGTCAGATCGGCATTGGAAAAGGAAGCAATAGAAAGAGGAGACAACAACATTAAACACGAAAACACTGAAGGATAAGGATCATCTCCATCCATTTCTTATCAGTCCTTAACAAACTCGTTAGGCAGCAATACTAGCTGACAGTTTCGCTCACGATTTCCTGCCACCTCTCTTGCCTTCCCCCTTCAAAACAGTCACTCCATACCAAGGTCATACATGTTTTGAATTGTGAGGCAGATAAGACATAGTGCACAAACACAATATTTAATTTTCAGCCATGAGAGAGACAAGGTGAGCTTGATTTTTAGTGTTCGAATAAAGTCTTCTTTTGATAATAACAAATGGCAATTCTAATTTTGTTTTTATTTTTAGGACAAAGTTTATGTTAAACTGGCTTGCATGATTCCAAGACATACAATCAGAGTTCAAGGACAAGTATAGTTCAGAAAAAAATAGATAAGCAGCACACTCAGCTAGTCATTTACCAATATTTCTTCATATTAAGTTTTTCTGTATTTAGTGGCAGATGAAAGTTGTTTTTTGGCTTTATAGAGCACACAAATATAGCAAAACAACCTTCAAACTATGGATTAAAGGAGATATTCAACAGGAGAAGCTGCAGTTATAAAATTTGCAATGACAGACAAATTGATTTAAATCAAGAGTAGAATTTTTTAGTTACAGTAGTTGTTTCATAAAAGTTTTTAAAGGTAGTTAATTTGACAAATTTGTTATGTTATTTAGATTAAAATTTTAATACACAGAGATCTTGATGTTTTATTTGAATTGACATACAATAATTTTGTTCTTAGTAACAGGTGGTAAATATTCAAATTATATGCAAAAATTGTAATTTATTTATTAGGCAAGAAAAGGTAGTGATGTTAGCAAGTAGTAGAAGTGATTGGCAGATTAAACAACCACTGAAGAAGAGAACAAGAAGGTTCTCGATACATGTACGGAACTTAAGAAAAGACTGTAAAAGGTATTGACAAGGCACCATATAATTTAATTTGATTAGGTGACAGATTAGTTTGAAGTCAATACGGGCTCAAATAAATCAAACTATGATAGTTAAAATAATTCTGACAGATGTTTGGTCATGATATAGAATGATAGGTCCAAATGAGTTAGCTGGAAAACGTATGATTTCCATTAACGAACCAATAGTATTAGAATTATCCACTTCTTAATACATTTCAGATGTAATGACATGGGATGTGATCACATGCCTTCTGTATGTCAAAAAAGGTAAGTATCTGTTCCTTATTCAGTGTGGTTTATTGCCTTTGTTTGAATATCATTCATTTCTTTGTTTCAGATCGTTTTTGACGTTAAATCTCCGCAGGATCACTACCACATACCACTGTTGTTGAGCCCTTTTGGTTACACCACATACAGAGGGAGCTAATACAAATGGACAAGTCACACTGAATGAATTAAATGGATACAACTGGTTAAGTTTGGTTACTGACTGTTTTATAATGTGCAGCCTGGACTTCTAGTTGTTGCTTGTGTACTGTACATTGGGCAGAAGCCATAAATACCAAAGCATAATTATATTTGTTGTGCTGTTCCTTTTCTGTACACTATATGATCAAAAGTATCCGGACACCTATTTCAAGTGCTCCATGGATACACTGCTCGGTAGTGGACGTTAATACAAGTTGGACCTTAGTCCTTATTACAGCTCAGTCTGTGTGAAGAAGACTGTCTACCAGATGTTGGAATGTCTCTGTGGGAACGGCAGACCTTTCTTTGCATTCTTCTTGTGTTGTGAGTAATGGGTATTTGGAATGAAGTCAAATTCATTTGTTCTAATTCATTGTAGTTCATCCCAGAGGTATTAGATGGGATTGAGGTTGGGGTTCTGGGCTGGCTAATCCATTTTTGTAATGTAATTATCCTTAAACCACATATGAATAGACCCTGCTTAATATCTTTTACCATTGGGAACATGCAGCTGATCAAAAATGTTCTTGTATCCTTCCATCTTTATCATGCTGACATGCTCTAAAGTATTATGAGAGGATCACGCCCCTTCAGTGGAAAACACCCCCACATTGTCACCCCAACTCTGCCAAATTTCACTGTTGGCAGTACAGGCTGGCATGTATCTTTCGCCTTGCATTCATTAGACCCAAACCCTCCCACCTGACTGCAGCATGGTATAGCATGACTTATCTCTTCAAATTATGTGACTGACTCCAGTTGTCCACAGACCTGTCGCAGCACTTCACCGGTGAAGTGTGCCGTTTATGGACAGGTGTTTGAGCCTTGAACTCTATACCTATAATATTTAAAGAAGCATTCTGACACATAGTACTGGAGAGAGGAGCATTGCATGTGCCATTGCACGGTGTTGCCACATTCCTACATTCCTTTTTCCTTCTCCTCGCTTCCGGCTCACTTACTCGTTAATTCAGACCGCTGTGTTCTCTTGTAGACTACTTGGCCAGACTATGACTGGCTTGCTCTCATATTTAGTTATCTTTGACAGGGGCCGGGCTGATAAGCTCAAACAGAGGGCTGGCTTTCTGAGCCCAACTTTGCAGGTTCGATCCTAGCTCAGTCCGGTAGTATTTGAAGGCGCTCAGTTACGCCTGCCGCATGTCGATAGATTTACTGGCACGTAAAAGAACGCCTAAGGACTAAGTTTTGGCACCTCATTGTCTCCGAAAATTTTAAAAGTAGTGCACAGGACGTAAATTCAATAATATTATTATTCCTTGACAGGGTTGGTACCTATAGCATGTCAAATTGCTCAACATACCCATGCTACACACCTTAGTAGCATAACTATAGGTCATAAAACAAATAAGAAAATAGTGAGTTCAAGGGGGAAAAGATGCCACGTCACCCAGCAGTAGAGTGCCTGGCTCGAAATATGTATAGAAATACAATCATTTTACAGAATTAATATTTTAAAAATACTTTTACATACTTAATAACAGCCATGAAACAGAAATAGAATATAACTCAAAACTGAACCACTTGCAACAAAAACTAACTCAGAAATGATAGGATTGACAACTCCAAGCAACACCAGCCGGCCAGCAGACTTATCTCCATGGCAACCATACCCTCCACTCCCTTTCTCCCACCCCGGCAAGCAGTAAATGGACCTCCCTTTAAGAACTATCAGAACGCGTCTTTCAATATTACAACCTTAGTCCTTGTATGTCCCGACATATAATCATAGTCCTAGCTGCACGGTTAGGGGTATTGCAGAATTCACAAGTGATGGTATCACACAATGTTATGCAATTTTCCCATACTGCCTTCTTTCATGTTCAACAGTCCATATTGGTCAACAGACATGGCCTACCTGACCATGGTTTTGTTGTGTTTGTCTTCCCTTTTCCACTTAAATATCAAGTCCCCAACATTGGACTTGGAGAACTTGAGAAGGGCAGAAATGGGCCCTGACTGACTGCTTAGTGATGTGGTAACCAGTAACCATTTTGTCTTCATAGTCACTAAGCCCCCTTTTGCTCCACCAACTCTGCTGGTATCTTGTAGAACTAAAGCACATTGAGCCCTCAGCTGCCCTTTATAGCAGTAGCAGTAATCGTAGTGACAGCTAGGCTCTTGTTTATGTGTACAGAGGGAGTGTCTGGATACTAGTGATCAGATAGTGTATACTTCAGACTTAGCATGTGTATTAGATGGTACAAGCTTCCTTCCACAAATAAATCCAATTGATCCAGTTCACTGTCTTTGCATATCGTAAGTGCCATCTTCCGCAGCAGCTCTTCTGTTTAAAAGAATGATAATTGTGTTGTGCTTCCCCTTGTAACAATAATCGCTACAACTCTAACTCTTCTAATAATATGGGAATCACTGGATCATTGATAAGACTTATTTAATTAAGCAACTGCATAATGATGATTTACTGTCATTCAGAAGCAGCTCAGTTGGAATAAATATTATTCATCATCATCATTTAACAGTCGCCAGTTTCCTGGGTGGGGTGCAAGAGCGCTGTCCACTTATGTCTATGCAAGTACACTACTTCTTCAACTTGACACAATTCCACTCCTCTTCCTTGCAGTTCATCTTTTATTTGGGAGATCCATTGTGTCCTTGGTTTGCCTGTAGGTCGCTTTCCCGCCAGCTCTTTGTCAAACCATTTTTGTGCTACCCTCTTCACATCCATCTTCTTCAAGTGACCAAACCATCTCACTCTTGATGTTGCCAGAGTCTCGTTGAGTGGTTTCACTTGAATGTCTTCATGGACCTTTTTATTCTGGATTTTATCTCATCTCGTTTTCTGTTACACTGACCTCAGGAATTTCATTTCTGCAGCCTGGAGTTTCCTGTTATCCTTTCTGTTGATAGTGCAAGTTTCCAGACTGTATGTTATTGGTACAAAGTAGGCCTGATAAGTTCTCTTAGGTATTAAAGGAAGTTGGCTGTCCCAGAGGGGGTTCTTGACTTGATGGTACAATTGAGCTCCTTTCTGAATCCTATTGGTGATTTGATCTGAGCAATGGCCATCTTGAGTTACAATGCTGCCAAGGTATTGGAACTGATCAACTTCTGACCTTCTTTCCACCCAGCATAATATTCATACTTCTTCTTTGCCTGCTAACCTTCCTGGCTACAGTCTTCGTAGGGCTAATTTTTAGGCCAAACTTCCTAAATTGGTTGTTCCAGGCATCTGGTTTCTGCTGTACTTCATCCTCCATGCAACCCCAAATCACCACATCATCTGCGAAAGCCAATGCCTTGAAATCATTACTAGATATTATTCCTTCCCATTATTTATTTCTATTACCTGTACATCTTCAGCCTAATGGCAGAGTCCACTATGTGCTGTCTCCTTATTGGTTTGACTGTGGATCATGTTGGGATGTAGATTTATGCTCTTCATGCCATCATGAACCATACTGGCCCTTTGTTACTTAGATCATCCAGTGGCTGTCTTTCCTACAATCTCTAGTGCGTAGCAAGCCAATCTTTGCTACTCAACGACTTTTGGTCACAGCACATGTCCAATCCCTCAAAGTCAATTTTCATGCATTTTCTCCTTGATTGGCACATTGTGAAGTTGTTTTCTGATGTCTCCATTGGAAATGTGCATCAACCTAGTGACAGCTGACTATCCAAGCACCTTCGTCTCCATGACATTCCATCAACATTCTGCCTCTTTCATAGTATACCTGCATTCTGTAATGTAGTGGGAGACGTGTGTGAGGACGATGTAATAGATCTTCAGTTTGAGATTGAATGCAACATTTGTTGTTGTTGTTTTCCATTTCATCTTGGCTTTGTGAATCTTCGCAGTGGCGTCTTTGATTAATTGGCCATTGTTAGCAGTTGTATGTGAACTTCATCACTCACGGCAGGTCCGTGCCATCAACATTTGCTTGTCGGGACTGAGGACAGGGAATGCCAGTGCAATTCAACCTCCATGTCATCAAACCATGCCTGTGTAGACGCCATGTTATTTCTCAGGCCATTCATCATCAACATTTTCATTTTTTATTTTTGATTGGGGCAATTATCATTCTGAAACAGAAACATTCTCCTTGAATCTCCAACTCACGAATACCATGGTGAGACTGAAATTCTTCAACCAACCTGTGCCAGCCTTAAAATCGGGTGAACCATCTTCTCATTTAGTGCAACACTTTCTCACATAATAAAGGTCCAGAAATGGGATCTCCCTTACTTCTTGTCGGAATAAATCATAAGTAGGCCGCCGCTTCCAGTATTTCATCCGTAACTGATCTCATAGTTTTTCACTTTTCAGATCCTTCTTCACTATCGAACTTCGATGCATAATTCAGAATTTCACCTTTTCGGTTCTTCAAATTATAAATTGTGGATTTTCCAACACTGTAAGTTTTTCTTAGACACTGCACACTCTTACCTTTAACCAGTGTATTAATGATCTCTAACCTCTTCTCAATCCATAAAACATTGCGATTTCATTTTTTCCTTTTTGGCACTTGTAGAAGCTATTTTCACAACGTAATACAGTACACACACCCGCATAAGTTGAAACATTATAAAGTAAACAAACTGTAGGAGAAAACAGAGACAACAATTGAAAACTAGAACTGACTCACTACTGTAGGCAGCACGCACCTCCACCATCTCTCTTTTTTTTGCTTGTCTGGACAAATGATGTTCAGGTTGTTTGAGTCCACATAAACGACATTCTACTGTATATATGAAGCTGAATGCACTGTTTGTTCAGCAAAAACATGTTTGCGTAACCAAGAAAGGTAAGTTACTGAACATGAACGCATGGTCCGAGTTTGAAAATATGCAGATATAGTTTTGATGTTAATAATGCTTATATTTTGAAATACATTATGAATATTATTACTATTAAAAGTCAAACACACAACTATTACAGCAGTACACCGGAGTGAAAAGATTCAAATGTTTTAAGTGGATATATTTGAGCAGAAATGTATTAATGAAGGAGGTGGAAGTATGTATAAATTTTCTGAGAGATAAAGGCCACTCAGAAGTACTTAAGAGTGCAGAATTGTTTTTTGGATTACGAAGACATAATGCACATGTTGCGAGTTTTCTCCTTAATCTTGGCACAATCGACAAATACAAGGAATTCTTTATGAACTGTCAGAAGGTTACTGGTGGTAAAATACAAAAATCAGATCAAAAATTAGATGTATGGCTTTTCAGGCGTTTGCTCTATTAACCAGCATTTCGTCTTAGGTCTGACACTAGATCCGTCAGAGTGGGATGTGTCAGACCCTACCCACTGATGCTGGGTTGTATGCAGGTGAAATTTATCAGAAGCCTATTATGAGGCACAGTCTGATAACTGCATACGGGAGATAAAACTCCACAATGGAATTAATGCCCGCCTAGCAATTCCAAATGGAAATTCTAAATTCCCATGGAGGGAATTTGATATTTTTCCACCAATAGAGCATATGAAAAATCAGATCAAAAATTAGATGTATGGCTTTTCAGGCGTTTGCTCTATTAACCAGCATTTCGTCTTAGGTATCCCACTCTGACGAGTCTAGTGTCAGACGCTTATATTGATTGTCAATCTCTCGTTCTTGCATGCTATGTTCGTGTTCGTTCACATCTGTGTAGTCGATTCTAGAGACTAATCGCTCGATATAGAGTCTTTTTTAGTAATAATATAGTGACAGAATTTCAATGATAATGACTAGTGACTTTTCTAGAGATTTTAGGAGCCATTTGGAGAAAATTCTGACTAATTTTGATTTATCTCAATATAAATAAAATAAGAGCTTTGCCTACATTGCTCAGAATGTAAAAAGAATGATATTTCTGTACTGGTCGTGACCACAGTAACAAGGGAAAATGCACGTTTTAATTTTCCGTAATTTCTGTCGATATGTGTGTATGCACGCGTATCACCAGAAAACGGCTGAAGAGAATTTAATAAAAATCGGTATATAAAGTCGGGAAATAAGTCTCTACAATCTAGGCCACGAGTTTTATTCACACTGAGTGAAATGGTAGTTTTGCGGAAGGCCTAAAATTTGATTCTCGAATATATTTGTTATTATTGACTCTATTGATACATAACTAAAGTTATATATTATTATATTTACTATCATTTATGTCTTATACTTTTTTACCGTACTGGCTATGATAAGAGATATTCATGAATTTGGATTTTTTTTGCTAAGTCCATATCAGCGCCGAGGTACGAGAAAATGGGTGAACAGAATTTAATGAAAGTCGGTATGTAAAGTCGGGGAATAAGGAACTACAGTCTGCGCTACAAATAATTGTATTCACCCTGTTCGAAATGGTAGTTAGGGGAAGGTGTCAAAAATGTAATTTTTAATTGCCTATCTTATTGATCATATCGAAAAGTACTACGTAACAAAAGTTATAGAGAATACAATTTCCGATTATTTTTGTCTTATTCAGTTTTACCATACCGACTATTATAATATTGGAGGTGATGGTGATGATAATTGATTATAAGAATGAGAAAAAGTCATGAAGGAACGATCGCTTGAATAATAACTCACTTTACATTAGATGCTCTAATATCACAGAGTCGGAATAAAACTAAATGTGAAGGCCTGCAATATAGAAAGTTCATAAAATTGATCAACAATAACATTACATTGACCATTGTTTGTTTTGATGTGCTTTGTGTATTCTGCTGCCATTTATCTCCGATAGATGGGATTACTGCTGTGTATCGAGTATAACAGCCTGCCTGAATGTTGGCGGGAAGTAGCTGGGGAGTTAAATCTCTTCTTTAGCATGCCATTCCTCCGGTTCATAAATTTTCTTATACTACTGGTACGTAACACACTGGATCATCATAGTATTCCATCTATTCGATCCCTGCTCTGAGACAGTGATTGGAATGATCAGTGTGCACACTTAAATGGAATAATGACAGAGGAGTGTTCGCGGCTGTCTGCGGCCTGGTCATTCTAGCTCTGGAACTTTGAACTGTTAGATCGACACTGTAGTACTTCAGAAACAATGAAGGTATTCATTAAACCACCTGTTCAATACTTTACATCCACAAAAGCAACTTACCAGTGGATGTAAAGTATTGAACAGGTGATTTAATAAATACCTTCATTGTTTTTGAGCTATAACAATTTTCAATACGGATCAGTAATGAGGTTTATAACTTGTAATACCGTAGTACTTTTTGTTAAAAGTGAGAAAAGTGTGCTTGTTTTCATTTTATCGAATATTTCATTTGACAGCATCGCTTTTAATAGTGACATTAATACTGACGTCATTGTACTGACCTGTGTTGACTTCAGTTGTGAAAACTATAAGGGCAGTCTTTCTGAGAATTCCGTAGTGAAGCACTGGTACATCAGCTAGTTATTTGATACAAATAGCATTGCGCTTCGCATTATTGCGCGGGCACTTGATGCAATATATTAATCTATGCATTTGCCAAGTAATGGCATCTAAGTGCATTACTGATTCATACGTGTGGAGCACGAGTTCATACTATTTTCGGAAGGCTTATCAGAGACTGATCATCTTACTCACATACTTCCTGTGAGGGAATAGAGATGTGTAATTTTTAGCCTTGTAGTCTCATATAGCAACAGTTGGGCTTTGAGACAATAAGTGTTGTGAATATATCATAGTACTGTATTGTGCAAGACATATGGAATAAACAGTTTTGACCTATTGTGTCTCCTGATTTTCACATCAAAATCTCCTTGTTTTTTGTTTGTAAAGTTGGCAGGTATGGATTTGTCTTGGTTTCAAATAACATTAAGTGCAAAATCAGAATAATCGTTTTCTTTCAATTTACACTACCTGATCAAAAGTATCCAGACAGCCCTATGCAATGCAGAATTAAACCCTAGATGTCACAGTATAAAAGGAGGCGAGGAATATTGTATTGTCAGTAGAGAAGTAGTAACAGCAGAGCTCTCTCTTCCATGTACTAGCTTACAGTTCTGACTGCATAGTCTTTGCTGTGGTGAAAATTCACTCAAAACTGGTAGCAGGTTTTCTGATGCCTCAGAGAAGGAACTTTATGGTACTGTCAGAATACCTAAATCTGACCTAATCAGACAGATGAGAAAAGCTGTTAATGTTCGAGGGCTGTACTGATTATATTTTTATATTTCATGTTCCCATCAAGGTAACTTTCTTCATTATGTACACTTGAAAACTTATTCTGGTTTTATAGATATGCTAAGTTAAAAAAAAATTATGTTACGTTATTCTTTTTTATAACTGATTCTGGTTGTTTATATGGAGCAGCTTAGTGGTATCATCTTTGATCTGCAACTCTGCCTAGGAGTCCTGGCTCATAGATGGTGTTCTCGATTGTAGGATAAGTGGGTTTAAACCACAGTTCCTACACCCAAATTGTACTGTGTGCATTCCATATGGAAACTTTGTATGTTATTTTTATTTTGGCTACAGTTTACCTTCCAAATGTATAATAATGTATGTAAACCTTTATTACTATATACAGTATGCAGTGAGTTCTCTTTGTACATATATATTGATACTAGTGGGTTAAAAAAAAAATTACTTTATGAATATCTTGGCTGTAATTATTTGGAGAGGGAGACTGGCTAATAAATGCCCTTACCTTTGTCACCATCTATTTCCTCAGAGATCATGAAAATTAAATATTCAAGCATTACTGTACTTGCTAGTGATAGAAAACTTGCTGAGTTAGAGACCTCCTGTGAATAACAAACTTCATACTTCTATTTTTCACTATCTTAAAATTCTTGGAACCTATCAGACAGTATATTATATGGTGGAAGCACTGGAAGGTAAATATTCACCGAGCGAGCTGGCCGTGCAGTTAGAACCGTGTAAGTGTGAGTTTGCATTCAGGAATCAGTGGGTTCGAACCCCACTGTCGGCAGCCCTGAAGATGGTTTTCCATGGTTTATCAATTTCACACGAAGCAAATGCTGGGGTTGCACCTTAATTAAGGCCATGGCTGCTTCCTTTCCACTCCTAGTTCTTTCCTGTCCCATCGTTGCCATTAGAGCTATCTATGTCGGTGCAACATAAAGCAGATTGTAAAATGGTACATTCTCATTCAAAATGACACTGCAACCCACTCCACACTGCTAGCTTAATTTTAACTCATGTGTGCGTTGGGCATTTAAATATCCCCCAAGCCTATGAGTTTTAAAGGGAATTGGTTGCAGAGTGTGTGTGTGTATGTGTGGCTGTGGTGAGATGAATCTCCGTAGCAAGCTTTTGCGACCGCATGAGATGAAATGAATATTGTATTTGATAGTAGGAAGGGAGAGGGTGAAACCCGGTACCACTACATAGCCTACTCTTGTGGAATAGCACTAAGGGGTCTGCTCAGGACTTAATGTCTCCATCAACAATGTCGTATGCTTCACTCGATATGAACAATGCTGAGAGGTTTGGAATTGAATCCAGATGTTTGGCACACTATCTAGTGATTAAAAATTGTATACCACCACCTCTCCTTCCTTGCCAGCCAACATTCGGATGGTGAAATGTTTTTCGACCACTGGGACTCTTAACAACCTAACCATGGTACCGGACCGTATAGACTTGACAACAGGTAGTCTGTCACAGTGACAGCAGTTTATTAAAATGCAACAACTTCAACATTTTTCATAATTATTTTGGATGATTTGAAATGTATTAAAGGGAAATGTCCATTTTACATTGATCTTAAAGTTTATTGTTCATTAAATATCTGATGTTTACATTACAAAAAATGTGTGCCTCCTCTGATGGTTGCAGCTGTTTGGAGAAGCTGTACACCTGTAATAATTCTTGGGTACTTGGTATGGCTTGAAATGTTCGAAGCATAGAACCACACCACATGCTACATTGCCACGTCGTCTCTTTTCATGTCTTTTTCTCCAAACAGATGATGGAACATTTTGCTGTCTTGACTCCTTTGGTAGCTGTTGGTGTGACCTTCACAGGCAGTTGTCTCCCTGACAGGTGCAAAGGTATTCCTCCTGTTGTTGTTGAAAGTCTCTTTACGATAATTATGTTCATCAAGGAGTTCCAGACTCCTTTAACTGCCAGTTAAAATAATTTTAACAGCGAACTTAAAGGTTCAAACAGGCTTTAGTCAAAGCAGCAGAAGAAACTCCATGGTGGAATGAGAGAATTGCAGATGCAGTCAAGAAGAAGAATGGTGGGTGGAGAGAATGGTTCAAAAACAGAATGGAACATAATAGAGACAAATGGAAATGACTAAACAGAGCAGCAAGGAAAATGATAGCATTGGCTAAAAAGATGTCCTGGGAAAAATTTATGAAAGAGATAGAAGGGAATTATAAGAATGACAAGAAAATATTACACCACATATTAGGTAACAGAAGGAAGCAAAAAGAAAATACATCAAAAGTCATCAACAAAGATGGAAAACCTGTGTGGGAAGAAAAAGAAGTTTCAAAAGTATGGAAAGAATACTTCCAAAATCTATATGAAGGACGAAATGAAACAAATGAACCCAAGGAAATAGATACAATAAAATAAGAAAAGAAGATCTACAAATATCGGATGTAGAAAAGGCTGTATTAGAAATGAATAATGTCAAAGCTCCTGGAATAGATCACATCACAGTGGAAATGACTAAAGCTGCAGGACCTATTGTAATGCAGTGGCTGTATAGAATAATGAAGATTGTATGGACTGACGAAGAGATTCCTGACGACTGGACAAGGGCAATTATTGTACCTATTTTTTGAAAAGGTAATAAGGCACTTTGTGAGAACTACAGAGGAATAGCATTACTGTGTCATTGCATGAAGATTTATGAAAAGATAATCTTACCAAAAATCAAGAACAAGATAGATTCATAATTAAGAGAAGAACAACAAGTATTTAGACCTGGAAGATCAACTATTGATGCCATTTTTACAGCTAGACAAATAGTAGAAAAGGAATGGGAATTTGGGAAAGACATTGCAGTTGCATTCATAGATATACATTAGGCTTATGACTCGGTTAGAAGAGAAGAGATATGGCAAGGGCTGAATAGAATGGAATTGTCAAGAGAAATGCAATTCAGAATTAGAAACATGTATAACAAATGTCTGAACTGTGTTATAATTTATAATAGATGGCAAAAAATCGGAATGGTTTAGAACAGACAGAGGAGTTCGACAAGGAAGTGTACTTTCACCAGTGCTCTTTAATATAGTGATAGACAACATTGTGAGGAAAGTTTGCCAAGGGTCAACAGCAAATGATGTGAAAGTCATGGCATATGCAGATGATGTTGACATGGGAGGAAGCTGAACAAAAATTGGAAGAATAAATAAATACCTGGCAGAGGGCAATTGAAGAAGCGGGCATGGAGATAAGTTTAACGAAAAGTGAGGTAATGGAAATCAGTAGAGAAAATAAGAAAATGAAGGATGTTAGGAAGTAAGCTAACTGGGAAAAGAAACATCAAAGAAGAAATTTCAGAGAGGATAAGAAATTGCTCAAAATTTTATTACTGTGTATCAGACATAATAAGAAATTGGAAAGTACCTACCAAAGCAAAAATCGTGATTTATAAATCATATTATTTGCCAATATTGACATATGGATCAGAATGTTGGGCTTGGACAAAATATCTGAGTAGATTACAAGCGACAGAGATGCACTTTCTGCGAGACATCTTGGGTAAATCAAGGAGAGGCAAGATAAGAAATGAAACCATATCAAAGAGATCAATCCTCTAAAAGAAACTATGGAGAGAAATAGGCTGAAATGGTTCGGCCACGTCAAAAGAATGGGACAAGAAAGACTACCAAGAAAAGCTCTGGAATGAACAGAATCTGGAAGAAGACCACAAACAAGATGAAGGGATCAAGTGGAGAATGACGTAAATCGGAGAGGACTAGAGTGGCAGACAGTGATGAACGATAGAATGTGGGGAAAAAAGAGAAGATTGGAAGAGACTCTGTGAACGACCTGCGCAAGCAGAAACTTATCAGAAAGAAGAAGAAGAAAGAGCATTTAATCAACATTGGTTAAGACTAACAATCTGTTAATCTCTCAGTTAACTTAACTGCCCAGGTTCAAGCAGTTAAATTCTCTGTTAGCCCAAAAGATGCAGAACTTATGTATTTTGAATATTTGGAATATGGTAGACCTTTTCCAGAAAGAGAAACAGAAGAGCTGATTTTCATATAGTTGTTTGAGTTGCTTGATCGTCTGTTGGCTGTCATCAGTATGCACATTGAATTCACTACAAATTTTCTGCCAAGCGTCACTTATTTTGAGCACGGATCCATTATATAGTTTGCTTACTTTCTATTTTGCCAGCCGGGCGGGAAGTACTACGTAAAAATTAATATGATCAAATTTCAGTTTATTCCCCTCAGACAATTAACAATAATCTCAGACAAGTAAACATTAACTGCAAAATTGAACTATTTTAGTGTTATTATCACGAACCAGACATAAGAGTATTTTGAACTTCTCGTGTTCTGCTGCTCTCGTTCATCATGTAACACATGAACTTACCGCTCGGTTGCTGTGGAGTGCTGTGCGGAATCTAATCTATGCTAATCCAGACACTGCTCGCACAAGATACGGCGTGACAGTCAAGATGAACATTTGAACTCTGATGTAATTGATGCAATTATATTAACAACAATGAAGATTTATCAAATAAATACACAGTTTTACAGTATTTACATTTTAATTTGGAACACCCAATGACTCAAATATGTATTAATATTATGAAACTAACACATTAGATTATGTTAGCCGGGTGGCAGGATATAATTTCCAAAAGAAGAGAAATTTGAACCACCCATTCTCTTCTCGGCTTTTTTTTTTTCTTTTTCGTATTTGTCTATAGACCAACAAAATTCACGGTCAAGACAAAAAATCTGAATAAATGTTGACTTCCCGCGCTTTGGTTTGCAGCTGTATTAAAACAAAAATGCATCAAAGCACGCTCACAAACTAGATGGTTCTGCCACCGCCTTCTAGATTCTCACTGATCGTGACTCTTGTGAGAGTTAACACCGTATTAGCTAACTGTTCCCAGGAAATGTTTGGATAATGCAAGAATCTTAACATGCTGCTAAATTTTGAATGCTATGTTAACAAAGTGTGTGTTAGTGTTCTTTTAACTGAGATTGAATAAACCGGGCCTTTGTGTAAAATGTATGAATTCGCATCATCTTGATATTTGTGATCTTTGTTGATGTCTTCAGAAGCTTAAAGGTAGCAAGAGCATGATTTAGCTATCCAGAATACCGTACATAGTAAAATGTGTTACAAGCCAGTTACCAACATCAGATGAAACATCTACACGATGATTATTGAGTAATCAAGGTGGAAAGGGTGCTAGATAGATTAGGAATGGAAGATTACTGGGATAAAGATTTTCACAACGAAGAAAATATGAGGATTGGGGCAAAAGTCATTGCATTCTTCTTTTTCTTGCAGATATGTGCATGGAAGCTATAGCGTGTATTCACAACAGCAGATGGTTCTATGATTGCTGGTAATAGCACAGAGAGCGCTGTGATGTTAATTGTGTAGAGACAACGTGCAAGATGAAAGTAACCCGTACTGAGCAGCGTGCATATATCACAATAGCCGTTCTCCAGGGGAGAAATGCGACAGAATGTCACAGTGAATTGGTGGAAGCCCTTGGGAATAATGCCCTCCCATACTGTACAGTAGCATGGTGGGTAGGACAGCAGTTTCAGCGTGAACGTGTCCAAAAAATTCATCGATGGCAATGATTTGTGACAGGAAGTGGTCACCGTCCTGTTGACAGCGTGCAAGGTGGTCAGAGCATGTTGCGCATCGCATCCACCGTTGAACTTTCATCAGTGAATGTGGTGCTCACCGCGATGCGATTTTGCGCAGTTGCAGCTCTGTCCGCAATATCCTGTGGATGGTGTGTTTCTCAATGCCACTTGCTCTCTCTAACTCCAGTAGCTTCCATCATCTGTCTTTCTCCAGAAGTTGCTTGATGAAGGCACATGCCATGTCAGTCCGCACTCTGACAGGTCGTCTCGAGCGGTGCTGATCACCGGTTGCCACACGTCCTTGCTGAAACTTTCTTACCCACCATGCTACTGAACGATATGGGAGGACATTATTCCCAAGGGCTTCCACCAATTCATTGTGACATTGTCACATTTCTCTCCCGGAGAACGGTATTGTAATGTGTAAGAAATAAATTGACAAGAGGGTTCACCTTTTCAGTATATCAAGTAAATGATATTACATCAGTCTTGGGACTAGTTTCAGCCACTTAGTGGTCATCTTCAGCCAAATAAAAATTAAACAAATTATGTGATAAGTAAAACAAATGTATACCAGACAAAGACAGGAAAAATCATAACATTAAAATACATATAATAACAAAAATTATGGTTATGATCTTCTTGTCATAATATGATGTCTTTAAGTTGATTTAGGACCTCAGGCAAAGAAGTAAATCTCTAATGTCTGATGTAGAACAAGCACTGACTTGCTGGAGGAAGCAGGCAGGCCATGTAAACAAAGGAGTGGATAGGGAACAAGCACTGACCCAATACAAGGGTCAAAACTAGTCCCTATGTGATAAATAATATTAACATATTAAATGCTGACAATTTGGTCTTAATGGCAGATTGTGCCGAAAGCCTGCAGTCTTATATCTTGGAACTTGAAAATAGGTGCAATGAGTACGGTATGAAAATTAGCTTGTCGAAGACTAAATTGATGTCAGTAGGTAAGAAATTCAACAAAATTGAATGTCAGATTGGTGATACAAAGTTAGAACAGGTAAATAAATTTAGGTTGTGTGTTTTCCCAGGATGGTAATATCGTGAGATTGAATCAAGGTGTAGTAAAGCTAATGCAGTGAGCTCGCAGTTGCAATCAACAGTATTCTCTAAGAAGGAAGTCAGCTCCCAGACGAAACCATCTTTACATCGGTCTGTTTTCAGACCAATTTTGTTTTATGGGAGCGAAAGCTGGGTGGACCCAGGATATCTTATTCATAAGTTAGAATTAACAGACATGAAAGTAACTAGAATGATTGCTGGTACAAACAGGTGGGAACAATGGCAGGAGGGTACTTGGACCGAGGAGATAAAGGCTAAGTTGTGAGTTTTTTTTTTTTGCTAGTTGCTTTACGTCGCACCGACACAGATAGGTCTTATGGCGACGATGAGACAAGGAAGGTCTAGGAGTGGGAAGGAAGCGGCCGTGGCCTTAATTAAAGTACAGCCCCAGCATTTGCCTGGTGTGAAAATGGGAAACCACGGAAAACCATTTTCAGGGCTGCCGACAGTGGGGTTCGAACCTACTATCTCCCGAATACTGGATACTGGCCGCACTTAAGCGACTGCAGCTATCGAGCTCGGTAAAGTTGTGAGTGAACTCGATGGAGGAAGCTGTATGCATAAACTGGCTTCGATGGTGGGGTCATGTGAGGTGAATGGAGGAGGATAGGTTACCTAGGAGAATAATGAACGCTGTTTTGGAGGGTAAGAGAAGTAGAGGGAGGCCAAGACGACAATGGTTAGACTCAGTTTCTAACAATTTAAAGATAAAAGGTATAGAACTAAATGAGGCCGCAGCACTAGTTGTAAATAGAGGATTGTGGCGCCATTTAGTAAATTCACAGAGGCTTGCAGACTGAACACTGAAAGGCATAACAGTCTATAATGATTATGTATGTATGTATGTTGACAGCAGAATGAGGAATACAATATTTCATGCAACATGTTTATTACAGTACTCTTTGTTTTATTAAAAAAATATTTTTAACAGTTTTTTCCTTATTGATTATTTTTTTGTTTATGAATGTGAAGTAGTTGCAGTTACCCTTTAAATACTGAAAACACCATCACCTTTGAACACATGAGATACAACTCAGTGTATAAATTTATTTATAAAAGTTCTAAATTTATTACTGGAAGTGGCAGTAGTGGAAATAATGACTTTGGTTTCATCATGACTAGACCACAAACTTCTGGTCTGCACCACATTATACATCTGAAAACATATATAAAGTCCATCGAACACAATATATCTTTCCTTGAATTCCATAAACAGTTTAAGATTTCAAAATTAAATTCCCAGGAAAAAAAAACATAATCATATTTCATTGATTGCAGATATTAAATATTCAAGCTATTAAGGTTTTTTCATGAAATTATCAGCAAATCACCCCAGTTTGGTAGCTAGCTTGTTAGATGGATTTCCACAGCTCTCCAAGATGCTGCATTGTCCAACAAAGGAGGCTTGCAGTGGTGTCTCAATGGTACACTAGCTGCCAATATCTTGGAAAGATGTGGTAATCCCACTAATCAGTGGGACCCTAAACTGGGGTGAAACTCCAGTAATTTCAGGATTAAAAAAGCCTAAAGGGCTTGAATACTTTAATTTTAGCAGAGTCTATCATTTCATTCGTACCTGAGCCATCAATTTGTGGCAGCTAAGAAAGATGTGTACTTCTGTTCATAATTTAAGTTCATTGCTTACACAGTCCGGCTCCATGGCTAAATGGTTACCGTGCTGGCCTTTGGCCACAGGGGTCCCGGGTTCGATTCCCGGCAGGGTCTGGAATTTTAACCGTAATTGGTTAATTTCGCTGCCACGGGGGCTGGCTGTATGTGTCATCTTCATCACGACGCGCAGGTCACCTACGGGAGTCAAATCAAAAGACCTGCATCTGGCGAGCCAAACTTGTCCTCGGACACTCCCGGCACTAAAAGCCGAACGCCATTTCATTTCATTGCTTACACATAATTTACTGTATTGAATGTAATATTTTTAGCACACATCTATGACTACCGAAAGAAAGTCATCGGCCTGGTAGTGTTTCACAGCAGTCACAGAAAATAAAGTGCAATGTCTTACTTGCTCCCAGCGTATTCATTTCAAAACGCAAGAATATGTTTGGCATAATTCTCCATTTGACAAGTCAGACATTTCCAAGGCAGTCTAGCATCGGCTAGTAGATCTTCTACTTTGCATTTGTAGCCTAAACTTGTTCTGTTATTCTTCGTTCATCCCTTTTTTTCTTTTTTTTAATAAATGGGTATAATTTTAAAGTCAAATACAAAGATTTTATTTTCAAAAATCAGGAAAAGCATAATTCAAATAAATAACAACTCTCGTATTTTATTTTATTACAAATAATATTTTATTTGAAGTTCCTAAACTGGATTAAATTTTTTGTTTCTTTTTGCAAATATACTTGTATGTTTATATTAACAAAGAAGCTCCAACTTATTGTACTCTGAAGGCAAGAAATTCAGAAAAGATATCTCAATGACATATTAAGGAAAAATGAGATAATCTAAAACAGTTCGAGTCCTGCATTGCAGCAATTGATGTGATATTTACAGCACATAATTCACGCACATGCAGCGCTTGAAATTTTGGCTGCTGGCCTCGAAACTTTTGAGTGAGAAGAATTCCCGTCCCTACTTTCTGTTGACACGCATTCAGTTAAAGTAAACTCTTGTCCTCATCTCGAGGTGGTGGAACTCTTTTCAGGCATACTCCCCAATGGAGGTGAGCTGCTTGTACGATCTTGATCACATACCAACCCTCCTGTCATTCTTAAATTTCTGACAGTGTTGGGAATCGAACCCAGGTCCGCGAGGACGGCAGCTAATAGTGCTAATTGTTATGCTACGGAGGCAGATACACATTCTGTTGATCAATGCATTATACTTTGACAGATTTTAGTGTTCAACGGGCAGGCAAAAAATAGCTTAACACTTGTATCTGCCATGGCATGGACTGGAAGACACCAAGCACAACAGCTTCCTGACATTATACAGCCTTATGGGAATAGAAATATTGATATGATTAATTAGTACTTATTAGCATACACATACACAATAGAATGTCGATCGATTCGCTCTAACTCAGTTCTTGTACACTCCAGGAAAGGTTTGTCCAGAAGGTAGTTGTAGCCAGTTCTCGGGAGAATAAGTAGAGTTCTTGAGATCCACCACGTGGAAGGTGTAAGCATGTCGAGGGTTCGGAGACTTGTTGGGAGCACTCTTGTGAACCACCTCACCATGGATTAGTACACACGTACCTGCAGCAGATCAGAAGTGAAACTACAGTGGTCTTGTATGATAAACACAATATAATCAACGTTCCTCTTACTCTGCAGATGTTGTGTACATTTCCTGACACAAGACCTGTAGTACTTCACACAGACAGTAGAATAACTTTAGATTCATTCAAAAATAGTGCTATTCATCACAACCTAATAGTATTAATCAGAGAACAAGCAAGGAAACTGGAATATCAGAACTGGGTGATTCATTACATTTGGATTAAAGCATATAATGGATATATTGGTAACGAAATTGCAGATAATCTAGCGAAAGAAGCAGCAGGAAACAGAAATATACCAGTGAGTTATGATCGTAAACCAGCAGTGTTGTCTTAAGTGAACTGCAAGCAGTGAATTTAAATAAATAAGAAAACGAATGGAATAACACAATAAATGGCACAGTGAAAAAAATAATTTTTTCCAAGTGTAAAGGACGGACTAAAGTTAAAGTTCCCATTAACTGGGAAAATAACTTTATTAACTGGCCATGGGAAAATAAACTCGTATTTCTATAGATTTAAAACTAAAGAGAGTCCTTTATGTACAAGGGGGACAGAGGATCAAACGGTTGATCATATATTATTTATGTGTGAAAAATATGAAAGAGAAAGGCAATTATTAAAGAATAAAATGACCGGGCGAGTTGGCCATGCAGTTAGGGGCACACAATTGCAAGCTTGCATCCAAGAGATAGTGGGTTCGAACTCCACTGTCGGCAGCCCTGAAGATGGTTTTTGGTGGTTTCCCATTTTCACACCAAGCAAATGCTGGGGCTGTACGTTAATTAAGGCCATGGCCACTTCCTTCCCACTCCTAGGCCTTTCCTATCACATTGTTGCCATAAAACATATCTGTGTCAGTGCAACATAAAGCAAGTAGCAAAAAAGAATTAAGGAATTAATAAATTGCCATAGAGTAATAATAATAATGATGTATGTTTATCTGTGTAAACAATATTTTGAAGTTTCATACAGAGCATGTAGTATTACTTCTGATATAATAGAACATGCTGTGAATTAATAATTTTTGTTTAATCCTCCATCAGCATCAACAATCCTCCATACAAGGTAATTAGTATTATACACTTTGAGGGTATGTAGGGAGAACTGAGTAGGTAACATTTTGAACAGGAACTCATGTCTGGAAACATACCACTTCCCCACTAAATGAAAAACACCACACCACATTTACATGAATGGAGCAGAGAATGTATGGTATTGTTGCAATACTTCTGCAACTACTTCAAGAATAGTTCAACGTAGTGATGAAATGAAATGGCATATGCCGGGAGTGTCCGAGGACATGTTCGCCCATAGGTGACCTGCGCGTCGTGATGATGATGAAGACAACACATACACCCAGCCTGCGTGCCGGTGAAACTAACCAATGATGGTTAAAATTCCCAACCCTGCCGGGAATTGAACCCGGGACCCCTGTGACCAAAGGCCAGCACACTAACCACTTAGCCATGGAGCCAGACAACGTAGTGATTACCCACTTTCACATAAACATTGTAGCTGTGTACCATGTTCTGGTACACTCGCTCACACACACACACCTGGTAGTCGAACATCCTTGCTTCAATCCATATGAAACAGTAACTAACATTTGAAAGTGATATATGCAGAATTACTGTAAGATAGAAAATACAGAGCAGATTGGCCGCGCCTGTTAACCGCTCAAGCCAGTTCAACGAATACGTGTACGTACCTACAAAACATAAACCAGAAGTGGTTTGACGTATACCTGTAGGAACTACGCTACCGATGTTGGAGATGTACGTCTGTGTGCCATCTGTTGATTGCCAGTGTGAACTTTTAGCACGGCTCACATCACAGGGTATTTTTCTATGCAGGGGAGCATCTCCTACTGTAATACAGCATTGTGTTGGCATAAAAAGAATTTGTTTCATCAACGTTGATCAGTGTAAACAACATGGCAGCGTCTTTGCATGGTCTGTATTTATCTAAAGCAGGTCTCGAACGCATAATAGATGAAAGTAGTGATGAGAATGATTTGAATGCTCAGCTTGTTTATGCTTAAAGTAAATAAAATAAATCCATTTCCCATCCCATTCAACTCTCCACACTGATTTTAATTATTTTAACATTTTAAAATTCATATAGTTTTTAAGCATAACAAGGTACTTAATTAAGATGTTTTTTAAGAAGATAAAATATACTTTGTAATTTCACCTAAGCATTGTAGTAACATAGCTGAAGATGTTCCAAATGAAATAGAACATGTACTATAAACGATTAATTAGTTTGCTTAAAAGAAATATAAGTATCAAAAAGGTGGATATTTACTGTTATTGATTCAATGTAAATAAAATCTGATACGGGAAATGAAGCTGATTTCTTGCAATGCAAGGCTTCTTTGAAGATGTGATCAGCATAGAGGTTGGATAGGAGCAATGAAAATATGCAAACTTGGCATTCTTCCCTTTTGATACTTTCCTCTGAAGTTCTTGTTCGTTCAATCTTGAACTATCAGTGTTTAGGCCATTTGTAGCAATTATCATTTAAACATTTTTCTAAAAGCATTGAAGTGTTCACATCTATGGGTTGAGTATTTACACGATATTTACTAGCCATGAACTTGCTTTGATTTGCTCTTCCTTTAAGTCATGCTCAGGGGCATAATGTTAGGGTCTGCAATACAGGCGGACCCGGGGTCTATAAGGGGGCCTGAAAACTCCTTGCAAAATATAATATACCCTAGCCTAATGTCACTCTGCACGGAAATGGTCTGGGCAGTTTTATAGAATCAGTCAAACAGTCAAAAATGGATTTTTTTTTTTTTTTTTTTTTTTCATAGAGGAATTGCTGCTTGGTTGTGTCTAGCATCAGTTTATTGCGTTGAGTGTAACACAGCACAGCTGTAAAATGTACTTGCCTTTGCCAACTTTCGCAGCACTGTGACACATTCTTCAGAAAAGGCCTGCAGCAAATTATTTAAAAATAATCACTGCAAGGAAAATCATTACCAAAATTCCATATTTTAGTTAGGAAATGATGAAGCCTCCGTGGCTCAGGCGGTAGCGTGTTGGCCTCTCACCACTGGATACTTCATGTGAAATTTGTGCTGGACAAAGTGGAAGCGGGACAGATTTTTCTCCGGGTACTCTGGTTTTCCCTGTCATGTTTCATTCCAGCAACACTCTATTATCATTACATTTCATCTGTCAGTCATTTACCATTGCCCCAGAGGAGTGTGACAGGCTTCGACAGCCGGCACATTTCCTATCCTCGCCGCTGGATGGGGGCTTCATTCCATTCCTGACCCGGTCGAATGACTGGAAACAGGCTGTGGATTTTCATTTTCAGTTAGGAAATGAGACAGTCTTGATGTGTAGTGCACCTGAGATAGTATAATTCACAAATTTTGCAGAACATTTAAATTTTGTCACACATTTATTCGACAACAGTGAGCCAATAAGAAGTTGTAGTAACAATCAGTCAACTCAGTTTTGAACGAGCTCTCTTTATGTGAAGTTAATACGATAATAGATTTATCAGTTGTGCGGTTTGATATTATATTATTTGAACTGTTTTTATTTAAATTTTTTAGTATATTTTTTTATGTTCTAATTGAGTAAATTATTGTAAGTAATAATAATAATAATAACTTAAATGTTTCCACCTTTTCAATACAATATATTCACAAAATTACAAAATTATACGGTACTAGTTTCGACCCATCTAGGGGTCATCATCAGCCGTATTGGAGCAAAGATCATTTGTGGCGAAATCCTAAGACAATATTATTTTAAAGAATAACAAGTGAAATGAGATGTTATGGTAATAGTTAATAATACAAGGAATATACATAATCAGAGGTTTTTAACAAAGAATAAAGTATAAATGGGGTGTTGTAAAAATTATAATCATGGAAATCAGTAAGTTCTTGTATTGAAATGAAATATGGCTTAGGAAGAGGGCTTAAGGTGGGGCTGAAGGGTGTGGGAGAAAGTGTAATTGTCTTGGAAAAGTACTTTTGATTAAATTTAGGATTGAGTTTAGGTTGGCTGCATTATTGTTTCTGAGGAAAGTGATAAATAGATCGAAGAGTATGTTGGGTTTCTCAGAGATTTCATTGAGGTTGTGACTGGCATTAAAGTATTGGTCTAGGTGTATGTAGTAATTTTCCATTATGTTCAGTAAAGGGCCCTGGTTTGCTAATACGAGGATGTCCATGTCTTGTTCAATATTGGTGAAATTATGGTTATAATCTTGCATGTGTTGGCCGATGGCTGAAAACTTGTTGTATTTTATTGCGTTAGTGTGCTCGTGGTATCTGATAATGAAGTTTCTCCCGGTTTGCCCGATGTAGGTTTTTTTACAGGTGGTACATTTGATCCTATAAACTCCTGATTTTAAAAAACTGCTGGTCTTGTTGATGTGTGAAGTATTGTATAAAACATTCATGTTCTTATTGTTGGTTTTGAAGGCTATTTTAACGCCTTGTTTCTTAAAGATGTTGGTTAACTTGTAGATATCATTGTTGAACGTGAAGGTGGAAAATGTTAGAGGTTTGGTTATTTCTTTTTTGAGGGTAGTTTTTGGGCGATGTTTGTGTTTATTGATTATCCTTTCTATAAAATGATTGCTGAAGCCGTTGAATTTTGCGATTCCGCGGATTGTGTTGAGTTTGTTTTTTAGATCTTTATTGGACATAGGTATGCTGAAGGCTCGGTGAACTAGGCTGTTGTATGTGGCTCGTTTGTGGGACTGGGGGTGCACTGAATCTTGGCGAATGGTGGAGGCTGTTTGAGTGGGTTTTCTGAAAATTTTATAACTGAAAGAATCTGAGTTTCTAGTGATGGTTAAATCTAGAAAGTTGATTTTTTGATTTGATTCGGATTCTAGTGTGAATTTGATATGAGGATCAATATTGTTGAGTCTTAAGAGGGTGGTGGGTGCGTTAATAACCAAACCTCTAACATTTTCCACCTTCACGTTCAACAATGATATCTACAAGTTAACCAACATCTTTAAGAAACAAGGCGTTAAAATAGCCTTCAAAACCAACAATAAGAACATGAATGTTTTATACAATACTTCACACATCAACAAGACCAGCAGTTTTTTAAAATCAGGAGTTTATAGGATCAAATGTACCACCTGTAAAAAAACCTACATCGGGCAAACCGGGAGAAACTTCATTATCAGATACCACGAGCACACTAACGCAATAAAATACAACAAGTTTTCAGCCATCGGCCAACACATGCAAGATTATAACCATAATTTCACCAATATTGAACAAGACATGGACATCCTCGTATTAGCAAACAAGGGCCCTTTACTGAACATAATGGAAAATTACTACATACACCTAGACCAATACTTTAATGCCAGTCACAACCTCAATGAAATCTCTGAGAAACCCAACATACTCTTCGATCTATTTATCACTTTCCTCAGAAACAATAATGCAGCCAACCTAAACTCAATCCTAAATTTAATCAAAAGTACTTTTCCAAGACAATTACACTTTCTCCCGCACCCTTCAGCCCCACCTTAAGCCCTCTTCCTAAGCCATATTTCATTTCAATACAAGAACTTACTGATTTCCATGATTATAATTTTTACAACACCCCATTTATACTTTATTCTTTGTTAAAAACCTCTGATTATGTATATTCCTTGTATTATTAACTATTACCATAACATCTCATTTCACTTGTTATTCTTTAAAATAATATTGTCTTAGGATTTCGCCACAAATGATCTTTGCTCCAATACGGCTGATGATGACCCCTAGATGGGTCGAAACTAGTACCGTATAATTTTGTAATTTTGTGAATATATTGTATTGAAAAGGTGGAAACATTTAAGTTATTATTATTATTATTACTTATATATTGTTCAATACGGACCAAAAACATGAAATTCATAACCATCAATAAATTATTGTAACCAAAACTTTGATATCGGTAACAGACTACAGTTCTGTAGTTACTGAAAAATGAAACCAATTAAAGTTCAATACAGTCGAACCTCGATATCTCGAACCTCCATTACTCGAATTTTCAGTATCTCAAAGTAACTTAAATTTCCTGGCCGTTTTTTCTGTTCTTCACATGTATTTATTTCTCTATTACTCGAAATACGGTTACACAAATTTCTCAATTTCTCCAAGCAAACATTTCCTCCCTTGAGGTAAAAAAATACTCTGTAACTCGAATTTTGTGCAAAATTAACTGAGCAATACGGCACTTGTGGGTTGTGAGGAACAGTTAACAAGTAAAGAAAGGGTTACAGTGATGCTGGGAGCTAATTATGACGGGAACTGAAAAACTGAAACTTCTAAAAAGCAAAGCAAAGTCATCTCATTACAGGCTGTGAAGGCCCTTTTAGGGATGGAAGGTAAAGGCTTCCATTATCCGTAACCTCGTAACTTTATGGGGTAGAGTGGTTAGCTTTACGCCCGGCCGCCTTTTGTACTCGCTTTTGGTGTAGCCTGAGTGAACCTCAGGGCCATGTGCACCTTATCAGTGGAAATCTCGTTTCTTAAATTTTTCGACTTCCTGACAGGGAACTGAACCCACGTCCTTCCGGGTGAACCTACCACGCCTTTACCGCTTTGGCCTGGCAACCCCTAAACTGAAACTTCTAGTGATCGGAAAATCAGCGAAGCCTTGCTGTTTCTCGGGTGTGAATTCATTACCGGTCACGTACGAAAGCAACCCCCGAAGTTGCGGATGACAAGCTCCATTTACGAATCTTGATTGCATGGTACTGACGAGAAATTTCATTGTGAAGGGAGGAAAGGTTAACAGTAACAAACAAACAGAAGAGACTAGGGACATTTTTTAAAATTATTAACGGAGGTATGTTTCTTGTTTCCAAAGGTCTTAACTGAGAAAGGTTTCTTCCTTCACTACTGTGTGTACTGTATCCTGTCTTCTAGAAAGTTACTATAGTAAAGATTATAATTAAAGTGATGCCGTAAAATAGAGTTTGTTTGTATATTTTTAAATACTGTTAAAATAATGTAGTCAATATAAGCCCATGGATACATATGATTTAATTATATGTTACACATGCTCAAAAACGATATTCTCTATATCTTGAAATATAATTGAGCTCCCGAGGTGAATCGAGATATCGAGGTTCCACTGTATGAAAATCTACTTCGTTCTTGGTTAGGAGTTCATCATCTTAGCCCACGAAAGCAATCAAATAAAATCTATTAAACATGATTTTTAATAATCTTATGATAACAAATAATCTCCTTGTTCATATAACTTGACGATATTATACCAGCTGTAATTAAATGTTATTCATATGTTTTACATTTTATTTGAGGGGGTCCGAATTTTTATTTTTACAGGCGGGCCCGTAACACATTTGTTACTCCCCTGGTTGTGCTTGTACTTGGAAACTAGAGTAGAAATCAAAAGAATTCAAGTCTGAATCCCAATGGTATTAATTATATCACCAATACTCACTTAAAAATTGGACAGAACAATAGAATCAAAAGTTAAATTTCCTAACAGTGCGTCTCGCTCACCTTTCTTAACTGGCGTAGCTGTGAAGTTTGATGTGGGATAGGTGGGTGACTGTGCAGTAAAGATGAACAGTTCTTCATCATTAGGGTCTGGATTGCGGATCATCCGCCTGTGGACTCCACCCTTGTGAGAACCAGGAGCAAACCAGAGGCAGCCAATAGTAGCATCATCCAAAGCTATCCAAAAGCCAATTAGTCGTTGAGGCTCTGTGTGAAGGTAGGTGGAATCTTGATGGGGCACAACTGGAAAAAAAAAAAAAAAAAAAAAAAAAAAAAAAAAAAAAAAAAAAAAAAAAAAAAAAAAAAAGCCATAACATTAAGCTAAACTATACAATAACAATATAAAGATAAAAGGATTTATAAAAAAAAAGGGTGCGAGTCTTTATGCATCAGTTATAGGTGAATCTATTTTATTTAATCATGTCAGAAACATACTTGAGATATACAGTTAAAATAAAATAATAATGAAACTATTTACAAAAATGAACAAACAAAGCAAATTGACCAAATTTACTGTACATTTAGATGGTGTTTTCCCAAAACTGAGCCTCACCTAGGGCTTTACTTGTCTTGCACTGAATATCAACAACACACACTTGATTCATAAATTTTAACTCTACCAGGCGAATTGACCGTGCGGTTAGGGGCGCGCGGCTGTGAGCTTGCATCCGGAAGATAGTGGGTTCGAATTGCACTGTCGGCAGCCCTGAAGATGGTTTTCCGTTGTTTCCCATTTTCACACCAGTCAAATGCTGGGGCTGTACTTTAATTAAGGCCACAGCGGCTTCCTTCCAACTCATAGGCCTTTCCTATCCCATCGTCGCCATAAGACCTATCTGTGTCGGTGCAACATAAAGCCATTAGCAAAAAAAAAAAAAAAAAATCTATAATTCATGCCTTTCCTTAACTTTTATTGATTTTGACTGATGGTGGTCTCTAGCAAGACCGAAACTACAGTAGTTTAATCAAATATATTTAATGTTACAATAAATAGTACTGGATAGGTGGAAACCTTTAGCTTTTGTTTTACATTAGTCAGTTATAAGTTGTGAGCTAAGAGTTCAGCATATGGAGTGGTCATGTGACTTGAGTGTGCAAGTTATCGGTCTTGTCCAACATCAAGACAAGTGTACAGCAGTCATTCACTGTGATAGTCAATAGAGGTACATGCGAACCTGACTGCACGGAACTGCTCTGTGAAGCAAAGTGAAAGTTGTCGGTCAAGATTACAGAAGATCACCCGTTCCAGGTAATGACTATCAGCTGAAGACCTGCTGTGAGAACAAGGTAATTTGTAAATAGCCAGCAATTAGTATTGTCATTCATTGTCAACAATAAATGTATATTTTTGTTTGTTTTTTAATTACTTCAATAAAACAGCCAATGTTTTATTTGTAACATACTTTTAGCACCTTTGTCTTTTTGTCTCTTCTTCTTTTTCTGACTTTCTTCTTATCCAATACTTCCCACAACAAGAATGAATATCTGTGAAATTAATCCCTCAGTGAGTACTGAAGCCCCTTCTGATAAAGCAAGGAAATAGAAACAAACTCGCCAGTGACTGAGAAGAAATACATGGTGTAGGAAACATAGGATCAACGAGGAGAGAGCCAATCCACTTTATAATGGCACAGTATGAAGATGTGAAAATTGTCCTAACCGTTTTGTGTTCTCAGTGCCAGCTCTGCGGTGCACTCCTTACCTGGAGTCCCTGGGTCCGATTCTGGATTTTTACATGGATCTGAGGGCTGTATTGAGGTCACGGTCTAGGAAACCAAGATAATGGCTGAGAGGCTTTGTTCCACTGACCGCATGACACTTCGTCTCATAATCTGCAAGCCTCCAGGCTGAACAGCGGTCGCTTCATAGGCCAAGGCCCTTCGGGGCTGTAGTGCCATAGGGTTTGGTTTGATTTTTGTGTTTTCATGTTTGTCTTTGTCCCCTATTCCTATTGCTCTCTCTTTTCCTACTCTGACATGATATTGTGTTTATTCTGTTATGAATTCTTTTTCATGTTTGTGTCCTTCTATGTATCACTTGATTTGTAATTTTCTTTGTTGTTGTTACTCATGTTCCTACCATCGATCTTACCTTCCTGTTTTTAAAACTCTACATTTTCACATTTATGTGGAGTAAACCAAGCACCTAGGTGCAATTTAGGACTTGGCTTAAGTTGATGAGCCATGGACCACATTCCTGGATATATTTACACTCTTGTTATATTACCATTCTATTACTTCACCTTATCAGTATAACTAACCTTCACCTCCCAGTCCTGGATTCTTGTAGATGTACATGCTCTGGACAATGACAGGATCTGCCAGACCAAGTTGAAAGCAGGTCTCCTTCACCTTCTCACAGAAAGTATATTTCTTGAACGTTGGATTAAGCCAATGTAAAGCATGACCAACCTTATTGAGGGCTATACCAGGCTCAACCAGCAGTTTCCCATTCTCATCCAGTGCTCCTTCTTCAAAGAAGACACTTATTTTGTCTGCACTGTCAAGGAAGTACTGGTTCTTGTTCTGAAACTAAAGAAATTTCACAACACAATCAGAAGTACAGCTAATAAAATTACTTAAATCAAAAATAAAACCTACAGGGTGGGCAAAATTAAACTGACGCAGAACTGACCCTTGTTAATGAACAGAACTGCCCATCGCTGGAAACCGTGATTTCGATGCACCAATTGGATGCTGTCTGAGTGCACGCATCTCCCGAGTACGTCGCTGTTTCATTACGTGTGAAGGAGTGAGAGGAGCAGACATGTTCAGTGACCAGTTGAATGCAACACAAAATGGTTTGTCGATAAAACAGCGCGTGTCCATTGTCGAGTGTTATGCGGAACTGTTCGCGCAAGTTTAACACTGGAAGCGGTTTGGCAAAACCTCCAGCAAAGTGTGCAATGTGAAACTTAGTGGTAAAATGGCATGATACGGGCTCTGTAGCTAATAAAAACCGTAACAATCTGAAAAGAGTTTGAACTCCAGAAAACATTGTTCGAGTGAAGGAAAGCCTGGAATGAAGTCCGACGAAATCTCAACGCCGTTTATCTGTGCAAGTGGGAATTAAGAGACTGTTGTGGAAAAACATTATCAAAAGGATCCACATCAGTACTCTTACAAATTTTCTGTTGTGCATGCATTAAAAGCGTCCAGACAAACCTTCGTGTGTTGAGTACTGCGGGTGGTTTCTTGTGAGTGAAGTGGAGTCAGGATTTTGGATCCTCAGTTGTTCATTTCTTCAGATAGAGGCCATTTCCAACATCTTCTGTGATATTCATTAAAAAGGGTCAGTCGTACTGTAAATATTTTCTGGGCCAGTTTTGTGTACATGGGTTTATGTTGTAATGAAACAAAAATTAATGTTATTTGAAGCAGCGAATAGTCCACTAAGCTACCAAAGATGAAAACATGGTCCTGGTATCAATTTCAGCTGCCGAAATGTTGTTTTTGTTGTGCAACCTGGCCACATTAAGATCGGTTCCCGGCAGAACTTTCAGTTCAATCCGTTTCCGCCAAAACGGTTGCAACGAGACCAAAACACTTTTACATGTGCTGGAGTTATACAGGAGCACGAAGGTGCACGAAGATGTACAATGCGTCTCTACCGATGACTCAATGAGAAGAGTGGACATCATGTCCATCAATAAGAAAGAGAATAAAGCAATGGTGTTGGATCCTACCATTCGCTTTCAGAGGGACCTGCAATAGCTCAGAATGTTAATCTGGAGAAATAAGCAATTTATACACCATGTCTGCCCTAATATCAACCAAATATAATATTCCTGGTTGTCAGAGGCCTCCTGTTTGGACTAAGATGTACCCTGCCAAAGAACACAACCACTCTCCTTCAAAATTTAAAAATTCCTTTTTAAGACATAGAGAAAATCTTATTACAGATCATAAGAGGTTCTCTGCAAATTATACAGTTGCATTTATATCTGAAATAGTAATCTCCTTATGATGATAAATTTTCCAGAAAAAAAAATATAATTATACACTGTAAGTTATGTAATCTGAACCTTTATGGTCAACCTCACTGGAGGATGGATGATTTATTTTTTAATAAATCTCACTACTATATAATGATACCACATCAAGCGGTATATTGATCATATTCGTCTACAGACCTCTTTCACAAATGCCTGAAATTTTACAACTAAATACACTGCTGGAAGAAAAATGCAGCATCCTCGAGGACTGTGTTTAGTGGCACCAGGGTATAATATGTGCATATTGAGGGGTTGTTTAGTGAGTCATTTGCCACGGACATCGGCGATCAGATAGCGTGCAGGAGGCCTGTCCATGCGCACTCTGTTTTGATTCTTCAGGCAGTAACTGTGCTTATGTTAAAGGTGAACAGTGTTTGCAACATTCTTTCTAGGGTACAACCATGCTCCACAGACGAGTGCGTGGTCCTATTGAACAACTGCAGTAATTTGAACGGGATCGCATTGTGAGCCTCCGAGAAGCTGGATGGATGTATCGACGGATTGCTGCACATGTTGGGCACAATGTACCGGTGGTGTGTCGTTGCTTTCAGCAGTAGTCTGTGGAACATCCTCACACCTGTAGACCATACTCCAGACGTCCACATATTACAGACGCACGTCAAAATCGATGCATTGTTCGAGCAGCGGTAGACGATCGAACATCATACAGGAATGAAATCTGGTCACATGTTGCACTTGCTATGTCACCAAGGACCATTGGAAACCATCTGCTTGCATTTAAAGATAAAAATTTCATTTCATTTCAGGATTATAATCAGGTGTGCCTCTGGCCAGGCTACCACTGACACCACGACACCGTCAAGCTTGGTTACTCTGGTGTCGTAAAAGGGTCGACTGGAGAGGGGAATGGCGCTCCATTGTGTTTAGTGAAGAGAACAGGTTCTGTCTGTATGCAACTGATGAACATACACGTGAACGGCGTAGACCTGGAGAGCGGTCTATTCCAGAGTGCATTCGCCCACGGCATCCAGGTTCCACCCCAGGATTCATGGTGTGGGGGCCAGCAGATACAGTTGGTGTTTCTGCAGGGTAACGTAACGTAATGTAACTAGTACCTGCTACATTGCACAGGTCGTTGTCCCTGTGCTACTGCCATTTTTTCGACAGGAAGGTGATGTACTATACGCAAACCTTTTCTTGAGCCCTGAGCTCCCTAGTGCTGAATCGGTAGACCTCGGTTATCTTCGACATCCATATCGGCAACCTTTGAAACACAAACTACGAATCGCTGTGCAACATCTGGCGTACACTTTACGAACTAGTACTGTTGTTGTTTACACAGCAAAGCCGAACTATATCATTCATGCTAGTAACAAGATTCGCATTGTAAAATGTTATATAATGTTAAATAATGTATGTGTGACACAATTGTTGACGTAAGATAATAAATGTTTAGAAAATTCATATCGATCGATCATATTATCAATTCAATTCACATTTCATTTCCATCCAGTTGGCAGTATATCCGGAACCGGCAGCACTCCCTCCTTACTCCTCACCCCGTAAAAATCGGGCTCAAGAAAAAGGTCGCGTATAGTACTTTTACAGCAGGACAATGCACATCCACATACAGCTGCTACGACGCAACGTGCTCTAAGTGGTATACTACAACTGCCCTGGCCAGCAAGATCACCGGCTATCTCGCCACATGAACACATATGGGACATGAAGACAATTAAATTGAAAACAAGAAATAAAGTGGTTCAACCTATTCAATACAAGGAAAATAAGAAATGTAATGTTACATTCTTATTTGATTAAAAGCGGTACCGATTTCAACCACTATTCTGGGTCATCATCAGCCGATTAAATAAAAATATAAAACAATGCATACGAAAACAATCCATCATACAAGATCCTATAAACATTAATATATACTCCAATTATATCAAATTGTATTGTGGTGTATATTTTTGCACCGGCCCCATGGTGTAGGGGTAGCATGCCTACCTCTAACCCAGTGGCCCCGGGTTCGATTCCCAGCCAGGTCAGGGATTTTTACCTGGACCTGAGGGCATTTGCAGGTTTGATCACTGGACTATTCACCAAGTTTCATTAGCATTTATAAGCACAGTGCCGGACATTACGTATGTTGTGCTGCTCTTCAAGAACTTGCATCTTACTTCATATAAGTGACTTATCTTCAACTTCTATATAATTTTATGACTTCATATTTATTAAATGTATTATAACTTCATGCCTAGCAGTATTTGCAGGTTTGTTCAACTGAACTATTCACCCATTCTCATAAACATTTTGAAGCACAGTGCCAGACATTACGTATGTTATGCTCCTCTTCAAGAACTTGCACCTTGCTTCATTTAAATGACTGATCTTTTACTTCTTCTGGATTTTAGGATCTTACATCATGCAGTGTTATAGTGCTTCTTGAACTGCTTTTAGTGAAAGACTTACCCTTTACTTATTGTTTTCCTATGCATTTTTTTATATTTTTATTTAATCAGCTGATGATGATTCAGAATAGTGGTCGAAACCAGTACTGCTTTTTATCAATTAAGAATGTAACATTACACTTCTTTTTTTCCTTGTATTGAATAGGTTGAACCACTTTATTTCTTGTTTTCAATTTAATTGTGATACAGTTCAATACGGAACATTATGAAATTTCTATCTTTAAATGGGACATGATGAAGCAAGAACTTGCGTGTTCTCCAGATCCTGCAAGAACCACTGCCGATTTGCATCAAAAGGTGCAAGATGCTGGGGACAATATATCGCAGGATGCCATTCGGCACCTTTATGATAATCTGCATGCACGAATACATGCTTGCTTTGCCGTCAGAGGACGGTGCTCTGTGTATGATGCGACTGTTTGGGCACCCCTTACTGTGACGTGTTTCATTTGGTCTGAATTTGTAATCATATACTCCTGCAATGATGGACTACCTGTCACATCGCTTGTGAATAAAATGTTGTTGTCCTTGTGGGTGTTGCATGTTTTTCTTTTCGGTAGTGTAGAACAGAAGGTTTTAAACATTTGAATTACATCATAAATTGCTTGTGTAAAATGTTCCGAAACAATATTCTACATAATAACAGCATACAACATGAAACTGACGGTCAGTCGCTTAATAAAAACCAAACCCCATGGCGCAACAGTCCCAAAGGGCCTTGGACTACCAAGCGACTACTACTCATCCTGAAGGCCTGCAGATTATGAGGTGTCGTGTGGTCAGCACGACGAAACCTCTCGGCCGTTATTATCGGCTTTCTAGACCGGGGTCGATATCTCACTGTCAGATAGCTCCTCAGTTGTAATCATGTAGGCTGAGTAGACCTCGAACCAGCCCTCAGATCCAGGTGAAAATCCCTGACCTAGCCGGAATTGAACCCGGGGCCTCCGGGTAAGAGGCGTAAACACACTACCTCTACACCGCGGGGCCAGCCATCAGTCACTTAATGCAAAACTTTAATTTAAGGTTTGAGGGGTTAGTTTGTGGTAAAAATTCATTTCCTATGAAATCCTGTTGAGAACTAATGTCTGAACAATAAGCTATATAAAATGAACACCTATAGCTAGCACATGGAGCAATATTAAAAATTTAAAAAACCACAACTTTGATGTTTGGCCAAGTGATGCATAACATCATCTAAGTGTAGAATATATCTGGTCTACTCCAAAAAATTAATCAAAAGCTCAGCAATAGGTTCCACTTTCTTTGCCATCTAGTGGAGTAAAATGAAATTTCAAAATAATTATTATTATAATAATATATGAGAATGAACATATTTCCGTCAAATTATTGGGAATATATTTGGATTCTAAGTTAACCTGGTATACTCGCATACAAAAGTTATGTAAAATACTGTCTAGAGGGTTATTTTTACTTCGTAGACTTAAAGAGTCAGTTAGTAGTTTTTTTTTTTTTTTTGTTAGTTGCTTTACGTCGCACCGACTCAGATAGGTCTTATGGCGACGATGGGATAGGGAAGGGCTAGGAGTGGGAAGGAAGCGGCCGTGACCTTAATTAAGGTACAGCCCCAGCATTTGCCTGGTGTGAAAATGGGAAACCACGGAAAACCATCTTCAGGGCTGCCGACAGTGGGATTCGAACCCACTATCTCCCGATTACCGGATACTGGCCGCGCTTAAGCGACTGCAGCTATCGAGCTCGGTCAGTTCAGTTAGTAGTAATCTGATGTGTGCATACTATGCTTTCTTCCATAAATATATAAAAACTAGCAAATGTACCCATGCTTCGCTACGGTATTCTACATTGTATACGGATTTCTCCATAAATTACCGTAAATACAGTGAGTAAGACTATATTAAATTGCACCTACAAACGGACTTCACCATCAGACGACTTGTTCAGTGTTCTACATGGTTGGTCCTGAGACATTTTCCCGTATCTCCTATATTTATGGGTTAGATTCAATTATTTATTGAATGGGGAGAAAGTTGGTACAGTTTTCACATACTACTTTATTTTTTTGATCCTCGTGTGACCCTGGAATCATAAAATTTTGTGAACATATGGCCACTGGTCATGTCAATGTGCCTGCCCAATGTCATGATTGCATCTTTCCTATAAATGTGCCAAACAATAACATACACGTGAAAAAAGTACATTAACTTGAACTCAAGAAATGCAGTACCATACTATTTAATGAATAAGGGATAGAGATACGACAAAATGTCATAGGTCGAAAGATGTAGATCTCTCCAAATTGAAACGCGATCTTTTGTGATACGACTTACGGTTTAGCCACCAATTATTCCGAAAGGAAGGTCTGCACCGTCGTTAAAATTGCATCCATATTTCGATATTTTCCGGGGCCAAAAGTTATACATTTGCATAGCTTAGAATATTTCCTCAAAGAAATGAGTGTCCAGCTTTCGGGATTAGCACTCGCATACATACGATGTAATTAAGTAAGCAAAATAATACATCTAAGAAAACTGACATTAATAGAAAATGGATTATAACCGAGGATAGGCGAATGACGACAAATATGTAAATACCAAGTGAATGTATTGGAAAATAAATAAATTATGCTGGTGTCAGTTATGGATATAAGAAAGCGGTAACAGAAGAGAAATTTAGGCGCAGTGATTCTTAGGTAAACAGATAAAAAGATGAGTAATGGTGTTATTACTTGAGCTATTCGAGGAAGGTTATAACCTCCAACGATATTCCGCCAATATCCCGCAGAATGGCCGATTGACCCCTGTCTTGCCTTCTACCCAAGGAACAACCACGAATTTAAAGGCATGATGAGGAAAATGGCAATATGTTACTTCCCCGCTGGCATGCAGTCAGAGACGTTGCCATGGTAACCTGTAGGTTCGTTGTCGGTCACAAAGCAGAGCATGATACCCGCAGAAAATAGTAAATTTCTCCGTCATTTGAAGAGTAAGGTAAATTATGAACATAACGAAAGTTGTTTATAACGAAGATGCGTTTCACATACGATCCACGGAGTTTACAGAAAATCAATAGTAGAAGAGAAAATGGAGGAAAACCAGTTTTCCTATTAACCCCCTGTCTATTCAAAGATTTTAACATAATATGCATATCAAAACCTTCCACGGGATGAGTAATAATCTAAATATGAAGTGTGCTTGAGATCTATCCAGCCGTTTTGCCATGATGGTGGAACAAACAGACACGAAAAATAAAACCACTGATTCGGTCTTGAGTTGACCTAAAACGGATAAATATCTGAAAAATTGGCAAAACAAACGAAATTACAGACAACGGACCCCCTACAACTTTATTTATATAGATGCCAACATGAAATACACTATTTTAAACTTAGATCAGTTCTGTGTAGAAAAGCTATTTGAAGTAACCAGGGATGATATTTACTCATTCTCTATATTGAACACCTGATTCTGACATTAACATCTTTATGAACGTGTGGGAAAATTTGGTAGAGTGCTTGGAAAGGCACTGAAACTATAAAATCTATCACATTGGCGACATTAACTCTTTAATTCAATCATCTGCCAAAATCCATTTTTGTTATCTTCTAAGGTCTAATAACTTCTATATTGCCAATGAATAACCCACTAGAAAAAATTCCTGTTTAGACAATATCATTACTAATGTTCATAAAAGTGATTTTACATGTGGTGTCACAGAACCTCTTTTGTCTGATCACTGTGGTCTCTGGTTAAAATTCAAAAGTGTCTTGGAAAAACACGGTAACCACAGACAACTTAAACACTTTAGGATGTTAGGAAATAATAATAATATTTTCAAGCTTAGAAATTAATTACTGTCAATCAATTTTATTATTAATAAATGCACACAAGTTGTGTATATATGTTACATAAGTTTTGGCGATACATCTTACCCAGCATTTTGATTGTACACATTGTATAAAAGTCCAGTCAAATTTCTCTTAGTTTCTTTTGTCTTTCAAGGAGCAGTTTATTCGAGCTGTCGGTAGATGGGAGTCTCATACACAGTTCTTCTACAAAGAATGGTTCTCTCGCGAGCTCGTATACTAGCCTCGATTTTGTGTATTTCGAAACACCTAGAGCGGCTTTCAAGAATCTTGATTTAACTGCTTCCAAAGTCATTAGATCTTTTAGACTTAACTCCTCCCAAATAATATCTATTCCGTATGTTGCGATGGGAACTATTGTTGCATTGAATAAGGCCATAGCAGTTGTTAATGATAATTTGGATAGTTCTTTTATATCAAAAATTGCTTTTGTGGAAGATGCTGCAAGGGATTTCACATGTATTCTGAAAGATCTGGCGGTGGTTTGCAGGTGCTCCCAGGTGTTTGAAGCTGTTGACTGTCACAAGAGATTTCGGTCCTAGATATACCCTGTCCTCCACAGTTTCTCGACTTCCGTTACGTAATGTCATCTCTACAGTTTTTTCGGTGTTAATTTCCATTTTGTTTTCCTGTGCCCACTTCTCAAGTTGGTTTATGGCTCTTTGCAGGTTGTAGGTGGAATTCGATCCAATGACCATGTCGTCTGCACATATCATCTGTACAACATCGTATGTGGTAACATTAAAGAGTAGGAGGCTTAATGGGTTTCCCTGTAGGACGCTGTTGATCTGAGTTATTGTTTTCGATGTGGTTACGCCATCTGTGATCTGAATGAACTTGGCTGTCATCATGTTATGGATCAGTGCAGTGAGCTTATTTTTTCCTGTTATTGTGTCCAGCTTCAAGATTAGCATACGTCTGTTTACTGTATCGAAAGCTTTGGTATAATCTACGAAGACTACATGGAATTTTCCTTGAGGGTGCCTTAATGTATCTTCTATATCATCAGTTAAATTATTGATGGCATGGAGAGTGCTCCTGCCTTTTCAGAAACTGGATTGTTTTTCCGGAATCCTGTGTTCTACTTCCTTAGAAATTCACTTTGTGATAATGCTTGTGAGTATCTTCAATATACATTTTTCCAGGGCACTTCCCCTGTAGGAGTTCAGGTCCAATTGATTGCCTTTCCCCTTAAATAGTATCTTAAATATCGAGATCCTCCATATTTCTGGTATGTTGCCCCCTTTTAAGCATAGGTTTAACATATCTGTGACTGCTTGAAGTAATAAGCTAGCTGAGCCTTTGATATGTTCATTATACATGTCGTCGGGACCTGGAGCCTTCTTGTCTTTTAGAGATGTTATTGTCTCATATACCTCTTCTCTCATGAAGGGTTCAGTTTCCGCTAGACATGTCTTCATATTGATCGGTTCATGTGCGGTGTTGGTTTTATCATTGTTGAGAATGTTGTTGAAATGTTCTTCCCAAACTGTTATGTCTATTTTGCTATTGCTCTGAGATATCTGTGGCCTCAATCCCACGTACGGGTCCTTTCTGGCTTCTTCCACCATATTTGTTGCTTCCTCTTCCATGTAATTTTTTCTTTAATCTTCAGTTGATTTTTATATTTTTTCTGATTTGACTGTAGGATTTTATATCCTCTAAACTATGGCTGGATTTGGATGTATGTAGCGCAAGAAGGGTAATCTGTCTCTTTTCATAACATTCTGTGTCAAACCATTTGCGAGCTCTTCTCTATTGATTGTATACCATAGCAGACTGAATCGCTTTTTCCAGTGTCAAAGCAGCCGAATCAATGTTATTTCTCTCTATGTGATTATCAAATTATTTCCATTCCTCTTTCTTCTGGCTTAATACGCAGTTTCTTAGCTGTCGTGAAACTTTGATTTCTGTGGTTTTAATTCTGTTCATCACATTTGGAATGGAAAAACTGGCCACGACCGGGCAGTGCTTCTTTAGGGGTGTCTCATCTGCTGAATAACATACTATATTATTATTCAATGTAATATTAGGTCCTTTATAGAATATTAAGTCAATAATACTACATCCTGAGTGTGTGAAGTACGTTCGTTCATCCGCCTGGTTGACCAGGATGAATCCTTCCTCTATCATCATATCTAACAGTTCATTTTTTCTGTAATTTGGAATATCTGATCTGCAGTTCAGATCTCCAGCTATAACAATGTTTCGTCCTGGTGTCGCCTGTCTTGTTATTATGTCTTCTATTGGCGTTAATGGTTCAAGGTATATGGCTATTATTATAGAAAGGTTCTCGAAATTTATCACAAGTGTGTCTTGATCCTAATGTGTGCTTAGCACTTTTCCCAATTTTGGTTTGAAGAAGCAGGAGATTCCTTGTTTTGGCCGTCCTCTTGGTCCTTGCATTGCTGGTATATATTGTGAATAGAATCCATTTATTTCCAAGGCTTTAGTTGCTAGAGTTTCTATGAAGATTAATATGTCTTTTGTGTGCAAAAGGTAGTTGTTAGATAGCACTAGAGTGCTTTTCAGTCCTTCCACATTCCACAGAAGCAGATTGAGCTGCGAGTCTGGCTCCTGCTCCTTGGGAACGAAAAATACGGTAGTGTCGTACAATGACTCCCTCTGGCCACACTTCCGCTATGTTGACTTTTGGTAAGTCTTGCAGTGTGCCTTTAGTTTGGAGTTCTTCACATTCAAATATGTTGGCTACATGTAAGTTGGAGATGTGCTTTTTAACCGCTTCTTCGGTTGTATTTTGGTGCAATTTCCCTACATATAACCAAGCTCTACTATGTGCGGCTTGCAGTTTATCTGTTTGGGATTTATCATTCCTATATTCAGACTTTCTTGTGGCCACGACTGTTGTGCTCATCTTTCTCTTATTGTTATTCCAGAGTTTCGATTTGGAGGGTTTGGCAGCGATATCTGACCACAGATCATTGTTATTCCTTGGATTTTCTTGGGGTATAGGTTCCAAGATAATTTGTTGCTCTGCCATGGATTTTGGCTTGGTTATATTTATAATTTCTTCTTTGATCATATGTCTTATATTATTCAAGAGACTTTCCATCATAGTTTGTAACCTCTGTGTTAAATTCTGTGTAATTACGTCTTCCATCTCGGAATCTACACAGACTTTGTGTATTTGGTCGAGAGATGTCGTCTGAATGTCATGATTACATTGCTGTCCGATAGACATTGTTGATAGTATTTGGGTTTCATTAACTTCCTCCGCTGGGCCGGTAGACGCCGCCACCTGTTCCGTAGGTCGACTATCTTCGTTGATTTGTCTATTCCAACTTCATTCTGTTGATTCTTATTTGACTGACATTTATCATCTAGGGCGAATTGCAGTTCCGTAAAAAGGTTTCTAATGTCACTTACGGCTTTATGCATTGTTTCTTTAGCTTCCTTCTTCAGATAACCGCCTTCTTCAGCGATATTCACTAAGCATCTAAAAACACTTTTGAGACGTGTTTTAGTCATGTCCGCCATTTTTCTTTTTTCTTTTTTTTTTTTTAAAACCATGATAGCAAACTCCAGTAATGTTTCAGAAGCATCTGAAAATTTTTTTCAAACATTAGGGTCCTGTACGAGAGTATGTTGTCCTAGAACAACAAAGATAATTGACACACTAGGTAAATATAAAGGCAAACAGAAAGAGAAATGGCACACACATGCCTTGCAACTAACAAGAATCTAATGATGATTTATTACATTAAAGCAGAAATGGATGATTCTTCAGATGATAAAGAAAATTATATCTTTATTTAAATGTGTTACTGTAAAGACATTAAAGCAGCGAAAAAGCAAGCTAATGATTATATTATCAACAACTCGAAAAATAAATGTAAAGCAGCTGGGTCAGTTATAAATGATGAAATTTGTAGGATAGAGGATAAAGTGTCAGTGCCAATAGAACCTGATACATTGAATGAATATTTTGTAAACTGTCAAATATATGAACCACACTAACACATCTCGTGATAATGAAACAATGTACAATAGCATGTTAAAAAATAATAGAATTCCTGAAACTTATTCACCTCCATTGAGGTGGCAAGAAATAAAGCCTGAAAAAGTCCTTAAAATAATATCAGAATTAAATTCCTCAATTTGCAAAGATTATTATGGCTTAAATAACTATATCCTAAAACAAATTATTGACATGATATTAATTCCTTTAACTCAGCTGATCAACTGGATGCTGACTGAAGGAATTTTTCCAGATTGCTTGAAATTCACTGTCACAGTACCTGCCTTTAAGAATGGTGATAGATTGTATCCAGGCAACTAACGACCCATTTCAATTGTTCCAACTATATCTATTTTCTTATGTAGATCTCTTTTTTGTAGTTTGGGCCAAGTATATTGTGGAGAATCTTTCTTTTTCTTTAACTTAGCGAGCGCACATTTCTGAGAAAGGATAAAACATTCTGACGCATTGAGAGATACTGACTTGACGACAATGTTATAATGATGAATTTTGATATATATAGAAAAGCACCTTTTGTTATATATGAACTGGGTGGTTTTATTATAAGCTGACTCGTTGGCTAAAGGGTCAGCGTTGAGCGTTTCAGAGAGTCCCGGGTTCGATTCCCGGATGGGCCAGGGATTTTAATTGAGCCCTATTAATTCTTCTGGCTCAGGGACTGGGTGTTTATGTATGTCACAACACTTTCCTCTTCATATTCAGACAGCACACTATACTACCAACCCCCACAGAAACACACAATAGTGAATATTGCCCTACATATAGGGTTCAGTCAATCACTTCTGATTTGCATTTAGGGCAGTCGCCCAGGTGGCAGATTCCCACCGGAGCTTCAGCTGAGTCCTGGCATTGCTTCCACTTACATGTGCCAGGCTCCCCACTTTCATCTATCCTATCCGACTTCCCTCGGATACATTGGAAATTTATTGAACATCTCCCTTGGTAAGTTATTCCAATCCCTAACTCCCCTTCCTATAAACAAATATTTGCCCCAATTTGTCCTCTTGAATTCCAATTTTATCTCTGTATTGTGATCTTTCCTATTTGGCGTCAGGAAGGGTATCCAGCACTAAACCAGGGTCAAATCCACATGTGCGATACAGTTCACACCCGCGACCCCACAGATGTTGGGAAAAAGCGGTAGAAGATTATTATTATTATTATTATTATTATTATTATTATTATTATTATTATTGCATCACTTTCTTACCTGTTGTGTTTTAGTAGTACTAAATATGACTCTTTTTGATTCTTCAGGTAGATTTTCAGTAAGTTTCACCCCTGCTTCCCTCAGCTCTGCTACTTCTTCTTCGCTGAAGAAGTCTTCCAGGATGACGTACCCATTCCGGGAGAACTGAAACAAGACCAAATTCATTACCTCAGTCATGGAGTTTTATCCAGGCTTTTGGCAGGCAATCTAGTGATTAGAAATTGTATACCACCACTTCTCCTACCCTGCCGGCCAACATTCTCATGATCAAAATTCTATCCACCAACGAGAGTTGAACCGGCTAACCACGGTGTCAGACCGTATAGCCTTGATGCTTTAACAATCATGAGCACCAGGCAGACTAGAATCCAATGTATGCCCGCCATTTTCACATGATACTTGAACAAACTGAACTCACGGTATCTCCTGCCTGTTGTAACAGACGACTAAAACGGGCCCCAGGGGCTTAAACTTGGAAGCGTGGATTGGCGACCACCGGGCCCTCAGCTGAGTCCTGGCATTGCTTCCACTTACCTGTGCCAGGCTCCTCACTTTCACCTATCCTATCCGACCTCTCTTGGTCAACTCTTGTTTTTTTTCCCGACCCCGACGGTATTAAAGCACTAGATGCCTAGGGAGTCTTTCGTCCTCAAGCCCTTCGTGGCCCTTGTCTTTTTGTGACCGGTATCTTCATTTTCGAAGTGTCGGATCCCTTCCATTTTTCTCTCTATGATTAGTGTTATATAGAGGATGGTTGCCCAGTTGTACTTCCTCTTCAAAAAATAATCACCACCACTTCAAGGTCTTTTATATGACAGATATATATATATACATACACTGACTGACAGAGCAAATGCAACACCAAGAAGGAGTGGTCAGAACTTTATGCCAATTGCAGGGTAGACTGACGTCACTGAGGTATGCTCATGCTGTGAAATGCGCCGCTGTGCTGCGCACGTAGCGAACGATAAATGGGACACGGCGTTGGCGAATGGCCCACTTCGTACCGTGATTTCTCAGCCGACAGTCATTGTAGAACGTGTTGTCGTGTGCCACAGGACACGTGTATAGCTAAGAATGCCAGGCCGCCGTCAACGGAGGCATTTCCAGCAGACAGACGACTTTACGAGGGGTATGGTGATCGGGCTGAGAAGGGCAGGTTGGTCGCTTCGTCAAATCGCAGCCGATACCCATAGGGATGTGTCCACGGTGCAGCGCCTGTGGCGAAGATGGTTGGCGCAGGGACATGTGGCACATGCGAGGGGTCCAGGCGCAGCCCGAGTGACGTCAGCACGCGAGGATCGGCGCATCCGCCGCCAAGCGGTGGCAGCCCCGCACGCCACGTCAACCGCCATTCTTCAGCATGTGCAAGACACCCTGGCTGTTCCAATATCGACCAGAACAATTTCCCGTCGATTGGTTGAAGGAGGCCTGCACTCCCGGCGTCCGCTCAGAAGACTACCATTGACTCCACAGCATAGACGTGCACGCCTGGCATGGTGCCGGGCTAGAGCGACTTGGATGAGGGAATGGCGGAACGTCGTGTTCTCCGATGAGTCACGCTTCTGCTCTGTCAGTGATAGTCACTGCAGAGGAGTGTGGCGTCGGCGTGGAGAAAGGTCAAATCCGGCAGTAACTGTGGAGCGCCCTATCGCTAGACAACGCGGCATCATGGTTTGCGGCGCTATTGCGTATGATTCCACGTCACCTCTAGTGCGTATTCAAGGCACGTTAAATGCCCACCGCTACGTGCAGCATGTGCTGCGCCGGTGGCACTCCCGTACCTTCAAGGGCTGCCCAATGCTCTGTTTCAGCAGGATAATGCCCGCCCACACACTGCTCGCATCTCCCAACAGGCTCTACGAGGTGTACAGATGCTTCCGTGGCCAGCGTACTCTCCGGATCTCTCACCAATCGAACACGTGTGGGATCTCATTGGACGCCGTTTGCAAACTCTGCCCCAGCCTCGTACGGACGACCAACTGTGGCAAATGGTTGACAGAGAATGGAGAACCATCCCTCAGGACACCATCCGCACTCTTATTGACTCTGTACCTCGACGTGTTTCTGCGTGCATCGCCGCTCGCGGTGGTCCTACATCCTACTGAGTCGATGCCGTGCGCATTGTGTAACCTGCATATCGGTTTGAAATAAACATCAATTATTCGTCCGTGCCGTCTCTGTTTTTTCCCCAACTTTCATCCCTTTCGAACCACTCCTTCTTGGTGTTGCATTTGCTCTGTCAGTCAGTGTATATATATATATAGGCTGGACGAATTTCGGAAGAGAGAAAACTGTCAGCGACAAAATATCTCGAGACAACCGTAGTGACAATCTTTTGCTCTAGTTTTATCGGGCATTGTGAGACGACGTGGCGTGGGGTAAAGAAGGGAAGCGGCCGTCGTCTTAATTAAGGCACAGCCCCAGCATTTGCCTGGTGTGAAAATGGGAAACCACGAGATGTAATTCCTCGTTTCTTCACAGAATTGTCTCAAACGGCCTATGACGGCCAGAGACGAGCATCTCGGCTGGTGTGCGCCTGATCCATAACGAATCCTGTTAAATTCATCCTCGAGTCAGTCTTCAACAAAAATGACTCGTCTGAAGCTGTACTGTATCGTCTTTTCCAGTGTGCGGCTAGCTTAATGTACAGACGAAACGTAGAGTTTATACAGAGAGACAGTCGAAAGCAGATTTCTGTGTTTTTGAGATGTCTGCTCATCTTAGTAATAGGTAAAGCAGATATTACACTCAAAAAGTTATTGTCCATCTTTCTCACGAGAAAATTTATCAGTCACCACTGATCTGGATTAAGGGCAGTCGCCCAGCTGGCAGATTCGCTATCTGTTGTTTACCTAGTCTTTTCTTTAAATAACTGCAAAGAATTTTGGATAGTTACTGAACATCTCCCTTGGTAAATTATTTCAATCCCTAACTCCTCTTCCTATAAACGAATATTTGCCTCAATTTGTCCTCTTCAATTGCAACTTTATCTTCATATTGTGACCTTTTCTTGCTATTTTAAAAACACCAATCAAACGCATTCGTCTACTAATAGGCACTGTATCATTCCACGCCTTCTCTCCACTGACAGCTTGGAACATAAAGCAGCTCGTCTCCTTTCTCCGAAGCCTTACCACTCCGAAGTTTGCAACTTTTTCGTATCTTCTTCGTAGGTAAGGCTTCTTTTACTTCCTGTTGAAACAATAATCGTCACCAGTAAGGTTTTTTATGATAACACTGTCTATGCTGAGAATGGATACATATGACATATAAACTTGAACGAGGCCTTTCACTATAGCTACCATGTTGCAGGCGTTGGGGTTTGTCGGCATTTAGATTGCCTGCTTGTCAGTGTCGACGTTCCATTTTATCGCAACAACTCTTGGGCATCCTATGGCTGAGTGTTTTACTAATTTTTGTCGGCTAAACATCCAAGATCTTTTAAATGCCAACATCATGGGATACGGAGTGCCGATTATACACAGTACCGGTACTGTATTTTCCGAGTTGCCGGATATTTGCGATCACTGAAATAAACTTGTGCCCATTAAATTCCCCTGTAGTCAAAGATTCCCGGTCATTGCAGCACGGAGTGGGCCTCATTAGCTTAATCTCAGGGTATCCCTACTAATCTGCCTGCGCTCCTCCTTGCTCCTTCTGGATAAAGTGTGATGGGAATCAGTATATTGTAAAACAAATCATTTACCGTCGACAAAATTATTATATGTAGGCCCTACTCGAATTTGGAGATTTTTCATTAAATAATCAATAGGCCTACAGAAAATCAAATGACATAATTTTCCTCGTTTCATTTTAAGTTTCATTTTACATTAGGTTTTGAATTTGTAATATTTTAAGATTTTTATCGCAGATGGAATGCAAAAATGCCCGTTTGTAAACGTGTTTCAATCGTGCGTAAAACATTGTTACTAAAAAACCCGTCATCTGATCTAATCCAACTTTAAACACAATATACATTGGGATGTTTTATACTTATAAATTGCAGAATTGTATGTTTTCAAAAACATTACATGGCTTGTTCTTCTCCTTCAGACACACCCAGGTGACGATTCTATATTGCCTTTCCCTATACTGTAGTTTCTGTACATACACGGTTATTCATCTAATATGTTCGGCAGAAATAACGTCTAAACCATTAAATAAATCGGTATTCCGTTTTCATATTTGTAAGTGATACCCAGGGGCTTGTGAAATTATGTGCTACTTATTCTCATGGGGTGATACTTATACTAACTTCATATTTTTAAATGGAACGTAACTAATGCATACAGCTGGTCTAAAAGTTCAACATTATTTCACAAGTCCCCAGTTATCATTTACGAATATGAGAACAGAATACCGATATATTTAACGGTTTAGACGTAATTTCCGTGTAACATCTTAGGTGAATAACCCTGTATAATCATTGTAATGTGCACAACGATTTGCCTTATTAGTAAGTGTCAGTTCCATAACAGCAAACAGCAGAAAATACCAGGAAGTTTCAATACAGAATGGTGTTTGTGGCTGAAAGTAACAGCCTCTAAATAATGAGAATGTTGATGTAGAACGAGCGAGCGTGAGCTCAGGTAGGTTAGTGAGGATACCCTGAGATAAGCTTATGAGGCCACCCGCGGCTGCACTGACCACAAATCTCGTGTAACTGCTGGGGAATTTCTGTGAGTGGGCACAAGTATATCTCAGTGACCGCAAATGTCGGTGATTTTGTGGTGACCGCAAATGTCCGGACACCATTTTCCGCACATAAAAATTCCGATTCCCTCTGTCGGGCTGGAACTCACAGGCCGACCCTTGACCACTGATCTGAAGAGGAAGTTATCGCCATAGTAAGACACTGGTATTGAACAGAACCCTCCTAGAGCAATCTCAAGAAATCTGGTCCCGCTTGTGAAACCTATCTCAAACGCATGCACACGAGTTAGAACAAATAAGGAGGCTTTGTTTTGGAATAAGCTTGTTTATTATACAACGTTTCCGTCTTTCTCCTAAGGTCTTTTGGCGAATTTGAACTCCGCGGCTAGCTGAAATTGGGAACTGTGAATCCTCCAATTTAAGGCCTGTTACACACACAGAGGCGGCGGTGATTGGTGGTGGTTACTGTTTTAAGAAGTACACCTGGGCTACCATCCTCTATTAACACTAATCAGAAGGAAAAAATGGAAGAGGTCTGACACTTCGAAGAATGAAGGTATCAGCAAAAGAATGACAAGGGCCAAGAAGGGCGTGAAGAGGAAAAGACTCCGTAGGCCTCCCAAACTTAATACCGTCGGGGTCGGAAGAGAACAAGGAGTGGGAAGGAAGCGGCTGTGGCCTTAATTAAGGTACAGCCCCAGCACTTGCCTGGTGTAAAAATGGGAAACCATATTCAGCGCTGCCGACAGTGGGGTTCGAACCCACTATTTCCCGAATGCAAGCTCATAGCTGCGCAACTCTATCCGCACGGCAAACTACTCGGTTTTATGGCTATTATTCTCATCCCTTGTGCCATACAAAAATAGATCACTTCTGACATCCTCTGATACTATTTTCAAAATAATCGTCGGCATGTTACAGACGCGTAACCAGAAGAAGGGATAGACACGTCTTAAGACACCCAGGACTTGTACAGCTGATTTTTGAGGGAAGTGTCGGTGGTAGGAACGGTAGGGGTAGACCAAGGTACGAATATGACAAGCAGATTAGAGCAGATCTAGGGTGTAGTAGTTATGTAGAAATAAAGATTAGCATCAATGTCGTCTATGGACTGATGACTCAAACAACAATACGTAATCAATCTAAATACATTCAATCTAACACGTCCATCACCCTCAAGACGAAACTTATTCGTAGTTTGATGCCGAAGTTTAGGCTATTATATAATTTCGTACGGCTATTTCTAGCCAAGTGCAACCCTTGTAAGACAGACCCTCCGATGAGGGTGGGCGGCATCTGCCATGTGTAGGTGATTGCGTGTTACTGTGGTGGAGGATATTGTTATGTGTGGTGTGTGAATTGCAGGGACGTTGGGGACACAACAAATACCTAGTCCCCGAGCCATTGGAATTAAGCAATGAAGAACCCGGGACCCTCTGAACCGAAGGCCAGTACGCTGACCATTCAGCCAATGAGTCGGACAGTTTAGGCTATGAAGATGACAGACCTTGGAACTGCGATATTTACTACAGGCGGCTATTACGAATACCATAGACGACACACCAGACCAACGAGTTGATCGTGGGACGAGTCGGCGCGAAAACAAACTGTCGACCGTTGTGAGCCAACAGTTTATGAAATACTTCGGGCACATTGCCAGGACACCAGAAGCAACGAAAAAAGAAAGGTTCTTTTTTTTTTTTTTACCTTTGCGAAAATCAAATGGTCAGAAATATGTGTGCCGGGCACGGCCATCCATCATCATCATCATAGGTTGTTCTGCCATCCGACAGGCCCAATCATGGCTGCGACCTCCATATCTCTCGACCTTGTGCCCTTTTCTTCACTTCTGCATAATCTTCCTTTCTTTTTCTAATACTGTCTAATAACTGATATCGTCTCCTTCCCCTTCCTCGTTTTCCTTCTATCATCCCTTCCATTGCTACTCGTAATAAAGTATTATGTCGTAGATTATGCCCTATCCAATTTTCTTCCTTTTTTTTTTTCTTTTCTTCTTTTGGATTACGGTCAACTTGCTCCTCACTTCTCCCACTCTCTTCAGAACTTCATCATTTGATATTCTATCTTCCGAGCTTACTCCTTCAATTCTTCTCCAATTCTACATCTCAAATGCCTCTATTCTACTCTGTCCTTCCTTCCTTAATGTCCATGTTTCAGCGCCATTTACAGAGCTATACTCCATGGCATACGTAACACCTTACAAGTCTCTTCCTCAGATCTTTCTCTAGCGGGCCATAAAACAGTTTTTCTTCTTGTTGAAGCTTTCTATGGCTAAGGCAATTCGAGCGTGCGTTTATGTCTGTTATAGAGTGAAGGTCTTCAGTCACAATACTTCCAAGATACTTAAACTTATTCAACGCGTGCTAATTTCAGATGGCGACCAGGCATAAGACACAGCCTGCGCGGTTGCTAGGTTACACTTCCGTACCGCAAATTTTCATACGGCCCCCAGCCATAAGCCATATTTATGTCAAAACTGATCATTGAAGGAAAAGTAGACGGCCGAAGACCAAGAGAATGTGTATCACCGCGATGGGCAGACCAACGCAAAAGCCTGACCGGAAGAACCCAGCAAGATGCGATCCACCATGCTCAGGATAAAAATTCCTGGAAGAGAACTGTCAGCATCAGGGTTAGAACAGGGGTTTCCAATTTGTAAGGGCTCGAGGGCCATATTGGAAACCTTAGTCATGTTCGCGGGCCGCACTTAAATAATAGGCCAATTTTCGTAAAATTCTGCATATAGTAGGCCTACAAAAGTACTATTATGAAAAAATAATATGCATAATTCAATTGAAATAAAGGTTTGATAATTTTAATTACTTAGGTAAAACACTATTTTACAATTGCATAAAAGAGTGAAATTTGGAGCCGGGCTGAGTGGCTCAGATTGGCGGCCTTCTGAAGTTGGTAGGTTCGATGTTAGATCATTCAGCAGGTGCTCAAATACGTCTGTCTCGTGTCGATTGATTTACTGGCACGTAAAAGAACTCATGCGCGACAAAATTCCGGCACCTCGGCGTCTCCGAAAAACATCAAAAGTAGTTAGTGGGATGTAAAAATCAATCATTATTATCTGAAATTTGGATTTTAAATGTTTAAAAATGAAAAATAATCCATTCAGATCAAGTGAATTTTTAAAAAAGAGGAAATAATCTTAAGGAATGAACTATTTTGGACTTGGGTCTATAACGAATATAAAAATTAATACATTTTTGAACGACTTATAAAATAATATGTTGTAACTATTCTTCACATTATTTATTAAAATGCTCTCGCGGGCCGCATTACATGGCTTTGCGGGCCACATGGGGCCCGCGGGCCGCCATTTGTAAACCCCTAGGTTAGAATATGAGACTTTTTATTTTCAATAGATTTCGCACGAGTCCGCAGAGTCAAACTCTCCAGCGCCTAACTGACTAGCACTTGCTAGCACTATGAATTAGATCGATTTTATTTTTACAGGCGAATTCCCTGCTGATGAATGTGTACCTACATAGAAGTTTAGTCTTGACGTCATACTTCTTACACAGCAGCCAATTGTGTACGTGTGATTTTATAAACTGTCTTCTCCAAATATTATCTCATGCTTTCTTAAAACATTTCGTCAGCGCTTATTCATCCAGTGGAAATACCTTCGCCTTGCCAATACTGAAGTATTCATTGCGAAGGCATCAGAATCCAAGTTTAGAACGGTTGGTCGGATAGACCTACGTGTTACGTTGGGAGTTGCTATCCACTTGAAGAGATAGATTAAGAAGATACTTGTAAAGATAAATGGTACATTTTAATGATAACGCTATTTACCACATACAAGTGCACTTTTATCCAGAGCTCCTATAGATAAGAAGTCCAAAGGAGGAAAGTGTGCGTCTTTCAAGAGCTGATATGGGCAAGAAAGTTTGAGAGCTAGTGGTGGTGATTATCCTTTAAAGATGAAGTACAAGTGGGTAGCCATCCTATATATCAGGGGTTTCCAAACAGCGGCATGCAACCCGCGAAGCCATATTTTGCGGCCCGTGAGGGCTTAAAAAATATATATTTTAAGAAATGTGAAGAAAATTTACAAAAACTAATTCGTAGCTCGTTCAAGAATGTATTAATTTTTATACCCTTTTATAGACCCTAGTCATTCATTAATACTGTTTCCTGTTTTTAAGTATTTACTTCGGATTAACAGATTATTTTTTATTTAAAAAAATAAAATCCAAACTTTGGCGGAAAATGAGCCCTCACAAAGCCAAGTGCTAGGTCTTAACCATTATAAAAATGCCTATGGGATCCATATCAATTCTTGAACTCCATGCCAAACTCACTGTGGACATTTTATGCAATGTAGCATGCAATGAATTAACTGCCAGTTCTTCGTTCTTCTCTCATTGGTAGTACTGGCTTGTACACAGTGTTGCACACTTGAAGAAATTTTCAGAGAAGTACTCCTGGAAGTACACTGCTGGGATTTTAGGCTCTTACAACTATATGCCATTGTTCCCATGACACTATTTCCACTAAAGTGTCCTTCTTTAAGTTTTGTTTGGACTACATTATTAATTTCAGTTTGCCTTCCGATATTTTTTAATCCTTTTTGTCGTTTCTCAAATATTAATCCAAATGAACTGACATTGTTGGATGCTCTTCTTAAAAATTCGATTGTGTTGGGTATAATTATGCTTATTTATAATTTCACCCTTTTATGCAATAGTAAAATAGTTTTTTAAGCAATTAAAATGAACTATGCATATATGATTTTATACTGGTACCTCTGTTGTATTTACGGACTTTTACGAAAATCGGCCAATTATTAAAGTGCCTAAGGTTTCCAATGTGGCCCTCGGGCCCTTATATACCACTAATCAGAGAGAAAATGAAGGTATCGGCCACAGAAAGACAAGGGCCACGAAGGGTGTGTAAACGAAAGCCTCCCTAGGCCTCCAATGCTCTAATAGCGTCGGGGTCTGAAAAGAACAAGAGTTGACCACGGAAGGTCGGGTAGGACAGGATAGATGAACGTAAGGAGCTGGCAAAAGTAAGTGAAAGCAATGCCAGGACTCATCTTAGGGCCCCGTGCTTGACAACCCACGCTCCCAAGTTAAGAGCCCCTGGGGCCCCTTTTAGTCACCCCTTACGACAGGCAGGGGATACCGTGGGTGTTATTTTACCGCCCCCACCCACAGGGGGACAAGAAAGTTTGAGACTCCTAATCGATTGAATCCTCAACACCCACCACCGAGCTAGAGGAATAGGAATTAAGCTGACGTGGTTTAAATCCCTGTCCGCCGAAAATCGAAGCCGAGGCCCTATGAAACGGTGGCACTCCGCTGAGCATTCAACCAAGGAACAGGACCTATCCCGCTATACAACAAGAATAATTATCGTATGGCCTCAGCTACCGCGCTGCAGACATTTCTATTTGGTGCCATTTAGACTGCCTGAGTGTCATTTTCGACGTTCCATTTTTTACTCTTCCAGATATCAGAGAAACTGGAATTATCTCGGGCGATCTATGGCTGTGTTTTAATTAATTTCGCTAGTACATATGTAATGTGTCACCAGAGATATTTTACATAGCGACACGGATTGCCGAATTAACTTCTTCCGCTCTTCAAAAATAATCTGACTACCTTCGACGGGTCTGAACCCGTGATGTTGCGGTCCACAGGTCGAGTCAACTACAGATCCAAAGGGCGGTGGCGTAAGTTAAATCATTACATAAGGGGATTCAACGTTCAGAAGGTATGACTCTATAAATTGTCCTCTCTAAATATTATCGCGAAAAATGGAGTTCAGTCGAACGAAGTCAGGTGATGCACGAAATATTAGATTAGGGAATGAAGTCTTAAAGGAAGTAGATGAATACTGTTATTTGGGTAGTAAAATATCTAACGATGGTAGAAGTAAGGAGGACAAAATATGCAGACTAGGACAATCAAGGAAGGCCTTTCTTCAGAAAAGAAATTTGCTTACCTCGAACATTGATGAAAGAATTAGAAAGATGTTTTTGAAGACTTTCGTCTGGAGCGTGGCATTGTACGGAAGTGAAACAGAGACGAAAGGTAGCTCAGAAAGAAAGAAAGAACGAAAGATAATAGAAGCTTTTGAAATGTGGTGTTGCAGAAGAATAAGGAAGGTGAGATGGGTAGATCGAATCACGAATAAAGAGATACTGGATCGAATTGGTGAGAGAAGAATGATTTGGCGAAATTTGACCAGAAGAAGAGATAGAATTATAGAGCACATCTTAAGACACACAGAACTTGAACGATTGGTTTCTTAGGGAAGTTTAGGCGGTAAGAACGGTAAGGGCAGACCAAGGTATGAATATGGCAAGCAGATTAGAGCAGACGTAGGATGTAGTAGTTATAATACCAATATAAATGGTCCGTTATTAGACATTATACATTTTCCAGCTAACTCATTCCTGGTTGCCAGCGTTTTGCCCCCGTGTGCTAAGTTGGGCTCATCAGTTGGTACATAGCACAACCACCAAGACGCATGGCTAGTCCATACCGTGGAGGCCACTGCGTGCTGCGTAGGCTACTTGGAGCCACCGGCAATGCCAATGCACTATGAGAGACTTTGTCTCACTACCAAAAATTGATGTCTGTTTGGCTATCAGATGATATAGATGTTGTTATATGTTAGTATTATAAATGTACTCATTCGGGACAAATATTTCAGGTTCCCTATGGGAATCAACATCTATATCATGCAGTAGTTATATAAAGATGGAAACTTTAGCACAGGATAGGGTGACATCAAACCAGTCTGTGGACTGATGATTCAAACAACAAAAACAATAACAAATACTATCGCACATCTCCTAAGGACATTTCATCAGCACGTATCCATTCAGTGGAATATATCTAATCATTACTGAACTAGAAATTAAGAATGTATTAGAATCGAAGTTTGGAAGGGTGCGTCGAATACGTTATGTTGGAACGAAGTTGTCATCCTCTTGAGGCAAGGATATATAGTCTATATATTAGATAGCGTAAAGAGCTTTAATAAAATTGACTATTAAAGCTTGTTGAGATAAAGAGCTAAACCTTGAGAGGTATTCTCAGTAAATATGCAAACCGATAATTTAAATTAAAAACAACGATATCTGTATGATAAACGTACAGGTACTCTTTACGATCTGACGCGGGGTCCTTATCGCCACTAGTTGAATCACCAAGCACTGATAGGTCTCTACGGTCAGTCATCTTTGAGTAATCATAAAATCAATTTATTAAATGATCCCTCCAAGAAATACAAGCGAGGCTTACCCTAGCCCGCAATACATTCTTTACTTATCGGGTGGTACAAAGTTAACGAGCAGTATCTTTACGTGAGGATATCCGCGAAGCTAAACGGTTAAACATGACGGCATTTATAGGTAAACCTGCAATTTCAACCAAAATTAGTGTACGTATGACTTAATAAAGCGCCTACCTCCAGTCTCAAGGCTTGACAATAAACATCTGTTCCGTCCGCGGTTACTCTTGCGAAATGAGGTGCTGTTGTGCCTCAGTTACATTTTTTTTTTTTTGCTAGTGGCTTTACGTCGCACCGACACAGATAGGTCTTATGGCGACGATGAGATAGGAAAGGCCTAGGAGTTGGAAGGAAGCGGCCGTGGCCTTAAATAAGCTACAGCCCAGCATTTGCCTGGTGTGAAAATGGGAAACCACGGAAAACCATCTTCAGGGCTGCCGACAATGGGATTCGTACCCACTATCTCCCGGATGCATGCTCACAGCTGCGGGCCCCTAACCGCACGGCCAACTCGCCCGGTAGTTACACATTTAGCTTACTACAATTAGCCTATAAGTACTATTAGGGTGTTAAGGGGTTGTAGCAAGGATGTAAATAAGAGGGAATATAAGTCTCTGGTAAGACCCCAACTAGAGTATGGTTCCAGTGTATGGGACCCTCACCAGGATTACTTGATTCAAGAACTGGCAAAAATCCAAAGAAAAGCAGCTCGATTTGTTCTGGGTGATTTCCAACAAAAGAGTAGCCTTACAAAAATGTTGCAGAGTTTGAGCTGGGAAGACTTGGGAGAAAAGCGACGAGCTGCTCGACTAAGTAGTATGTTCCGAGCTGTCAGTGGAGAGATGGCGTGGAATAACATCAGTAGACGAATAAGTTAGAGGGGTGTCTTTAAAAGTAGGAAAGATCACAATATGAAGATAAAGTTGGAATTCAGAAGGACAAATTGGGGCAAATATTCGTGTATAGGAAGGAGTTAGGGATTGAAATAACTTACCAAGAGAGATGTTCAATAAATTTCCAGTTTATTTGAAATCATATAAGAAAAGTCTAGGAAAACAACAGATAGGGAATCTGCCACTAGGGCAACTGCCCTAAATGCACATCAGTAGTGAGTGAGTGATTGATTCTGCATATGAACAAATCAACAGTGAACATTCGTGTGTTTCAGAGAGTTCGCACTGTCAGTCACGAGGAATGTTTGTAGCTTCTAATTAGAGGGGATTTATCCGCGGATATTCGCGACGTCAGTGTCTTGGTGGATAGAAACTCTATGGCAGTGCGGATAATTTTGCTGATCATTCTAAATAATGACGTTTAATGATTTTCACTCAGGTATACTCTTATTTTTCCTTATGGTTAGGCGACCCTTGAGAGTGGCATGGGAGAATGCTGATATAAAAAGAGCCTTGAAACCATGAAGCCGAAACTCTGACCTAAGCCTAGCTGGCTCATGTACTCAATAAGTGGAAGTAATGAACAAAGGTCAATACGACCTATATTAGTGTTGAATCCATAGTTTTTGAGGTCACTGAGATGACACTCCGGATGGCATTTAAGTGTAAGTTCAGCCACCATCGGCATGATGAAGTTAGAAGGGAAAAAGAAAATGTCCAAAATTTTTTTTTTTTTGCTTTACGTCGCACCGACACACAGAGGCCTTATGGCGACGATGGGATAGAAGAGGGCGGAGAGCGAGCAGGTAGTGGCCGTGGCCTTAATTAAGGTACAGCCCCAGCATTTGCCTGGTGTGAAGATGGGAAACCACAGAAAAACATCTTCAGGGCTACCGACAGGGCAATTTTCTAAAAAAGTACCCAGGCAGCGCATGAGGCAATTTTATATCAAGACATGTTATCTGTCCTGTCCTCTGGTATTATAAGTAATATAGCATCCCTAATCCTCATCCTTCTTTCTGCTAACTAAGCTTGAAAATTCTAACAGCTGAAAATCATAATTACACTACCGGTAATGGAGTTTTTCTTACTCATACACCTAGGGGGCTGTGCCCTACTATCTGAGTGCCCTAATTTAGTACCTCATTACTAGAGGACACGGGGTGGCCTTCAGACTCCGCGGCCAAGTTACTCACAGCTGTGGTTGTTGGGAGCTATAATTAATTCTATCAGTCGTAACGGGATTGAATGAGCGGCACAGGAAGTGGGCTCCTCTGCATGTCTACTGAGCTGTAACGCCACAGACTCCCACCCAATATCCTCCAAGCTACCGGGCCAACCTGTCACACCTAAACTGACCAGACGTTCCAGATTCGGCCGCTTTGAGGCATTCTGTCCTAATGTCCCCCCAGAAACGTTGGGGACGCTACACTGTCCCGACTGAGTAAGCTGGTCGTGTTGTTTGGGTCGCGCAGCTGTGAGCTTGCATTCGCGAGAAGCGGGTTCGAATCCAACTATCTGCAGCCCTGAGAATGGTTTTCCGTGGTTTCCCACTTTCACACCAGACAAGTGCTGGGGTAGTTCATTAATTGAGGCTACGGTCGATACCTTCCCAATCCTAGCCCTTTCCCATCTCTCCGTCGCCGAAAACTGTCAATGTGTTAATGCGACGTTTTTGTTACTAGCCCAAGTCAAGGCTTGGAAGTGGAGGCCTCGCCCACACATGCTAGGGAGGCATCCATGGTTCCTCCACATGGGTGATACGGTGGTTCAGGTGAAATGGGGCTGGTGATTGAGGTGAAGGCTCACTGCGGGGTGCTGGAACCAACACATCACTTTGGTCTACGTAGCCTGGACGAGCCGCGGGTTGGGAAATGGGCGATCCCAACCTAGGCGGAAAGTCACGACTGTGAACTCAGTCATGATAATGCCAAGTGGAGACCACGTGAATAGGCCTACTGAAGGGGGAACAAACCTGGCTAGGTTCGGCCCAGGAGCGGACCGCTGGATGGTCTCTGCTACGGAGAGCCTAAGTTGCGGGAGGACAATGTCTGGCTGAATGCCTCACCACGGACAGTGAGAACGACGCTCAGGACCCTAGAAGGGGTAAAAACCGTATGAATGATTGAAATATGGATGCTTATAAAGAAGCAATTTCAAAAATGTATACATCAAGGGAAGCCAAGGAAGCTCCAGTAGAGCAGACTGCTGTCAGAATCAATCAGCACGACATCAAACTTCTAAAACAAGAATGGAGAGTGCTGTATGCCACTCCAATCGATAAGACAGGAAGGACAGTCGTTTTAGTCCTTAGTGAAAGATACTTTGAAAATCTTAAAAAGAGAAGCCTTAAGGCTAAGCTCGGACTTGGGCAGACCAATTTTCTAGTCATCAGGGAAAAAACGAAACCCAATGTTGATAAAGATGGAGCTAGAGGTCCTTCGGGCCATTCTTCAGCATAAAAAAGCAGCTGTGGCCAATTTCGCCAGGAAGTTCAAGTCCGAGGCTATTGACGTGGCCCTTATTCAAGAGCCATGGGTAGTCAAGGGCAGAGTAGCAGGATTGGCGGAATCTGGAGGTAAGCTGATGTACGATACAACATAGGAAATACCCAGAACATGTCTTCTTGTGAACAGGAAATTAAAATGTCTTATGTTGCACGAACATTGTTCACGGGATTTAACCGTGACCAAAATTAAACTTAGAAATTGGGAGAGACCCAGAGAAATAACCATAGGCTCTGCATACCTCCCATATGACTCAACTAATCTGCCCCCATCAGAAAAAGTTGAGAACATAATTCTCAACACAAAGAGGAAAGGCGAACACCTATAGTCCTTGGAGCAGGTGCAAATTCACACCACACGGCATGGGGCAGCACGAAATGCAATGCAAGAGGTGAGTCTTTACTAGAGTTTATTATTGGAACTGAGTTGACGATACTAAACCTAGGAAACAAGCCTACATTTATAAATAAACATCGTAGGGAGGTAATAGACATTACACTAAAGGAACAATCATTGACAGACAACCAGCACATCCAATTGCAATAGATGCGAGACTGTGTGGGACTGAGATGTACAGAGACTTTTTTGCACCTTTTCTCAATGCTAGCACATTTTCTTAATGTCAGCATTTTTTCCACCTGTTTAATACTTTTTTGGCTCCTTTGTCGCATTTTATTCCTAAATAAATTAAACAAGAAAAGCCGAACATTTCGTCTACAAAGCTTGGTTCTGTGTAGTTCCTCAATTCGTCGCTAGAATCGTAGACTCCCTATGCTGCACAAATCGAGAGCTTAAATACGAACCTGGTGATTGTCGAACTACTGTATTAGCTTGCCGCTCTTCTTCATCTGCTTATCTGCCGGCGTTGTTAGTACTACGAAGGTGACTGTTCAGAATAAGTTTTAACTGTGTGTGGAGTGTCCTATTACCAAATAGCTTAACATTAAGCTATTTGCTATTACTGCAGCATCAGTGTTAAGTATGTTGAAACAGGAAATGAACGCCGAGAAAATACGTGATTGTAAAATAAAATAAAGTAAAGTAAAGCAAATTCGAGCAGCTGTGGCACCCCACGTTACACAACAAACAGTTGGTAATCACCTGCGTGCAGCTGGCTTACGAGCCCGTGTCCCTGCAGAAGGTGTTCCATTGACCCCACAACAGCGACGTGTAAGGCTGGCCTGGTGTCGAGAAAGATCGACGTGGGTCGACGAATGGCATAGGGTCGCCTTTAGTGATGAATCGCGCTTCTGTCTTGCCCGCATTGATCGCCGGAATCGTGTGCGCCGACGTACCGGGGAGAGGGGCCGTCCAGATCTTATTGTCGAGAGGCACACAGGGCCAACACCAAGCATTATGGTCTGGGAAGCTATTGGCTTTAAAGTGAAATCACAATTAGTGCTTATTGAGGGCACTATGACTGCTCGACAGTACGTTGATAGGGTACTCAATCCAGTGGTTGTCCCTATGATGGCGAATATTGCTAATGGGATGTTTCAGCAGGATAATGCCCGGGTTCACACTGCACGCATCTCCAGAGAAGCTCTCCACGTCATCAAACCTTAGAATGGCCCGCCAGATCCCCGGACCTCAATCCTATTAAGCATGTGTGGGACATGATGGGTCGACAACTGGCCAACAGTCCTAAGCCACCCACAACTCTGGAACAACTGACCCGTGCAGTGCAGCAAGCATGTGACACAATTCCTCAGGAAGCGATCCAGGGCCTTATTGTCCCCATGCCTCGACGAATTCATCAATGTATTGCAGCTGGTGGTGGGCACATCCTGTATTGATTGTTGTCCAAACTTGCGGTCAGAGGGACCTGAAAGTGTAATAATGGAATCAAGACCGAACACTCGTCCTGCATGTTCAATTGCAGCAATGCATCACCACTCCTTCTGGGTGTTGCAATTTCCATTTTCTTCAGTGTAACTTCTGCGCGTGTTAAGGTTATATATGTACCGATAAGTCATACATAAAAAGTACATTTCTATGTATAGTTTGATGATATTGCAGTGTATATTCTGATATGTAAAACCATGTAACTAGAAATATGGCAATGTTAAAAGTTTTTGTTTAAATGTAGGTTAATTTTCCAGTCATCACATACATTATTCAAGACAATGAGGATATTCTTTTACGCTATATGTATTATAATATAAATATTATTATGGGCTTACCCACCTACCAAACAACATTTCTAACTTCTTAAATAATTGCGACTATATAGGCTATATATCTAAATTTTGAAGTCTTATTCCAGGTAGTAAACTACTGATATATTCACACAGCATAAGCAAAATCGATAACGTCTGAAAACATTGAACTAATCTATTCTTTATTAAAACAATAACCATATCACTCTCCTTCATCAATTAGCTGATTGTGTGCACTGACTGAGCAAATGTCATGGGATAGCGGAGCACTGATGCGCAGGTGGGTTGTTTGCGCACCACACGCCCCCTGTGCCAGCGGCAGTTGTACAGGAGACGTTGTGAGCAGTGGCTGTGCATATGACAGGTGTAACATGGAACGTCGTCGTGTACTGACACCGTTCGAAAGGGGTATGGTGGTCGGTGCCCGCCGGATGGGAAGTGCGATTTCAGAAGTGGTAGGGGAATCCGGCTTCACACGATCAAGCATGTCCAGGGTGTATCGTGAATGGTTGAATGCGGGTGTCACCGTCCACAACAGACGAACGACCGGCCGTCCAGCCACCCTCGATGACCGTGACCGGCGACATCTGAGACGGATTGTCAATAGTGACAGACGGGCAACCGTGCAACAAATCACGGCTCAATTCAACACAGGCCGTGCTAGACACGTCTCCCAGTGGACAATCCGTAGGAACATGGGTTCTATGGGGCATGGGAGCCGGCGCCTCACACGGGTGCCACTGTTAACCCAACGTCATCGGTCACAACGACGCGCATTTGTCGCCAGTCACCAGGGATGGACACTGGAACAATGGCGTAACGTGATGTGGTCGGACGAATCACGATTTCAACTGCACCACGCCGATGGGAGGCACCGTGTATGGCGCAGACCACATGAAGCGATGGATCCCGCCTGCCTCGAAGGTGTAGTCCAGGGCGCTGGTATCTCTCTTATGGTCTGGGGTGCATTTTCCTGGTATGGAATGGGCCCCCTAGTTGTTCTGGAGGAGACTTTGAATGGTACGCGGTATGTTGAGCTGCTCGGAGACCATATCCACCCATTTTTGGCCTTCCAGCGCCCAGACGGTTCTGCGGTGTTTCAAGATGATAACGCGCCGCCATATCGCTCCCACGTCGCCCGGGAATGGTTCGAGGAACATGCAACGGATGTCCAACGACTGCCATGGCCACCCAGGAGCCCCGATATGAACCCTATCGAGCATATCTGGGATGTCCTGGAACGCAGGCTCCGTGCCATGGATCCTGCACCCACGAACAGACCAGCATTGGCGGCCGCTCTGCAAACGATTTGGTGTCAGCTGCGTCCAGAGAACTACCAGGGACTTGTCGACTCACTGCAGTTCGCAGGGCCAGAGGAGGCCTCATACACTATTAGGTGACTATCCCATGACATTTGCTAAGAGACTTTGAATGGTACTTGCTAAAACATGGGGGCTGGACTTGACTTGGCCACACTTATAGAGTCACTGTATCTAGTTTCATGCGTACTTGCCTGCCATCTAGGAACTTGCCTCCAACTATAAAGTTTACGACGCAGAAACAATGTGAACCTTTAGGTATACGGTGTTAGAATTACTATAAAATGCCATGGAGTTGTGTAATTTCTATAGAGTATACTGAACTTATCTGACGGAAAAAATTCATTGTTATTCAGCTAAAAATAGTGAGTTGGATTTAACGAATGTACCTCATGCATCTGTCCTACAAAAACTTATACACTCATATTATTATGACAAATATTTACGTTTAAACATTACATCGTTGCAACAGTTGATAGAACGCGTAGCGATGGTAATTACGGTTTATGTCTACGGTCTTCCACGCTTTACGGCGTGGATCTCCGTTGGCATGCCCAATTTTTGGAAGTTCCACTGGAACTCTCAGATACAATAAAAACTGAACCAGTCAGTGAGTATTAATAGTGAGAGAAATGGAGCAAGAGGTAGGACCATCCCGTGTAGTGAAGCACAAAAGAGGAAAACCGCTCAGAATTGATCGTGAATGTGTTCAATTAACTAAGTGAACAGAATCCAGGTTTAGTCGTTTATTCAGAAGTTCCAATCTTCGCACTGTTGGCGCATGCGATGCGCAGGTCTGGTACGAACGAACACGAGACGTTGACGAGATAGAGGCCGGTAATACACGCTCAGCGAATCACAACTCTTTCGCGGAGGCGTGGACATACCATGTTTACATCAGGATTAAACTCTCGTGAAAAGACATATAGTATAAGCCCGTAGATACAAGATTCAATTATGCGCTATATATGCTCAAAAAACGGTATTCTCTACATCTCGAAATTTCGATAACTCAAAATAAAATGTAGGTTCCGAGGTGATTCGAGATATTGAGGGTCCACTACATATCCTTGACAAATTTCAGGTCAATCTGTCCAGTAGTTTTCGAGCCTATCCGGAACAAACAGGCACCATCTCACTTTATTATTAGTATCGTCCAGTAGCGTAGCCAGGATCGGCCGTTGATGGTGGGTCATAATTACAAAATGATGAAATGAAATGAAATGAAATGAAATGAAATGGCGTATGGCTTTTAGTGCCGGGAGTGTCCGAGGAAAAGTTCGGTTCGCCAGATGCAGGTCTTTTCATTTGACTCCCGTAGGGGACCTACTCGTCGTGATGAGTATGAAATGATGATGAAGACGACACATACAGCCAGCCCCCGTGCCAGCGAAATTAACCAATTATGGTTAAAATTCCCGGCCCTGCCTTGAATCGAACCCGGGACCCCTGTGACCAAAGGCCAGCACGTCGGACTACAAAATTATGATAGAACACTATGAAGGTGCGAGTTTGGTGTGCGCATGCAGGTAGTAAAAACTCGCTACGAAGATGCATCTCACCTCATATCCGACCTCGCAGAGCAAGACCTCTCAGGGTGCATGCGCCTGGTGCATGCACTGTGCACGGTGCAAAAGACGACTTCGCTTGGTTGCCCAGACTGCAGACTCTCACTCCTCGATTTGGAGCAATAGCGCTGTCTCTCTCTTTCCCCACGCCTGTCTCGCTCACTCCCCCTGTCTACCTCTTCCTCACTTGCTCCGTAGCGCTCCAAATCCGAGCCGAGCTTAGCCGAGTACCCCAGAGACGAAGCGTTGGTCCGAGCCGAGTGGAACCGATGCACTGTGCACAGGAACTCTGCGCCGCTGTTTGCACGCGTGAGATTTTGGGCGTTCGAGAGCCCCTGTCGTAGAGGAACGGGAGAAGGGTTGGACAAACACAGATATAGATAGGCCTAATATATCTATAAGAATACAATATATTCTGAAATAATATCTCATACTTGTAAATTGTCCGACATTATCGAAAAGAACCTTTTTAAACATTTCCATCTGACGTTGCGACAAATATGGCTCGGTGGATGGTAAAATGGAATGTCAAAGCTGAGCCTCCTTCACTTTTTAATCATTTTGTGACAAATATGTCACGCGGGGCTTTATAAAGTTAATTTAGTCTCATGTGATTACTGATCAATAGAGGCATGATTTTTTTCGCATTGACGATAAACGTGACAATAAATATTTTGAAGAAATTTTGAGATATCTTAACGAATCATATGATTCTGGTTAAGAAGTTATTGATTATTTTGTCGAACTGCAGCGAATTAAAGCGACAAAGCCAGTTTAAATCGAAATTTACTTATTTTGCAAAGTGCAAAAATGCAGCGAAATTCATGGAAAACAACGATCTTGAAACTGTGTTCCAATATAACGTGTATAAAGGGAAACAGAAGACAGAATGAGAATTTCTCATTTCGAAATGAATATCTCTTCGTACTAATATTCTATAAAATCCCTTAACAGTATGGCCACATATGGTGAAAGTTATGGCCATGTTGGGTGAAAGGGTAATTTATTATGTAATCTTGATTAGGGCCATATTATAGTTCTAATCAAGATTACATACCGGTAAGAAATAAAGGATGATTATCACTATTGCTCTCTTTATTTATCTATGTTTCACATAAATAATTAACTTTTTATGAATACTTTTAGGAAATGATTAACGCGAAATTAAAGCGTTGGGTTAGCCCTATTTCGTGAAATGGTGCGGAAAATTGTTTCCTTTTCGCGATATCGAACATACAGTACATTAATGCGAAAAAATCATGTCCTTATTGATTAATATTACAGTAAGATCGGCTGATAATTCCGTGGTGCTTCCCCGCAAAACAACAATCATTACCGCGGAAAATTATCAATATATTGCAGCTGCACTCCCGCCAAATACGGCGTCTCCGTCCGCTGCGCGTTACAAAACAAAGCTGGCAGTGACTATGACATTGCCAACAATGTGACGTCAACATGGCAAGGATAGTGGGAAGACATGCCACACAGTAGGCGCCATTCTCGCAGCAATCAATGGACAGTGAACTTCCAGGGCCAATGCATTCATCAGAACTACGTCACGCACATATTTGTTTTTGTCCTAACCAAGGAGAGCGCTGCTCCACGTTTTCAGACAGTCCTTTTTTTTTTTTCAACCGTCATAACTTTACTGTGCTGGCTTACATTACATGCGTGGAATTACGCGGGAAGACGACTTGAATGGAGTTTTTAAGGTAGGGAAGATATGAAGATAAAGTTATAATTCAAGAGGAGAAATATTAATTTATAGCAAGAGGAATTAGGGTTGGAATAATTTACCAACTCTCTCCAGAGGCGTAACGAATAAACCCCGGTGGGTGGGGGCGGTAGAATAACACCCATGTTATGGTACTAATTTTCACTGTTTCTTGAATAACTTGGCGCAGATATTTGTGAGAGAGCGCACCGCTCGTGTTACCAGAGACCGTTCTCAGATCACCACAATAACAATAATTTGCAGACAGATGCAACCATCCGTCAATTACTCTACGTATGCACTGTAAAAACAAAACCTTTTGGCCCATTCGACAAACACATTACCATGTCACCGTTCCCGCGCAGAATGGCATTCAGGTAAAGTTATTTATTCAGTTGTTTCCTTTTTCTGGGGGATGTCTGTGGGCCCCTTAGGGCCCGGGCCCGCCTGCATTGCAGGCCCTAACGTTACGCCACTGACTCTCTCTGAAATAATTTAAGAAATCAGTAGCGAAACAATTGACAGGGAATTTGCCACCTGAGCGGCAGGCCTAAACGCAGTTTAGTGGTAACCGATTTGATAATGAAGAAAACTACTGGTTTTCTAATTTGCAAATCTTCCCTATTCTCAGCGTTAAATCTGTCATCCCTAGTACCTACTTTTAATGACATCATTTACGAAACACGTCAAAATTTGCACAGTTAGTACAAACGTGAGTACAGTGGTTTAGCCAATTGACTTCCGGGTTCAAGTCCCGGTCATTTCAGGTGGGATTTTCAATAGGCTTTTAATTTTTTTTTTTACATTATTTATTATTATATTAAGATACCCGTATAAGAGTAATATTCCTTCAGTTTTTCTTAAAACATATAACCGATTTAGAGTTCTTTATAGGCTAACAGGAGGCAACATATTATATTCCCTAAACATTGATGATTCTATGCCTTTTACTCCATACTTTACTGAATTAGAGTGAGAGGGATATATCCTTAATGATACTCTAAAATGGGAGAAGTTAACAGTAGAGTGGGGCTTGGTTATGGATCGGTATCCAACTTTCAATTACAGGCTCCACATAAACGTGACAAAATAGCCTTAGAAAAGAAAAGAACAACGAGTTGAAATATTTGAACATACAGGGTGAATTTTAAAAAGGTGAATCACCTTGAAACTATACCAGCGGCTCCTGAGCCTGTACTTATACTACCGCATATGGAGGTTCCTTCAGAATACGTCCTGAGAAAAAAAAAAATCGATAATACAGAAATCGAGGAATTCGAAAGTTCTTTCTTCGTTGTCTCAAGGTGTCGGGTGTAAGTTATTCTGTGTTTTAGCTGGAGGGTACTACACTGCGTTATACTGAAAAGGCGTTGCTATAATACTGCAAGCTGACAGTGCCACCCGGATATCTGCCTATTGTAACAAATCGGTTAGTAATAATACCATTATATATTTATTTATTTTATGCCCTTGTATGTGGCGAAGTTAGGGCTCATGACCCTCTTACACTTAACCACAACATACAGTAGGCCCTACATAGTCACATAATTTGATAGTTAATAAGATTGGATACCGTATCTAAAAACTACCCAAATTAATGGAATAAAATTGTATTATAATAGTTATTTTGTTAATGATTAATATTATCTCTCTACGTTACCTAACGATAGCTCTACAACTCACTTGGTCTCAGTCACACTGACATTCATGCAAGCTGTTCGCGTATTTAAGAGGAAATATCGACAACACAGCTTAACTGAGGCTGTTGAAGTGCTGTTACTCATACTGACATGGAGAGAGTTCATAGCCTTGCCCCAGATACCAGGAAGGAGCGGCTGTGTACAGATGAGTGATTAAAGGGTTTTTTAAGGGTAGAAGTCGATCTGGTATTATGTTCAAGTCGAAATATAAGTTCGCAGTATGTAGGTTTCTTAGTCTATCGATTTTAAGCCGGGACAGCTTCTCATAATAAGGGGATATGTGTCCTAAGTTCAAAAAAAATATAAACTTACGCTAGAGTTCATTACCCTCTGAAGTTTCCTTGTTTGTTGTACAGTTGCATCGGTTAGTAGAACATCACAGCAATAAATTACTGGAAACATGAGTGTTCGTATAAGTGTTATTTTCATACTATGTGGAGAAATATTTTTTAATTTTTAGAGGATGAAGAGATGCATTTATACTTTCTGCACACTCTTGTTATGTGATCATTCCAGTTAATATGTCATTCATGACGACGCCTAGATTTTTTAGAGACTTCTAAAAAGGTATAGCTTCACAACAGAGCACCAGAGTAGGCAGTTTATTGATGTATAGTGTATTTAAACGTCTAGGCTGTCCTATTATGATCGCTTGCGTTTTCTTCGGGTTAATTAATAGGCAGTTCTCTTTTGCATAGGAGCTAATTGCATTTAAAATCGAGTTCATTAGGTGGATTGCATTGTCAATGTCGGAGACTTTAAAGTGTGAGCATATTTTAAGATCGTCGGCATAAATATAATTAACACAATAATAAACGAGATCCAAGAACAGACCCTTGAGGAACGCCAGATAGCATAGTCGTCCATTCTGTAATCGTCGTGTTTGTTACAACTCGCTGTCGTCTATATCCTCATTACAAACTGTTATTCCTTTCAGCGTTCAGATTACAAGAAGGGGCGAATTTAGATACCTGGTGCCCCTAGGCAGAGAAGAATATTTGCGCCCCTTATTTCAACATGAGTGTACCACAAAGTAGCTTACACCAGCTTACGTAGCTGAATAATAAGTATAGTGAACTCGCCAAACTCGAGCCAGGCAACGAATTTTTACGGAGAGCTTCCTTTGTTGCAAATTCGTCGATCATGTCTTCCTTCTGTAGTCTAGTTGCTGGAGGGGATGGCAGGATTATTGACTCGAACTTGCGATAAGGATGATTATAAATACGGCGGCTGTAAATAAAGTAGTCCCACAAAGTAGCTTACACCAGCTTACGTAGCTGAATAATAAGTATAGTGAACTCGCCAAACTCGAGCCAGGCAACGAATTTTTACGGACAGCTTCCTTTCTTGCAAATTCGTCGATCATGTCTTCCTTCTGTAGTCTAGTTGCTGGAGGGGATGGCAGGATTATTGACTCGAACTTGCGATAAGGATGATTATAAATACGGCGGCTGTAAATAAAGTAGTCGCAATATTGATAGAACGCAATATTTAATGAACTAACAAGTACAATTGCATAACATTCCTTCTATGTAGTCACCCGCAAAGTCTACTACCTTTTGTCATATGTCGGGAAGCCGCTGGGGACCACTGGCAAGGCGTTCACTATTGATGCCAGTGACGAAGCGCCCTACTGCGCGGAGTACAGATGCCACGTCAAGAAATCGGCGGCCTCAGAGGGGTTCCTTCCACTTCGGAAACAAGACGATGTCACAAGGATTCTCGGAAACAAGTCGAAGTCACAAGAAGTCATGTCTGGTGAGTAGGGAGGGTGTTCCAAGACCTCCCAATGCCACAGTTACAATATGACCTTGGCAATGTTTGCGCCATGACAACGCACGTTGTCATGGAACACGATAGGGCTATCGTATGGCAATGAACGTGGACGTTTACGCCGCATAGCCGGACGCAGATGTTGCTCCAGAAATCGGCAATAGTAGTCATGTTGACGGTTTGTCCCTCAGGCACAGCATGTGTAAGAATAATACCCTCCTAGTCGCATGCCACGATCAGCATAAGCCTCACCCGACTGGGTTCCTGTCGAAATTTCTGTGGACGTGCGAACCTGAGTGACGACATTCATTCGATGAACGCTTTAATTCAGGCTCCTAGGCTAGTGCCCAGGTCTCATCAATGGCGACAATTCGCTGCAGAAATGCGACTCATTCCTTGCGGTATCTGTCCAGGTGGATGCCAGCCAGTGCATACCGGTGAGTTGATGTGGAACTCAACGGGACACAATTTTCCTCATGTTAAGACATTTCGTCAGTATATGCTACACCATTTGCTGACTGAGACCAACCTCTAAGGATAAATTTCCGGACAGTCCATCGATGATGTACGGAAACAAGACCACTCACCATGTTCATCTGATCTTAAGGAATGGACGGCCAACCTGTACGGCGCAAATCCGCAGTCTCATTCTGGCCCGCACGAAACGCGTTGACCCATCAGGCAACCGTCCTATACGGTAATGCATTCTCGCCATAGGCTTCAAGAAATCCTGGGTGCCTTTCTGATGCATTTTTGCTGAGGACAGCCTCAATTTTAGTCCACGAACGCTGATCACCTTTTAAAAACATGTTTTGGAGCAGTAATAATAATAATCGTATGGCCTCAGCTACCGTGTGCAGACATTTCAATTTGACGCCATCTGGCTGTCTGCTCGTCAATGAAATCGACACTCTTCACTTCAACGCCACACAGCAAAAACACTCCCAACTAGATGCCCGTTGACTGCACACTACACGTCGACAACAATGCCACCTGATTACTTCCATATCCTATTTCCCCGATCTCCTGTGAGTGTCTGGAAAACTGTATTTACAGCCCTCATAATTATTGAGTGGTGGCAGTGATTATACTTTTAAAGGGAAGTAAAACTGGGGAGTGAGAAACGGAATTCGGCCAATTGGTTGCAGTGGTTGACAAGAATATTCGTAATGCATTATCTAATTAGAAACCACAATGCACTGTATTTAATAACGTTTTTATTTCGTTGCCCTTAATGCATTCCCTTAATGCAGTATATGCTTTTAAATGAACAATCTCATCACTCAGTATACTTCTTCAAGACGTATTTGTAACGCATTTGCAGTTTTCTAGCACATTTTAATAAGGTCATTGAGGTCTTCGCATGAGAAGGCATGACATTGAAAAATGTGCTAATGATCGCATTGTAACGTTTCTAAAAACCTGACTCTCATCTACAAAATTAGGTTCTAAAGTAAAGGCTTTTAAAGGCGTTCGAGTGCCAAAAAAAAAAAAATGAGTGTCTAATTTATCATTAGATTTATTGGCTCGCATTAGAGCATTCTTAAATGACAATCGACTGCGACTACGTTCGATCTCCCATCCTTAAGCACAGAATGCCGACCTAAAAATATTCGTTTCCACCTGTTTTGAAACGAACTTCCGTAGTATGCATGAACGTTGAGAATTCAGGCCGAGCATATTTTACTTATCAGTTAACGATAAAGGCAAGGCCAATCGACCTTGATATTTGACTCTGAAATAGAGCTTGACTTTGAAGGCGTTTTCCTCGAGACTCAAATCAACATCAGACTGTCAGCTCCTTTATAAGAATATAGCAGACTACTGTACTTTATCATCCACGGTATAGGGAATACTCCTAATTTTCCGGCTCCTTGGCTGAATGATCAACGTAGTGGATAGGACCCTAGGTTCAATTCCAGACCGGGTCGGAGATTTTTAGCCGCATTTGTTAAAATGTTCTCACTCAAGGACTAGGTGTTTGTGGACGTCTTCACATCTTCATGATCTTCACAATATGCATCTAACACCACCACGGAAACGCCATATTCCTGCACACAGCTTGGCGTCGGGAAGGGAACTTCCGGCCGTAAAATTGTGTTAAGTCCACTTGAGACTCGCAACGCCACCGGGACGTGGGAAAGGCGACGGAAACAGTTTGTTCCTAACGAAAATGTTTCTAACTTTTCTGGAAGTATATATATCTTTGCAAGTTGTTTTACGTCGCACAGACATAGACACGTCTAATGGCGTCGATGGAACGGGAAGGAAGCGGCCGTGGTTTTAATTAGGTGCAGCCACAGCATTTGTCTGCGCTGAAAATGGGAAACCACGGAAAACCATCTTCGGGGCTGTCGACAGTGGGGTTCAAACAAACTATGTTCCGAATATTGCATGCTGGCCGCAATTAAGCGACTGCAGCTATCGAGCTCGGTTTTTTATATTTTGATACATAAGGATATTCAGCTCCGCCCCAGTAGTGTAGTGGTTAGTGCGATTAGCTGCCACCCCCGGAGGCCAGGGTTTGATTCTTGGCCCTGCCAGGATATATGAAAAGTGGTACGAGAACTGGAACGGGGTCCTCTCAGCTTCGGGAGGTCACCAGAGTCGAGGGGTTTCGGTTTCCACCTCAGCCATCCTCGAAGTAGTTTTCCGTGGTTTCCCGCTTCTTCTTCTTCTTCAGGCAAATGGCGGGATAGTAACTAACTCAAGGCTACGGCCGCTTCCTTCCCTTATCCTCGCCTATCCATTCCAATCTTCCCATACCGCACAAGGCCCCTGGTCAGCATAACAGGTGAAGCCACCTGGGCGACGTACTGGCCCTCTTTCTCAGTTGTATCCCGATCCAAAGTCTCACGCTCCAAGACACTGCCTTTGAGGCGGTAGAGGTAGGATTCCTCCGAGGGAAAAACCAACCCTGGACAGTAAACGGATTAAATAATAATAATAATAATAATAATAATAATAATAATAATAATAATAATAATAATACACAATATAGTCTATCTTTTGTTGTACCGGTATTACATTCCTTATATACAGCTAGGACTCGGATTTTCCATGACCTAAAAGTTCTGGAAATATACCAGCACTTATTCTGTAAAAATATCGAAATATGACACAAAAACTAGGAAATATTAAGGTTATGTGAACGAATCCGATTCATTAAATGTCGCTGAAATATTTGTCCCAAATGGAAGATAATAATTGCTTTCACTCAAATAAAGTGTAAAATTTGCGGTAAATTACCAAATACCGTCGTTACTAGATAAATATCTAGAGACATATGTATACGTACTTACGGGCTATAGACAGGACTCCCTTATGTTGCATTCCGCTGTTCGTGCCGTCTTTTGTTTCTTTCTTGAGGTCCAGGGCTAGCACCAACGAATGGGAGTGCTATGTCTGTGAATTCTCATTATCTTTGTCCATATGACTAGCGCGGGCAGTTCAAACAGCAAAATAGCATGTTTCCTGGACCAATAAATATATTACTGTTTTGTTGAAAAGAAAATAGCATGATCCCTGGACCAATAATAATGAATGAGTTAGGGCACAAAACGAATGAACAACATGAAGAAAACGACACGTAATTAATTGTAACAACTTCAGTGAGCAAAGACATCACACACGAAAGTGTTAGACAAACAAAACACATACGGAAGCGCTGCGACGTAGCGGGAAAAAATAGTTGTAAGGTAGTAAAGTATGTATCCATATTATTCTCTACAAGTAAAATATTTCGAACTTTTTCTTCATTTACCGCAGATTTTACACTTTCTTTGAGTAAAAGCAATTATTATCTTCCATTTGGGACAAATGATACAGTGACATTTCGTGGATCGAATTCGTTCACGTAACCTTTTCTTCGCTACACGGAAGAGTATAGAATCATTATTATGTTTTTGGCCTTAGAAGACGAGAGAACTCGCTCTTTGGTTGTTCCCCACTTAGTAGCCTCTTACACCATGCAGGGGGTACAGATAATGCATCTTTTCACTCCACCCACAGGGGAGATTAAGAATTCCTATAAGTTAAATCGAAAGAAAAATGAGTGTATCCACAAAAAAATGGTAAGGATCATAAATTGTGAGAAAATGAAAGACCTCGTAAATATAATACTTATCGCCGGGCTGAGTGGCTCAGACGGTTACGGCGCTGGCTTTCTGAGCCTAAGTTAGTTGGTCCGAGCCTGGCTCATTTCGATGGTATTTCAAAGTCCTCAAATACGTCAGCCCCGTGTCGGTAGATTTACTGGCACGTAAAAGAACTCCCGCGGGACTAAATTCCGGTACCTTAGTCTCTCCGAAAACTGCAAAAGTAGTTTGTTGGACGTAAACCAACATCATCATCATCATTATTATTATTATTATTATTATTATTATTATTATTATTATTATTATTATTATTATTATTATTTACATTCATGATCCTTACCCTGGTGGGCGTTTGTCGGGCTTGGTGTCGTGCATTATTTGCCGATTAGACACAAAGACAAACGGTACATTTCTTTCTTTCCTTCTTCCTTACCTTCCCCTTTACTCCCCAAGCATGGATTCTAAATTAACTAATAGGAGAACGATTGTTCTGAATTACAGAGTGGTTTTTAAACCGTTCCTTAGGATCACGCATGGGTATTTAGTGAGAAAAGTAGGCTACCTAATATCATTTCGAATGGCAGACCAACTCCCGAATTAAAAGACTTGGAGACTAAATCACATGGAGGTTTCGAAAGACATTTTTAATATATCATGGTGTACAGAATCACCGTGGCTATGCGTATATTCTGGTCATACCTTCCAAAATGACAAATATACTGTGCACATTATTATTATTATTATTATTATTATTATTATTATTATTATTATTATTATTATTATTATTATTATAACTCTATTTTTTGTGCATTTCTATACGTACACTGAATAAAAATCTCGGTAAAACGTTAGTAGAGCGCTCGAATGACCTTCATCTTCTCCTCGACTGTACAAGTTTCGCATAGCTATATCCCAAGAAATTCCCGCGCCACGTCACCGATTCTGCGCAAAATACCAGATACCGTACAACCTGCGGTGCTACACCAAAGACTGTTAAGACCACAGCTTTGTCCCTATGATAGCTGCAGCGGAGTATGCAAGCCCTGTAAGGTGGAAGTCCGGACATGCTAGGAATGCTTTGAATGAGACGACATGCAGACTTATCACCAGGTGCCTGAAACATCGGGAAAAATTGTAATCACTATCAAACACTACTGATCTGCATTTGTACTACTGTATCTAGCTGGGATATCACCCCCTGCTAGGAGAGATGAAGCAGTTACACACACGGTGTTAGTGTTTGTGAGACAGAGAGAGAGAGAGAGAGAGAGAGAGACGGAGAACAAAACAAACCTCGAGTAAACATACACTGCATGGCCACCAGCCACCCCCACCCAGATTCAAGTCCAGAGTGAGCTGCATGCGAGCAACATTATCTCACAAACCGGAATCCCGGTCGGTTATGAGAAAGAAAGAGAAGGTAGGAACAATCTGAGGGTCTGTCCGCTCGATAAGAGATGAAAGGGCATGTCTCAGTCAACAGCAAACAACTCAGTACCTGTACCAATGCAGTCTGTGTACTAAATCATGCAAAGTGTCCGGCTCCATGGCTAAAAATGGTTAGCGTGCTCGGTCCAAGGGGTTCTGGGTTCGAGTCCTGGCCGCAGTGGGGATTTTAACCTTCATTGGTTAATTCCGATGGACCACGAACCAACTACGCTGGCATAGCAGGGAGAGAGGTGATACTCCCAGGTGGCGAATGGGAGGGTCCTAACCAGCTTGCCGGCGGACTTGAGGGAAATAAAATAACTCTCGCGGATCAAACACACAACCCCCAGTGGGTGGGGGACGCAGACGAAGAATAGACACACGGTATCCCCTGCCTGTCGTAAGAGGCGACTAAAAGCGGCGACCAGGGACTGATTGTATTACAACCATGAAACTACTAGTGATTAGTACTACCACGTGGGTAACACAATGGGTCGCTTTTACTTGAGCGTAGTACCACTATGTTAGGTACACAATAGATTTGTGATTAGTAGCAACAGTGTGCGCTGTCGGGTTTTCACAGTACCTGTGAATAGTACCACTATATGAGCGACACCACGGTTCTGGCTTGCCTATGATTAGTACCCACTATATGAGGAACACCACGGGACAGTACGAGTCCCTGTGGTTAATACACTTAGGTGATGAACACCATAGGTTTACGTTGCCTGTAAATGGCGTCGCAATGTGCGAAACACCATAGGTCTGTATTACATGTGCGAATTTCATTACCATAATGTGTGGAATACCGCGAGTCTACGCTATAATGACTTAGCAAATGTCATGGGATAGTAACCTAATAGCGTGTGGGGCCTCCTCTGGCCCTACAAACTGCAGTGAGACGCCGTGGAAGTGAGTCGACAAGCCCCCGGTTGTCCTCTGGACGCAGCTGACACCAAATCGTTGGCAGTGCGGCCGCCAATGCTGGTCTGTTCGTGGGTGCGGGATCCATGGCACGGAGCCTGCGTTCCAGGACATCCCAGATATGCTCGATAGGGTTCATATCGGGGCTCCTGAGTGGCCATGGCAGTCGTTGGACCTCCGCTGCATGTTCTTGGCACCATTCCTGGGCGACGTGCGAGCGATGTGGCGGCGCGTTATCATCTTGAAACACCGCAGAACCGTCTGGACGACGGAAGGCCAAAAATGGGTGGATATGGTCTCCGAGCAGCTCAACATACCGCGTACCATTCAAAGTCTCCTCCAGAACAACTAGGGGGCCCATTCCATACCAGGAAAATGCACCCCAGACCATAACAGACACACCAGCGCCCTGGACCACACCTTCGAGGCAGGCGGGATCCATCGCTTCATGTAGTCTGCGCCATACACGGTGCCTCCCATCGGCATGGTGCAGTTGAAATCGTAATTCGTCCGACCATATCACATTACGCCATTGTTCCAGTGTCCATCCCTGGTGACTGGCGACAAATGCGCGTCGTTGTGACCGATGACGTTGGGTTAACAGTGGCACCCGTTTGCGGCGCCGGCTCCCATACCCCATAGAACCCATGTTCCTACGGATTGTCCATTGGGAGACGTGTCTAGTACGGCCTGTGTTGAATTGAGCCGTGATTTGTTGCACGGTTGCCCGTCTGTCACTATTGACAGTCCGTCTCAGATGTCGCCGGTCACGGTCATCGAGGGTGGCTGGACGGCCGGTCGTTCGTCTGTTGTGAACGGTGACACCTGCATTCAACCATTCACGATACACCCTGGACATGCTTGATCGTGTGAAGCCGGATTCCCCCACCACTTCCGAAATCGCACTTCCCATCCGGCGGGCACCGACCACCATACCCCTTTCGAACGGTGTCAGCTCACGACGACGTTCCATGTTACACCTGTCACATGCACAGCCACTGCTCACAAGGTCTCCTATACAACTGCCGCTGGCACAGGGAGCGTGTGGTGCGCAGACAACACACCTGTGCATCAGTGCTCCGCTATCCTAAGACATTTGCTCAGTCAGTGTACTTTTGATTTGTACAGCAACATGACAAATACCATGGTTCTACTTTCCTAGCGAAAAGTACTATTATGGGGGGCCGATAATCTGGATTTTGGACCCCTTTAGACTGCAAGCATCATCGATTCAATATTGTGCTTTAGAAACAGTCCCTTGGTCAGTAATACTATTGTTTTACGTCAGTTTCTGTGAATGTAGGGCACTGCGGGTCGGATCCACTGATAGTTTTAAATTCATATCCGTCCGTCCATTCATTCTACGTCCTCACGTTTTGAATTCTGGTCAGTGGAGGATTTTCGACTTTTAATTTGTCCTTACATTTCGTACCATTAAGGGCCGATGACCTAGATGTTAGGTCCCTTTAAACAACAAGAATCATGATCATCATCAATTCCGATGTCTCAGTATTATAATTCATCATCCTCACGCCCAAGTCGCCTGTAAGGCTTCAGTTCGAAAGAAAGACCTGCGGAATAATTGTGCCAACTCATAATACAGTGGAACCTCCATATCTCGACCCACCTCGAGAGCTTAATTTTATTTCGAGATATCGAGAATACTGTTTTTGAGCATATATAGCGCATAACTGAATCATATATATCTACGGGCTTTTACTGTATACAGTATATTTTATAGTATTTAAAAATATACTAACAAACTCGTTTATTACGGCATCGCTTTAATTATGACCTTTATTAAAGTCACGTTTTAGAAGATAGAATACACTACATACAGTAGTGAAACAATAAACACACCTCCGTTAACATCTTTGGAAAAAATCCGTTGGTATCTTCTGTGTTTTATTAATAACCTTCTTTTCTTTCACATACTTTTCAACATCATTTATTGCTGTGGGAAACACTGCCAATTTATATTCGACTGACTCTGTGTGTAGGTTTGAAACACGCAGCCAAGATTCGTAAACGGAGCTTGTCATCCACGACTTCCAGGGTTGCTTTCGTACGTGACTGGTCAATCACTATCAAACACTACTGATCTGCATTTAGGGCAGTCGCCCAGGTGGCAGATTCCCTATCTGTTGTTTTCCTAGTCTTTTCTTAAATGATTGCAAAGAAATTGGAAATTTATTGAACATCTCCCTTGGTAAGTTATTCCACTCCCTAACTCCCCTTCCTATAAACGAATATTTGCCCCAATTTGTCCTCTTGAATTCCAACTTTATCTTAATACTGTGATCTTTCCTACTTTTAAAGACACCATCCAAACTTATTCGTCTACTGATGTCCTCCCACGCCATCTCTCCACTGACAGCTCGGAACATACCACTTAGTCGAGCAGCTCGTCTCCTTTCTCCCAAGTCTTCCCAGCCCAAACTTTGTAAAATTTTTGTAACGCTACTCTTTTGTCGGAAATCGCCTAGAACAAATCGAGCTGCTTTTCTTTGGATTTTTTCCAGTCCCTGAATCAAGTAATCCTGGTAAGGGTCCCATACACTGGAACCATATTCAAGTTGAGGTCTCACCAGAGACAAATATGCTCTCTCCTTTACATCCTTACTACAACCCCTAAATACTCTCATAACCATGTGCAAAGATCTGTACCCTTTATTTACAATCATATTTATGTGATTACCCCAATGAAGATCTTTCCTTATATTTATACCTAGATATTTACAATGATCCCCAAAGGGAACTTTCACTCCATCAACGCAGTAATTAAAACCGAGAGGACTTTTCCTATTTGTGAAACTCACAACCTGACTTTTATCCCCGTTTATCATCATACCATTGCCTACTGTCCATCTCACAACATTATCGAGGTCATTTTGCAGTTGCTCACAATGAATTCACACCCGAAAAACAGCGAGGCTTCGCCGATTTTCCAATCACTAGAAATTTATTTTTCGGTTCCCGTCACATTAACTTCCAGCATCACTGTAACCCTCTCTTTACTTGTTAACTGTTAACAAAATTCAAGTTACAGAGTAGTTTTTGTTTCAAAGGAGGAAATGTTTTCTTCGAGATATCGAGAAATTGGTATAACCGAATTTCGAGTAATAGAGAAATAAATACACGTGAAGAATAGGACAAACGACCGGGAAATTGAAGTTACTTGAAGATACTGAAAATTCGAGTAATGGCGGTTCGAGATATCGAGGTTCGACTGTATATAAAGTTTATTAGGCGGGCTGAACGGCTCAGACGGTAGAGCGCTGGACTTCTGACCCCAACGTCGATCCTGGCTCCGTCTGATGGTAGGCCTATTTGAAGGTGCTCATATACGTCATCCTCGTGTCGGTAGATCTACTGGCATCTAAAAAAAAAACCATCAAAAGCAGTTTGTGAGACGAAAAATCAATAACCTGTATTTTATTATTATTATTATTATTATTATTATTATTATTATTATTATTATTATTATTATTATTATTATTATTATTATTATTATTATTATTATTATTATTATTTAATCAGTTTAGCGTCCAGGGTTGGTTTTTCTCTCGGACTCAGCGAGGGATCCCACCTCTACCGCCTCAAAGGCAGTGTCCTGGAGTGTGAAACAATGGGACGGGGATACAAATGGAAAGGAGACCAGGTGGCCTCACCTGCTATATTGAACAGGGGTCTTGGGGGGGGGGGTGTCAGGAATGAGAATATTGGAAGGGATAAGCAAGGAAGAGGGAAGGAAGTGCCCGTGGTCTTAAGTTAGATACTATTGCGGCATTTGTCTGGAGAAGTGGGAAACCACTTCGAGGATGGCTGAGGTTCGAATCGAATCCCCCTCCTCAGTATACCTCCCGAAGCTGAGTGGACCCCGTTCTAGCCTTCGTACCGCTTATCAGATATCGAGGCGGCATGTTATTTAGTAATTGCTAAAATGAATCAGTTTTGAATAGGTTAAAATCCTACTGGAGCTACCGGTTTATACCTACTGCTTTGCGTGGTAAAATAAATAAATAAATAAATAAATAAATAAATAAATAAATAAATAAATAAATAAATAAATAAATAAATAAATAAATTTAATTGGTAAATTTTGTCAATTAGTTATTAATTTTTAATTTGTTTGTTGTGATGTTTTAAGTTCATTATTTATTTAGTATGTAATATGAGAATTTCTTTCTTTCTTAATCGTTACCTTCCAGGGTTAGCTTTTCCCTCCGATACAGCGAGGGACCCCACCCCTACCGCCTCAAGGGCAGTGTCCTGGAGCGCGAGACTTTGGGTCGGGAGGATGTAACTGGGGAGGAGGATAAGTACATAACCCAGGCGGCCTCAACTGCTATGCTGAACAAGGGCTTTGCGGGGGCGGGGGGGAAGAGGATAGGAATGTCGGAAGGGATAGACGAGGAAGAGGGAAGGAAGCGGCCGTGGCCTTAAGTTAGGTACCATCCCGGCATTTGTCTGGAAAAGAAGTGGAAAAGCACGGAAAACCACTTCGAGGATGGCTGAAGTGGGAATCGACCCCCTCCTCCCGCTACTCAGATGACCTCCCGAGGCTGAGTGGACCCCGTTTCAGCCCTTGTACCACTTTTTCGTGGCAGAGCCGGGCATCAAACCTGGGCATCTGGGGATGGCAGCTAATCACACGAACCATTAAGTAAAAAATATTTCTTAAATTAAGTCAATATTTCGAATCGAGTAAATTAAATAAATAAATAAATAAATAAATAAATAAATAAATAAATAAATAAATAAATTGGGAGCCTTTTTCTCCCATTATTTCTTTCTTTTTAAAAATCGGTTATCCGTTTCTTCTTTGTCCATGCGTAGGCTATTAGAATATGTGCAAATATGTGCTTTAACAGTTCTGACGTAGATTAACCTGCCAAAGTTTGAACGAAATCAGTGACCCCATAGCTGTGATTTCCCCTTGTTAGTTAAAAAGAAAAGAACGAGACACGGCTAAGTTTATACGGAGACCAATAGAAAGCTGGCCAAGAAGTCCTAAATCCTATGAGGGAAGGGGGAACTCCCGTCGATGACTATGACAGAACGAAAATAGTTCAGTGTTGCTCAAAACTGGGTCAGTGCCAACGATTAGGTGCATCAACGGCTATTTCTATCCGCATGTCAAAGTGGCCAAGTTATTCATAGCTCACAGTGACACACACTTTGTGAATGACGCTCACTTCACCACCATATTCGCAAATATATATATATTTTTTAAACAGCACTATATTTGCGGCTCAGTGCTATATATGTCACCTGTCCCGTATTATATGCTGTCCTTATGTTTCAATAACAAGAATGAAGAAATACGTGATTCAAGAAGGAGAAAATAACAAGAAAGTTGCATGCAATTTTATGATGGTCTCTAAAAAGTATCCCTTCTGCTCTTTGCTTTACGTCGCACCGACACAGATAGGTTTTATGGCGACGATGGGACAGGAAAGGCCTAGGAATGGAAAGGAAGCCGCCGTGGCCTTAATTAAGGCACAGCCCCAGCTTTTTCCTGGTGTGAAAAAGGGAAATCACGGAAAACCATCTTCAGGGCTGCCGACAGTGGGGTTCGAACCCACTATCTCCCGGATGTGAGGTCACAGCTGCGCGCTCCCAACCGCACGGCTAACTTGCCCGGCAGTATCTCTTCTAGTCTTATGATTTCTCGGAAGACAATGTTGTAGCAAAGTTCAATTTGAAGAGAAAAAATATTTTTTCTTGTCCGGAAGATGGATTAGAATGTCTTCAGTTGACCGAGAAGATTTTTTTTTTTTTTTGCTAGCTGCTTTACGTCGCACCGACACAGATAGGTCTTATGGCGACGATAGGACAGGGAAGGGCTAGGAGTGGGAAGGAAGCGGCCGTGGCCTTAATTAAGGTACAGCCCCAGCATTTGCCTGGTGTGAAAATGGGAAACCACGGAAAACCATCTTCAGGGCTGCCGACAGTGGGGCTCGAACACCGAGAAGATTGGTATGGAGGAGCTCTATGAAGAGTTCTGCATTTTTGGAGAAATCTCTTCTAACATCCTGCAACGTGGGGAAGATCCATCGCAAGACTGAAAGAAGTTGAAAAATTGGTGCGTTTTATCTTTAATACTCCCGGTTCAAATAGTACTGTTGGTGATAAACCAGGAGACTGATATGAAAAATAGATGCTCAGTGACCCTAATAAACAGTGAACTTCTGATTTCAACAAATATTAAAAAATGTTAACACTTCCACACCATGATGAAATCTGATACTGATATTTTAAAGGTAGAAAAGTCAAATAGCAAGAAGTAAGGTCATTTAATCCGGTTTTAAAATCAGCATTATTTGCATAGAATGTCTCGTTAATACAGTGACATGCCCCCTTATTTCGTTTAACAAAAGGTGACAACCCTATTTGGACCCGTTGAACCCATTAATGTCAGTTAAAACACACGGCCGAACTAATATTTAATTAATGATGAATACTCCAGTATAACAAAAATCTTCTAAAGATCAAGTTTTTCTTCTTTCTGCTTCAATTCTTTCATCCTGTTATGTGTGTTATTTCGTCCACTATGTTTTTTCTGGGCCTCCCCCTTGTTTTCTTCCCCAATATCTTGCCTTCATTTATGTGTGTAAAAAAGGCACTGCGCATTAGCAAATGGTGAAAAGTGATGTCTTCTTCCTCCGAATTGTATTTATTCCATGCCTGCATTTTAGTTAGTTTTCCCTTCTGTCCAAAACGTTCTGGTCATTTTTCTCCAAATCTTCAGCATTTGCTCTCTAGCTGTTAATAATAATAATAATAATCTAATATTATTATTATTATTATTATTATTATTATTATTATCTAGCTCTCGCTGCCGTATAGAAACACATTACCAATATAATAATAATAATAATAATAATAATAATAATAATAATAATAATAATAATAATAATAATAATAATAATAATAATAATAGTC